>NC_056626.2:205050749-206340749 GCF_002870075.4 Lactuca sativa | reverse complement strand
AGCAGTAGGGATAGTAGCAGCGTGGACTGCCACTGTTTGCTGTTTCTTTGAGGACTCCTGTGAAGACTGACTCTTCTTCTTCTTCCAAAATTTTCTTTTCTCACCACTGCTCTCTGACGGCTCAGGAGTGGTGGCTGCTTCCTCTAGGTCATCACTATGGTCGATCAGGGTTTGCGCTAGGCATTTTGCGTTGTCGTAGGTGTCTGGCTTTGCAGCCAAGACATTACCCTTGGTTGGCTGGGTCAACCCCCAGATGAACCTCTCAATCTTTTTGCTTTCCGGGGTAACCATACCCGAACAAAGTAGTGCCAAATCATCGAATATGGAAGTGTAAGCGGCGATATCGGAACCTTTCATCTTTAGGTTCCAGAGTTCATGCTCTAGCTTCTGCATTTCGCCCCGAGGGAAGTACTCCGCAAGCAGGAGTTCCTTCATGATCTCCCAACCCATAACATTGGCTATAGGTAGGGTTAAAGATTTGACTCGGCTGTTCCACCAAGTCAGAGCTTTATCGCTGAATGTGCAGGCGGTGAATTTCACCTTATCAAATTCTGAACATGCACAGATTTCGAAAATAGATTTGATTTTCTATAACCACCGAGTTAGGGTTATGACACCTCCAGTGCCGTCAAAAGATGTGGGTTTCGCGTTGATAAAGTCTTTATAGGAACACTCCTTCCGGTGTCCCTGGCTACCTTCCTGGTTTTGGGGCTGAGTACCACCTCCTTGCCCGCCTGAACCACCGGGGTTCATTTGCGACATGATAGCTGCCATAGTTGCAGCAACAGCTGCTTGGAACATGGCGGGATCAAATTGAGGAGGAGGTGGTGGTGGAGGAGGATTGTTATTCTTTGAGCTGGGTCTTTTCCTCGGAGGCATCTTGATCTAAAATAGTCAGGAAAGAGAGGATCGTAAGTCCTCTGAATTGAATCAAGAGATATGGAACATGGGATATCTCATTATGACAGATATAGGGTTCTATAAGCGATAAGCGGGAAAGAGTTATCAAAGCAGATAAACTATCACTAAAGAAGGAACGAGTAGCAATACTCGGAATGAAGTTCTACAACGTATTCGACTTTGGCTAAAATACTCCCATAGTATTTTATGTTTCGCTGCGACGACGACTCATTGTTTGGGTATTGGGTAAGTTTTAGGCATGCTGCACACCACAGTCACTCCCAAGAACATGTTGGCCGTGTCTCGAATGAATATAGTTGATCAGGCTATATTGAACCTAGACACGACTACATAACTGCCTAGATTTAACCGCAGCGCACAACACCCAATTACTTATGTTTTGTTCTACTCGTAGTTACGGATTCCGATGGTTAGGTATACTTGTATACTTCTGAAAATACGTATATTTTAAAGTATACTTTTAGACCAGAGCATTTCGGCCCCTTAGTGTTTATAGTGTTATACCATGTAAGGTTCGGTATACTAGTTCACTATAAACAAGGGCTCTGATACCAATTTGTCACACCCCGAAACCGATGGCGGAAACGTTCCGGGGCGGAGGACGTCATGTAGTATCGCAACCAATGTACAAAGTAAGCATGGTAAACCCAACCACTACATTTCATAGAAATATTTACATTGTCTGAAAACAAAGTGTTACAAGTGTTATACATATATATCATATGAACAAAAGCTAAGACGAGTCTTCTATACGCTCCGTCTTCTCCAAAAGATCGCAGGGTACCTGTCTAATGCGGACCTGAGAATATAAGCAGTTTGAAAATCAGCATAAAGCTGGTGAGTTCATAAGCGGTTTATTTTCTGAAAATGAACAAGTTTCCTTTGGTTTTTCTGAAAAAGTCGTTATCCAAGAAAATCCCATATTTTCTTATAAGGAAAGTTTAGTTATCCATTCGTTACACAGTTTGGTTAAGAGCAGTTATATTATCCAAGGAAATACCCTTATTTTCCTAAATGTCGTGGTTAGTTCTTCCCTCGGAATGCAATGTACTAGTATCTACCATACTTGTAGTATTAGATAAGTATTCTGAAAACCTGGTTATCCTATACACAAAGGTCGAATATATACTATACTTATCCGTAATGTCGAATCTTTGGAGACGCTCAGAGACGTACAGTAGCTGTATTTTCGAAATTCTGGTGACATCCAAAGGCATACTTTAGACATATTTCCGAAGCTCTGTCGATATCCAAAGGAGTATATTTTCGAAACTCTGTCGATATCCAAAGGCGTACTTTCGAATTACTTCTGAAACCCTGGTGACACTCAAGGCGTACGCTAACCGTATTTTCGAAGTTTTGGTGCCATCCAAACGCGTGCACGAGCCGTATTTTCGAAGTTCCAGTACTATCCGAAGGCGTATTTTATTAGTAATAATCCTAATTTATGATTAGCATGAATCCTTCATAAATTATAAAATGTAACATAGATTATAACATTTTATAAAGGAATCTACAATTAATCTGAAAGCTAACTCTGCAAGTTAAACGATTGGTCAATACGGTTTAAGTGTTAAAAGCATACAGAATATGAAACATTTCTAAAGAAATAATAAGTTTGAGTACAATATTTCCTTGTACTTTTGCGTGTATTCCCCCCTGAAAACATTGAAAAGCATGGAAAAAGGTGTAAGGGTATCAACTCACCGGTCGAGAAATGTGTCGGTTGGATGCTAAGTGTCAGTTCGGGGCTTGAACACGTGCGAGGTTCCTATGTAATATGAAGAGATACATAATTGTATCTAATTAGACTTTGAACTACTATTTATAATAGAATATACACTCTGAGGCTCGAAAACACTTCATTTCAAGTGTTAGGAGTGATCTGGGTTGCATCTAAGGGTGTGTAGGACCTAGATAAGGAGTTTACTCTTCAAGAGTAAGCCCTTAGGGGAGTTTACGGTCCAATGACCATATCCCCATGAGTTTACGGGCGTAAACTCATGGGTGGTGTGTTCTTGGATGCTAAATGGTCTTAGAATGCACAAGGGAAGGTTCTAGGGTTGATTCCAAGGCTTAGGAAGTGATCGGGACTTGAATTTACCTTGGAAAGGAGTTTACCGTTTATGAAGATGTTCTTCGTGAGTTTACTACCTTAAACACATGAGTTTATGGCAGTAAACTCATGTTTGTCCATGAATCATGTGTTTTGGTGTTCAAATCTCGTACATGCAAGTCCTTAAGCCATTTCTTTGCACTAGAAGGGACTTGGAAGGGTTTTGGGGCTTCAAAACCCCTTTAAGGGAGTTTACGGTTTTGGGTGATGTTCCCAAACCGTAAACACAAGTTTTTGATTGTTTTGGGTAGTTTAAACATAGATTTGCATTCTAAACAAGCTTAGAAACATGCTAGGATAGATTACTTACCAATTTGAAGCTTGAAAGGGGTGTTTTTGGCTCAAACACGAGTTTTAGAGAGAGAAAGTTATGAGGTGGTGGTAAAAAGCTAAATTGAAGTTCACTCATCCTTTATATAAGGCTTCAGTTTATGGCCCGGTGGAATTCTACTAGATACTGACGTTAAACGAGGCTTTTTGTCGTACCCGATTTAATTGTTTGTAACCCGACGGAATAAAAATAAAATTTTTCCAAATAATAATTTGGGGCATTTTCACGTTTTTCTAATGGGTTTGGATACTCACGAGGTCATAATAAAAGTCTTAAATTAATTGACCAATTCCAAAATGTTAACGGAAAAATTGCAAGACAAACGGTTTTACTGACGAGAACGGGATACCGTGACGGAAAATTTTTCGGATTGTCACTATTATTCTCAAAATCATGCCTTTGACTCCTTTATATTATCCACTGATACATTCCGGGAAACAGGTGTTACAACTCTCCCCCACTTAAATTAGACTTCATCCTTGAAATCTATCCTTAAATATTACTCTAAAAACACCCTTTAAACCCCTTGTGGTTTTTTCAAAGTCCACCCTCTTCAACGTGAATTGAAACCACTTCAAATGCTAAAAACTACCACCACAAACAAAAGTATTTCCAGAACCAAGTAAATAAGTCAAACCCGAGCATAACAACAATGGGACAATGCTAGAATAGACATTACGTTTGAATCACAAAGGGCAATTCATTCCTTAGCTAGAAATGCACATCTTGACAAAAAAGCGAATACTAATACACCACAACTAACGGACAATGAAAAGGACTAACTTCCATGCCATAATCTGAAGACTCTACGCCCCGCCCAAATACCAGGAAGACATGGTCGCCTGAACCTTAGAGATGTTGACTGAAAACTTATGGATATGATCCATCCAAGGCCTCTTTGACCTCGTTCCCACTTACTTGATAACTTGAGAATAGACTCCATGATCAATCGTTGATGCTAATAACCTTACCTTCCAACGCACACGCGAGAGCCCAAGCAAAGCCCAGCAAACAGAGGCTAAACTAGTATATACATCAACCAGACTCTAGAATCCCTAATCCCTAAACAGATGAATGACAAACCAAACAACCGAAGACAAGTCTGTTTTAAGCTAGGTGGATGTTATGCTCTTCCTGCAGTCTTACACTCACCCCAGTTACTATAACCTAGTTGCAGTCTTTCTGTCCATGATCCAACCATGGTCTTCAATATATAACTACTATGATCCAACCATAGCCTTACAATCACTTCCGTTGCTACAGCTCAGCTGGAGTCTTTCTTTCCATGATCCAACCATGGTTTTCCATGTGTGACTGCTATAATCCAACCATAGTCTTACAATCACTTCCATTGCTATAGCCCAACTACAGTCTTTCCTACCATGATCCAATCATGATCTTCTATATATGACTACTATGATCCAACCATATTCTTACAATCACTTCCGTTGCTACATCCCAGCTGTAGGCTTTCCTACCATGATCCAATCGTGATCTTTCAAACAAAACAACAAAGATAACAAACAAAACCAAGATAAGATGGACACCTAGTCTAGTAGACCCTATCAAGTGTTTGGATCGTGCTTCCAACACCAAAGCCTTAATTAGACAAGAGCAGGTAGAGAGGCCCTCACACAACCCTCGACCTAAGCCTAATCACCAACTCTATACTATGCCGTTATCGAAGCTTCAAACCTTCCAAACGAGATAACCCTGAATTCTCAAAATCTTCTTCTTCGTTCATAACTGACTGAGGACAACACTTCTTGCATAAACTTCATTCCTACTGACCATCTGAACTTGCCACCCACGATCATAAATACGAGCTTCAAGATGCCATGCAACCTTAAATCCTTCCATCTAATGAAGTAGTCCTTCCCCACATGGAATTGACTAGAATCTAATAATTTCAAAAGCCTTTAAAATTACTAGAAAAACCAATTGCTTCACCACTTGATCCCTGCAACCATACCAATATAAAAGCAAAGGGACCTGAATCCTCCAATCAAACCAAGAGCTCTAAAATGCATCTATAACCTCTTAACAACAACAAAATCAATCCAACCATAAACAAATATTCAAAATAGAACCAGGGTTGAATAAATAAATACCATTCAATAGAACATCCATGAATTACAATTGAAACAACGAAAGGATAAATAACAAGATACATATTACATCAAACGATGTTGCATCGGACTGTACTGATGAAAGCTGATAATTCAAACTCCAACCCTTGGGACTCCAGCTATCCGGTGTCGTCAATCTGGTAGCTACCAAGCCAAAATGGTTGGATCCAAAACAAGCCACATCCGCTATTAGGATAATCAGCCTTAACATGGTCTGGCTGACTATAGAAAAAGCATACTCTCGATTCCTTCTGACTATAGTCTCGACTGTAGTGTCCCTGCTGCTCGCATTTGAAACATCTAGAAACTAGCATACAATAACTATCCAAATGATTCTGTCCACACCTACTGTAAGATCCATGAGTCTCTTGATCGCCTAACCAAAAATCATTCGCCTTGGTCGTCTTTCCTGTTGCTGATGACATGTGAACCTGATCTTTCCTCCACTTCCATTATTGGATCTCCAACTTCATCCCTTTCTGCCTGGCCGCCTCCATTAAACTATGAAGAGTCCTATGACTTAAGATACTCTCATGCTCCTGGATATCCATCCTCAACATGTCTTGGTAGTGAGTCCTCATTATCTCCTCTTTCACCGCATACTGAGGGAAAAACAATGCTCTCTCCCTGACCTTGGCAGTGATCTCAACCATTGAGTATGTAGTATGCTCAAGCGCCAAAAATTCGCATGCCAATTGTTGAACCTCAATTGTTGGAACAAACTCCCTTTTGAATCAGGTGACAAAAACCTCCCATGATATGAACTCGACTGCGTCTGGATTTAGGTCATGGACAACCTCGCACCACGAATCCCTAGCTCTTTTGTTCAGAACATACATAAAGAATATGACCTTGGCCTCTTTTAGATAGAAGCTAGAGCGAAAGACATTCTCCACATCATCAATCCAACGCATATTGATGATTGGCTCCCTGCTCCTGAAGAAAAGAGGAACTCCATAGACATCAAACTTCTTGAAGTTGATTCTGCAACCCTATGGTCAACCACCCTCTAAATCGACTCACAAACACCTAAGGAATTCGTCCCCCACTACAATGAAATCCTCCCTGACGATGCTGGTCAATCTAGGAAGATCCTCTCACATTAACGTCGAATTCTCTGAAGCAATGATGTCAAGAACATCCTCATCACTCATATATGAATTAACAACATGGAAGGTCGCCATCCTGAATCTAAAAGATAACATAAACACATCAAACAATGCACAGTATGAAGCCACGCTATTCATACCCACCTATAGCTTCCTGGTAATCTTTAGACACTTCCTTGACCCGAATATGGATCCTATGCTTTCAGTAGTATGGGCCCAATAGTACCTTCTACACTTATCCGTACCTGTGGATGATCCAAGAATCCCATGTCGCTTTGCATTACTTCTCTAAACTCCTCACATGCATACATACATACATCTAGCCATATGCATACAACCACACTTCCTAGATTCTCTCTCTTGGATTCACACTTCCCGCAAACCGAACAAGCATCTATAAGCACTCCAGAAATATCTTACAAATATGCAGTCGTACATAATCCATAATAAAATGGAGATTCAAATAAGTGTCTCTACACAAAAACCACAACCAGAAAAGGAACATGTAATAAAATAGAAACATAAATTCTAAGTCCATTAAAATATAGTTATGTACAACCCCTATGGCATTCATAAATAACTCAACAATACCAGGCAAAGATTCCAGAGCACATACTGCAATAAGCACATACTAAGCATACAAGTCATTTTATACAAATTAGGAAATTCTAGCATGAAATTATTGGTCAGAATAAAAGTATACATTCTAGTATGCATAACAAATCATAACACAAATACATAATCATATATAGGTATATCGAGAATCTCTTACTTCCTGAGCTCCGACTAACAGTATACACCAGATCCTCTACTAATTGTAAAACCTTTTTATAGAATCATTTTCTTTAAATAAAAGCATTTTCTTCAAAAAAAATTGTTTATAAAATCTTTTAGTCATCAGTTTGAGTTTAGACACACCATAAGGCATGAACGAATCCCTCAAAGCAAGGCTCTAATACGAACTTGTAACATCCCAAAAAGTACAAAGAGATTTTTTATTTTTTAAAAATAGAACAACAGTTAAGCCTTTGCTTCAAAAATAATTTAGTAACATTTTCTTGATTGAAACCATATATTATCAAAGTTCAATTTACAACACTATGGAGAAAAATATCTTCGATGTGTGTGTATAGTCCCGTTGAGCTCTTCTCACAAATAACCTGCAAAACGTTTATCCATAACTGTAAACATTAAGATTAGTGAGTTCCCAATTATACCACATATTCCAACATTCATACAATGCATCTAAGAAAGCCTCAACTCTATAGTCGAACAATCAAATCTCTTATCCACATACATATATCTTAAATAACGAGCCCAACCCTAGGGAGCATACTGCACCAATCGCGACTCCATTCCTTGGGGCCACATCCTAGTCTTCTATACCGTTTCTATGGGCTACCCCATGGAGTTTCCTTGTAATGTAGAGGACTAAATCCCGGTCTTACATACAAGCGCCATGGGAAACCTTAATTTTCTTTAATATAGTTTCCATGGGCTATCCCATGGTCTTTCATACATATGAAAAGGGCCAGATCCTGTTCATACATGCCATACATAAAGTCACATGTAGTCATGGATCAGATAGACAGTTGAACAGATGACCACCCGAGAGCGAACAATTAAGCAAGAACATCACAATCAGGCATTAGACGAAGAGTTTTCAAGCTATCCAACATAAACTACACCGAACCCAAAGATGTCATTAGCACCTAACCACGTAACATAAACACCTAAGATGTCACACCCCCAAACCCGAACGGCGGAATCGTTCGGGGGGGGGGGGGGGATGACTTCATGTAGTATCATAACAGTTGACTACATAGTAAAGAAAGTAAAACAACCATCATATATATAATTTAAAAGTTACATTGTTGAATGATACTTGTTCAAAACAAATTACAATATGATGACAAAATGAGTTTTAATCTAATGCCTTAGTGTCGCTTCTCCAAAAGCTGGGGTTTACCTATATTACTGAATCCCTGAGAAATACAAGTAGTTTTGAAAGAGTGTCAACTATGAAGTTGGTGAGTTCATAAGCGTTTATGTATAAAATTTGTAAGTTTGGTATAAAATCACCGAGTTTGTTTCTGAAAAATCCAATATTTTTCCATGAGTGTGTGGTAGTTTAAAAGTTCCAAACTGTAATGCATTAGTAGTTTTCATGCCTAGAATAACAGATTTATATATGTATAAAATCACTAAAACATTTGATAACCCCATAAATCATCGTGTTTTTAATACTGCATGTGAGTTTTATAACCATGTTATTGACCTAGACTGCCTGTAACAATGTTCTTCAGGCGTTGGAATGTTATGACGTTTGTCACCCCAGACCTGTCAGTTTAACTGTAGCTAACAGTTTAGGTGCGGGATTTTCAATCTTGTATAGATCTATACAAAAGTATCATGCTCTCCCTACAAGAGATTATGGTATATAATACATAACTTTAATTGTATACTTGAAAGTACGTGAAGTTGAATGTCTCACAAAACTTAGTATCAAATAGATTTACATATGAAAAGCCCATTTGTTCTTGTATATGAAAGATTTCCTTGATATAGTACTTATAGTATATAAAATCTCATGAATATGTAGTAAACTATACCTATTATAGTTTTTTCAAAAGTGTGTTTCGTTTGTATGGTAAACCCTAGAGTAGTGTCGACTTTGTATGTAAAGTATAACATTATTGAACATTTATACTCAAAATATAAATGTAGTGTTTGATATTTATATAACAACATGTTTCATTCCAAAAAGACAATGTGTTATCATGATATGTTGTATGAGAATGTTTTCGTATGATAGTTATAAATCACATATATTTGATTATAACAAAAAGTATAGTAAAAGATTTATGTGATTCACATGAGGATAATTGTGCGTTTACTTGTATTCCACACACCCCCCCCCTTAAAAGTGTATAAAATCATTTAAAATCATTTGAAAACGTAGTTATAGGGGTATGAACTCACCTGATAGATTGAAGAAAGTGAGACGAAAACCGAACAGAACTTTGGAAGGAGAAAGCGGATTTCTTGGGATTTTTGGGAATCTCGGGAGCGTAAAAGTTCCTTCGGGACTTGGGTATGAAAACCGGGTCTTTGGGATATTTCTTCCATGCAAAACGGAGTAAAAACGCAAGAGAAGGAGAGAAAATGACCAATTATGCCCGGAACCCTCGCATCCCATTTATAGGGAGGCTGAACCGCCTCGGTACGCTGGGCGTACGAGGTTACGTGGGGCGTAGTCGACGTCAATGCTTACGTACTTCGGATGGGAGGGCTTCTATCTGATGTGAGAGCTTGTTGGCCGATTGGACGAGGCTCCTATCCTCTGGTACGTGGGGCGTACTCCTCTACGCGGGGCGTAAATGGATTTTTCCAACTTCTAAATTGCATAACTTTTGCGTGCGAGCTCTGTTTTTCGCGTTCTTTATATCCAAGCGTAGGTGAGAATGTACTCTACAACTTTTATTTAGACTCTGTCGGCTAATTTTGACTTTATTTTAATTATATTATATTTAACAAGCCAGGAAACGAAAGGTCCGTTAAAATTCCGTAACTTCTTCATCCGATGTCTGTTTTCGACAAACTTTTTACCGTTTAACTACCATTGTTGAGGTCTTCGATTCTCATTTAGGTTGTTTCGGCTAGAAATCGCTCGATCTCTATTTCGAGTTTTTAGTTGTCTACCGCTATACCGAAACTTCGAAAAATCTTAACTTCCTCATACGAACTCAGATTTGGACGTTCTTTTTATGTATGTTCAATGTTTAATAATATCTTCGACTTTTATTTAGATACCTAAGGCTAGTAAGTATTTTATTGAAATTTCTCATTTTACGTTTAACCTTATTGACGGTTTTTGTTGTGAATCTTAGGTTGGGCATAACTTCTTCGTTATAACTCGGTTTTTAGTGTTCTTTATATTTCTAAAACCCTTGACACGATATCTATCATATATGAAATCCAGTAGATGACTTTTGAACATTTTATTTTTTACAGTAATTTCATTATATCAAAAGAGGTTACAATTCTTGACTTTTTAGGTCATCACATTGATTCGAAATATCAGATTGTCACATAAGAGAGGCTAGCATATGCATACCTTTAGCAACTATCCTTCCTAGTTACCTTTCCATTGACAACTTCTCAATTAAGTACATCGCTGGCCAGACATACATAATCTTGTTAACTCACCTACCCTATTTACCCTAACTGATCATAACTCCTAACAGTACCATACGATCAAGAGACAAGACCCTACAAATCTAGCATACCATGACATTGTGTTTCCTAAGCGAAATATACATACAAAGGAGTTATCATAGCCACTAACATATTTGTAGTCTAACATTACCTCTATTCTAACATGCAAAGGATATATATATAATGGGATACATGGCATAGTGAGAAAATCATATGAATTCAAGAACCGAAGAAGCACAACAACACTCCCGCACCTTGAACTGCTCAATCTCACGAACTAGGTAATACCAAAAGAGATACTTCCACAATCACAACCCAAATCCTCCAAGTTTGACCCCAAATTCAAATTGCTCAAAAGTCAATGTTCAACAAAATATGAAGTCAACACCATGTCGTGGTCCCTCCTTGGCCATGTCATGAGATTGCCAAGATAAAATGGTCGCAGATCCAGAGTTCGCCACGTCGTGGTAACTGACAGTTTCCTTCAAATCTTCATTAAGAGCTTAATCCTTGCAGATCAAGGCTCAAAACTTGAGATCTAATTTTTCATAATGGATTATTGGATAAAGTTTCCAAATTTATCCATTAAGACCTTATTACAAGACAAGATCCTAAACACTAAGTCCTTAATAGCATAAAACCTTCTTAAAAGATGCATGACTTTAAGAATAAGATCAAGATGCAAACTTTCGCAGTCTAACATGATTGTGAGGTGATAGGTCATAATATAGTGGTTTGGGCTAGGCATCCATCATGTATAGGTCTTGGTAGGGTCTTGGGGTTTGTTATGGTGGTTGTAACCTTTGTGTGGCTGTGTACGGTTGGACATGTGTGTACGGTAGTACACCCTGTGTATGGCTATACACGCGTGTAATGCTGGGAGCACTATAAATAGTAGGTGTCTGTGTCAGTCTTAAGGTGACGCAAGTGTGTGTTTTCCAAGGTGTATTTGATGTTTATGTGATATAAATGTGTGCATGCTTGGCTTAATTCATCTTCTACTCCTTTTACACTCTGATTGATTGTAATATCATTTGATCACTGATTTGGATCTTAGAATTCGGGACCTTACATGAGGTGATAAAATAAGCTCAAGCGGTGGTGGAGTTCACTCAAGTCCAAAGCACAAACTTACAAGGACCAAAAGGGACATATATGATTAAACTACTAGATCTAGCAAAATAAGGGTCAGGATGGAAGCTTTTTACTCTTAATGGTCCAGAAATGAAGTACTTTTGCTAGATCTACACTTAATCTCTTTACCAAAACACTTTACAAGAAACTTGGTCTTCAAGCTCCATATTAAAATATAAAAAATTAGCCTTCTAATGGCCAAGAACACCAATAACACTCAAAGGGGCTAGGGTATTCAAAATGAAGAGGTTGGAGGATGAAAAGGATTCCCTAACTTGAAGTTAAGGTGCTTAAATATGGAGAAAACCCTAAAAATATCGTGGGATTGGGCTGTAGTGGCCCCCACATCCTGGTCATCCTAATGTCACATTGTGGAGCCTGCCTGAGGTACACATTCGTCATCTTGCATTGCATGTCGTGACACTCCATGCGTCACGTTGTGGTATGTTGTTTTTCTTAAAAAATATTCCTTCGAATTTGTTATTTTATCCACTGGTCCTTGATTGGAAACGGGTGTTACATATATATGTTTCTAGATAGTGTGTATATGTGTGTGCTAAACTGTTTTTCGATGTGTGTGTATGGAAGTATGACTTCTTTTGTTGGTTATTTTTTTTAGAATGGATCTGGAAGCTATTCCATCATTCTTGGTTTAGAAATCCTCTCTTCAACCTTTTTTCATCAATAACTGATTCCACCTGTCGAAGGATGAATTGAACTTTTGCAGAATTTCGATTGAGTGGCTGAGTCAAAGATATTTTTTCTTGGTTTTCTATAAGTTGTATGTGCTGTTATTATGATTATGATTTTGATATTGCCATAATTAACTATATATTCTGGCCAATTTTCTTAATAAATTAATCTAAAATATTGTATTTGAAGATAAATGATATATACTAATCTTTGAATTGGATAAGTATTTTTAAAATCATATTTGATGATAAAAAAAGAGAAGAGCAAATGTTGCCTTATACTATGGAAGCATGACACAACAATTTCTTGTTAGTGTGGAGACTTAACTTTATAGTTTGAGAAGGATCGGTACAAATTACAAACCGTGATGCTGAAACTTTATTACCATGATAGGACATCTCTGATTTGAATAAATACGTTATTTTTCCATCCAAATCAATAAGCTGGAGATCCGTACTCTTAATTATGAAAGTTATTTGTCCAGAACCCTTTTTAGTCGAAGTCAATGATGAAGAACAGATTTGGTGCATCATTTTGAAGATCAAAGCTTGGAAACATTATTAAATCGTTAGGTTTTCTTTAGACATCATGTTTAGCACTTCTCTTTTGACTGTTTTCTATTTTTAGTAATGATTATGGGCTAATAACTTTTTGCATCCGCTTGGATGTAGATGAATCCTAGATACTATGATTTAGTTTATTAGTTGGATTTATAAAGTTTGGTTATATATTATCTTTGATTGACTGATTTAGCTTATGTATTGAAGTTTTTATTTTATTGCCTACATGTGAGACTAATATAGTTTAAAGCACCAATATGATTATATTGAATTGTATCTTAATAAGTTTGTAACAATAAACTGTTAGGATTAGTAATGGAGCAAATCCTAGGTTTAGGTGATATAATTGTGAACTTAAATATGTAATAGCCTTGCTATGCTTCGATCAACTATCTTGACCATTGATAAAAATCATCAGATCAAGTCTTTCATAATTCGAATATTTAGTTAGCTAATCACATGATCACTGTATTGTGTGTTGTTGTTCTATAATTACTAGTATTAGTTAGTTAGATCAAGATAACTTATCGTTATACAAATCGATAATTAACTTTTTAATGAATTGAAATTCAAATATATCAACTATATGAAAATAGAAAGACTCATAATCTAATTGGAAATACTCGAAAACTACTCTTTAAATCACGTTCTTTGCTTTTTTTTTTTTGCTTTTTATAAGTGGATAATAAAGTTTAATTTAGTTTAAACACCCCCCCCCCCCCCCAAGTTACTTTTTGTTTATAGTTTAATTATATATCTTTATTATCTCAATCAAATCAAACACGTTTCCTTAGAGTTTGACACTATTTCTTACCTTAAACTATATTACTTCACAATTAGGTACACTGCTTAGATGAGATTTATAAATCTAAAACTAGTGTAGAAAATTCACATCTGGTTTTTTAACGCCATTTTCAGGGAGAGGTTTAATTTGTTTAGATTATTTAGCCTTAAGTTATTCGATCTACTTTGTTGGATTTATTCCACTGAAAGTTATTTTCTACTTAGTATTTATTTCTTTGAAATCCGAATCTTCGAGATGCGACCATCTCTAGGCCGCGACGCGACCTCGTTGTATTCCACTTTAGCTTATTTTCATTCTTTTTCGTTTTTACTTGTTTGTTTAGTTTTGATTCTGTTAGTTTTAGTAGTTTATAACTAGAGCATCTACATCTGAATTAGTACTTGCTTTCGAAGAACCCGAACGAGAATTTTACAAGAGAAGCAAAGAAGCCAAAACTGACTCTGATTTCGATTCTGAGTCTGATTGTTGGGTATTATCTGAAATTTCGTTTAAAAAACACAAAGATGGAAACAAAAGCATTTAAGATTTTAACAACAAAAAACTCGTTTATACCCATCAAAGATCTTTTTCATGAACATGAAAGATTAAGTAACCATAGAAGGAAGAAAGTAACAACATTTGAAAACTTTGATTTCTCTTAGGAGATTGGAAGTTGATGAAGTGTGCGAACACAAAGAGAGTTGCTCTAGATCTATCCTCTAATAATTACGTAGTTGACATGAAGGCTAGTTTTTCTTTGCAATTAAGCTCGTAAGATTTTAAGAACAAAAGCCAATCGTTTGGCTTAAAGGAGAGCATAAGTAAGTAACTCTTTCTAAAGTATCTTAACTCATTAATAATGAATAGATAGAGAGGATGCGATATCACGACATTTTAATCAAAGAGAAGGAAGACCATGAAAGTCTTTAATCACTTTCTAATAAGTCTTTATCCTTTGATTCTTAGCACTTTAATACCACACTTTTATCATTATATCACTCCATGCTTTTAAAGAATGGCTTCTCAATTTAAATAACCAAAAGAGACAAAACTTGTCTCTTACTAGCTATTTCCGGCTTTTATAAAAGGATACAAAGATTTTATAAAAAACATCCGTCTTTATATTTTATATAATCGATGATCAGTTATCTTAAAGGCAAAAAAATTGAAGTGCAAAAAGATATGCATAACTTTATATATCACACATTTAGATATACATGTTAATACTTACATTAGAATAATATTATTTTCTTAAAATAAATAATTTCAATTAATTGAAATAGATATAAATATTTATTAAAAACTAAATCCTTATAAACAATCTATTTGTGTCAAATTGTTATTGGTGTGAACCTATAAGATACTATGTTATTAGCAAATACCATTCTAACATGATTATTTAGAATATAGATCCAATACTCTCAAGTACTTATATTATGAACATAAGAGTCATATTCATTTTAATAAAACCACACCTTGTGATTCTATCATGAAAACAAATATTCCTACTTAGAGATGTTTGCTTTAAATCCATAAATAGATCTCTAAATCTCACACTTTATTAGGATGCTTCAGATAGACAAACATTCTACATTAAACTGTATAAACATCTTCAAGTAAGTATCCATTAAGGAAAGCGGTTTCGAAATCCATCTTTCATATCTCATAGTCATACTATGTAGGTATTCAAAATAGTCTCCTAATTGATCTAATCATTGTAAGTGGAGAAAAATATTTCCTCATAGTTAATACCATGAGTTTGAGTGAAATCTTCGGCAACAAGTCTTGCTTTAAATGTGTATAGGTTTCTGGCCATGTCTATTTCCTCTTAAAAATTCACTTACTCCTTACAGTTTTACTGTAAATAGGAAGATCAATGAATCCCATACTTCATTATCATACATGTATTGCATCTTAGTGTTCATGACAACAAGCTATTTGCTCGATTTAAAATTTGAAATAAGTTTTTTGTAATTGATGGGTTCATCAAAATCCACTAGAAAACATTTGTCAACGAGAAATCCATATTCCTTAGGTACCTGAATAATCTACTAGATTTGCAAATAATTTGTGTTTAGTTAGATTTCTAAATGACTATGTGTTCAAGTTCAACAATTTCTTTTTGAAAGTTAGTGCCAACCTTTGCAACCCAAGACCGTGGTTCCTAATAGTTGAAACAATCATTAGGAGATCTGACAAATATACAATTAGTAGATCTTGGGTCAATGTTACTTTTTGTACATAAGATCTACATCCCAAACGCCTTTAAGTAAGATAGGGATGGAACCTTTCCATGCCAAATCTCATAAGTTGTTTTATCTATTTTCTTGGTTGGTGATATATTCAAAATACAAGTGACAGTGAGTAAGATGTACATAAATCTAAAATATGATATAACAAAGACTACTTCTACTTATCACATGGTAAACCATATCTAGTAAGGCTATGTTCACCCCTTAATAACTTCTAAGGCCTTAGTTCATATTGAGTAATTTCTCAACTTCATAGAAATAACTTGAACATCGTAAATGTTGTGTATTTATATTTTGTCCTATAAAATATAATTACAATAACTATAGTTGTTAGTGAAGTTATTGAGGTATCTTGCACTTTTTCCACACATCAATTTGAAAGTATGTCATACATCATTATTTATGATTCATATTAAAAATTCTTTTCTTTACAATTTAGAGAAAATACCATCGGTCATCTTTTATGTAAATAAAATTCATATATGTCAAACAAACCCTATATAGTTACCTTAAAATACACTCTTTAAAGTTGTAATATGTGTCTTTTGTTTTTATTGTCATAGTGACAATGTCATAAGCAAGTTTATTCAAATCATATTTGAGTCTAAAGGTATTTGCATTAAATACAGAATTGTTGTCACACCCCCAAACCAGACGGCGGAAAAGTCCGTGGGTGGAGGACTTCATTTGTAGTATCACAACACATGTATCATAGTAATCAAATCACAAACAACCATTGTATTTAAAAGTATAATATTTACATGTGTTCAATCATTGTATATTGAAACCAAAATAGTTATACAAAAAGAAGAAGATAAGACTCCTAATGGCTCCATCTTCTCAAAAAGCTCGGGGAGTACCTGTTATTATTTCCCTGATAATACAAGTAATTTGAAAAGAGAGTATCAACAATAAGTTGAGTGACTACATAAGTCTTTATGTTTGAATGGGTGTATTTGTATTTTGAATATGAAAACACTTTTAGAAAATCCCATATTTTCTTTGGTATGTCAAAAGTAGTTTTATTCCCATAAAACCGTCTTATTTGTAAACCATTGTATTTGTAAAACTTGTATTTGAGAGTGTGCCTGGCTTCGCCAGCTGTTATTGAAAACTATAGTATAGCATTGTACTTTACTTTTTGTAAACTGGTACTTTGAAGATATACTTACGTTTAGTTATTTATACACTAACGTGTTGTTAATATCTTTTTAATGAGTTATTATAACCATACTAAGACATGAACGCCTGAAACAAATGCCTGATGAGCGCTTAAACTGTTGATAACAATTGCCACTCATTGGCATGTATGCCTAACTGTAGCTAGCAGCCTGAGTGCGGAGTTGTCAATCCCAATATAGATCTACACACAACTTGTTTCGATCCCCGGACTGGAGATTCTGGTTATAATGTCAGGGCTTTACTTTGGTTGTCTAAACTGAATTAAACAACCTGAATTGAATGTCTCATAAAAAGCATATAAACGTTACCTGTATATTAGTTATGAAAACCCAATCATTTTGAAATAAATGATTGACAGTATGTTCTTGACTTAGTATCCCGAATATGTATTTGATAAGTGTAAACCCTTGATTTGTTTTGAATTAAAACTCTTGTAGCATGTAAAACAGTGTATTTATATGAATTATAGCTCTATTTATCATAAATTATACCTATTATAATTTATATGTACTTTAGGAACTGGTAAATAACTATTTTTGCATGTAATCCTTTGCTCAACGTATTACAAAGGTTAATTAAACTGATGAAATAACTTTTATATTTATATATACAATTTTATATATAGGTAAAAGTTAAACGACCTTCGGACAAATAATCGGTACTATAAGTCCACATCCAAACGAGGAAAAGGACCTAGAATGAATTATTAGTCGTAAGCCTTTTAAATCTTATTTATATTAAATTATATATACAAGTATGTATATTTGGGAAAAATATAAGTTTATAAAAGAGTTCAAAATTTGAAGTATTTTTTATGCTTTAAAATCATTTTATCGTGATTTGAAATCATTTATTTATAACACAAAGTTGTTGTGTTATACTTGTATTTCCCCCCTTAAAACAGTAGAAATTATGAAAATACGGGGGTATGAACTCACATGATAAGTGGTAATTCGGACAGGGTTTCGTTTCACGAAAAGGAGTTTATTTGTCGAGAAACCAGCTCAAATCGGGCAGAGTTTTGACAGGAGAGAGGATGAATTCGTGAGAATTTCGGGGCTTCACGGCTTACTTCGGGCTCGAGTCTTGATACCGGGGCTTTAGGGGTTGTGTATGAGCTTAAGGGAGTGGAAAATGTGAAAGAGTGTGAAATTTAGGGTGAAAAAGTGTAATTTCTTCGGAACCCTCGCATGCCTTATATAGGCCGAAGCCTCGGATCCGAAGTTTATGCGAGGCTATGCGAGGCTGACACTCTGCGAAGGGAAGCAGCTTCGGTTCGGAGGTGGTAGGCTCGGATTGGTCTAGCCCTCGGTCCAATGAAAAGAAGCCACGTGCAAAGGGGGTGTCCGAGGATGGTGCGAGGGGCATGCAAGGAGTGTCTCCGGTGTGTCTCATGCGAGGCTGTCTGGTTCTAAGTGGACCTCGGACCTGGACGAATCAGAAGGTTACACGCGAGGCTGCGGTCCAATCAGAAGATGCCACATGGAGGCTCGCATGCGAGGGTGACGTGGCAATCACTGTTCATGCGAATTTTCCCGGTTTTTCTATTTTTCTTTATTTTTTTTTTGCCAAAACTTGTAAAATTTATAACTTTTGCATACGAACTCCATTTTTGATGTTTTTTATATGCACGCGTAGCTAAAATTATACTCTACGACTTTCTTTTAGACTTCGTCGGCTAATATTGACTTTGTTTTTAATAGTATTATTTAAAACAGACCGGGACGTGAATCCGTTATAAATTCATAACTTCTTCATACGACGTCCGTTTTTGTCTGTCTTTTTACCATTGTACTACTAATGACGAGACCTTCAATTCTCGTTTAGGTTGTGTCGGCTAAAAACCACTCGATCTTTATTTCGAGTTTTTAGCTGTACACTACTATACTAAAACTTAGAAAAATCATAACTTCCTCATACGAAGTCAGATTTTGGCATTCTTTTTATGAAAGTTCTCGGTTTAACATAAACTATAACTCTCATTTAGATTGTTAAGGCTAGAAATCCTTTTATCAAAAATTCAGTTTTTACACTGAACAGTGTTTTGCCGGTTTTGTCGCGGATTTTCGATTGGTCATAACTTCTTCGTTATAACTTGGATTTTAGTGTTCTTTATATTTTTGGAAACCTTGTTACAATCTCTATCACTTGGTTCAACCCAATTGAGATTATTTAATAATTTATTTTTGAAGGTCAATTATGTAAATATACATAGTATGCCAAAATTTCTCTTTATTTAATTAAAAAGAAGAACAATTTGACCTACCCTATTACATAAGTTTGAAATAACGGTTTGTTACATTATCCCCCCGTTAGAGAGAATTTTGTCCTGAAATTTACTATACAGATAGACTTGGGAAAAAGATGTGGGTATTTTTGTTGCATTTGATCCTCCCACTCCCAAGTGAATTCAAGTCCCCGTCTTGCATTCCAGTGAACCTTCACTATCGGGATGCGGCTTTGTTTGGTTTTCTTAACTTCCCTGTCTAGTATCTCTACGGGTTCTTCCACAAAATTGAGGCTCTTGTTTAACTCGATTTCCTCGAGTGGTATCACAAGAGTCTTGTCAGAAAGACACTTTTTCAAGTTCGAAACGTGGAAGGTAGAATGAATGTTACTTAGTTCTTCAGGTAATCGAAGTTTGTAAGCTACAGGGCCGATTCGGGCAAGAATCTCGAATGGTGCTATATACCTTGGGTTCAGTTTGTCTCGCTTTCCAAAGCGTATCATGCCTTTCCAGGGTGATACCTTTAGCAAAACTCGGTCGCCAACCTGGAATTCCAAGGGTTTTCTCCTTTTGTCTGCGTAGTTTTTCTGTCTATCTCTGGAAGCTTTAAGTCATTCCCGAATTTGTACGATCTTTTGGGTAGTTTCTCGAATAATTTCTGGACCAGTGGGAGCACTGTCAGGAGTTTGACCTCTAGCTAGCTGCGTGTCACCCACTTCAGCCCAGCACAGAGGGGATCTGCACTTGCGGCCATAGAGGGCTTCGAATGGAGCAGCTTTTATGCTAGTGTGATAGCTATTGTTATAAGAGAACTCAACAAGGGGTAAGTGAATATCCCATGCCTTTCCAAAGTCTATCATGCAAGCTCGTAACATATCTTCTAACGTTTGAATCCTCCTCTCACTTTGTCCATCGGTTTGCGGATGGTAGGTTGTACTCATGTCTAGCTTAGTTCCCAGAGAGTGTTGTAAAGGCTGCCAAAAATGAGAAGTGAATCTACTATCTCGGTCTGAAATAATAGATATTGGTACACCGTGTAGTCTAACAATCTCCTTGAGGTATGTTCTGGTTAGCTTTTCCATCTTGTCAGTCTCCTTGATTGGTAAGAAGTGTGCGGATTTGGTTAATCTATCAACGATTACCCAAATAGTATCATAACCACTTGAAGTCTTGGGTAACTTGGTTATGAAATCCATTGTAATCTGCTCCCACTTCCATTCAGGGATTTCAGGTTGTTGTAATAAGCCTGAAGGTTTCTGGTATTCTACCTTAATTTTGGCGCAAGTAAGGCACTTGCCCACAAAGGTAGCGATTTCGGCCTTTATGTTAGGCCACCAATATAGCTTCTTAAGGTCCAGATACATCTTGTCTGAAACTGGGTGGATGGAGTATCGGGTTTTGTGTGCTTCATTCATAACCACATCTTTGTAACCACCGAACTTTGGTGTCCAGATCCAGTTCATGAAATAATAGACTCCATCATCCCGGACTTCGAAGTTCTTATCCATTCCTCTTAGAGTTTCACCTGCTACGTTTTCGGGTTTCAAGGCTTCAAGTTGAGCTTCCTTGATCTGCATGGATAGATGCGAATGGATTGTCATGGTCAACGACTTTACCCAGCGTCCCGAGTATTCTTTTCTACTAAGGGCGTCAACTACTACATTTGCTTTACCAGGGTGATAAAGAATTTCACACTTGTAATCGTTCAGTAGCTCCACCCATCGTCGTTGTCTCATATTTAGCTCTTTATGATAGAAGATGTGTTGGAGACTTTTATGGTCCGTGAATATTGTGCATTTTGTGCCATATAAGTAATGTCTCCAGATCTTCAGAGCAAACACCACTGCTCCTAGTTCAAGGTCATGTGTTGTATAATTGACTTCATGTGTCTTTAGCTGTCTTGAGGCATAGGATATAACCTCTCCTCTTTGCATAAGAACACATCCAAGCCCTTGATTAGAAGCATCACAGTACACTACGAAATCCTCTGTCCCTTCAGGGAGAGACAGGATCGGTGCACTACACAAGGCTCGCTTCAGCATTTGAAATGTTGTTTCTTGCTTTTCTCCCCAGCTAAAAGTTACACCCTTTTGGGTTAGAGTAGTAAGAGGCTTAGCTATTTGAGAGAAATTTTGAATGAATCTACGATAATAGCCAGCAAGACCTAAGAATTGACGGATTTCTGTAGGTGTTTTAGGTGTTGACCAGTTTTCAATTGCCTTTATTTTGGAAGGGTCGACGTGTATTCCTTCTGAACTGACCACGTGACCTAGGAAATCTACCTTCCTGATCCAAAATTCACACTTTGAAAACTTCGCATAGAGCTTCTCTAATCTAAGAGTTTGAAATATTTGACGAAGATGTTGGCCATGTTCTTCTTTGCTCTTTGAGTAGATAAGGATATCGTCAATGAAGACTATAACGAATTTGTCCAAGAATGGACGAAACACTATGTTCATTAGGTCCATGAACACTGCAGGTGCATTCGTCAATCCGAATGGTATCACTATAAACTCGTAATGACCATAACGAGTTCTGAATGCGGTTTTGGGAATGTCTTCCTCCAAAATTCGTAACTAGTGATACCCAGATCTTAAGTCTATCTTCGAGAAGTAGTTCGCCCCTTGAAGTTGGTCGAACAGATCGTCAATGCGAGGCAGAGGGTATCGATTCTTAATGGTAAGTTTATTCAGCTCGCGGTATTCTATACACATGCGGATGATCCATCCTTCTTCTTTACGAACAAAATCGGTGCTCCCCAAGGTGAGAAGCTCAGTCTTATGAAACCTTTGCTTAGGAGTTCGTTAAGTTGGCTGGATAATTCCTGCATTTCAGAAGGTGCAAGACGATAGGGGATTTGGCTACAGGGGTAGCTCCAGGGATTAAGTCGATTCGGAATTCGACTTGTCGTTCGGGAGGCACTCCTGGAAGATCATTGAGAAATACATCGGGAAAGTTGCAGACTTCAGGAATGTTTGCGATGTCTTTTACTTCTTGCTTTTTATCTACCACATGAGCTAGGAACAGTGTTGTAAAACTTTCCGAGTTCTCCGATTACTCCTCCGAGTACTCGCTACTCCCCCCCTTGCCGAGGCAAGTTACATAATCCCGAGTACTCCTCGATCGGCCCCTTACGAACTGAGTAGTGTTGTGAAATTCGGTCAACTCGGTGATTAATATGTAAAATATACTTAATGATTTATTATTTAACACACACACATGTGATTATTACTACATATATATATATATATATATATATATATATATATATATATATATCTTAAGTTTTCAGTAATTATTCACGAAGTGAGACCATTATGTGTTTTTCATTTTTTGTGTATTCATATGTATCTGGTTTTGTTATATATTTCAATGAACTTATGATTTTATATTATGATTTTGACATATATAATTTCCCTAAAAATATTTCTACACAAATTTCCAAATCCGAGTACTCCCCGAGTACTCCCGAGTACTCGCTACTCGGTGGTCGGCCGAACAGGTACAGAGCAACGAGTTCCTAGTTTCACAATACTCCTTGCAAAGGTATTTCTGTGCCTTGATGCATGAAATGATCTGAAGGTTCGTTCCGGGTTTGTCGCCATAGATAATAAGAGTTTCGTTAGTTGGTAAGTTCAAACGAATAGCTCTTTCATAGCATAGGATGTCGGCATGGGTGGGGCACAACCAATCCATACCTATTATGATGTTAAAACTTTTGATAGAGACCGGCATAAGGTCTATTGGGAAAGACAATTCATTTAACGTAAGGGTACATCCTATGTATATATCATCGGTGGATTCGGATTTCCCGTTAGCCATTTCTACTGTGAAGGTTTTATTTAGTGGTTGGGAGTTCTGATTTAGTAGATGTTTAAAGTTATGGCTCACGAAGCTCCTCTCGGCACCACAATCAAAAAGAATGCATGCATAAGTATTGTTGAGAAGGAACGTACCCGTGACCATAGCAGGGTCTGCCACCGCTTCTTCATGACCTAGTGCTAGAATTCTCACAACCCCACCGGCATTTCCAGCTTTTGGACAATCTTTCTTGAAATGCCTCACATCACCGCATTGGTAGCATGCTCGACTTACTCCAGCAGCAGGTACTTGGTTAAGGGGTTGAGGTGGTGTTCTACAGAATCGGGCAGTATGCCCTTTCCTGTTGCAGTTACGACACTGCATTTCAGGGCAATTTCCGGTGTGGTGAAAATTGCACTTGTTGCATTTAGGGAGGCTACCGGCATAGGGCTTAGTTGGTGCTGAGTAGTTAAGGGTAACAACAGGTGTAGTAGTAGGTATGGTAGTAGGCACAGTAGTAGCATGGACTGCCACTATTTTTTGCTTCTTTGAAGGTTCTAGAGGAGATTTTCCCTTCCTTTTGTTCCAACCCTTCTTCTTGTTGTTGTTTTTGTTCTCCCTAGGTTGTTCTGGGGCAGTAACCACAGAGTTTTGACGTTTTTCGTGGTCAATAAGTGACTGTGCCATTTCCTTGGCCCTGTCAAAAGTGGCAGGTTTAGATGCAATGACACTTGCTTGTATCTAGGGCGACAATCCCCAAATATACCTTTCAATCTTTTTGCTCTCTGGAGCAATCATCTCCGGACACAGAATCGCCAAGTCACAGAACCGATTCGTGTAAGTTGTTATGTCGGCATCGGCCGTAGTAATATTCCAGAGTTCTTGTTCCAATTTCTCAATTTCACCTCGTGGGCAGTATTCCCGCATCAACATGGTTTTTAGGTTCTCCCAACTTATAGCATTAGCCACTACCAAAGTTAGTGACTTAACATGGCCATTCCACCATGTTAGGGCCCTATCTAAGAAAGTAAAGGCAGCAACTTTAACTTTGCTACCCTCTGGACAGGAGCAGATTTCAAAGACTGCTTCTATCTTCTCAATCCACTGCCTTAAAACCATTACTCCTCCAGTTCCATTAAAGGTCATTGGTTTGGCATTCGAGAAGTCTTTATAAGTGCACTCTCTCAAGTGCTCATGACCCTCGGCAAGGTTAGAAGGAAGTGGACTAGCTCCCAACCCACTAGCACCAGGAGTATTGATATGAGATAAGGCAGTTGCTACAGCTGCCGTGACTGCCGCTTGGAACATGGCAGCATCGAATTGAGGGGGTGGAGGTGGAGGTGGTGTCGGTGCTTTCGTTTCATTGTTACGTCTTGGAATCCTACGAGGAGGCATCTTTTTCTATAAAAGTCAATAGATAAAAAGATAGTGAGATATCAAGAATGAATATGAATTTGATATCTCTGAACTTAAACACTTAACTCAACAAGAATATTGTAAAGAATTGAAAATGGATGTCCATTGCAAGTACAACTTGCAACTGGATAGATTAAAATGAAGTGGTTATTTTTCAAAGAGTATGAAAGTACATGTCGATTGTTTTGGTATATTAAGTATATGTAATTTGGATACTTAACCCTAAGTAGGTCTTTAATAAACCACAATATTGTAAAAGTATTGACATCAAATCGGCCTACCGAAAAATAAAAATTTTCGCGGTCGTATTTGAAAAGTATGAAAAATAACACTGAAACATATCCAATATCCCAAAACTTTGGAAATGGAATGTTTATGTAACTTGAAATAACTCTTGTTGAAGTAAAGTGCTTATTATTTTATTGATACTTGATTTATACATCTCTTGAAAGTAGTCTATACATTCAGTATATTAAACTAGAAAGTAGTGTAACACTACTTGCGGCGGTTGCTACGACGGTTACTGGGTTCCGCTTCGTCTTGCGATTTCCAGCGCCTTTCTTGGGCAGCTTGATGCTCCCTCAGTCCTCTGATCTCTGATTTGGCAGCACTAAGTTGCCTTTGAAGGGCTTCAGTATGGTGTTGGGTATCATCTTGCATCTCGTCAAGACGAAGGATATCGGCAGCGTTAGCCTGTGCAGCCGCATTCACTTCTAGGATACGATTGATTGACATCCTTGATTGATCGAATTGTCGGGCAATTCGGTTCACTATAATTGGAAGAGCTCTGTCGGCTGTTCCTCCTTCTAAGACGTTATAGAAACCCCGTGCCATTCCGTAGGGAGGGCGTTGGCCGTTTTGTCGACTCCAATGGTTTATGTATTGGCCCCACTCGGGTATGGGTATTGCTTCCTCTTGTCTCGGGGGACGTATCCCCGGGTTACAAACTTGTGGCTCTGTATCTGTACCGCTTGATTCGTTGTCCTCAAATGGTTCTTCATCTAAGTCTTCTTCTGGATCCTCCTCCGGATCTTCCTCCAGATCTTCCACTATCCATCCTTGATTGCCATGATTTGGAAAATAAGGGTCCCCTGGTAGATGATGTCCTGCCATTGTGTCTGTACGAGAATAAGGTTATGAGAAATGCCTGAAAAGAAAACTAAAGCATATCGATGTTTATTAATGTTCTTATAGTATTTTATGTTATGTTCTTAGTGTTTCTTCAGTAGTTGGTAAGTTTTAGACATGTTAAAACACTACTATTACCCCCAAACACATGTTGGTCATATCTGAAATCAATATAGTTGATCAGGCTATATTAATTCTAGATATGATTACATAACTGCCCGGGTTTAACTGTAATGTTCAGCATCCAAATACTTTTAAGTTCTTATGACTATGTACTTGTAGGTATTAGGGTTAGTATACTTCTTTTAAAAATACTTAGAACTCTTAAAAGTATACTTCTAGTCAGAGATCTCAGCCCCAATGTAATTATAGTTTGTATATCTTTTATGGATTGATATACTGAGTTACTATAAACAATGCTCTGATAGCAATCTGTCACACCCCCAAACCAGACGGCGGAAACGTCCGGGGGTGGAGAACTTTATTTGTAGTATCACAACACATGTATCATAGTAATCAAAGCACAAATAAACATTGTATTTAAAAGTATAATATTTACATGTGTTCAATCATTGTATATTGAAACCAAAATAGTTATACAAAAAGAAGAAGATAAGACTCCTAATGGCTCCATCTTCTCAAAAAGCTCGGGGAGTACCTGTTATTATTTCCCTGATAATAAAAGTAATTTGGAAAGAGAGTATCAACAATAAGTTGAGTGAGTACATAAGTCTTTATGTTTGAATGGGTGTATTTGTATTTTGAATATGAAAACACTTTTAGAAAATCCCATATTTTCTGTGGTATGTGAAAAGTAGTTTTATTCCCATAAAACCGTCTTATTTGTAAACCATTGTATTTGTAAAACTTGTATTTGAGAGTGTGCCTGGCTTCGCCAGCTGTTATTGAAAACTATAGTATAGCATTGTACTTTGCTTTTTGTAAACTGGTACTTTGAAGATATACTTACGTTTAGTTTTTTATACACTAACGTGTTGTTAATATCTTTTTAATGCGTTATTATAACCATACTAAGACATGAACGCCTGAAACAAACGCCTGCTGAGCGCTTAAACTGTTGATAACAATTGCCACTCATTTGCGTGTATGCATGACTGTAGCTAGGAGCCTGAGTGCGGGGTTGTCAATCCCAATATAGATCTACACACAACTTGTTTCGATCCCCGGACTGGAGATTCTGGTTATAATGTCAGGGCTTTACTTTGGTTGTCTAAACTGAATTAAACAACCTAAATTGAATGTCTCATAAAAAGCATATAAACGTTACATGTATATTAGTTATGAAAACCCAATCATTTTGAAATAAATGATTGACAATATGTTCTTGACTTAGTATCCCGAACATGTATTTGATAAGTCTAAACCCTTGATTTGTTTTGAATTAAAACTCTTGTACCATGTAAAACAATGTATTTATATGAATTATAGCTATATGTATCATAAATTATACCTATTATAATTTATATGTACTTTAGGAACTGGTAAATAACTATTTTTGCATGTAATCCTTTGCTCAACGTATTACAAAGGTTAATTAAACTGATGAAATAACTTTTATATTTATATATACAATTTTATATATAGGTAAAATTTAAACGATCTTCGGACAAATAATCGGTACTATAAGTCCACATCCAAACGAGGAAAAGGACCTAGAATGAATTATTAGTCCTAAGCCTTTTAAATCTTATTTATATTAAATTATATATACAAGTATGTATATTTGGGAAAAATATAAGTTTATAAAAGAGTTCAAAATTTGAAGTATTTTTTTATGCTTTAAAATCATTTTATCATGATTTGAAATCATTTATTTATAACACAAAGTTGTTGTGTTATACTTGTATTTCCCCCCTTAAAACAGTAGAAATTATGAAAATACAGGGGTATGAACTCACTTGATAGGTGGTAATTCGGACAGGGTTTCGTTTCACGAAAAGGAGTTTATTTGTCGAGAAACCGGCTCAAATCGGGCAGAGTTTTGACAGGAGAGAGGATGAATTCTCGAGAATTTCGGGGCTTCACGGCTTACTTTGGGCTCGAGTCTTGATACCGGGGCTTTAGGGGTTGTGTATGAGCTTAAGGGAGTGGAAAATGTGAAAGAGTGTGAAATTTAGGGTGAAAAAGTGTAATTTCTTCGGAACCCTCGCATGCCTTATATAGGCCGAAGCCTCGGATCCGAAGCTTATGCGAGGCTATATGAGGCTGACACTCTACGAAGGGAAGAAGCTTCGGTTCGGAGGTGGTAGGCTCGGATTGGTCTATCCCTCGGTCCAATTAAAAGAAGCCACGTGCGAAGGGGGTGTCCGAGGATGGTGCGAGGGGCGTGCGAGGAGTGTCTCCGATGTGTCTCATGCGAGGCTGTCCGGTTCTAAGTGGACCTCGGACCTGGACGAATCAGAAGGTGACATGCGAGGCTGCGGTCCAATCAGAAGATGCCACGTGGAAGCTCGCATGCGAGGGTGACGTGGCAATCACTGTTCATGCGAATTTTCCCGGTTTTTCTATTTTTCTTTATTTTTTTTGCCAAAACTTGTAAAATTCATAACTTTTGCATACGAACTCCGTTTTTAACGTTCTTTATATGCACGCGTAGCTAAAGTTATACTCTACGACTTTCATTTAGAATTCGTCGGCTAATTTTGAATTTATTTTTAATATTATTATTTTAAACAGACCGGGACGTGAATCCGTTATAAATTCATAACTTCTTCATACGACGTCCGTTTTTGTCTGTCTTTTTACCGTTGTACTACTAATGACGAGACCTTCAATTCTCGTTTAGGTTGTGTCGGCTAAAAACCACTCGATCTTTATTTCGAGTTTTTAGTTGTACACTGCTATACTGAAACTTAGAAAAATCATAACTTCCTCATACGAAGTCAGATTTTGGCGTTCTTTTTATGATAGTTCTCGGTTTAACATAAACTATAACTCTCATTTAGATTGTTAAGTGTAGAAATCCTTTTATCAAAAATTCAGTTTTTACACTGAACAGTGTTTGGCCGGTTTTGTCGCGGATTTTCGATTGGTCATAACTTCTGCGTTATAACTCGGATTTTAGTGTTCTTTATATTTTTGGAAACCTTGTTACAATCTCTATCACTTGGTTCAACCCAATTGAGATTACTTAATAATTTATTTTTGAGGGTCAATTATGTAAATATACATAGTATGCCAAAATTTCTCTTTATTTAATTAAAAAGAAGAACAATTTGACCTACACTATTACATAAGTTTGAAATAACGGTTTGTTACAACTGTTGTTTCGAAAACCAAGGATATTTACTTTATAATTCTATTAAGATACCTAATACTCGAAATAAAAATAATAATTCAAGAATATAAATGTGATCGTTTTGAAATACAATTAAGTAAAATATCATTCATCTAAAGATTTAACTAAAACATATATTTAGTTAAACTAAATTGTAACATACATTCTTCAAAATAAACATTGTTTTACAATACAAGTCTTGATGTTCAAAACCGAAATCATAATCTCCAAAAGCTTTAATCTGCAACTCTTGCTTCTTTGCTCATATGGACATCCAACTTTCTTGGTCTTCTCATGAAAAATATCCTGAAGAGAACATCCCTTCCAATGATGAAATGAATTGCAGAACTGGAAAGTAAAGTAGCCATTGTAAAAAACAATCTAGCTCTTTAATTGATCGAAAAACACACACATGTATGCACACACGCACCCCCACCCCATACACACACATTAAAGAAATTACCTAGTGAAATGAGCAAAACTAAAGTAGAATATGGAGGCTAAATCAGTACTGAATATTATAGAAAATATTCAAATAGAAAGTTGATTAATTAGGAGGAAATTAGGGGAGTGGAGAAAATATGCCAAAATGTGTGTTGTTGTTTTAATCAACAGGGTAATAGTATATACTTTTTTAATTTTCTTTTCCTTGTACCATTCCCCTATTGTTGGAATCTCGCACTATACATATTAACGAGGAAGTTATGATATTTATCTTACACAAAATATCAATATTTGAATGTGTTTAAGGATTGTTTGGGATTTGCTTATTTAGCACAATTAGCATTTTTTTTATAAAAGTGCTTATTAAATTATATGGTCACAAAAATAAGATTTTAAAAAAATTGTTTGAATTAGCTTATGTGGTGTTTATAATCCAATTTTAAAAAGTATTTGGATTGGATTATAATCATTTTATAGTTATTTTAGTTGAAAGTCCATAAGAACTTTAGAAAAGTCATGAATTTGTGGCCTTTTAGAAACAACTTTTGAGGGTTTTGAAAAGCCATTTCTAAAAGCGTTTTTCAATTTTCCAAACACTTTTTTAGAATTGTTGACTTTTTGTAAAGCCATTAAGTCAATAAGATCTTCTCATAATCAATCCCAAATACGCTTTAGAAGTCCAGATATGGTACTAGTTAACTAAACACATATTCAATAATATATGGAAGCAGAAGGATAGAGTGTTAAGGATGACATTAAGAGTTAAAAGAAACACATATTTAGACCTTTCTTGGTACAAAAAAATCGGATTTGCCTTTAACTGGGGAAAAACATACAAAATGATCTGTCATCAAAGTAGTTTATGCCCTTGAAACGATTCATATTCACCTTGTGGTTGATGGTGGCTATAAAAATAGTGGAGCAATGTCAGATCCGAGCTCGTGGTTAGAGATGGCTGAAAATGGTGATAGTGAATGGCTAGAGCAGGTCCATAAGGGTAATAATTGTAACACGTATTCTTTTTGACATAATGAAATACTATGTTTTTTTTAACAAAATTATAATTTATAATATAGTTGCCAAAATTTGGTTTCACAAAAGCCTAATATACTCAACATAAATCACAAAGACATAATGTAGAATATCACAATACACGGACAAGCACATAATACATCTCAGGCACACAAAGATACCACTCATTGTAAGTATAGTGAGAAGACTCACCTCGCAAGAAATCGGTTAATCTCGAACTCAAATCACCGGTATAGCCTCCGCCTAACCCATAAGACAATTATCCATAATTAACCACGGCTCTCAATAAGCTAAACTAACCCTTCTACAAATTCATAGAAGGGTAAAAGACCATTTGACCCCTCAATGGCCTTAATAATCCACAAATTGACCAAACCCTAAAAGTCAACCAAAAGTCAACGGCAGAGAGTACGTTGTGCGTACCAGCTCTCTAAGCTGGGCGTACTCTGCTGTCATGCATGCATCGGGGATGCTCGATCCCTATACTTTGTGTATTGGGATTACGCCCAACGTACGTCCCCGTTTCACTCTTCTCACTCATTTGGTCTTAATCAGTTAAGACCTTGGCTTATATCACATATCTGGACTCCCTAATAGCTCTTACTCCATAAAGTCAGCGACTTTAAGCATTTGCATGGCTGATGTGGTCACAAACACCCAAAGCACTCACTTTCTTATCTCAAAAAGCTCATAACTCATGCATGGCTTGATTCCAACGTCCAAGATTGGATTTTTATGACATTACTCCACTAAACACACTCAAAGGGGTTGATCATAGTCTCTGGAGCTCAATATCTCATTAAGTCTCCAACTTTTGGGACAAAAATCATAAACTACTCTACTATGATGCACAAAAAAAGAGAGAGAAATCTTAAAGCTTTATACCTCTATATGAAGCTCCCAACCCATATATGATCTGATCCAAGGTCCTGGAATCTCACTTCTTCTTCTCCAAAACTTCTTCACTATAAGAACACACAAAGACTCTCAAAGACTCTCAAATGCACTCACAACCTCTAAGAACGAAGGTTAGGGCACAAGAGGGTTTGTTGTCTGAGAATGGTGCCCACGAATGAGGCCATCATAACCTTTATATAGGGGACTCACCCTAAATTAGGGTTTTCATTCCGGGCCTAGTACGCCCATCATACCCTCTGGTACGCCCAACATACTAGGTGGCTACCATGTCAAATGCACACATATGAGTACGCTGAGCGTACACTCACAAACGCCCCATGTACTCATTCACCACCTTTTCTCATAAAGGGATTAAAATTAACAAGTACTCAAAAGACCAAGGGTTACAAGGTATACCTAGATTGGGATGTTACAATTCTCCCCTACTAGAATCCGACTTCACCCTCGAAGTCAATGTCCAAAAATTGTTGGATTAATGTCTAAGTCCATAACTATAGTTGGTAAAACATAACCCGACCCGACATGGTCCATTTGGGTTGCATGGCATCATGCATTTGGATAGACTAAAATGAGAGAAATAACACTTAAGGTTGGTTAATATATTATAAGTTCTAATATATTAATAAGATTATTTAATTAGTACTGATCAAGAATTAATCTAGAATTAATTAAATGATCAAAAAAAGACTAATTAAATATATGGGTTGATTTTGTAAATCATCCATACTTGTATAGGGGCTAATGCTTCATGGATTGTCAAGTTGGGCTTAAAACCCATAAGATGATCCATGGATTCTCCATGGTATATTTGAACCCATGGATCCAAGGAAATGGAAATCCATGACAATTAGGGTTCATCCTAATTGTCACTAACTATATAAGCATCTTATTGTTGACAAAATCGGACACTATGTGTGAGAGAAAGGGCTAGCCAATTTTCATGAAGTGTGTATATTCTCTCAAGTCTCTCCAAGTGCATATGATGTTGTGTGAACCATTTGATGTGTCACACATGGGGCACTAGGCACTCAAGCTTCATGAAGTCATTCTACATCAAAGAGGTATGTAATTCTAACTTGATATATTCATATGAATCAACGTTATTATGCTAGTTAGGATGAATACCTTGGAATGTTCATATTTGCATGTATAATAGAGAAAAAGTAGATCCAAGGTATTTAGGGTTGCATGTACACTTAGGAGTGTTAGAATGGTCAAAACCCAACAGTAGTATTAGAGCCTAGGCTTGTTTTCTTGTTATACTTCCTTAAACTGCTTAAAAATTGAATCTTGGTGCTGTCTGCACAGTAGACTTGCCGAGTCCACTGATGGACTCCCCGAGTCCAAGGCAAAAAGCAACCAACTCGTCACGTTTTTTCATGCACTCGACGAGTTGGACCCCCAGACAGCATATATTCGACTATTTTGGCTGGAATTGGACTAGGAACATTAACCTAAGCTGTTTTTGGACTTACAAACTTATTTTTTGATGTGGTAATGTTCATACTAATCCAATTTCAAAGATAATTGTCAATAGATTCATGTTTTGTATTAGTTTAAGTGTTATGCTAATTACATGAAAAAGTTTGATTCCAATTATCTTGTTCATATGAGTTGCTTAGATTAATAGAAAAGGTTGATTGTTTATGTGTCTTTGATCCATTTTAATCTAAGAATTGATTCTAAAATGTGTTTGTGTTACTTGTCCTCAAGTTACATGAAAAGTCACATGAAAGTTTCTTAAAACTCATAAAAGTTGGCAATGGTTACAAAACTGAAGAGTCTTGTACTCATTAAATGGTTTTATGACTCCATAACTTGTCCTCAAGTTATGGAGGCTCAAGAGTCACTTCCTTAAATCATTAAAATGTGTAACCTTAATTAGTTCCATAAGTTACAAAGAAGAAGAGTTACCTACGCGTGGATATAAAGAACGTTGAAAACGAAGTTCGTATGAAGAAGATATGAATTTTTGAAGTTTACTAAATAATAAAAATATAAATTTAAATCAAATTTCGGTATTATCCGAAGGGGAGTCACCGGGCCAATCCGAGTTACGCCCAGCGTAACAGCGTACGCCCAGTGTACTCGAGGACTAAGCCTCGGATCGTCCACGTCGCGCCCTATGCGAGGCTATGCCCGGTCCCATCCGAGCTCCGAGGCAGTCGAGGATGCGGTCATGCATGATGTACGCATACACCCAGCGTACCGAGGCGGTTCCCAGCACCTATAAAAGGAATGCGAGGGTTCCGGGGAAAATGATCATTTCCACTCATCTTTCATGCATTTTTGCCTTGTTTTCCGTGCACGTGATATCCCGAAACCCCGGTTTCCATACTCAAGCCCCGAAGGTCGTCTGTGCTCTCGAGATTCCTGAGATTCCCGAGAAAATCCGCTTTCTCGAGTCAAAGTTCTGCTCGGTTTTCATCTCGCCTTCTTCGATCTTTCAAGTGAGTTCATACCCCTATAAACTACACTTTTAAATGTTTGATAAATGCTTTTTATACAATATTAGTTGGGGATGCAAGTAAAACACATGGTTATTATCGTGCATAACTTAACAAGTCACTATATAAACTTTTTATCTAAGTAATAATATGTGATTCATAAACTACTACAAGAGTATTCTCGTATGAAATATATATTTTCAATAACACCTTGTCTTGTGGAAATAAAACGTGTTTATATATATATATATATATATATATATATATATATATATATATATATATATATATATATATATATATATATATATATATATATATATGCAAATCAAATGCTCCATTTTTACATTAGGTATATGTGATCAGTCAAGTCACTTTACGTGTTATACTTTACATAATGAGTGAGCATTACACTAGGGTTTACTATACGAACGAAACACATTTTGAAAAACTATAATAGGTATAGTTTACGAGGAAATCATGAACATTTACATACTAAGAACACTACATCAAAGAGATATTCTCATATACAAGAACAAATGGACATTTTCATACGTAATTCTATTTTATACTAAATTTTGTGAGACATTTCACGTACTTTCGAGTATGCATTTTAAGTCCTATATTATATACCATAATCCCTTGTAGGGGAGCGTGATACTTGTGTATAGATCTATACGGGATTGACAATCCTGCACCTAAGTTGTTAGGTACAACTAGGCCGACAGGCCTGGGGTGACAAACGTCATAACTTTCCAACGCTTGAAGAACGTTGTTATAGTCATCCTGGTCAAATAGCATGGTTATAAAACTCACATGGAGTATTAAAAACACATTGATTTACGGGGTTTGTCAAATTCCTTAATGATTTACACATAAAACTACTAGTTTAGGCATGAATAGCACTATTGCAATTACAGTTTTGGAACAATCAACATGAACAAACCATTTTCATTCTTTTTCATATAAACATTGTCACTAAATACTTATGAACTCACCAGCTTAAATGCTGATCTACTCTTTCAAAACTACTTTTATTTCTCAAGGATTCAGTAATACAGATAAAACTACAGCTTTTGAAGAAGGGACACTAAGGCGTTTGTTTAATTTCATTTTAAACATCATATTGTAATTTTCTTTTGAAACAAGTACCTTTAAACAATGTAAACTTTTAAATTATATATGTGATGGTTATATTGCTTTCTTTACTATGTATTCAATTGTTACGATACTACATGAAGTCATCCGCCCTCGAACGATTCCGTCGTTCTGGTTTGGGGGTGTGACAGATTGGTATTAGAGCATTGTTTATAGTGAACTAATTATATCGAACCACATAAGACATACAAACTATAAATGCATAAGGAACTAAAACTCTCTATCAAAACATTTTTTTTACACCTAAAACCTCGTTTCATTTAATTTAGATTATTTTGGGTCGTAAAAGTACAAATACATGCTTACAACAATATATTTTCATGGTTAGAACTATACAAGAGTCAAGAAGTATTAAGACGAGTTGGACACCGCAATTAGGCCTCGACATATGTAATCAGATTTGGGGAGAATATAGCCCGATCAACTATATTTATCTGAGATTGGACTAACGTGTGTCGAGGAATGTTCGTCGTGAGCAACAAGTCAAAATGTTCCAAAACAAACACTAGTATCAAACATACATATTTAAAATACTATAGGAGTATTTGGTGCATACAATAGTTTAATCGACATGTTTAGTTTTACATGTTTCATAATTTTATTCAATCCCCATAACCCTATTCACGTATAGACTTAATGGCTGGATTTCATCACCCCGACGACCCTTACTACCCCAACCAAGGTAACGGGGGATGGATCGAAGAAGATCCCAAAGAGGATGAAGAACCTATTGAGTTGGGGGGAGGGGATGACTCTGGGACGGACTCAGAACCAGAAGTAGTCGACCCTCCAGCCGCTCAACCTCCCGCTATTAGGAGGAACTTCCAGGGACCGACTCCTGTTTGGGGAAGTCACCTCCACCATTGGATCCAGCAACAATGGATACGTCCTCCCTACGGCATGTGTCGAGACTTCTTCGATGTTTGCGGCGGAGGTTCAGCCGATCAAGCACTCCCAGTCATGGTGGGCAAGCTAGCCAACCAGTCCTATCAATCTGGGGTTCAAGCTAACCGGATTCGTGAAGTCAACGTGGAAGTACAGGTTCACACTTCCAACATCCATAGGCTGGACAGAGCACATGATAACGCCCAACTCCAAACCGATGCATTCCAATCACAAATGATTGCAGCCCTCTACGAGATGAGGGAACAACAAGCCGCCTTCACTAGGCGTCTTATGGAAGCAAAGCAATCGGATGCAGAGTCAAGCTCCAAGCGCAACCTACGTCGCAAGTAGTGCTTGCCAAAATCCCAAAATTTTGATATAGAATAGGACCATCGGCTAAAAGTCTTACCCTCTTTAACTTCCTGTAATCGGAGACCTTTAGAAAGGTGACAATTTTCTAACTTCGGATGTAACACAACCATTTGTTTAATATATATAGGACATATCTCTTTTGTGTGTTAATTCTATGCATTTCATTCGAGTTCATGAGTTTCTTTATTGTTATTTAAACTCCATTTGTGTATCAAACTCAAAACCCTGTGTTGGTCAAACCAAATTCTCGAACTATTAAAGATAGTTAACTCATTATCATTCAACTCTCAACCACCAAAACTTATAATCATTTATTTTTATTTCTTGGTTGCGCGATGCCTCCTCGTCCAAACCTAAGACCCAGGTCGGGCACGATACCTCCACCACCACCGCCTCCAACAACGGAAAATGCCGCACTAATAGCTGCTGTAACAGCTACAGTAACAGCAACAATGGCCCAAATGAGTAACAATGGTTCTAGTGGGGGAGTGAATAGTTCTACAAATGGCCAACGCCTAGGTCGTTCATGGGATTGTACGTACAAGGATTCCATGAATAGCAAACCCATTACTTTTAATGGGACTGGAAGGATAATGGCTCTATCACAGTGGATAGAGAAAACTGAAGCAGTTTTCGAGATTTTTTGTTGTCCGGAAGGGAACAAAGTGAAGTTCGCTGCCTGTACTTTCTCTGAGTGTGCTCTGACATGGTGGAATGGCCATGTCAAGTCACTAACGCTAGTAGTGGCTAACTCTATGGACTGGGAGAATCTAAAACAAATATTACTGCAAGATTATTGTCGAGGGGAAAATTGCAAAAGCTTGAACAACAACTTTGGGGCCTTACCATGGTAGGCTCAGATATCACGACCTATACCAACAGGTTAAGTGATTTGGCAATCCTTTGCCTAGGAATAGTTGCTCTAGAGAGCAAGAAGATCGAAAGGTACATCTGGGGACTGTCACCCCAGATTCGAGGAAGTGTTCTAGCTTCCAAACCAATCACCTATGATAGCGCCAAACAGTTGGCACAAGCTCTCATAGACCATAGGGTATGCCAAGACTTCGCAACTACCGCAACGGAGCAACCCAGAGGAAACAACAGCAACAACGACAATACCAACAATAACAACAAGAAGAGGTTTTGGAACAAAAGGAAGAGTCAACCTTCAAAGGAACCTTCTAAGACACAACAGATTGTGGCAGTCCATGCCGCTACTACCCCCACTGCTGCACCAATTACCACTACACCAGCAAAGCCCTATGCTGGAAACCTGCCAAAATGCAGCAAATGCAATTTCCATCACAACGGAAATTGTCGGGAGATGCATTGCAACAACTGCAACAAGAAGGGGCACACTGCCCGTTTCTGTAGAGCACCAGCACAACTGATCACCAAGTCTAAGGAGCTAGTGTAGGCCAGGCATGTTATGGATGCGGTGAGGCTGGACACTATAAGAGGGACTGCCCTAAGACAAGGAATGCTGGCGACATAGGAAGAGTACTAGCAATAGGGCAGAACGAAGTAATAGCTGATCCCACGGTGGTTACGAGTATGTTTCTCCTCAATAACGCTTATGCATGCATACTCTTTGATTGTGGTGCGGAGAGGAGTTTCTTGAGTCATTAATTCAAGCATGTACTAAAATAGAACCCTAAAACACTCAATAAGATATTCACAGTAGAAATGGCAAACGGTAGAACAGAAAGCACGAACAATATGTACATAGGCTGCACACTAACTCTAAACGAACATTCATTTCAAATTGATCTAATGCCGATCACTATAAAGATCTTTGATATCATCATTGGTATGGATTGGTTAAGCCTACACCATGCCGATATACTTTGTCACGAAAGGTCGGTTCGCCTAAATCTGCCAAACGGCGAAACTCTTGTCATTTATGGTGACAAACCCGGTACCAATTTACAAATCATCTCTTGCGTCAAAGCCCAGACATACCTACGTAAGGAGTACCATGCCTTCTTAGCCCACATGGTAGATAAGGAAAAAGAAATGAAAGGCATCAAAGCCATTCCAGAAGTCTGCGATTTTCCCGACGTTTTCCCTGAAGAGCTTCCCGGAGTTCCACCGGAACGTCAAGTTGAGTTCAGAATCGACTTAATTCCCGGAGCTACACCAGTAGCTAAGTCGCCATACCATTTAGCACCGGCAGAGATGCAGGAGTTATCCAGCCAACTAAACGAACTACTCAACATAGGATTCATCAGGTCGAGCTCCTCACCTTGGGGAGCACCGGTCTTATTCGTAAAGAAGAAGGATGGATCTTTCCGTATGTGCATCGACTACTGAGAACTTAAAAAGCTCACTATTAAGAACCGATACCCACTACCACGCATTGACGACTTGTTCGACCAACTCCAAGGAGCGAGTTATTTCTCAAAGATCGACTTAAGATCCGGGTACCACCAACTACGAGTCTTGGAAGGATATGTTCCCAAAACAGCTTTTCGAACTCGTTATGGTCACTACGAGTTTGTAGTGATGCCCTTTGGATTAACAAACGCACCATCGGTGTTCATGGACTTAATGAACCGAGTGTATCGTTCGTTTCTAGACAGGTTTGTGATTATATTCATAGACGATATACTCATTTACTCAAAGAATAAAGAGGATCATAGTCAACACCTCCGACAAATCTTGGAAACGCTGAGAAAAGAGAAGCTATACGCAAAATTCTCCAAGTGCGAATTTTGGATTCGAAAGGTAGATTTCCTAGGTCACGTGGTTAGAAAAGACGGAATACACGTGGACCCTTCCAAAATCAAAGCAATCGAGAACTGGTCAGCTCCAAGAACCCCAACAGAAATTCGACAATTCTTGGGCCTTGCTGGCTACTACCGAAGGTTTATACAGAACTTCTCAAAGATTGCGAAACCACTTACCACCCTGACACAAAAGGGTGTTACTTTCAATTGGGAAGAAAGAAAAGACGTTGCATTCCAAACACTGAAGCAAGCACTGTGCATCGCACCTATATTGTCCTTTCCAGAAGGAACAAAAGACTTCGTGGTCTACTATGATGCATCTAATCAAGGCTTGGATGCGTACTGATGCAACGAGGTAAGGTCATCACTTACGCCTCAAGACAACTCAAGACGCACGAAGTCAACTACACTACCCACGATATTGAACTAGGAGCAGTTGTTTTCGCGCTAAAAATCTGGAGACACTATCTTTATGGCACGAAATGCACAATCTTCATCGATCACAAGAGCCTTCAGCACATCCTTAACCAAAAAGAACTCAACATGAGGCAGAGACGATGGGTTGAACTACTGAATGACTACGAATGCGAGATTCGCTATCACCCAGGAAAAGCGAATGTAGTAGCTGATTCCCTTAGTCGGAATGAATACTCAGGTCGCCGAGTGAAATCCTTAACCATGACGACCCATTCACATCTGTCCACACAAATCAAGGAAGCTCAGAGAGAGGCCTTGAAAACAGAGAACATGGCAGGTGAAGCCCAAAGAGGAATGGACAAAAATCTTGAAGTCAAGGGTGACAGAGTTCATTTCTTCATGGATCGGATCTGGACACCAAAGTTTGGTGGATTCAGAGACGTGGTCATGAACGAGGCTCATAAGACTCGATACTCCGTGCATCCACGTTCGAACAAGATATACTTGGACCTCAAGAAACTATATTAGTGGCCGAACATGAAAGCAGAGATTGCTACCTATGTGAGCAAGTGTCTAACTTGCACTAAGGTCAAGGTAGAGTACCAGAAGCCATCGGGATTGCTGCAACAACCCGAAATACCCGAGTGGAAGTGGGAACGGATAACGATGGACTTCATAACCAAATTACCCAAGACAGCAGGTGGACTAGACACCATCTGGGTAATCGTGGATAGGTTAACAAAATCCGCACACTTCCTGCCAATAAGAGAAACCAACAAGATGGAGAAGCTAGCTCAAACCTACATCCGAGAGATTGTGCGACTACATGGTGTACCAATATCCATTATCTCCGATAAAGATAGTAGGTTCACCTCGCGATTCTAGAAATCGTTACAAAGATCTCTAGGAACGAGGCTCGACATGAGTACTGCTTACCATCCACAAACCGACGGTCAAAGTTAGAGGACCATACAAACCTTGGAAGATATGCTAAGAGCTTGTGTAATCGATTTTGGTAAAGCGTGGGATACCCATTTACCACTAGTCGAATTTTCATACAACAATAGCTATCACTCCGACATTAAAGTTGCTCCATTTGAAGCCCTCTACGGATGGAAGTACAGATCACCACTATGCTGGACTGAAGTAGGTGACACACAACTAGCCAAGGGACAAGTACCCGACAACACTCTCACTGGCCCAGAAATCATAAGAGAGACAACCGAGAAGATTGTACAAATTCGGGAACGACTAAAAGCTTCAAGAGACAAACAAAAGAGTTATGCAGACAAAAGACGGAAACCCTTGGAATTTCAGGTAGGGGACCGGGTGCTATTAAAGGTCTCACCCTGGAAGGGGTTAATACGTTTCGGAAAACATGGGAAACTAAACCCGAGGTATATTGGACCATTTGAAATCCTTGCAAGGATCAGCCTAGTAGCCTACAAGCTTCGTCTACCGCAGGAACTCAATAACGTACACCCTACCTTTCATGTGTCAAACTTGAAGAAATCTTTGTCCGATGAGACCCTCGTCGTCCCTCTAGACGAGATCGAAATTAACAAGAGTCTCCACTTTATAGAAGAACCAATCGAAATCATGGATAGGGAAATTAAAAGAACAAAACAAAGTCGCATACCCATAGTGAAGGTCCACTGGAATGCAAAGCGAGGACCTGAATACACCTGGGAACGCGAAGATCAGATGAAACACAAGTACCCACATCTTTTTCCCTAATCCACAAGTGTTTTGTTTACATTAAATTTCGGGACGAAATTCCCTCTAACGGGGGGATGATGTGACATCCCGATATTTTGATTCTATTCAATGACTTAAAAAGCCAAGTATTGTAACCACTTTTAAAAATAATCTTTGAAAATAAAAATGTACAGAAGTCTCTATTTGGTTACCTACTATGTTAGATATCATTAAACCATGATCGTACATAAAAAGAACGTCCAAACCATGATCGGCATAACGATAGACAACTAAAAACTCGAAATAGAGATCGAGCGACTTTTGGCCAGAATGACCTAAATGAGAATCGAAGGTCTCGACAATGGTTTGTCAACGGTAAAAAGTCTAGCAAAAACAGACATCGGTTAAAGAAGTTATGGATTTCTAACGAACTTTTCTTACCCCGACCTTTTAATAAATAAATAATAATAATAATTTCAAAATTTGCCGACGGAGTCTCAACGAAAGTTGTAGAGCGTAGTCTCACCTACATGTGGATATAAAGAACGTCGAAAACGGAGTTCGTATGAAAAAGATATGAATTTTTGAGGTTTACTAAATAACAAAAATATAAATTTAAATCAAATTTCGCTATTATCGGAAGGGGGAGTCACCGAGCCAATTCGAGTTATGCCCAGCGTACTCGAGGACTAGGCCTCAGATCATCCTCGTCGCCCCCTATGAGAGGCTATGCCCCATCCCATCCGAGCTCCGAGGCAGTCGAGGATGCGGTCACGCATGACGCACGCGTACGCCCAGCGTACCAAGACGGTTCCCAGCCCCTATAAAAGGAATGCGAGGGTTCCGGGGAAAATGATCATTTCCTCTCATCTTTCTTGAGTTTTTGCCTCGTTTTCCGTGCATGTGATATCCCGAAGCCCTAGTTTCCTTATCAAGCCCCGAAGTTCGTTTGTGCTCCCGAGAGTCCCGAGAATCCCGAGAAAATCCGCTTTCTCGAGTTAAAGTTCTGCTTGGTTTTCATCTCGCCTTCTTCGATCTTTCAAGTGAGTTCATACCCCTATGAACTACACTTTTAAATGTTTGATAAATGCTTTTTATACAATATTAGGGGGAGGAGAATGCAAGTAAAACACGCGGTTATTATCGTGTATAACTTAACGATTCACTATATAAACTTTTTATCTAAGTAATCATATGTGATTCATAAACTACTACATGAGTATTCTCGTATGAAATATATATTTTCAATAACACCTTTTCTTGTGGAAATAAAACGTGTTTATATATATATATATATATATATATATATATATATATATATATATATATAAATCAAATGCTCCATTTTTACATTAGGTATATGTGATCAGTCAAGTCACTTTACGTGTTACACTTTACATAATGAGTGAGCATTACACTACATCAAAGAGATATTCTCATATACAAGAACAAATATATGGACATTTTCATACGTAATTCTGTTTTATACTAAATTTTGTGAGACATTTCACGTACTTTGGATTATACATTTTAAGTCCTGTATTATATACCATAATCCCTTGTAGGGGAGTGTGATACTTGTGTATAGATCTATATGGGATTGACAGTACCGCACCTAAGTTGTTAGCTACAACTAGGCTGGCAGGCCTGGGGTGACAAACATCATAAGTTTCCAATGCTTGAAGAACGATGTTATAGGCATCCTGGTCAAATATCATGGTTATAAAACTCACATGGAGTATTAAAAGCACATTGATTTACGGGGTTTTTCAAATGCCTTAACGATTTACACATAAAACTACTATTTTAGGCATGAATAGCACTATTGCAATTACAGTTTTGGAACAATCAAACTACCATCTACTATAGTAGAAAATATGGGATTTTCTTGGAACATTTAACATGAACAAACCATTTTCATTCTTTTTCATATAAACATTGTCACTAAATACTTATGAACTCACCAGCTTAAATGCTGATCTACTCTTTCAAAACTACTTTTATTTCTTAGGGATTCAGTAATACAGGTAAAACTACAACTTTTGAAAAAGGGACGCTATGGCGTTAGTTTAACTTCATTTAAAACATCATATTGTAATTTTCTTTTGAAACATGTACTTTTAAACAATGTAAAATTTTAAATTATATATGTGATGATTGTATTGCTTTCTTTACTATGTATTCAATTGTTACGATACCACATGAAGTCATCCGCCCTCGAACGATTCCGCCATTCTGGTTTGGGGGTGTGACAGATTTGTCACATATTAATATATTATAAGTTCTAAAATATGAATATGAAATCATGTTATTTAATTAGTATTGATAAAGAATTAATTTGGACTTAATTTAGTGATCAAAAGAGACTAATTAAATATATGGGGATTTATTGTGTAAATCATTAATTCTTATATATGTGGGCTTATGATCCAAGATTCCTTATGTTGGGTTTAACCCATGTGCTGACCCATGGATACTCCATGGAGGTTAAAACCCATGGAGCATAAGGAATGGGTAAAGTCATGAGTTACATGGTGTAACCCTAATAGCAACACTATATAAAGACCCCTTTAGCTCAAGAAATTGGCACTAGTGATACATATATGAGGGCTAGCCAATTTGAGCATGAAGTGTCTTCTTCTCATGGTTATTCCATGTGTTAGTGATGTTGTGTGAACCATTTGAGGTGTCACATTTGGGGCACTAGGCTCTCGAGCCTTATGGTGTCAAGCTACATCAACAAGGTATGTATTGTATCCATTTTATTTCCCAAGTTTCAAAAGATTGTATGCTAGTTAGGGTAATACCTTGGAATATTCATATTTGCATGTATAATAGAGAAAACATAGATCCAAGGTATTTAGGGTTGTATGTACACTGAGGAGTGTTAGAATGCTCAGAACCCAACAAATATCACAATACACGGATAAGCACATAAGACATATCAGTCACACAAAGATACCACTTATGGTAAGTACAGTGAGAAGACTCGCCTCGCAAGAAATCGGCTAATCTCGAACTCAAATCACCAGTCTAGCCTCCGCCTAACACATACGACAATTATCCCTAATTAATCACATTTCTCAATAAGCTAAACTAACCCTTCTACAAACTCATAGACGGGTAAATGACCATTTTACGCCTCAATGGCCTAAATAGTTCACAAATTGACCAAACACTAAAAGTCAACCAAAAGTCAACGGAAAAGAGTACGCTGCACGTACCAGATCTCTATGTTGGGCGTACTCTACTGTCATGCATGCATCGGGGATGCTTGACCCCTATGTTGCACGTATTGGGATTACGCCCAACGTATGTCCCAATTTCACTCTTCTCACTCATTTGCTATTAATCAGTTAAGACCTTGTCTCGTATCACAGATTTGGACTCCCTAACAACACTCACTTTCTTATCTCAAAATGCTTATAAATCATGCATGGCTTGATTCCAACGTCCAAGATTGGATTTTTATGACATTACATCACTAAACACACTCAAAGGGGTTGATCATAGTCTCTAGAGCTCAATATCTCATAAAGTCTCCAACTTTTGGGACAAAAACGCTGAAATACTGTACTATGATGCACAAAACAAAAGGTTGAGAAAGGTTGAAGCTTTATACCTCTATATGAAGCTCCCAACTTAGATATGCTCAGATCCAAGGGCCTGGACTCTCACTCCTTTTTCTCCAAAGCTTCTTCTTCACTTCAAGAACACACAAAGACTCTTAAAGGCTCTCAAATGCACTCACAATCTCTAAGAACGAAGGTTAGGGCACAATAGGGTTTGTTGTTTGAGAATCGTGGCCAGGAATAAGGCCATCATAACCTTTATATAGGGGACTCACCCTAAATTAAGGTTTTTACTCTGGTCCTAGTACGCCCAGCGTACCCTCTGGTATATCCAGTGTACTACGTGGCTTCCGTGTCAAATGAACGCATATGAGTACGCTGAGCATACACTCGCGTACACCCCACATACTCTTTCACCACCTTTTCTCATAAAGGGACTAAAATGGACAAGTACTCAAAAGACCAAGGGTTACAAGGTACACCTCGACTTGGGATGTTACAATTCAGCACCACTGGACTAACTTACTTTCCTGTTAACTCACTAAGCAACCAACACATCCATATCCCTTGGCACGTTGCACTTGTCACCGCCATGAATTCTGCTTTGCATGAGGAAACAACTACATTCTTCTGTTTTTGCGAAACACAAGTAACCAAATTCTCATTAAGATAGAATGCCACTCCTGATGTATTGCGTCTGTCATTTACATCCCTTACTAGATCACTACAAGTGTATGTAAGTCCCAAATCTATAGATCAAAATCAGTAGTCAATGAATTGCAAGCAATCAAACAGAGTGTAGAAGGAGTAGAATGAGAATAACATCAAGCATGCACACATCTATAATGTATAAGTGTCAGGTACACCTTGAAAAACACGCATACATACATCACTAATTCTGACACACTGACACAGTCTATTTATACCACAAGTAGCAGCACACAAGTGTGCAGCCGCACACACGTGTACGACCGCACACAGCGTATGCGGCCGCACACACGTGTATGGTCGTACACACCCACTAACATGCTATAACCACCACAATACACTCTAACAACTCACCAAGACCTATACAAGATGGATGCCTAGCCCAAACCACATAATTATGACCTAACAATCTCCCCCTTGGTTTGTGGCTAGCATGAACTCAGGTCTTCCTAATCAGCATCACCAAGGTGTGTATGTCTCGCTTCCTGAACTGCAAAATATCTTTACCATCAACAAGATGAATAGCACAATTTCTATTTTGAAACTTGATCGCTTCAGTGGCACAAGGCTCTTCGATTGTGGTCTTGAACTTGTCACCAAATTCTGCAATAAGCTTGTTCTCCAAATCAAAGTAGCCTGCTGATATGGCACCAAGATTAAGCTTGAGATCGGAGATCTGTTTAGACTTCTGAAATTTTTTCTTTTTCAAGCTCGGAAACTCGAATATCGAGGTTTCAGATCAGAACATCTTTCTTGATGATCTTCTGTATAAGAGTAGTGATCTCCTCCTCTAGCTCCGAGATAGATGGTTCTGCTCCCCTTGAAGTTCTTCGCCTATTGATATTCATTTTCCATGAGGTAAAGGATCCGAATCTTGTTGAGCAAGAAACCTGGCAAGCCTCACAAAGGCAACATCATGCGCAGGTTGTGGAGGAGAAAAACCCCAGGAGCAGAAGAACTCCCAACTTCAAACGAAGATCTAACATTACTTAGTCCTATTCGGGTCGGTTGTGTTGGTTTAGCAGCTGTGGAGGTTTGTTGGACTGGTGGTTCTTGTTCTTGGATATGTGCTCTCTTCCTCAGATCAAGTCGTCTTCATTTCACTAAAGGCTGAGAGGTTTGTGTCAGTATCTGATCACTCATTGATGGCATAGATGTTGGAATAGCACCAATAAGGGGAGGAATCCATGAAGTTGTATCCATATCGGTTGAAAGGCGTCTACCATCTGTTCAAAAGTTTGAGACGTCACTTTAGGAACACCACTAACTCCCTCTGTCTTAGCTGCACAACATCATGGACAGTGTCAAAGATAGCATTGAGGTCTTCACTACTTAACCTTATATCATTATCCGTAGTCCATAAGGTGATATGTGAGACGCTCAACAAGCTACACTTTAACTCAGGAGCGTAGATGACGTTCCCAAAACTCATCACTCCATTTGTAACTATTCCCTTTTGAGTGATCTTCCCTCCATATCCTCCTGAGAAGGAAACATAGCCCCCATTAATAGTGTGAATGACGTGTAGTTGGGAGATGTCTCCTGTCATGTGCCAGGAACAACCGTTGTCGACATACCAAGGTCTGGCGACATTCCTTCGCAGTTGTTCCTGAACAATAAGCGAAATTATTTAGATTTGGGGACCCAGGTCATTACAATCCTGGATCCCAACAACTCATACGGTTTACGACCGCACAAGGGATTATAGTCGTACACTTGATTACGGTTGTACACGGGGATTACAATCGTACAAGGATCACAACCGTACACGCCAATCGTACACTCTAACCGCACATCCAACCGCACACTTAACCACACACAGTAGCTACACACTCAACCGCACACACTAGCTGCACACTCAACCGCACACACTACCTGCACACTCAACCACACACCTTCAAAGACTCAACCACACACCTTCGAAGACTCAACCGCACACCTTCAAAGACTCAACCGCACACCTTCAAAGCTCCAACCGCACACTCAAAAATACTATATTTTTGAACGAGTTCTGATTCCAAACTAGTAAAAACAATGGTTAGCAAGCAGTTTCTCAATAAAAAGCATGAATGCACTTGAAAAACAACAATTATCTTCAACTGCACACTCTAAGATTCTTCAAAATTGACACTGAATTGGCTCTGATACCAATTGTAAGTCCTAATCTATAGATCCAAATTAGTAGTCAATGAATTGCAAGCAATCAAACAGAGTGTGGAAGGAGTAGAATGAGAATAACATCAACCATGCACACATCTATAACGTATAAATGTCAGGTACACCTTGAAAAACAGACATACACACGTCACTAATTCTGACACACTGACACAGTCTATTTATACCACAAGTAGCAGCACACAAGTGTGCACCCGCACACACGTGTATGGCCGCACACACCCACTAACATGCTATGACCACCACAACACACTCTAACATCTCACCAAGACCTATACAAGAGGGATGCCTATCCCAAACCACATAATTATGACCTAATAGTGTACCTGGTTACAATGTCTTCTCCACCCCCTGGTGTACATTAAGCCATAGTTAATGGTTCCTTTGATATATCTCAGAATATGTTTCACTTCTTGTAGATGCTTGATTGTGGGTCTCTCCATGAATCGACTTTCAATCCCGACAATATATGAGATGTTAGGTCGAGTGTGTGTGAGATATCTTAAACCTCCAATGATGCTCCTGTACTCTATGGGATCTACCGAGTCTCCCTCTTCATCCTTCGTTATCTCTAACTTGGGTTCCAATGGGTATTTGCATGAGTTGCACTCAGCCATGCCTACCTTTTCTAGGATATTTTTTTGCATTTCATGTTTCCTTTAAAGTAAGACCATCTTTCTGTTGACCGATTTCAATACCAAGGTAGTATGACAATGAGCCAAGGTCACTAATTTTAAACTCCTGTTGCATTTGTTCTTTGAAGAGCTTCACCTCATTACTACAATTTCCTGTAAAAATTAGATCGTCAACATACACTCCAACTATTAAGAGCTTATCATTCATTTTTCTTGTGTAACCTGCTTATTCTTGTGTGCATATCATAAATCCCAATTTTTTCATACATTTATCCAGATGGGAGTTCCAAGCTCTAGGAGCTCAATGAAGTCCATACAAAGCTTTTCACAACTTATATACTTTTACTGGTTCATTAGGATTCACACACCCCTCCGGTTGAGTTACATAAACTTCTTCTTCCAAATATTCGTTTATAAATGCAAAATTTTACATCAAGGTGGTGCAGAATCCATCTATTTTTACCTACAAGAGCAAGCAAAATACGTATTGTTTCAAGTCGGGAAACAGGTGCGAAGAATTCATCAAATTCTATCTCGGGTTTATGAACGTAGCCTTTTGCTACTAACCTCGCCTTGTGCTTCAATACTTTTCCATATGGATCTTTTTTCATTTTGTAAAACCACTTGAGACCAATGGGTTTTCGATCTAGTGAGATTTCAACCAGTTCCCAAGTTTTATTTCTTGCAATGGCTTCCAGTTCACTTCTCATTGCATTTTACCAATTAACATTCTCACTAGCCATGTTGTATGACAAAGGCTCCTCACTAGCATGCATGAATAAAAGTTCGCCACACTCATCATAAATATAATCCAATAAATGATATTGTTTCGGGACTCCTCCACCTGTCGAGTCTGATTCAATATTTACGAAAGTATCTGAAATGGTCGAGATTGAGGGTGTAAGTGTAGAGGTTTGTGTCTTTTCTGTTGGGTTTGTTCTGGTATAGGACTTTGCATCCAGATTTGATGTTCCTGTTGCTCACATCTTTATAGCTATCTTCTAGAGAGTAGCCTTCAATTCTAAAAATTGCTCCTGATGTACTTTTTAACAAAGTTAATTTTTCCTATGACCAAGCTTTACCTTCTTGAAAACATACATCCCTACTGATGCATATTTTTCCGGTGTCTGGATCAAATAATCTATATGCTTTTATTCCTATCTCACATCCTAGGTGCACCAGACGTTTGCTTCGATCATCAAGTTTCTGAAGATGACTTCCTGTTGCTCTTGCATGTGCCCTACATCCAAACACTCTTAAGTTATCAACTTGTGGCTTTCTTCCAATCCACATCTCATAAGGTGTTGCATCTTTTAAGGCTTTTGTGGTCACCAGATTAACAATATAAACAACATGATCTACAACCTCTCCTCATAATGTTTCTTGTATATACATACTCTTGAGTATACTTCTTTCCATTTCTAAAATAGTAAGATTTCGTCTTCCCACTACTCCATTTTGCTGTGGAGAATATGGTGTTGTGTAGTGTCAGTTTAGACTGGTTGCTTCACATACACGGTGAATTGTTTTGATAATAATTCACCACCACGATCTTTTTGTTTGGAAACTCTTTAACTTTTCACATATTTTTGTTTCAATAGATATCCGAAACTTTTTGAAAAAACTGAATGCTTCATCCTTAGTCTTCATCATATATACCCACATTACTTGAGTAAAATCATCAACTAACAACATAAAATATTAGTTACCACCAGGTGTGGGTGAAATAGGACCATAAAGGTCCTCGTGTACTAGATCAAGCCTCTGTTTTGCCTTGAAACTTGCTTGTGTTGGGTATGATTTTTGTGTTTGCTTTCCCACTAGACATCCCTCACACAACCATGTAGGGTTACCTATATTTGGTAGTCCACAAACTAAGTTCTTGTCTGAGATTTGTTTGAGGGAAGTGAAGTTAACATGACCCATTCGTGCATGCTAAAGCCAAGTTTGTTCACAAGTCTCTCCAAGCAGACATCTGGACTGGACTTCATTCAAAATGATTTTATATAGACGGTTTCGAGATTATTTTACCTTCATGAGTAGCCTCCCTTTTACATCATGAACCCACATAAACGATCCATGTATCAAGATCCAATCAACATTCTCTGCTAGTTGACCTAAACTTATGATATTATTACATAAGCCTGGGACATAGTACACATCTTGCAGCTTTGGTTGCTCTCCATTCTTGCATTGGAATATGATAGAACCTTTCCCTTCTATGTGTACCTTGGACTCATCTCCAAACTTTACATAACCAAGAGTTGCTTGGTTAAGATCATACAACTTATCTTTTTGACTTGTTATTTGGTTACTTGCTCCATTATCTAGATACCACACATTTGACTGAGTTGTTTCATCACTTGCTAACTTTAGTTTGGGTGTCATTTTTTCTTCATTTAGGAATACCTCATGTATTGCTTTATTATAGTCAAAAGAAGCCAATAATAATTCCGGTTTAGCATGATCTTGAGTCAGATTTACTTCATGGTTCCTTTCACGTCTTGGTTTTCTACACTCTGAGGCATAATGCTCATCTTCTTGACAGTTATTACATTGGAGTTTGATCTTGTCGTGACTGTTAGATAACCCCCGATTTCCTTCTCGTCATTGGTCCACAATGCCTATTCCATGGCCTCTTCCAAGACTTCTTCCACGACCCCGTTGATTGCTTGGACTGCTATGGTAGGATCTGTGTGAGGATTTTGAGTCCTCTTCACTTTGCTTCTTGTTTCTTTCAGACCACTCACTTCTAGAAAAATAGCCCTTTACGACGTGCATTGCGTGTTGTAAAACGCTCAGACGACGCGCAAATGTGTGTCAAGGAAGGGCCAGTCATAACGAGAGACGACATGCTTTTGCGCGTCGTCTATTTACGACACGCATTTACGACGTGCATTTATGACACACATTTACGACACGCAAAGTGTATCAAGGAAGGCCCTATCATAAAGGAAGACGACACACATTTATGTGTGCGTGTTTATGACACACAATGCGTATCAAGGAAGCCCTTGTCATAAATGAAGATGACACGCATTTGTATGCATAAAATTCAGTAATCCTTTACGATAGTCATTTATGACGCATCTTTACAATACTTATTTACGCATAATACAAAAATATGTAAATAAATATATACCAAAACAATCAATTTCATCCAATAACATCATGTCAAAAAATTGTAATACATTGATACTAAGAGGATCTAATTGTACATTGTTATTAAGAGGTTTTCCCTAACTATATAACCTAATACTATATTGCCATTAAGGGGCACCTCGTTGTTTCTACTTATTGTTATGCTTCTGTTTCCACATGATACCTGTTTTCATCATCAACACATTAGTATTCAGAAAGACTTCAAGCATCATCAATCTATGTTATAAAATATTAAAGTTTAATACACATGTAGTAAAATACCTTTTGCCAAGAATCCACGCTTCAATACAACCGATACCTATACAAAGAGGGTGTTTGACTTAGCTTTTGAGAAGCAAAAAGTCCTTTTTTTAAAAGTTGGAAAAGTCATGATTATGTGACTTTTCAAAAAGAAGCCATTTCCGCTGTTGTAAAAGTTGGAAAAGTTAGGATTACCAAACATCTTTTTGACTTTTAGAAAAAGATAAAAGTAAAATTCACTTTAAAAGTTATGCCAAACACCCTCAAAATAGTAAAATTTAAAACACATGTAGATTATAAAATATTAAAATGTTTTTTTTCATGAAAAAAATTTGCGTATAAATATCAAAAAACAAGATAGGAGCCAATCATTCTATGACACAAGGAAAAATATCACTAGAGAATTGTGAAAAAATATGTATGGGTGGGGAGTGGAGAAATGTAAGTAGAGTACCTTAGCTGATGAAGTTAGCTCCTGCTTCATTTGCAAGTGCTTTGGCAACAAGTGTCTCCCCAAGAGGCCTAAAAAGCAATATTCCTTTGCAAGGATGACAACAAAAATTGAAAGAGCAGTTGCATAAGAACATATATAAAGAAAAAAAAGCCAAACAAACAAACATATCTAAAAGGGGATAAAATCTCATATCATGTTACTAAACAAAACCTATTATACTTTAACATAAAACATTAATAAACCAACACAAAGTTAATCACTTGAAGACCCATCATCATCATTTTCAAGCAATGTAACCACTTTTATCTATAAACCTTTTTCTCACTCCTTCAAGAACAGCTTCTCTAGAAGCTTCACCATTGAGTCCATCATTAACAGGATCTTATTGGCATAAAATCATAGCAACACCTTCTAGAGTGCATCTCCTACCAAAAGTATGCAACCCAACATAATTTTCCTTCACTACAACAACAACACAGTGGGAAGATTACAATCTAGATAATTAGGAGTGCAATCAGTTGATATAATCTTGACAAATTTGGTAGCTGAATACGTTGTTGTCGGTTTTCCACACACCGCATTAGAACTCCACACTATGGGTACCAATTCAATCACAAGTTTGCATTAACGACAACATAATCAAAATCAATTGTTAATCAATAACAAACAACATAGTAGTTAATTAGTGATTACCCATCTTTGTATAGAATAACAACCACCCACACATCAGATGGAGCTTGTGATAGCTCACACACAAAATCAGATCTTGAAATGGGAATGACTGACCCAAACTTTGCAACTTTCACTGTTTGCTTCATCTCTGCAAACCTCTTTCTCCCTCAAGAACATAAAAGAAAATGAAACCATGAAAATCTCACATGAAGTTTAATGTTCTCATAAAATGAGATTAGGATTGAGGGAGTTGAAAGTACCTGTATTCTTCGAGGAAACGATTTTCATCAAGATCATCTTATCTTCTAACTATTTATTGATCTTTGTCTTGTGAAGATCAACTTTATCACTTGGCTCCCAAGATCTTTGTAAGCATAATGAATAATGGGTATTAAGACTTAAGAGATTACTAGAAGATTTCCAAACAGCTAGTGTAAATGGATAAACCATTTCCGTAGATGCATAAATTTCACTTGATTGATTGCTTTAGAATTCATGTCATTGATTCACATTATACACACTTCTATAGTCTATCCCAATAAATTGCAATAAATTTTCTTGATTGCTACATGCTAATAGTTTACTTCATGGCTTCTGTCCTAATTACCGCTAACAAAAGGACTAAAGGAGACTACCTTCATAAATCATACCCTGAGTAGATTTCAACGAGATAAAACAAAATAGACTGCTCTGATAAAATAAAATAAAAAATACAGACCCAGAGTAGATTTCCACAAGATAAAAGCTCGGATCTTTTCTTTGGAAGAATGGCAAGTTCATGTAATGCGGTTCCACGAGATCAATGTTGTCCACAACAATCTTGAATTCTGATTGTCCTCATATGGAGGGTCTCACCCGGCAGTAAACTCTAATATTTACTATTTAACAAAAAAATAAATCAACTAGATCCGTTAAATGAAAACTAGGTCAACAGTAGCTAGACCATGAATGTGCAGACCTAAAACAGCAAGATCTTGGACCTGATTATATAGCTTTCAGTTTTCGTCAAGAACTCTATGATACCCAGAAGCAACGCTAGCTAGACCATGAATGTGCAAACCTAAAACAACAAGATTTTAGAATGATGATAGAATGGAAATTATTGAAAAATCTACCAAGATTGTTAACTCCTCATGGAATTTCATTTGCATCAACTGCATCCCAACTTTTGTGATTGTAAGAGTTTGTTTCAGTTCCTATGAAATCAAGAGACGCCAAGAATTTATCAAAAGCTTACATAATAAAAGTGATAGAATCTAAATTACAATATAGATCATACCTTGATATCTCTCTCCTGCCCATCAAAAGTCGTTCGTAGTTTCAACTTGTCTTCTTTTCGTTTCTTCATCAGAGATTGAGTTCTTATGAAGATTTTGAGCTTTCGCAAGCTTTTTGTCTTTTGTTTTGAACTTTATTGAGAAAAAAAAATGTCAAAATTTGATATTCACACCACATAGAGTAGAAAGTTATAACATTGTATAGTTTTGAGTTTCTATTAGTCTAGTCATCATCTTTTGGATACACAACTTACAAAATGAAGAAAATAATAAAAAGATTTTGAATATCTACCACTGTGGTACATAGTAGGATAGGATTATTGGTTTGTGCTTGGATTAGTAGTGAATTTGTTTAGTTACAATGCATATGAGCTTTGTTAGTATTGTTGTTGGAGATTAGGCACAAATGCTGCTAGATATTGTGTGTGTAGTTATATTAGTTAAGCTTCATCTCTGAGTTGATCAACAAGGTCATAAAAGGTTGTTTTTTAAGTCCATAAACTAGTAGACACTCTATTTAATGATGGTCGAGTACATATCAACCCTCCAAGAAAAGGTATGCAAAATCTCGAGCTTCAGGTCCATTCCATTACATAACTTCATATATAATTGAAATCTGAAGGCCACACGTTTTGACCATGACAACTTAATTCTATTTTTATTGTTGGTTATTAATACATAATGGAAAGGAAAAAGAACAACTCATTGCTGAAGAATGAACATTAATAAGTGGATGGAATGTCATTCCTTCGAGAATGGAATCGTCGATTCCATTGCACAAAACAAACATTTTTTTTTCATTTTTTCTCCCTAATTCCATATTTCCAAAAGTCCAGTGAACTATTGGTTATTACCTTCTCCTGCTGCAATAATGGAAAGGGCATGGGCAGGAGATTATATAACTTCTTCTTTTACACCATAGCAAATTTTCCCTATAACAATAATCATTGCATAAATGATTTTGATTTATGATTATTTACTTCTAATATAAAGGAGAATCATATATCAAGATTGAACATAAGGAGATTTTTCACATGTTTGTTATGATTGAATGGAATCACAAACGATGGTATTATTAACCTACCTGCATTACATTGTAATTTCATTCAGGATCAAGTTTTTAATAAGTAGTTTCACCTTTAGTTCACCCCCGTGTTTATCCGGTTTTCTTCTACACTCCTTAATGCCCTGTTACTTTTACCTTGGTGAATAAAGTCCAAGAACTCAAAACTGTTTTCAATGATCTTCTGGTAACACACCTACAACAACCAAAAACATCTTCACTTTAATAAAACACGATGATGATCCAAAATAAAATGCACAATGAGTAACTTGTATTCTTGAAACTATAAAAATAATGTATTTCAATCTTGATGCGAATAAGAGCTTTTGTCTTAGGTACCGAGTCTTCAGTTGTAATACTCGAAAGTCTGAACTTTTCTCTCAACATGTATTCCTACAACATTCATTCAAACCTCTCAATAATAAAATCATAAACAATTGAATTTTATAAAATTTTATTTTGTATCTATAATGCTTTGAATAAGTAAAACACCAGTAATTCAATCTTCACTCCAAGAACATCAATCCATGTGATTTTATTTCCTTCCAAGCTTCGATTAAAAAAAACGTGACAAAATCGAAAAGGTTTTTACCTCAGAATCTCAGATTATAAACGAAAGGGGGGATGGAAGATGACTTTGACCATGAGGGGTTTTAGAGAGAATGGGAAGAAAAAGGAGAGGAGCTCAGGTTTTTAGACTGAGATAGGGATGGCGAGATTTAAGAATGAGTGAAAATTAAGCTACTTGGGTGAAAATGGACCTCTGATCTTTGTCTTGAGCACACCATCGAAATCAAAGAATGGAATTTGGTACCTTGTATTTTTTCACAAAGAAGAATGTCGATTAAACCCCGCGTAATTCCTTTTTTGCGTCTCTCTTTCCATTATGTTCTATTATGCGAGCGTACCCCTTGATCCCGTTGAAGAACTTAAGACGTTTTTGATGAAGGAAACCCATAGAAACATTGATCAAGGTTTTAGTTGGGTAACACGCTTTGGATCTTCTTATTCTCGGTCATGGCCCTAGACATCTTTGCCCCGCTACTACCAGTCCAACCAACACAGATGGATCTTGAGTTGAGTAATGCACTGGGATAGAGTATCGACTAACGGAAATAACCCCTCCTCAACGTTGTTGAGGAATTAGATTATTGCAGAACATAACAAGATAACAAAAGCACTTACAGGAACTTCAAGTATGAGGTGGGGTTTTAGGGTTTCTTTTAATCGATGAAGATTTTAGGAACTTCAAGTATGAAATTATCGATCTTTTACACACAATGCTTTTAGGGTTTCTTTTGATTGAAGATGATTTTACAACATACGAAGAAGAAGAAGGACGAGAGTATCAAGGCGGGGTTTTTTATTTTTTAGATTTCATTCCCCCCTTGGCAATTAAAAAATTGGAGAACGCGCATTCATAAAGAAAAATATAAAGCGACAGTTTTAGACGACACACTTTTTTATGATAGGTGCCCTCTGTGTTTTTAATTTTTTTTGGACACTATTTTTAGGGTACACACAAACGCGTGTCCTCTATCCTTCAAATTTTGCAAAACTGTCATTATTTTTTAGGGCACGCACAAATGCGCGTCCTCTATCAACGAGTGTCATTATTAGCATGCCATTAAAGGGTTGTTTTATAGTAATGACTCTTGGTGAGTCAATAGAAGCTTCTTTTCTTCAAGTTCATTGTGCCCTCAGATTTTCTCCCCGTGAGCTTTCAACCTACCAACAACTTCTTCAACAGTCATCTTATCAAGATCTGTGGATTTCTCAATGGTTGAGGCAATCTGCTAAAGCTTTGACGACACTGCTCGTAGTAGCTCCTTCACTAAATATGCTTCCTCAACTTTGTCTCCTTAGGCCCGAATATTGCTTACAATATTGTTTATCTTCTAGAAAACTCATCCACTGTCTCCATCTCCTTCATATTTAGAACTTCAAATTCTGCTTTTAACGTCTGCACCCTTGTTGTCTTTAATCTATCAGCCCCCATGTACATAACTTTTAGAATCTCGCATGCATCCATTGCTGTTTGTTTCTCTGCCAATGACAACAACATATCTTCTAGGATTCCTTGATAGATGGCTAGAAGTGCCATCTTATCTTTTCTAACTTCAACTACATCTTCTGGTCTACTGGGCTCTACTGCATCCCAAACACCTTGTGCTTGCATGAACACTTTCATTTTAATGGCCCAGGTAGCATAGTTGTTTCTTGACAACATAGGATAGTGTAGTGTAATCTGCCCATCCTTCTCGTTCCTTGACGAATCTCCCATGGATGTAGATCGGGGTTGATATTTTGGTATAAACTTAGAGCTCTGATACCAAATGTTGGTTTATTGCCTTTTTTTATCACTTTACTTTATGCAGAAAAAATGAAAAGAAGATGACGTTCTTCTTCTTTTCGTAGTGTGCAATGGATGAGAAAGAACAGATGACAAAAGCATTGAGAGAAAGTATCTACTATTTTTCATTCAATAATATTTTAATACAAAAGGGACATACATTTAAAACTAGACATCTACCATCCACCTACTTCAATTAAAGAAAGATATATAAAAAAAAAATTGGCAACAACCTTAATTAAAAAAGAGTTAAACACTCAACCTTGAGTAGGAATGATGAATTGGATAGGTTTCAAATGTGATTGCACCATCTCTTTCTTTCTTCCTTTTTTTTATAAAACTTATAGATTATTATAATATACTCGTTGCTATATGATCGTACCTTTGATTTTTGTAAACTTTTTCCTATTCTTGATTTGTTTCAAAGCTTCTTGATTGTATTTCATATCGTTCTTCCATAATTCTTTTATACTGCGAGGTCTCCATTTGCATTTTTGCCTTCTCCTCTTGAAGCTGGAGGATCATCGACAATGCCTCACTGGCGGCCGTTGCGGAAGCCTCTCTCTCAACATCCAACTCGGCATACACATTTTGTAAAGTAGATTTTAGCTTCTCCACGTCGTCAACTGACTCTCCTGCCCACGATTCCTCTGGCTCTATCATATGCACATTCTCTTTTAGTTGATTTAAGCTCTCAATTGTATGTGGTGTATTTGGAATTTTCTTTTCCTCAATCTGATTATAGTTTCCAGTTGATTTATTTGATTTGGGACCTAGTATAATCAGATGAATCAGTGTTTATAGTACATTAAGAATAATTGTAAAACCGGATGCATGTAAACCTGTTATTGAAGGTAAAGATGGACTTTTTCTACGCACAATGAGATTGCTCTTTGATTTCAGTTCTCCACCATCAATTACTTCACATTTTACTAAACTTTTGGTCTTAGATTTAACAGCCAATGACATCATCCCTCCTACACGAAAAAAAGTAGCTTTAAACAATGATAACTACATAATGTTTTACTAATTGGTAACATGTTTCTCTTTTAGAAATGCATGTGAGATATTCTTACCATCAACCAGTACAATATCGCCAGGTTCGACATCGTTTATAAAGCCATCATAATTTACACTAACAGTGTCGTTTGTGCTGACTCCACTTTTTATTGTGAAATTGAATTCTTTTCCCTCCTGAAGGGGAATTGGTTTAGGTACATCCCCACTTCTTACCTCAGGTCCCTGAAGAAGCAAATCAGTACATGTAAATTTATATGTACTTTTCATATATATCTTGAACCCAAAAACAATTATTTGGATTATGGTGTGGTTTAATGGACCTTCTCGAGTCAAGAGTTTGACTTGACTTTTGTGCAATTCAAGGTTTTTGGGTTTGACCGGAGATGTCGATTTTTTTTAACCGCGAGATACATAAATACAAAAAAGCACCAAGTTTAGTACATAACTAGACTAGGGCAAAAGCCCAAAAAAAAACAGGTTCAAAGAGTTATAATCAAATAATAAGCAATCTTTTAAAACATGGATTGACCTGTGGTCGGATTGTGATTGGTTATAGGTCCGGTTTACTAAAAACCGGGTTGAACTATTTATCATATGGTTATGTTTTATTTTAATTATTGATCAGATCTTTTTTATGTTACCTATTAATTTTATTTATTAAATATAAAATGGTTCAATAAAGGTCGATAGATTTATATTTAGCATTGCGGAATAGAGTTTCAATTTTGATGTCAAGAGGGTTCATTTTTCATTGTAAAATTGATATGAAATTATGCGTATGTGATAGTAAATTTACTTGTTATATTTTCTCAGGAGTTTTACATTATAATGATGATAGACTGATTCTTCCCTTTTCCACAAAATTTTGTATTCAATTTCATATAAACAAGCAAATGAAAAAGATCAATTATTCCGACACAAATGCATGTTATACCCCAAGGCCAACTATATAGCATTTCAATTTGATATATTTAGTTTTTCTATTTGTTATGTTTACTATATATTACATTATTAGTTTATTACCACCTTTTGTTATCAAGATGTTTTAGCATTATTTTCCCCTTTTTCGCTTAAAGCTTATAGAAAAAAAAGTACTATAATCATAAAAAATGAATGTATGAAATGAGAAAACAACTTACTTGATAATTAAGTGCAGTTTCAAGTTGTGTTGCGATCTCCGTCATTAATGGACGTCTTTTGTGGTCTCGCTTCAAACATTGATAAGCAATTGTTGTAAACGCTTTCAAAGAGTTAGGATGTATTTCATCTTTTATATGACTGAAAATAATTCCATACATGTTGTCCTCTTTGTAATGTTTTCGTACCAACTGAGTAAAAGTGTGAGAGTTTTCTTTCTTCCCAATACACAACCTCCCACATAAAACTTCAAACAACACCACACCAAAAGAGTAAACATCTGACTCCTTTGTTAGTAAACCCGACTCTAAATACAACGGATCACAATACCCAATGGTGCCTACAACATTATTGGAGACAATAAACGTGTACTGCTGGTTAGCAGGACCAAATTTTGATAAACCAAAATCAGCGATCTTTGCATTCCAATTTTCATCTAATAAGACGTTGGAACTTTTTATATCACGGTGTAATACTCTTTGATGGGTGTTAGCAGGATTGTGAAGGTATGCCAATCCCCGAGCTGCCCCTATGCATATTGTAAGTCGTTGAACCCAGTTTAGATCCTTGTTGTTGAGATGCAAATCGAGACTTTTGTTAGACACATAATCGTACACAAGGATCTTCTCGCTCATTTCATCACAAAAACCTATGAGGGTGATGATGTTATCATGCCTGTAAACGGAGAGCATAATGACCTCTTTCCAAAACTCAGAATTTCCTTGTCCAAATTCACTTACTAAACGTTTTACAGCAACCTTTGTTTTCCCCTTCGAGTGGACGAGATCTCCTTTGTACACGTTTCCAAATCCACCTTTCCCGATACAATTTTCTTCGGAAAAATTGTTGGTTGCCGATATTATAGAAGCGAGTTGTATTTTGAGGTGTACAAACTGTTTTTCGACTGACATCATCTTTGATAATCGATGAAGAATAAGAAACAGTACTAAAACTGTAGAAGAATCAAAGATGAAGTGCTTGAAAGAGATGATATTGTATATGTTGTTGCGTAGGCAATATATACAACTTAAATAAGGAGTAAGTCAACTCTCTCTCTCTCTCTCTCTCTCTCTCTCTCTCCTCTCTCTCTCTCTCTCTCTCTCTCTCTCCTCATCTCTCTCTCTCTCATCTCTCTCTCTCTCTCTCTCTCTCTCTCTCTCTCTCTCTCTCTCTCTCTCTCTCTCTCTCTCTCTCTCTCTCTCTCTCTCTCTCTCTCTCTCTCTCTCTCTCTCTCTCTCTCTCTCTCTCTCTCTCTCTCTCTCTCTCTCTCTCTCTCTCTTCTCTCTCTCTCTCTCTCTCTCTCTCCAGTGCATAATTGGTGGTTTATTATAAAATAATTAGTTCACACCATACAGAGTAAGGATGATACAACTAAAATGTGGTTTATGAACCTTTGCCAGCTTGCAGATCTAAATAAGGATCGTAAAACTAGAATATGGTTTGAAAATGTCTCATATCCCCAATAAAATACCAGGGGATGGTTGGTTCATTCAATGTTCATACTGGACAAGCCATGAGTGATGAGATGGATATCGTCTGGCTTTGTCTACCTCTGTGCTTTTAAAAAAGATTATTTAAAGTGATCTTTGTTTGACCAATATAGTTGTGTGACTTATGATATATTCATCAAAATTTTAGTCTTCAAAAAATGGAAGATTAATGTAGCTTCTAATTTAAAGAAAACAAAACGTATAATGTTTGTTTGACCATGTATTACAACCATCTACGTTCATATCATTAAAGTAAAATGATTGTATTAGATACATATTGTAACAATTATAATATAATATAATAATAAGTTGTTGGTTGTATCTTATTCATTAAAGAAAACCTTTTTATACATCAGATTTAATGCATAAAATCCATCACTCTTTAATTTTTTGATGGACTTTACTAATATATTTGTATTGTCATGCGAAATTACTAATGTAACCATACATTAAGTTGGTTGAATATATATTCTGTTAGATAACATCTATATCCCAATTTATTTGTCTATGAGTTTTATTAGGTATTCAATAAATAATGAGCAAAGTTGAAAATTGTTCTCTTATATAGCATTTGGTATATGGAACTTGACAAAACATAGCAGAACAAAGTCAATTGAAATAGCGTTTGTCAACGACAGAACTAGAACAACATAGAAAAATGACCGGATTAAATGGGACTAAATTACCAAATTTTAGTCCCATTAGAAAATGGAACAACATTAGAATAAGTCATTTAGACTAAAATACCCTCAAATTCACATGTCTTACCCAACACATACCAACTCCAACCTTTTATTCTAAAAACAAACTAACAAAATTATAAAAATGGTCTATCTGGTAAATATTTTTTTCGAGTTTTAGTTCAAATTCTAACCTTTTTGGATTGACTCATGAATGAACTGACTCTTTGTATGCTTCATTGAACTAGAAGAAAGGAGTAGTATATCCTTAAACTATACCTATTATAGTCTATTAGAAGAATTGTTTGTATGACTGAATGTATTGAAATGAGATAAAAGTCTTTATATCTATACATATATACCTAATATATAAGTAAGGATCCAACGACACTCGGACAAACAACAGGTACTCTAAGTCCACAACGGAACAAGAAATAAAGTAATTTGGCAGTCCTAAGTCCTTCAAACCTTACTTATATAAGTATACGTATGTTAGACATGGCTTTAACAATATATAAGTTTGAAAACTGTAAAAGAAAAGGTTTGATATATAAAGGTGAGTTTAGTAAAGAGTTTAACATGTAAAAAGTTTGATAAGTAGTTTGAAGTCATTTGTTTGATAAAAACAGTTTGAGAATACAAGTTATTTTGAAAGAGTTTATCAGCTTTAAAGCTGGTGAGTTCATAAGTATTTTAGTGTCATTGTTTGCATCAAAATGTTTGTAACTGTATTTGAAGTCTGAGTTTGTAAATGTTGTAATAAAAGTATGTGAATGTTTGTAACTCCTAGAAAATCCTATATTTTCTACTAAAAGTAGCCTTCTACCAAGGCCCGACTGTTTTGTATGTTTGTTTCTTGTAAAAGTGTATAATTTTCCCAAGTTTAACTATCATTAAGAAAATATAGTTTATACATTATCGTTTATGTGAAATGATCACAAAGCGAATGCAAGGGGAAATCAATGTAGTAATGTAGTATTGTATTATAGTAACTACTGCTATACTAACTACCTTAAATTGGATTTATATCAAGGTATTATGTGATTTGATTGTACCATACTATCGACTATAAACACGATGATGAAAGACACCGGAAGTAATGACATTTGGCACCCGTAGACCTACAGTTCCCACTGTAGCTAGCAACAAAGGTGTAGGATAGTCAATCCAGTATAGATCTATACGCAAATTCATGCTCTCCCTACAGGAGATTCTGGCTACAAATCGGACCATGGCAGTGATGACATGCCTTGAAACAGTGGTTCACAATTATGTTATAGTATACTTGTATATGTATTGTATTTACTAGTGTAGTGAGTGTATTGTTTCTCGTTATAGTATTCTCTATCTGTTTCTCTTCATAGTATAGTTGTATAGTTTCTCAAAATAGTGTTTCTCTTCATAGTATAGTTGTATAGTTTCTCAAAATAGTAAGTTCTCTTAGTTTCTCATCATAGTATAGTTGTATAGTTTCTCATAATAGTAAGTATTGACTCATGAATGAACTGACTCTTTGTATGCTTCATTGAACTAGAAGAAATGAGTAGTATATCCCTAAACAATACCTATTATAGTTTACTAGAAGAATTTTTTGTATGACTGAATGTATTGAAATGAGATAAAAGTCTTTATATCTATACATATATACCTATTATATAAGTAAGGATCCAACGACACTCGAACAAACAACAAGGTATTCTAAGTCCACAACCAAACAAGGAACAATAAATAAAGTAAGTTGGCAGTCCTAAGTCCTTCAAACCTTACTTATATAACTATATGTGTATTAGACACGGTTTTAACAATATATAAGTTTGAAAACTATAAAAGAAGAGGTTGATATATAAAGCTGAGTTTAGTAAAGAGTTTAACATGTAAAAAGTTTGATAAGCAGTTTGAAGTCATTTGTTTGATAAAAACAGTTAAAAGCATAGTAATTCCATATGTTTGATAGTTATTAATCACATGTCATTGATATAATAACTATGATGTTCAACTTGTATTCCCCCCCCCCCCATAAAATCCTTTAAAATCATTTAAAAGGTTGATTAAGGGGTATGAACTTACCTGTAGTGAGTGATGCGACTGTAAGATCGGTTTAGGAAGTTGAGTGTCAATTGCGGACTTGAGACCAAATGAATCCTATTAACCATATAATGACATATATATGTATACAATTAGTTCTTGTAACAACTAATTATTGAATTGGGACCACCTTAGGGACTAGTAAACACTTATATTGAATTGTTACAACCATATATGATTGTATACAAGGGGTATATGGCTATACAAGGGAGTGTGTGGTTACACCATGTGTGTGTGTGTGTGGACAGGGTGTGTATGGTGCTGCACACTCCCCATGAAGTGTGCCAAAACGTATTTTAAGGCCTTTGGACTCATCTAGGAAGGTTTCTTACTTCATGCTCTAGCCTTATATGGAGTTCATTGCTATTTTTGGACCTAAAAAGTGTTTGTATGGTTGCACATGGTGTGTGCGGCCGTACACACCTGAAGATCATGAGAAATGGCGTTTTTCATGTATATCTTCAAGTGTACTTGGCCTACAACAAGTTATGATAAGTGTATACACATTATAGATGCTTGAAAGGGTGACTATGGTCCCATAACTAGTGTGTGTGTTCTTTGGTGTTCTTGACTAAATGGATGTTTACAGGGATCAAAGTAGAGGGGAAGGCTAGTTAAAATCATATATTAACTAATCAAAAGGAAGAATTACATACTTTTATGAAGATCAAGATGAAGATTTGGATGGTACTTGAGAGAGAAACGTGTTCCAGCTTTGAAGGAGTGGAAAAAGTGTTCAAAAATGACTAAGGGTCATATATATAGCTGAGGGTGTGTGGCTGGGATGGGTGTGTGGCCGTACACTCAAGTGTGCGGCTGCACACTCTATGTGTTGGAGTGTTTGGCCCGAGTTTGCTTGATATGCATCATGTTATCCTATTTCTAGGTTCCTACCTTGGTTGTACTAGGTTTAGAACACTCAAATAGACCCTAAACAGTGCTAAAAGATAGCTAAACAAGTCTAACTTTGATTGAATTGATCTATTGTACATGATAGAAATTTCAGGTTGTCACATTATTCCATAGCATATAATCATCACTTTCAATTCAAACATCAACTAAACCATATGAAGATTAGACAGAAAAAAATATACCTCAATGGATTTGCTGGGAGCAACACGAATGACATTGACCAAATTTCCCCTAAAGAGGCTAGTCCAACCGCAATAGAGAGCGAGCTAGTTAAACATAGCACTAAAGAATTTATGAAATCTGTTAACCCAATTTCAAACCAAATAATTAAAACTACAAATCGAACGAAGTCGGAAGAAACCTCTAAAAAGAAACACAACATAAAATTGAAAATTAGTACGGTAAAGAGGTAAGGTTGCTCATACCGTATAAGGCAAAACAGAATCGCCATATAACTGTTTTCTAACGAACTATGGATTTCTGTTTTCATGTGATAAAAAAGCCATGGTATCACAAGAAACCAAACAAAAAGGGATTAAAGAGGCTTCAAAATCCAGATTTAGATTATTATTATTAATATGTGATATCTAATTAAGACACAGAGCATTAATAAAGTTGGAATTGTCAACTTCTGCAGATGTATGATTTTGATTAATACAAAAACCCATCAATGTTATGAAATCAAACACAAATCAATTGGAATTTAATACTTTATAATCTAGCATATTGAAGAATACTCACAGACGCCTTAGAGGTGGTTGTTGTTTAGGGTTTAGGGTTTAAAACCCATCAATGTTATGAAATCAAACACAAATCAATTGGAATTTAATACTTTATAATCTAGCATATTGAAGAATACTCACAAAGGCCTTAGAGGTGGTTGTTGTTACAGCAACAACTGTTTTGGTTGTGGTGGTGGCAGCGGTGGCGTTGGGTGTTGAACACGCACCACAACCGGCCGTTGAGGGTGCTCTAGCAAAACCACTTGATTCCTCGCCAACGACGCCGCCGACGGTACACTATCACCGATGCTATTAAAATCTAGCTGCCATGCGAGCTTTTTTGCAGCCCTGATATCCATCGGTGTTCCCGTCGATACCTCCGCCGCATCCGATTGATTCTTTTTCAGAGGGAAATTTGAATCCCCCCACCTTCACCCGTCTCCATTATTATCTCTCCAATTTGAGATTTCACTTTCTTTATCAAGAAACTCATACAGAAGTATGAAAATATACAAAAAATCAATAAATTCCCCAAATTCAAACAAAAATCAACAACCATTCGAATAAAAAACGGAAGCCCAGAAACAATACGATGAAAAAGTCAATAAGCTTATCACTCCCACTCCAACAGATCAGATTCGCAACTAAAACATCATTACGACGATATGAAGGGAAGTGTGGAGAAGGATCCAGAAACACAAAAACATCAAATAAAGATAAACCCAATGAACAACACGCGTTTAAAGAATTATTTGTAAATAATTCGTCCTATTTTTAATGTTATTTCCAATAAAAACCCCAAAAAATAACCAATACAACAATAAAAGCGCAACAATAATACAGGGACCTTTTCTGCCAAAAGTTAGCGTGTTCACTGTTCATCTTGCAACACAACTTTAATATATATATATATATATATATATATATATATATATATATATATATATATATATATATAATAATAATAATAATTAAAAAATTAATCCAATACAAAAGATAGAATAAAAATAATTAATTAAAATAATTAATGTATAATAATAATAAAATAGAATTAAAAAGAAGATATGTAAAATTGGTCATTGTAGTTTGGTAAAAAGAACCAGTGCATAAATGGTTATTGAGGGTAAAATTATCATTTTAAAAAAGTTAACAACTAAACTGTTAAAGTTAACGGCATAGGGACTAAAACCGCGCAAAGTATCCATAATTGGACCAATGATGCACTATCAACCGTTGGGGGACCAAAACCATATATTTTTGAAAACCATAGGGATCATTTTTACAATATTGTCTAATTTATTTCTAAAATATTTGATCTATTATAAGAAAATATTAATTTTTCTTCTATTATATTATTTTCTTTTAAAACAATGTTTTGCATATTATCATATTCTATATATATATATATATATATATATATATATATATATATATATATATATATATATATATATATATATATATATATATATATATATATATAGTTGTTTATTTAAAAACATTTGATCTTCTATTTGAAGAAGTTCTTCTTTTTTTAATTTAATTTTTAATTCTTTTGGTATTATAATATTTTCTTTATTTTTGGTATTTATATATTGATAAAATTACTTTATGTTTCTATTTTTGTTTCTTCAAATTCTTGATTAGGGATAAAGTTGTAATTGGAAAACCTTAAACTTGTTTTTACTAACCTATTTGTGTTTGTTACTGCTTCATCTTGTACTATAGCAGGTGAAGTATCAGGATCAAATTTACTAATATCCCGTTCTTGTCCATTAATAGTTTCTGTGGAAAATTCTTTAGGTTTTACCATTTTAACTCCTTTATCACTTATTAAATTTACTATTGTCTGTAAAGATTTTGTTTTTTGTGGTTGAAGTAGATCAACGTCTTCTTAAAATTCCTAAAGTTATTAGTAAATGATCTCAAAATTCAACTTGTTCGATCATTTTGCTTGGATTCCTTATTTTATATATTTATACATTTTTTATAGTTATTAAAAAATCTAGGCTACAATATATTATTCCTCTATTACTACTAATATATATATATATATATATATATATATATATATATATATATATATATATATATATATATATATATATATATATATATATATATATACTTCTATGCTAGCAATTATATTTTTCGTTAGATATTTAATTTTGTTGTCAAATAAGGTAATAAAAACTTTATAACCTAAAATTTTCTTATTAAGCCTTTAACTCCTATAACTATTATGCCTAAATGAATAAATTCAAAATTTATTTATTTTAAATTATTTTCTCCTTCTTTTGAGATTATATTTAATATTTTAACTTGGTCTTTTATGCAATAGTGGTTTAATAACTATTTCTATAAAATTGGATAGTATTTTAAAGGGATAATGACTTAAAAAGGTAATATATTTTTAGATTTGTACACATTTAGTCACTGACTTTTTTTTCGCCCGCATTTACCCTTTCAACTTGTTAAGCTATACGCATTTAATCTTTATGACCGATTACTCAAGGTTAGCCGAGAAAAATGACTTAATAGGGTAATATATTTCTCATTTTGTACACATTTAGTCCTTAATATTTTTGTATACATTTAGTCCTTGATATTTTTTTGTTTCAAAATAAGTCCCTTTTTGTTTTTTGTACTCATTGAGTACGTATAAATGATTTCTTTAGGGTCTTTCTCATGATATCTTACGTGGGACAATTGTTAATGAAGTGTTTGGGGACTGTTGATGCTTATGTTCATCATGGCCTCGATTTCTTGGTTACGTAGGTCTTGTGGTTTGGCTTAGGTATTGTGTTATGAACGTCAGAATTTCTTCCTAATATATCAGATTTTAATGATATTTATATCCACTTGTTCGTTTTTTAAGTCTACTATAACTTTCGTTAAGATTACTCTCGTTGAAATGTGATATATTTTTACTGACGATTTTATAAAAAAAACATCAATATATGCATTCATAAAAAACGTATGGATATAAAGATCGTAAGTAAAAAAAATATATTACTTTTTAACGAGAGTAATCTAAACGAAAGTTGTAGTAGACTAAAATACGAACGTATGGATATAAAGATCGTTAAAATCGAAGATCGTATGAAAAAGTTCATTATAACGTTCCGAACACATGACCTATGCAATCAAATAGTTGAGATCCCGAGGAACATAAGCATCAAAAGCCCAAAACACCTCATTAATTATTGTTCCACATAAGATATGGGAAAAACTCAAAGAAATCATTCATAAGTAATGAATGAGTACAAAAACAAAAATGACTTATTTTGCAACAAAAAAAAATTAAGGACTAAATGTATACAAAGTGAGATATACATTACCCTATTAAGTCATTTTTACCGGCTAACGTGGAATAGTTGGTCATAAATACTGAATATGTACAGTTTAACAAGTTGAATGAGTAAATATGGACAAAAACAACTCAATGATCAAATATATACAAATCAAAAAATATATTACCCTTTTAAGTCATTATCCCATTTTCAAAATATCATTTATTGTATAATGTTTTCAGTTTTAATAATTGTAAACCATGAGTTTGGAATCTATTATAATCATGTTCAGGATCAATTCATTCTTCTAGATTAGCATCATATTCTTCAAGTTTAGTTGCTATTCTACTTATAATATTTTTAGGAGTTATACTTCAGCTTTTACGAGATAATTCTGCCATTAATCTTAACACCAAAACTAAAAGGTTGTGTTTTTTTCTATTTTAATAGTTTTTTTTGTTATATTTTCAAATTTTGTTGGTTTAATGACAAAGATTGTATTTGTTATGTTAATATGTTAATATCGTCTTTTATCTCACTTCATTCTTTTTCTAGATATTTTTGTTCTTCTATTTTTTCTACAAAACTATTTATAGTTTCTTTAAACTTTTTGTCTTCGAGTTTATATGGAATTGTTTTATCTAGTATAGTTTTATTTTGATCTTTAATATAATCTAATTTTTATCTAAAATATTGATGTCTTTATAAACTAAATGTAACGCCCCGACTCTCAGGTATTAATTTTTACAGGTTTATTTTTCATATTGGAAAGTCTACTCGACGAGTTGATGCCCTGACTCGTCGAGTAGGAACTTTTCAGGCCACATGTTTTAAATGACCAACTCGCCGAGTCGAAGATATGCCTCGATGAGTTGGAGCTGGAGGATGAGCCCCTAATTTTCGGGGTTTTGCACCCTATTTAAAGGGTCATTAGCCTCCCTTAGCCTCCTTTACAGCCCCTTGTGAGTCCAGAAATCCTAATTCGTGTATGTGCTCCATTCTTGTGTGATTTTCAAGCTTGTAAGGTGTTTTGCAAGGAGAAGGATTGAAATATAAGATGAGTAGTGTAAGAGGAGTTAGTGGATCTGACTCTTCTGCTTCTTGGCATCGGTTTGAAGGTAACAAGTCGTTACCTTGGCCTTCTTTCCTTCTAGATCTCATTATGTTGAAGATTAGGGCTTTTCTAGTATATTTATGTTGGCCATTTTGGGTTTGTGCTAGGATCTGAAGTTGCAACTTCAGATCTGAGCTTACCTTGGTCTTTAAAGTCTATAAAGTCTCTAGCTTTAGCAAGTATAAACCTTCTCTTGTGAGTAAAACCCCATTACAAGCTTGGATTTGATATTTTAAGCCTTTAGAACCTTGCATGCACGTATATTTTGCAACTTTACATGATAAACATGCCTTAGGAAGCTTGATCTGCAATATGGAGCTTCAGAATGGCTTAAAAAGCATCTGAATGGAGAAGGGACTAAATGGACTCGAGGAGTTGCATGTCTAACTCAGCGAGTCCAATGAAGATTGTCGTGCATGGACTTCTGCAAGGACTCGATGAGTCAGCTAGGGTTTCCTCGGCATTTGGACATAAATGAACTCGGTGAGTTTCAGGGAAACTCGACGAGTCAACTGGGGATATCACGACTTCTCGAGTTCAGAAAGGACTCGACGAGTCAATGAACTGCACTCGACGAGTCGGGTCAACATGAAATGTTGACCTTGACTATTGACTTGGACTTTGACCAAGGGTTGACTAGTTACGTATCCAAGCTTCGACGTACGAGGGTCAGTTCCACCCCTATATAAAGGGTGCGAGGCTTCCGAGTTTCAATTGCGAATATCCACACTTATCTTCTATATTTGCATACTTTTAAGCCCTTCTAACTACCCTGACGCCCCGGTTAAGTATCCAAGCTCCGACGAAGGCCCGAAGCTCCGAAACTCCCGTGAAATTTACCACTTTCCGGTCAAAGTGCTGCCCGAGCAAAGCATCGTTTTCTTCAAATCGTCACACTTACCAGGTGAGTTCATACCCCTATATTTTCACGTCTTTACTATATTTTATGGGGAAAAATACAAGTGAAACGCAAGAAAAACTTATATTAAAATGCAAATTACATATAGTTTCTAACGCTTTATCTAAATTTTGTGTATAAATGTCAAATAAGTACAATAACATTATTACAAAGGTTATACTTTACATGCAAAGTTGGTAATACACCAAGGTTTATCATTCCAATGAGACACGGTTTTTTGAAAAACTATAATAGGTATAGTTTATGAGATATTCATGATAATTTACATACTATAAGTACTATAAAGCCAACATACTTACATATACAAGAAAAATGGACTTTTCATAGGTAAATCTATTTGATACTAACTGTTGTGAGACGTTTGACTTCACGTACCTTCAAGTACGCATTTCAAGTCCTTTATTACAAACCATAATCTCTTATAGGGAAAGCGTGATATTTATGTATAGATCTATACGGGACTGACAATCTTGGTCAATAGCACGGTTATAAAACTCACATGGAGTATTAAAACATTTTGATTTACGGGGCTAACACACGCTTTAGTGATTTTATATACGTATATAAATCTACTTACATAATTTAGGTATGGAAAATACTTATGCATTTCGAATTTTGGAACTCTTATAACTACCACACATTTATGGAAAATATTGGATTATCTAGAAACAAAATCAATCATTTTTATACATAAAGGAATACAATTCAAATATAAAAACCCTTATGAACTCACCAACTTAATTGTTGACACTTTTTTCAAAACTACTTGTATTTCTCAAGGATTCAGTAATACAGGTAAACACCAACTTTTGGGGAAGGGACACTCAGGCGTCAGTTTCAAACTTATTGAATCAGCATATTGTAATTTCTTTTGAAACATGTCTCACATCAAACAATGTAACTTTTTAATTTATATTTATGGTGGTTGTGTTTGCATTCTTTACTATTTACTTGTCACACCCCAAAACCGAGAACGGCGGAAACATTTTGGGGCGGACGACGTCATGTAATGTATCACAACAATGTAAAGTAGTAAACAAGCAACAACATCATCCATTGCTTTAATAGTATAATTTTAAATTAAAAGTGTATTCTTTCATAGTATAAGACAACATGATAACTAATCAATATAAAAGAAATAAAGCAGGACGGTGCGGAATACAAGTTATTTTGAAAGCGAGTATCAGAAATAAAGCTGGTGAATTCATAAGTATTAATGTGTCTTTGATTTGTAAAACTTGTAATGAAAGTCTTGACATTGTTTTGAAAGAAAGTTCGTATAAGTATGTAAAGGTTTGTAAGTAATGGAAAGCGTTTGAATAACCCTAGAAATCCCTATGATTCCTATAAAAGAAGTCTTCTACCAAGACCGTACTGTTTTGAAGGTAAGCATCTCTGTAAATGTGATGGTTTTTTTTCCCTGTTTTAACTATTAGTATAAAACTAGAGTATACCTCATCATTTATGTGTATGAGTCACATTATAAAGGTAATAAGGAAATTAGTTATCTATATCAAATATATCCTACCTCGTCGATCATGTGAATATGTCACAAAGTAAAGGAAGAAATAATATAATGACCTAAGTATTATCCTTTTGTACTAGGATAACTAACAGTGTTAACTTAAGACATCCGTAGATGTACATTTACCTCTGTAGCTAACAACTGGGTGTAGGAATAGTTAGTCCCTTAAAGTATACCTATAATGGTATCAACCGAAGACATCTGTAGATGTGCATTTACCTATGTAGCTAACAGAGGTTCTAGGAATGGTTAGTCCCGCAAAGTATCCTTTGAAAATATGCTCTACAACTCTCGTTTAGACTTCATCGGAAAATTTTGAAATTATTTTTAATTATTTATTTTTAATGGGTCGGGACACGAAAAGTCTGTTAGAAATCCATAACTTTTTCATCCGATGTCCGTTTTCGTCAGACTTTTCGCCGTTGTGCTACTATTTTTGAGACCTTCGATTCTCATTTAGGTTGTTTCGGAAAAAAGTCTCTAGATCTCTATTTTGAGTTTTTAGCTGTTTGCTGCTATATCCGGATCTTGGAAAATTAATAACTTCCTCATATGAAGTCAGATTTGGACGTTCTTTTTACGTACGTTTACAGTTTAATGTTATCTACAATTTTCATTTAGATACTTAAGGCTAAAAACTATTGTATTGAAACTTCATGTTTTTCGCTTAATCGGTGTTGTCGGTTTTGCCGAGAATCTTCGGTTGGTCATAACTTCTTCGTTATAACTCGGATTTTAGTGTTCTTTATATGTACGAAAACATTGATACGATTCCTACTACTTTATTTAACCCAAATAAGATTTTAGGAAAGTTATATTTTGACCTAAATTTGATTGGTGTTACATTATATTGTTTCGAAATGTCGGGTTGTCACATCATCCCCCCGTTAGAGGGAATTTCGTCCTGAAATTAGAGTTTATGCAGAATTGATAACTTTGCTACAGATAGAAGTTTCATTTGATGCTCGCATTCCCAGGTGAAATCAGGTCCTCGCTTGGCATTCCAGCGAACCTTTCACTATCGGGATACGACTTTGTTTCTTTCGTTTGACTTCATTGGTATGATAACTCTTCTTTGTTGAATGTGTGTTGAGTGTTTTTGTGGTCTGTGAGAGTATTACACCTTGTACCCTACAAGTAGTGTCTCTAGATATTCAGAGCAATTACTGCTACTCATGACTCAAGATCACGTGTTGAATAGTTAACTTCATGTGTCTTAAGCTGTCTTGAGGTATAGGCAGTGACCTTTCCTCTTTCTTAAGAACACAACCAAGCCCTTGGATGGATGCATCGCATTACACCACGAAATATTCTATCCCTTTTAGGAGGGATAATATTGGTGTGATGCATCAGGCTTACTTTAGCGTTTGGAACGCTCTTTCTTGTTTACAGACAAGTCCGGTGCTCCTCCAAGTGAGAAACATGGCGTAAAGAATCCCCTTCTGAGGAGTTTGTTAAGCTCGCTAGGAAGTTCTTGCATCTCAGTTGGAGCTAGACGATAAGGTGATTTGGCTATTCGGTAGCCCCTGAAACTAAGTCGATTCTGAATTCGACTTGACGCTGTGGTGGTAGTCTCGGTTGTCCTTCTGGAAGGGTGTCGGGAAAGCCACGTACTTCTTGGATGTTTTGAATGTCCTTCACTTCTCGGCACGTCTTGGCGATGTGTGCAAGGAATGCATCATATTCTATTCGTAAGCATTTTTGAGCATGCATACACGAAATGATGAGAGGGTTCGTACTTGGTTCGTCGCTGTAAATAACTAGAGCTTTGTTGTTTAGGGAGGTTAGGACGAACTGCTTTATCAAAGCACCTGATGTCGGCTCGATGTAGACTTAACAAACTCCTATTGATTATGATGCCAAAACCTTGGGGTGGATTAGCTGTCGTGAAGATCTAAAAGAAAGTATGACTACTCATGAATTAGGGAAAAGGATAGGTATTTCTATGTTTATTCTCATGGAAGCATGATCACCCACAGTCTTGGGCAGTCTCCGTCCTGAAGTTCATAGTAGAACTCATACCTGGTTCATCAATCACAGTCTCGGGTATGCAAGTCGTATATAATTAAGATTGAAAAGGTGGGTCTTTGGATTGAACTTGACGTATTGCACGAGTGGTACTTCGGGGAGGTTTGTTGAGGTTTCTTTGGAAAGGATATGAAACATGAGGTACTCTACGCATGAGTACTTCGGAGTTCTGAAGTGATAGTTGTTGGATTAATGTCTAAGTCCATAACTATATTTGGTATGTACTTGACCCGACCCGGCATGGTCCATTTGGGTTGCACTTCACCGACATAATTTATATGGATAATCTTTTTAGAATAGTATGTTTATGATTAATATTAATATATTATAAGTTCTAATATATTAATATGGAATCATATTATTTAATTAGTATTGATCAAGAATTAATTTATAATTAATTAAGTGATCAAAAGGAACTAATTAAATATGGACTCTTATATATATGGAATGGGCCAAGTTCATTTAGGTTGGGCTAAGCTTTCATGGATAGTCCATGGAGTGTTTAACTCATGGATCCTAGGAAATGAAACGTCATGGGTATTAGGGTTTAACCCTAATTCTCCACACTATATAAAGATGTCCTTGGTTGGTGAAATTGGGCACTAGTGTGGTACACTAAGAAGGGCTAGCCAATTTCACTAGAGAGAACCAAGTATCCATATTCTCTAAAGTCTTCCAAGGTGTTTTGGTGATTTGTGATTCCATTTGAGGCTTCCACACTATTGGGGCTAAGCTCTTAAAGCTTCATGAAAACTTTCTACATCAATGAGGTATGTATTATATCGTGTTACACTCATTGTTTTGTATGCTAGATTAGGATAATACCTTGGAAGTTCTTATTTGCATGTCAAATAGAGAAAACATAGATCCAAGGTATTTAGGGTTGCATGTACACTTAGGAGTGTTAGAATGCTCAAAACCCAACAGTGGTATCAGAGCCTAGGCTTGTTTTCTTGTTATACTTGCAAAACTGCTTAAAAAACGAAATTGATGTTGTCTGATCACCAGACTCGGCGAGTCCATCAGGAGACTCGGCGAGTGCATGCCTAAAAAGTGATCAAATCGATCCAACTCACAGAGTTGGTTCATGCACTCGACGAGTTGGACCACCAGACAACATAAATTCGACTTTTTTGGCTGGAATTGGACTAGGAACATTACCCTATGATGTTTTTGAACTTATAAACTTGTTTTTGATGGGGTAATGTTCATGCTAATCCAATTTCAAAGATAATTGTCAATAGATTCATGTTTTGTATTAGTTTAAGGTTTAGACTAATTACACGAAAAAGTTTGATTTGAATTATCTTGTTCTTATGAGTTGCTTAGATTAATAGAAAAGTTGAGTGAAATAGTTGTTTTCAATCCAAACTAATCTAAGAGTTGATTCTAAAATGTGTTCTTGTAACTTGTCCTCAAGTTATATGAAAAGTCACATTTAAGTTTCATAAAACTCATAAAAGTTGGCAAAGGTTACAAAAATGAAGTGTCTAGTTCTAATTAAATGGTGTTATGACTCCATAATTTGTCCTCAAGATATGGAGCACCAAGAGTCTCTTCATTAAATAATAATAATAAAAAAATGAGTGTAACCTTAATTAATTCCATAAGTTATAAAATAAAGAAAAGTTAATTCTTTTATTAATTTAAAGTCTTCCATAACTTGTCCTCAAGTTATGGAACTTGAAGAGTTTTTGGATTAAAACTACTTTAAACACATACGTTATAGAATTAATTAGTTTTGAATAGTTTCAAAACTTGCCCTCAAGTTTTGGAATTTGAAAAAGTTTTCGCTTATGAATACTTTAATTCCAAGTTAGCCCTTAGAATTTTAAAGAGTTAAAATTCAACCCTTATACTTTATAATATTATGAGTTAATGATATATATATTTATATATATTATGAGTTAATGATATATATATATATATATATATATATATATATATATATATATATATATATATATATAAGAGTAAAGTCAGTCTTACCGCTAGTATGTCTCATTCACGAAGCCGGTCTATAAGGTGGGTATAAGGTTGTTGCCTATAAAATGGCAACTTAATGGGTGTCCACTCTCACCCACTGCTTGCTTGACTGGTGGAGGGTCGTTAGCCGAACGGGTTTGACAGGACTATAATTCTCCCTTCATTAAAAGTATTAATGATAAATACTAAGTAACTAAACTCTTAATAATACATAATCTTAGTTACTTAGTAAAATGTGAATAAGGTGCTAATCCATGAAATTACACTTTGCACTTTGTTTAAGTCGGTTAGTGGAGCGTGTGTGGTTAACCAGCACACTAACTCGTATTTAACAAGGTAGGCAAAGGGTAACTTAATGTTTATCATAGTATCAATGGAGCGTGTGTGGTTAATCAGCACATCGATTGAGGGGTAAACACTTAAGGGTACCAAGTAATTTGCATGGTTACTTCACACCTTGTTTTGTGATCCTCAGCATCCCAGTCACAAAACCTGAAGGGCACACTCGAGATTGAAACATGTCATTGAACAGTTCAATGAATCTCAAAGATCTAGGAGTTTCAAAACCAATTAAAACCTAATAATACATTCCGTTTATCTTGGTGGAAATTGGTGAATCGTCATTCACCTACCTTCAAATATTTTATAGCTTGGATTACGGCATACCTCTTCTAAGTTATAAAATAGTTTGTTGGGTCCTAGCCTTAATATTTCATATTGGGTGTCATATTAAGGACTTAAGATCAACTATCTTGAATATCTCCCAAAAACATGTTTGGTTTAGACATTTATGATCTTCCCAAATCTCTTGAAACAAGCTTTCCTAAATGAAGATGATGTCCCTTGGAAATCATACTTCTTTCACCTCCTTTAATTATTCTCCCTAACCCACAAGTTCTTGAAAAGTTTAAGATCACTCAGGCCATATTGGAAAGGCAAGGTCTAGGTGTGGTCACATCTTGGAGATGTAGTCACATATTGACAAGCCGGGAGAGTTGGGTGTCAAAGTCTTGAGAAAGTTGGTGGTTCAACTACTTTCTAAGTCACATAGTGAGTTCTTTTGGAACACCTATGAAACAGACTATGACAAGACCCTTAATGATCTTAGCTATTTGTTAAGATCAACTTCCTTAAAACTTGATGGACATTGACAATAGTGACATAGGAAATCCAGAAAAACATTCTCTTCCCAATGGTAGGGATCGGCCATAGTCAACTCGGTTGACCAAATGGTAAAGAGAAAAGCTAAGTCTGTGATAGTCCCGTGTACCATTATCAAAGGGTCCATATGTTTATATTGCCAAAGGAAGGGACACTGGTTACGAATCTGCCAAATTTACCTAAGGATGTTAAAGTCAATAAGTTTGACTCTACTTCAGGTAAAGTCCACTATCTAACTCTGTTAAGTTTCTATTCTGAGATTCTTGATACATGATGTGACTGGGTCACGTGGTGATGTTTTAAGAATCAAAGAAAAGTGAAGAAACTTAAAGAAAGAATATGCTGAATCTGATGGCGTAGATGGATTTCTATCGCATAGTTTGAAGATCGGATTCTTGAGCTACTTCTTAGGAGTTATGAGATATTGCTTAGGAATAGATAACAACAAGTTTTCATATGGATTGTAAGGATAAGTTTTTCCGTAGAGTTTTAAAATAAAAGAAAATTTTTAATTTTATTTATTTTAAAAATATCCTTACAATGGCATTTGAGGGAAAATTGTTGCTTATATGATTCCATCAATAGCAAGAGTGGAATTATGAAATTGATTCTTTCATTTGTGGTAGTGTCTAAATTTACCAAATAAGGAAAGATCCTCATCACCCAAGTTTCAATTGGATCAGAACTTGGAATCATGCAAGTTGTATAGCATGATGAATGAGAACTTTCAAGTATTAGAAAATTAAGACTAATTACTTGTTCACATGGATGTGTGAGTCAAGTGAAGGACTAAGGGATCGAGTACACATTCTTGTGCACTGGTCAAGTCTACCACAAAAGATCGATAAGATTATTCGTCATAATTTACTATAGCTCAGTAAATATGGTTATACTTACAAGCTTAAGTGTAATTCTGAGACATTGGAAAAGGTTCCAATGTATGGCAGAGTGAATAAGAAGAATCAAATTAGGCAGAAGGGCAAATCTCAAATCTGAAAAGATGAGAGAGAGTACTTTCGTATCATTTTTATGATCATCTTAATGATTTAGAGACCTTATCACAATTCATCCTCTAAGAGCCTTCTTATAGCTAAGAAGAGGAACTTGAATTGTTGAAGTGGTTAAATCAAGAAGATGATTCATACTTCGTTCCAAAAACAATTCTTAGAGTTATACTCTAAGATTGTAACATGAGTGACATGTCTTAAAGAAGGTTTAAAACACTTGTTAAATGTAAGAGTAAAAGTTTTCTACTCTTGTACATTTGAAACTGGTAAGTTGTAATGTTTTGGATAAAACAAAGACCAACTAAGGCCAATTGTGTGAAGTGTTTGTCTTGATTAGAAACTATCTCTTGGATGTTTGACAAGGGAGTCTTATATGTCAAGAGGACAGTGGGAGTCTTAAAGGTCTTGAAAGTCTCAAGAACTAATCAAGAATAAAACCTGAAGTTCTTCACTAGCACACGACTTGAGGTTTATAACCTATCGTGTTGACATATATTGTGCCCATTCCAGTTAAAGTTGGCTTTGCATATGAGTTCTTAGAGTTCTCAATTTGTTGCACAACAACTTGGAAGCAATGGCAGGCCCTTGAGCTGCCAGGTGGCAAGAAATTAAGATTGAGTTCAGTCTATATGAGTTTGGATTTGTCATTATCCTTGTCTTGTGACTATGGTTTTGACAATTCACATGGATAAGAACACATACACCATTAAATCTAAGTGTCATAAGGTTTCTCTCCGATTCATGAAAATGATGGTGAGGAAACACTTTCACTAAGTAGATTTTAGCTAGATAGCAATTGTGATATTTGCATTCTCAAAGTTGTTAGTGGAGCGTGTGTGGTTTACCGGCACACTAACCTGGACTTGTGAGAAGTGGCAAAAAGGTCTAACCATTATGATTACGGCATCCCTCTTCATAATTGTTTAGACACACAAGTGTGCTATCTAAGGGAAGGTGTATGATTTTGATAAAGTTTTATCAAACCAATCTAGTATCAGAAATCTGAACTTTGGTAAGAAAGTCAATAAAGTATTGATTTCTAGAAGTGGAGCTTTCTGAGTATATGTCAAAGCTAGTGGGAGCATAAGTGTTATGCTAATAATCATCATGTTAGTGGGAGCATGATAATTATGATGAGTATTGCAAGTTAGCAATGTTAATTATAGAAAACAAAAGTTTCAATTGGGAAAGAGTTGTTTTGCTATAATTAAGGGAGAGGAAATTATTCTTCATCTCAAATATATAAGCTTAGATCGTGAGGTTTTAATCATTTAGTCAAGGATATATATGAATTTCATGTTGGAATGGCTCAACATAAGGAAATTCTGTATATGAGTCTATTATTTGCGTTCTAAAATTCGATTATGATTACGGCATCCCTTTTCATAATCTGAATTATGAGAATTTGGCAAATAGAAATGGAAATGTTATAGCAAAAGACTGGTTTAGTCTTTATGTGAGACATCATGAGTCGTGTCCCATATGCTTCGGATATAGGATCAATTACATGTGCTATATTCATCCTTTCTAAAATTTTCCAAATGCCTGGGGCATTAAGAAGGGAAAAGGTTTAGAACTGGATATGACTAAAAGGATTAAAAAATTGTCGAGGACAATCTAAGGTTTACCAAAGATTGGGTGCTCAAGGACAGTTAGAAGGATAGTGATAATTTTGGAAGGACCATATTGACACAATCTGTAAGGAGGCAACTCCTGTTCAGAAGTGATAGTCAAAATGGAATATGGAAATGTTTCAAAGTTAGAAATTATTCAGTCTGTGTAAGATTAGGAAACTTAATGCAAGAAGGATGTTTTCAAGGAGCTGATCTCCTTTGGAATGCTTTGTAATGTTTGTTGTCAAGTCTTTCTGCCTTTGTACAAAATCATTACAAGAGGATCAATGCATATAAGTTTAGAATCTAACAGATTTCAGTAAATGGCATGAATTTGGAATTCTTGCATTTGCAGTAAGGATTTGGGAGTGTGAAAAGAGAATCATTGAAGTTATGTTCAATTGATCTAGTTCACAAAGTAAAGATCATAGACAAACATAGTATGCATACTTGGTGTGTGGCATGACTAGTGTTCAGAAAACATAGTGTACATGCTTGGAGCATGGGACAACTATTGTTTTAAATTCAAGAATAAAGTTGATAGCTGAAACAGTTTACAATGAATAATGTGTAATCATATGGTGATAAATAAAAGGTGTTTTATTTATGTTCATAGGTTTTGATACCATATTGGATTCAATTATTATTGTGTTTCATTTTGCATGTTTTGACTTCCCAAATAGACTAGGTTATTCTTCCGGAATGACTAAGTTATTCAAACCATCCATAGTCGGCCATATGTTGGAAGTAGATATGAATTAAGACTGTCATGGGTTGGCTTGTAGAGGTCTAAGGTGTTGGACAAAGAGCTACAACACTCATGAGTGCTCATAAGTTTTTAGTATTGGATTCAACCCGCGCTCATTGGAATCACTTCATGGATTTTATCACGAGTGATCATGAGACGATAATATCTTATATTCTTCAAACCTAGAGATATGAGTTGTTACTATGAGTTGGTTGTACATTGATTGCACGAAAACGCATTTGGTAACTCAGTGCTATAAAACGTGTCTTTGTGTATGATTCAACAAGTAGTAGAACAAGCCATATGAGTTGAAGTTTATCCATTCCTTTTACCTTCGGGATAAAAGCGATATCTGTGGGCCCCTCGATGATTTGATGATGACAAATGGAAGTGCTTGGCCGGGCCAGGATTGATTTGATTTGTTCAATTAGTCAGTCGTCATAAATCGGAAATCGGGAAACAACAAATGGACAGAGAGAATGATTATAATCCATGTCTCAGTCCATATGATATCTAGAATGGAGGAATATATGATCCCTTATCTAATGGACAAGTTCGTTGACAAGATCAGAGTTCGACGGCGGCTTTAGGAGCTACGATTGCTAGTTAGGTTTGAAGTCATACGCAATAATAGTTTTAGACTTATCCAAGTGGGAGACTGTTGCATTAATGTCTAAGTCCATAACTATATTTGGTATGTACTTGACCCGACCCGGCATGGTCCATTTGGGTTGCACTTCACCGACACAATTTATATGGATAATCTTTTGAGAAAAGTATGTTTATGATTAATATTAATATATTATAAGTTCTAATATATTAATATGGAATCATATTATTTAATTAGTATTGATCAAGAATTAATTTATAATTAATTAAGTGATCAAAAGGAACTAATTAAATATGGACTCTTATATATATGGAATGGGCCAAGTTCATTTAGGTTGGGCTAAGTTTTCATGTATAGTCCATGGAGTGTTTAACCCATGGATTCTAGGAAATGAAAGGTCATGGGTATTAAGGTTTAACCCTAATCCTCCACACTATATAAAGATGTCCTTGGTTGGTGAAATTGGGCACTAGTGAGGTACACTAAGAAGGGCTAGCCAATTTCACTAGAGAGAACCAAGTATCCATATTCTCTAAAGTCTTCCAAGGTGTTTTGGTGATTTGTGATTCCATTTGAGGCTTCCACACTATTGGGGCTAAGCTCTTAAAGCTTCATGAAGACTTTCTACATCAAAGAGGTATGTATTCTATCGTGTTACACTCATGGTTTTGTATGCTAGATTAGGATAATACCTTGGAAGTTCTTATTTGCATGTATAATAGAGAAAACATAGATCCAAGGCATTTAGGGTTGCATGTACACTTAGGAGTGTTAGAATGCTCAAAACCCAACAATAGTTTCGTTAGAAAGAAGTTTTCAGAGAAGAAGTACGCACGAAACTAGTATTGTGCGAATCGAATTGACTCAAGTTGTATGATAATGTCGGACTTACTTAGAAGTAAACGACATTAGATTTGAACATAAAGCGTTACAGATAAAACACAACGGTGCAAATCTTAACAGGTTTACAGTACTTTAGAGTAACTATAGGAATACTGCTGCGAACAAAGTATACTACAAAAGACTGGTATACGCAACATGAGGGTCCCTTAACTGACGGGTCCTTACAAAAGATAAGGTTCGAGCTGTACTAGTTTTAAACAGTTTACGAGTCTGTTACAACGAGCGCCTTAGATACTTTAACGAGGGTCCAGAGTAGTTTCTCCTGCGGCAGTGATCCTTAGTATCTTCCCGTCTACGCCAGAGTTCTTCGTTATTGGACAATCCTTCTTGAGGTGCCCAATTTCACCATACTGTTGACATATCTGGTTGGCACTAACATTGGTGGTGGAAGTGATGTGTTGGATCGGAGTTACGTGTACACGGGTGCTTTCGTTTTTCTTCCTTGTTGGGCAATCCCTTTTATAGTGTCCAGTCTCACCACAATTATAGCAACCCTGGCTGGCTTTGGTGGTGGGGGTGGTTTCATAGGAACGGGCAACATGCCCCACACTGTTCCAATTGTTACATTGCAATACCATGCAGGCTCCTTTATGATGATAACTACACTTGTTACACTTCGGGAGAGTTCCCTTATATTTCTTGCATTCCTTTTAGGCTTGACGCTTCTGTTTCTTGCACTTTGAGTAGTGACTTCGCGAGCCTGCGACTGTTATCGTTTTTTGGCTTCCTGGATTGATACTACGATCAGGATTTTCAAACCCTTTGCCAGCATTGCTTGCGTTGATAGCGTTACGGTTTGCAAGGACAACTGTCACGGCAGCCATCACGACAGCTCTAACTGTGGCTTGGAAAGTAGCGGTGTCCATAGTAAAGGCATAGGTCTCGTTGTTCGGCTGGCTGTTTCCGGACGACGAAATGATTCTGTACCACGAAAGAGAAGGATTTTGTGAGCAATTTTGGGTTGAACCTAGATGTAATTCGATCGCTCAAGTAAAGAGTAAGAGTATGTTCTCGAAAGTTTGACCTCCATCCCCATGATGCAGTCTTAGTACTGAGTAGAAGTAAATTAATAGAATGGTCTCAAAACGTTTATCGTCCAAACCAGGGTATTATTGGTTGGTGGATAACATGATCCAACCTTTGAAAGTGAATTGGGAATGATCCCTGAGCTAAATTACCCTAGTCTAACAACTTGACTAGAGTGGGTTTCAGATAGACTCCAATGAAAGCATTTGAACAAAGATTGACACGGAAGTTAGCCGACTATCGATATCATTGAGGTTTAAGATGTGATAGGTTTGGGGTAGTTGGCCTTGTTGTAGGTCTTACATCATATTCGGAGTAGAAAAGTCTCTGACAGCATAAAGACTTAACTAAAAGTACTTACATTACAAGGTAGTCACATAGAAAGTACTACACAAAACATAGATAGGAACACGGTTCTTTAAAACAAAGAAGGAAGTAAGTTATCTCCTACTGGCGACAGTCACCCCTATGGTGAACCCTTAGTTCGGCTAGTTGACGTTCAATATCAAGCAGGTATCTTTTATACACCCTCTGGCGTACTTGGGGCTCTATGACTTCGGCTCGGGTTTTAGCTAGTGCTTGCAGTAGGGTCTCATGGTTTCTCTCAGATCTCTCACTTGTGATCAAGGCGATTGGTGTGAATGGTATGCATTCTTGCATTGGCATTAACCTCTTCGATACGTTGGAGAGTTGTCCTGCCCGGAATTTCATTTCGGGCAACTCTACGGATCAGGATTGGTAGAACTCTGTCTGCTGAGTTCCCTTCATTTACGTTGTAGAAGCTTCGGTCTCCTTTAAACGGCATAGGTTGATCTTGCTCTTCGCTCCACATTTCCAAGCATTCTACCCAAGGAGGCGTCGGGCCATGAAAAGCGGGATGAGGGTTAGGATTTGGAACAAGAGCCATCGGGGGTAGGTTCTCTACTTCAAGTTTGGAGGCAGAACCATTAGCAAAGCCTTCAGCTTAGTGACCATCCATAGGGATTTGGTGATCAACCACTGGCTCCTCTTCGAGCCATCCAACATTGTCGTGGTTAGGGTAGTACGGGTTGTCGTGGGGATGGAATTCAGCCATAATATCTACACGAGAAAATGGATAATAAGAACTAACTAAATAGACAAACTAACTAATATAATTATAAGATGATCCTTATCAGTTTCCTCAATACTTGTTTAGTGCATACCAGTTATATGTATTTAGGATAGGATAGACCTTCGAATAAGTGACCCTAACCCTAAGACCCAAACCCAACGAGGACAAGACATAAAGCAAGGATTCACAGATTCTAAGTCTATGACATCCTAGTACTTATAACCTTAGTGTATCTACTAAAAAACTATTGACATACTGATAAAAATCTATTTAGTTCTCGGATAAGCAATTACAGTAACACTAAATACCCCTATGGTATTTCATTGTGGTCGTGCTGGTAAGTTTTTAGACTTGTTGCCACATCACAACCATTCTTGGGCATATGCTAATCACTCCTCGGACCAGCATAGTTGATCAGGCTATGCCATTCCCAGGACTGACCTTACATCCCCAAGCTTACTTGTGATATTCAACAATCGTAATACTTTTGTTCTTGTCATTGTGACACTGATTTTAGTATGAATGCAGGCACGTATACTTAATTAAATATTTTATTATTTAAAAGTATAAACTCTTGGTCAGAGTATTTTAATCTCATTATATTTATAGTTAGTATATCTTTTATGGGTTGATATACTCAATTCACTATAAACAAGGCTCTGATACCAATCTGTCACACCCCAAAACCGAGAACGGCAGAAACGTTCTGGGGCGGAGGACGTCATGTAATGTATCACACTAATGTAAAATAGTAAATAAGCAACAACATCATCCATTGCTTTAATACTATAATTTTAAATTACAAGTGTATTCTTTCATAGTATAAGACAACATGATAACTAATCAAAATAAAAGAGGAGTCTAGATTTCTCCGTCTTCACAAAACCTGGTCGTCGTACCTATCTATTTGTGACCAGAGAATACAAGTTATTTTGAAAGAGTGTATCAGCAACAAAGCTGATGAATTCATAAGTACTAATGTGTCTTTGATTTGTAAAACTTTTAATGAAAGTCTTGACATTGTTTTGAAAGAAAGTTCGTATAAGTATGTAAAGGTTTGTAAGTAATGGAAAGCGTTTGAATAACCCTAGAAATCCCTATGATCCCTATAAAAGAAGTCTTCTACCAAGGGCCTACAGTTTTGAAGGTAAGCATCTTTGTAAATGTGATGGTTTTTTTCCCTGTTTTAACTATTAGTATAAAACTATAGTATACCTCATCGTTTATGTGTATGAGTCACATTATAAAGGTAATAAGGAAATTAGTTATCTATATCAAATATATCCTACCTCGTCGATCATGTGAATGTGTCACAAAGTAAAGGAAGAAATAATATAATGACCTAAATATTATCCTTTTGTACTAGGATAACTAACATTGTTAAGTTAAGACATCTGTAGATGTACATTTACCTATGTAGTTAACAACTGGGTGTAGGAATAGTTAGTCCCCTAAAGTATACCTATAATGGTATCAACTGAAGACATCCGTAGATGTGCATTTACCTCTGTAGCTAACAAAGTTTCTAGGAATGGTTAGTCCTGCAAAGTATCCTTTGGAACGGGGATATAAAGTCCAATCTATCTCGTCAATTATGTGTTTTTATTACAAAGTAAAGATAAAAAATAATATAATGACCTAAGTATTATCCTTTTGTACTAGGATAACTAACAGTGTTAACTTAAGACATCCGTAGATGTACATTTACCTCTGTAGCTAACAGCTGGGTGTAGGAATAGTTAGTCCCTTAAATATACCTATAATGGTATCAACCGAAGACATCCGTAGATGTGCATTTACCTCTATAGCTAACAGAGGTTCTAGGAATGGTTAGTCCCGCAAAGTATCCTTTGGAACGAGGATATAAAGTCCAATCTATCTCGTCGATTATGTGTTTGTATCACAAAGTAAAGATAAGAAGGAGAATTATATATAACAGTATCTACACATATAATATGTAATAGTAACTCGGCATATAACATCTACGTAAAAGTATTTATGTAAAAGTATTCATGTAAACATACTCATGTAAGCGTATCTATGTAAACGTACTCATGTATCATGTAATATACTCATGTATCATGTAATGTACTAGTATAGACTCATGAAAGAACTGACTCGTGTGTGATTCCCTGCACTTGGAATAGTAAGTGGTATCTCCTAACTATACCTATAATAGTTACTAACCATGTACGTATATAACCTGAAGTATGCCTTTGTTACCCAAAGGTACTAAACTGACTAAGGAAAACTTTTATGTCTCTATATGTATACATGATATATAACTGATAGTTAAACGACCTTCGGACGGATACCCGATACCCTACCAGACCACATCCCAACGGGGAAAAGGAAATAAAGCGGGTTAGCCTTCCTAAGTCTTTTACACATTATTTATATAACTATATCTATACAGGCATGCAATTGACAATATAAAACCATATAAGGAGTTTTATAAAACCTTTGAAAAAGATTAATACCTAAGAAAATATCGACTTGATGTCACTTTATAAAACAGTTTGGAAGTATTTGTTTGACAAAAACAGTTTAAGTATAAAGGAACCTTTGTTTGAAACATAATGTAACAGGGTTTGAAATGAACATACAATGTTTAATAAAGTGTTTTAAACACTTAAAAACGTTTAAGATAAACATTTGAAGAAATCTGATTGGTAAAACAGTTACGTAAAGTAAAGCCATTTACATGTTAGTTATTAATCACATGTGGTTGATGTAATAACTAAACGTGATTCAACATGTATCCCCCCCCCCCCCCCCCGCGCCCTATAAAGCATTTATAAACATTTAACAACATTTAAAAGGTTAATTCAAGGGGGTATGAACTCACTTCATTGATTAGGAGAAAGCGAGATGATAATCGAGCAGAACTTCGACTTGGAAAAGTTGATTTTCTCGGGAACCTCGGAAATCTCGGAAATCTCGGGAACACAAAACCATCCTTCGGAACTTGAAGGTGAAGACTGGGGCTTTGGTAGGGCTTCGGGGGCATAAACGCAGAGTTTCAGCGCGAGAAAGAAGAGAACTGAGCAATGGAACTCGGAGCCCTTGAAATCTATTTATAGGGCCATTTTTTGAGTGCGATGTCGTGGCAGAGGGTGTGCCACGTCGTGGTGAGTCAGCCTTATCCTATTCTGTTGATTGGATGCTCTCAGCCACTGGCCGGGTCGTGGCGAGCTATGCCACGTCGTGGCAAGCCTGACAGCCTCGGATTTCGGGCCTCGAACTTCTAAAATCCATAACTTTCGCGTACGAGCTCTGTTTTTGATGTTCATTATATGCACGCGTAGCTAAAAATATGCTCTACAACTCTCGTTTAGACTTCATCGGCAAATTTTGATATTATTTTTAATTATTTATTTTTAACGGGCCGAGACACAAAAAGTCCGTTAGAAATCCATAACTTCTTCATACGATGTCCGTTTTCGTCAGACTTTTCGCCGTCGTGCTACTATTATTGAGACCTTCGGATCTCATTTAGGTTGTTTTGGCAAAAAGTCTCTCGATCTCTATTTCGAGTTTTTAGTTGGACGTTCTTTTTACGTTCTTTTTACGTACGTTTACGGTTTAATGTTATCTACAACTTTCGTTTAGATACCTAAGGCTAAAAACTATTGTATTGAAACTTCACATTTTTTGCTTAATCGGTGTTGCCGGTTTTGCCGAGAATCTTCGGTTGGTCATAACTTCTTCGTTATAACTCGGATTTTAGGGTTCTTTATATGTACGAAAACCTTGATACGATTCCTACTACTTTATTTAACCCAAATAAGATTTTAGGAAAGTTATATTTTGACCTAAATTTGATTGGTGTTACATTATATTGTTTCGAAATTTCGGGTTGTCACATTACTCAACTATTATGATACTACATGAAGTCATCCGCCCTCGAACGATTCCGCCATTCTGGTTTGGGGGTGTGACAGATTGGTATCAGAGCATTGTTTATAGTGAACTAAGTATATCGAACCACATATGATATACAAACTATAAATGCAAAGGGAAAAAACTCTTTGACTAAACATTTTCACACGAACTATACGTTATTAAATTAAAGAGTTAGTTTCATAAACGTACAAATACATGCATGCAATGGTTTAATGTCATAGTTCGAACTAGATAAAAGTATTAAGACAAGTTGGACGCTATGATTAGGCCTCGGAATATGTAGTCAGATTTAGGATGGATATAGCCCGATCAACTATATTTATCCATGGTATGACCAACGTATGTCGGGGAATAGTCGTAGTGTGCAACAAGTCAAAAACTTACCAAAGTAACACTAGAATCAAACTTACAAATTTAAATACTATTAGAGTATTTTGTGACACTATAAAAGTTGTAACAAATTTGTAAACCTTGATATTTTCTTAGAACTAAGAATAGTCAAATAATAGAAATATGGTTATAAAAACTAAAAACCTTCACTGACAGGTCTATAATTGCAAAGTGCATACTTTAATGTAGTAGTTGATGCTCTCAGTCGAAAGGAATACTCGGGCCGCCGAGTTAAATCCTTAACCATGATGATCCATTCACACTTGTCCACACAAATGAGAAGCTCAAATGGAAGCCTTGAAAACAGAGAATGTGGCTGGTGAAGCCTTAAAAGGAATGGATAAGAACCTTGAAGTCAAGGATGACGAAGTTCGTTACCACATGAATCGGATCTGGACACCGAAGTTTGGTGGATTCAGAGACGTTGTCATGGATGAATCTCGTAAGACTCGATACTTCGTGCATCCTGGTTCATACAAGATGTATCTGGATCTTAAGAAATTGTATTGCTGGCCAAACATGAAAACCGAAATTGTTGCCTATATAGGCAAGTGTCTGACTTGCGCCAAAGTCACGATAGAGTACCAAAAGCCCTCAGGATTGTTACAACAACTTGAAATACCCAAGTGGAGGTGGGAGCGGATAACCATGGATTTGATAACCAAGTTACCCAAAACATCGGGTGGACTTGACACCATCTGGGTGATCATCGACAGATTAACCAAATCCACACACTTCCTACCACTAAAGGAAACAGACAAGCTAGTGAGACTAAATAGAGCATACATCAGCGATATTTTGCGACTTCATGGTGTACCAATATCCGTTATCTTAGATAGATATAGTAGATTCACCTCACTGTTCTGGAAATCACTACAAAAAACTCTAGGAACAAGACTATACATGAGTACCGCTTACCACCCACAAACCGACGGTCAGAGTGAGAGGGCCATTCAAACCTTTGAAGATATGCTAAGAGCTTGTGTGATTGATTTTGGTATGGCATGGTATACCCATTTACCATTGGTCGAGTTCTCGTACAACAATAGCTATCACACTAGCATCAAGGTTGCTGCATTTGAAGCCCTCTATGGCTGCAACTGCAGATCACCTTTGTGTCGGGCTAAAGTGGGTAACACGCAACAAGCTAGAGGACAAGTAACTGATAGCACTCTCACATGCCCATGAATCATAATAGAAATGACCGAGAAGATTGTCCAAATCCAGGAGCGACTAAAAGCTTCAAAAGACAGATAAAAGAGTTATGCGGACAAACGGCGGAAGCCATTGAAATTTCAGGTTGGGGACCGGGTGCTATTGAAGGTCTCACCCTGGAAGGGATTAATACGTTTTGGAAAACGTAGGAAACTAAATCCAAGGTATATCGTACCATTCAAGATCCTTGCCAGGATCGGCCCAGTAGCATACAAGCTCCGATTACCGCAGGAACTGAATAACGTACATCCTACCTTTCATGTGTCAAACTTAAAGAAGTGCTTGTCCGATGAGACCCTTGTCATCCTTCTAGATGAAATCGCAATCAATGAGAGTGTCCACTTCATAAAAGAACCGATAGAAATCATGGATAAGGAAATTAAAAGAACAAAACAAAGCGCATATCCATTGTAAAGGTTCGCTGGAATGCCAAGCGAGGACCTGAATACACCTGGGAGCACGAAGATCAGATGAAACAAAAATGCCCGCATCTTTTCCCTAGTTTAATGTACTTATCTTAAAATAAGTTTTGCGATGAAATTCCCTCTAATGCGGGGATGATGTGACATCCCGATATTTCAAGTAATGTAATGACCTAAAAGTCAAGTATTGTAATCTACTTTTGGATTTAATAAAAATAGCGTCAAAAATAAAATGTTCAAAAGTCTCAATTGGGTTGCATAAAATAATAGATATCATGCCAAGGTTTTCAGAAATATAAATAACACTCAAATCCGAGTTATAACAAATAAGTTATGACCAATAAAAGATCCACAACATAACCGGTAAAACGTTGTTAAGTGTAAAAACGCGACATTTCACTAAAATACTTTTTAGCCTTAGGTATCTAACTGAAAGTCGTAGAGTTGGTTAAACCGTGAACGTGCATAAAAGGAACGTCCAAATCTGACTTCGTATGAGGAAGTTATGATTTTTCTAAGTTTCGGAATAGCAGTAGACAACTAAATACTCGAAACAGTGATCGAGTGATTTTTAGCCGACGCAATCCAAATGAGAATTGAAGATCTTGATAATAGTAGTACAACGATATAAAGACAGAAGAAAACGGACATCGAATGAAGAAGTTATGAAATTTTAACAGACTTTTCCTGTCCCGGCCCGTTAAAAATTTAATATTAAAAATAAAATCAAAATTAGCCGATGAAGTCTAAACAAAAGATGTAGAGTATAATCTCACCTACGCGTGGATATAAAGAACGTCAAAAACGGAGCTCGTATGTGAATGTTACGGATTTTTAAAGATTTAGGCACGCTTTGCGAGGATGGTCTGCGGAGGAACGCCCCGCGTTCGTAATACAGGGCCTCCGTTGGTCCACGTTGCCCCTCTATTCGCATATCCGGTCACTTTCGAAGCTCAATCCTCGATGATGCAAGACGTCTCGCAGAACGCGCTGTGTACGAAGGGAGCGCACTGCGTTCCGGAACGCCCCGCGTACGAGGGTTAGTTCAACCCCTATAAAAAGGGTGCGAGGCTTCCGAGTTTCAATTGCCAATTCCACACTTCTCTCCCATATTTGCATACTTTTAAGCCCTTCTAACTTCCCCAACGCCCTGGTTTCATATCCAAGCTCCGACGAAGGCCCGAAGCTCCGAAACTCCCGATAAATTTAGCACTTTCCGGTCAAAGTGTTACCCGAGCAAAGCATCATTTTCATCAAATCATCACACTTACCAGGTGAGTTCATACCCCTATATTTTCACGTCTTTACTATATTTTAAGGGGGAAAATACAAGTGAAACGCAAGAAAAAACTTATATTAAAATGCAAATCGTTACGCATAGTTTCTAACGCTTTATCTATATTTTGTGTATAAATGTAAAATAAGTACAATAATGTTCTTACAAAGGTTATGTTGGATTAGTGTCTAAGTCCATAACTATTTTGGTATGTACTTGACCCGATGGTGCATGGTCCTTTTGGGTTGCCTTCACCAAAGCAAATTGATAGGATGAATAATGGAGAGAAAGGATTAAATATGATTTATTAATATATTATGAGAATAATATATCAAAGGAGAAATCATATTGTTTAATTAATATTAGTCAAGAATTAATAAGAATTAAGTTTGTGCCTAAAAGACATTAATTAAAGTAAGGGACTAGAACTGTCAATTGTATGATAGTTAAATATTGAGCTAATGGACTCCTTATTAAAGGAGTGGATGGATTCTATGGGAAACCCATTAGAAATCGTTCCAAGGCCTTTATGGAAGGAGCCCATGGGTTGCTTAGGGCTTAAGCATCCAAATTAGGGTTTCCTTGTTAGATAACCCTAATAGCCTCACTATTTAATAAACCCTTATGCCCCAAAAACGTGAACAAGCTTCCTTCTAGGGTTTCCACACGTTTTGGGCAGCCTCTTTCTCTTCTCCTCTTCATCCTCTTGCTCTTGGTGTTTGTGAACCATTAGAGGAGTGACATTTGTGACTCTAAGCTTTCTAAAGTCATTACAAGGAAGATTTGAGATTGTTATTGCTACATAACAATCAAGGTATGATCTAAACCCTAATTTATATGTTATATTGGTTATCATATGCTAGATCTAGGTTTTATAGTCTTGGATAACTTGCATGTACAATAGAGAAGCCTAGATCCAAGTATTAGGGTTTGTATGAGCACATAGGATGTTCTTATGACCAAAACCCATCAGTGGTATCAGAGCCTTGATTGGTTTCTATTGTATTGATGCATTATGTGTTTATTCAAGTTGCAAATTCTGCCTGATGAACTCGGCGAGTCCCATTGTGGACTTGGCGAGTAGCCCCCTACTCGGTGAGTCCATATGGGTACTCGGCAAGTTCGAGCGTCAGAAAGAGGGAATTTCGGGATTTCTTGCTGTTTTACTCATGTATACTTGCCTTATATGTTTTAGATCATTAAAATCCGATTTTATTCATATTTTTGAGTATGTCCTTGATTAAAAAGAAGATAATTACCAATTGATTAGATAATAACTTCCTTATATGATTAAAGTTGATTATTTGTAATAATTGGGTAACTTATTTTGCAAGAAATTGAAATTAGGTCAAATATAGATAATGATGAAATTAATTGTTTAATTTATATTATTTGTTATTTGATCCTTGTGTTGTGAAAAGTTTCAATTTTCCCCCCTTTAGGTTTTATAGTTTAAATTTGAACTCAAAAGTTTTGTTTTGAAATTTAAATAGTTGAAACCCTAATGTTTTGAAAAAGGTTTCAAAACTTGCCCTCAAGTTTTGGAATTTAAATTTTGATTAAAAGTTTAATTTAGATGTATATTTAAATTCTAAACCTAAATGTTTTGAAATGTTTCAAAACTTGCCCTCAAGTTTTGGAATTTAAAAGTTGATTAAAAGGTTTAATTTAGGAATGTTAAATTCTAAAACCCTAGTATTGTTTTTTTGAAAAGTTCAAATCACACCCTTATGGTTTTATTAATTAATTAAGGTGTATAATTAAAAGAGGTTTAATAAATCCATAAAGTATTGGTTTACAATTTAATTGAATTAAAAGTATAATTGTTAAATTTAACCACCTAGTATTTTAAAAGTGTAAAATACACCCTATACTATATAACATTAAAAAGTCTAACATTATATATATGTGTGAGTAAAAGTCAGTCTTACCGTTAGTAGGCCTCATTCACGAAGCTGGTCTATAAGGGGTGTTTAAGGAAATTGCCTATAAAATGGCGATGGAATGGGTATCCACTTTTACCCACCGCACTCTTGACTAGTGGAGGGTCGTTATCCGAACGGGTAGGATAGGACAGAACCTTCCATTATAAGTATAATGAAGTACAAAAGTAACTAAATGTTTTACAAAATTCCCAATCTTAGTTACTTTAAGCAAAAGTGAATTGATGCAATTCCATGAAATTAAACTTTGTGCCCTTGCAAAGACGTTAGTGGAGCGTGTGTGGTTTATCGGCACACTAAATGGTTCTAAGCAAAGATAGCAAAGGGTGACTCAATGTTTGTAATAGTTCGGTGGAGCGTGTGTGGTTTACCGACACATCGAATAGGTGACTATAACATGTGAGGGCACCATGTAAGTTTGCATGGTTATTCACACCCGCTTTGTGATCCTCGGCATTCCAGTCACAAACTAGAGGGACATATCGGGATTTAAACATGCCATTGAAATGTTCAATGAATCTCAAAGTATCTAGGAGTTTTCATAAATTTAAAACTTAAATTTCTTTTTCATTTTTCATGGTGGAAAATTAGTGAATCGTCATTCGGTTACCTTCAAATATTCTACAACTAGATTACGACATCCCTTTTCTAGGTTGTAGCGTATTGTGTTGGGTCCTAGCCTTAATATCTCATTTGGGTGATTTATTAAGGACTCAATCGATCAACTAACTTGAATTTGTTTTTCTCCCGTTTTGTAGATGTCAAAGTATGACAACTATGGTATTCCCAAATCCCGTGGAACAAGCTTTCCACATGAAGATGATATTCCTTGATTCGATCGAGGAACAAGAGATCATGCTTCTCTTCCCCCACCTCCTCCAATTATTCTCCCTAACCCACAAGTTCTAAGGCTTTAAAAGTTCAAGCTCACTCAAGCCCTTTTGGCAAGTAAACATAAAGAAGGAAAGTTGGTGTGTGCACACGTCCTAGGGATGAATTCACACATTGATAGGTTAAGAATGTTGGGATCCGTTGTCTGTGAGGAGATGGCTGTTGACTGGGTTCTTCAGTCACTTCCTAACTCGTATAGAGAGTTCGTAAGAGAGTACTATATGATGAACCACGACGTGACCCTTATAGATCTCACCTACATGCTTATTGCCGCTGAATCAGCAATGGTTTGGCGCAATGGAAAAGCAAAGTTGATTGGTGAATCTGCCTTCCAGACCTCTATGGGTATAGACAATGACAACGAAAGACATGCCATGATCGAAGAGTTTGATCATAAGAGAAAGGCAATATCTGAAGTAGTTCCATGTGCTGTTCCAAAAGAGTCAATTTTCTTTTATTGCCAAGAGAAGGGGCATTGGAGACAAAGGTGCCCTATTTACCTAAGAGATCTAAGAGATGGGAGAGTCAAAACGTATGGCTCTGATTTAGGTAAAATCCATAGACAAACTCTTTTAAGCTCCTATTCTAGAATCTTAATACATAATGTGATAAGATTACAATTGATTTTTTATAGGATCAAAGAAAAGAGAGGAAGCTTAAGGGAAGAAGTGAGCAGAATCTAACCGTGAAGGAATGGATTTCGATCACATTACTTGAAGATTAGATTCTTGAGCTGCTACTTAGAGTTAGAATTAGATTGTTAAGAAAGATGTATTCGCATAGTTTTTCAATGAATTGCATTGTAAGGACAAATTTTTCCGCAATAAAATAAAATTTGATTTTATATTATTTATTTATCCTTGTAATGACGTGCATGAAAAAATTGATGTTAGAATGTTTCTATAATGGATTTGATTCTTAATTATGTTATTTGTGGAAATGTCGAAAATTTACAGAATAGGAAAGTTTCTCATCGCCCAAGTTTCAATTGGACAGAAACTTGGAATCATGCAGCTTGGTTGCACGATGAATGAGAAATTTCATATTTGGAAATTAGACTAATTCATTGACAAAGTGTCAAGTGAAGAACTAGGAGATTGAGTACACAAAGATGTGTCCTGATCAAGTCCACCACAAGAATAATAAACATATTCGTCATGATTTCCTAAAAGTTTAGTAAATATGATTATACTTACAAGATTAAATGTAATTCTGAATTGATTAAAGGGTTTAGATCAATAGCATAACGAATAAGAAGAATCAAGTAGGCAGAAAGATAAAAGTTTCTCTATTCTAAGAAGAAGGGAGAGTACCTTTTATGCTTTATGATATGTCTTAATGATTAAGAACCATATCTCAATTGATCCTCTAAGTGAGTCTTAGTGCAGTTGCATGTCTAAGAAGAGGAATCAAGAATCGAAGAATTGGTTAAATCAGAGAGTCAATCATACTTCGTTCCAAAAAAAGCCTTAGAGTTAAGATTGTGATATTGAGTGACAAGTATTAGAAAGGTTTATAACATTCATCAAATGTGGAAAGTTGTGATGTCTCTGATAAGACAAAGACCAACTAGGACCAATTTATGAAGTGTTTTGATAAAAACTACACTAACTCTTGACTATTTGTTTGTCAAGAAATGTTTATTGACAAGAGAATCTTATATGTCAAGGATTCAGTGGGAGTCTTAATGGTCTTGAAAGGTTTCAAGAACAAATCAAAATAGACCTTATCGATCATCACTAGCACACGAGTTGAGGTTTACAACCTATCGTGTTGACATTATTTTGTTTCTGTGCCATTCCAATTAAGTTAATTATGCATGTGAGTTCTATGAATTCTCAATTGAATGCATAAAAGGCAAGGACCTTGTGTTGGATTAATGTCTAAGTCCATAACTATAATTGGTAAGACTTGACCCGACCCGGCATGGTCCATTTGGGTTGCAAACCTTCATGCACTTAGATAGACTATAATGAGAGAAATAAGACACTTATGGTTATTAATATATTATAAGTTCTAGTATATTAATAATAAGAATAATAAGATTGTTTAATTAGTATTGATCAAGAATTAATCTAGGATTAATTAAGTGATCAAAAGAAGACTAATTAAATATATGGGTTGATTGTGTAAATCATCCATACTTATATAGTGGGCTAATGCTCCATGGATAATCAAGTTGGGCTAAAACCAATAGGATGGTCCATGGGTGCTCCATGGTGTATTTGAACCCATGGATCCAAGGAAATGGAAAGTCATGACAATTAAGGATTTACCCTAATTGTAACACTATATAATGATCTTATTCTTGACAAAAATCGGCCACTAGGATTATTCTAGAGAGGGCTAGCCGATTTCATGAAGTGTAGAACTCTCTCAAGTTATTCTAAGTGTTTTGATAACTGTGATTCCATTTGAGGCTTCCACACTATTGGGGCTAGGCACTCAAGCTTCATGAAGACTTTCTACATCAAAGAGGTATGTATTCTATCTTGTTATATTCATGTTTTGTATGATAGATTAGGATGATACCTTGGGTATTCTTATTTGCATGTATAATAGAGAAAACATAGATCCAAGGTATTTAGGGTTGCATGTACACTTAGGAGTGTTAGAATGCTCAAAACCCAACAGTGGTATCAGAGCCTAGGCATGTTTTCTTGTTATACTTGCAAATGGAGCTGAAAAATCGAGTTGTGATGCTGTCAGCCCAGCAGACTCGCCGAGTCCATGAAGGGACTCGACGAGTCCAAGGCAAAATTCATCCAACTCGCCGAGTTATGTTCATGCACTCGACGAGTTGGACCCCAGACAGCATATTTTCGAGGTTTTTGGCTAGAAATGGACTAGGAACATTACCCTACGTTGTTTTTGAACTTATAAACTTGTTTTTAATGTGGTAATGTTCATGCTAATCCATTTTCAAAGATAATTGTCAATAGATTCATGTTTTGTATTAGTTTAAGGTTTAGACTAATTACATGAAGAAGTTTGATATGAATTATCTTGTTCTTATGAGATGCTTAGATTAATAGAAAAGTTAATTGAAATAGTTGTTTTCAATCCATTTTAATCTAAGAGTTGAGTACAAAATGTGTTTGTGTAACTTGTCCTCAAGTTACATGAAGAGTCACTTTAAAGACTCATAAAACTCATAAAAGTTGGTAATGGTTACAAAATGAAGAGTCTTGTGTCATTGAATTTTTTTTTTTATGACTCCATAACTTGTCCTCAAGTTATGGAAATTCAAGAGTCACTTCATTAATAAATAAATAAATAAATAAAGTGTAACCTTAATTAATTCCATAAGTTATAAAAATAAAGAAAAGATTAATTCTTTTATTAGTTTAAAGTCTTCCATAAGTTATGGAACTTGAAGAGTTTTTTGGATTAAAACTACTTTAAACACATAAGTTATGGAATTAATTAGTTTTGAATAGTTTCAAAACTTGCCCTCAAGTTTTGGAATTTGAAAAGTTTTCACTTATGAATACTTTAATTCCAAGTTAGCCCTTAGAATTTTAAAAAAAAGTTAAAATTCAACACTTATACTATTTATAACATTAATGGTTAATTATTATATATATGTATAAGAACAAGTCGTTTTACCGTTAGTAGGCCTCATTCACGAAGCCGGTCTATAAGGTGGGTATAAGGTTGTTGCCTATAAAATGGCGACTTAATGGGTGTCTACTCTCACCCACCGCTTGCTTGACTGGTGGAGGGTCGTTAGCCGAACGGGTAGGACAATGACTTTAAATTCTCCCTTCATTAAAAGTATTAATGATAAATACTAAAGTAACTAAAATCTTAATAATTCCCAATCTTAGTTACTTTAGGAAAAATGTGAATTTGGTGCTAACCCATGGAATTCACACTTTGTACCTTACCAAGTCGTTGGTGGAGCGTGTGTGGTTAACCGGCACACTAACTTGGACTAGTAAGGACCACGAAGGGTGACTTACTGTTTGTCATAGATCAATGGAGCGTGTGTGGTTAACCGGCACATTGGTTAGGTGATAATATTAAGGATACCAAGTGAATTGGTATGGTTATTCACACCTTGTTTTGTGATCCTCGGCATCCCAGTCACAAAATTTGAGAGGGCACACTCGAGATTGAAACATGCCATTGAAAAGTTCAATGAATCTCAAAAGATCTAGGAATTTCAAATCCAATTAAAACCTAATAAATTATTTCGTTTTTCATGGTGGAAATTGGTGAATCGTCATTCGCCTACCTTCAAATATTTTATAGCTTGGATTACGGCATCCCTCTTCTAAGTTATAAAATAGTTTGTTGGGTCCTAGCCTTAATATTTCATATTGGGTGTCATATTAAGGACTTTAAATCAACTATCTTGAGTATCTCCCAAAACATGTCTGGTTTAGACATTTATGATCTTCCCAAATCTCTTGAAGATGATGTTCCTCAACATCATGCTTCACTTCCTTTATCTCCTCCAATTATTCTCCCTCACCCACAAGTTCTTGAAAAGTTTAAAGTCACTCAAGCCCTATTGGCAAGTTAAGGTCTTGGTGTGGTCACATCTTGGAGATGTAGTCACATATTGACAAGACGGGAGAGTTGGGTGTCAAAGTCTCGTGAAAGTTGGATGTTCAATCACTTTCTTAGTAACATAGCGGGTCACTTTGGGACTACTATGAGACAGACTACGACACGAGCCTTAATGATCTTATCTATTTGTTTTGTGCTGTGGAATCAGCAATGATTTGGAACACTAGTAAAGCAAATTTTGTTAGAAGATCAACTTCCCAAACCTTAAATGGACATTGGCAATGGTAGCATTGGATATCTAGAAAAGCATTTCTCTTCCCAATGGAAAGGGATCGGCCATAGTCAACTCGGTTGACCAAATGGTAAAGAGAAAGGCTAAGTCTGAAATAGTCTCATGTGCCATTATCAAAGGGTCTCAATATGTTTATATTGCCAAAGAGAGGGGCATTGGTTGCGAAGCTGCCCTATTTACCTGAAAGGTCATAAGGTTGATCAAGTCAAGAGGTTTGACTCTACTTCGGGTAAAATACACTGTATAACTCTGTTAAGTTCCTATTTGGAGATTCTTATTACATAATGTGAATGGGTCACATGCTGATGTCTTTTAAGAATCAAAGAAAAGATAGGAAGCTTAAAGTAAGTATATGCTGATTCTGATTGCGAAGATGGGTTTCGATCGCATGGTTCGGTAATCAGAATTTTGAGTTGTTGCTTAAGAGTTATAATATATTGCTTGTGAATAGATAACAACAAGGTCTTCATGTGGATTGTAAGGATAAGTTTTTCCGCAAAGTTTTAAAATAAAAGAAAAAAAGGTTTTAATTTTATTTATTTTAAAAATATCCTTACAATGGCATCGGTGGAAAATTGTTGCTTATATGTTTCCAGTAATAGCAATATTGGAAAGTGGATTTGATTCTTTCATTTGTGGTAGTGTCTGAATTTACCAAATGAAGAAAGTTTTTCATCACCCAAGTTTCAATTGGACAGAAACTTGGAATCATACAAGTTGTATTGTATGATGAATGTGAATTTTCATCTTTGAAAAATTAAGACTAATTCTTTGATCACATGTATATGTGAGTCAATTGAAGGACTAAGGAATTAGGTACACTGGGTGTGCGCTGGTCAAGGTCCACCACAAAGATTGATTTGTCATGATTTACTAAAGATTAGTAAATATGATTATACTTATAAGGTTAAGTATAATTTTGTAACATTGGAAAACGAATAAGAAGAATCAAATTAGGCAGAAAGATAAAAGTTTCTCAAATCTGAAAGGACGGGAGAGTACTTTAGTATCAGCTTTGTGATCATCTTAATGATTAAGAAACCATATCAAAATTTGTTCTCTAAGAAAGTCTTAGTGCATTCTTATGACTAAGAAGAAGGGATCTTGAAATTGTTGAAATGGTTAAATCAAGAAGATGAATCATACTTCGTTCCAATACAAGTCTTGGAGTCATACTCCAAGATTGTAATTTGAGTGACATGTCTTAAAGAAGGTTTAAAACACTTATCAAATGTAAGAGTAAAATGTTTTCTACTCTTGTACATTTGAGATTGGTAAGTTGTGATGTCTTGGATGAGACAAAGACCAACTAAGACCAATTGTGTGAAGTGTTAGTCTTGATAAGAATCCGCACTATCCCTTGAATATTTGTTTTATCAAGGAATGGTTCTTGACTAGGAAAACTTATATGTCAAGGGGACAGTGGGAGCCTTAAAGATCCTGAAAGAGTTTCAAGATTTAATCAAGAGTAAAACCTGTAATTTATCACTAGCACACGACTTAAGGTTTTCAACCTATCGTGTTGACATAATTCTTATTTCTGTACCTACTTCAAATAAGTTGAATTTACATGTGAGTTATCAGAGTTCAACTTGGAAGCATTGGTGGGCCTTGTGTTACCAAGGTGACAAGAAACTAAGATTGAATAAGTTTAATCCATGTAGGGCTGAATTTGTCACTAACCTTATCTTGTGATTATGGTTTTGACAAATTCGCATGGATAGGAACTCATACACTATTAAATCTAAGTGTCATAAGGTTTCTCTCCGATTCATGAAAATGATGGTGAGGAAATGCTTTCACTAAATAGATTTTAAGTAGATATCAATTGTGTCATTTGCATTTTCAAAAGTCATTAGTGGAGTGCGTGTGGTTAACCGGCACACTAACATGGACTTGTGAGAAATGGCAAATGCCTAAGCAATTGAGACTATGATTACGGCATCCCTTTTCATAGTTCTGAAAATTGTTTAGACACACATGTGAGCTATCTAAGAAAGGGTGTATGAATCTAAATTTCAGAAGTCCAACAGATTTCTGGAAATGTGTCAGAGCTAGTGGGAGCATAAGTGTTATGCTGATAATCATCATGTTAATGGGAGCATGACTATTATGATTAGTATTGCAAGCTAGCAATGTTAATTATAGAAAACAAAGTTTCAATCCGTGAAGTTGCAGGGGTTGAAAAGTTGTTTTGCTATAATTAAGGGAGAGGAAATTATACTTCATGTCAATTCTAAAGCTTAGATTGAGATTTTAATCATCTTTAGTCAAGAATATATGTGAATTTTGTGTTGGAATGGTTCAACTTGAAGAAATTCTATATATATTGCATTTTCAAAATTCGATTATGATTACGGCATCCCTCTTCATAGTTAAATTTTGAAAACATGGCAAATAAAAAATATTGTAGCAAAAGACTGGTCTAGTGTCATGTCTTTATGTCAAACATCATGAATAGTATCCCATATGCTTCGGATATAGGATCGATTTCATGTGCTATAATATTCATCCTTTCTAAATTTTCCAAATGCTTAAGGCATTTAGAAGGGAAAAGTCTAGAACTGGATATGACTAAAGTGATTAAGCAATTGTCGAGGACAATCTGAGGTTCGCCAAAGATTGGTTGCTCAGGGACATTTGGAAGTCTAGTGTTAATTTTGGTAGGACCATATCGACATTTTCTGAAAAGAGGTAACTCTTGTTCGGAAGTGATAGTCAAATAGGACTATGGAAATGTCTCCATAGGTGGAAGTGATTCAATCTATGTAAGATTAGGAAACTTAATGCAAAAAGGATGTTCCCAAGGAGCTGATCTCCTTTGGAATGCTCTGTAATGGTTGTTGTCAAGTCTTTCTGACTTTGTGCATAATCATTACAAGAGGATCAATGCATATAAGTTTAGAATCTAACAGATTTCAGTAAATGACATAAATTTGGAATTCTTGCATTTACAATAAGGATTTGGGATTGTGAAATGAGTATCATTGGAATCATGTTCAATTGATCTACATCACAATGTAAGGATCATAGACAAACATAGTGTGCATACTTGGGGTATGGCATAACTATTGTTTAGAAAAACAAAGTGTACATGCTAGGAGCATGGGACGACTGTTGTTTTTATTCAAGTCTTAAGATGATTATTTGAAACATTGAATAATGTGTAATCAATATGGTGATAAATAAAAAGTGGTTTTATTTATATTCAAAAGGGTTCTGAGACCATATTAGATTCGATTATTATTGTATTTCACTTTGCATGTTTTGACTTCCAAAATAGCTAGGTTATTCTTTCCGGATGACTAAGTTATTTAAACACTCCACAGTCGTTCATATGTTGGAAGTAGGTATGAATCAAGACTGTCATGAATCGGGTTTGTAGATGGCTAAATGAGTTTAGTCATGGCAATGGTTGCTACAACATTCATGAGTACTCATAAGTTATGAGTATTGGAATAAACCCACGCTCACTTGTATCACTTCATGGAATTTATCTCGAGTGATCGTGAGACGATAATATCATATAAATCTTCAAACCTAGAGATATGAGTTGTTACCTATGAGTTGGTTGTGCATTGATTGCACGTAAACGCATCAGTAACTTGATGTTATAAAACGTGCCTTTGTGTACAATTCAACAAGTAGTAGAACAAGCATATGAGTCGAAGTTTATCTGTTCCTTCTAGAAATAGAAGCGATATCTGGGCCCCTCGATGATTTTGTTGTGACCTATGTACCGGCCGGTCAGAACTGAATTGATGTGTTCGATTAAGTTCTTTGTCAAACAAATCGAAAATCGGGAAACAAACTGCTGGACAATAAGTACGACGTTGTTCCATGTATTTGTCCGGCTGATATCATGAGAACAGAGGATTATATGATCCCTTATCTAATGGACAAGTCATTGACAAGATCAGAGTTCATCTACAAGGTCAGAGTTCGACAGAAGCTTTTGAGAGCTACGATTGTCGGTTGGTTCCTGAAGTCATACGCAATAATAGTTTTAGACTTATCCAAGTGGGAGACTGTTGGATTAATGTCTAAGTCCATAACTATAATTGGTAAGACTTGACCCGACCCGGCATGGTCCATTTGGGTTGCAAACCTTCATGCACTTAGATAGACTATAATGAGAGAAATAAGACACTTATGGTTATTAATATATTATAAGTTCTAGTATATTAATAATAAGAATAATAAGATTGTTTAATTAGTATTGATCAAGAATTAATCTAGGATTAATTAAGTGATCAAAAGAAGACTAATTAAATATATGGGTTGATTGTGTAAATCATCCATACTTATATAGTGGGCTAATGCTCCATGGATAATCAAGTTGGGCTAAAACCCATAGGATGGTCCATGGGTGCTCCATGGTGTATTTGAACCCATGGATCCAAGGAAATGGAAAGTCATGACAATTAAGGATTTACCCTAATTGTAACACTATATAATGATCTTATTCTTGACAAAAATCGGCCACTAGGATTATTCTAGAGAGGGCTAGCCGATTTCATGAAGTGTAGAACTCTCTCAAGTTATTCTAAGTGTTTTGATAACTGTGATTCCATTTGAGGCTTCCACACTATTGGGGCTAGGCACTCAAGCTTCATGAAGACTTTCTACATCAAAGAGGTATGTATTCTATCTTGTTATATTCATGTTTTGTATGATAGATTAGGATGATACCTTGGGTATTCTTATTTGCATGTATAATAGAGAAAACATAGATCCAAGGTATTTAGGGTTGCATGTACACTTAGGAGTGTTAGAATGCTCAAAACCCAACACCTTGATCAATGAAAAGTACATTGATAGGAAAAGGTGAGCTGCTTAACTACTTGAAAGACATGGTGGGCAGCTGTGTTACCATAAGGCAAAGAAATCAAGATTTAGAAAGTTCGGTCCATATGAGTTTGAATTTGTCGTAAACTTTGGTTTTAACAAATTCACATGGATAGGAACACATACACCATTAAAATCTAAGTGTCATAAGATTCCCTCCTTCATGAAAATGACTGTGAGGAAATGCTTTCACTAATAGAGATTTTAAGAAGATAGTGATTGTGAAATTGTATTCTCGAATTCGATTATGGTTACGGTATCCCTTTCCATGATTCGAATTATGAGATTTGGCAATTAGTCTATATTGTTTAGAGACACAAATAAGTTATCTATGGTAAATGTGTATAAGTTTAAGAAGCCTTGATAAAAGATTATCAAAGCATTGGGTATTAGAAACATGAACTGAAGCAATTCAATAAGTATTGTTTTTCTGGAAGTTAAGCTGGTTTCTGAATATATGTCGAAGCTAATGGGAGCATAAGTGTTATGTTTATAATAATCATCGTGATAGTGGGAGCATAAATGTTATGATTGTATGGTTATTAAGGCAAGTATTGCAAGTTAGCAATATTAATTATAGAAAACAAGAGTCATACCTTGCAAAGTTGTAAGGGTTGAATAGTTGTTTTGCTATAATTAAGGGAGCGAATATTATGATTCATTTCAAATCTAAAGGCTTAGGTTAATAAATTTAGTCAAGGATACATAGTGTGTTTTCAAATTTCATTTATGATTACGACATTCCTCTTCATAGTTCGAATTGTGAGAACATAAGCGCATAAAATATTATGGCAGAAGATTGATAAAGTATCAGATCTTTATTTAAGACATTATGCATCGTGCCCTATACGCTTCGGGTATAGGATCGATTGCAAATGCTATAATATTTTATCATTCTAAAATTTTCCAAATGTCTAGCGCATTTAGAGGGAAAAAGGACAAGAATCGGTTTTGACTAAGATAATTAAACAACTATCAAAGGACAATCCAAAGTTCGCTGACGATTGGTCTCTTGTGAGTAATTGGAAGGATAGTATTGGATGGACCGTATCGACATTATTATGAATAGATAAGATTCTATTAAGAATGAGTTGTCATATGGAAAATATGGAAACGTGTCCATATTGGGAATTGAATATAGAAAATCTATGTCTAGATTATAAACTTTTATGCAAAAGGATGTTTAAAGTAATGTACTTTGAGTGAGAGACATCATATCTAAGGAATTGTATTGTAACAATCTCCGATAGAGGACTTTGTAATTTCATTGGAAATAATCATTGTGACTTTAGTACAGTGACATTACAAAAGGATCGTTGCATAAAATGTTAGAATCTAACATATTCCATAAGTGGCAAGAATTTGATATTCTTTCACTTGTGAAAAGGATTCGGAGTTGTGAAATGAGTATGATTGGAAATGTGTTCAATTTGATCTATTTCACAAAGTAGGAACCATAGGTAAACATTATGTGCATGCTAGGATCATGGGACAAGTGTAGTAATAATTCGAGTAAGAAGTTGATTACCCGAAACAACAAATAATGAGTAATCGATATGGTGATAAATAAAAGGTGTTTTATTTATGCTCAAAGGTTTGAGGCCATATGGGATTAGTATTATTATTGTGTTTCACTTTGCATGTTTTGACATCCTGAATAATTTAATTGGTTGAGAACAGTCAAATTATTCGAACGGGCCACAGTCGTTCATATGTTGGAAGTAAGTATGAATGAAGACTGTCATGAATTGGTGTGTGGAATGTCTAAAGAGTATTAGACATAAGCAAATGTTCGCTACAACGTTCATGAGTGCTTATGAATATGATTTGAGCATTGGATTAAACCCACGCTCACTTGGATCACTCTATGAATTGTATCACGAGTGATTGGTGAGACGATAACATCTTATATTCTTGAAACCAAGATGTGTGAGTTGTATCTTGCAAATCGGTTGCACATTGATAATATGTAAACGCACTAGTAACTTGGTGTCATAAACATATTGTTGTGTGTGATTCGGTGAGTGAGTGCAAACGAGCATTGAATCAAAGTTTATCCGTTCCTTTTATCCAAAGTAGGATAAAAGCGATATCTTTGGGCCCCTCGATGATTTAGTGATGACAAACGTGAATGCTCGGCCGGGCTAGGGCTAATTTGATTTGTTCAATTAGTCAGTCGTCATAAATCGGAAGTCGAGAAATAGTATAGAAAGAATGATTAGAAATCATGTCTTATATGATATCTAGAATGGAGGAACATATGATCCCTTATCTAAAGGACACGCGTATCTGATAGGATCGGAGTTGATAGCGGCTTTGGAAACCTACGATTGCAGATCAGCATCTGAAGTCATACGCATAATGGTTATTAGACTTATCCAAGTGGGAGACTGTTGGATTAGTGTCTGAGTCCATAACTATTTTGGTATGTACTTGACCCGATGGTGCATGGTCCTTTTGGGTTGCCTTCACCAAAGCAACTTGATAGGATGAATAATCGAGAGAAAGGATTAAATATGATTTATTAATATATTATGAGAATAATATATTAAAGGAGAAATCATATTTTTTAATTAATATTAGTCAAGAATTAATAAGAATTAAGTTTGTGACTAAACGACATTATTTAAAGTAAGGGACTAGAACTGTCAATTGTATGATAGTTGAATATTGAGCTAATGGACTCCTTATTAAAGGAGTGGACGAATTCTATAGGAAACCCATTAGAAATCGTTCCAAGGCCTTTAAGGAAGGAGCCCATGGGTTGCTTAGGGCTTAAGCATCCAAATTAGGGTTTCCTTGTTAGATAACCCTAATAGCCTCACTATTTAATGAACCCTTATGCCCCAAAAACGTGAACAAGCTTCCTTCTAGGGTTTCCACACGTTTTGGGCAGCCTCTTTCTCTTCTCCACTTCATCCTCTTGCTCTTGGTGTTTGTGAACCATTAGAGGAGTGACATTTGTGACTCTAAGCTTTCTAAAGTCATTACAAGGAAGATTTGAGATTGTTATTGCTACATAACAATCAAGGTATGATCTAAACCCTAATTTATATGTTATATTGATTATCATATGCTAGATCTAGGTTTTATAGTCTTGGATAACTTGCATGTACAATAGAGAAGCCTAGATCCAATCATTAGGGTTTGTATGAGCACATAGGATGTTCTTATGACCAAAACCCATCAGGTTATACTTTACATGCAAAGTTGGTAATACACCAAGGTTTATCATTCCAATGAGACACGGGTTTTTTGAAAAAAACTATAATAGGTATAGTTTATGAGATATTCATGATAATTTACATACTATAAGTACTATAAAGAGAATATACTTACATATACAAGAAAAATGGACTTTTCACAGGTAAATCTATTTGATACTAACTGTTGTGAGACGTTTGACTTCACTTACTTTCAAGTACGAATTTCAAGTCCTTTATTAATAACCATAATCTCTTGTAGGGAAAGCGGGGTACTTATGTATAGATCTATACGGGATTGGCAATCCTGCACCTAAACTGTTAGCTACAGTTAGACTAGCAGGTCTGGGGTGACAAACGTCATAACACTCCAACGCCTAAAGAACGTTGTTATAGGCAATCTGGGTCAATAGCACGGTTATATAACTCACATGGAGTATTAAAACATTTTGATTTACGGGGCTAACACACACTTTAGTGATTTTATATACATATATAAATCTACTTACATAATTTTAGGTATGGAAAATACTTATGCATTTCGGATTTTGGAACTCTTAAAACTACCACACACTTATGGAAAATATTGGATTTTCTAGAAACAAACTCAGTCATTTTTATACATAAAGACATATAATTCAAATACAAAAATCCTTATGAACTCACCAACTTAATTGTTGACACTTTTTCAAAACAACTTGTATTTTTCAAGGATTCAGTAATACAGGTAAACACCAGCTTTTGGGGAAGAGACGCTCAGGCGTCAGTTTCAAACTTATTGAATCAGCATATTATAATTTCTTTTGAAACATGTCTCACATCCAACAATGTAACTTTTTAATTTATATTTATGGTGGTTGTGTTTGCTTTCTTTACTATTTACTCAACTATTATGATACTACATGAAGTCATCCGCCCTCGAACGATTTTGCCATTTTGGTTTGGGGGAGTGACAGATTGGTATCAGAGCATTGTTTATAGTGAATTAAGTATATCGAACCACATATGATATACAAACTATAAATGCAAAGGGACAAAACTCTCTGACTAGACATTTTCACACAAACTATATGTTATTAAATTAAAGTGTTAGTTTCATAAAGGTACAAATACATGCATGCGACGGTTTAATGTCATAGTTCGAACTATATAAAACTATTAAGACAAGTTGGACGCTATGATTAGGCCTCAGAATATGTAGTCAGATTTAGGATGGATATAGCTCGATCAACTATATTTATCCAAGGTATGACCAACGTATGTCAGGGAATAGTCGTAGTGAGCAACAAGTCAAAAACATACCAAAGTAACACTAGAATCAAACTTACAAATTTAAATACTATCAGAGTATTTTGTGACACTATAAAAGTTGTAAAAAATGTGTAAACCTTGATATTTTCTTAGAACTAAGAATAGTCAAATAATAGAAATATGCTTATAAAAACTAAAAACCTTCACTGACAGATCTATAATTGCAAAGTGCATACTTTAAAGTTACACATGATTAAGGTTTCATAGGCTTAGGATTTATGATTTCGCTTTAGGTCCTTTTCCTTGTTTGGATAAGGGCTTAGAGTGAAGCTACTTATTAAATCAACATATTGTAATTTATTTTGTAACATATCTCACATCCAACAATGTAACTTCTTAAATTATATTTATGGTTGTTGTGTTTGCTTTCTTTACTATTTACTCAACTGTTATGATACTACATGAATTCATCCGCCCTCGAATGCTTCCGTCATTCTGGTTTGGGGTTATGACATCTGTTAGATCGGTTTCTTTGTCTATAGACGGTTATGTGATTATCTGTTATATGTGCACATGTTTGATTAGCGGTTGAGGCTTATCTGCTTTGTGCGAAAGCCAATAGACCTGGGCATTCCTACCTGTTTGTTGTGGGTTGTGAGTATTCCATCCCGATGATGATTGGACTCGTAGTATGTTGGCATTCCAACCTTTCGGTTGTGGAACTGGGGTATTCCATCCCGAGGATGATTGAACCCATAGTATGTTGGTATTCCAACACGATGGTTGAGGGCTTGGGGTATTCCAACACGATGGTTGACTAGACCTATATTATGTTGTTTATGATTATATGTGTGTTATTGTGTGTATGGGTATTTAGGCGAACTCACTAAGCTTTGGGCTTACGGTTTCAGTTTTTGTTTCAGGTACATCAGATGATTGCAGGATGGAAAATGCGTGATTATACAGCTCCTCGTATTTGTATTTATGTTTTTGTGATACTCTAATACGGTCCTATTTTGAAAACAGACTTTGTAATGTTTAATGGTTTGAAATGTTTTGAAAAAGGTTAAATTTGGCATGATTTTTATGGGTGTTACAAGTTGGTATCAGAGCCTTGGTTTGAGTGAACTAGAGGAACACTCGTGTGCATCCGGTCTTAAATCAAGGAATGATTTTGAAAATGATTTTTAATGGTTTTCAAAATAAGTAAAAGAGGACACAGAGTGTACGATCAGCCGGAGCCAGTAAGTAGACCCCAAAATACCATATGGTTATTTGATATTGTGATATGTTAGAACAACATGCTAGTACTGGCCTAGAGATCTTCGGGAATTGCCTGATAGCTTAGGGTTAGCTTATATGAAATTGACATTGTTACTATAGTTGCTTGTGCATGCATCACGGCTGTACATAATTAAGATCTTATAGCCTGAGAATGTTTGGTTTGGCCTCATTTTCCTGTTCTTGTTTGATGATGGGCTTAGGGTAGGATCAGGTATTCGAAAGTCTATAGGGTCCAACGTTATGTATGATTAGCATACACGAGTGCTTCAGGGTTGGTGGAAGTTTCATGGATGGGTTGTGTGAGGCCAGTAGGTCAGTTATGAGATAGTTAGCCTTCCTCTAGGAGTCAGGATTAAGCGACCACCAAGTATATGTATATTGTTAGGGTGTTGTGGTGATACTTGAGACAAATATGGGTAGGTGTGGAAGGTAGTATGGGCCCGTACTACTGAAAGAACATGACCCATACGCGTAGCAAGGAAGTCACAACCCCTAGGGTTTGAGTTGGGAGTTGGTTCCTTGTTATTTATGCAGATTATCTGATATCTTCCTATGATATTTTCAGTATGGTGGTTACGAGGTGTATTCTGACTGGATCCGAATCGGGCTCAGGGAAGGGCGATCAGGAGGCCCCGACAACGCCCTAGATTATTGGTGATGACGGGCCAGTGTTGAAAGAGGATCGTGTTAGGGAGATCTTGTGCAATGAGGTGGTCGAGACTGTCCAGGGTCAGATTCCAGAGTTGTTTGGCTCTATTAAGACCGCTATAATGGAGTATTTTGACGATTAATATATAGCCATTGCTGAGACGGCTGCCACAACAGCTACAACCATTGTAACAGCATCAGGGGGAGGAGTTGGCCGAACTTTCCAGTACCAGGACTTCAATAACACGAAGCCCTGACCTTCGATGGGACTCATCATCCGATCATAGCCATGAGGTGGCTGTCTGACGTGGAGGGATGTTTCTTCACATACTCATGTCCTACTGACTAGAAGGTCAGATGTGTCTTGAACTTGTTGAGGTTTGGGGCGAAGGACAGGTGGAGATTGATGACTGGGTCATATATGGATGACCAGAGAGCTGCTGTTACTTAGGAGCAGTTCAAAGATATGTTCTGCGCTCGCTACATTCTGCGGGTCGAGCGCGAGCAGTTGTCATGGGAGTTCTTGGATTTGAGACTGGGTACAGAGTCGATGACAGAGATGACACGTTATTTGAGCATGCTCAAGACTAACATCCATCAATTTTTTGCCACCTATGATGTGATACACTGTTGGACTTATAGGAGGTCGCTAGGTGGCATGAGTTGGAGATTGAGCTACAGTTGAGGGAGCAGAGGCATACCCCGACACAGTCACATCCGGCGCCAAAGCGGTCTAAGACCACTAATTCTAGATCTGGTGGACAGCCAGGCCGCACTTGTGGGAAGTGCGGAAAGGCTCATTCGGGGATTTGTCGATGAGGGACCAGGTGCCACCGATGTGGCAAGCAGGCCATCTGGCCAGGGATGGCAGACAGCAGACTCCAACTCCTAGAGTTAGACTTTGTTACCATTATGAGCAGGTGGGACATATGAAGGCCGGTGCCCCCTACTAGCCGCCAAGCCAGCTCAGGCTCCCGCGCCGACCACACTGAGGATTACAGATGGGAGGCCAGGTAGAGCTGAGCCCCCGAAGGCTCAGGGGCGTGCCTTCTAGCTTACAGCAGAGGAGGCCATAATAGCACCTGATGTAGTTGCTGGTATGATTCTATCCTCTATCTTATTGATTATATCTGTTTTATGCTTATATGTTGTACCTGTGATTACGTACGCTTTTAGTGAAATCCTTGCCTACATCAGTTTTATTTGACTCGGGGGCCATTCATTTGTTTTTATCTCAGGGGTTTAGTGGGGAGTTCAGTGTGCTAGTAGGAGTGCTAGAGTGTCCGTTGCTAGTCTCTATCGCCAACGAACACAAGTTTCTGCCTCTTCGGTCTACCGGGGGTGTGAGTCAGAGATCTTCGTGGTATCTTTTCCGATCGAATTGATTCTAATTCTGATGGGGGAGGTGTGTGTGAGATTGTGGGAATGGATTGGCTTAGTCGATTTGGCGCCATGATCGACTGCGAGGGTCAGCAGGTAGTGGTTTGATCCCCAAGTGGGAGAGAGTTGATTGTCTATGGTGAGGGTACCAGAGTGGGAACAGGGTTTTGTTCAGCCGCCAGGGCCAGACAATATATTCAGCACAGGTGTGCGGGCTATCTAGCGTATGTGGTGGATACGCGAAACAAGGATCAGATTTCAGTTTCAGTGGTTCTAGTGGTCAGAGAGTGTGACAACCCGAAAATTTCAGTCTGTACGATTGGTCAACTTTATCAATCTTAAATTCGATTTCGTCACTTTTTAACGCCGTTTAAGGGTTTGTTTAAGTGTTCTAAGCTCGAATACAGCCGGAAATGAGATCGGGAATGAGTCAACACATCGTTTAGAGTCAAAATCGGTCCATACACCCTCATAGGAGGTGTGTACGGCCATACACACATCTGTGCGGCCGCACACTCATGCCCCAGCCGCACACTCACCTCTATATATAGAGGGTGACCCATTCATTAATTCCATTCCTTTGGCTGCACTCCACACTCTCTCTCTCTCTCTCTATACTTTCTCTCATTAAAATCCTCATCCAAGAACACTCCAAAGGCCTAAAAAACGGGAAGAACTCCATCATTTTGCTTGTTATACAGGTAAAACACCTTAATCTAATCTTGATACTCTTCATGTTCTTCGTGTTCTTCGTCACTTGAAGATTTACGACCGCACACACCCTCTGTACGACTGCACACACATCCTGGTCGTACACTCTGGCTGCACACACCCTCTGTACGACCGCACACTCCTGTGTGCAGCCGCACACACGTCCTGACCACACACTCTGGCCGCACACACAGACTGTACGGCCGCACACCCATCTTTATGGCCTTTCACCCACTTTAATGCTCAGATTTGGCCTTAAACTTGCAAAAAGTGTGGTACCTAGAACACTTATTACAAGCAATTCCAAGTCCTTAGGGTGGTTTTCCGCCATGTCTAGCCATGAAATACCCCAATATAATACGTATATGTTTTACCATATGATAATAGGGTCCACTTGCGTACGAAACATCAGTTGACACTCAACACTCATATCGATCGTACACTCAAATCCTACGTGAAATAGTGAGTTCATATCCCTATGCTTTTTCCAAGTTTTTCATGTTTTCAGGGGGGGGGGGGGGGGGAATACAAGCCATACATAAAGGTTTTCACAACTTAAAAACAGATGCAATTAGAATGGTTTTCTATCAAACATTTAGATATTTTATCTCTTTTGTAACATGCGGAGCATAAGGGACGTCATAATTGCATAGTTTATCAAAATAGTACATGAACATAACAAACCATTCAAACTATAATAGGTATAGTTTGGGATTTCATTACCAGTCTTAAAGATTCAAAATTTATGCAAAGTCAACCACATAAACTATGTCAGAGTTAGTTTATCCATTACTACGAATACAGAACTAGAGTATCTTACTAAATAATTATTTTGTGTATAATTATTTATACTCTACACCGTTACAAACGATTTTGAACTCGAGAACAACCGAACAACACGTAAACTAGTTAATATTGGATTGTGAGACTTATCTTCCTTATGCCCCTCAGGGTACCAATAAATCCTCACCGGTAGTATAACCAGAGTCTCCCGGAGGGAGAGCGTGAAATTTATGCATAGATCTATTCGGGACTGACAATCCCACACCAGAACTGTTAGCTACAGTTAGGCGGGCACACCTAGGGTGACAAAGTTTTTAATCGTACGATGCCTGAAGAAATGTCAAAGAGGTCACTAGTCATATTAGTATGGTTATACGACTCACAATAAGTACAAACTAACCTTTGTTTACAGGATTTCTTTCTCTTATAGTTTTATTTTAATTAATAAAACTACATATCTACTTACTGGAGGGTATTCCAGGGACACAACCTATGGTTTTATTTTAAGTAATAAAACTACTACGAATAACGTCGCCCGCCCCCAGACGTTTCCGCCGTTGTTTTTCTGACGGTTCGGGGGTGTGACAAATTGGTATCAGAGCTATTGTTTATAGTGAAATAAGTATATCGTACCTTACATGGTATACAAATATAAACACTAAGGGGCCGAAGTGCTCTGAACTAAAAGTATTCTTTTAAAATATAAGTATTTTCACAAGAAGTATACAAGTATACCTACATACCAGAAACATAATCATTAGCAGAACAAAACAAAAGTAATTGGATGTTGGATACTGCGGTTAAACCTGGGCAGTTATGTAATCATGTCTAGGGTCAATATAGTCTGATCAACTATATTCATTTGAGACATGACCAACATGTGCTTGGGAGTGACTATGGTGTTGCAGCAAGCCTAAAACTTACCAAGTATTCCTACCACAAGGAATCGATAGAATAGAACATTCAACATAAAATACTATAGGAGTATTTTAACCAGAGTCAAACACATTGTAGAAATTCATTCCAAGTGTTGCTACTCATTCTTTCCTAGCGATAGTTTATTGGTTTTAGTAACTCCTTCCTGTTTATGGCTTAGTATAACACTCTATCTATCATATATAGATATATCTTGTTTCATATCTCTTGGTTCTAAAGTCAAAGGGACTTATCATCTTCTTCTTCATGATATAGAACAAGATGGCTCCAAAGAAAAGTCCCAACAAAAAGAACAACAATTCCTCGACAGATCCAACGCCACCACCACCTCCTCAGTTCAACCCCACAATGTTCCAGGCAGCCGTTACTGCCGCTGTGACTACTGCTTTGTAATAGATAAATCCTGGTGGCGCTGGCAGTTCCGGGAGTGGTAATCACTCCCCAAATCATGAAGGAAGTCAATGGCACCAGAAGGAGTGTTCCTATAAAGACTTCATGAATGCAAAACCTACATCTTTCGATGACACTGGAGGTGTTATTGCTTTGACTCGATGGTTCAAGAAGATCGAGTCTATCTTCGAAATCTGTTCCTGTTCGGTAGCCAACAAGGTGAAATTCTCCGCCTGCACTTTCACCATCAGAGCATTGACCTGGTGGAATAGTCGGGTCAAATCCCTAACCCTACCAGCAGCAAATGTTATGGGTTGGGAGAGCTTGAAAGAGCTCATGCTTGCTGAGTACTGCCCAAGGGGCGAAATGCAAAAACTGGAGCACGAGCTATGGAACTTGAAAATGAAGGGTTCTGACATTGCTGCCTACACTTCTAGGTTTGAAGACCTAGCACTTCTTTTCCCAGGAATGGTCACCCCGGAAAACAAGAAGATAGAGAGATACATTTGGGGATTAACACCCCCAACTCAAGGGAATGTCTCGGCAGCTAGGCCAATCACTTTTGACAGCGCCAAGTGCCTGGCGCAGACCCTCATAAATCACGGTGTTGATCTAGATAAAGAAACAGTTGCTCCCAAACCAGCAAAAAGGAAGTGGCGAGAAAAGAAAGCTCTGGAAGCAGCGAAAAGGCCAGACCTCGCAGGATCCTTCCAAGAAACAACTTACTGTGGGAATCCACGCTTCCACTACTCCTGTCGCTGCTCCTGCAACTCAAGCACCTACTAGTGGATATACTGGTACTCTCCCTTGGTGCAGCAAGTGCAGTTATCATCACCGATTCCCGGCCCATGTTGTGAAATACTCTGCAACATCTGTGGCAAGAAGGGTCATACTGCTCGAAACTGCAGAACACCATTCCAACCAACCAATTAGGCATCTGGAGCAGGTGTCGGTCAGGCTTGTTATGGTTGTGGCGAGGTCGGATACTACAAGAGTAACTACCCCAAGGCAACAACAACTGGCAATATCGGGAGAGTTCTAACGATGGGGCAAGAGGAGGCAATCGCTGACCCTACCGTTGTAACGGGTACGTTCCTCCTTGACAACTCTTATGCATGCATTCTTTTCGATTCTGATGCGGAGTTATTAGTCATGCATTCAAACATCTCCTCAAACGTAAACATCAAATTCTAACCAAAACATTTACCGTCGAGATGGCTAACTGTGAGAAAGAGTGCACTAATGACATATTTATCGGTTGTACCCTTACCCTAAATGATCATTCCTTTCCCATCGACCTAATGCCAGTTTTCATAAAAAGCTTCGACGTCATCATTGGCATGGATTGGTTGAGCCCCAATCGTGCTGATATCCTTTGTTACGAAATAGCTATCCATCTCAACCTTCCCTCTGGACAAACCCTTATGATATATGGTGATAATCTCAACTCAAACCTTCGCATCATTTCGTGCATCAAAGCCCAAAAACTTCTGCAAAATAAGTGTCATGCATTCCTAGCCCATGTTGTTAATGAGAAGCAGGAAGTTAAAGACCTCGAGAGCATCCCCGAAGTCTGCAATTTTCCTAATGTCTTTCCTGAAGAGCTTCCAGGAATTCCTCCCGAGCACCATGTCGAGTTTCGCATCGACTTAATTCCCGGAGCTACCCCTGTAGCTAAATCCTCATATCACTTCGCGCTAATAGAAATGCAAGAGTTATCCAGTCAGCTCAACGAGCTGCTTAGCAAAGGATTCATCAGACCGAGTTCCTCACCCTGGGGAGCCCAGGTTTTATTTGTGAAAAAGAAGGATGGATCTTTTCGGATGTGCATTGACTACCGCGAAGTGAACAAACTCACCCTCAAAAACTGTTATCCTCTTCCTCGGATCGATGACCTTTTCGACCAACTTCAAGGAGCCAGCTATTTCTCTAAAATAAACCTCAGATCAGGGTACCAACCGCTACGATTCCTCGAGGGTGATGTTCCTAAAACAACATTCCGGACTCGTTATGGTCACTACGAGTTCGTAGTAATGCCCTTCGGTCTAACCAACGCACCGGCAGTATTCATGGACCTGATGAATCGGGTGTACCGTCCTTTCTTGGACAAGTTCATTATCATGTTCATCGGCGATATACTTGTTTATTCCAGAAGTGAGGAAGATCACAAACAACATTTGAGATTAGTGCTGGAAACTCTACGGACAGAGAGGCTATACGCTAAATTCTCCAAATGCGAATTCTAGATTCGAAAATTAACCTTCCTAGGTCATGTGGTAAGTGAGGAAGGCACACACGTGGACCTGTCCAAAATCAAAGCGATAGAGAACTGGTCAGCACCGAAGACGCCCACAGAAATCCGTCAATTATTGGGTCTTATTGGCTATTATCGTAGATTCATCTAGAATTTCTCCAGAATTGCCAAATCCTTAACCACTCTAACTCAGAAAGATGTACCCTTTTGTTAGAGTGAAAAGCAAGACACTGCATTTCAGACATTCAAGCAAGCCCTGCACAGCGCACCTATCCTGTCTTTACCCGAAGGGACGGAGGACTTCGTTGTCTACTGTGATGCATCCAATTATGGCTTAGGCTATGTGCTTATGCAGCGGGGAAAAGTTATTGCTTATGCCTCCAAACAGCTAAAGGCACACGAAGTAAATTATACAACTCCTGACCTGGAATTGGGAGTAGCAGTCTTCGCATTGAAAATATGGAGACATTACCTCCACGGAACCAAGTGCACGGTTTTCACTGACCATAAAATCCTGTAGCACACCTTCGATCAGAAAGAGTTGAGCATGAGACAACGGAGATGGGTAGAACTACTCTGTGATTATGAGTATGAAATACGCTACCATCCTGACAAGGCCAATGTGGTAGCAGATGCCCCTATCTGGAAGGAGTACTTAGGTCATAAAGTGAAGGCACTGACTATGACTATCCATTCTCACTTATCCGCACAAATCAGAGAGGCTCAGCTGGAAGCCCGAAAACCAAAAAACTTGGCAGAAGAAGCCTTAAGGGGAATGGAGAAAAATTTAGAGATCAAGGGAGACGGAGTCTACTATTTCATGAACCGGATCTGGGCACCAAAGTTCGGTGGATATAGAGGTTGTCATGAATGAAGCTCGCAAGACTAGATACTCCGTTCACCTAGGATCATACAAGATGTACCTTGATCTCAAGAAACTATATTGGTGGCCAAACATGAAAGCAAAGATCGCTACCTTCGTGGGCAAGTGTCTGACTTGTGCTAAGGTGAAGGTCAAATATCAGAAGCCCTCAGGTTTGCTTCAGCAGCCAAAGATACCTGAGTGGAAGTGGGAGAGGATTACCATGGATTTCATTACCAAATTACCCAAATCTCCAAGTAGGTACGACACCATTTGGGTAATAGTAGATCGATTGACGAAATCCGCTCACTTCCTGCCAATCAAAGAAACTTTCAAGATGGAAAGACTCACACGGATCTACATTCAAGAAATAGTCTGACTGCAAGGAGTGCCTGTGTCCATTATCTCCGAGCGAGATAACAAATTCACTTCAACGTTTTGGTAGTCACTATAGAAAGCTCTTGGGGCTAAGTTGGACATGAGTACAGCTTACCACCCTCAGACAGACGGACAGAGTGACCAAACCATCCAGACCTTGGAGGACATGTTGAGAGCATGTGTCATCAACTTCGGTAAATCGTGGGACACCCATTTTCCCTTGGTTGAATTCTCCTATAACAATAGTTATCACACTAGTATCAAGGCTGCGCCTTTCGAAGCCCTCTATGGCCGCAAGTGCAGATCCCCTCTGTGTTGGGCTGAGGTGGGCGACACACAGCTAGCCAAGGGGAAAGTCCCTGATAGCACTCTCACTGGTCAAGAAATCATCTACGAAACCACTGAAAAGATCATACAAATCCGAGAACGACTAAAAGCTTCACGAGATCGACAAAAGAGCTACGCCGATAAACGACTAAAACCCTCGGAATTCTAGGTTGGTGACCGCCTCTTGCTGAAGGTCTCACCCTAGAAAGGCATGATACGCTTTGGAAAGCGTGGGATGCTAAATACGAGGTACATAGGGCCTTTCGAAATCTTTGCTAGGATTGGTCCCGTAGCCTACAAACATCCTTTACCGCATGAACTTAGCAACATTCACCTTGTCTTCCACGTTTCGAATCTCAAGAAATGCCTATCTGACGAAACCCTTATGGTCCCTCTTGACGAAATTGAAATCAACGAAAACCTAAACTTCGTGCAAGAACCAATCAAAATCATGGATCAGGAGGTCAAACGAACGAAACAAAGTCGCATCCCGATAGTGAAGGTAAGCTGGAATGCCAAGTGGGGACCTGAATTCACTTTGGAGCACGAGGATTCAGTGAGACAGAAGTACCCCCATCTTTTTCCAAATCCATGATTTGTATCTTTATTCTTGAATTTCGGGACGAAATTCCCTTTAACAGGGGGATGATGTGACAACCCGAAACTTCCAGTCTGTACGATTGGTCAACTTTATCAATGTTAAATTCGATTTCATCACTTTTTAACGTCGTTCAAGGGTTCGTTTAAGTGTTCTAAGCTTGAATACAGACGAAAATGAGATCGGGAATGAGTCAACGCATCATTCAGAGTCAAAACCGGGCCATACACCCTCATGGGAGGTGTGTACAGCCGTACACAAAGGTGTGCGGCCGCACACTCATGCCCCAGCCGTCCACTCACCTCTATATATATAGGGTGACCCCTTCATTCATTCCTTTCCTTTGGCTGCACTCTACTCTCTCTCTATACTTTCTCTCTCTAAAATCATCATCCAAGAACACTCCAAAGGCCTCAAAAATGGGAAGAACTCCAAAATTTAGCTTGTTATATAGGTAAAACCCCTTAATCTAAGCCTGAAATTCTTCATGTTCTTCGTGTTCTTCGTCACTTGAAGGTGTACAGCCGCACACACCCTCTGTACGACCGCACACACATCCTGGTCGTACACTCTGGCCGCACACACCCTATGTACGGCCAGAAACTCCTATGTGCAGCCGCATACACACACTGTACGGCCACACACCCATCTTTATGGCCTTACACCCACTTTAATGCTCATATCTGGCCTTAAACTTCCAAAAATCACTAAGTGTGGGACCTAGAACACTTATTACAAGCAATTCCAAGTCCTTAGGGTGGTTTTCCGCCCTATCTAGCCATGAAATACCCCAATATAATTCGTATATGTGTTACTATATTTTTATAGGGTCCACTTGCGTACGAAACATCAGTTGACACTCAACACTCATATCGATCATACACTCGAATCCTACGCGAAACAGTGAGTTTATACCCCTATGCTTTTTCCGATTTTTTTCATCTTTTCAGGGGGGATACAAGCTACACATAAAGGTTTTCAGAAATTAAAAACTGATGCAATTACAATGGTTTTCTATCAAACATTTAGATATTTTATCCCTTTTGTAACATGTAGGGCATAAGGGTAATTTTCTAATCATAATTGCATAGTTTTTAAAACAGTACATGAACATAACACACCATTCAAACTATAATAGGTACAGTTTGGGATTTCATTACCAGTCTTACAGATTCAAAATTTATGCAAAGTTAAACATATAAACTATGTCAGAGTTAGTTTATCCATTACTACGAATACAAAACTAGAGTATCTTACTAAATAATTATTTTGTGTATAGTTATTTATAATCTACACCGTTACAAACGATTTCAAACTCGAGAGCAACCGAAGAACATGTAAACTAGTTAATATAGGATTGTGAGACTTATCTTCGTTATGCCCCTCGGGGTACCAATAAATCCTTACCGGTAGTATAACCAGAGTCTCCTGGAGTGACAGCGTGAAATTTGTGAATAGATCTATTCGGGACCAACAATCCCACACCTGAACTGTTAGCTACAATTAGGCGGGCACGCCTGGGTGACAAATTTTGTAATCGTACGACGCCTGAAGAAACGTCAAGGAGGTCACCAGTCATATTAGTATGGTTATACGACTCACAATAAGTACAAACTAACCTTTTTTTATGGTATTTCTTTCTTCTATAGTTTTATTTTAATTTATAAAACTATGTATCTACTTACTGGAGGGTATTCCAGGTACACAACCTATGGTTTTATTTTACGTAATAAAACTACTATACATACTGGTGGTAACCAGTGTTTACAAACAGATCATAGTATACATACTGGTGGTAACCAGGGTTTTCAAACAGATCACACTATACATACTGGTGGTTGCCAAGGTTTTCACACAGGTCATACACTACATAATGGTGGTAACCAGGGTTTTCAAACGGAACATACTTTTCATACAGAAATCAACAAACATGCTAGAGAATATTGGATTTTCTTGGTAAACATGAATACATATTCAGAACATGATAACAATGGTTTTCGATACAAACGACATTTTTACTTATAATTGAAAGAAACCATTTATACAAATTCAGTGACTAGCTTTCAATACAAAAACTTGCTTATGCACTCACCAGCTTTATGCTAATACGTTTTCAAAGCCGCTTGTATTCTCAGGGCAACGATAGACAGGTACCTTGCCAGCTTTTGGAGAAGACAGAGTATTTTTAGAGTCTCATCTTTATCTTTTGTTCAAACTATTGTACCTAAAATATGTTTCCAAACAGATGTAAATATTCATATCGAAATGTAATGGTTGTGTTTACTTTAATTGTTGTGATACGATTGTTTTGATACTACGAATGACATTGCCCGCCCCCAGACATTTCTGTCGTTGTTTTTCTGAAGGTTCGGGGGTGTGACAGAGAGTTTTTTGACGTGTTCCTGGAGGAGCTACCAGGGATATCTCTGGAGAGGTCGGTCGAGTTTCGGATCGACCTGGTGCCAGGTACGACCCCTATCGCTAACGCGCCGTACCGATTGGCACCACCAGAGATGCAGGAGCTATTATCACAGCTACAAGAACTGTTGTACAAGCAATTCATTCGTCTGAGCAGTTCCCGTGGGGAGTGCTGATACTCTTCATCAGGAAGAAGGATGGTTCGCACCGGACGTGCATTGATTACCGAGAGTTGAACAAGCTGACAGTGAAGAGCCATTATCCACTCCTGAGGATAGATGATCTCTTTGATCAGTTGCAGGGATCATCTTGGTTCTCCAAGATAGACCTGAGGTTTGGGTACCATCACATCAGGGTTAGAGAGGAGGATGTAGTGAACATCAAGTTCTAAACTCGTTATGGACGCTACGAGTTTGTCGTGATGCCGTTTGGGCTCACCAATGCCCCATAAGTATTCATGGACATGATGAATCAGGTCTCCAGACCGATGCTCGATCGCTCGGTCATCGTGTTCATAGATGATATATTGGTATATTCCAAGACCCAAGAGCAGCATGAGGAGCATCTGCGGGAGTTATTGGGAGTTCTGAGGCAAGAAAAACTTTATGCTAAGTTCTCAAAGTATGAGTTTTGGTTACGAGAGGTCTAGTTCCTCAGACATCTCGTTAACCAGGAGGGGATTTTGGTTGACCCGGCCAAAATCGAGGTAGTCATGCAGTGGGAGGTTCCGAAATTTTCCTCAGACATAAGGAGTTTTCTGGGATTGGCAGGGTACTACCGAACATTCATACATGATTTCTCCAAGATTGCAATACCCCTCACTTGCCTGACGAGGAAGGGGTGGATTTTCGGTGGGGCCCTGAGCAGTAGAGGGCGTTTGAGACCCTCCGACAGCGACTATGTGAGTCTCTGGTCTTGACTCTCCTGGAGGGAGTTGAGGATTTTGTAGTGTTCTATGATGCATCCATCAGGGGATTGGGGGCGTTCCTCATGCAAAGAGGACATGTGATAGCCTACGCATCGCAACAGCTGAAATGCATGAGACGAGATACCCTACTCATGATCTGGAATTGGGAGCGGTGGTATTCGCTCTCAAGATTTGGAAACATTACCTCTATGGGGTCCGCTGTACCATATTCACGAATCATAAGAGCCTAAGACACATCATGGATCAGTCAAACCTGAAAATGAAACAACGAATGTGGTTGGATGTAGTCAAGGACAACGATTGTGAGATCCTTTACCACCCAGGTAAAGCGAATGTGGTGGCGGACGTTCTAAACCGCAAGTCAGCTGGGTCTTCCATACCAGCAATATGTATGAGGATATCGGTGGATTCTCCAATCGTGAGGTTGATTAGAGATGCTCAGGATGAGCGTATGCGACCAGAGAACTGGAAACTGGATAGGATCAGGGATGAGAACACCCGATTTGTGTAGGATAGCTGGGAATTGTTGGCCCGATGTGGTCGGGTATTGGTACCGAGGTCCAGTGGAGTCTGGCAGATGGTTATGGAGGAGGCTCATAAGTCTCACTTTTGTATTCACCTAGGAGCCACCAAGATGTACTAGGATTTTAGTTTGAGCTACTGGTGGTCGTCTATGAAGCGATAAACCGCTTGGCACGTCGAGAGGTGCTTGATCTGCAGGATGGTCAAGACCGAGCATCAGAGGCCGCATGGCAAGATGTAGCCTCTAGAGATTCCCATATGGAAATGGGAACATATCACGATGGACTTCATTACCAAATTGCTGATAACGGCAAAGGGATATGATGCTATATGGGTCATCATGGATCGATCGACCAAGAGTGCCCATTTCTTAGCCTTAGAGGAGAGTTCGTCGTCCGAGAAACTGACCAACGTGTACGTCCGCGAGATCGTTGCTCGCCACAGGGTTCCAGACTCTATTGTTTTTCGATCGAGATGTTAGATTCACCTACCGTTTCTGGCAGAAGTTCCACGTGGAGTTGGGCACACGGCTGCATTTTAGCATATCATATCATCCGCAGACCGATGGCTAAAGCGAGCCGACTATACAGAACCTTGAGGATATGTTGAGGGCTAGTGTGTCACACCCCCAAACCGGAACGACGGAAACGTTCGGGGGTAGATGACTTCATACATAGAATCACAACCATTGCATTACAGTAATCAAAGGAAACATAACCATTACAATAATTAAGTAAAAATATCTACATCAGTTTAACTCATGTTTATGGACATCAAAAATGTGATAAAAGTAAAAGACGGGACTCTATACGTCGCGTCTTCTAAAAACTACAGGAGGTGCCTGTTTACTGATTTCCTGAGAATACAAACAGTTTTAAAAGAGTATCAGCATAAAGCTGGTGAGTTCATAAGCATGTTTTTGAGAAGAAATCCGGTTAATAAGATCAATAAATATATTTGTATGCCTCTAAGAAAATCCATTATTTTCTAACATGTGTATTTCGTTAGTGAATCTCATTGATGTTGTGCATTGTTTGATTGAATATGAAACCTCTTTTTGCAAGGAAAACCCTGATTCACACCAGTATGTATAGTAAGTTCGATAAACTCTGAAAACTGTAATATGTATAGTAGTTCTATTACTTTGTAATAAAACTAATTAAAGTTATTACTCTTTATACATTAATCATATTTTCTTAGTACCAAATTTATGAGTGTTTATAACCATACTTGACCATTGAATTGCCTGAATGACATTCTTCAGGTGTCAGAATCGAAATGACTGTCTCACCCAGGCCTGCCTGCCTAACTGTACCTAACAGCTACGGTGTGGGGTTGTCAATCCCATATAGATCTATACACAAACTCACGTTCTCCCTCTAGGAGACTCTGGCTATAATCTTAGGACTTTTGTTAGCACTGATGTATGTACACAAAGAATGATCACTCATAAAATTCTATACTAACGATTACATGTAGAGTAAAATGAATCCAAGGAATTAAGTTTGCTCTCATTGAATCTATGTTTGTACATTCTTATGCTCGTGGTTCCATAAGCTATACCTATTATAGCTTATGTGTTTGTTCGTGCATTCAGTTCCTGTTTTACATTGAAAGTTCTTGTGTTTATGATGAAAACTTCCCTTTTGCTCAACATAGTACTGAAAGAGATAAAATATCAATATATTTTATAAAAGTATTGAAACTGTATGATTGTATCAATTGCATCCGTTTTAAGTTTATTTAAATCCTTTTTGTATAAGTTTCACAAAATCATTTATGTTTGGCTTGTATCCCCCCCTGAAAATGTTTAAAAACCATAAAAGTGTAAGGGTATGAACTCACTATTTGATGTGTGATTCGAATGTAAGATCGATAGGGATGCTGAGTGTTAAGTGAAGTATCGAACACAAACGAATCCAATTTAACATATAATAGCACATATATGTATCAGATTAGGGTAAACCACAACTGATTATGAAAGGAAACCATCTTAGGGACTCGGAAACACTTGAAACTAAGTGTTAAAATCATATGTGATTGAATGAGGGAGGTTCACGGCCACACTAAGGTGTGTACAGCCATAGGTGTAGGGCCTAAAGGGGTATACGGCCCAGGAGTGTACGGCCCATGGGTGTACGGCCAAGGAGTATACAGCCATACACTCTTGAAGAAGTGTGCATTTGAGGTGTTTTAAGGTCCTTTCTAGCCTCCTGGAAGTGTTCTAGGTCCCATGCTTAGCTTTAAGAAGAGTTTAAGGCCAACTTTAACCAACGACTAGGGTTTACGGCCCATTGAGGTGTGTATGCCCGTACACCTGGTTTACGGTCGTACACCCTTCATGTTCTTGCTAAAAAGGTCGATCTTTGAGTGAAAAACAAGTGTTTCCAGTAGATGACAAGCATAGGAAGTAGTTACTCACAATTTGGAAGCTTGGAGATGGTTTATAGCCACTGAGAACTAGTGTGTGTTCTTGGTGTTCTTGGTGAAAGATGAAGATCTAGCCAAAGATGAAATTAATGAGATGAAAACATGGATTCACTACTAGATAAAGTAATGTAGCAACAATTCAATATGGGAAACACTTACATCTTTGAAGATATTGATGAAAACTTGATGACGGCAGAGAGAGAGAGAGAGAGAGAGAGAGAGAGAGAGAGAGTTCTAGACTTGAAAGTGTGTAAAGTGATGAATGATGTATATATATATATATATATATATATATATATATATATATATATATATATATATATATATATATATATATATATATATATCGGATACAGATGCGAAAGGAACCTAAAAATTGGTAGGAACCATGATGACTACGCTTTACCAATCATTTCGTCAAACACACAAACGTCAAACTTATTTACTTGCTCATGACGCGTTCACACGTGACGTACATCCATGGAACATAATACGACATCGATACAATAATCATCCGTGACGAACATCCAGGGAACGCCATTTAAATAGGTTTTTCTTTTCTTTTTCGTTTATTTTGGTTTATTAATTTTTCACTGAAAAAAATTCAAAAAAATAATAGCCGATATACGTTAAGTTTTAACATTTTTAATTCATTTTTTCTTTTTCTTTTTTAAATATTTTTCATTTTTTATTTTTTTTTTGTTATTAAATTTTTTTTTCATTTTTTTCAATATCTTTACTACATACTTGAATACACTAGGGTTTTTTCTTTATTTTTGTTTTTTATTTTTGTATTTTATATTTTATTTTTTTTAGTTTTTTGATTTTTTAAACTAAATATCGGTTAGAGTTTTTAATGTTTAACAGTTATAAAATTTTAAATAAGAAAAATATTTAAAACCATAATATTTTCAATTCATACTTTTTTTAAATCATATTATTTTTGGATCATAAAATTTTGAATCAAATTATTTTGAATCATAACCATATTATGTATCATATATTTTTGGATCATATTAGTGTGAATCATAATAATTTGGATCATAAAATATTAAATTAAATAATGTTTTTATTCAATAGATCGTTTTATTTTTTTTTAATCATTTAATTTTGAATCATAAAAAATCTAATAATTAAGGATAATTAAATATTTGAATCAAAATATTGTTAGATCATAACAAGTTAAGGATGATAACACTACTAGAAAAAAAGCCATTTACGACGCTTATTGCGCGTCGTAAAAGGCTCAGACAACGCCCAACTACGCGTCAACGAAGGCCCTGTCATAAAGAGAGACGACGCGCATTTACGACGCTCATTTACGACGCGCAATTATGACGCGCGTTTACAACATGCAATGCGTATCAAGAAAGACCACTTCATAAAGGAATATGACACGCATTCGTGTGTCGTAACCTTACGACGCGCGTGTTAATGACACGCAATGCGTATCAAGAAAGCCTCTGTCAAGAAAGGTCATGTCATAAATGAAGATGACACACATTTTTGTGTATCATAATTTTAAATGTTTAAATTTTTTTTTTATAGATTTACTAATTTTCAAATTAAATTTGCATTTAATGCCTCATAAAAGAAAATAAAATATCATATACAAAAAATGTAATCAATTTCATTAAATTTAATGTCATACAAAATATCATATACAAAAAATAGAATCCATTGCATAATATTTTATTACAAATTTGACATTTTTTTGTTTCCGTACTTTGACAATTTGTGCTGCTGCTGATTCCGGAGCCAATCCGCGACTCCATCACTTGAAATTACAAGCTGCCCACCAGCTGCTTATTGGTTCTTCTTTTTTAAAACGCTACTAAAAGTACCAAACTTCTCACTAATTGTAGTTTAAAAAAATGATTATAATACTGCATTTTTATTTTCAGAAGGCAGAAAAAGAAGGAGATACCTATCTTGGCGAAGCTTCTTGTAACGCCTGGATTCCCAAGTATATTAATTACTCCTTTATTTTTTTGAGGTTGGGAGGGGGGACTCGGCGAGTTGGTGTTCAGACTCGCCGAGTATGGTCGCAGATTTGTATCCGGGTTCACAGCTGGACTCGACGAGTTCATGAGTGGACTCGGCGAGTCCATGCTGTTTAATGAAACCCTAATTTCCTGGGTTTGGGACCTATTTTAAGGCCCTTAGGGCCGTCATTTGCGGCTACCAACTCCAGAGAGAAACCCTAAGAGACCTAGAGCATTTTTGAGGAAGGAGAGGCCATTCTTGATCATTTTGTTGGTGTAATAGCAAGAAGGAGGTGACCAAGGCAAGATGAGGCTGAAGGAGGTGCGATTCTGGTGATTTCAGAGTTCAGAGACTTCATCTTGAGGTATTGGTTCGGACCTTCTTCAGATTTGATGTTAATTCTTAGAGTTAGGGTTTTCTAACCCCTTTATAGGATGGATATGTGGAGCAATTGGTCGCCTCTCGAGTTTATGCTTTGGATCTGGACTCAAAGAGGTCCAGAGACCTTAACCCTTGGAGCTTTATGAGCTATTTTGTGAACCATGAGCTTAGGATGTTGTTTTTGGGGATAAATCACCAAGTGAGACCATCTAGATGTTATATGTGTGTCAAGGTCTAAACTTTACGTGTTTAGCATCCTTGGGAAGGTCAGATCTATGGATTAAAGGAACAGATCTGACCTCAGGAGGTCTATGGAGTTTGTGTATGGCATGAACTCGCCGAGTCCAAAGATCAGACTCGGGGAGTAGGGTTAGGGTTTTCTGTAAATCACTCAGTGAGTAGACTTGCCGAGTTAGGGAAATAACTCAGTGAGTCAGAGGGGGGTTAGGGGACTGGAATCCAAGGCGGAACTCGCCGAGTTGTTCTTGAGACTCGGAGAGTTGAGTCGGGGTGGCCCCATGATTCATGCCAGGTGTGACTCGTCGAGTCAGGGGAGGAACTCGACGTGCCAAGTGGGACTAAAGAGTTAGTGGACTCATGTAGACTTGCCGAGTCGCCCAAGTGCACTCGACGAGTCGGGTCAAAGTTTGACCATTGACTTTTGTTGACTTTTAGGGTTAGGTCAACAATGTGGCCTTTCAGCTAAAAGAGGGGCAAAATGGTCTTTTGCCTAGAGAGGGTTGAGTCTAGTCTCGAGAGTTATATTTATGAGAATATTTACTTTATGAGATTAGGCGAAGGCTAGATCATATTTCTACCGAGTTAGAGATTTACCAAGACATCTGAGGTGAGTCTTCTCACTATACTTTACCTAATGTGGTAACAGAGTTATGTGACAGAGTATTTTAGAGTTATATGTCAGTGTATTTACATGTTTTTATGCGTTGTGATTTATTGTGATATGAGATATGCATGATTCAGAGTTTACAGAGTTAGGACCAGAGGATCCATAAAGTTATGGTACCCAGAGGGTCCCACAGAGGTATTCGACCAGAGGGTCAACATAGTTACAGCCTCGAGTGAGTGATATGTGTTTATGTGGTATTTTGGGGAACTCACTAAGCAAATATGCTTACAGTGTTATGTGTGGTGTTTCAGGTACCAACGATGATCGCGGGAAGGCGCCGGCATGACTCGTACACACGCACACTGGAGATTATATATTTGATCTTGGGGTTTTGTACTAAGATAATGATGATACAATTTTTTTAAAAGTGGATGTGAATGAAATTATATGATTTTTAAAATGCGAAAAATTGTTAACATTTTTACGGTGTTACAAGTTGGTATCAGAGCTTTGGTTTGAGGGATTCGGATGCATCTTCGGGCGTATGTGAACTCAAACTGAGGATTTGAGGAAAATTTTGATAATAAAGTAAAATTTTTGAAATAGTAAAAAAAGTTTTGAGACAAACAGAGTTGAGTCGTGTGTACGATCAGCCAGCGCCCGAACGGTGATTTCCCAAAATACCCTTACAATAAGTGCTATCAGATATGTTATGTTATGCTATATGACGAACTATGATATGCATGCTAGAGTAGACTAGGTACTCTTATTAGGACTAGAGTGGCCTGATATATGATGCCTTAGTCTAGAGGCTTTTAATGCTAGAAATGTTTGAGAGTGTTTAGATAGTAGTGAGGTGCTTATGAGATATTTGTTGGTGAGTAGCACATGATTTAAGAGAGTAGAGTGCTTGGAAATTTGGGACTCTGGGAGGAGTACTTGGAATGGGTGCCGAGTCGATGTGGTCAGCAGTATTGGGCCCGTACTACCGAAGGCACCGGGTCAGTGCGCAACCCAGGTAAGAATCCTTAGGGTACTAGGGACTAAGTATGACTGGGGGTATTGAGTGTGTGCATGCTCGAGCGAGTCTTTGATATCTTGTATTGTATTTCAGAGAGGTATCATGGTGGGAACGCGCCACATACCAGGGACCAGTAGAGGGGGTGTGAGTGACGAGGAGCTCCACCAGATGATTCATGATGAGGTAGCTGCTGCCATCCGCGCTGAGATCCCAGAGATGTTCGGGTCTATCAAGACCACCCTGACAGAGACATTTGATGAGAGATACGCTGCTCTTTTCTGATGCTGTTGTTGCTGCGGCCACTGCAGCTGTAGCTACTGCTAGACCGTAGGGTTGTGATGCGTTGCTATTCCGGGAGTTCAGCAACACAAAACCACCGGAGTTTGATGGGACCCAGGACCCGATTGCAGCGATGAGGTGGATTTCAGACATTGAGGGGTGTTTCTTTACTTGCTCATCTCCTGAGCATTTGAGAGTCCGGTTCGCGCTGAACCAGCTTCGCTTGGGAGCGAAGGACTGGTGGAAGTTTGTGATGGCGCACTATACGCCTGCTGACCTTGCTGTAGTGACCTGGGAGAGGTTCATTGCTATGTTTTGATACGAGTACGTTCCCCATGTGGAGAGGGAGCGTTTGGCCCAGGAGTTTTTGACCCTCAAGCAGGGTACTGAGTCTGTCACAGTGATTACGAGGATTTTCCATGAGTGGGCGATGTTCTGGACGAAGCACGTGTCCTTCGAGCAGGCACGTATGAGCCGATATCTGAGCATTTTGAGGAGGGGTATACGGAAGTTCATGGCGAACTTAACGTACCGGACATTTGCTGAGCTTCAGGAAAATGCCCGGAAGATAGAGATAGAGCTGGAGACTCAGGCTAGGGAGGAGGTTGAGTCCCGGGGGAGGGATCGGCGACCGGTACAGTCTCAGCCGGCAGCCAAGCAGGCCAATCCTGCTGATTCGAGATTTGGGAGTCAGAAGGGCCGCACTTGTGGTAAGTGCGGCAAGAGCCACGATGGGGTGTGCAGAGTGGGATCTTGCTACAAATGTGGCAAGGAGGGGCATATGGCCAAGGATTTCCCCAAGGGGTTTGCAGTATGTTTCCACTGCAACCAGACCGGACACCGCAAGGCATAGTGTCCACAGTTGCGAGGGACAGCCCAGGGAGCACCTCAGGGATCTGCCCCTGCTGCTATCAGAGCTGCTGAGAGCCGGCCAATGGAGGAGGTCCGCGCTGCGCCGGACGTCGTGGCTGGTATATATCCTTTCTTGTATTTATTTCGATGTTGGGATATTGTGTTTATTTCGTGTAATGCGTAGGTACTTTTCTTGTGAACTCTGTACATGCCTTGGTGTTATTTGATTTGGGTGCGAGTCGGTCTTTTGTATCTTTGGCTTTTAGTCAGCACATCAGTATTAACCGAGAGGCGTTCAGTCGACCTCTGAGAGTTTCCATAGCTGACGAGAGGACGGTGTATGCCACCGAAGTGATCCGAGGATGTGTACTCGAGATTTTCGGCTTCGAGTTTCCGATTGATTTGGTTCCTATTGCGATGGGGGATGTCTGTGTCATCGTGGGTATGGACTGGTTCAGCAAAGTAGGAGCGGTTATCGACTGCGAGAGAAAGTTGGTGACCATACGAGACCCTAGTGGGGGAGTTCTTACAGTGTATGGCGAGGGTACACGTTCTGGATCAGCATTTTGTTCGGCCGCCAGAGCGAGACAGAGTCTATAGCAAGGCTGTAGGGGATTTGTAGCATATGTGATGGATGCGTGGGTTGATTCAGAGAGACCGAGGTCAGTTGATGAGGTCCCGATAGTGCATGAGTTTTCGGATGTATTTCCAGAAGAGTTGTCGGGTGTGCCTCCGGAGAGGCATGTAGAGTTCAGTATCGATTTGGTTCCGGGGGCTGCGCCTATCGCCAAGGCGCCTTATCGCCTCGTGCCTCCAGAGATGCAGGAGTTGTCCTCGCAGCTTCAGGAGCTGCTGGGGAAAGGGTTTATTCAGCCGAGCAGCTCACCTTGGGGAGCGCCTATCCTTTTTGTCAAGAAGAAGGATGGTTCACACCGGATGTGCATTGATTAACGGGAGTTGAACAAGCTAACGGTCAAGAACTGTTACCCGTTGCTAAGGATCGACGATCTGTTCGATCAGTTCCAGGGAGCATCTTGGTTCTCCAAGATCGATTTGAGATTTGGATATCACGAGGTGAGGGTGCGGGACGAGGACATCCGGAAGACAACATTCAGGACTCGTTATGGACATTACGAGTTCATGGTGATGCCTTTCGGGCTCACCAATGCACTGGCGGTGTTCATGGATCTCATGAACAGAGTGTGTAGGCCAATGTTGGATCGCTCGGTGATAGTTTTCATCGACGACATATTGGTGTATTCGAGATCCAGAGAGCAGCATGAGGAGCATTTGAGGGAGATCCTCGGAGTCCTAAGATCGGAGAGGCTTTATGCCAAATTCTCCAAGTGTGATTTTTGGTTACGAGAGGTCCAGTTCCTAGGGCACCTCGTTAACCAGAAAGGGATATTTGTTGACCCGGCCAAGATTGAGGCAGTGATGAGTTGGGAGGTGCCGAGGTCACCTACCGAGATCAGGAGTTTCCTAGGGTTGGCTGGTTATTATCGGAGATTTATCAGGGATTTCTCCAAGATCGTCGTGCCACTCACCAAGTTGACCCGGATGGGTGTTGCTTTTTCATGGGGTCCAGAGCAGCAAGCCTCCTTCGAGACACTTCGCCAGAGATTATGCGAAGCTCCAGTGTTAGCCCTTCCGGAGGGGATGGAGGACTTTGTAGTGTATTGTGATGCATCGATATCTGGGCTGGGATCGGTGCTTATGCAGAGGGGTCATGTGATAGCATACGCATCAAGGCAGTTGAAGCCTCATGAGACGAGGTATCCCACCCACGATCTGGAGTAGGGGGCGGTGGTGTTCGCCCTCAAGATCTGGTGTCACTATCTGTATGGGGTTCGGTGTACCATATACACGGACCACAAGAGCCTGAAGTATCTAATGCATCAGCCCAACCTGAATATGCGTCAGAGGAGATGGTTGGATGTGGTGAAGGATTACGATTGTGAGATCATGTACCACCCGGGCAAGGCTAATGTTGTAGCCGATGCACTGAGCCGAAGGGCGGAGGGCATCTAGATGCGAGACGTTTATTTGATATTGAAAGTGATGACTCCGGTGTTGGACACTATTCGTGGGGCCCAGGCTAAGGCCACGAGGCCAGAACGCCAGAAGAAAGAGAGGGTTGTCGGGCTGGTATCGGAGTTCGTTACCGTTGGCCGGGGGCTTATGACATTCCAGGGTCGGATATGGGTACCGTTTGTGGGCGGGACGTGTACCATTTTGATTGAAGAGGCTCATAGATCGAAGTTCTCGATCCATCCCAGGGCCACTAAGATGTATTTGGACCTGAAGAGGGAGTATTGGTGGCCTTGTATGAAGAGGGATTTGCATGGTTTGTAGAGAGATTCTTGACCTATCGCAGAGTTAAGGCCGATCACCAGCGTCCACATGGTAGGCTGCAGCAGCTAGAGATTCCCGAGTGGAAATGGGAACAGAATACCATGAACTTCATCACCAAATTGCCAAGGACTGCGAGAGGTGTCGATGTAATTTGGGTGATTGTGGACAGGTTGACGAAGAGCGCTCATTTCCTTGCTATCAGTGAGAGCTCTTCTACGGAGAGGTTGGCAGAGATGTACGTGAGAGAGGTGGTATCGCGGCATGGAGTTCCGATCTCGATTATCTCAGATCGAGATGTATGTTTCACTTCCAGATTCTGGAAGAAGTTGCATGAGGAATTGGGTACGAGACTGCATTTTAGTACCGCATACCACCCACAGACTGACAGGCAGAGTGAGCTAACGATTCAAACACTCGAGGACATGCTCCGAGCATGTGTGTTGGATTTCAGCGGAAGTTGGGACACGTACATGCCCTTGGCAGAGTTTTCCTACAAGAACAGCCATCATTCGCGCATTGGTATGCCACCCTTTGAGCTGTTGTATGGGATGAGGTGTCGAACCCCATTTGATGGGGAGAGGTAGGGTAACGTGTGATGGGTAGTACTGAGATCGTGCTTCATATGACAGAGAAGATTCAGCAGGTCAGACAGAGGTTGTTGACCGCTCAGAGTCGTCAGAAGAGTTATGCGGACAGGAGTCGGTCCGAGCTCGAGTTTCAGGTCAGCGACTTCGTGCTCCTAAAGGTCTCTCCTTGGATAAGAGTGATTCGATTCAGGAAGAGGGGCATGTTGGGGCATCGATATATTGGTCCTTTCAGAGTGATCACGAGAGTAGGCAAGGTAGCCTACCGTTTGGAGTTACCAGCCAAGTTGGGTCAGATTCATGACACTTTCCACGTGTCACAGCTGAGAAAGTGTATAGCCGACGAGTCGGTAGTGGTACCATTAGAGGATATTCAGGTGGATGCGAGCCTGAACTATATTGAGTGACCAGTGGAGATTAGGGATCGGAAGATCAAGGTTTTGAGGAACAAGGAGGTGCCTCTCGTGCAGGTCCAGTGGCAGCATCGGAAAGGGTCAGAGTTGACTTGGGAGCCGGAGCGTGAGATGCGGGAGTAGCATCCTAAGTTGTTTGCGGAGTGAGACTTCGAGGGCGGAGTCTAATTCTAGTGGGGGAGAATTGTAACGCCCGGATTCCCAGGTATATTAATTATTCCTTTATTTTTGGAGGTTGGGGGGGACTCGGCGAGTTGGTGTTCAGACTCGCCGAGTATGATCGTGGATTCGTATCCAGGTTCACAGTTGGACTCGACGAGTTCATGAGTGGGCTCAGCGAGTCCACGCTGTTTAATGAAACCCTAATTTCCTAGGTTTGGGAGCTATTTAAAGCCCTTAGGGCCGTCATTTGTGGCTACAAAACTCCAGAGAGAAACCCTAAGAGACCTAGAGCATTTATGAGGAAGGAGAGGCCATTCTTGATCATTTTGTTGGTGTAATAGCAAGAAGGAGGTGACCAAGGCAAGAGGAGGCTGAAGGAGGTGTGATTCTGGTGATTTCAGAGTTCAAAGACTTCATCTTGAGGTATTTGTTCGGACCTTCTTCAGATTTGGTGTTGATTCTTAGAGTTAGGGTTTTCGAACCCCTTTAGAGGATGGATATGTAGAGCAATTGGTCCCCTCTCGAGTTTATGCTTTGGATCTGGACTCAAAGAGGTCCAAAGACCTTAACCCTTGGAGCTTTATGAGCTATTTTGGGAACCATGAGCTTAGGATCTCGTTTTTGGGGCTAAATCACCAATTGAGACCATCTAGATGTTATATGTGTGTCAAGGTATGAACTTTACGTGATTAGCATGCTTGGGAATGTCAGATCTATGGATTATAGGAACAGATCTGACCTCAGGAGGTCTATGGAGTTTGTGCATGGCATGAACTCGCCGACTCCAAAGATCAGACTCAGCGAGTAGGATTAGGTTTTCCCGTAAATCACTCAATGAGTAGACTTGCCGAGTTGGGGAAAGAACTCAGTGAGTCATAGAGAGATTAGGGGACTGGAGTCCAAGGCGAAACTCGCCTAGTTGTTCTTAAGACTCGGCGAGTTGAGTCGGGGTGGCCCTGCGATTCATGCCAGGTGTGACTCGTCGAGTAAGGGGAGGAACTCGACGTGCCAAGCGGGACTAAAGAGTTAGTGGACACGTGTAGACTTGCCGAGTCGCCCAAGTGCACTCGACAAGTCGGGTCAAAGTTTGATCATTGACTTTTGTTGACTTTTAGGGTTGGGTCAACAATGTCGCCTTTGAGCTAAAAGAGGGGCAAAATGGTCTTTTTCCTACTGAGGGTGCCTAGAGAGGGTTGAGTCTAGTCCTGAGAGTTATATTTATGAGAATATTTACTTTATGTGATTAGGCGAAGGCTAGATCATATTTCTACCGAGTCAGAGATTTACCGAGACATCTGAGGTGAGTCTTCTCACTATACATTACCTAGTGTGGTAACAGAGTTATGTGACAGAGTATTTTAGAGTTATATGTCATTGTATTTGCATGGTTTTATGTGTTGTGATTTATTGTGATATGAGATATGTATGATTTAGAGTTTACAGAGTTAGGACCAGTGGGTCCACAGAGTTATGGTACCCAGAGGGTCCCACAAAGGTATTCGACTAGAGGGTCAATAGAGTTACAGCCTCGAGTGGCTGATATGTGTTTATGTGGTATTTTGGGGAACTCACTAAGCAAATATGCTTATAGTGTTATTTGTAGTGTTTCAGGTACCAGCGATGATCGCGGGAAGGCGCCGACATGACTCGTACACAGGCACATTGGAGCTTATATATTTGATCTTGGGGTTTTGTAATAAGATAATGATGATACAATGTTTTAAAAAGTGGATGTGAATGAAATTATATGATTTTTAAAATGCGAAAAACTGTTTAAATTTTTACGGTGTTACACTTCTCTATTTGTTCTGAATTCAGGTCCACATTGTCGAGTAGATCATTTGATATTGAAATGAGCATGTCCATCATTATTTTCAAATGATTTGAAGCTTCAGGACAAAGTCCTTGAAGTTGATTGATGATGCAATTAAACAACTTTAAGTTACATTGTTTATAAAGGCCTTGATTTCAAGAATTTATCTTGGTATCAAAAATTATCATGTGCTTTGGCATGTTGAGACCAATTGTCCCTTGTAGGCTTGTCCACATGATTAGAACCTCCACCAAAGGTTTTTCTACTGAGATTAAACCACAGAAAATAAAACAAATAACAAAAAAGCTTATGTACAAGGAGGAAGACAACACCATGAAGCATCACCACCTTCAGTTTGCCAAAAATAGAAGGGTAAAAACATACTTCAGTTTTTAATCCTGCCATGTAGACCCACCCAGTTTTATTTAGTTTTTCTCAAGATTTTGATTTATTCAACTTGTATTTCATAAATCAAGAAATAAAAATAAAAATTACCTATATTGGCTGGAAAATGAATTGGGACGAAAGATGACATCAAAACATGAGCTTGTTGTTCCACTTCTTACTTCAACTTTCATATATAAATATTTTCCGGTAGTTTTGTTTTTCAAGGAAATGTGGATGGACTCTCCATTGGTATCCATCGATTTTCAACTAAATTTTTACCATGAAAAAAAAGTAAGCACTTGATCGATCAATCAAGCAAAGCAGTGATATAATATATTCATAATTTCATATCTAGACCTTCAATAATTCAACTTTGACGGGTGCCTACCATTTAAATATTAACAACTTTTTCTTACTAAGACTCTTCTCTTGATAAGGTCATGGTTGTGCTTGAGGCTTTAATTCCATCTCAACATCCGGATGTATCTTCTCTTGATAATGTCATGGTTGTGTTTGGTTGTTTTTCACAACTAGCTATACATGACCATTTCTTTATTACTTAATCTGGAAAGAACGCCTTAATGGGTTAAGTCAAAAAGCTTATGAAACCAAAGGTTTACCTATTTTCCCTTTTTATTTTTCCCACCTAACTCCTCCAATGTTAAAACTGATGAATATTGTTTAAAGCGATGAACATTGTGAAAACTGTTTGTTTTAATGTATGGGTAATAGTTAACAGTTAGTCTTTTTACAAATCACATTGCTAAATGAACCAAGAATGTATGTCATACAAGTATGTAAGAGAACTAATAGTATCATTGCAAAAATCATACTCCTCCAACATGGGATAGTTTAAAGCATTTGGCAAGCACCTCTGCTTTACATTTTCAACATGTTAAGTAATTAATTTTCTTCAATCAATGATGTAGTAAATCTACAAATTACTCTTCGACCTTTTTTTTAAGTGATCGATATAAATAATATGCACTTCATCAGAAACGGATACTATGTATCATATACTATACCTCAGTGGGGTCAAATTCAAATGAATGAGCTTATTATTCTTCAACTGCAACTGCCACTTGCAAACACTAATCATATAATACATTTAGTAATTGAATATTTGAATATCCACACATGTACAATATGTTGCATACAGATTAAGAACAGAATAAGCAGTCTTGCCTCTGGGAAAGGAGATTAAACTAGGTAACGATTCTTTTTTAGTACAAGCTTTACTTTTCCATAATTGGATGTTGAAGCATGAATTGTGACAACTCGAAATTTCCACTTTGTACGAACATTAACTATTCAATAGAAGCTAGTCCAGTCTCAATGAACTTCAGACTTTTCCGAATAAGTTTGTGTACACTAGGGTTTACATTTAAGGAGATATCAGGAGAGTGGATGCTCATGGGTTTGTGAAACTGAGCATTTCAACACTTCATAATGTTAGAGTCCAATTCCAGAATAAAAATATTTTCTGCCAAAATATTTCAGGACTATAAATAGATTTCTGAACTAAATTCATTCATTATTCACATTTCCAACTAGAGAAAAGCCATATTCTCTCTCACGGATCTTCGGGTTTTCATCCCAAATCGTGAGTATACTTCTCTAGTTGTGTTATAATGTTTGTTTTATGCTTATTAACATAGATTACATGTCTAATATATGAGATCCGGGAGTTTACCGCCCAAGAACGTTCTTGGGGAGTAAACTCCAAAATGGAGCTTTAAGGCTATCTAGTCCCAATTCCGTGTTAGGCAACTAGTTTAGCATAATATGTAGGATCATTTGAGGCTAGAAATCAATCAAGAACACCAAGTTTTAGGAGTTTACTGCCCAAGAATTTCTTGGACCGTAAACACCATTTTCAAGGGCAAAATGAGCCCTAATCACCCCTCTAAGGCTTTAGACTATTACCCTCAATTACTTGTAGTTAAAATAGGGACTTAAACACATCAAAATCATCCCTAAAAGGGAGTTTACGGCCAAGAAATGCTCTTGGGCCGTAAACTCCAAGTAAAGGCACCAAAGTGTGCCTAAAGTCCCCCTTAGCCTAAATCAAAAGCCTAGAAATTATCCTACTTATGCAAGAGACTTAAAAGAATTAAAACATCCACCCCATGAGAGTTTACGGCCGTAAACTCTAAGGGGTATGGTCTTTAGGCCGTAAACTCCTCAAGGGAGTGTTATCTATGCCCTAAACTACCCAAAGGATTAAACCACCAAGCTAGCCTTATTCTAGAATTCGTTTAGCACCTTAAAACACCTAAAACCACCAAGAGTGGAGTTCACGGCCGTAAACTCAAGGGTTTACGACCGTAAACTCCTTGTGTGGGGTTTTGTGGGTAGTAAACTCCTATACAAGTTCCTTTAGTGCATTAAACCCCTTTTGCCTTGTCCTATAACAACTTAGATGCAACCATTAGGACCTATAACACTTATACAAAGTCTTTACATGTTTCTAAGTGTCCCAACTTATTTCATTAAATTTTTATTTGGCTAATTAGTTATATATATATATATATATATATATATATATATATATATATATATATATATATATATATATATATATATATATATATATGCTTAATATATGATAACTAGGCTCGTGCGTGTGAACAAGTCTCCGTTTTCCACCTAGCACGATATCCGACACTACAATCCAACTTAGTTCATACCCCTTTAATTATCCTTTGAAATGCTTTTAAATGTTTTAAATACTTTATGGGGGGATACAAGTTCAATGCTTATAGTTATTGAAATCAATCACATGTGATTGCATTAATCACATGTGATTAATAACTAGAAAACTAATGATTTTATCACTGTTCAAACTGTTTATCAAACTGCTTTACTTCAAAATATTTTACAAACTCTTTTACTTATCAAATCCTTTTATTTAAACTTTGTTATACTTCTTATAAATTGCATGCCCATATATGTATAGATATATAAGCAATGTTTAAAGGGCTTAGGTAGGCCATCCGACCTATTTCCTTTTTCTCGATTTGGATGTGGTCTGGTGGGATTTCGGGTGACCATCCGAAGGTCGTTTCAATATTAGTTATATATCAAATATACATATATAGACATAAAAGTACTTCCATATTTATGCGTACTATACACATCACTAGAAAGTTACCATCGGGGTAACACAGGATCATACTACTACAACTTCTAGATCAATGAGTCAGTTCATTCATGAGTCTATACATTACATTACTACGAGAACATATACAACTATACTACAAAGAGAACATATACAACTATACTAGGAGGAGAACATATACATTAATACTAGAACGAGAAACATTACATTACATATACAAGAATACGTTAACAATTGTGATCCACTGGATCGGAGCATGCCTTAAATGTCATGCCCCGAGTTGTAGCCAGAATTCTCTTCGAGGGAGAGCGTGAGTTTGCGTATAGATCTATACTGGATTGATTATCCTACACCTTGCTGCTAGCTATAGCCGGACCTGCAGGTCTGTGGGTGCCAAACGTCATTCCGTTATTACGACCATTCGTATGTCGTTGTTACCAGTCGATAGTATGGTGCAATTATCACATTATACCTTAATATAAATCTGGTTTAAGGTAGTTAGTATAGCAGTAGTTCCTATAATACAAAACTACAGTACTACAATGATTTACCCATTACATATTTTTAGTGATAACCTCACTTAAACATTAATGTACAAACTATATTTGTTAAATGATAGTTACACTTGGGAAATTACACACTTTTACAACAAACGAGCATACAAAACAGTTAAGCCTTGGTAGAAGGCTACTTTAATAGAAAATATAGGTTTTTCTGAGAGATTAAAACTTTTACAAACACTTACATACATTTTACAAACTTATACTTGAGACACGTTCAAACATTTTGATAACAAACACCAACACTAAAATACTTATGAACTCACCAGCTTAATGCTGATAAACTCTTTCAAAATAACTTGTATTCTCAGGTCATTAGTAGACAGGTACCGATGCCAGCTTTTGAGAAGATGGAGCGCATTCAAGACTCATCATATTATTTTGATTTACATTATATTTTTGGTGTCTAAAACTATACAGAACACGCTTGTATTAAAATTATATATTTAATGCAATGGATGATGTTGTTTGCTTATTTACATTTACTGTGTTGTGATACTGTACATGACGTCCTCCGCCCCAGAACGTTTCCGCCGTTCTTGGTTTTGGGGTGTGACAGATTGGTATCAGAGCATTGTTTATAGTGAATCAAGTATATTAACCCATAAAAGATATACTAAACTATAAACCCATTAGGGATTAAAGCACTCTGACCCAGAGTCTATACTTTAAATATTAAAATATTTAATTAAGTATACTGGTCTGCATTCATACTAAAATCAGTGTCACAATGACAAGAACAAAAGTATTACGATTGTTAAGTATCACAAGTGAGCTCGGGGATGTATGGTCAGTCTTGGGAATGGCATAGCCTGATCAACTATGCTGGTCCGAGAAGTGATTAGCATATGCCCTAGAATGGTTGTGATGTGTTAACAAGTCTAAAAACTTACCAACAATACCCCAAGAAGATCAGTAGAACTTAAACTTAAAATACTATAGGTGTATTTTGTACTACTAGTTACATGTATACTATATTCTTATACATCTCTTCTCGCGTAGATTTAAATGGCTAGATTCCATCACCATGACTCGTACTTTCCAAATGAAGGCAATGCCGGGTGGATCGAAGAAGAGCCCGAGGATGAGCATCCAATCCCTTTGGATGATCACCTCACAGAAGGCTTTTCTGATGGATCTGACTCCGAGCCTGAAGTCAACAACCTACCGCTAGTAGGTCAAGCCTCGAACAACAACCCCCGACCAGCTTTTCCAGGTCCTACTCCCTTGTGGGCAACCAACTTGAATCGTTGGAGTGACAAACAGGGTCAACCCTTACCATACTTTGGGGACCCAAGTTTTTACAACGTCAGTGAAGGTGGTTCTGCTGACCGAGCTCTGCCCGTCATTATCCGCAGAATAGCTCGTAATGTTGAGCAAGGTCGAGCAGCCATCGACCGGGTCATGGAGATTGATGCCAACTCAGGTGTCAACACAGTCTGCATCCGCCGTCTTGAAGAAGACATGGCATGGACCTGGAGAACCAATGAAACCCTGCAGCAACAGATGGCTGCCTCCCGAGCTGAAGTCTTGGAACTTCGAGCCCGTCAGAGGGCTCATGAGCAACACCTTCAAGAGGTGTTTCGTCAAGTGTCAGACCTTAGGGCTCGCCCGAGGAATTCCCATCGACGTTAGATGATGTCTAGTACATCTCTGTCTTTTGGTTAAGGAATAGCCTTTAACATCTATGCTCTAAGTAGCACTTGTCTGTAAAATATTCCTAACTTTTAGTACTCTAATTAGGAATCTAAGAACTGTCAAACTTTTCTGTATGGTATGATGTAAGACCTACTGTTAGGTCGATTTTCCCTGAACTTATTACATCAGTAATACCAGTATTATTGACATCTATCTAATCTGTGGGAAAAATCTGTACATTTGTGTTTCCTACTAATATTCTTTGTTGTGATCTCAAACACTCATACAACTGTTGGGCTATGGTTAGTTAGTCCATGTGTCACTCTCACGTTGCTTACGAATTGATTCTTACCATTTTTCTTATCTTTATAAACTTATAGCTGAAAGATGCCTCCTCGCAAATCTCCCAGGAATAACCCTGCACCTCCACCACCTCCTCCGCCTCCGGTCATCGATACTGCAGCCTTGAATGATGTCGTAGCTGCAGAAGTGGCAACTGCCATGGCTCAGTATCACTCATCTGATGCCAGCAGAGGTGGAACCCCTGTTGAATCAATTCCGGTTGAAACCTTTGTGCGCTCGAGAGAGTGATCCTACAAGGATTTCACCAATTGCAAGCCGAAGCCTTTTTATGGCACCGGCGGAGTCATTTCCCTCTCGCAATGGTTCAAGAAGACTGAATCAGTCTTCGAAATCTGTTCATGCCCTGCTGCAAGCAAAGTCAAATATGCCGCATGCACCTTTGAAGGAAAGGCCCTGACATGGTGGAACGGCCATGTTAAGGCACTAACCCTCGTCGTACCCAACGACATGGGCTGGGAAACAATGAAAGACCTCATGATTGAGGAATACTGCCCGAGGGGCGAAGTCCAGAAATTGGAGTAGGAACTTTGGAACCTGACTATGAAGGGCACCAACGTGGTCGCTTATACTGCCCGATTCAACGAACTGGTGGCCCTCTGTCCCCAATATGGTTCCCATTGAGGGGAAAAAGATCAAAAGGTACATATGGGGGCTAATGCCTCCATATCAGGGGAATGTCCTAGCATCAAACCCCACTACCTTCGACAGTGCCAAGCGACTGGCACAGCGACTCATTGACCATGGAGTCAAAACCCATGCAACAACAACCACCCTAACCATCCCGGAACCCTCCAAACCCACTGACACCAAGCGAAAATTCTGGGATGAAAAGAAGAAGCAGCGAGCTGCCAAAAAGCAGCAAATTGTGGCAGTGCATGCCACGGTAACCCCTACTACTGCTACTGCTCCGGGGAAACAGTATGCTGGAAGTTTGCCTAAGTGCAACAAATGCAACTTCCACCATAACGGCCCCTGCCATGAAATGCAGTGCTCTAACTGCAACAGGAAAGGACACACCGTCTGTTTCTGTAAGTTCCCGGCACAACCGATCACCCAGGTCCTTGGCTCTGGCGCGAACCCGACCTGCTATGGATGTGGCGAAGCAGGCCACTATAAGGGGGACTACCCCAAAGCAAAGAATGCTGGTGGAGCAGGGAGGGTACTAGCTATAGGCCACGGGGAAGCAGTTGCTGACCTGACAGTGGTGACTGGTACGTTCCTCCTCGATAACTCCTATGCATGCATTCTGTTTGATAGTGGAGCGGAGCGAAGCTTCGTAAACCATAAATTTGCTCGCATGCTTAATCAACCACCACACGCACTCAAAGAACTATTCACAGTAGAAATGGCTAATGGAAAAACTGAAAGTACCAATAGCATATACTTAGGTTGTACCCTAACTCTAGATAATCATTCATTCCCAATCGACCTCATGTCGGTCTCAATAAAAAGCTTCGACGTTATCATTGGCATGGATTAGTTAAGTCTTCATCGCGCCGACATCATGTGCTACGAGAAAGCAGTCCGTCTAAACCTTCCATCTAACGAAACTCTTATAGTCTACGACGACAAACCTGGTGCAAGTCTTCGTATTATATCAAGTATTCAAGCACAGAAGTATCTGCGTAAAGAATACCATGCATTCCTTGCTCACGTCGTCGACACGAGCCTCGAAACGAAAGAACTAAAGAACATCCCAATAGTGAGCGACTTCCCCGACATTTTCCCAGAAGAGCTACCTAGATTACCTCTGTCTCTAGGCGTGGAGGAATACCAAAGGTAGCTAAAGGCGTTGAAAAATCCTGACTCTCTTCTTCAGTATCACTTCAAGCTTCTCTTCCGTCTACCGATCCGCGGTTTGCCATAAATAGCGCTTTCTTTTTTAACTTCGGGTATAGATAGTATCGAATTGCTATAGACATGTGGCCTTTAAGAGCCTTGGGCTATAAATAAATGTGGTTAGAGTTGATGAACAGGAGAAGGCCGCAATACATCTCCATCATCATTCTCCCCCGGGGCTGATTAATTAGGTTAAGGAAAGAAGCGCGTTCCCCAAACGGGTACTGTCGGGTCGGGTGAATTCAATAATAGACGCCTGTTGGCATTCCAGCCTTCCTTCGCCTTTCATGGCCACATATCCTTCTGCCGGGAACTCCTGTTTACCTTGAGACAGGTATTCTTTATTATAGATATCACCGTTCAAGCGGAAGACTAATCAGACTTTCTCTCGTCCAAAGCATGAGTGAACGGTCGATTCTCTAAGAGAGGATTTAATAGTGTAAATAGTGCGAGACTTTCAACTAATGAAATCTAAACCAGCTAGTTCAGTCAGATACCGGCTAAGCAACCTCTAAAGCAGCTATCGGAGCAGTAGCAGCTTGAAATTTGCATACCAAAGATGATGGAATTCCCCACTTTCTAATGCAATACGGAAAAGCTTAGGGAGTCAGCTAGTCCAACATCAGTCATTCTAATGGAATATCTGGAATATCGAACTCACTCCTTTTCTCAAGTGGGAAAGACGCTTTGATATGGCTGGATCTACTACGCAAGTAGCATACTCGGATCAAGCAGCATCTCTTTTGGTTCAAAGCGAGTCCAGGAATATCTGACAGGTTGGGCGGACGGTCTCTCAAGCGATTCTTCCAATCAGTTTTTTTCTCGTCAAGCAGCAATCAAATCCTGGGAAAAAGGTAGGGTAGAATCTCCGAGTCGTCTAGCACCGTTCCCTGCCTCAACTCCACAATCACAATCATTTGTGAATAACAGGTCTTGGATCAATAGAATCCTCCGGGAAAGAATATCGGGATTAGTCTCCTTGCCATTGCTACTACAACGGCAGGTCGAGTTCAGAATCGACTTAGTCCCAGGAGCTACCCCAGTAGCCAAGTCGCCCTACCGCTTAGCACCAGCTAAGATGCAGGAACTCTCTGGTCAACTTAACGAACTGCTCAGTAAGGGCTTTATAAGACCGAATTTCTCACCTTGTGGAGCACCGGTGTTAAGAAGAAAGACGGATCATTCCGTATGTGTATCGACTATAGAGAACTCAACAACTGACGGTCAAGAATCGTTACCCTCTGCCTCGCATAGACGATCTATTTGACTAACTGCAAGGGGAGAATTATTTTTCCAAAATTGATCTGAGATCCGGATATCACCAGTTACGAGTACTAGAGGAGGATGTGCCGAAGACAGCCTTCCGAACTCGTTACGGACATTACGAGTTCGTGGTGATGCCATTCGGATTGACCAATGCGCCCGTAGTCTTCATGGATCTGATGAATAGAGTATGCCGACCTTACTTGGATCAGTTCGTCATCGTTTTCATTGACGACATCCTGATCTACTCCCGAAGTAAGGAGGAACATGGTGATCACCTGCGACAAGTTCTAGGGACATTACGAAAGGAGAAACTTTATGCGAAGTTCTCAAAATGTGAATTTTGGATCCGAAGAGTCGAATTCTTAGGACATGTGGTAAGCGAAGAAGGAATCCACGTGGACCCATCCAAAATTAAAGCCATTGAGAACTAGTCAGCACCCAAGACGCCTACTGAAATTCGTCAATTTCTAGGCCTCGAATTGTTTTTTGTTATTTATGGCTAGATTTTAGCCGATTGGTTGTTTTTATTGCATGTTTGCCGTCTCTTTAGTTCCCGTTTGTGCACCTGCGTTTGCTGTATGGGGGTTATCACCTTCACCTTATTACCTTATTTATTTCGACTACAGTATGGTCAAAGAAGTAAAAGGAGACTATGCGTGCTTGTTTGAAAGAATTCCACAGGCACAAGGCATAAGTCGAACTCACGGATGGTGATTGCATAAACTTCCATTGTTGCGCTCAATTTGTAGTTGCTATTTGTTGCCATAATATCCACTAGAGGCCATTGATGCAGATTAAGGTTTGATAAAATAGCCATGAAAATACATCTTTGATGATTTCATCATCTTAACTACTGATTAGCTTCTTTAATTGATTTTCTTTTAAAGCTTTTAGAGTTCAATAGTCAAATTGTGAAGAAACAAGGGATGTTGAAGTCTGTAGAAGATCTTGACTGCACTCTTGATTTCAAGTACCGTTCTACCCTCTGTCACACTTTTTTCTAGAGTTCTGAATATTTTTCACAAAAAAATGGCTTGAAGAAAAATGAAGCCCTGTTTCTTTTCTTCAATTCCCAGCCGATCAAGAAGCTTCACACTCATGTTTGGTCCCTGAAACAATTGTTTTTAGTTGTAAAATTCAGTCTTGGTGATCTTTAATGAGCTAGATATCAATACAACGAATCTTTCTTTATGTTCTTAATCTACTTAATTTCTAATAAAGTAAATGAATTAGTTTGTGTATTATATATAACTATTCTTAAAGTCGATTTAATTATAGCATCATAATTTGTAATTTCACACTAATAAAGTGTTCATATTTTCGCATCAAATATTATATATAATCTTCACAACAAGTGGATTTGAAAACCATAACTTTTTGTATTTAATTATTCAAGTAATCCTTTATTTTAATCACCCATGCTTTGTAGATATTTTTGTTTGTGGAGTTTAATTGATTTGTTGAATTTAATCCTACTTATTCTTTGCTTAAAACAACATCGGTCATAAAACCTCATCCTAAAGAGGATAATATTCAAAGTGATGTGTTGTTGTTTAGTTGGAGGACTTAACCTGTGCAAGTTAACCTTTTTTTTTGGTTTTATGAAATATATTTATCCGTTTTTTTATATTTGCAACACATAATAACCCTTTGTTTAACAAGATGAAAGGGTTCGACATTTGATTAAATCTGGTTATGATTCTCATTTTTTTGAACAATTTAGGTTTAAATTAAGCGATAAACCAAATATAATGCTTAATTTTGGTAGAATTTATTTATTTTCTAATGTAATTTTCTTTAAAAGAAAAATTATATTATTAATCTTCTCAACTATTTTAATGAGTAAATAATTATTCTTATTGAATGGTGTTTTAGACATTTGACTAATAATTATATTTTGTAGGATTTCTGAAAGTATGTTGAGAAAAAACAGCTCAAAGGCTAAAAATTGACGAGGATATTACTTTTTACCATTATTTATAATGGACTCTAATAAAAAAACTTAATTCACTAATATTTTTATTATTATTGTAGGATTAAAATATTCTTTTGTTATAATGTATGGTTATGCTTCAAAAAGTAGTTTTAGAAATTGTATAAGATCGTTATGCTTCAAATATTGAACCCACGAATGGGAATATCCAAGAGCAACAATTACTACACCTATTCATTAGTAATTTTCATCTTTTTGCATTATATAATTCTAAAATAACCCTGGATACAACTCCTGCACTGAAATATGACATAGTGTAGCAATTTGTGACATTGGGTTCTTTAAATAGGTCCTTAATGCAAAGTTTTTTTGGTCAACAACTCTGTAAACTGCCCCTGCATACTGTTTTTATATTTAGAAATTTTTTATTCTAACAGTTTTGGACCAAACTGCCCCTGCGTATAGTTTTTATAGTTAAAAATTTTGATTTTAAGATTCTTTGACCAAACTGCCCCTACATACTGTTTTTATAGCTAAAAAAAATTTGATTATAACGGTTCTGGACCAAACTGCCACTGCATACTATATTTATAGTTAAAATTTTGATTTTAACAGTTTTGGACCAAAATGCCCCTGCATAATGTTCTTATAGTTAGAAATTTTTTATTCTAAAAATTATGGACGAAACCACCCCGCATATTGTTTTTATAGTTAAAAAAATTTGATTTTAAGATTTTTGGACCAAACTGCTCCTGCATACTATTTTTATACTTAAAAAAACTTGATTGTAACAGTTTTAGACCAGGCTGCCCCTACATACTATTTTTATAGTTATAAAATTTTGATTTTAACAGTATTGGACCAAAATGCTCATGCATACTGTTTTTATACTTAAAAAAATATTTGATTTGAACATTTTTGGACAAAACTGTCCCTGCATACTGTTTTTTTATTATTTTAAAAGTTTTAGACCAAGGTATCCCTACATACTGTTCATTTGGTAAAAAATTATTGATTTTAACACTTTTTACCCAAACTGTCCCTACAAATTGTTTTTTGGTAAAAAAAAACCAAAATAGTCCTTTTAAGTGTTTTTGACAGATTATGCGTTTTTGTGATGAATTAAACTGATCATTGGCGACTCCAGACCCCATTAGAGTTTTTGAAATATCGAGGGGCCTGGTTACCTTGGTATTTATTATCTTGACGAGGTATCTATTCTTTTTTTTTTTATATGTGTTTTCTGTCATGATTTTCATTTATTATTCAAACAAATCAAGATGTTCAATTTAACAATAGACTATTATACTATTTTACTTAAATTAGGAAGTATGATGGAGTCATCTTACTTACAACTTAATTATTACCAAATAGATAATCACTCTATTGAAGTAATTAGATATTTCATTGGTGTTTGGAGGTTCTTTTTAATACTAAGTATCAGCAAACATATATTTATCATGTAGTTATCCTTCTGGTTCAACAGTGGATTTTGCATGTGATATCAACAGATCTCCAATATTAGCAATCAGTAATTTGGCAGCTCATACAAAGGTTTGTAAACAAAACTCAAATTTAAAATAATTCACTTTGTTACTCCATATATCTTTACCTCTTGTTATAGGAATTGCCTATATTGATAATATTTTCTACTCATTACCAAATTTTTAGCAATTTCAAATGTTCAACTTTATAATTTTGTTATTTTTGTAGGCACTTTTGGCTAATCCTAAATGCTCATTATATGTATCTAAAGAACCAGAGATAAATCAGATTTAATCATACTCTTACATGGTGTTGTTGTTTCTGTAAGTGATCACATTCTCCAATTCAAGAAACTTTTTTTTTTATAATTTTTCATAAAATAACTTTTTTATTAATCTTTTTCATTTTAGATACCGGTCTTCCATTAGGATTCACCTGCTTTGCTTCATCTATATCTATACAGGACCTGATGAGGTTAAAAAAGGAACAACCTCTACTCTACGTCTTGTATCTGTATCAGTAAAGTGGTTGGATACAGAATGACAAAGTAATCATAATACGTACTTTATAAAGCTAGCATTTTTTCTTGAATCTCATGCATTTGAAACCCCCTTTTTTAACTAATGCAACTCAAAAGTTTTCTTAATTATGATTTAACACTCAAAAGTTTTATAACTTATATTATGTTTAATTAGCACTTAGTGAAAATATTACTATATAAAGGCCAGTCTTTTGGGAAGACATACATACAAATCATATACAAATTTCAGAAAGAAAACAAACTTAGAGGTTTTTGTGTTGGGTTGAGGTCTTATGACCATTTTTGAAAATATGTTATTATATTAAAGCTTTTAATTTGTAAGTTTGTTATACTAATTCGTTTTTATATTTTCTTCGTTTTTGGATTATTGTAATAAAGTCATTGTATATTGCGGTTTAATCATTAATATATTGATCATATGTTTTATAGGGTGATGTCGAAAATATTTAATTAAATATTTTAAATATGTTTTTTTTTTTGTTTTATAATTGTACTGTTTCAAAAAGATAATTAATTAAAACTCATACATATGTTATACTTTTGGTCTCTCTCTCTCTCTCTCTCTCTCTATATATATATATATATATATATATATATATATATATATATATATATATATATATATATATATATATCAAAATAGTTCAACCAAAATTCATTTAAAATCTAATATTTCAAATACTTTTTAATAATAATTGTAAAAATTTCAATATGTATTACTTAATTGATTGATTAATAAAAATATTAATGTTTTGAAAATCCTAATTCTTAAACTTATATTATTTAATTTGTTAGTTAACTAAATTATTTTTCCTACATAAAGATAACATTTTTATGTTTGGCTAGTCATATTTGTTTATCTAATTAGAAAACAAGGTATACATACAATAACTACTTCAATTTCACATAGAAATCGATACCACTAGAGAGGTATGTTGTGTTTAACCGATAGTAGGAGATCCACATATCCTTTTTAATTATTTATATTAATGCTTAGTAATATCTATTGCACAAATGACCCTGAAAAAGAAAAAGATTCTTTTAAATCTAAAAATGTTCGAGATTACATTTTAGCATTTCCTTCCTAAAACTATTTTTAAATTGTTCCAAGTATGTTGCTTGTTTCTAGATAGCCCGTCTTTAGATCATTGTTTCATTTATAATAATATTATATAATATGCATTATGTAAGAAGAATAAGAAGTTTTGTTACTTGTGTACACAAAATCTGTTTCTTTTTTTGAAGCGTTTGAATGAGAGATTAAATGACCATTTTACTCTTACATTCCAAAATATATATTTCACCAATTTTAACATAACAAGAGTCATGTCAGTCTAGATTAAGTAGGGGTGAGCAAAGGTGGGTACCTAGCCAAATTTACTGGAAACGGAATTGGAACCGAAACCGGTGGTTCCTAGGATGTCGAAACCGATTACATCAGTTCCTAAAACTTTGGAACCGCTCCCAGAACCGCTAGGACCGGAACCGGTTCCGGGTAACCACTTACTAAAAACTTTGAAACTAATTAAGCCAAATACCAAAAAAATCTTAAAAATTATATACTTTGGCATATCATAACTTATGTCAAGTTCCCACCTATTTATATGGTCACACAACGGATGTTGGAATTGATACAAACATAGCAATAATCTGTTAATTATTTTGCTTTATAGATTCATTTCCTTCGTTTTCATTTATGCTGAGGTGATGTGGGATAGTGTTTGAAATACAAAAGTGATCGCACAATATCTTAATAAGCCATTTGAGTAGGTTATTTGGGACTTAAAAACAAATTGCATAACCTTTTTGAAATATGTTAATTGAATTTTTTAAAAGAGACAGATGATATGGCGATTTATAATAGTGGTATATAAATTGCAAAAAAAAATTCAAAATTCTGAAAATTATTTTTTTAAATATTATTTTCGTTATTTAATTTATCAAAATAATTAAATAAAACAAAATAAGTTACCGTATTCTCGAAATATAAGTGAAATATTCTAATAGAATATTAAATTGTAAAGAATCAAATCGAATTTTTAGAATGTTAGAATATTCTGCCAAAATTGGTAGATATGTTAAAATACTTTAATATTCTACTTGAATTGTTAGATTTGTTACAATATTCTAATATTCTATTACAATTTTTTTTTGAACATTTATAGTTTAAAATGTACAAGGGTATTTTGAACTGAAATTGTAATAAAATAAACTCTTTTAGTTTGGGCATTTGTAGCATTAAGTATTGAAAATTGTTTGGTAACTTTGTTGAATGTTCTCAACTCATATTTACATGCAGAAAAACATAGGCAGCCAAGTTTTAGATTGGCTTTTGTTTAATTTTTTTTTATAATAACTTAATATATTTTTTAATATGACATGGAGGATTTAGGAAAGAACTTAATATATTTTTTAATATGACATGGAGGATTTAGGAAAGAATGAAAGATGACTATCTAAATATAACAAATTTCATTCCATCCAACTAAAAATCAATTCATTTCTTGTGGTTTGTAGGTTTCTTTTTCCTATATCAACTGGGTCAACATCCACAAATACCAATAGAACCTCTTATATGTGATAAAGATTCAAAATGCATCATTCTATTGATTTAAGAAACACACAACCCCACAAAACCGGGTTCTTTCATAGTTAATAAACAAAGAAAAATAGTTTAATATAATATACACATATACAAATGTCTATTGGTAGAACATAAAAATCATGAATAATGATATATTCGTATTTTTAATAAAAATAAAACCTTAAATTAAAAACAAAACAATGTTTTAGTATATATTAAGGTTAGGCCTAATGTTATTTAAGGACATGTGCATATCTTAAGATGCCTCTTGATTAATGTTACATTTTTCTTATAATCATGTATATGCTTTTGCAGATAACATATATATATATATATATATATATATATATATATATATATATATATATATATATATATATATATATATATATATATATATATATATATATATATATATATATATATATATACCCACACACCTTTTTCTTCTTTTACCTTTTTTTTGTTGTAATTATTAGTTTTTTTATTCAACAATACCTTATTTATCATTCTTAGTTTACTTAGACTAACCCTATATATAATTGTTCACTTTGTGAATTTAATTGATTCAATGTAATAACAATGCTTATCTTACAAAGGTAGCAGAAATTAAATACAAACTTCTAGTAGATGATGGAATTAAAGCCTTAATCTTCATTTCTTCGCTAATTAAAATCCAAATATTATGATCCATATATGACACTCGGTGTATATATATATATATATATATATATATATATATATATATATATATATATATATATATATATATATATATATATATATATATATATATATATATATATATATATCATATTTTGTCAACCATATTAATTTAGAACGCTCAAATTTTCAACTTTTTTTAAATTAATACATTGAATCAAATATTATTGTAATTTCAATATTAATTATTTAATTTCAATATAATATACTCAGTTTGTTAACTAAATATGATGTAAAATTCAAAATATATTTTTTATAATATACTAAAAACCTCTTTTTTTTAATAGTTAAAATGTTTAAATGGATGATCTAAATTAAAATGTCAAATTAACAAAAAAAAATTAGTTAAAAATTACATTTTATAATAGTAATATTTTCCATAAAACAGACAGTCTAAAGTAAATTAAAATACTAAAAGTTTTAATAAAATATTAAATATAAAGCATGTATCAAAAGATAGTTTTAAAAATCATTAAAAATAAAATATGTCTATTTAAATTGAGTTTATTTTGATTTTCATAAGTAGGGAATATTTAGATGATGCAATTTTAAATATAATAATATGAGGTCTGTTATTTGATATTCATAAATCCATTACAAAAAGTAACTTCATACATTCATTTTTGATAATTCTTATCATTTATTTAAAATACTTAAAATATTTTATACTAAATTAGTTTAAGAATTATTAATTTAAACTTACTAAAAAGTATATATTTATTTGAATAACATATATTTATCAATATTTTAATTATAACTGCATAATACGCGAAATATTGTGTAGTATATTTATAAAGAAGACATTTTCTTTTCCATTATAATGTCACCTCTGAAAATTTTCATTTTCCACATGATGAGAATCATTCAAAAGTTTTATAACTTATATATATACTTAATGGTATTTTATGAAACAAATTGATTAAATCATGTTCACTTTTTAACTTTTATATATATATATATATATATATATATATATATATATATATATATATATATATATATATATATATTTCATGACCATTGTATTCTAAAGGATTCATCATAATATCTTTACCTATGTGTATATATAATTTCGTTTCCATACAGAGAATACTAATAGATGTATTATTACAAAAAAATTTGGACTCGTTTGTTACAAGGTTTGTTATTGGTTTAATACTTATAGGGTTTTTATTCTTATTATTAATGTTTTTTTTAAATTTTGATGAAGTTTTTGTATTCTATTTGTTTGTTTCATAGGTTGGTTCTCACATCTCAAATAAAACCAAAACCTAGAGTGATAATACATTTCAACCATATATTCATCTACCTAGAAGATTTTTTTTTAATTATTTTTTTATATTTTACTTTCAAATTTTAACTAGGATTCTAATTATTAATTCTTCCAATTGAGTAGAATGACAGGATTGCTCATTCTTAGAGCATTTTTTATTAAGCCTGTTTGCTTAATTTTTTTAGCTGAATAAATACGTTATAGGTTTAAAATGTGATGATTAGTTATATAAATACTTTTAATTTGAAAAAGTTAAAATATTATGTTTAATTAATTCATTAAAAACATGACTTGAATGATTCAATATTTTTACTCAAATAAGTATTTACATATGTTTCACTCTATATTGTATATCTCTATATTAATGTATGATATATGATATATTCACATGACTCAATGTACGCAAGTGCAAAGCTTAACCAAGTGAATGGCTGCCAAAATATAATAACCAAGATGATATTAAACAAGTTGATGAGATTATGTGAGTAAGAGAAGACGAATGCAACAATTTGGATTTAGTGTGTTATTCAAGTAAAAAACCGAATTTGTTTACAATGGACCCAAATAACCAAAAAACTAATTAACAAAAGTAATACAATTCGTTTAAGTGACAAACATCAAACCGATAACTTGAAATCTGACTTATATGCTTGACGATCATGCAGTCATGAAGTATATTCGGTGTTATGATATTCTCTAGGTAAAATGACTTCATTACTTACATTCGTCACTATGTAAACTTGTAATTAAGTATTTTTTTCACTGATATTATATATAGATTGCAAATTTTTATTTGTGTAGGTGAATGGAAAAAAATAGTTATTGATGTATTTTATGAGGAAAAATAATAGATCTAATTACTATTGTTAGAGAACAAACGCATGTTTGGATATATATATATCATTAATTAAGCTAATACAATTCTAAAAGATAACTATACAAATTGATTAATGAGCATAATAGTAAATAATATAAAAAATCAAAAGTAAATGAAATTTTAAACTATTTAAAAATAAATACTCTTGAGATGAGTTAGTTTGAATATATATATATATCTATTTTATTCTATATTTAAAGTACTTACAATGTAAAAAAATATTATTTCAAAATGATACCAATATAACTATTTTTAATAACATATATTAATTATATTATAATAGTCTAAACAACGCCATATTCGTCTAATTTCAAAATAAATAAAGCAAACATCATGTAACTGCTAAATATAGTCTCCATATTTATATTACACACCGTTCAAATCTACTTACAAGAAATCATATATATATGTATTGTGTAAGGAAAGCTAGGAAGCATGTGAATGATTATGGGTTATCACTCTATCAGCTATCAACATTCTTCTGTGAACGTACATTCGGATGTGCATCCAAGCTGAAGGGTACTCTCTCTTGAGAATCATTGGCGTTAAGTAGTGGCAAAAGAAAATTTGGTTGTACATTTGGGGAACTTGAGCTAACCAAATGGAAGTTATTATTTTGTCTAGCAAGATCATAATTCTCTCCTAAAGTGGGCATCAGATAGGGAGAGAAAGCTGGGGGTGTGATGGCTGAAGGAGGACAGAAGAGAAACTGAGATGCAGATGGAAGAGCCATTGAAGGATCAGTATGAGAAGAAATTAGCCCTTGGTTCCCAAACTGAGATATTGCTACATTTGAATTCGGTTCCCAATTATATGAAGGGTTGTATGGAAACAATCCAGGGTAAGAGTATTGAGGTATGGGAAAAAAGTTCAAACCTCCATTTCCATCTCCATTTTCTTGCTCGTTCCACTTGTTTTCAACTACTGCTTCCTTCCCTTTCATTCTCTGATTGTCTCCATTGATGCCATGATCGTTGTCAAGCTTCATTCCTTGTTTGGTATACAGTAAGGTTCGGTTTCCAACATCTTTAACAAAGGTTGCATTTGGATTAGTTAGGAAGTGAGAGAAAGAAATTTGAGGTGAATTCAAATCTTGAGGAATAAAGGTCGTCGGTGCTTGATGGAATTGATTGAGATCTCCAGGTATCATTTGGAGTGGTGGAAGCTTATCAATATCATCTTTAGTTGAATCTAGCAACCAATCTATAACCTTGCTAGGTTGGTTTAACCCTAACCTATCTTGAAGATCATACAATTGAATAGCTGTAGGAACAGAAAGTCTAATTCTTCGGTCCCTTAATCCTTTTACAGTGCATACCTTGCTATGCCTATCTTTCCCTCCAAAATCCTTAGACACTCTTACGATTCGTGGGTTCTTAAAACCTGCCCATTGTCTTGAAGTTGATGTATGCTTCGGAAATATATGCTCATTGCTGCTGCCTTCTTGCTTTGCTCGAACGTCTTTTCCTTCTGAAGTATTGTTGAACATCTTACTTCTTGCACCATCTGGCTGCAAAAAAGCAGCTAAATACACAACTGTTCAACCGTTACTTATCTTCATGTATATATATGTACTTGATTTCTTTGATAATTGATTATGTGGAATTAATTTGGAACGTTTAGGTTATACCAATTACTCTAAGTTAATCAAACACTCGAAGTTCAATATCAAGAAATGTCTTCACTTATACTGTATATACTATAACAAACATTAACAACGAGTAGTTATTCCAGCATCCATTATGAATTAGGAAGATTACAAGTAGATGATTGATGATTAATTCTTGAAGATAAGAATAGAAAACTAGGGTTTTGTAGTCAAGATCTAAATTAATATGCTATATTTTATGATTAAAAGAAGAAAATAATGAAAGTTGAGAAGATGAACAAGAACAAGCATGTATGGTTTGAGATCATTACAAGTGAAGGCTAATTAATACCTGCAAATTCAATCTGTTATAGTACTTCGATTCGAAAGGTATAGATCACAAAAATGAACTCAAATCGATTAAAACTATCATGTGCCTTTGGTAGTACTGCAGATCTGGCAGTGTAAAGTTTCCTGTAAAGAAAGATGAGAAACTCCAGTCTCTGAATAGAATTGTTGATGAATCCGTGTGCAAGTTCTTTGGGAAGCTGTATATAAACCTGATTTCTAATTATGTGCAACAAAAAAAGCAATATATGTCTCTATCACTTATCAATATATATATTATTCTTTAAATTTAAATACACTACAATTCATATATATTTTAATTCTTTATGTGAAGATGATATTTCTAAGAATCTTACCATGTTGCACGCGAAAGAAAAGTAAAAGGAATGGCGAATTTACGAACACGTGCTGTCTTTGTCAGCCGACACGCAAGTTAGTTAAATGCATACCACACACTGAACATTTTAGTTAGTGAAGGGAGTTGTACTAGTCACACCTTTAGTAATCATGTAGTTATATATCAATGATATATACTTGTGTATGATTAAACCAATCAAGGTAGTCGTCAGTGCAAAAAATAAAAACTTCAACTATATGTTGGACCATTCTATATATCCTAGGTAGAAAAAGTGGATAAATGCTTTATTGTACATATAGCTGGCTTTTACAGTCATTTATAAGGTATATATATTCATGCTTAATTACCCAAACTCAAAAACTACATGCATATATGGGCTGGAGAAAAAGAAAAGGTGTTTGCATAGTACTACTTTTAATAATTACTTTAATTTCTTATTTATGTCATGTTTGTTCTATTTGTTTTCTTTCTTATTTTTCTGATTCTTAGAAATAATCATAGGGAACATTTCATAAGTAATGGCTGAACCAAATCCAGAATTTATCGAAGAAACATAAAAAGTGCCAAAGATATGTTTAGTGATATGTGTGTATAATATTATTGAAGAAAGGAGAATATTTGATCAAACAGTATGTACAAGCAAATTATATTAAAAAAAATTAATCAATTGACTAAAACTCCCAAATGCAACTTTGAGAAAGCTGTTGTGTGAACCACAGAAGGATTACTGCTTAGATAAAGCCAGCTACAGTATATGTGTAGAGGAGGGACCAAAAGAATAAGGGTTTTAAAAGATATCCCACTGTTATATTGCTTATTGCTCTAGGGACCACCTGAGATTATAACCATATATTATATTGTAAGATTGTAAGATATGGAAATGAATAATTATACTTTAATTTACATAAGTTCTAATACAAACTAAATGTATTATTATCTGATTAACAAGTACCAGAGATAATATGTAGTCGGCTTGTTTGACCACATATTGTAGACCAAAGATAAAATTCGATACTGAAGGATATATTTTGTTTCCAAGTTTTGGAAGTCAATCGGTAAAATGAGTGGTAGAGTTCAGGATTTGTTTATATTTCGATTAAAGGTGGGAGACTTCGGTTACACACAAGACTGTCTTTCTCTTTGCGGGAGATAAGCATGAGAGCTAATTAACTACTTTTGTGCTTGACGGATTGGTCTAAATTGTGGAATTGGGGAGCGAGTAATGCTTGGGGATGAGATCACGTTTCATAAACATCTACATAAGTACTTAGCTAAGAAAAGAAAATTTGTATGTGCAGAAACTTTATGAAAAATAGATATATGGATGCATGAAGCATAATAATGGCTGCTGCAAGACTTTTATGGTTGCAGCTGCAACTGAAGCTTTTACTGCTCATCGCTACACTCTTTTTTGGTGTCCTTTCTTCTAACGTAAATCATTAATTAAACATGAAACCCTAGGATTAATAAATATTTGATTAACCATGAAACCCTATCATTAAAGAGATCTAGAATTGATCAAACCCTAAAAGCTTCACTTAATTAAGTAGTAAGGGTTAAGATCACAAGTACTTCACTTTTTTATCTGTTCACCTAAGTAGATCACCATAAAGAATTGTACCAAGTTACACTAATAAAAAGGGGCCGTTTTTCCTATTGATTTTAGCCACCGAAAAATTGCATTTAATGACATATAATGGCAGCAAAAAACGAAACCCCAATTTACCGATCACTACAAGAGTCAAGAAAGATGGATAATAGCAGCGACAGTCCACGTTAGCGGCGACATGTAATTGATGCGTTACATGCCATCGCTAATGTGGGTTGTCGCCGCTAATACCACGACAATGTTGATCCGCATCAAATGAACACTGTGTGTTCGATATGCATTTAATCTGACGGTTGGAAATGAGTAAAAAAGGCGATGATTTTTCCCTCCAGGCGTGTCACCGCTAATACCCAACGTCGCTGCTAAAAGCTTTCGCAAATAACCCCATGACTTCAGCTATTTCCTGTGTGTGTCTGCCTCCTTTGCTCTTGTCTGAAATGATTCCTAATCCCCCCTCCCCCGACTTCCTTCCTTTCGAAGGAAATAAATTATTTGGGTGTATCTTCACTAGTTTGATATTGAACAACACAAATTTAAAAAAGAAAAAAAAAATGCAATTTATTACTTCTTCCTTTTTTTTTTTTATCCGTACTCCGTTGCAATTACCGATGGATTTATGATGAAATATTAAAAAAATGTTTTTTCTTCCTTTTCACCTGTGCATTAGCTATGGATTTAGTTTTCCTTCGGATTATTTCTTATGAAGGGGGTAATTCGGTTAACCCTATTGTCAGGTCGGATTTCTACTTAAAATAAAAGTCAATGTTAGTCAAAGTAACTTCTATTCCTATTTGACCTCAACATAGCCTTAAGCCTTCACTGGAGCTACCATCTTCTTTGACGGTACACTATTCTCGGTGGAGCTTGCTTCCGTGACGACGCATCCAACTCTGGCGGACCCTACAAGTTTACACTCCCAAAGTTCCTTCCTGTTAGTTGTTGTCTAAGAGATACATCTATAAGGATTTCATCTTCAACGACTCGTTTTCCAGATTATTCAATTCAATAGGTTGTTTCACAGGAACCTACAAGATCTTTATCAGAATCTGAAGCAAAGACGGATTAAAGTGTTTGTACGTCGATAGCCCAAACATAACGATCGCACAAAGTTAAACTCTAATCAAATTGCAACATAGAGTTCCAGTATTCTAGGCTATCGCAAACGAAAAACACAACCTTTCGTCTATTCTAGGCTATCGCATTGCAACCATAGACCAAGTGTATCTACTACTCGTCACACAAACAAGAGGGGGCTACTAGTAATTTCCAAGATCAAAATCAACGATACCACCACAAACATTAATTATTGATGCAAAACACGAACATTAATTTTCTATAAGGAGGATAATGATCATTGAGGTCGTAAATTAGTAATAGAGGATGGGGAAAGAAAACGATTGTGGTGTGGAAATGCAGCTTCCCAAAATGCAAGCTAAATTTTTTATTTTTAAAATAATATAAAATCCATTTTTAGTAAAGTTACATTCAGGATAAACCATTTTTCATAAACCGTTATTTAAATATCAGAGTTATTATTAAAACAATGCGGAAATCTCGAATCATAAAACTTTTGATGTGTGTGTACATTCATGACTTCACAATTTGATAATTACCTACAAAATATTTAATTCAAAACTGTAAGCACGGAGCTTAGTGGGTTCCTTAAATATCGCATACAACATAGCATAGCAATCAACTATGGGTTATCAGCAACCCTTGGGACTATCAACAGTCCTAGTAGGCTAACAGAACATCATGTGGATTAACAGTACACCTCACAAGTTATCACTAACCTTAGGGACTATCAGCAGTCCCATAGACTGATAGCAGTCTAGAAGTTATCAACAACTCGGTTCACATATAACAACAATAAAAAAATAAGACCTAGCTGGTCAACAAGCATATATTACTACACAAGCAAATATAGTGAGAAGACACACCTCGTAAATAGAAGCTAAACACCACAACTCTCACCCAAATAAGAATGATTCTAGATGGCACTTAATGGCAATGAAGAGCACCCTTTCGGTCTACACCCCAAAACCCTAAGTTTGACCAAAAGTCAACCATGGTCAAAAGTCAACAGTCAAAGTCATCCTTAGCTAGTTGTCACATCGTGACCACCCATTGGTCATGTCGTGACAAAGTCCATACAAAATAGTCATGATATCTTCTATCGTCATCGTGTGACACATCACCCGCCACGTCATGAAACTCGATATGGACAGCCTAAAGCATTAACCTCTTAATCCTTCAAGCCAAACTTTCAAACCTTCCAGAAAGCTTTTCCCAATCCAAAGGACCATAAAAATCATAGCTTTATAGTCATGCATGTCCAATTCATGAATTGAACACTTACTAGGTCAAAATAAAGGAAAATGAGATCAAAACTAAAGCTTGGAGTCCAAACCACCACCGATCCTCAGATCTAAGACATATGCTGAATAAAAGCCCTCAATGATCCATAAAGTTGCAAACTTTATGGATCACATGCATTCTACCCAACCCAAAAATGAAGAAAAATGAATAAAACTTAGCTCTAGCATGCTTAAGAGATAAAGGCAAGAGCTTTAAGACTTACAAAGGTCAAAAAACAATACAAGGTGGTGAGGAAGAAGCTTGTTTGCTGAAACAATGCCCCAAAGCGGCCATCTTCTTCAACAAGGAGAACCAAAACCACTCAAAATGGCTAAAACCACCAAAGTGAGCTAGTGTTAGTTTTTCTGGCGTTTAAGGGAGTTGGAGGCTGAGATATGAACCCTAAATTAGAGCTTAGGGTGCTTAAATACGAAGCAAACCCAAAAAGAATCATGGGCTCAGGCTGCAACCTTTGTCAACTCATGAACAATTATGCGTCACGTCGTGACTGCTCCTGCAAATGTGAATTCTTTAACTCCACTTGTCACGTCGTGACACTCGGTTTTACCCAAAAACCAAGTTTTTGACTCCTTGATGCCCTAAACCGACCAAATCCAGGAAACGAGTGTTACAACTCCACCACTTAAATTTAATTTTGTCCTCAAAATCTTCCTTTACCAATCATCCTAAAACTTCCCCCTCCGAAAGCACAACAAGGGATCTTCCCAGACCAACAACTTCTTCCTTGAGCCATCACTACAGCGGATGCCCAAAACTACGACAAAGAACCTAAAGATTTCCAAAATCAAGTGTGTACGCCAAACCAGAGTGAAGATTTTCCAAGATCAAGATCACCCCCCCCCCCCCCCCCCCCCCGGACATAAAATGAAGATGAACACATCACAACCAACTCGACAAGAGTTGGCCCCTTCACCCTTAACTTAAAATTCCATGAACATGTTTGTCTTCTCGGCAGACAAGGCCTCCATCACACATCCCCCATGTTGACCAAGACTCAAGGGTCTGAACCCAACCAAAACCATCCCAATCTTACGGCATCCCCCTGACAACTGTAGATAGGAATCCAATACTAACTGTAGAAACTGCCAACCTCACTTATTGACATCAGAGCGAGAAAGAACAAGCGAGAGCTAATCTAGTCCACACATCCCTCTGGTTCAAGAACCCTGCATCAAGCCATAGTGTTAGGGTGCAAAGTCACGCTTGGATGTGGAGTGTTGTGCTTACCCTCTTGTATGTGTAAATAGGTTAAGTCTTTCCTATAAATATGAAGTGAGTGACTCCCATTATGTAATTATTGTAATGAACCATTTCGAGAGCATTAGTTTCAGAGAGAAACTAGAAAATCCACTTGTACTCTTTCTAATTCAACTAATGAGAGCTTAAAAAGATTTATTTACTCCATGTGTTCTGGATTGGTACGATGAATCACTAGATCTTTCTTATTTTGTACATGTCATCATAATCAAAACAACTACACATGGAGATAATTAAACGTAGCAGAAGCGGTTCAGCTCATCACGACCCAATATTAGACATCATGATTGGGGTCCTTAACTACAAAATTGACTTATTGACAAGTCACAACTAATCAACAACTCCCACGATCATAACTATGGTCAATATCAAAACTCCTACGAAACTTAATCTCCTAGAACATCACAAGTGCACAACCATCTGCCAAGACTCACAAGGGTTTTATAACTACCCTCACCACCGCCTCGTGGTATTCCAAACCAGCATACCACTTCCATATGTCAATCTAAACAACTATTGGTTATCAGCAACCCTAGAACTATTAATTTTTCTGAGGACTATCATTAGTACTGGAGTTATCAACAACTCATGAAGTACTCATAACAACCACCAATTACAAAGACTTGGCTAGTCTAGTATGCGTACGTCAATGACATATTTAAACTATGGAGATATGGCTCACACAAAACCTCATCATGAAACAAACACGAGTTCGTTAGGAAGAGTTCCATCAACGAGCTATCAACATATATCCATGACTTTCCCAGCAAGTCAACACTCTGCAACTCCTGAACTCAGCCTGTCAATCACCGAGACAGAAATGGCGACACTATACTGCTCAAACAACCACCAATTCCATACGATTAACGAATCCACACAGACAAGTATCTACTACTCAATTGTCGACCTTATTCATGAAAGTAGACTCGACGATTGCTCACATCATGATGTGACACCATCCAATCACTGGGATGAGAAGCTAACGTCTCCTCACCATTCTTACCATCTCCCAACCACAACATAAAGACTACCGACCCGCATCCTACGGGCATGGCATATTGCCCTTATTCAACTGACTGGTAGGAACACAGTCAACATTTCACTCAGTATTCTACCAAAATACACGAGCCATATGATAATAAGACATGCACCATTCTATAATCTCCTTGGCACTATGTAACATTCCAAAAATCAGGGAAAATTTTTCATTTTTTAGAACATTCGAAAATCCAAAAGTTTCACAAAATATAGTTTCAAAAATTTACAAGAATGAATCAGAGTATCCCAAAAGCATAAATCACATAAAAATCAAGGATGATGTGCACGATGAAGCCTTCACCTTGCCCCTGTCCTCTAAAGTACTTGAAATCATAAAACAAAATTGCATGCCAAAGCTTAGTGAGTTTCCCCCAAAGTACCCCACACTACTAAATAGATAACAACATGCATACATGAGCCTTCAGCATGACTAGACCACCTCGCAGGGCCTACAGCCTATCTAGACTGCCTTGTAGGGCCTGCAGCCTATCTGTACCGCCCCAAGTGTCTTAGCCTTTAGCAAAAAGCAGGACCGCCTCAACCCAACAACAATATGTCGACATATGCAATAGATAAACATAAACACATAACCAACAAGTACATGTAATCTTACAAATCTACCGGCCTAATATATAACTAACATACATCATCCTACATACCAGCATACATAACCTAGTAGGACGACATTGGTGCCTCTGACTTACGAGTAGAATGAGGAAAAACTTACCTCATAGTATGAAAGATAGATGAATTGATCACTGCTCCAAATACTAACTCTACTAGTCACATGTACAATAAATAGGGACACAACCTTAATCTACTACTCAAGATACCCTATTTTACCTAAAATCAAACTTGGTCAAAGGTCAAAGGTCAAAAACCACATTCAAAAGCCACACATCCATCCATCACGGTGTGACCAAAAAGTGGCCACGTCGTTACCTAGTAAAACAAAATAGCTAAGTTATACCATTCTCACGTCATGAGCCACAAACCCTCACAACGTGAGAAACGTCCTGAACAACTTGATGCAGTAAGCTCTTAATCCTTTTGGACAAGCAACCAAAACTTCCAGAAAGTCTTATCTACCCCATAATATCATAAGAATCATGGTTTTTTGGACATGCATGTCCTAAAAACAAGCTAGGGCACGAATGGAAGAAATGGCATTATAAGCATATGCAAGAGTCTTAAAACCCAACCATACTTCAGTTCCAACACTTATATTACCAAAGGGACATTGGAGATCCATAAAGTTGGAAACTTTATGGATTCCAAGCACTATATCATTCTATTTTTGAAAGATAATGCATAAGAAACCTAGATCTACGCTTATTGACTCATAAAGCATTGGACTTGGAAACTCATAAGAATCTATAAGGTATAAAGATGAATGATGATGAGACTTGAATGCAGAAATGATGAAATAGATGCTCTTGTTCTTCTTCTTCTTTGCTAGAAATCATCCCCAAATGAGCTTAAATCAACAATGGGGTGCTAGAGTTTCAAATGGAAGTGTTAAGAGGTGATGGAGGCTGAGGGTGGGCTAATCCTAGCCCTCACTTCCTTTAAATATGGAACAAATCCCCCAAAAATAGGGTTTTTCTCATAGTCGTGTGTCACGACGTGAACCATAAGGGCTCACGTCATGAGTTTCTAGGGAGTACACATTTCCTCCATCTAGGCTCATGTGAGTAGGGTGTAAACTTTAAAATTAAATATAAAATTCTAAAATGGTGATTACCGGGAACTAGGTGTTACACACTGACACATCGTTAAACAAAACATGTCCGTGCATCACCAGAACAAGCTAGACAATCAAACTTTGATCCATCATGAAATCACAACAATTCACACCCTCCAAGAGGAAACACAATGCTCCCCAACCGATTGTGTTCCTTCTTCGCAGTGACCTTACCCAAAAAGGAGACGTACCAGTGAATTGAATGAAACGAAGAACCTCAACCGGTATTAAACTTATTCTTCTAATAAGCATAACAAGATATCACACCTTGAAGAAGTTGAATAGATCCCATCAAAGGGAAAAATACCAATAAAACAACCACTCTCGAAGAACAACTCCAAAATTATCCAAAAATGCTGCCAAAATCATGGTCAAATCAACCCAGTTACCAACCCAGCAGACGCGAACTGCTAAAACCGAACTTTGCGTAACCACGATGATAACAACGTTGATCCGATATCTGATCTCCTAATAACTAAGGCTAGTTGCGATCTCAATCCCACTAGGGACCATAGTTCTATAACTTACAAATCGAGAGGACACTTGCACAGAGGTGAAGATACAAACTTTATTGAATTTGACTAAGGGTTAATGCATCAAACGCGTCCTCAGCAGATACTACCTAAAACCTTAAAATAACCAGAATGAACCCTGTGACCAATCAACCATTTCCCAACTCAACTAAAAATAACAAACCTATATTGTAGGACAACCATGCTTCTTATGCTTTGTACACAATTAGAGTGGCTTAAGATCCTCTATCCAGGTCCACAGAGCTACCATAAAGGAACTACTGACCACAACAAATTCCTTACCCACTAGCTTCCAGATGTGAGGACAACACACATACACACACACCTGACGGAACCTTGCTCTACACCCATAATCTGACTATATCTTAAATTCTATGCAACCGTGAAGGACGCCAATAGATCCTTGAAAACACACCCAGAAATTTCCTAACTATGAACACTTTGATGATAACCACTTTCTATTTCCCTAGACAGCCATAAACCCTAAACCAAAACCTAACTCTCCTGAACTGCATGTTACTCTGGCCCATCATGATGAAACCATAAAAATTGGACCGACCGATGATCCTCCAAGTAGAATAACCAGTTCTCTCCCACTTATGGTTTGAACCATCATCGACTAACGTTTGCAACACCAAAGCCTCTGACCGAATTAACCTTGAACACACTCAACTTAACTTTTATAATGAATGAAACAAGACAAGATGATCCTTTGAGCAAGAACACTTCGAATATCAGATGGAGACTTCAAAGACCATTCCGCCAGCATCGCCAACTAAACTTGGTGAAAACGATTAGAACACCATTGGATAAACAAAGCACCTTCCGAACTGACTTATAAATAGAAAATATTACACTTGGAGAGTTGATCCACAACCACATCCTCCTCTTGAAACATCAAGAATTCCCGCCTTGCTCTAGGATACAAATGAACTTCAACGATCTATAATATATCTTACACCTGTAACATTGTGTAACATCCCTCTCTGGCACGTATCACAATATTGTCCGCTTTGGGCCACTCGGCACGAGGACTTCCCAGGGGGTCACCCATCCTGGTACTACTCCCTCCCGAGCACGCTTAACTGCAGAGTTCTTATGGGATCTGCTGCCCTCACGGCTTTAAAACGCGTTGTGATAGGGAAGGTATCCACACCCCTTATAAAGAATGCTTAGTTCTCCTTCCCAGTCGATGTGGGATCAGATCTAACCCACTTTCACACCCCATTATAGGGTTCGACATCTCCGTCGAACACATCGACCCGTGCCCTGGCTCTGATACCATTTGTAACATCCCCCCTCTGGCACGTATCACAATATTGTCCGCTTTGGGCCACTCGGCACGAGGACTTCCCAGGGGGTCACCCATCCTGGTACTACTCCCGCCCGAGCACGCTTAACTGCAGAGTTCTTATGGGATCTGCTGCCCTCACGGCTTTAAAACGCGTTGTGTTAGGGAAGGTATCCACACCCTTTATAAGGAATGCTTAGTTCTCCTTCCCAGCCGATGTGGGATCAGATCTAACCCACTTTCACAGCTAAGAATGTGGAGGCCCAGTAGAAGGAAAAGGGTTTGGAAAGGATAGATGTTGGAGAAAAGAGGAAGTTCGATGGAACTTCAGGGTCCAACAAGAAAAACAAGTTCTCGAAGTCTGGTTCGAGGGGAAGTGGAGGCGAAGCGAAATGGTGCGACAAATGTAAGAAGAAGCATCATGGAAAATGTGAGGTAGTGGCCATATGCTACAAGTGTGGAAAGCCAGGGCACTATGCCAATGAATGTACCCTCACTAAGAAAGTTTGCTATGGTTGTGGTGAGGAGGGACACATGTCAAGGGACTGCCCGAAGAAGAAGGAGGCAGCTAGACCCAACATTCCACCAAAGCCAAAGGCGAGAGCATTCCAGATGACACTGGAAGCTGCTAAAGATGAAGCTGATGTCGCTTCAGGTACCTTTCTCGTTAACGAATTGCCTGCCCAAATTTTATTTGATTCTGGAGCCAACTACTCCTTTATATCGCATGAATTTGGTAGAAAGCTAGCTTTGCCTGTTGTTAGACTAGATGATGCCTTATTAGTCGAAGTTGCTAGTGGCAAGTTTGTACCTGTTAGCCATCGTATGAGAAACATCTTAATTGATCTGAATGGGAATAAGTTCCACGAGGAATTATTGTCTATAGAACTTAATGGTTTCGACATCGTGCTTGGAATGGATTGGCTTAGCGCCAACGACGCCGAAATTTTATGCAAGAAGAAAATAGTCAAAGTAAACCCGCCTAGGAAAGATTCATTTATGGTGTATGGGGACAAACACAGAGTTAATTCTGGAATCATTTCATTGATGAAAGCCAGAAAATGTTTGACCAAGGGGTGTACATCATATCTAGCATTCGTGATTGATGCTAAGAAGGAAAAGAAGGTGATGCAGAATATTCCAGTTGTGTGTGATTATCCGGAAGTATTTCCCGAAGATCTTCCTGGATTACCGCCTGATCGACAAGTGGAGTTCAGAATCGACTTGTTACCAGGAACAACGCCAATTGCAAAAGCACCTTATCGATTAGCACCGACGGAGATGAAGGAGCTAATGATGCAACTTCAGGAGTTATTGGACAAAGGTTTCATTAGACCTAGTTCGTCACCCTGGGGAGCTCCGGTGTTATTTGTAAAGAAGAAAGATGGAAGTATGAGAATGTGCATTGATTACAGAGAGCTGAACAAGGCAACAATAAAGAATAGATATCCGTTGCCAAGGATTGATGACCTGTTTGATCAATTGCAAGGTTCGAGCTATTTCTTGAAGATCGATCTAAGGTCAGGATATCATCAGCTGAAAGTAAGAAAGCAGGATATAGAGAAGACTGCATTCAGAACGCGATATGGACACTACGAGTTCTTGGTTATGTCGTTTGGACTAACCAATGCTCCAGCAGCATTCATGGATTTAATGAATAGGGTTTGTAATCCGTTCCTTGATAAATCTGTGATAGTGTTCATAGATGACATTCTGATTTATTCGAAAGGCCAAGAGGAGCATGGCAGACACTTGCGAGAAGTGTTAGAAGTCTTGAAGAAGGAGAAGCTGTATGCAAAGTTCTCCAAATGTGATTTTTGGATTCGTGAAGTCCAATTCTTGGGTCACGTGGTCAACCAAGAAGGGATAATGGTTGATCCAACGAAGATTGAAGTTGTAATAAAGTGGGAACAACCGAAGGGTGTGGATACCTTCCCTAACACAACGCGTTTTAACGCCGTGAGGGCAGCAGATCCCATAAGAACTCTGCAGTTAAGCGTGCTCGGGCGGGAGTAGTACCAGGATGGGTGACCCCTGGGAAGTCCTCGTGCCGAGTGGCCCAAAGCGGACAATATTGTGATACGTGCCAGAGGGGGGATGTTACAAATGGTATCAGATCCAGGGCACGGGTCGATGTGTTCGACGGGACGTCGAACCCTATAATGGGGGGTGAAAGTGGGTTAGATCTGATCCCACATCGGCTGGGAAGGAGAACTAAGCATTCCTTATAAAGGGTGTGGATACCTTCCCTAACACAACGCGTTTTAAAGCCGTGAGGGCGGCAGATCCCATAAGAACTCTGCAGTTAAGCGTGCTCGGGCGGGAGTAGTACCTGGATGGGTGACCCCCTGGGAAGTCCTCGTGCCGAGTGGCCTAAAGCGGACAATATTGTGATACGTGCCAGAGAGGGATGTTACAAATGGTATCAGAGCCAGGGCACGGGTCGATGTGTTCGACGGGACGTCAAACCCTATAATGGGGTGTGAAAGTGGGTTAGATCTGATCCCACATCGGCTGGGAAGGAGAACTAAGCATTCCTTATAAAGGGTGTGGATACCTTCCCTAACACAACGCGTTTTAAAGCCGTGAGGGCAGCAGATCCCATAAGAACTCTACAGTTAAGCGTGCTCGGGCGGGAGTAGTACCAGGATGGGTGACCCCCTGGGAAGTCCTCGTGCCGAGTGGCCCAAAGCGGACAATATTGTGATACGTGCCAGAGGGGGGATGTTACACATTGCCTTCAACTTGGTCATCAAACCACAAGAACCATTTAGTCTTAACCATCCATTCTCTTGTGACAAAGAGACAGTTTACTACAAACCAAACTTCACCTTCTTACAATAGAACAGATGAGGAAATCACCATATCATATCTTAACCATCGACGAACCTACATCCACTCTCTCTTCCCTCGAGCACAAGAGGCAGGGAAACACAACCCCGTTGGAGAAATCAACATCCCTTTTCATCAGCTGACCACTCAGCCTCAGGCTGCAATCCTCGAGCTGATCATCACAGCAGCTTCCTCCTTGAGTCACGTGACTCAGACTGGGACTACTTTGAGAAAGGTCTCTGATATCTCTGAATCAGCTAAACCTCACAGGTCTATACCAACCAGATCCGTCAGAAGAGCTATGTTGACCGGCACCAATCAGATATCAAGTTTTAGGTGGGAGATTTTGTGTTGCTTAATGTGTCACCATGGAATGGTGTCATTCAGTTTTGGAAGAGATGCACGTTAGGGCCTCGATTCATTGGTCCCTTCAGGATTTTTTTTTCCGACTTGGCAGGGTTGCTTATTGGTTGGATCTTCTGGATGAGCTTACTCAGATACACAACTGTAAGTCCCCAAATTGCTTGAGTATCAATCAGATCCAATTGATGGTGCGGAATCCCAATCAATTGGATGATGTCAGATCAAATAGAAGAGAAGGAGAAGAAGAATTATATGAATCTATGATGTATTCAATATGAATGACTGATGCTCCTTACAATAGATTCACACACACACACTTCTTTTCTCTAACTTTCTCTCTCTTCTCTAGCCTTTTCTCTTCTTTTTCTCTTAGCCACTTTCTTAACCGTACACTCCCACATGCACTCCTCTATTTATATGGACCTCCAGCCATACACATGTGTACAGCCGCACACACATACAATATTACATAAAAATATATTTTCCTAGAAAAACAAAGTATAAACCATATTTTTAACCCAACAATCTCCCCCTTGGTTTATAGCTTTCTTTTCTAAATGGCCCAACAAACTCCCCCTAAAAAGTAGCTGGCTTTTTCTTGTTAATCTTCATTGGGAGCTTGGCGTCAGCATTAATCTTTGATTTCTTCATAGCTTCAAGATGAACTTGATGAATCTTCATGAATGATTTCATCTCGAGCGGTTGGGCTTTTCTTCAAGATTTGACTTTGAACGCACGTTGGGTGACGAGGCTTGATGTATTGATTCTTAAAAGATAGCGCTTTCAGCTTGAGAATCTTCAGAGAGAACAACGGAGAGAAATAATCTTCTGGATCACTTCAGCAGGTTCATAGCTAGCAGCAACTTGATTGAGGAGGCTTCAATGCAATCTGTCACATAATCTTCAAGTACAGCTTCACCATGCTTCTGGGGTTGACAGATTGAATGTCGAAAGAATAATCTTCATTTCTTGCTCCTTCGAATGAGAATTCTTCAATGCTCACGGATGAAGCCTTGGCTCAGAAGATCTTCAATACAGTCTCCACGAGTCTCATCTACACCTGAAATCACTTTTCAAGACAAAACAAAACTAAAAGAAAAATTAGCACACAAAAAAATATTTTTGGATTTTTGATATTTTCTGGAAAAATAAAAACAGAAAAAAATATATTTTTGGATTTTCTGAACAAGAAATAACACTATTTTTGGATTTTTAATTTTCTGATTTTTGTTTGATTTTTGAATTATTTTTAATTCTCCTCCTAAAATTTGTGCATAGAGGAAAACTATGAACAAATTTAACAAAAATAAAATGATATCTAACTTTAAGAATGATTTGGGATCAAAGTTTTTAGACAGCCTTTATCCGCTTGTTGGTACCTTCCATCTTCACGTCTTTGTCTGGTCGATCGCCGGTATTGTTGTCCACTTAAACACGAAAAATTGTGACAAAATTGGGACATACTATAAGTGACAAGAAAATGTGATACTAAATTCCTAGATATTATATTTAAACCTAAGTTTCTAGATACTATATCTTAAGGACCATTCAGCTGACGACGACCAGGGATATTGTTGTCCACCTAAATTGAGCAGCGAGATCTATAGACAATCTGTATGTGTTCAATTTTAAGTGTACTAGAACGTGTTTCCCGCTTCCTGATATGCCCTAGCCATCAAGAACTTCCAGAGCACTCCTTACACCGTGTGAGCAGACAACCATTCAGAGAGAAGATACATTCAGAATTCTATTACTTATTACTTATTACTTTAGAGGGGTTGAGAAGTAGAAGGTTGCATATGTTGTGTACCAATTATAAGTCCCTAAATTGCTTGAGTATCAATCAGATCCAATTAATGGTGCGGAATCCCAATCAGTTGGATGATGTCAGATCAAATAGAAGAGAATGAGAAGAAGAATTATATGAATATATGATGTATTCAATATGAATGAGTGATGCTCCTTACAATAGATTCACACACACACTTCTTTTCTCTAACTTTCTCTCTCTTCTCTAGCCTTTTCTCTTCTTTTTCTCCTAGCCTCTTTCTTAACCATACACTCCCACATGCACTCCTCTATTTATATGGACCTCTAGCCATACACATGTGTACAGCCGCACACACATACAATATTACATAAAAATATATTTTCCTAGAAAAGAAAAGTATAAACCATATTTTTGACCCAACAACAACACCTTTCATGTGTCTCAGCTTCGGAAGTGTGTTCCGGACGAGGCCGCAATTATTTCCTTGGACGATATTCACGCGGATAGGAGGCTGAATTATTTAGAGAATCCCATCGCAGTCTTCGATAGAAAAACTAATGTTCTTCGTAACAAGGTGGTGAAGGTAGTTATGGTGCAATGGCAGCACCGGAAGGGATCCGAATGGACTTGGAAGCTGGAGGGAGAGATGCGAGAGCATTACCCGGGTCGATTTATGACTGCGGACCGAGGACGAAGTCTAGTTCAAGTGGGGGAGAGTTTTAACACTACAATACAGGTTTTCCTTTATTCCCCCTCAAGTATTTCAATTTTTTCAGAAATGGTCCTCTCCTTATGTTGGGTGTACATCCGTGTATGCTTAACGTATGTGTGTAAGGGAATCGGGTGGCTGGGGATCATATGTGGGGCATACGTGGCGGATGTCTACAACCCTAAATCTTTGCCTTGCACCCTATTTAAGCAACCTTATATCATTTGGACCAAACCCTAATCAGCCTCCATAGCCTCATTTCGTCCATTGACCCCAGATTTTCTTGTGAGTGTGATTCTTGAGCTTAAAGATTGATTTGGTGGCCATTTTAGAGAGCATTCAAGAATGAGAAGGTAGTGATCAAGTCTTGAGTGTCATTAAGCTTCTAGATCTTGCATCTAGTTCATCTTGAGGAACTCCAGGAGGTATAAAGTCATAACCTTTTCATCACTTTTGTTAGTTTGAGCTAGGGTTTTGTTATGAAGTCCCTTTTTAGTTCTTGGACCGTTTCTTGTGAGTGGAGCAACTCCAGAGATTAGGATAGTTAAATCTATGCTCTTTGAACATGCTTGATGCATAAAGGTTCCATCTTGAAGGTTGTTTTGATGCCATGCATGAGTTTGAGGTCTTAAATGAGGTCTTAATGGGAAGAATGAAGTAATGGGGACCCTTATGGCATGCAAGGGCATAAAGTTGCCAACTTCATGCCCTAGGACATCTTAATGGACTCAGATATGAAGTTTAACATTGAAATCCCAAGTATTAAGCACTTAATGGTCTTGGTGCATATTCTGCTTGTATGTTGGGCATAATATTGTTTACGTTGCGCGTACACCCAAGGGGCTTAGTACGCTAAGCCTACTGGAGTGGTACGCTGGGCATACGCACCCCAGAGGCCTTTGTGTGGGCTTGTAAGATCTTTGGGCCTTATTCAGTTTTGGGCCTAGTTCATTTTGATTTAGTTGTCTGATTATTCTGTTTTAGGGGGCTGTTTTGGTTTGGCCTTATTGGGCCAGGTGTCCTATTGATAGCTTTTATCTTGGATCTTAGGCCCATTAGTTATGGAAGGACTTTTGGGCCACCATGTAAGGACTTAGGTTTAGGTTTTGGACTCTTTGACTATGTTGAGTTATGATCCTAATTTAGGGTTATTTGTACTATTGTTCAGTGTGAAGTTTCGGGCAGTTAGGCGAGCAACTATTGTGTTCAGCAGACTGAGGTGATTCTTTTCATCATACCTATGGATCGAAGGCACCAATGCCGACCCATTATCTGATATGTAGTAATTAGTTGATATGCAATTGTATGCTTTGTGGTACTGATTTTTTTATGTGAAGACCATGGGGGAGCCCATGACACTTGGTTATCAGACCATTGGGGGAGCCCATGGCATTCCAGGTAAAGACCATAGGTGGAGCCCATGACATTTGGTTACCAGACCATGGGGGGAGACCATGGCATTCCAAGTAAAGACCATGGAGGGAGTCCATGGCAATTCATGTATGTCCTTCTATGGTATGGTTTTTATGTACTATATGTGTTGTCTATTTTGGGAAACTTACTAGGCATTTGGTTATAGTTTATTGGGTGTTTCAGGTACTTCTGGCTCTAAGGGCAAGGGCCCGGCTTGATGGTGCGACGTTCACTCTCCAGTATTTTGCAGTAGTTGTTTTGAATACTCTGATCTTTTGAATAATGTACTATGAAATTGAATTTGTGGGAAAAAAATATGGATATTATTTCTAGTTATTAAATGAAAAAATTTTCCGAAGTTTTTGGGTTCTTACAAGTTTCGTTGCACTTTTCATATCTTTTATTAGAATGTAAGTGAATCTCTTATAATGCTTTGTGCAACAAGTGTTATTGTGTTCTATTTTTCGAAAGAGGTAAATAGGATCCATAGCAAGATAATGGATAAATACATATTTAAAAGATTGTATTACCCATTCCATATTCATTAACAATAAAAGCCAAAGAGAGTACATATGATAAATAAAAGCGGAACAGAAAACATCGACAAGCCATTCAATATTTGACTAAGTTCTTTAGATTAAATTGGGAATTGAGAATCTCCTTTGCTTTTATCCTAGGATCCAAAACCTGAACTATCATGATGAAGTCAATAATTAGAATTTATTATTGAGCTCTAAAAGTTAAGATATGATTTGGAACCATGGATATAAGACTTGTTCCATGAAAAGAAACCATGCATAGAACAAATTTCCATATGTATCATAATCTAATTTTCCTTTGGGATTCATAAATATTTTAGAGGTAAAACACATACACTACTTTTTGAAAGATCGACATGTGCTGATACCTTTTAACCAAATATTGACTTGAGGATATTTTCCCTCTTTAGTAACAAGCATTGTATTCATTAACATACTAATGTCATATGTAACTCTAACATAATAGTACTTGAATTTTATAAACACCTTGTTGCGAGGATGGCTCATATGTGTGTTTTATAGTAAGTTGAGATTTATAAATATTAATTATATGTATACATAACCTCATTAAGAAGATCAAGTAAGACAATCCCCTCTCATGAAAAAAGAGTTATAGGTTGTTATTGGAGCTAGTGGGAGCACTCTTATTAGCCTAAATCTATTATGAGATAGATATCATAATAAGTTATTGTGCCTAAAAATATGCAAAATATCAACATCTTTCTAAAAATACACTATTATGACTAGATCAGGAAACAAAGTTGTAGAATAAAGATATATCTTTGATAATGTGTGTCTAGATAAAATGCAAACATTAGATCTTAAAGTGTTTAACGAGGCATGACCTCCTTTAGACAATCATACTAGTGAAACATGTTATTAGTATCATACGGAAAAGTTCAACATGGTTGAGCAAGAACTCAATGATTTTACCTTACCACTCTTACACAAGCATTAGGCAAACTAAATCACTATTGCCATGAAAAATATGGATTTTATAATGGAGATGTTTATATATATCTTATATTTATCAAACCTTCAGGAGCATGTAAAAGTTTGAGTTAAGTTCTCCGATAGAAGGTAGGAGTTTTATGAACAATTGATGTATGTCTAGATGTGTGCATTTGCTATCATGTATAAGGAACGTTTTATGAGAAAAAAACCAACACCGTCTATTTTATGACATTTATGATAAGTGTGATCGAATAGAAGTAATGGTCCGTAGAAGGTCCACTTAGGTGATGTCACTTATCAATATCTTAAGACCATGTCTTTTAGGCATCATGTTTCCAAAAGGTTTGAAGTTATCATTTTGATGTAGTAAGATCATCAATTTAACCAATTGGTATTTCGGTATTAGGGCATTAAGTACCAATCTCTTATTATGATGAACTAATACACATAGTTTAGTGTGTTTCAAATATAGTTATCCATATCTCTTTAATGTTATTATATCTTCTTAATATCTCCTTTCAGTATCTATGAATGAATTAGGGGTGTGAACTTGCTTTCAACTTTCAACCTTCTACTACTTCACAAACTTTCAAGGATTTATCTAATAAATCTACACATTTCTTCTTTTAATATAAAATTCTTTAATGGATTCAATTATGCACTCCTAACTAAGTCCCATAATCCCCTAGTCAGTTGAACTCCGTATTTGGAAATCCTACTGCCTTATTTGTTATCATCATATTCTTTACATATTGAATGTTTTTTAAACTCGCAAACCATTAATTTTTTGATCTCCATGAGAAACTGATCATTAAGTATTATCCAAAACAAGTTTTAAGACATATATGTATACTTCCTTTTTTTCATCTTCCTCCCTTCTATTAATCATGATACATCACTTGTTAGTAACAATCATAACGTTCCTAAATACTCCAATGAACACCTTCGTAGAGGGGATAGCCATATTGTCTTTTTCCTTCCCATCCAACCTTATCAACTAGCTTTCTTTTTGCTTCCTTTCTTCCATCTACAATATTCTATAGTGCGGTTAGATGCTTTTCCATTTTGGTAGTATAAGGAAGTGGTAAGATTGTAAAGGATCTTGCAATCACCAATCTATAATGAGCATAGCCATCTTTCAATTTTCTTTTACATTCTTCCCCTTCATATATCTAACAAAGCTAAATCTTCTCTAGCTTTGACACCTCCCTTGGAATGAACATGTCAAAATGATTCCTAGTTATGAGAAAACCATCCATAACTTTTTTTAACGTACGAAAGGGGGGGGGGGATTGGTGAAGAAAAAGGTCATCACAATTTTTGCAAGATCAACCTCCATTTTGTTCAAAACTGCTTCTATGAAAATCTTACTAAATTCTTTATTCTTTAATGTTTCTATTGGGTGACAACAAAACAAGTTAAAAACTTCAGACAAACATCAAAAATAAACTTGGGTGAACTCACAAAAATATTCTGAAAAATGTAAATCAAAATAACACAATATTTAAAGTGCTACGGTCAAGATGACCTCATCCACGAGCGAACGAGAGAGAGAGAGAGAGAGAGAGAGAGAGAGATGGATTTTTTTTATTTACTTTCTGGAACTATTACAAGCACTCAAAAATGTATCTCATTTTGAGCTCTCGTAGAAATACGACCAATTACAATAATGGGGATATGGGTCTATTTATAGGCAAGCATAGAAAACCCTAATTCTGATGGGTCAGACTCATCCATAATTAGCCCATTTAGGGGATGCCCTAATGTTCAACCAATCATGGAATGGCAGTCGCTTATAGAAACTTCATCCTTCAGAGACATAGTATTGGTACCATCAATATTTCAGTGGCACTTCAGGTGTCATTAAGTGGCATATCCTCTTACTTGGTGGCATATCATATCACTTGTTGACATATCCTATCACTTTGTAGCATATCATGTCACTCCGTGACATATCATGTCACTCTATAGCATATCATGTCACTCCGTGACATATCATGTCACTCTGAGATATCTCTATGGCATATCAAGTCACTTGGTGACATATTATGTGACTTGGTGGCATATTAAGATTCCAAAGTAGCGCATACCCGGTGCTCCATTCTCTTTCCTGATGCTCCACTCCAACTCCAAATGATCTAGGTTTGACAAGACTTCATACCCCAACAATTTCTTGTTGACATTCAGAAAGAGGGAGCTTGGTTAAGCTTGGGAGGAACAACAAGCTAAAGTACTTATAGAGGAAACGAGAAAAGAACATTAAATCATTTAGTTATAATGGTGTATCGTCACTAGAATATCATGTCAGCAAAGCATACAAAATTCAATCTAATTAACATGTTAACAAGGGAGTTGAGTTAATTTTATTTTCCATGTGCAATGACTTATTATCTACGAAAAATATTTGTTCACATAGATGGACTTCAATTACACGAAAAGCTTGAATAAATTAAGAAAGTGCCTCTGGTTGAGAAACCATAATAGCATATCAATAATATCAATAATTTTTTAAAATAATGTGGAAACGGAATATGTGTAGCCTATATTTCTATTAACGAACCTTAATAAGTCGCACTTTTAGGTAATACGAAAGAGAAGAATTTGGACAAAATAATATTGAATAACTTTCAGCCACTTGAACTGGTGACTTTGGTGACGATGGTTTCATACATTGAAATGTTGAACACATATATAAATTAATGGATCAATCAATAATTGCTTGCTGTTAATTAGTTTCACTGTTATCTAATTAGCAACCTACAGCTAGCTTTGTTTTAGAAGTACTAACTTTGAATTCATATATCAAAACAAATCTTCATGTAACGAATGGGGGTTAATTATAAAGCATGCACATACTTGGTTTACTTCCCACATAAATAACACAACTTAAACCCCTTGCCAACATACGTTAAGCAAACCAATTCTCCAAATATCTGTGTATAGATCTGTGTTATTATCTTCTCTTTCAGGCCTATTAATTCTTTTTGGCCCTATCTTTAGATCTCTTCTATCACTGAGTGATATGCAGGTAGCCCAGCAGAGATAATGACATGACATGAGAGAGAGAGAGAGAGAGAGAGAGAGAGAGAGAGAGAGAGAGAGAGAGAGAGAGAGAGACCAATTAATTCTAGTAGACAAAATAATAGAAAGATTAAGAAGAAACTGAATGGTCCCAAATTAAACGATCTCAACATTTGCTTTCATTCTTAGACAACACAGACTACTATCAGTACTACCACTGCTGCTAACTGCAACTCAGTATATTTATGCGTATGAACTCAATATATCCATTCAAAAAGGTTTATATATCTACCTAATTCAAGAGTCCATTCTGTGAATTATAGTTATTTATAATCATATAGCGCCTTGATTGATGTATCCTTTACCTTTAACCAACCATCCTCTTTTCAAAGGGCTTCTGTGCTTATCACTGCATATCTAATAATTGGGCACGAAGACACACCTAATTTACGTTGCTGTGACTAGCTTTAACTTTAAATATTCTCTAGCAACTAGCTATTAGTCTTCAGAAGGCTCAATGAAGGGTAAATGGTGTAATCATGCTGAAATCAACAGATTTGAAAGCATTAATGCTTAGCAGTATGGAAACATTGAAAAATTGGTAAATGGTGTCAGAAATAAATGTGAGATTAAAGCATGAAGCAATGTCATTTAGTAGACAGTACCCATATAGGCAGAATTAACTGTCACCATCTATATAGAGAGAGAAACATGATGCAAAAAAATGATGAGAAAAATGATTGTCAAAGGATACAAAAAAAGATAGACTTTAACAATGGACAAAATGTGGAGTCCTTTTCATGGTCAGGAAAACTCATCATATTTCCTTTTGTTGCATTTGCATGCTGAATAATTGTGCTAGGTCTCGTCAAAGAGTGGCCATAATTTCTAGAAAAACTAAAAGAGAGACGTGCCAAGTGCAATGATAAATGAATGCGTGCTATATCGATCACATGAAACAAAAAAACATAACTAACAAAAGCACGCACGCCACCACAAAAGAAAGTTGGGTGTTGATAGAACCATTCGAAGAAATTCGTTCATGGTTATTTACTCCGGGTTTTCAAAATCTTTTAAGGTACGTATTTGAAAAGTAAATGTATTGTTCTTTTGTTTTATATCTACCAAGTTGCTACGTTTTCATTAGAAATTTGATCTTTATAATTAACGTATACTTTATTAAAATATAAATTATCAATTTATTTTCCTAGTCGAATGGTAATGCTTCCACCTTGATTAAAACTTCTAGCTCATCTTGCAAGGTTTACTTGGATTTTAGGGTCCATATAGAACTGAGCAGCTCTTGATGGCGATGCATTGTGGCTGTAAAATATGTATGTTGTCTCTTTAGAGAGTTGAAGATGAGGTTTAGATGGGTGAAAGAGCGAGGAACAACGGTGTCTGTTTGGTTCAGAATATTGTAGGGACCGAGTAGCTAGGCGTCAAAGAACAGTGGACCAGCAGACATGTGTGGGTGCCATAACCTGCCATGGTTATGGCGGTGTAGACCAAAAGATGTATGTAATCCCCATAATTTTTTGGGTGCCAACTTAAATCACTCTCATCGCCTTCAAAATAGTCGATGCTTACTTTCTTTACTTTTTTTTTTTCTAATAAATATATTTTGTATGCGTGGTTTCAAATTTATATAAATAATATATTAATATGTTATAAAATATTAGTTTGAGAATGAGTATTTGATTTTTTACTTTTCCATTATAATTTTGTATCTTTAGTATAGTAACAATTATTTTAATGTGTTTTATAAGTCTAATAATGCACATCATAATGTGCATTTATATTTAAGTTATCATTCATCTTATTTTGATAGTATAGATATCGAGCCATATCGATTAAAAAGTTAGTAATTTTCATGACAACTATTAGAATAAAGGTTCATTAAACTTTCTTATCTTTTTTTACTTTATAATTTATTTTATTATTTGATTATATTTCATAATACGTTATCAGCATGACTCTACCATAGACGAACACAACTATTAGAATAAATGTTCTTTACACTCTCTTATCACTACAAGAATTACCATCCGCATCAACAACATTTATACAGATGAAATATGTCATTGGTAAAGGTCAACCAATCCCGATGACATGTCGTCGGTATAGAGTTGACCAAAATTGACCAACTTTCTTTGACCTGAAGCTCTATCCCGACGACAAATCGTCTGAATAGGCTAGGTGGGAAGGAAAATCTTTTTTTCAAGGTTGTCTGAAAACTATGCCGACGATAAGTCACCGGTATAGGTAACGAAAATTATAATTTTCAATTTTCTTATAATTCGTGTTTCAGTAAATAAATCAACGTCGTGTTCGTGTAAATTTGCTCGACAACAAGTCGTCAGTAATTAAAAAAATGGCGATCTATGTGAACTCTTTCTATTTTTTATATTTTATTTAGTTCCGAGAAAATGATACGACGTCGTATAACTTAATTCCTATACCGACAACATGTTGTTTGTATAGGGTTTTGACCCAATTCGACTGGTTCGTCTCCCCATTTGCAGCCACCGTATCACACCTCTTCTCCTCTCTATCGAAATCCCACCTACAGACAAGAAATCCATCCGCCTCCTTCACCTTTGACTGTCGGCATAGGTAAAATTACTCCATAATTCTGATTTTCTCCTCTTTTTGAGGTTTAATTTTGATTTAGGTGCTTAATGTTCCATTTTTTCCTTTGTTTTCTAGCTAGGGTCTCACTGGAGGACCACCGCCGACCTCACTGTCCTTCCAACCCCTCTCTAACCGTCGATAGCCAGTAAGATGTTTGCTTTTTGAGTTTATTTTTTTATTTTTTTTGACTGATTTCTGTTTTCCGATGACCACCAGCCACCACCGGAGGACCACCGTTGAAGACTACCCCCGACGAACAGTTACGACTGCCCATAGAACAGGTAAGGATGTTTGATTTGTTTTGTTTTTACTGATATGTTGTTTTCCGATGATCGCCAGCCACCACCGGATGACCACCGTTGAAGCCAACAAGGTACGACTACCACAGAACAGGTATGTATTTTTTTTCAGTTTTTTTTTTTTTATTTTGGTTGGATAATCTTATGAAATTTTGACATTTTGTGTGCCTACTTTGATGATTTGTATAATTGTTTAAATTGATTGTATGAAAGTGATAAAACTTTTTTGGTAATTATATATGATTTCAGTATAAGTTGTTTGTTTTTTGTTTATATGTATTATATGCTTGTATAAAAGTGGTATTATATGTCTAAAATGAAGTGCTTAATCACCTAAACCAGAATGAAGTGCTAAAATGAAGTGTTTAATTTGTTTGATTTTGTGATTGAATGATCAATTATTTAAACTATAATATTATGTAATGTAATATTAAAAGTATGACGCTATAATAGAATATAAACAAAAGTATGATGTTATAATTAATAAAAATATGATACTTTTGTTAATTATAACATTAGACTTTTGTTTATTTTTTATAATAACATCGTACTTCTAATATTATGGTTTAAATAATGTAGCATTTAATTTGATTTTCTTATTAAAACACGTTGAATCATTATTTTTTCGTTGGATAGTCGTATGAAATTGTGATATCTTTATATGCCTACTATGATCATTTGGATAATTGTTTGAAATTGATTATACAAAAGTGGTATAAGTTGTTTGGTAATCTTATGAAATTTTGGTATAAGTTGTTTGTTTTTGTGTTTAGATGTATTGTATGATTGTATGAAAGTGGTATCGTATGTCTAAAATGAAGTGCTTGATTTGTTTGATTTTGTGATTGAATGATGTGCTTAATGTTGGATTAGGTGTCTAAACCCATAACTATATTTGGTATATACTTGATTTATTATGAGCATGGTCCTTTTGGGTTGTCTTCAGTCATGCAACTTGATAGGATAATTAATGGAGAGATTAGGATTTATTATATGAATAATAAATTGGTGCTCAGAATGATTTTATTAATATATTATAAGATTAATATATTATTTGGAAATCATATTGTTAATTGGTAATTAATCAGAAATCAATCTACTATTAATTTAGGGATTAAAAGGAACTGATAAATAATTGAGGGACTGTTGTTCAAATCATTGATAGTTGCATAATTGGGCTGATGGACTCCATAGAGTGGAGTGGACGAAATCCTAAGGGGGAAGCCCTATAGATTTCGTTCAAAGGACTCTAATGAGGGAGTCCATGGGATGCTTGGTACCTAAGTATGGTATTAGGTGTTACAACTAAAAACCCTAGCAACAACAGTTATTTAAAGTCCCTCTAGTTAGGATTTTCGGCTCTAAGCATTCTAAGAAGAACCCTGACCGATTTTCCTTACCTCTCCAAGTCTTCCTTTGCATTGGGTGTTTGTGACTCCATTAGAGGTGCAACACTTGGGGCACTAGGCTTTCAGAAGTCAAGATCAAGCAACGATTGTACTTGTTATTACAATATAACAAGTGAGGTAATGACTAAACCCTAATTTATATGTCAATTTCGAAATTGTGTATGCTAGTCATATGGTTTATGCTTTGGATGATTATTTGTATGTATAACTTGAGAAAAACCTAGATCCAAAGCATTAGGGTTGCATGTACACCATATGAATGGTGTAGTGCTCAAAACTCATCAGTGGTATCAGAGCCTAGGGTGTTTTTCTGTTATATGATGCATTGTAATGTTTTTCAAAGCTAGAAAAATTTTCGATTTTTGTTTCTGCCTAATGAACACGACGTGTTCATAGTTGAACACGACATGTTGGACTTCATGATGTGCATGGGTTGTCACGACATAGCATCGGGTCTGTTGGAAGATTTCCAGATTATTTGGCCTAAATTAGATTTGGATAATTACCATAATTTCTTTTTACTGATTAAATTCGAATTTTGTAATATGGTAATGGATATCCTCATCTAATTAAAGGATAATTGTCAAATTTTAAGATAATTAAAAGATTATGTGATAAATTAATTATTTGTAAAATTTGATTTGAATTATCTTACCATATAAAGTAGATTAGGTCGAATTTTTTATAAAGATAAAATTAAATGATTAATTTAATTATTATAAATTTCATCTAGAAAGTTTCAAAATTTTCCCTCAAGGTTTGGAATTTAAAATTTGATTAAAAGTTTTAATTATGAAATATTAAATTCTAAAACCCTAGTGTTTTAAAAAGTTTAAAATACACCCTTATACTATTATAATATTAAGGGTTTAATTTATGTGTGTGTGTGTGTATATATATACATATATATATATATATATATATATATATATATATATATATATATATATATATATATATATATATATAAGAATAAGTCAGTCTTACCGTTAGCAGGCCTCATTCACAAAGTCGGTCTATAAGGGGTGGTTAAGGAAGCGGCCTGTAAAATGATCGTCATTGGGTATCCACCGCACGCTTGACTAGTGGAGGGTCGTTAGCCCAACAGGTAGGATAGTAAACTAAGCTCTCATTAAAAATATAATGAAAATACAAAGTAACTAAATGCTTTTATAAATTCCCAAATCTTAGTTACTTTAAGAAAATGTGAATTTGATGCTAACCCATGAAATTGCACATTTCACTTTATTGGTCGTTAGTGGAGCGTGTGTGGTCAACTCAAGTTCAAGGTTAACACCTTGTTCAATGGTCAATCATCTGGTCAAAGTCAACATTTGGTTGACTCGACTCGCCGAGTTTGTCCGCCAACTCGCCGTGTCCGCATGTTCACCTACTGCCATAATCTCGTCCTTACTCTTCGAGTCTAGCAAGAGCTCGACGAGTTCGCCTTCAATAACACATCTGACTATCTTCAACCGACTCGTCAAGTTCGTCCTTGAACTCGTCGAGTTCATCTTCATCCATATGAAGATGTTCAGTCTATGACTCACCAAGTTCTCCTTGAACTCGTCGAGTCCATCTTCATGTGGTTGGGACATTGTCTTGAACTCGCCGAGTCTGTTCATCCACTCGCCGAGTTTTATGATTTCCAGGTCCAAAACAAACCCCTAGCAGGCTGAGTGTTCCCTCCACTCAACCAAAACCATTTCCAGAAGACGTTCGGGGGAAAATGCGTCCCGACTCGCCGAGTCCCTCCTAGTCCGAAACTATAACTTCAATTATAATGGGTCTTATTGCATCAAAACCATAGATCTGACTTCCTAGGGTCCATTTCATACGTAAAGCTACGAACTTGATGTCCATGCATGGGGTTTTTGGCTCCAAAATTTATAAAAAGAAGTCTACAAGATGCATGGGGTGCTTATGACAACAAAGTTGGCACCTTTATGCCATATGGACCCCTAATAGTTCTAGATCTGAAGTGAAACACCAAGCACACATACAAAATCCGATTATGGATTCACTATGCTCATAAAAAGGGTATAAATAGCCCCAAATCAAAATCTAAGAGATAGATGGTTAAGGTTCCAGCTTTTTACCTTGAATAAGCTGAGAATGGAGTAAAACCTCTTGATCTTCTTGCTTCTGCTTGAACTCCCAAGCTTCCTTCCTCCTTTCCAACTTCAAAAACACACAAAAAGGCTCAAGATCACTCAAACAAGGTTAGGGTTTCAATCTAGGGCTTCTCTAAGTTGGGAGGGGTGATGGAGGCTGGTTTGGGACGAGATAAAGTGTTTAATAGGGTGCAAACCCTAAATATTAGGGTTTTGTCCAGACAAATCCTACTCGTTGAGTCGGTCCCCCGACTCGTCCAATAGATCACTACAACCCCCGAATAATGACGAGTCTACTCAATGAGTTGGGCCTCCAACTCGTCAAGTTCCAGAGTACAATTCCAAAATACTTGAAATTAATTACATACCAGGAACCGGGTGTTACACCTCATCTTCTCATCACCTGCGTACTAAGGCACCAGTAAGGCCCTCTCCCTGAAATTGGTAGTAATCTCCGCCACCGACTCAGTCATCTGTCTCATATCAAGAAACTCCCTGGCCAGCTGTTGAATCTCCACAACTAGTGCAAACCCAGCCCGAAACCTGTTCATAAAGTCCGACCAAGTCATAGTCTCAATGGCTGGGGGCTCCTAACGAATCCCTGACTGCCTCCCACCTGTCTTTAGCTCGATCCCTCAAACACCCTGCAGCATACCGGGCCATCGACCTCTCAGGGCAGAAGCTCGTCAACTGTGCGGACTCGATGTCTACAATTCACCTCCTGGGCACAATGTGGTCCTTCACCCCGTAAAAGTCTAGCGTACCACATCCCATGAAATCCTTGAAGGAGAGTGTGCGTGTCCCTGTCTGTAGATGCCATGTCACTCCTGAACGCCCTGAGATGCTCCTCCATCAGCTCGATGATCCCTTCCTTGATTGACCCGAAAATCATCGGGGTCTCCTCTAGGATGCCTCTTGTAATCTCGGTTGCGATGAACTCGCGTCGTCCGTCATCAAACGGCTCGAAAGCTGCACCCGAACCTGAACCTGATCCTAACCCAGACCCTGAACCTCCTGCTCCGTGACGTCTCACCACCATTATGAAACAAAACACATAATCTTCAGGGTCATACATAACCACAAGAGGTATCACACACTCTACAAGTTCCCTTCTTCTATCTCAACCCTCCTTAACTCGAGTACGGATCCTTTGCTTTCAGTAGTACGGGCCCATACTACCTTCCACATCGATCCATACTTTCCTCAAGAATTTCCTTGACTTCACCATGTCCCTTTCACTACTACTGCTCGCTGCACTAATCTCATGCTAGGCTTACCCTAGGGTAACTCTCTGACCTACTCTCCGCCATCAGCAGCATAAGAAAGCCCTGCTACCTTTACCTAACTAGCTCGTGAATACCATTATATATCACTAAGACTACATAATTCTTCGAATGAGAGATCCTACCCTACAACGATTGGACTTAAACAAGAGCTATGAAATAGGGCTAGACCTAACCTTCTGAAATTATTTAGTCCTCGCAATATGTAACTTAACGTATTCGTTTACTAATTAGTTAAATGTAACTAGAACTCCTAAAAGCAAAAAGCAAGCAACATACGGGCATTGAGTAACCAAACCAAGCATATCCTATTAAGTCCATCATATCACTAACTAATCAGTTCTAGCATGTCATTCAATAAGTATATATAGTAGGCACATAAGGCATCTTCCTAGATCCGCAACCCTAATCGATCATGCAGTTCTCATAATCATATCATATATCATAACAAACATGTATGGGTATCTTGGGGAAAACTTACTTGAGCTCGCCCGATTGCACGCATCACACACCTTGTTCTTTCTCAAAATTCTTTATTTTAAATTTTTTAGAAAAACTATTTTCTTGTAAAAAAAAATCTTTTAAACCCTCGATTTGAGTCCAGACACCCCCGAAGGTGTGTCTGAATCCCTCAAACAAAGGCTCTGATGACTGATACCAATTTGTAACATCCCAAAATTTAAGACCAAAAATTTCATTTTTGATTTAACGATTCATAAAAAAAATTTTAGAAAACAACATCAAGTTATCTTTTTTCCTAAAACCCATAGATCATATGTCTCATAAGCATGTCATAAGATAGTAATAATGTCAGAGTACAAATCCCAAGAATCCCATATGTGGAAAATCGTTTGTGTGATGCGCTGCTACCTTGCCGGCTCCTTTCCCTTCGAGGAAGAAGAACCTAAAACAAAAACTGAAAACCATAAACCCAAAGGTTAGTGAGTTCCCCCATCATACCACATACCATACAATATACATCCTGTCTAACATATTCGGGTACTGGACAAATCTTTCGGTCTCTTTCAACTGGTAACTGCCTAGCATATCAGGGTGCTAGTCTACCCCTTCGGTCCTGTCAAACGGTACCTCTCCTAGGATATCAGGGTGTTGGCCTCCCCCTTCGGTCCTTTCGAGTGCTACCTCGCCTAGCATATCAGGGTGCTGGCGTACCCCTTCGCTCCTTTCGACCGGTACCTCGCCTAGCATATCAGGGTGCTGGCCTACCCCTTCGGTCCTTTCGACTGGTACCGGGGACTATTTCACCCCTACTTCTACCACATAGCATCCTAGTGCATACACATATATGTCATATACTGCCTAGCTTATCTGGGTGTCGGCATACCCCTTCGACCCTATCGACCGGCACTAGGGTCTATCCTACCCCTCCTACCAATATCACATAACATCATAGCATACTGGCACATAAAGCATAACAGATAGTGACATACCTGATAATTATCACAAAGACAATCATCTCTATTATAGCTCTTGCTATAGCTCTTATGCTTTCTCAAGCTTAGCACAAAGCCAAGGTCCAACTAGATGTCCAAAGGCCCAAAATCTAATATAAACATCTAAGGTCCAAATATGGCCCAATTTTCCAAATTGAGCCCAATTACTTTTGTGGGCCTTCTCCCAAGAAGGCCCAACAAGTCACAACAACCGAAACATGAAAATCCAGATGGCCCAACATGGCCCAACACAACGAAGCTCAAAATGAAAGGGCCCTAGTCTGTCAAGTTTCCGGGGCGTACTTAGCCTGTACGCTCAGCGTACAACATAGAAGGCTTGTACGTGCAACGTACATACTTGTACTCCCAGTGTACTCACTAGCCATAACCATCTTTCCAATTTACCACTTAATCCATTAAACCTTGGGTCCAAACTCATATCTGACTTCTCCAAGGCGGTTAATCACATAAAGTTGCCAACTTTATGTGCATGCGTGGCTAAATGGGACTCTAGAGCTCAAAGAAGCTTAATACTTGACTTAATACATGCATGGAACCAAAACCACCGTAAATTTGCACTTTTAAGCCCAAATAACCGGTGATATATCTAGATCTACAATTACAAGCTTCAAAAACGACTTTAACTCCCAATCATCAACCAAAAGGGTCAAAATGACAAAAAAAAAATGAACCAAGAAGAAGAATGAAAAGGAAAGTTTTGGACTTTATACCTCCCAAGGTACCAAAAGGAGATGAAAATGTTGGATCTCAAAGATATCCTTGAAAGAATAAGTCTTCAAGCTTCTCCTTCTAGATCCACAAAATGAACACCAAATTCTCACCAATGGCTCAAACACCCAACCATGGAGGTTGAGACTCGTTTTTAGGGCTTTTTGGGGCTTTATAGTCTGATAAGGAGGCCAACCCTAAGGAATAAGTATGTGTAAATAGGGTACACATGATCAAAATTTAGGGTTAAAGCACCCTTCGTACGCCCAGTGTACGAGGCCGAGGTTCGCGATCCTTCCTTCTGGGTACGCTAAGCGTACACCAATGTACGCCTAACGTATTGCCCTTCGTACCAGTACGCCTTGCGTACTCCCTATGTACGTCGCGCATACTAGGGTTTCTTCTTACACCGTGAAAACTCCGAACACCATAACTTCTTCGATCTAAGTCCGTTTCTGACGAACTTTATATCTACGGAAAGGTGACGAGAAGCCCTACACTTCTAGCAACCCATCATAGCCTTAAAACTTCCCGAACAAAACCTAAAATTTATAAAGGACCGAGTTAACAAATTACGATTATGCCCTTGGGCTCCGAAACAACATCGAACGGTCGAATCACTTAAACTTTAACACCCTCATCCAAAAGGGACAAATCCTTTCTTCCTCAAGCCTTATGATAACTGATGATCGGGTCGCAACCCCGAATAATTAAGCGATTCGAAACCGGTTGTTATATTTAAAGTGTCACCCATATCCCCCACACCCACCCCACCCTTACCACCATAACCAAACAAATAACACACTTCATCCCCACCTACAAACCCACACCAATACACTACCCTTCCCTATTTTATCCCAACTCCCGTATCTACCCACCTGACCCCTACCCACACCTTACAATCCTACTCCTAACCATACCATTGATATCCGCTCTAAACCACACCTACAACCACCCATCTCATCACACTCCCACCTACACCGCTATACACATCCTCACCACACTAACACCTTGCATTAATGTTTTTATTTATTAACTGTAAATTATAAGAAATACAGTTTTTTATTTATAGATTATATGCTAATAATAGTATATTATTTTTTTATAATTACATATTTATATCACAATATTTTGAATTTTCCATACATCATGTTATACTTTATTTACATTCACAAAAAAAAAAAAAAAAAAAAAAGATGAGTCATCCCTCTAAGTATAAAATACTTATATTAACAAAAAAATATTAAAATAAAAAAATAAAATAAAAGTTTATATGTTATTTTATATTTTGGTAGTTAATTGCTTTGGCAAATGAAATTTTTGTCTACCCACTTTCTTTTACCCCAAATATTTTTTAGGTTTTTATTTCCTTCCCATATGATTGAGGTGTCCCACCTCTCATCTCCCACCTTTTCGTTCCTTTTCTTTGGGACGCCGAAAAAGAGAGAATTAGAGAAATCAGAATAAAAAATCTTTTAGCTTTAATTATTCACGAATTTGTGGTTCGGAGTTCCAACTTCTGACTTCACTTCTTCGTTTTAACACCCTCTCCAGTAATCGAACAACAAGAAACAACAATTTATTAGTGTATATTATAGATATAGGCCTTGTAGGGTTCGGCCCATTCTAATGTACCGTATCCTATATATATTATTCAATATATTCCATATGTTTTCAAGGGAAATACTCGACTAATATGGTATCACAGCCAATAGTCAATATCTAACATTTTTCTTCTTGATTCTTTCCTTCTCGATCCTATCTTCTTCCTTCCTTTTCGTTTCTTTTCTCACCTGTGGCCGGCCCTACCTTCCCTCCATGGCTGGAGATAAAGTCAATACAGATGCTACTGATAAACCTTTCGGTATCACAAACATCCGGACCTATGTTCCCATCACCCTCGACCTCGAAGAACTCAATTATGACACCTGGTGTGAGCTATTTACTGCCTGTTGCACCAATTTTGGTGTCAAACACCACATCTCCAAACCTGCGTAACAAGCTACGACCTCCAAATGGGAGCAAATTGACAATCTTGTCAAGCTTTGTATTTTCGGCACTATTCACAAATCCTTACTCCAAATGGTTTTGAAACCTGGAATGACAGCATATGATTTGTGGAAAGGTCTTGAAGATCTCTTCCGAGACAACAAAGACTCCCATGCAATGCAACTCGACCAAGACCTCCGGTCAATCGAGATCAGAAACATGTCCATTCACGACTATTGCCACAAAATCAAAGTATTGTCTGACCTTCTTGCCAACATTGATCAGCCCGTGCCCGAGAAGAATCTAGTCATTTACATGATTAATGGCCTTGGAGATAAGTTCGACAATGTCTCAAGCATCATTCGTCATCAACGACCCATTCCGTCTTTCCAACAAGCTCGCTCCATGCTAATGGTTGAAGAAACACGCCTCCTGCATCCCCGTTCATCTACAGCAACCCATCGTGATCATAGCTCCTCACCGGCTTCTCTTTTTACTGGAATTGATGCTCAAAATCCGTCACATCAGCCTCGTCTTGGAGACCAAGACCGGCGGCAAAACGATGGTGGTGACCGGCGACAACACTTCGACCGCCGACAACAAAATAATCGTCGGCGTGGCAGCGATAAGCGACAGCAAGATCGTCGCTCCAACTCAGGTGGGAATTCTGCGTGGGGCTCCTGGAACACGTATTATCCCCCTCCTTGGGCTGCCCTAAATTGGTAACAGATGTGGGCCTTGGGTAAACAAGCACATCAACAGCCCTATCCACCATTGGTTGCTGCCTCTTCTTCTGGACCAAGTCGTCAACAACAACAGGCCCAACAGCATGCTGTCTTTTCTACCTGGCCCACAAATAACTTCCAGGATCAGCCCACCATCCTCCCACAAGCTTTTCAGGCAATGAATTTACAAGATCCGTCCAACTCGGAGTGGTTTATGGATACCGGCGCTACCAACCATCTCTCGTCGAATACGGGTAACTTACGTACTATTTTTAATTCGCGTCCTTTTTCATCAATTCTTGTTGATGACGGGTCTCCAATACCTGTCACCAACACGGGTCATGGCATTTTATCTACACCTTCTCGCACCCTACACCTAAATCATGTCCTTGTCACACCAAATATTTTTAAAAACCTTATTTCTGTATGAAAGTTTACTCGCGATAATAATTGTTCCATTGAGTTTGACAAAAATGGTTTTTCTGTGAAGGATCCTTTGACCAATAAAATACTCATCCGTTGTGATAGCACTGGCAAGCTCTACCCTTTCCATCACCTCAAGAATTTTCCTCAAGTTTTTTTGTCACCAAGTCCATCTACGTGGCACCGAAGGCTTGGGCATCCCGACAATGAAGTGCTTCGTTTTATGATTTCAAGTCGTTTAATTTCTTGTAATAAGACTATGTCTCATTCTCTTTGCAATGCTTGTCAATTAGGAAAACACGTTTGTCTTCCATTTTTTAGCTCTAATAAAATTCATGGTGCTCCTTTCGATATTATCCACTCTGATATTTGGACATCTCCCATTGCTAGTCTTAGTGGTCTAAAATATTACATCATTTTTCTTGACAATTTTTCTCGTTATGTTTGGGTTTATCCTTTAAGACGGAAAAGTGACGCTATTTCCAATTTCTTACACTTTCGTGCCCATGTCCAAACTCAATTCAACACTGAAATTAGAGTTTTTCAATGTGATCATGGGGGGGGGGGGGGGGGGGGGGGGGGGGATTTGACAACAATACCCTTCGCAATCTCTTTGACCAAAATGGTATAAGATTCCGCTTCTCGTGTCCACAAACATCCCAACAAAACGGTAAATCGGAGCGCATGCTCCGCACTATTAACAATCTCATCCGCTCCTTAATGTTTCAAGCTCACCTTCCACCCACATTTTTGGTTGAGGCGCTTCATATGGCATCTCATCTTCTCAATCGAATCCCCTCAAAATCCATCAACAACTCAACACCCTACTTCAAACTATATAACAAACAACCCTCATTTGATCACCTTCGTGTTTTCAGCTGCCTATGCTACCCCAACATTCATGCTTCTCACAAGCTTGCTCCTCGATCCTTGCCTTGCATTTTCCTTGGCTATCCCGAAAATCACCGGGGATTTTGATGTTTTGACCTTCACACCAAAAATGTTATTTTCTCTCGTCATGTTACCTTTGATGAGCAAACATTCCCTTACGCTTCCGTCACACTAAATAACCCTCCTTCATACCTTTTCCTTGATTCCAACATCGAACCAAATACCATTGCCACTCGTCACTTGACCTCTATCAACCCTCAACAACCTACTACAGCAGGCACTGCCTCTTCGACACCGCCAACTCCCTCTCCCATCTCCTCTACCACTGTTGACACCTCCCCCTCATCGTCATCAGTAACTCAGCCTACGCCAACCACTACCACTACACTGCCCTCAAGAGCTCCTCCTCCCCTACATCCAATGCGAACTCGTTCTCAATCGGGTATCGTTAAACCTATTCATCGTTTGAACCTTCACACTGACATACTCTCACCTATTCCAAAAAATCACATCCATGCCCTTCAAGACCCGTATTGGAAAAATGCCATGTATGATGAATATAGTGCGCTTATTAAAAATAATATGTGGTCTGTTGTTCCTCGACCACCGGGGGTTAATATTGTTCGTTCTATGTGGCTATTTAAACACAAATTCAATGCAGATGGCACTCTTAGCATGTACAAAGCCCGTCTCATGGAAAACGGTAAAAGCCAAGAACCGGGTATTGATTGTATTGAAACTTTTAGTCCGGTTGTTAAACCTGCTACCAATCGTACTGTTCTCAGCATTGCAGTTTCTAGACAGTGTCCTGTTCACTAGTTAGATGTGAAAAATGCCTTTCTACACGGTCACCTCACAAAAACAGTTTACATGTTTCAACCACCTGGATTCGCCAACCCGAATGCCCCTCATCACGTATGTCGCCTTCATCGATCCTTATATGGTCTAAAGCAGGATCCTAGAGCATGGTTTCAATGTTTTGCCCAACATGCCACTACTCTCGGTTTTCAACTGAGTAAAACTGACTCTTCTTTATGTATACTTAGACATGGACGTGATGTTGCTTATCTTCTCTTATATGTTGATGATATTGTGCTCACTACCTCCACTACGAATCTACTCCAAAGCATCATCACCAAACTTGGACTAGAGTTTTCCATGACTGATCTTGGCCCACTGAATTACTTTCTCGGGATCTCTGTCACTCGCTCTTCGAAAGGTATGTTTCTTTCGCAGAAGCAATATGCAACCGACCTTCTAAAGCGTGCCAATATGTCTGATTGTAATCCATCACGCACACCAGTTGACTCATCCACCAAAATTGGTGCCACCGGATCACCAGTTGCTGACCCCAGCATGTATCGTAGCCTTGCAGGGGCATTACAGTACTTGACCTTTACGAGACCGGATATCTCCTTTGTCGTTTAGCAGATATGTTTGTATATGCACGACCCTCGAGATCAGCATCTTCAGGATCTCAAGTGCATTCTCCGTTACTTACGTGGGACTCTCGACTATGGTCTTCAGCTCCATTCCTCCCCAGTCTTTTCCATGACTGCTTACTCTGATGCTGATTGGGGGGGGGGGGGGATGTCCTGTCACACGACGGTCCATATTTGGCTACTGTGTCTTCCTTGGGGATAATCTCATTTCTTGGTCATCCAAACGACAACACACAGTCTCTCGGTCAAGTGCTGAAGCCGAGTATCGTGGCGTTGCCAACGCTGTAGCAGAGACATCTTGGCTTCGCAACCTCTTTTTAGAGCTTCACCATCCCTTACGGTCTGCGACCCTTGTATATTGTGACAATATTAGCGCCATATACATGTATTCCAATCCGGTTCAACATCAACGAACAAAACACATCGAGCTTGACCTGCATTTTGTCCGGGACAAAGTTGCTATTGGTCATATCCGTGTTCTTCATGTTCCGTCTTGCTACCAGTACGCTGATATTTTCACTAAGGGTCTGCCCTATCCTCTATTCTCTAACTTCAGATCCAGTTTGAGTATTCGCCAACACCCCCCTCAAACTACGGGGGCATATTAGTGTATATTATAGATATAGGCCTAGTAGGGTTCGACCCATTCTATTGTACTGTATCCTATATATATTATTCAATATATTCCATATGTTTTCAAGGGAAATACTCGACTAATACAATTAACTTCTAAAATATTCGTCCATTGTGCCTCTCTGTAACAATTAGGGACATCTAATCGACCCTCACCTTCACCGACTTTCCCCCTGCTGCCTTTTGCGTGCTCAGTCCACCACTCCATCTATTGTCGTCTAACTAATGACAACCTAATTTCAGATCAATGGTTACCGGTTAGACCGGATGGTATGGGTGGGAGTTTCCCTCATTTTTGTGGGCCATACCATTCTTTTGCTCACCTAAATCCCAAGGAATGGTGCTTCCCTCACTAATTTTTTTTTAAATAAAATTAAGTGCTTTTAATGATAATTGGAATATAAAAGTATAGTGTCTATTTTGTAATTTTAAAAAACTATTTTTGTGAAGAAAAATTAAAGATGAGTGTATTCTGCCATAAGACCAAAACATAGGGGCCAAATATGCCATTTCCAGAAACTTCTCATCTTCTTTCTTCTTCCTCGTTAAAACCTACAAACTAAAAAATAATAATAATAATAATAATAATTCAAGCCACTAACAAAAAAAGAGAGATTGCGGGAACCCCTCCCCCATCTCCCGCGCCTCCTATCCCGTACCGCCAGTGCGGTGTTCGTCTGAGCAGGAATGGCTCCCGCACATCCTTCCCAGTTTACTCCGTCCGGCCTTACAACAATACAACTATTCTTGAAATATTTCTTGATTTGTTTGTTAAGCTTTTGTTTTGAAAATTCATGTTGCTCGTGTCCTAGACTCATGGTTATTGCTTTGCTAAGTTGTTGTTTTCTTCTCATTTAGGGTAGTCTTTGTATTTCTTATTAAAGAACACATTCATTGTTGGACATTGTAGTCTTTGCAATTCTCCAATTTATCTGTCCAAATTGTTTATTTGTTGAGAGTTGTTGATTTGCTAAATATAGTTGTTGTTCAATAATGTTTAAATAGGTAAAAGAATATGCAACACCAATTGGTACCTTATGGAAACACAGAACATAGAATGCTACACATAAATCCCTCTCGTAAACATCCAACCAGTCGACCTGATTATAATGTTTTGTATAATCCAACTTTGCTACCTTTGAGAGAATGAAACATTTTTTTTCTCAAAATCAAAATAAGTGTATTTTTATTCACGGGTTGTTTTCTCCAACTATTTTATCTTTTACGTGGCCATCATGTACTTGTATTTAAATTGTGCTTCAGGTTCCCATGGAATAGCTAGGAAAAAAGAAATTATCATCCACACGTACTGCATTTCTGATCTTATCTTTATCAAACTTCTGACAATTTATGAAGGTTCATACACTTCTTGTCATGTTTCTCAATTTTATTTTTTTTATATTTGAAGGGTGTGCTATTCTTGATTACATAAGAGATCGTGCTTCTAGACGATTCCGTGTCATTTAAGAATATATAAGAAGAAAACGATTCCTGAAGGGTTGTGCACGGTGTTACAGGTTTTCTGATGTAGATATGGTGCGGGAGTAACCTGATGGTCAACTTCATTCCCTTTTTTTCTTGACAAAATTGTTGTTATCTACATATAGCTTGTGGTGATGGTAGTAAAATATAGGAATATTGTTTGTGTGGGTGGTGTTCGGTGGTCCAAGAAGCAGTAAAGGAGGGTAATGTTAGGTTTGGATGCCTTTCAACACTTAAACCATATGCCTTTCCTACCAAAAAAAACCCTAAATTAGCATAAATAAAGAAATAAAATATGATACATGTTTTGGTAATTAATATTGGAGGACCAAATGCATTACATAGGAGACATAGCAAGTGAATTATCATAATTTGTTATCTCTCTACAATCTGGGATATGCATTTTGCTTGGATTAAAATAATGTGAATAGCACAACACTTGGACTTATTAAACACTATGGAAGAATTTGTGTTTTAAAAATATAGACATAAAATTTTTGGTGATAAAAAAAGGGTTTAAGTTATTTTTAATTACTGAACTTTTTTAAATATTTTATTTTGGTCATTATGCTTTATTTAAGTTCTCATTAGTAATTGAACTTATTTGTTTTTGGTCATTTTGGTCACTCTAACCCATAATAGCCGGTATGGTATATGACATTGTCAATGCTATAATTAATCATTAAACTTTTTTCTTAATGTTTTATTTTAGTCATTATACTTTGTTTAATCTACAGTTGATCACTAAATTTTTTTGATTTATTTTTTTTTCATTTTAGTCACTCTATTTTTGTTATTATCATTTATAAAAAAAATTAAAAAACTATATTTTTTTCATCTCTCCACAACTAAACTTGTTCCATTAATTATTTAAGAGTAAATTATATGAATAATCCATTTGACTAATTTTGCATCCGACTGTAAATCACAATAGTATTCTTTTAAAGTCATTGGTAGCGTTCGAGTTAAATAAGCTAATGACTAAATGCGCACTCTACCGCAAATCACAAGGATTATTCATATAATTTACTCTAAATAATTGATGTAACAAGTTTAGTTGTAGAAAAAAAAGAAATAATAGTAGTTTTTTTTTTATTTTTTATAAATGACATTTAAAAAACTAGAGTGACTAAATGAAAAAAATAAAAAAATTCAGAGACCAACGGTAGCTTAAACAAAGAATAATGACTAAAATAAAACACTCAGAAAAGTTCAATGACTAATTATAACCTTAACAATGTCGACTAATTATAACCTTAACAATGTCGTTCAATTTTATATACCTGTTATCCTCAGTTATAGTGACCAAAATGAACAAAATAAACACGTTCAATGACCACAAATTACATATAGTCACTTGATTTCCTACCTTTAATATGCGGCTAAAAGATACACATGGATACACGAACAATTAATAAAAATGTCACTATAGATACCTACAATCATATCTTTTATTCTTTTATCATGACAAATATTAATTATTAACCACACCTAATATAATACAACATGACCATAAAAACTTCTTAATAAATGAAAATAATTTTGTCATATATCACTCCCTTATTAACTTAGACACATATCATTTTTTGGTATTTTTGAATAAATGTTTTTTCCATTTGTCATTTTCTCATTTTTTTTTAATCTTTTTTTAGTTAACACGTCCTGTTTACACCTCAATTAATAATTGCCTTAATTGAAAATAAACAATAAATTACAATATTAATACTCATATAGTATTTTAATATGTTTCCTTTTAAATTTTAAATATCAAATCTAAATTTTCAAATTTAAATAAATTATTGTTTACACTTTCATATTTAATGTTTAGTTTTATCAAACCCGTATAACATATGAGTCTCACACCTAGTTAGTTATAGCCACTTGATTTATTACTTTTATTATATGTCGCAAAATGATACATATGATCATAGAAACAATTCACCTAACCATAGTTATTACCTTTAGCTACATTAGAATCTATTACATGTTAATTCTCATAAAGCAAACACAAAGACGTGGCTAATGGTCATATTTGACTATATTATTTGACTAAGGCTAAACGATACATATGAACACACAAGCTATTAATGAAAATATCACCATAATATGTTTACAGTCACATGGTTTGTTAGGTTTATATGTCACTAAATAATACATATAGCCATACAAACAATTCATGTGACCATCGCCATTACATTTATCTATATTAGATTTCTATATGTGTGGCTAAATGATACATAGGTTATATAAACAGTTCATTTGATCATATGTATTACCTTTTAGCTATATTAGATTTTAATGTGTGACTATATATATATATATATATATATATATATATATATATATATATATATATATATATATATATATATATATATATATATATATATATATATATATATATATATATATACTAATCGTCTCAACAATAACCATAACAATTTTTAAATGTGGCGAATATAATTCATGATTTTACCAATGATAGCGTGTCATAATTTATAAAGAAATCGTGACATTTTTTAGAAATATGGCAAAGCGATTTTTAAAAATGTGGCCGTAAGTCAAAATTCTTGTAGTGAAACTTGTGTGTGTCTCTCTCTCTATCTCTCTCTCTCTCTCTCTCTCTCTCTCTCTATATATATATATATATATATATATATATATATATATATATATATATATATATATATATATATATAGTAGACGTGTGTCCGCGCAAAATGGGGGATAAGTAACTTTTTTGACGAATAGTTTTCTTACGCAAAAAATAATTATTTAAATTTATTATTAGTTATTATTTAATAAAAAATTTGCATGTTTAAATAAAATATTCATGTTTAGACATTATGTTTATATTGTTTATTTATACATTTATGTAAATTAATTAATATCAATGTCTACTTAATGAAACATAAATTAATTTATATATATAAATTTAATATTTTAAAATTGTCAATTTGCTCCAAATTAAATATCTTAATAACCTTTCTTAATTCAAGTTTTCATACTTTTGGTAAGTATAGTTTTTGTTCAAAAAAAAATTATGGATCATTATATATTTTAAATCATTTAATTTTGAATAATAAAAGATATAATTAAGTATAAAATATTTAAGTCTAAACATTTTTAGATTACAACAAATTAAGGATCATAAACAAGTTGAATCAAAACTTTTTTTTTAATCATAAAAATATTGAATCATCACATTTTGTATCATATTATGTTCTACGGTTCTTTTAAAAATTAATATTTCTTACAATAAAAATAAATACTTTAAAACTTATTTTTGAAAAACTCTTTTTACAAAGTCATTAGTATATTGAGTAGAAGTATCACATTTTGGAGGGTTTTTTCTCTTTTCTTTTACCCATTTAATCTCCGAATAATTAATTTTTGCTAGGAAATGTCAAAATCTAGCACATTATTACAAAAGCGTCATATCATCTCACGAGATATTGACGATAAATAAAATTAAATATTCAACTTTTATTGTTTTCAATCATGAGGCAAAAATTTGTCCTCACAGTCCTCACTTATTTTTGAGTCCTCTTTCCTCGCGAGATACTGGCATTATAAGTCTTACCTTGACTAGACTCACCCCTCTAATGGTATAAGAGAAGTTTAAGGAGATCTCTTTGATTCATAATGATGTTGTTTTCTTAAAGTTTTTGCTTACCATCATCACTGCCTTTGTTTCATTTTGAGAGTCAAGTTATTGATAGGGTTTCCTAGGATATATATATATATATATATATATATATATATATATATATATATATATTAAAGTTTAAAGTATTAAATTAAATATTACAATAGAATCTTGTTTTATTAAAAAAAATGAAACATATATCACTCATGAGAAATACACATTTATTTATAATCTGTTGGTGGACCTTCGGTGGTTAACCGACACATCAATTTTAGAGTATAGTTGAAAATGATGTTGAACTTGTGAATGTCTAGCATAACTTAAGTCGGGGATCACACATTTTTGCATGATTGATGCACCATTTTTTCTATGATCTGTGGCGACCCCTTCATAGAATGGAGATAAATATAATATGGGATTAACTTGTCATTGACATCCAATGAATCTCAAAGATTGAGGAATTTCATAGTGATTGAAAATGACATATAGTATCGCCTACTTAAATAACTTTGAGGTGTATTTTCGGCGACCCATTACATATCATAGAGCCAAATATGGATCTTAGCCTTGCTAAGTAATTTTATTTAGGGTAACTATTTTCTAAGGATTACTAAAACAAACTATAATGAAAGTTAATATGAATGATGTCTACATTCTTATCCACTAAATTGTATTGCTATAAAACCTATTAAATTATAAGCTATTAGGATGATCAATCTTATCTAAATTCGTAATTTGGGAATAGTTCTCATAAATGAAAAAAAAAAGATCATGTCTTTGTCAAACCTGTACCTAAAGTTCCTTAAACCACCATATTCTAAACTATTAGAAAGAGCAGATATCAAGTGTATGTTTTATACTGATATATTCACATAAAAATGGAATTTCATCAAGTTAGGAGTTAACTAGGGTTAGTCGACTAACTGACATGTACATATGGTCACTTCACTTTGTTTTTTATATGAACAACTTTGAAATGTCCATGGAAGAGTTGCATAGAATGTCGAGGTTTCCTTTTTGGAACTAACATGGCTAATCATAAAAACTCCAACTTCAAATACTCACATATATGTACTATCATGAATAGATGTATCATGAAGATGAAAGCCATGTGTACATGGTTAAAACGGTAATTTGTGTTGGTATACCTAATTCGGCCCCAAATGGAAAGGAAAAGGAAGTCATATTCTAAGAAATGTTCTGATAGGCTATTCATTTCCATAACAGGAAAAGGACCAAGAAATCATACATGCCCAATACATCTCTGAAGTTAAAGTACTGAAACATGGAGAAGATAATTTGATCATGGATTACGAGCCCAAGCTATTATCCGTAGGATCAAAACACAACTCATTCTCCTAAATGTTTAGACTTCAATCATAGATATGAATTTGTAATTCCATTCGAATATTACTTTCTAAACCTTAATTATAATACTAAGCATAATGTACAGACATTTTCAAGAACGTTTAGTGACTGGAATGAAGTGACTAGACGGAAACATAGAGAAAATAATTTGATCATGAATAACAAGCCCTTGTTACTTCTAATATGATCAAAAGACAAATCTTCTCCCAAAATGTTTAGCCTATAGTCTTATACAATGTTTCATGAGATCATTCTGACTTATTTAAAGGTAGAAAATTTTAACATGTTCAAAAAACCATGAAATCTATGAAGCTAGTATATAAATAAGATATATTATTGTTGAATCATCTTCTTGGACATGTAAATGAGAATTATATTATCAAATATCCAGTTAGATAGGATTTTAGAATTCATTGCCCATAATTATATGATAAGTGCAAGTCTTATTCATCAAGAAAGATCAAATCATCTACTTTAGGGATATTGAGATCAAGCCAATCTAGACTAACAACCTCAACCATACTAAGACAGAGACAAGACCAAATATATAACATTTGTCTCATTTTGTTGAACCCATTTTTGATAATTCTATAGAGTTAGGACCTAATGGTTGTATTGTAGATTAGTTAATAAACTCTTTTTAGATTGCCCAATTAGAAGGGGTGTATATAGGTGTGGATTTTAGGGTGGGGTGGTTTATTGGTAAGGTGGGTAAGATTATGTGTTGGTGTGGAGTAAGTTAATGGGTGTGGGAGAGCGGTTATATACATAATCCCTAAGATATAAACCATAAGTTATACCCCATAAACCCTAATCCCTAAGCCATACTACATAATCCCTAAGACCTAATCCCTAAATGCTAAGCCATAAGACATAATCCCTAAGTCATATAACCCAATCAAAATCTTCATTCCATAAGTCTTTAATCCTTAAGTCATAATCAATAAGAAATAAACCATAATATCTAATCTATATGCCCCAAGCTATAAGTCATAAGCCTTAATCCCTAGCTATAAGCCATAAACCGTAAGCCCTAATATATAAGTCATAAGCCTTAAGCCATGAGCAATAAACCATAAGCCACAAGCCTTAAGCCATAAGATATAAACCATATGCCATAAGCCATAAACCATGACCAATAATTCATAAACTATGAACCATAATTCATACCTATAAACCCTAACCCTAAGCCATACGACCTAATCCTTAAGACCTAATCCATAAGCGCTAAGCCATATGACATAATCCCTAACTCATATGACCTGATCATAATCATGATGCCAAAAGCCTTTAATCTGTAAGCCATAAGCAATAAGACATAAGCCATAAACCATAAGTGATAATATCTATGCCATAAGCCTTAATCCTTAATCCATAAGCCATAAACCCTAAGCCCTAATATGTAAGCCATATACCATAATACATAATCTCTAAACTAAAAGCCTTAACCCTTAAGTCATATTTTGTAGGTGATGATGGTGGGTGGGGTGGTGGCGGTGGTGTTGGTTAGTAGTGGTTGTAGGTGGTGGTGATCGTGGTGGGTGGTGGTGGTGGTAATGGGGGCAAGTGGTGGAGGTGGTTGATGCTGATGGGTGGGTAGTGATGCTGATGGGTGGTAGTTGATGATGGTGGTGGTGGCAAGTGTTGGTGATGGTGGTGGTGGCAGGTGTTGGTGATGGTGATGGGGGTGGATAGGGTGGTGGTGGCAGGTATCGTGATGGTGGTGGTGGTGGCGGTGGTGGTGTTGATGGTGGTGGGGTTGGTGGTCGGTTGTGGTGATGGAAGTGGGTGGTGGTGATGGGTAGTGGTTGGTCGCAATAAGAAATGTTCTCGGCCCCTATATATATATATATATATATATATATATATATATATATATATATATATATAGAGAGAGAGAGAGAGAGAGAGAGAGAGAAAGAGAGGTTCAAATGTTTCTCACATCTATTGTGTGCTAGAATGCACCAATAAGAATTTAGTAAACATTAAATGTACATTAAATGATATCCATACTTATAATTCTTTTTTATGGAACTAATTAAATTCGTCATTAATATCAACAATAATTTTCTTTCAAAATGAATTCGTATCTAGAAGAATAAGAGTGTATTGTAGTAGAACGAGAGTATATGCTACTAGAATACACTCTCATTCTTCATATACATACAACTTTATTGTATTTTAAGTGAGTGAGTCCTGATAAAACGTTATTGCTAACATAAAACCTAGATACGAATTCAATCTATAAGAATATTATTGCTGACATTAATGACGAATTTAATTAGTTTCCATAAAAAAAATTATAATTATGGATATAATTTAATGTACATATAATTATGGAAATCATTTAATATCTATCTTTACTTAATTAAATAATTATTTAATTTTTTACTAAATTTTTATTGGTGCTTTCTACCACAGAATAAATGTAAGAAACAAATTACCATATATATATATATATATATATATATATATATATATATATATATATATATATATATATATATATATATATATATATATATATATATATATATATATATATATATATATATAATTTTAAATTTTATCATAGATAAAAATCTGAATGAGAGTTTAGAAAATAACTAATGTATTAAATACTATTTTTTATCAAAGGTATAATACTAACCAAATAATATATATAATTAAGATGTTAAAAATTTTAATTTTGGTTTTCCCTTAAAAACATTTCCCCAATCCTACCTGTTAGGGATAATAAATTTTAATCACTTCCAGTTTTATCGCTTGCTACCACCGCCATAAGAACGATTATTCCCCTATGATCCTCTTCACCTGTTAGGTACATCGTCGCTCCATGCCGCCTCATATGTCGATTCTGAGAACTCGATCAATAGTCTTTTCCCCAGCTTGCCATCTTTCATCGTTGCCGACAAGGTATGGCGGTTAGAATCACCCTTCCTCCCAAAATTGTTGAGGTGCTCACATCTCGCTTTCTAATCTCCCCCTCTATTCTTAACCATAATTTTTTATCATCACCACCATACCTGACCTCCATCAGAACCACCACGCACCTGCAAGGCACCATCACCAATTTCAATCACCTTCTTCCCTTACTATCTATAACTAAATTGAACCAAAAGTTGTACCCTTAAAGGGTCCGCGAGGGCCATGCCCAACGACTATTGAGGCAATAACTAGGCAGCCAAGTCTTTGAAGGATTTCTGTAAAAGTATATCTCTTTCTAGGCTCTCTCTTGCTTATTAACTTCCCTTATTTGTTCTCTTTAATCTATAAAAGTAGGAAATTGATGCTGCGTTTAACTATTTTATGTTTTGGGTCTGCAATTATCCCTTCTTGCTATGTTGCTATTGCTTGTACAAGTACAAAAAATTTCAGAATTTATTTTTGAAATCACAAACCTAGAGTCAACCAACAGAAGCATTAAAAGCCACCAAAATAAGGTATAATTTCTAATAAAGTCACACTTGTTGTTCCAAACGTACCAAATGTACCTAGTGTTTAGTATGCATGATCTGTCATAACCAAACCTTCAAACATTGTCACAACCTCAAGGGAAAAAATGTCTAGATTTGAAGCAAAAGGTTTCAAAAAGATACACATGTTAATGGTTTCAAAAAAAAAGACTTCATATTGAAGAAACCTAAGTTGGAGCAAACCTTGTCGCCACCTCAAGGACAAAAATGTTCAGAGTTGAAGCAAAAGTTTTCAGAAGATACACCTATTAATGGTGTCCAAAAAAAGGGATTGAAATTGGAGAAACCTGTATCATATTTACCATTTACGTCTATATAGACTTAGCATGTTGGTCAAAAATATCGTTATGGTCATTTTAAAGTATTATATTGCAATCATTTACTATTTTTAAAGTAAACATAAACCATTTTGATGCAAGTCTTGATAGATGCATGCAATACTTTGTGTTTGGCTCTCGAATGTTTAAAAAAAAGACAATTATTTCCGTAAAAGAAATGAAAATATTTCTTGGTAGTTTGTTTCAATGTGCATGCTACTAACTACTCTGTATGGTGTTTCGACCCTAAATTGACAATATTACCCTTAAAAGAATAGTCTATGTACAATAACTTGCATTTCATTACTTTTTATAATAATTATAATTTTCAAAGAGGCAGTTTTTAACGAGTCAAAGTCATTTGGGTTCATAACGCATATCATAACTAAGTACTGAAAGCTTGCTGCCAAAATAGTATAATCATTTACTAGCCACAAATCTATATGATATGTATTGATAATGTAATACAGTCTATTTATCTTATTATTATTATTATTATTATTATTATTATTATTATTATTATTATTATTATTATTATTATTATTAAAACAAATATATTCTTGAACTATTTCCAATAAATATATGTCAATTCAAATGAAGATATACACTTCTAGTAATTGCATATATGTCAATACAAATGAAGATATATACTTCTAGTAATTGCATTTACATTTTAATTTTAAATTGATATTTTTAATCCCCTTTACATGCAATAATTATACCCGTTACTTTACCATTTTCATCTTTCTTTTGTGTTCCTATCTCTTTATCTCCCAATGTGTTTTCATCTCTTTGTCAACATATCTACTAACACATATATCAACAAAGCTTCGGATTGAGAGTTCAACCTGTTCAACACAACAAAAGGGAACCACATAAGTGAATGAAGCATAAACACCTTCCAATGTCATGAAATTGGCAAGAGAGTTCAATACTAAAAAAAACTATACTGACGATATGCTTATAGCATGTATAAGAATAGGTTTTAGAATGTTTTGAAGAATAAAATAAGCAATTCGATGCATCTATTTTTTTTATATACAATAAACTAATGTTTAATATGTACTTAATTTTGTCCTTATAATAAACTGTTGTTTAATATGTATTTACGTTTTGTCCTTATATATAAATGAATAAAATATGTTTTTTTTGTGTGTGAAGGAAGTTCTTGTATTTACTATCTTATAGAGCTATTTTCAATATCAATATCCTCACACCCATGTTTATCCCCTAGTTTATGTGTGTATATATATATATATATATATATATATATATATATATATATATATATATATATATATATATATATATATATATATATATATATATATATATATATATATATATATATATATATGTTGGGTTTTTATTCAAAAATAAGTTTCAGAAAATTTAGATAAGCAACGTAAGACTATGAAATTTTTGAAAAACATAAACTAGTTTAAACCCACCACGAATCTTGTTGCAAAGATCAAAAAGAAAACACAACCATAGAAAGAAAAAAGATTCACAACCTTTGATGTCCTTGGGAGTCCTCAAGGGGAGGCATGGATGTTGAAGAAGAATGTGGAATTGACCACTTCCTTAGATTGAGACACCAACAATAAACCAACTTGAAGAAGCTATTAGTCTTGTAAGAACTCTTAAGATTAAATATAATACCCAAATAACATCTTTTTAAAGAGAAAATAACTTCTAACACTTTGCAAGAGAAGAATTAGAGAGCATACATGCATACATACTGTTTTGTGTAACCAAAGAAGGAAGGAGTAAAAGCCTTCTTAAAGCTAAATCATTATCCAAGAGTTCTTAACCCTTTAAGCACTTCATACTTCTAGCCATATAGTTTATTATTATATGAAGACATGCTTCTAAAGCATGTCTCTTATAATAAACAAACAAAACGAAATATTTTTTTGTCTCCTAACATATCCATGGTATTAAGCCATGCAAGAAGACAAATTATATACAAAACCACTTTAAGTTATATAAGTTATAAAACCTTTTCTTTTTGACAATTGTTATTTCCATGAAACAAATAATTTCCAATTAATTATAAGTATTTATGAATATTATTAAAATCAATTTCTAATAAGTAACCAATTGTATCAAGTTGTTGTTAGTGTGACCCTTTAGGATCAAATGTTAATTAGTAGTACCATTCTAATTTTCAACTATGCATTACCCAATACTCCATTCCCTAAAAATATTTAATCATTTTAATTACCTCCACACTCTTCACTTCTCCTTTACTCTTTTATCTCTCACACTCCACCACCATTATTCTCTCTTCCTCTCTCTATCAACCATGAAATTTCCAGCAAATAAGAACTAAGAACATTCCTTAAACTCAAAATCTTAACCATTTTGTGGTGTTGTTGAAGGTAAAATCGATTTCTCATTCACTTTTCCTTCAAGTTTTACTAGTTTTCTTGCATTATTGTCTTTCTACACCATTCTTTATGTAAAAATTTGTGCATGTTCATGCACCTTTAGTTTGATGATGATTGTGGTAGGATTTTACCAAAAAACATCATGCATGTTGCTTGATGGTGAAATCCAATGATCAAAACCTAAAAAAAAAAGTTGAGCTTTTACAAGTTTTAATAATCATCAACCTCATGCATTCAAGTTTTCATACTAAAACTACCATTTTAAACAAATCAAATCCACGAATGGTCTTCAAACCATAATGCATGTGATGAGATGAAGCTTAAATATTTGATGTGCAAAGTTCATTTCCAAAAAGGTTTCAAATATGTTCATAAAGGATTTTGTCACACCCCAAAACCAAGAACGGCGGAAACGTTCTGGGGCGGAGGACGTCATGTAAGGTAATCACAACACAGTAAATGTAAATAGGCAAACAACATCATCCATTGCATTAAATATATAAATTTAATACATGCGTGTTCTGTACAGTTTTAGACACCAAAAATATAACGTAAATCAAAATAATAAAATGATGAGTCTTTGAGTACGCTCCATCATCTCAAAAGCTGGCATCGGTAACTGTCTACTGATGACCTGAGAATACAAGTTATTTTGAAAGAGTTTATCAGCATTAAGCCGGTGAGTTCATAAGTATTTTAGTGTCAATGTTCGTTGTCAAAAACGTTTGAACCTGTCTCAATGTATAAGTTTGTAAAAATGTAAGTAAATGTTTAAAAGTGTTTGCAAAAGTTTGAATCTCTCAGAAAATCCTATATTTTCTATAAAAGTAACCTTCTACCGAGGCTTAAATGTTTTGTAAACTCGTCTGTTGTAAAAGTGTGTAATTACCCAAGTATAACTATCATTTGATAAAATATAGTTCATACATTAATGCTTAAGTGAGATTATCACCAAAATATGTAATGGGTAAATCATTGTAGTACTGTAGTTTTGTATAATAAGAACTACTGTTGTACTAATTACTACTACCTTAACCGGATTTATATTAAGGTATAATGTGATAATTGCACCATACTATCGACTGATAACAACGACATAAAGAACGGTCGTAATAACGGAATGACGTTTGGCACCCGCAGACCTGCAGGTCCGGTTGTAGCTAGCAGCAAGGTGTAGGATAGTCAATCCAGTATAGATCTATACGCAAACTCAACGCTCTCCCTCCAAGAGAATTCTGGCTACAACTCGGGCCATGACATTTAAGGCATGCTCCGATACAGTGGATCACATTTGTTATCGCATTCTTGCATATGTGATGAAATGTTTCTTGTTCTAGTATAGTTGTATATGTTCTCGTAGTATAGTTGTATATATTCTCTTCCTAGTATAGACTCATGAATGAACTGACTCATTGATCTAGCAGTTGTAATAGTATGGTTCTGTGTTACCCCGATGGTAACTTGTTAACGGTGCGTCTAGTACGTATGGTTATGGAAGTACTTTTATGTCTATATATGTATATTTGATATATACTTAACATGGAAACGACCTTCGGATGGTCACCCAAAATCCCACCAGACCACATCCAAATCGAGGAAAAGGAAATAGGGTGGATGGCCTTCCTAAGCCCTTTAAACATTATTTATACGTCTATACATGTATGGGCATGCAATTTATAATATAAAAACATAAATAAGTATTTATAAGACATTTGAAACATAAGTATTATTTTTAAAGAAAGATTGACTTGATGTCAATCTATAAAACAATTTGAAGGCGTAGATTTGATTAAAACAGATTAAGTATAAGGAACATTTGTTTAAATCACAGTTGCAGTGTAAATTTGAAAAGTAAATGGGTTTGGAAAACATTTAGAAGTAAAACAGTTTGATAGATAGTTTGAATAGTGATAAAATCACTGATTTCCCTAGTTATTAATCACATGTGATTAGTGCAATCACATGTGATTGAAACAATAACTATAAGTATTTAATTTGTATTCCCCCCCCCCCCCCCCCTTTAAAAGCATATAAAAGCATTTAGAATATTTAACAGGTTGATTAAGGGGTATGAAACTCACTTGATTGATTGAAGAAAGCGAGATGGAAAACCGGGCAGAGTTTCGTCTCGGAAAACGGATTTTTCTCGGGATTCTCGGGAATCTCGGGAGTAAAATCGACCCTCGGGACTTGAGCAAAAAGACCAGAGCTTCGGGTTATAACGGGCACGGAAAACGAGGCAAGGTTGTGAGAGAGAGAAGAGAAATGAGCCACATTTTTAGAAAGCCTCGCATCCTATTTATAGGAAGGCTGAACTGCCTCCATACGCGGGGCGTACGCTCGTACGCAGCGCGTACGCGTACGTCATGCATGACCGAAGCCTCGAATGCCTCGGTTCGGATGGGACGGGTTGCTGGGTACGCGGGTCGGATGGGACGGCGGGTCGGACGGGACAACGGGTCGGACGGGTCGGAGCTTCGGACGGGTCGGACGAGTTAGATTTCTTCGGATAGTGCAACGTGGACGATCCGAGACCCTCGATCTCAGTACGCGGGGCGTACGAAGGTACGCAGGGCGTACTTCGGTCCAATCCGATGACTCCCCTTCGGATATTACCGGGAATTTATAATTAAATTTATATTTATTATAAATAAACTTCAAAAATTCATATCTCCCTCATACGAACTCCGTTTTTGACGTTCTTTATATCCACGCAAAGGTGAGACCATGATCTACGACTTTCGTTTAGATTCCGTTGGCAAATTCCGAAATTATTTTTATTATTTATTTATTAAAATGACGTGATTAAGGAATTTCTTCAAAATTTCATAACTTCCTCATCCGAAGTCAGATTTGGACGTTCTTTTTATGTACGCAAACCTTGATATGATTCCTACTACTTTATTTAATCCGAACAAGATTTTAGGAAGGTTGCATTTTGACCTAAATTTGATCGGTTTTACATTACATTGACTCGAAATATCGGGTTGTCACAGATTTATTCTCAAAAAGATATCTAAAACTTTTTTTCTATCTAAACACAAGTTTTCTTAGAATCCTCGTGATATAACAAGATGATCTGAAAATTATCACGTATTAATTCATTTTTCTTGATTTATTACAATATTTGCAATTAAATAAGGTCATAAATCACATAAAATACTTCCTAAAGCCCATAAGTTCTAGGAACATTCGGAGATGAACTATACAACAAAATAAACACCTTTCTTGGAATTTGAGAAATTTATACTATTGTTTTCTATTATTTTGGTTTTTATTTTTGTTAAAAACCAAATAAATAACAAAATTGGGTTATGGGTTGTAAAAACCACATCTACTGTGTTTCGCAGCCTGTTTACTCTATATGAAACTTATAGAATATTTTTGAGAATTTTCCATTGCATTTTTCTATTTTCCACGACTTAATGTATATTTTAAGGATTAAATTGAGAAAAATATCTAAACATTTTCAAAATTCATGACAATTTATCAGGACATCTTTTATTACAGTAAGAATAAATATAAAAACGTCGACAATTTTTCTCTACTATTTACTATTTTTCCATGAATTAATGCTTATTTAAAAGATTAAATAAGGGAAAAAATAGCTAGAGTAAACTGAAAATCGTGACAACTTACCAGAAGACCTTTTATCATAGTTAAACCAAGAATAAAAAGTTTGATCATTTTTACTTACTGTTCTCTATTTAATTAGAATTTATTGATGTAAAACACACTTAAATTATAATAATCGAGTTTCGTTGATCCAAAGTGGAATTTAGTATTTTTCCAGTTTAGGGACATTGTGCCTGTAAAACAGTTATACAAAAATTCTAAGAAATTTTCATGATCATTTACTATTTTTCCATAATTTTATGATTATTCAAAGGAACTAATGGTGAAATATTGCTAGACTCATAAAGAATTTATGAAACATTATTCAAGAGACCTTGACATCAATTACAACAGAACCACAAAGTTTTGAAATTTTAGACCTATTTTGGGTTGGATTTTAAATATTTAATCTTTGGAACACCTCCAAAAATGTTAAATTGTAACATTTCAAAATGGGAACTTCCCACTTAAATTTGTTATGTAACAAATTGATTCATGGAAATATAAATTTTACAAAAAATGTTTGTAATTTATACAAAGCCTAATGTTGGCATAATATTGGCATAATTCTATATAGAAATTAAGTATACTAGTGTTATATTTTCAACTAAGGACTCACTATTGTGTAACATTATCATAGGGCATTGGTAGTAGTTCAAGTGGAGCACCAATTCAAGTCACTATTAACACCGCCTTGATTCATTGTGAGTATTCACATCCCCTATTTTTGGTTTTTATGCTTTGGGGTGGAAAAGCATGTCGTATGATCAAATACGTTCGTTGTACTTGTTTTAAATGTATCAAATGTGATTGCTATGGATGTGTATGCAAATGTTGATTCATGAGGCCTTATCACATCAAGTCCCTAAATATTTCACATAACTCATTAACTCTTTTGAGTCTTTGGTCATTATGGATAGCGCTATTGGGAGGTAGATAACTCCTAACTCACCCTCTCTGTGGAGTGTATATTACCATATTCTATCTATGTTAGCGACAAACGTAGATTTCATGAGGGAACCCTCGGTCGTTAGGTTTTGTTATGAACTCATTGTTTGATCACTATGCACATACGGAAATTATTTCTCACATAAGAAACAAACATTGTTTCTCACGTTAGCAACGAACTTCTATTTATAGAAACTTTTATCAATATTCGGGTATTCATGATTTAAAACTTGTTATGTTATAAACTTGTGAAGTCACCAATTATTTTCATAGTTGACACTTAATTTGACATGCTCTTTTAGGGAATAATTAGTAAGTGATTATAAAAATTTATCATCATAGAGCATACCGCATCAATTGGAAATGTTGTTTTTGGGAATTGAATTTTGAAAAATGTTATTTTGGGAACTTGTTTTATTTGTATTTTAACTATGCTTGAACTAGGGTTGTAAACTTAAAATACTCTTTCTATGGTGATGTTATCTTTAACATTTGCAGTGAAACCTATATTCTTGTCATGCCTCGTGTTTCCACTTTATTGGACCTCAGTAAACGTAGCCTGATCACATATCCTTAATTAGGGAAAGATATTAGATATATACAAGACTAATTATAAGGGACTTGGGTTCAAATCAATTTTAAAAAATATATATATATATATATATATTCTTTCAAATTAAAAAAGGTGTAATTTGGAGTGTGTAAGAATTGTATACTATAGGCATTCATCATTATGCATTCAGTGGATCACTACACTTACGTCACAATTTGATATGTCGAAGTGGTCATCGTCTCGCTCTACCCCTTCGACCGATGAGTCTGGCTATGTTATGGTTATACCTAGACATGATCCACCCTCCTCTCCAGAGGAGAATCCCTCATAAGACCTAGAAGACTGAAGTTACTCACTGGAGGTTAGTAGCAACAATTCTTCGAGTCAGCAACACGGGATATCGCCTACATCGGTGTTACCACAACTATAGCTCTACGGACTGCATATCCGCTGTACAAAAAGGAATAGTGTTACCATGCTTGGCAAGATGACATCGAGCGGAGCAAGACCCATCACATTAGGATCCAGCGTGGCAGGACCAAGAGTACCTCTACCACGAGTCATTGGGATACATGTTTGAAAAGGAAGGTATGACTCCGAAGGAGTCTCGGAGGATCTAGTGGATTGCAGCTGACCTACGAGAGAGTCGATTGTCGATTGTGGGGAATCAACAACTGTTGGATGAGCTTATGACAGGGATGGACATCTTTTATCACTATACGGTAGAGGTTATTGATATTGTTGAGACTGCAGAGGGAGTTGTAGGCTGCTTGGTGACTGCATGTTATATTTTTGGAGGGATACAATTGATCATGATGATGATGTTTCTTCTTGGGATAATGATATGTGTTATGTTCTAGTTTCTATCTTTTGATTTACTAAGTACTGGAACCCCGATGGTTTGTCTTTTAGAAAACAAAAAACTTTATTTTGAGATGATGTAATGTTTTGTACATGAACTATTTCAAATATGGAGTTTAATCCCAAACTGTATAATAAACATTCTCCATCTGATAAAAGATCTTTCATAGACTTCAAATTTATATGCATAACAGTAATGCAAAGTATGATTTTGAAAACGTACAATGTTTGAAAAATGATGATGTACTAAAAATATTACACAATTTTAAAACAAATTATTTATACGCATTTTCTTTTTCTGTGTCTTAGTGCCATGCCTCCAAGAAGGCCTACTCACATATATCCTCAAAATGAAACACTCAATGTTTCTTAGTTAGTAGCGTAACAACTGATGGCAATAATAGCAAACATTGTAACTAAAGTAAATACAAGTCTGAATGCTCAAGGAAACCAATGAGGAAATCAAGGTAACAACGATAGGAGATGCACCTACAACTCATTCATGAAATGTAACCCTAAGGAGTTGTCACACCCCGAAACTGACGATGGAAACATTTTGGGGCGAAGGACGTCATACGTAGTATCACAACAGTTGTATCATAGTAAGCGAAGTAAACACAACCATTACATTATAATATGAATATTTACGTTGTTCAAAAGCATGATTTATACATAACAGTATATAGCAAAAGATAAAGTCAAGACTCCAAAAATGCTCTGTCTTCTCCCAAAAGCTAGCAAGGTACATGTATATTGTTGTCCTAAGAATACAAGCGGTTTTGAAAATGTATCAGCATAAAGCTGGTGAGTTCATAAACATGTTTTTGTGTATTGAAAACTAGTCACTGAATTTGTATAAATGGTTTCTTTTAGTTATAAGTAAATGTAGTTTGTATCAAAACCATTATTAACAAGTTCTGAAATATGTATGCATGCTTGCCAAGAAAATCCAATATTTTCTAACATGTTTGTTGGTTTCCGTTATGAAAAGTATGTTATGTTCGAAAGCCTTGGCTACCACCAGTATGTATAGTAGTTTTATTACTTAAAATAAAACTATAGAAGAAAGAAATCTCGTAAACAAGGTGAGTTGATACTATTGTGAGTTCGTATAACCATACTAATATGACTGATGACCTCCTTGACGTTTCTTCAGGCATCGCACATTTACCAAAATTTGTCACCCCAGGCGTGCCCACCTAACTGTAGCTAACTGTTCAGGTGTGGGATTGTCAGTCCCAAATAGATCTATTCGCAAATTTCACACTCTCCCTCCAAGAGACTCTGGTTATACTACCGGAGAGGATTTATTGGTACCCCAAGGGGCATAACGAAGATAAGTCTCACAATCTTGTATTAACTAGTTTACGTGTTATTCGGTTGTTCTCGAGTTCGAAATCGTTTGTAACGGTGTAGAGTATAAATAATTATACACAAAATAATTATTTAGCAAAATACTCTAGTTTTGTATTCGTAGTAATGAATACACTAAATCTGACATAGTTTATATGTTTTACTTTGCATGAAGTTTGAATGTGTAAGACTGGTATTGAGATCCCAAACTATACCCATTATAGTTTGAATGGTCTATACAATTAAGATTAGAAAACGTCCCTTATGCTCCGCATATTACAAAAGGGATAATTGTGTCTAAATGTTTGATAGAAAACCGTTGTAATTGCATCAGTTTTTAAGTTATGAAAACCCTTATGTTTAGCTTGTATACCCCCTAGAAACATGAAAAATTCAGAAAAGTGTAGGGGTATGAGCTCACTATTTATCGTAGGATCCGAATGTTCGATTGGTTATGAGCGTCGAGTGTCAACTGATTTTTTGTACGCGAGTGGACCCTATTAACATATATTGCACATATATGTATTAGATTGAGTATTCCATGACAATCCATGATGGAAAACCACCCTAAAGACTTGGAAATACTAGAATTAAGTGTTGGATCCTTATATGATCAAGTAATGGAGGTGTATGGCCACAAAATCGCGGATTTGGTGTGTGTGCGGCCAGGAAGTTTGTGCGGCCGTACAGAGGGTGTGTGCGGCCGTACACTCCTCATTTTTGCCCGAAATGTCGATTTTGAGGTGTTCTAGTGCTAATACCAAGTCCAACTAGTAAATGGAGGCAAAACTCTTCACTTTGGAGAGTTTTAGTGTGTCTGCGGCCACCTTATGAAGGTGTGCGGTCGTACACCTTCAAAGGATGATGAACATGAAGAACACTATGAGTTTTAAGCTTAGATTTAGGTGTTTTACCAGTATAACAAACTGATTGATGGGGTGGTTCACATTCTTGAGGCCCTTAGAGTGTTCTTGGATGATGTTTCTAGAGAGAGAAAGTAGAGAGAGTAGAGTGCAGCCAAAAGAAGAAAAGAGTGAATGGACGGGGGGTCTCCTCCAATATATAGGGTCGTGTGTGAGACTGGAGGGTGTGTGTGGATGGGTGTGCGACTGGCTGGCCGCACACACGGGTGTGCGGCTGGCTGGCCGCACACACGGGTGTGCGGCTGGCTGGCCGCACACACCTTCTCTGATGTGTTTGGCCCGATTTTGTGATGCTACACACTTTTTAACCCTTCTTAAGACTCATATATAGGTTATACTAAGCCTAGAGCACTCATATGGACCCACAATTTTGTTAAAAGATGATAAATTCGAGTTTAATATTGATATACGGATCAATGGCACAAGATAAAAGTTTTGGGTTGTCACAGAAGTTTCACGGGAAAGAAGGCACGGTCAGGCTACTAAAATGGATTGATAGAACTGAATTGTTTCTCCACATCAACAAGTGCCCTGATCATAGCAAAGTGAACTATGCATATTTCCTATTCCAAGATAGCGACTTGACATGGTGCAACACTCAAATGAAGAACCAAGCTCATAGGGAGCATATCAACTAACTTGAGGAGATCTGAAGAAGCTGCTCATTAAAGATTATTGTCCCAAGGATGAGATTTAAAAGCTACAGTCTGAATTTTGGAACCATGCTATGATTGGAACTGAGATAGAGATATACATGGTTTGTTTTCATGAACTTGCAAAACTGGTCCTTCACATGGCCACTCCTCAAGAGAAGTGGAGTGACTACTACATTTGGGGTTTGGCACCTGAGATTCAAGGAATTATTACCTTAGCAAAGCCAGCTACAATTCAAAGTGTAGTAAGTTTAGCAAATCAATTGACCAACGACATGATTTGAACTTGGAAATCCAAAAAGGGAAGCTCTAGTGGAAACATGAATCAAAGAATCAAGGGGAAAAGAAAATTGATGGAGGATCAGGAAGGAAATAGAAAATCACAAGGAATTTCATGGTGAAAACCGAGGAACAAGGGCAATACACTAGATCGCAGCCAAAGTGCGATAAGTGCAGACTCCATCATGAAGGAGCTTGTACATTGTGCAAGAAGTGTAATCGGATGGCCCACTTCACCAAGTATTGAAGGTTGAATAAGGATGTTGTTAAATGTGACTCGAGCATTTGGATCATGTTCATGGAGCATTTGGAGCACTTAGAACTAAATGGAGCACTTGGGGTTCATGGAGCATGTGACAAAGGAACGAATCATCTGAGAGAGGAATGGATTGTCTGACAAAGGAACAAATCAAGTGCCAAAGGAACAGATGGTACATAAGGGAGTTTGGAGCAACTGCAAGTGGTTTGGAGCTCCTGGGAGTGATACGGAGCAACAAGAGAACCTTGTTGCACCATATGTTGAAAGGATGGGCCAAGAAGAATACTATTGCACCAAGGTCATTCCTTCTTGCGCCATTATGCTCCCTGTTGCATCACGAGGGGTTCCTATTGCGCCATGAGGATCCCTCTTGCACCATGTGGTACTCCTATTGAGCCAAGGAATATGCTCTTGCGTCATGCATGGCCTTGTTGTGCCATGTATGTTCCTATTGTGCCAAGGTGGTGTTGTTGCTCCAATCTTGATGTTCTTGTGCCACACTTGAAGCCTGTTGCGCCATCCATACACTTGTTGAGCCATCATGGTGCAAGTTTGACCATCTTGGTTCTTGATGAGCCAAGTATGTTATGAAGTCCTATATGACGCTAAAAAATGTTCCAGAAAATGATGCATGGCAGAATATGATTTGTTGCCTCCATTCATGGGCCTATGGGCCAATGGGCTTGGCCTATTAGGGTTTTAGGTCTGATCCCTCAAGTATAAATTGGGATGCATGCTAGGTTATTTTGTATCTTGAATTTTAGAGTGATGAGCGAATCTTTGTGTAATTGTACTTGTGACCATTGTTTGAAAGCTATGAAATAAAAGAATACTCTTCTCCTGCCCGTGGACGTAGGTCACCTTGACTGAACCACGTAAATATTGTGTTTTGTGTGCTTATAGTTTTGCTAGTTATCCGCTTTACTTCCTAACAGGTGGTATCAGAGCTGTGGTTTGTACTCCTATTATTGAAGATGTCTACTCACAATTTTGATTTGGAGAAGTTCAACAGTTCAAATGACTTCACTTTATGGGAGGTGAAGATGAGGGCTCTTCTGGTTCAAAAGGATGTGTGGAGACACTAGAAGGAGAGGCAAAACTACCAAATGACATGGTGGTTTATAAGAAGGTGCACCAACTGTCGAAGGAACATAATGCCATTCTGTTGAGCTTAATATATGAAGTATTGAGAGAGGTCGTGGATCATACAACTGCTTTTAGCCTTTGGATAAACTTTGTGACAAGTACCATAACAACTCTCTGATGAATATGTTGTATCAGAAGAAAAGTTCGTACACTCTCAGAATGTCTGAAAGTACCCAAGTGAAAGATCATCTGGATAACTTCAATCACATCATCTTGGATCTATAAGGTGTTAACGTGAAGATTGAAGATGAAGATCAGGCACTCATTCTCTTTTGTTATCTTCCAAACTCATATGAGAATTTCATTGATAACATGCTTTATGGTAGGACAACGATCACTATGAACGATGTGAAGGATTCTCTTATGTCTAAGGAACTGAAAAGAAAAGTTTCAGTTGGAGAGGAGGTGTCCAGTTTTAGTTTGTTTGCAGGGAGAGGAAGGATGGAAGAGAGAAAATGGGGAAACAGAGGGAGATCACGTTCTAAATCTAAGTCTAAAGATTCATCGAGTGCCAAGTGTTATAACTGTAAGGAGGGGCACGTCAAGCGAAATTTTCCACAGCTGAAGAATGGGAAGTCCAATAGTGAATCAAGCAGCAATAACACAGCTGTTGTGGTTCAGGAAATTTTTGATGAAGGGGATGATGGTGATGTGCTGACTGTATGTACATCAAGTTATGTTGATGCTTGGGTCATGGATACTAGAGTATCCTATCACATGATGTAGAATCGTGATTGGTTTGACTCCTTCAAAGAGTGGAATGGCACAGTCAAGATAGGTGATGATTGGGTGAGCAGTATCAAAGGTAGTGGCATGGTGCAGATCCAGATGCACAATGGTATGGTTAAGAAGTTAGATTGTTGGCATGTTCCAGAACTTCGGAAGAATCTTATTTCTCTTGGAACATTGGCTAAGAATGGGATGAGGTATGTTGGTGAAGGTGATTGGGTCAAAGTGACCAAAGGTTCTCTAGTTATAATGAATGGGAAGATGCTTCTTGGAGGGATCTGTATCATAGAAGGTAGTACGGTTATGGGAATGGTGTTTATCTCCCAATCATTGAATAGAGGTGATGACAAGACAGAGTTGTGGCATCGTAGGTTGGGTCACATGAGCGATAAGGGCATGTAAGTTTTAAGAAAACAAGGACTGCTTGGTGGAGAGGCTACTGGAAAGATAAAGTTTTGTGAAGCTTGGGTTAAGGGAAAGCATCGTAAAGTGAATTTCGGAACTGGTCAACACACAAGCAAGGAAATCCTGGAGTATGTTCACTCAGATCTGTGGGGTCCTGCACCAGTGAAGTCTCAAGGAGGATGCTCATACTTTGTGACGTTCATTAATGACTATTCAAGGAAGGTTTGGTTGTACTTTTTGAAGACCAAAGATGAGGTGTTTAGGAATTTCAAGGAATGGAAGACCATGGTTGAGAAAAGGACTGGAAAATAGGTTAAGACTCTGAGGATCGAAAATGGGTTGGAGTTCTGCAATGCTCCATTTGATAATTTATGCAAGGCAATAGTTATAGTGAGGCACCACACTATACGACAAACACCATAACAAAATGTAGTGGCAGAATGGATGAACCAAACACTCATGCAGCATCCAAGGTGCATGCGAATATTTGCTACTTATCCAAGCAATTATGGGCGGAAGCAGTTAACACTGCTTGCTATTTGGTGAAGATAACACCATCAACTGTTATTGACTTGAAGACTCCTCAAGAGGTATGGTTCGGGAAACCCTTTGACTATTCTTGTTTACGTATATTTAGATGCCCCACATATGCTCATGTGAATGATGGTAAAATTGACCCAACGGAAATGAATTGCATATTTCTAGGATGTGCGACGGGAGTAAAAGGTTATCGATTGTGGTGTACAGAAGAAGGAAGAACTCCTAAATTTATCATGAGCAGAGATGTGACCTTTGATGAATCTTCCATGGGTAACCAGGGAGGAGGTGATACAAGTCAAGCAAGAAACAAAGATCAGGGTGCTAGCCAGAAGGTGGATTTTGCAACTCAAACTCCAGACAGAGTTGTGATAAGTTACAAAGAGCAAGGAGGCAGTAAACTTCCTGGAAAAGATAAAACCCAAGAGAAACCCATGGGATCTTCGTCCAGTGGTGCTGATGTTGGGAAGGTTGATATGTCTAAATCTATAGCAAATAGAAGATCAAAGAGGGTCATTCGACAACCTGATAGATATGTAAGATGTGTGAGTTTAGGTAAACTTGACTCCATTGGTTTTTCTTTAGCAACTGCAGAATACATTGACATTGAGGAGCCTCAATCGTATAAAGAGGTTGTGGCGAGTAAAGAAGAAAATGACCGGTTATTGGTCATGAATGAAGAAATTCAATCTTTAGAAAAGAATGGAACATGGTGTAACACCCGGTTCCTAGTACGTATTTAAATTCAAGTATGTTGTAATTTACTCTAGGACTCGGCGAGTTTGAGGCCCAACTCGTCGAGTAGACTCGACATTATGCAGGGGTTTTAATGATCTACTCGACGAGTCGGGAGACCGACTGGGCGAGTACGAGCTGTCTGGACAAAACCCTAATGTTTAGGGTTTTCACCCTATTTAAACACTTTATCTTGTCCCAAAATAGCCTCCATCACCCTCCCAACTCAGAGAAAATCTAGATTGAAACCCTAAACCCTTATTGAGTGTTCTTGAGCCTTTTGGTGCTTTTTGTGTGTGTTTGAAGTTAGAGAAGAAGAAGGAAGCTTGGAAGTTCAAGTAGAAGCAAGGAGATCCAGAAGTTTTACTTTATTCTCAGCTCATTCATGGTAAAAAGATAGAACCTTGACCATCTATCTCTTAGATTTTTGATTTGGGGCTATTTCTACCCTTTTTATGAGTATAGAGAAGCAAAAATCGTATTTTGTGGGTGTCCTTGGAGTTGCACTTTGGATCTGCTGCTATTGGGGGTCTTTATGGCATAAGGTGTCAACTTTGTTGCCATAAACACCCCATGCATCTTGTAGACCTTCTTTTATGGATTTTGGAGCAAAAAACCCCATGCATGGACATCAAGTTCATAGCTTTACATATGAAATGGACCCTAGCGAGTCGCTTGGGTGACTCGGCGAGTCAGGACGCATTTTTCCCCCAAGCGTCTTTTGGAAATGGTTTTGGTTGAGTGTAAGGAACACTCAGCCTGCTAGGGGGTTTGTTTTGGACCTGGAAATCATTGGACTCGACGAGTTCAAGGAAATGTCCCAACCACAAGAAGATGGACTCGACGAGTTCAAGGAGAACTCGGCAAGTCGTAGACTGAACATCTTCATATGGATGAAGATGAACTTGACGAGTTCAAGGACAAACTCGACGAGTCTGTTGAAGATAGTCAGATGTGTTGTTGAAGGCGAACTCATCGAGCTCTTGCTAGACTCGACGAGTAAGGACGGGATTATGGCAATAGGTGAACAAGGGGAAACGGCGAGTTGGCGGACCAACTTGGTTAGTCGAGTCAACCAGATGTTGAATTTGACCAGAGGATTGAACATGGATCAAGGTGTTGACCTTGACCTTATCTTGGAATTGAGTTGGCCCTTTTAAGCGTTACGAGTATGAATTGATAAAGGAATTGAGGATTCGCGGAGAGTTTGTTTTCATACCGAGAGCAGCGCAGACACTACACAACTTTGAGATGAGTTTTTTCCTAGTATGAGTGTGTCTACGACCACAATGTCTGCCCATGAGTAAGAGTGTTGGATAGATGATTGTCTTCGTGATAATTATCTAGTGTTGATATAAGATATGATTATTGTGCCTGATATGATTATTATCCTTGATATGCTTACTGTGCTTGGTATGTGTTAGCGGTAGTAAGGGGTGAAATGGTCCCCGATTACCCGTTGAAAGATACCGAAGGGGAGGGTAGCTCCCGGTTAGCGGTTGAAAGATACCGAAGGGGAGGTTAGTTCCTGGTTACCGGTTGAAAGATATCGAGGAGGAGCCCAACTCCTGGCTATGTCTGACAGTTACTGGTTGAAAGATACCGAAGATCATGCATTATTTGGTATAGGTATGATGGGGGAACTCACTAAGCTTTGTGCTTACGGTTTTTAGTTTTGGTTTTAGGTACCTCTTCATCTAAGGGGAAGGAGCCGGTGGGGTAGCAGTGCATCACACATTCACACATGATATTCCGCATTTGAGAAACCTGGATTGTACTCTGATATTATACTATTTGAACATATGGTTTTGAGACTTGTGATTTGTGACTTTATGTTTGAAATGATATCATTGTTGTTTTCCGTTAACTGTTTTTACAAGTAATATACTCTAAAACAAAAAAAAATTGGGTCCCATATTTGGGATGTTACAAGTTGGTATCAGAGACTTGGTTTTAGGGATTCGGGCACACCTTCGAGGGTGTCTAAACTCAAATTGAGGGCTTGAAAGATTTTTACAAGAAAAAAAATCTAAAATTTAAAAATATGGAGTTTTAAGAAAGAACAAGGTGTGTGATGTGTGCGACCGGTTGAGCTCAAGTAAGTTTTTCCCTAAGATACCCATACATGATATGTTATGTTATATGATATGATTATGAGAACTGCATTCTAGACTAGGGCTCAGGATCTAGGGAATATGCCTTGTATGCCTGTTATGTGATTATGAGAACTACATGCTAGATTAAGGCTAAGGATCTAGGAAGGATGTCTTATATGCCTATTGTATGAACTTATTGAGCTATATGCTAGGGTTGGTTAGTCAACAGTAGGATAGCCTGATTAGGTTATGCTTGGTTATGGTTACTCAATGCCCGAATGTTGCTTGCTTTCTGCTTATAGGGGTTCTAGCTAGCTTTAGCTAACTAGTAAGCGAATACGTAATAGTATTCGCAAGCTAGTTAAGGAAGGGCGGTAAGGACTCCTTGTGCAGCTGATGGCAGAGAGTAGGTCAGAGAGTGTCCTAGGACAAGCCTAGGATGAGATTAGCTTGGAAAGCAGTATTAGTATAAGGGACTTGGTGAAGTCGAAGCCATCCCTAACGAAAGTACTGATAGATGTGGAAGGTAGTATGGGCCCGTGCTACTGGAAGCAGAGGATCCGTACTGGAATCAAGGAGGGCTAAGAAACAACCAGGGAACTTGGAGAGTGTGTGAGACCTCTCGAGAGTATGTATGACCCTGATGTTTATGCGTATTATTTCAGTATGCCGATTACGCGACATGGAGCAGGAGGTTCACGATCTGGATCAGGATCAGGATCGGGTGTAGGATCCGAGCAGGCTGATGATGGGCTATGTGAGTTCATCGTGTCTGAGATCACGAGAGGTATCCTTGAGGCGACCCCGATTATTTTCGGGTCGATCAAGGAGGGGATTATTGAACTAATGGAGGATCGCCTCCGGACGTTCAGGAGTGACTTGGTTCCAGACAGTCAGGTTCGTGCACACTGTCCTTCAAGGACTTCAGGGGAGTGGTGTGCCAGACTTTCACGGGGTGAAGGACCCCATTGTGGCCAGGTAATGGATTGCAGACATCGATTCTGCATAGTTGACGAGTTTTTTGAGGGGTCGAGCCAAAGACTTGTGGGAGTTAGTGGGTGATTCACTTGGGGCCCTAGCCATCGAGGCTATGACTTGGTCTGATTTTGTGACCAGCTTCAGGGCTGAGTTTGCACTGGCTGTGGAGCTTCATCAGCTGGCCAGAGAGTTTCTTGATATGAGGCAGACTACTGAGACTGTGGTGAAGATCACCGCCAAGTTCCGGGAGAGGGCCTTGTTGGTACCTCAGTACGCAGGGGATGAGGAGATGTGGAAGACCCACTATCATGTCATGTTGAGGGCTGACATTCGGGATCATGTCAGCTATTCTGCTTGCCCGACTCTGGATTCCATGATTGCCAGGGCGAGGAAGAGGGAAATTGATTTAGAGCACCTCAGGAAGTGGAAAGCGGAGACAGGACAGGTTGTTGTGGTTTCAGGGAAGAAACCTAAGGGATTCGACGCTAGGTCGAAGGCCCAGCAGGGTCGGGACCGTTGTGAGAAATGTGGTAGGTCACACGAGGGAGTTTGCCGCACTAGGTTGAGATCAAGCTGCTATAAGTATGGCAAGACCGAGTATTTTGGCAGGGATTGTATGGCTCTTGCCCCCACTGTTCAGATGTCAGACCTGATTTGCTTCCATTGCAATCAGAGGGGCCATAAAAGGCCAACTGCCCCAGGTTGACAGTAGCAGCACCAGTGGTGGCGCCAACTCCAACGACTACATGGGTTACGGATGGCCGGAAGGTCAAGTCAGAGGCTCCATTGTAAGGAGTCGAGCTTTCCAGTTGACAACCAAGGAGGCGCACGCCGCACCCGATGTGGTGACAAGTATGGTTTCTTCTCTCTAATTTTTATATATGTCGCTTGTGAAATTGATGTATTGTGCTATATGTTTTGTTTAGGATCATTCCATGTGAATGGTATCCCAGTTCAGGTGTTGTTTGATTCAGGTGCTACCCGATCATTTGTCTCTCTTGCGCTTAGCAAGAGGTTTCCTGAGTCTTCGGGCATGTTAGATTTCCCTCTAGAGGTCGAGATTACGGACGACCTGTCAATGTGAGCGTCAGATATTTTCAAAGATTGTCTTTTGAGGTTGTACGAGTAGCGCTACTTGGTAGATTTGGTTCCTATACCACTGCGGGGGAACAAGTTTATTATAAGGATGGATTGGTAGAGCCCCAATGGGGCAGTGATCGACTGTGCGCAACAGTTGGTTCAGATCAGGACCCCAGGTGGGGGAGAACTGGTGATTCAGGGTGAGAGGCTACAACACGGACCGGCTTTATGTTCAGCAATGAGGGCTAGGTGCTACCTCCAGCAGGGTTGCGCAGGGTATGTCGCCTATGTTATGGAATCTCCGGATGCTGGTCAGTCGACGGTGAGTGATGTGCTAGTGGTATAAGAGTACGCGAATGTATTTCCAGAGGAGCTGCCTGGGATACCTCCAGAGAGGCAGGTGGAGTTCAAGATCGACCTGGTCCCTGGTGCTGCTCTGATAGCCAAGACACCGTATCGGTTGGCTTCTCCTAAGATGCAGGAGTTGTCTACACAGTTGCAGGAGCTGTTAGACAAAGGATTCATCAGACCGATCAGTTCCCCTTGGGGAACCCCGATACTTTTTGTAAAGAAGAAGGACGGGTCGCATCGCATGTGTATAGATTACCGGGAGCTGAATAAGGTAACTGTGGAGAACCGTTACCCACGTTCGAGGGTTGATGATCTCTTTGACCAGCTTCAGGGAGCATCTTGGTTCTCCAAGATTGATTTGCATTCAGGATATCACCAGATGAGGTCAGAGAGGAGGATGTGCAGAAGACTGCCTTTCGGATACGTTATGGTCACTATGAGCTTGTGGTGATGCCTTTCGGGTTCACCAATGCTCCAGCCGCGTTCATGGATCTCATGAAACGTGTGTGCAGACCGATGTTAGATCGATCTCTGATAGTTTTCATTGATGACATCTTGGTCTATTCCAAGACTTGGGAGCAGCATGAGGAGCACTTGCAGGAGGTGTTGGATACCCTGAGGAGGCAGAGCTTGTATGCAAAGTTCTCCAAGTGTGAGTTCTGGTTGCACGAGGTGCAGTTTCTTGGGCACCTTTGTCAACCAGAACGAGATTTCGGTCAACTTGACCAAAGTGGAGGTCGTAATGAGGTGGGAGGTCTTGAGGTCTCCATCTGAGATTCAGAGCTTCCTGGGACTGGCAAGTTATTATCGGAGATTCATTCAGCACTTCTCCAAGATAGTCGTGCCCTTGAAACGGTTCACAAGGAAAGCCATGGTCTTTCGCTGGGGGCCTGAGCAGCAGGCCACATTCAAGATGTTGAGACAGCAGTTGTGTGAGGCGCCAATCTTAGCCCTACCAGAGGGCATGGAGGATTTTGTGGTGTATTGCAATGCGTCCCTCTCGGGTTTAGGCACGGTATTGATGCATAATTGGCATGTTATCGTCTACGCTTCGAGGCAGCTGAAGCCTCATGAGGTGAACTATGCGACGCATGACTTGGAGTTAGGGGTAGTTGTTTTCGCCCTCAAGATTTAGCATCATTACATCTATGGGTCTGCTGTACTATTTACACAGACCATAAGACTTTGAGGTACCTTATGGATCAGCCGAATCTGAACATGAGGCAGCATCAGTGGCTTGATGTGGTGAAGGATTACGATTGTAAGATCCTCTACCACCCAAGGAAGGCCAATGTTATGGCCGATGGGCTTAGCTGCAAGGCAGTGCTGATCAGAGACATCTGTATAAGGATGACCGTGGTGACTCCGTTGTTGGAGCGGATTCGAGAGGCCCGACAGGAGGCTCTGAAGGAGGAACATCGTAAGAGTGAGCGCATTGTGGGCCATGTTTCCTCCTTCGATTATGACATTCGTGGATTGGTGACTCTACACCGTAGGGTGTGGGTCCCATATCATGGAGGTGTGTGTCATGTATTGATGGAGGAGTCGCATAAATCTAGGTTTTCTATCCATATTGGGGCGACAAAGATGTACAGGGATCTTCGTCTTGATTATTGGTGGCCCTGCATGAAGAGAGATGTAGCTTGGTTCGTTGAGAGATGTCTGACCTGCAGGAAGGTCAAGGTCAAGCACCAGAGACCTCACGGCAAGACGCAGACGTCGGATATTCCAATGTGGAAATGGGAAGATATCACTATGGATTTCATTACAAAGCTTCCCAGGACCGTGTGGGGAGTGAATTCGATTTGGGTCATTGTGGATCGGTTGACCATGAGCGCCCATTTCATTCCGATTCAGGAGAGCATTTCAGCTGACAAGTTAGCCGACATTTATACCAGAGAGGTAGTGGCTCGGCATGGGGTGTCAGTTTTGGTGATTTCTGACAGGGGTGTGCGGTTCACTTCCAGGTTCTGGAAGAAGTTTCATGATGACTTGGGTACTCGTCTGCACTTTAGCACCGCTTTTCACCCATAGACGGATGGTCAGAGTAAGCAGACCATCCAGACTTTGTAAGATTGATGCAGGCGTGTGTTTTAGACTTCGGAAGTAGTTGGGATACTTACCTTCCTTTGGCTGAGTTTTCCTATAATAACAGTTATCATGTGAGTATTGACCGTCCTCCCTTCAAGTTGTTGTATGTGAGGAAGTGCAGGACCCTGATATGTTGGGGTGAGGTTGGCCAGAGGATCATGGGGAGTACCGAAGTGGTACTCAAGACTATAGAGAGGATCCAGCAGGTGCGGAGCAGGCTTCAGACCGCTCAGAGTCGACAGAAGAGTTATACTGACAGGCGTCGTTCGGACCTGGAGTTCTAGGTCGGGGATATGGTGCTCCTGAAGGTGTCACCTTGGAAGGGCATCATTCGGTTCAGGAAGCGGGGCAAGTTGGGTCCCAGGTACATTGGACTTTCCGAGTTGTAGCCTGGGTGGGCAAGGTGGCGTATAGGCTGGACCTGCTAGCCGAACTCAGTCAGATTCATAGCACTTTTCACGGCTCCCACTCACGGAAGTGTCTGGTGGACGATTTGGCAGTGGTACCTTTTGAGAACATTCAAGTGGATGACAACTCGAATTACATCGATCGACCAGTAGCTATCCTCGACAGGAAGTCGAAGGATCTGAGGAACAAGAGGGTCGAATTGGTGAAGGTGTAATGGCAGCACCGCAAGGGCTCGGAATGGACTTGGGATCCGAAGGATGACATGAGGGAGCACTACCCCGAGCTTTTTCAGGGCTCAGCAGCAGACTTCGAGGACGAAGACTAAAATAAGTGAGAGAGATTTGTAACACCCGGTTCCTAGTACGTATTTAAATTCAAGTAATGTTGTAATTTACTCTAGGACTCGGCGAGTTGGAGGCCCAACTCGTCGAGTATACTCAACATTATGCAGGGGTTTTAATGATCTACTCGACGAGTCGGGAGACCTACTCGGCGAGTAGGAGTTGTCTGGACAAAACCCTAATGTTTAGGGTTTGCACCCTATTTAAACACTTTATCTCATCCCAAACCAGCCTCCATCACGCTCCCAACTCAGAGAAACCCAAGATTGAAACCCTAAATCCTTATTGAGTGTTCTTGAGCCTTTTGGTGCTTTTTGTGTGTGTTTGAAGTTGGACAAGAAGAAGGAATCTTGGAAGTTCAAGTAGAAGCAAGGAGATCCAGAAGTTTTACTTCATTCTCATCTCATTCAAGGTAAAAAGCTGGAACCTTGACCATCTATCTCTTAGATTTTTGATTTGGGGCTATTTCTACCCTTTTTATGAGTATAGAGAAGCAAAAATCGTATTTTGTGGGTGTCCTTGGAGTTGCACTTTGGATCTGCTGCTATTGGGGGTCTTTATGGCATAAGGTGCCAACTTTGTTGCCATAAACACCCCATGCATCTTGTAGACCTTCTTTTATGGATTTTGGAGCCAAAAACCCCATGCATGGACATCAAGTCTGTAGCTTTACATATGAAATGGACCCTAGGAGGGACTCGATGAGTCGGGACGCATTTTTCCCCCAAACGTCTTCTGGAAATGGTTTTGGTTGAGTGTAACGAACACTCAGCCTGCTAGGGGTTTGTTTTGGACCTAGAAATCATAGGTCTCGACAAGTTCAAGGATATTTCCCAACCACATGAATATGGACAAAACAAGTTCAAGAAGAACTCGGCGAGTCGTAGACTGAACATCTTCATATGGATGAAGATGAACTCGACGAGTTCAAGGACGAAGTCGACAAGTCGATTGAAGATAGTCAGATGTGTTGTTGAAGGCGAACTCATCAAGCTCTTGCTAAACTCAACGAGTAAGGACGGAATTATGGCAGTAGGTGAATATAGGGACTCAACAAGTTGGCGGACCAACTCGGTGATTCGAGTTAACCAGATGTTGACTTTGACCAGAGGATTGACCATTGATCAAGGTGTTGACCTTGACCTTGTCTTGGACTTGAGTTGGCCCTTGTAAGGGTTACGAGTATGAATTGATAAGTTAGAAAAGTTGTTCTATAGGGATTGAGTATTCGAGGAGAGTTGGTTTTCATACCCAGAGCAGCGCAGACACTACACGACTTTGAGGTGAGTTTTCTCCTAGTAGGAGTGGGTCTACAGCCACAATGTCGGCCCATGAGTAAGAGTGTTGGATAGATGATTGTCTTCGTGATAATTATCTACTATTGATATGAGATATGATTATTGTGTCTGATATGATTATTGTGCTTGATATGTTTATTGTGCTTGGTATGTGTTAGCGGTAGTAAGGGGTGAAATAGTCCCCGATTACCGGTTAATAGATATCGAAGGGGAGGGTAGCTCCCCATTAGCGGTTAAAAGATACCAAAGGGGAGGTTAGTTCCTGGTTACTGGTTGAAAGATACCAAGGAGGAGCCCAGCTCCTGGCTATGCCTGACAGTTACCGGTTGTAAGATACCGAAGATTATGCATTATTTGGTATGGGCATGATGGGGGAACTCACTAAGCTTTGTTCTTACAGTTTTTAGTTTTGGTTTCAGGTACCTCTTCATCTAAGGGGAAGGAGCCGGCGGGGTAGTAGTGCATCACACATTCACACATGATATTCCGCATTTGAGAAACCTGGGATTATACTCTAATATTATACTATTTGATCATATGGTTTTGAGACTTGTGATTTGTGAATTTATATTTGAAATGATATCAATGTTGTTTTCCATTAACTGTATTTACAAGTAATATACTAAAAAAAATGGGTCTCAATTTTGGGATGTTACACATGGGATCTTGTTCCATTACCAAATTGAGCAAAGCCAGTATGATGCAAATGGTTCTTTAAGAAGAAGGAAGGAATACTAGTAGTTGAACCAATTAGGTTCAAGTCAAGGTTGTTGGCAAAAGGGTTTTCTTAGAAAGAAGGTATTGATTATCATGAGGTGTTCTCACCGGTCGTGAAGCACAAGACAATTTGGGTTCTTTTGGCCATGGTGAGTGCATTCGTTCTAGAGATTGAACAAGTTGATGTAAAAACTACATTTCTTCATGGAAATTTAAAAGAAAAGATTAATATGTCCAAGCTAGAAGGGTTCCTTGATTCGGAGAAGGATCATGTATGTTTGCTGACTAAATCTTTGTATGGTTTGAAGCGATCTCCAAGACAATGGTACAAGAGATTTTATTCATTCATGATCTCGAATGGCTACACTCGGAACTAGTTTGACAATCGTGTTTACTTAATGGAATTGTCACCATATTCCTACATATAACTATTTATATATGTTAATGATATGCTCATCGCAGCCAATGACATGGCCGGAATAAATGAATTGAAGGCGACCCTAAAGAATGAGTTTGAAATGAAGAATTTGGGAGCAGCAAAAAAGATACTTGGAATGGAGATACTAAGGGATAGAAAAGCAGGACGGTTGTGTATTTCTTAATTGAAGTACATTGAGAAAGTTTTGTAATCCTTCAATTGTGATCAGTCCAAGCCATTTGGAACTCCTTTGGAGGCTCACTTTAAACTTGGTCCAAACACTATATCTACTACTGATGTGCACAAAAGTACCCACTAATTTTAATATTTATAACCTAACAAACTTAGACTAACTATGCACTTATAGGCAGTGTACCTATTCAGATTACAGTATAGCTTAGGTAAGTCGGGTGTCGATCACAGGGAACGGTGGTGAATTAATTTAAAATATTTGATTATAGGTTATAGGTCACACGAAAAGAATAAAGAAATAGTTTAATAAATCTCAAACGAACAATTAATTAACAACTCTCAATAAACTAATAGGAAAGCAAATCTCTTCAGGTACTTTGGTTTAGATAAATTACACCTGAAAAACATAGACAATTGCATACACAAATTCATTTACTCATGTTCACCGATTCCTAAAATGATTAGATTCACGTTCACTATAACTAATCCTTTAGCAAACAAGTCAATTCAAACAGTGATCAGTTGGTTAAACTAACATGCTTCCTAGTGTTCAGTTCGTATCAAGCATGACTTGTAAATATAGTTAATCAAATTGGTCGTTCAATAAACCTCTTGTTGATGGTCATCAGACAAGGCTTACACATTAACTTACTCATTCTCAAGTTAATCCTAGTTTCACATTTGTTATTCCTAGACTTATAATCTCGCTGGTCATCAAAATCATAAGAGACAAGCAATCAAGCAGATGTTCATACAACTCAATTTACTTAATAATTAACAGCAAATAATTATCATTAACACGTAAGGATCTTTTAACAAGCTTGGCAAGATAAATTAAACATAAATAAACAATTCAATATAGCAATTAGTCTAATAATCAAAGCTTCATTCAATCATAAACGCAAAGTAAAAGGTTCTTACACCTAAATCAGAAACTAAACACATAATAGTAACACAATGGAATGCTAAACATGGTCACGTTAACAACCCATATGATTACCGACATGTATCCGCTCTCCAATCCTTCCGATCTCCGCTCCCGTTAGCTTAACGGCCTTCCAGCCGCCTTCTAGACCCTCAAAACGGCTTAACAGAAGTTTAATATCGACTAAATTAAGTTGGAAGTAGAATCCCCCCCTCTGGTTAGCTGATAATCGACTTTTATAACCCTTGTAACCGACTTACGTATGCTGGGCGTAAGTCGGATTACGCTGGGCGTAGTGAAGATTATTATGCGATTGGAGTTATCTGATGTCAGCCGTTACGCGGGGCGTACACATAGATTACGTTGGGCGTAACTCTAATTTAGACATTACGCTAGGCGTACAAGTTCATTACGCGGGGCGTAAGTGGCTCCTCCAGCATTTTTCCTTTCTTTTAGCTTCTAAGCCCGATTTTCGCTTCAGTATTTTCTTTTGTGCTTTATCGTCAACGAATAGCTGCAAAACATAATTTAAAGCATTATAAGTACTTTTTAGTTATAAAAGAGAATAATAAAGGCCAAAATATTAAGATATAATGCATAAAAATATTTATAAAAATACACATATCAAAATACCCCACACTTAACCTTTGCTTGCCCCCAAGCAAATTTACTTTTATTTTACCAATATCGTACTAAACAATCCATTTAAAACTCAGCCATTATGTCAAGACCGCAACGCATGCATTTTTGTCTAAAATTTTCCTAAAGTACCCCCCCATACTTTAAATACTCACAATCTTCATAAACACTTGCCCACTTTTTCCAAACAATGCTCATTTAATGCAACCCTCCGAATCTATCCGCAAAAAACCTCCTTATCCTCAAGGTATTTTTAGTTGAGCAACCTAAGCATACATAATCTAGAATTACAATTTATGATACCACTATGGAGCTCTTTTGAATTCTTCACTTTCTTGATAATTTGATCTTTGATTTCTTTGAATTCACCACCTTATTTGATTTGATTTCTGGTATCTTCAACTTTTTGAACTCTTGGAATTTTGATCTTTTGATCTTCACTTTATTTGCTCCAAAATTCTTCAAACTTTTCTTGCAATAATCTCTTTTTTTTACATGTACCTCACTTTTTTTCACTCAAAACCTACATGCTTAAGCAGAGGCGCTCAACGTCAACCTTTATTGGTTAATGATAATAATTTTCCTGGATACATTTCAGGCTTAGGCTGCTAAACATATTGCATCCCTCAAACCAAGCGGGGTTATGCTTTTGTTCCATGATTTCACTAAAATAAGGGAGGCCACAAATGCACTATAACATGTATTGGCTCAACTAAACATTTGAGTTCTCATCGGATCATCTCATACAATATTAGCAAAAAATTTAAATTATCACTAGATTTTTCTAAATTAAACTATTATTTCAAGTTTTTAAATTTTTAAATTTTCTAAATCTAGCAATTTCCAAACTATTATTTCATTTTTTCTTCCAATTTTAATTTACTTTTACCGACCCCTACCCCACACTTATTTCATACAATGCCCTCATTGTATGCTAAAACGAATTAAGAACATAAAAAGGGATAAAAAGGAACAGACTCCCCTGGGTAGTTGTGGCGAGATCGAATGGGCCTGCTACAAGTTGCTTCAAATATTGCTGAAAGACTAAAAACTGGAACTGTTGCTTCTGAATTTGCCGATAAAATCAAGACTGCCGACTTCAAAAAAATGTGGTGCAAAAGATTGCAAACAAATGCAATGTATAGTAACCATGACGTGGGAAAGTGTCGACCACGTCGTCTCGTCAAGAATGACATCCTCTTCTCGCGATGAAAAATCCCCCACAACATAGGAAAGTGTCAACCATGTCGTGGCAGCTGGGATGATACTTCTTCCTTGCGTCGAAATAAAACTCTATGGTGTGGGAACAGCTCATCCATATCATAAGAGTCAAAATATTGCAAAAATGCCAATCTGCTCACGAAATCAATATGCACCCCATACTTATGAAAATTGTGGGTCATCACTATAATCTTTGAACTCTCACACAGCTCTCTCTAGCAACAGTCGGACTTAGCTGCTGAACTTACTGCCAGCTTTCTAAGGGCGAAAATTCTACAGAAATCTAAACAACCAAAGAGCATCAACATGGAAAACAAAAGTAAAACACACTAAATTAAACTTTAATTACGTACCAAATAAAAAAATACTAATACTAAAAATAACACAAAAAATAAAAATAAAAAGGATAACTAAATCACTCATCATCTCCGTCATCATGCTGCTGTGTCCCAGAAGTACTGGCTCCATCATGTCGTGGCTGGAATGGTGGAGGGAAAGGAACCGAGTACTGAAACCCCTGGTGGGCAAAGAATGCAGTCAACGCATCCCCATACCACTGTTGTTGTCTCTTCATGTGTGCAACGTAGTCACCAAGGTTCTGAACCCCCAAGTCAATACGTTAATGCGCTGAGCTAAGTAATGCATATCAATCTCCGGCTTAGGTCCATGCTGCACTCCCCGAGGAGCAGGTCTACACCGCTGGACTGGTCTCGGCTGTGGCTCGACGGCACCCTCCTCGTCCGCCACGTCATCTGGTCGTACCCTCAAGACACCATCTTCTCCCCGCTCAAGTACATGCATCGACTCTAATAACTGAAGGCTCATCGGCCTCATATCATGAAACACCATCGATCTCGTGATCTCACGCGTCAACAACTGATATGATCGGGCTAATCGCGTGATAAAATGCCCCCCCCCCCCCCCCCCCGCAAATCGGGCTATCCTCCCGAAGTCCCTTGGCCCTCCTACCAAAATACGCGGCTAAAGCAACTGGAAGGTTCAGGTGCCTCCCTGGAGTAACAAGTGCCCATAGAAAATACAAGTCTGTCGAAGGCACTCTCTCACCGTTCTTATGGTGCGTGAGAGATATGGAAATCAAACGGTGCAGCAGTCTGTATGTAGTAGACCAAATCATCCTCCCTCGTGCAGTAGATGGCATATAAACTCCTCCTGTAATCTCGGCCCAAAAAGTGTTTTCGTTATAGTCATCTGGCCGGTCCGTGAGACAATCAGCAAGGAATGTCGGAAAGTGGACACTCCTCGTCTCATCTACTGTATATATCCCCACTCGAGTCGCAAGCTCTATGACACTGCACTCCCGGCTCACACCCCCGAGTCTGAAGGCAAAGGTTGTCCTATCATCGGGTGCCTTCCTAGGGTCATAGGAAACTGTAGCGTAAAACTCCAGCAAAAATTCTCGTTAAACAGGCTCCTGAATCCTGAACAATCGTGCCCATCCCTGACATACGAACAAATGCACTCCACTCGCGTCCGAGTGCGTGTATTGCAAAAAATCCTGGATCAGCGCAGCAAGTCCAGTCTGGGTCGCCAATTCCCAGTCAAATGAAGGTGCTATGTCGATCTCCTTAGTGAGTAGCAGACTTAGATTGGTGACATATCGTGCCCGGGTTGCATTGCTCAGAGTCTGCGTAAATTGTAAAAAACGGTGATCGGTCACGTCCTCGGGTGGGTTGGTCCTTTGAGTTCTTTGGGCCATAATCTGTGTGTTGAATTTTACAACAAAAGAAGAAGAATCGGAGATTTTTGGGAGAGCTTGTCGTCAAAATACGCGGCAAAGGAAAAGAGAATTGAAAGAATAGCAAAAAAGTCAAAGGGTAAATAGATATAACTTGTCGTTGATTTACGCTGGGCTTAAGGAAAAGTTACGCTGGGCGTAACCCTAACTCCGTGAAAAGGCCATCCGCGATCAATGGTTCATTACGCTTGGCGTAAATTAAAATTACGTTGAGCGTAATTTTAGCTGAAATATTTCCTTTACCTTATTTGAAATTCCTTTTTTTTTAACTAATTAATTTCGGAGACTTATAATTATTATTAATTAATTTTTTTTTCTTTTAATTGCTTCAACAACAACCATGACTTTCCGATGAGTGACATTTTAAAAAATGAGACGTCATAATCACTTGTCTTCGTCGAGGTCAAACAACAACGGTTGATCAAAAACCTTTGCACGCAAGAATTGGTTTGCGAAAACAACCACTTTCGGGACCCGTTAGAATATTTCCTTTGTTTTCTTTGCACTTTTAACTAAAAGCGGAATAAGAAGTGACCTAACTAATCAAGAACAGCAAGAGCGCGGTCTTCCACTTAACCACCACAATACGCCTTGCTATACTATGCCTCATGGATTGAGTTGGACAAATCAACAATGTAGTAGGCTAAGCAGGTCAAGAATTTCCTAATCGCTTGCATTCTCGAAACCCATGCAAAAAGTAAAGTCAAACAATGTGTATGATCCCAAATTCCTGCAAATAACAACAAGAACCTTCCCGACAAGTGAAATGATATCAACGAAAATCAACTAAAAATAAAACCTAACTAAAAATAAATAACGAATAATCAAATAAACTAAAGTAGTTGAAAACCGTTCCCCGGCAATGGCGCCAAAAACTTGATGTGCAGAAAAGTACCCACTAATTTTAATATTTATAACCTAACAAACTTAGACTAACTATGCACTTATAGGCAGTGTACCTTGTCAGATTATAGTATAGCTTAGGTAAGTCGGGTGTCAATCACAGGGAACGGTGGTGAATTAATTTAAAATATTTGATTATAAGTTACAGGTAACACGAAAAGAATAAAGAAATAGTTTAATAAATCTCAAACGAACAATTAATTAACAACTCTCGATAAACTAACAGGAAAGCAAATCTCTTCATGTACTTTGGTTTAGATAAATTACACCTTAAAAACATAGACAATTGCATACACAAATTCATTTATTCATGTTCACCGATTCCTAAAATGATTAGATTCGCGTTCATTAAAACTAATCCTTTAGCAAACAAGTCAATTCAAACAGTGACCAGTTGGTTAAACTAACATGCTTCCTAGTGTTCAGTTCGTATCAAGCAAGACTTGTAAATATACTTAATCAAATTGGTCGTTCAATTAACCTCTTGTTGATGGTCATCAAACAAGGCTTACACATTAACTTACTTATTCTGAAGTTAATCCTAGTTTCACATTCGTTATTCCTAGACTTATAATCTCGATGGTCATCAAAATCATAAGAGACAAGTAATCAAGCAAATGTTCATACAACTCAATTTACTTAATAATTAACAGCAAATAATTATCATTAACATGTAAGGATCTTTTAACAAGCTTGGCAAGATAAATTAAACATAAATAAACAATTCAATATAGCAATTAGTCTAATAATCAAAGCTTCATTCAATCATAAACACAAAGTAAAAGGTTTTTACACCTGAATCAGAAACTAAACACATAATAGTAACACAATGGAATGCTAAACATGGTCACGTTAACAACCCATATGATTACCGACATGTATCCGCCCTCCAATCCTTCCGATCTCCGCTCCCGTTAGCTTAACGGCCTTCCGGCCGCCTTGTAGACCCTCAAAACGGCTTAACAGAAGTTTAATATCGACTAAATTAAGTTGGAAGTCGACTCCCCCCCTCTAGTTAGCTGATAATCGACTTTTATAACCCTTGTAACCGACTTACGTACGCTGGGCGTAAGTCCGATTACGCTGGGCGTAGTGAAGATTATTACACGATTGGAGTTATCTGATGCCAGCCGTTATGCGGGGCGTACACATAGATTACGCTGGGCGTAACTCTAATTTAGCCATTACGCTAGGCGTACAAGTTCATTACGCGGGGTAAATGGCTCATCCAACATTTTTCCTTTCTTTTAGCTTCTAAGCCCGATTTCCACTTCGGTATTTTCTTTTGTGCTTTATCGTCAACGAATAGCTGCAAAACATAACTTAAAGCATTATAAGTACTTTTTAGTTCTAAAAGAGAATAATAAAGGCCAAAATATTAAGATATAATGCATAAATATATATATATATATATATATATATATATATACATATATATATATATATATATATATATATATATATATATATATATATATATATATATATATAAATACACATATCAACTACTAATGAAGAAAGGAAGTACATGAGTAGGGTTCCATACTCAAGTGTTGTTGAAAGTCTCATATATGATATGGTCTGTAACGCCTGTGTTTCGGGCTTGCCATTTGTAGCAATGTAATAGTCTAGGTTAACCTCTGTAACCCGTTTTGAAATAATAAGATTGTATTATTTGAGTATTGTGTGTTTTGTGCTTAATTGCTTAATTATGTGGTTTGATTAATTAAGAATAAAAATAAGCGTCAAAATTTAAGTGTAAAATAAACTTAATATATTTGGTTAATGTTGTAGTAGTTGAAACGAGGTTTCCGAATATATATAGAACGCCCAAATCTGACTTCGTATGAGGAAGTTATGATTTATCGAAGTTCCGGCTTAGCGATATACAGCCTGTTTTACTCGATTTGAGATCGAGCGGTTGTTAGCCGAAGCAATCTAAATGAGAATCGAAGATCTCATTGTTGGTATTGAAACGATAAAAAGTTAGGCGAGAACGGACGTCAAACGAAGAAGTTATGAATTTATAACGAAAGTTTCTGTCCCGGCCTATTAAAAATAATTAATAAAAATAAAGTCAAAATTAGCCGACGGAGTCTAAACGAAAGTCGTAGAGCATGGTCTCACCTTCGCGTGGATATAAAGAACGTCGAAAACGGAGTTCGTATGAAGAAGTTATGAATTTCCGAAGTTTATTAATCATTTTGTATTTATATTTAAATCAAAATTTGGAAGCATTATCCGAAGGAGTCACCGATCTGATCCGAGGTACGCCCCGCGTACTCGAGTACGCCCCGCGTACTCCGAGGGATGTCGACACTCGCACTCGAGCACTTCGGATACGTAAGCAATGACGTTTTAGGCAGTACGCCCCGCGTACTCCGAGGCTCCAGCCTCCTATAAATAGGATGTGAGGGTTCCGGGTATTTTTGCCAATTCCCTCTCGTTTTCGTGTCGAAGCTCTGTGCAAAAACCCCCGAAGCTACCCCGAAGTCCCGGTATCATACTCTAGCCCCGAGGCAAGTCCCGAGATCCTGAAGATCCCGAAAAGTGCGGTTCCCGAGTCGAAGCTCTGCCCGCGAGAAGTTCGATTTTCGAGAAGATCTTCCAGATCTGCTGTGGATTACGACTTCTATAAGCCGTAGTGCTGTCCGATCATCTTCTGATCAAGTGAGTGTGTAGTTACTTTCATTCTAATACAATAATACGAAGTATTTTATATAAAAATACGTGCTATGTGTATATATTTGGTTGTGTTATGTGTGAATGAGTATTCACTCTCTTCTATCTTATAGATCTGCTTATTTCTTTATGAGATATGTGTTATGTGTGTGTGTGCCTCATCTGTTATGTGATATATGTGTTGATTAAAGCATGCTATACAGGTTTTCTTTAAACTATGTATACAAATGTATATTTTTATCTACTAATATGTTGGGTAGAACATGGGTAGACAGTTGGTGTGTAATAAACAGATGAGAGGCCTCGTTGTTGTTTGATTGAGTCATCTAGCGGAGTTTAGATGACGACCACTGGCTATTCTAGACAGTCTTGTGGAAACATTAGCAGGTTCGCCACCTGTAGGTGTTAATGAACTTGGGTGTTCATTCGCTGTACTCCATCCCCCTCATGGTTGCCTTATTTGACTTATATTGCTGAGGTACCCCCGAAGCATGTGTTGTCACCCCGATGAAATATTCTTAGACTAGGTCCCTTATGTTAGTTGTTTTAGGGACATTAAAGTGAGAATAACGGGAATGGGTAATTGGGTTATTGTTGGTTGGTGAAAATTAAATATGATATTTATTGTGGGTTGAAAACCCTATATGCTCACCAGGCTCCCAAGCCTGACCCACTCAGTTTAAATTGTATTACAGGTAGTGGCGGAAGGGCATGAGATGGATGAACCATCAAGTTGTTTTGTTTACAAGTCTGCATATGTTTATATTTGTTATATGACTTGTAATGTATTCGTTTATGCCTATTGGTCTGAATCGGAACATGACACCCCGAGTTTTGATTATAATGAAAATACATTTCTTTTATGAAATGCTTCGGTAAACAATGTTTTATCATGTTTTGTTTTTGGGAACAAATTCCGCAACTCTTTCAAATCAAAAGGATTTACTCTGAAAATATTTAAAAGCATAAATGAAAATCGGTCTTTTCTGGCCGAGATTTTGGGGATGTCACAGTTGGTATCAGAGCATTAGTTTAAGCGAACTAGGAATTTGTAGGATTTCTAGACTTAAACTTAGAATGCTAAGTGAAGTTTTGAGATGTGTGTCTGTTGTGATTTAGACACGAGCACTAGTTTATTTTAGGAAAGTTGCCTAAAATGATTTATGTGCTAAATGTTATATGTTGCCATATATGATATTATTTGTTCGGATCTATGGTCTGTTGCCGACCGGATCTAGAAACCTTATGTGTGTAGGATTCTAAGCGTACGTCTACGATATTAGAACTAGCATGTAAACGTTTCGGAGTGATAAGGATGATTTGAATATCTATCATGATTGAGGATCTAATTTCACCTTATTCGGTGTAGATCAAAATGGTGAGAACAAGAAGTGGAGTTGGAAATGCTGACGAAAACAGGAATCAACCACCAGTGATTGAGCCAATACCTGTCGTAGCAGCAGCACCTGAGCCAATAACCATGGCTGGTGTGCAATTGATGATTCAGACGATGTTGGATCGTCAGATGGATGAAACTAGACGGTTGCTTCAGCAAAATCGTGAAGAACTGTCGATTCGTGTGGAAGAGCCTGAACTGAATGAAGGGCACTCGGAAGGTGGAAACTTCAGTGGGTCTGTTGGTCCAGCCAACCCACCGATAGTTAGGCAAGATAACCATGATGGAAGGAATGATGGAATGGGATGCAAGTACAAGGACTTTTTGACTTGTAAACCATCGACCTTCAATGGAAAGGAGGATCCGATTGGGGTTATGGATTGGATCTCCGAAATGGAGCTAGCCTTCATGACGTGTGGCTGCAGAGGTAAGTTGCAAACTATCTATGCCGTGCGTCAATTCCGAGGTGGAGCTGTTCGTTGGTGGAACACTCTAGGGAAGACCTTAAGCCCTAATGAGCCACTGCAATTGTCATGGGCAGAGTTCTTGGTGCAGTTCAAGCGCAAGTTCTGCTCGGCTCAAAATCTGTTGGAGTTGGAGAATAAGTTTTTGACATTGACGAAGGGTAGCATGTCAGTGGATGAGTACACCAATAACTTCACCGATAAGATGGAGTTTGCCTTGCGTATCGTTCCAGACGAGGTGACAAAGGTGGATCGGTATGCGAAAGGACTTCCATGGGAGTACGAGGTGCCGGTACGTCAGGCACTTACTCTAGAGGCAGCTATCTGGGCTGCCAAGTCTGTGGAGAATATGATCAAAGGGAGAACCACCGTCAAGGTTGAGGTTGGTGAGAAAAGGAAGTTTGAAGGAACATCTGGTTCCAGTAAGAAGAGTAAATTTTCGAAATTTGATTTGAAAAAGTTTGGAGGAAAAGGAGGCGAAGCAAAGTGGTGTGATAAGTGTAGGAAAAAGCACTTTGGGAAATGTAGCGAGGATGTAACCTGCTACAAGTGTGGAAAGGTTGGACATTTTGCCAATGAATGTCCAAACAACAAAAGGATGTGTTTTGGGTGTAATGAAGAGGGGCATATTTTGAAAGACTGTCCGAAGAAGAAGGAGGCAGCTAGGCCCAACATTCCACCAAAGCCGAAGGCAAGAGCCTTCCAGATGACACTTGAGGCTGCGAAAGATGAAGCTGATGTCGCTTCAGGTACCTTTCTCGTAAACGAATTACCTGCTCATATATTGTTTGATTCTGGAGCCAACTACTCCTTTATTTCGCATGAGTTTGGTAGAAAGCTAGCTTTGCCTGTTGATAGACTAAATAATGCTTTATTAGTCGAAGTAGCTAGTGGCAAGTTTGTACCTGTTAGCCATCGTATAAAAAACGTCTTGATCGACCTTAATGGGAATAAGTTTCTCGAGGAATTATTGCCTATCGAACTTAATGGTTTCGACATCGTCTTGGGAATGGATTGGCTTAGCGCCAATGATGCCGAAATTTTGTGCAAGAAGAAGATAGTTAAAGTAAACCCGCCTGGGAAAGATTTGTTTATGGTGTATGGGGACAAACGCAGAGTGAATTCTGGAATCATTTCTCTAATGAAAGCCAGAAAGTGTTTGACCAAGGGATGTACATCATATTTAGCATTCGTGATTGATGCTAAGAAGGAAAAGAAGGTGATACAGAGCATTCCAGTGGTGTGTGATTATCCGGAAGTATTTCCCGAGGATCTTCCTGGATTACCACCTGATAGACAAGTGGAGTTCAGAATAGACTTGTTACCAGGAACCACGCCAATAGCAAAAGCACCTTATCGATTAGCACCGACGGAGATGAAGGAGCTGATGATGCAACTTCAGGAGTTATTGGACAAAGGTTTCATTAGACCTAGTTCATCGCCCTGGGGAGCTCCGGTGTTATTTGTAAAGAAGAAAGATGGAAGTATGAGAATGTGCATCGATTACAGAGAGCTGAACAAGGCAACAATAAAGAATAGATATCCGTTGCCGAGGATTGATGACCTGTTTGATCAATTGCAAGGTTCGAGCTATTTCTCGAAGATCGATCTTAGGTCAGGATATCATCAGCTGAAAGTAAGAGAGCAAGATATCGAGAAGACTGCATTCAGAACTAGATATGGACACTACGAGTTCTTGGTTATGTCGTTTGGACTAACCAATGCTCCAGCAGCGTTCATGGATTTGATGAATAGGGTTTGTAATCCTTTCCTTGATAAATCCGTGATAGTGTTCATAGACGACATTCTGATCTACTCGAAAAGCCAGGAGGAGCATGGCAGACACTTGCGAGAAGTGTTAGAAGTTTTGAAGAAGGAGAAGCTTTATGCGAAGTTCTCCAAATGTGATTTTTGGATTCGTGAGGTCCAATTCTTGGGTCACGTGGTCAACCAAGAAGGGATAATGGTTGATCCAGCGAAGATCGAAGCTGTGACGAAGTGGGAACAACCGAAAAGTCCCACGGAGATTCGAAGCTTTTTAGGATTAGCCGGATATTACCGAAGGTTTATCCAAGGCTTTTCTTCGATTGCTACTCCATTGACAGCTTTGACCCACAAAGGAGCTGCTTATGCTTGGAGTGAGAAGCATAAAGAAGCATTCGAGAAGCTAAAGAAGAAACTATGCGAGGCACCGATACTTTCTCTACCCGATGGAGTCGAAGACTTCGCTGTTTATAGCGATGCGTCTGGTGTTGGATTGGGTTGTGTTTTGACCCAAAGAGAAAAGGTGATAGCATATGCGTCTCGACAGTTGAAAGAGCATGAAAAGAATTACCCGACTCATGATTTGGAGTTGGCAGCGGTAGTTTTCGCTCTGAAAATATGGAGGCATTACCTCTATGGCACGAAGTGCAAACTTTTCACTGATCATAAGAGTCTCCAATACCTCTTTAATCAGAAAGAATTGAACATGAGGCAACGACGCTGGCTAGAACTTCTCAAGGACTACGACTGTGAGATACTTTACCACCCAGGTAAAGCAAATATTGTTGCTGATGCTCTCAGTCGGAAAGTCAATCTTGAAAGGAAGAGGCCAAGAGCGTTGAAAATTGAAGTTGTCTCGACCATTGTGGAAAGTATAAAGAAAGCTCAAGAGGAAGCTTCTGAGAAAAATGACCGAAAGGAGGAACGTTTGGGTAAAACGTTGGTGTTTGGTACTAACGGTCATGGACTGAAGGTATTCCAAGATCGTATTTGGGTACCTAAGTCAGGAGGAATTAGGGATCTTCTGATGGAAGAAGCTCACAAGACCATGTACTCGATTCATCCGGGTAGCACTAAAATGTATAGGGACCTGAAACCCTACTACTGGTGGCCGACGATGAAGCTTGATGTTGCAAAGTATGTGGCCGAGTGTGTGACTTGTGCGAGAGTCAAGACACAACATCAGAAACCTTACGGGAGTTTAGAACCATTGCCTGTGCCTATGGGTAAGTGGGAAGACATTGCTATGGATTTTGTCACTAAACTGCCCAGAACAAAGAATGGTCACGACATGATTTGGGTGGTCGTTGATCGATTCACTAAGAGTGCGCATTTCATAGCGGCCAGGGAGAAATGGTCTATGGAAAAGCTTGCGAATTCTTACGTGAAGGAAATTGTGAGGCTTCACGGTGTTCCGTTAACGATTGTATCGGATCGTGATAGCCGTTTCACCTCAAGGTTTTGGAAAAGTCTACAAGAGGAAATGGGTACCAAGTTATGTTTAAGCACAGCTTACCATCCGCAGACTGATGGTCAGAGTGAAAGAACAATACAAACACTTGAAGATATGCTGAGAGCATGTACCTTGGAATTCCTAGGTAATTGGGATGAACATTTACCGTTGGTAGAATTTTCCTATAATAATAGTTTTCACTCGAGCATTAAGATGGCACCGTACCAAGCTTTGTATGGACAAAAGTGTCGTACGCCGTCTTGTTGGCTTGAGGCTGGGGAAAAGCAGTTTATGGGACCGGAGTTGGTTCATCAAACTGCTGAAAAGTTGAAAATAATTAGGGAAAGAATGTTAGCAGCTCAAGATCGTCAAAAGAGCTATGCTGACAAGAAGCGAAGACCGATGACTTTTGAGGTTGGAGATTCGGTTTTGCTTAAAGTCTCGCCGTGGAAGGGACTTATAAGATTTGGTAAAAGGGGAAAGTTGAGTCCAAGGTTTATTGGACCGTTTAGAGTCCTTCAGAGGATTGGGAATCAAGCTTACAAGCTCGAATTACCCGAAGAACTGAATGGAATTCACAACACCTTTCATGTGTGTTATTTGAGGAAGTTCACAGGAGAAGTTCCCGATATAATTCCAATTTCTAAATTGAGAATTGATGAGAACAAAAGGTTGATTGAAGAACCAGAGGCAATTGTTGACCGAAAGACTAAGAAGTTGCGACGCAAAATGGTTGGGTTAGTGCTTGTCCGATGGAAACACACGAATGGGCCGAATCTCACCTGGGAGACGGAGAGTGACATGATGAGTCGCTACCCGCATTTGTTTGTTGATGTGTGATTCCGGGGACGGAATCATTCTAAGGTGGAGAGAATTGTAACGCCTGTGTTTCGGGCTTTCCATTTGTAGCAATGTAATAGTCTAGGTTAACCTCTGTAACCCGTTTTGAAATAATAAGATTGTATTATTTGAGTATTGTGTGTTTTGTGCTTAATTGCTTAATTATGTGGTTTGATTAATTAAGAATAAAAATAAGCGTCAAAATTTAAGTGTAAAATAAACTTAATATATTTGGTTAATGTTGTAGTAGTTGAAACGAGGTTTCCGAATATATATAGAACGCCCAAATCTGACTTCGTATGAGGAAGTTATGATTTATCGAAGTTCCGGCTTAGCGATATACAGCCTGTTTTACTCGATTTGAGATCGAGCGGTTGTTAGCCGAAGCAATCTAAATGAGAATCGAAGATCTCATTGTTGGTATTGAAACGATAAAAAGTTAGGCGAGAACGGACGTCAAACGAAGAAGTTATGAATTTATAACGAAAGTTTCTGTCCCGGCCTATTAAAAATAATTAATAAAAATAAAGTCAAAATTAGCCGACGGAGTCTAAACGAAAGTCGTAGAGCATGGTCTCACCTTCGCGTGGATATAAAGAACGTCGAAAACGGAGTTCGTATCAAGAAGTTATGAATTTCCGAAGTTTATTAATCATTTTGTATTTATATTTAAATCAAAATTCGGAAGCATTATCCGAAGGAGTCACCGATCTGATCCGAGGTACGCCCCGCGTACTCCGAGGGATGTCGACACTTGCACTCGAGCACTTCGGATACGTAAGCAATGACGTTTTGGGCAGTACGCCCCGCGTACTCCGAGGCTCCAGCCTCCTATAAATAGGATGCGAGGGTTCCGGGTATTTTTTCCAATTCCCTCTCGTTTTCGTGTCGAAGCTCTGTGCAAAAACCCCCGAAGCTACCCCGAAGTCCCGGTATCATACTCTAGCCCCGAGGCAAGTCCCGAGATCCTGAAGATCCCGAAAAGTGCGGTTCCCGAGTCGAAGCTCTGCCCGCGAGAAGTTCGATTTTCGAGAAGATCTTCCAGATCTGCTGTGGATTACGACTTCTATAAGCCGTAGTGCTGTCCGATCATCTTCTGATCAAGTGAGTGTGTAGTTACTTTCATTCTAATACAATAATACGAAGTATTTTATATAAAAATACGTGCTATGTGTATATATTTGGTTGTGTTATGTGTGAATGAGTATTCACTCTCTTCTATCTTATAGATCTGCTTATTTCTTTATGAGATATGTGTTATGTGTGTGTGTGCCTCATCTGTTATGTGATATATGTGTTGATTAAAGCATGCTATACAGGTTTTCTTTAAACTATGTATACAAATGTATATTTTTATCTACTAATATGTTGGGTAGAACATGGGTAGACAGTTGGTGTGTAATAAACAGATGAGAGGCCTCGTTGTTGTTTGATTGAGTCATCTAGCGGAGTTTAGATGACGACCACTGGCTATTCTAGACAGTCTTGTGGAAACATTAGCAGGTTCGCCACCTGTAGGTGTTAATGAACTTGGGTGTTCATTCGCTGTACTCCATCCCCCTCATGGTTGCCTTATTTGACTTATATTGCTGAGGTACCCCCGAAGCATGTGTTGTCACCCCGATGAAATATTCTTAGACTAGGTCCCTTATGTTAGTTGTTTTAGGGACATTAAAGTGAGAATAACGGGAATGGGTAATTGGGTTATTGTTGGTTGGTGAAAATTAAATATGATATTTATTGTGGGTTGAAAACCCTATATGCTCACCAGGCTCCCAAGCCTGACCCACTCAGTTTAAATTGTATTACAGGTAGTGGCGGAAGGGCATGAGATGGATGAACCATCAAGTTGTTTTGTTTACAAGTCTGCATATGTTTATATTTGTTATATGACTTGTAATGTATTCGTTTATGCCTATTGGTCTGAATCGGAACATGACACCCCGAGTTTTGATTATAATGAAAATACATTTCTTTTATGAAATGCTTCGGTAAACAATGTTTTATCATGTTTTGTTTTTGGGAACAAATTCCGCAACTCTTTCAAATCAAAAGGATTTACTCTGAAAATATTTAAAAGCATAAATGAAAATCGGTCTTTTCTGGCCGAGATTTTGGGGATGTCACATGGTCTGTACCAGACCTAATTTGGCTCATGCAGTTAGTGTGGTTAGCAGGTTTATGAGTAATCTAGGGAAGACTCATTTGGAAGCTATAAAGTGGATCTTGTGATACTTGGTGAAATATGTTGACTATAATTATGGTGGTGATTTGTTGAAGCGTAGGTCACGAACATGCTACATATTTAATTTATTCGGATGTGCCATAAGTTGGAAGTAAACTTTACAAGATACCATTTCTTTGTCTACAACTAAATCCGAGTACATGTCCATGATGGAAGCAATAAAAGATGAGATGTGGTTGCAAGCGCTTATTCAGAGTCTTGGTCTGAATCTGGAAAACATGTCTTCTATTGTGACAATCAAAGTGCTCTAAGTCTTGTAACGAACCCTATGTATCACAAGAAGATGAAGAAAATTGATGTGATGCTAAATTTAATTTGGGATATTCTAGAAGGAGACAAGTTTTTAACACCGAAGATTGACACCAAGTCCAACCTAGCAGATATGTTGACAAAGTCCTAGCCCACTAAGAAGTTCAAGAGTTACTTGGACTTGATTGATGTTCACGGGAGGTAGGTCCCTTCGGGGACGAATGGTAGGTGAGAGAGGAAGTTCTTGTTCGATTTGGAGTTTAGAGGATGCTCAAGACAAGGGTGAGATTTTTAAACGTGAATCGAGCATTTGGATCATGTTCATAAAGCATTTGGAGCACTTGGAACTAAATGGAGCACTTAGGGTTCATGGAACATGTGACAAAGGAGCGAATCATCTGAGAAATGTATGGATCGTCTGACAAAGGAACGGATCAAATGCCAAAGGAACAGATTATACAGAAAGAGCTTTATAGCAACTGGAAGAGGTTTCAGCACTTAGGAGTGATATGGAGCAACAAGGGAACCTTGTTGTGTCATATGTTGAAGGGATGGGCCAAGAAGGATGTATTTGAGCCAAGAGCATTCCTTCTTGCACCATTATTCCCTCTCTTGCGCCACGAGGGGTTCCTCTTGCGCCATGAAGATCCCTCTTGAGCCATGAAGATCCCTCTTGCGCGATAGGGTAATCATGTTAAGCCATGGAGTATGATCTTGCGTCATGCATGGCCTTGTTGTGTCATGTATGTTCATGTTGTGCCAAGGTGGTGTTATGGCTCCAATCTTGATGTTCTTGTGCCACACTTGAAGCCTATTGTGCCATCATGGTGCAAGTTGGACCATCTTGGTCCTTGATGAGCCAAGTATGCTATGAAGTCCTCTATGATGCTCAAGAATGTTCCAGAAGATGTTGCATGGAAAAATATGATTGGTTGCCTTCATTCATTGGCCTATAGGCCAATGGGCTTGGCCCATTAGGCTTTTAGGTCTGATCCCTCAAGTATAAATAGGGATGCATGCTAGGTCATTTTGTATCTTGAATTTTAGAGTGATAGAAGAATCTCTGTGTAATTGTACTTGTAACCTCTGTTTGAGAGCTCTAAAATAAAAGAATACTCTCCTCCTTCCCGTGGACGTAGGTCGCCTTGACCGAACCACGTAATATTGTATCTTTTGTTCTTATAGTTTTTTTTAGTTATCTGTTTTACTTCCTAACAGATGGGAAAAGGGTGTGCTATGAATGCAGGAGTACAGAACGCCTCAAAAATGTTTGTCTTAAATTGAACAATATGCCCGATAACAATGGTCAGAATCTAGGAAGGGAAGTTAACCAGGGAAACCAAGGTGGGTAGGCTAAGGGTGTAGATTTTGTGATTGGTGCAGAAGAAGCTTGGAAAAACCCTGAAGTAATAACAGGTACATTCCTCCTAAATAATCACTTTGTATTAGTAGCATTCAATACGGGAGGAGATTAAAGTTTCGTTTCCTCAGAGTTAGACCATTAATTGACTTGGAATCGGGAAAGAGGATGAATTCTTATGCTATTTAACTTGTTGATGAGTATAAAATTAGGGCTAATGATAAAAGTATGGGTTGTACTTTGAACTTAGCTGATAAACCCTTTAGTATTGACCTAATTCCTATAGAGCTAGGTAGTTTTGATGTAATAGTAGGTATGGATTGGATATCCATGAATAGGTCAGACATTGGTTGTTATGAGAAAACAATTAGAATACCTCTGCCAAATGTGGAAACCCATCTCATACATGGTTAGAAACCGAGCAGAAGTCTGAATATGGTGTCCTACATGAAGATTCATATGTACCTAAAGAAGGATTTCATTATACTTCTTGGCCCATGTAGTAGAAGGGGAATCAGAGGAAAAGCATATCAAAGATATCCTAGTGGTCCAAGACTAATCCAAAGTGTTTCCGGAATAATTACCTGGTCTTCCCCACACAAACAAGTCAAATTTCGGATCGACCTAATTTTAGGAGTAGTACCTATAGCAAAAGAACCATATCACCTAGCACCATCCGAGATGCAAGAGTTTTCAAAGAAACTTCAGGAACTTCTAGATAAATGGTTCATTCGACCAAGTTCTTCACCTTGAGGAGCCCCATTTTTGTTTGTCAAAAATAAAGAAGGATCATTTTGGATGTGTATTTACTACAAATAATTGAACAAGTTGACGGTCAAGAATCAATATCCTCTTCCTCGAATAGATGACTTATTTGATCAATTACAGGGCACTTCGTATTTCTAAAAATCGATTTTGGTCTAGGTATCATCAACTAAGGGTTCATAAATTGGCCATTCCTAAGACAACATTTAGGACTCATTATAGACACTATAAGTTCTTAGTCATGCCTTTTGGACTAACAAACACACCAAGTATTTTTATGGATTTGATGAATAGAGTTTATAGACCGTGCCAAGATAAGTTCGTTATAGTATTTATCGACGACATACTCATCTACTCGCGAACCAAGGAGGATCATCAGCAACATATGAAGCTAATGTTAGAGCTACTAAAGGAGCGGAAATTGTACACCAAGTTCACTAAATGTGAATTTTAGATTCAAGAACTACATTTTCTTGGCCACGTGGTTGGTGAAAAAAAGGAATCCATGTAGATTCGGCTAAGATTGAGGCGATCAAGAAGTGGAAAGCTCCAAAGACCTGAACTAAAATATGACAATTTTTAGGATTAGTCGGGTACTACAGACGCTTCTTTGAGAATTTTTCGAAGATTGCTCAACCATTAACATCTTTGACGCAAAAGCACAAGAAAATTCTTTGGGAAGAACAGCATGAGAAAGCTTTCCAAATTCTAAAGAACAAGTTGTGCAATGAACCAACTATGACATTAACAGAAGGATTAGAGAACTTTGTGGTGTATTTTTATGCATCTTACCAGAGTTTAGGTTGTGTGTTGATGCAGAACGACAAGGTCATTGCATATGCTTCTAGACAACTCAAGCCACATGAGAAGAATCATACAAGCCATGAAAGTCTTCAGCGTATTCTAGATCATGGGTTGTATGATTCTTCTCATGTGGCTTGAGTTGTCTAGAAGGATATGAAAGTGTATGGTACTCAGTGCATCATTTATACTGACCATGAAAGTCTTCAGCATATTCTAGATCATGAAATGTTAAATATGCGAGAAAGGATATGGGTAGAGTTGTTTAGTGATTATGGCTATGAAATATGATACCACCCTGGCAGGGCTAACATGGTAGCTGATGCACTTAGAAGGAAGGAAAGAGTGAAACCTTCTCGAGTGCGAGCTTTAGGAATGGTGGTACAAACAAGCTTGAAATCTCAAATCATTAAATCTCAAGAGAAAGCTTTTGCCAAGGAAAATTTGCAAGGTGAAACTTTGCATAGTTTAGATGTGAGATTTGAAACCAAACCTGATAGATTATGCTAATTTAAGAACAAATTTGGATTCCAAGGGTGAACAATCTAAGAGACATAGTTCTAGAAGTCTATCATTAATCTAGGTACTCAATTCACCCAAGAGTGAACAAAATGTATAAAGATCTAAAGGAGTAGTATTGGTGTCCAAGAATGAAAAGGGATATTGCAATGTATGTCGAAAAGTGTTTGAATTGCTCCAAAGTCAAAGCTGATCATTAGAAACCATCTATGTTGTTGCAGCAATCTGAGATTCCACAATGGAAATGGGAGAAAATATCCATGGATTTCTTCACCAAAATCCCTAGAACTTCTAAAGGACATGAGTCAATTTGGGTTAAAATAGAACGACTGATAAAATCTGGTCACTTTCTCCCTATCCATGAGGAATACAAGATGGAAAATTTGTCTCATATCCACATTGACAAAATTGTGGCACTTCATGGAGTACGTTTATCTATCATTTCTAATAGAGATAGTCGCTTCATGTCACGGTTATGGCGGATGTTGAAAAAGGCTCTAGGTACTCAGATAAATTTGAGTATAGCCTACCATCCTCAGACAAACAGTCAGATGGAAAGAATGATACAGACCTTGCAAGACATGCTTCGGGCATGTGCAATTAAATTCAACGGAAATTGGGATAATCATTTTCCTTTGATTGAGTTTTTCTACAATAACAGTGTTACCACACGAGTATCCAATACAGTCTTATGAGGCATTGTATGGGCATATGTGTTGTTTACCATTGTGTTGCTCTGAAATTGGAGACAGACAGTTGACTAGAATCGACCTCATTCAGGAAACAACTGACAAGATAGCCATCATCAGAGATAAGCTTAAATTTTCCAAAGATCATCAGAAAAACTACGTAGAAAATAGTAGGATACCTTTATAGTTACAAATCGGAGACAAGGTACTTCTAAATGTATTGCCATGGAAAGGGCTTGTATGCTTTGGAAACAAAGGAAAACTAAATCATAGATATGTCGAACCATTTGAGATCATTGAAATGATCGGTACAGTGGCATATAAACTCAAGTCACCCTAAGAGTTGAACTTTATTTATGATACATTTGACGTCTCAAACCTTAAGAAATGCTTAGCTGATTAATAATTGATAGTACCTTTAGAGGCGATCCAGAGTAACGATGAATTGAATTTCATCAAGGAATCGATAGAAATCCTTGACTGAGAGGTGAAACAACTCAAACAGAGTAAGATTCCGATTGTTAAAGTCTGATGGAACTCGAAACATGGGTTGGACTACACTTAGGAACATGAGGACTTCAATAAGGAAGAATATCCTCAACTTCTTCCATGCATTGAAAAATGATGATGCAAATTGAATTTTGGGATTAAATCCTTTACCACCAGGGGGATACTATCAGAACTGTCAAATTCAGGTCATTCCTTGACTTGAATATGTTGGCATAATCATGTAAGTCTTTAAACCTATAGATATGAGTTGTTGATTACGAGTTGGTTGTGCATTGATTGTATGAAAACGCATCAGTAACTCGATGTTATAAAACGTGCTTTTGTGTATGATTCAACAAGTAGTTAGTACAAGCATATGAGTCGAAGTTTATCTGTTCCTTCTAGTCCTTGGAGGATTAGAAGCGATATCTAGGCCCATCGATGATTTTGTTTTGACCTATGTGTCGGGCCCGGTCAGAACCAAATTGATGTGTTCAGTTTAGTTCTATGTCAAACAAATCGGAAATCAGGAAACAAACTGTTGGACAATAAGTACGACATTGTACCATGTATTTTTTTTTCGGCTGATATCTAGAACAACGGATTATATGATCACTTATCTTAAATGGCAGGTCATCTTAGTTCTGCGAGACTTTGAAAGAGCTACGATTGTTGGTCGGTTCTTGAAGTCATACCTGTAACTATAGTTATTAGACTTATCCAAGTGGGAGACTATTGGATTAGGTGTCTAAGTCCATAACTATATTTAGTATGTACCTGACCCGACTTGGCACGGTCCATTTGGGTTGCATGGCATCATAACAATTGGATAGACAAAATGAGAAAAGGACACTTACCGTTTGTTAATATATTATAAGTTCTAATATATTAATATGAAATCATATTGTTTAATTAGTATTGATCAAGAATTAATTTTGTGATCAAAAAAGACTAATTAAATATGTAAGGATTTATTATGTAAATCATTCATTCTTATATAGTGGGCTTATGGTCCATGATTCACTAGATTGGGCTAGGACCCATCGGGTGCTCCATGGATGCTCCATGGAGATTATAACCCATGGATCATGGAGGAAATGAAAAGTCTTGCATATTAGGGTTTGCATGGTCAAACCCTACATGTGACACACTATATAAAGAACCTCATATGGAGTAAAATCGGCTATTAAGACTAAAAGGGTGAGGGCTAGCCGATTTTGTGATCAAGTGTTCTTCTCTCAAGTTATTCCAAGAGTTGTGGTGTTGTGTGAAACATTTGAGGCATCACATTTGGGGTGCTAGGCTCACAAAGTCTTAAGGAATCCAAACTACAAGAAAGGTATGTCATTCTACTAGTTTTTATAATACAAGTACCCCATAACATGCTAGTTAGGTTGAGAACCTTGGAAAATCAAATTTGCATGTATAATAGAGAAATCATAGATCCAAGGTTTGTAGGGTTTCATGTAAGAGTGTTAGAATGTTGAAAACCCATCAGTGACACCTTTGTGGGACCCACCAACATCCATGAGGCTCCAAAAATCCTTTTTTGGCCTTTCTCCTCCCCCCCCCCCCCTCCCCACGTGTTTATGTCCATACCCTATTGCCTACACACTTTCACATAAATACAAGTCATAAGTTGTTTGTGTCTTAACATACGTTTAAGAGTAAGGTGCTTAAGGCATGTGTGAGGTTTTTTCCTACTATAAATATAGAGCTATTCTCATTCCACTCACACAACAATCCCAACCTTCTCTCTTCTTAAATATCAATCTCTTCTTACCTCTCTTCCACTCTTGATTCTTAAAACTCCACCATACAATAGAACCACCACTTCCCCACCCTTATACCACCAAAAATCACACCCAAACACACCCCTTGACCACCATCATCAGTTGTACACCTTCCCCTCTCTTTCCCCTCATTGTCTTTTGCTAAGAAGAAGCAAGAAAAATGTGGCAGTAGCCTTGCTGCCACCAATAGCCGCCCCACTGCCAACATCAAACAAACCCCACCTTCGGTGGAGCTGCTGCTATGTTGCTACCTTTGAAGATCTCCCCCACCATCTCCTGCCCTCCAGCTCGTTAACTGCCAATAGAAGAAGAAGACGGGGACAACAAGAGCCTACTGGAAGCCTCTTGCCACCCCACTAACACCTTCTGTCGCCAAAGGAATCACTAGCCGCCACCACCTCTTGCCCTGTCGAACCACCATTGTAATTCCCTCCGACCCTCATTTCATTGTTTCCTTCGATGATTGAAGACCAAATCGAGAGCTGAATCAATTTATTTAGTTTTTTATTTGGTGCATAGGTTAGACAATCAATAAGAGGTGTTAACCACCTGTTGCAAACTTCAGTTTAACTGTCTGTAATCCCCCCTCCCCTTCGAAAATCCTTTGCAAAACTAGTCATAAACTTTAAAATTTAACTAATAATGTTCAAAACCCACCCCTATATGGAAAACCCCTTACAAAATAAATCCTAAATTCAAACATATAAATTAAATAAATCATTTTGTCCCATTTTTGGAAATTATTAAATATTTTTGTCCCAATTAATTTATAAACGGGCCTTATGCTTTGGCTAAATTACCAAAAAAACCCTCCACATATTAATTTATATTAAAATTTTATAGGAAACCAAATTAATCTTGGAGTTTGGGTTCAAGGCAACACATCTCGGTTCCTTGCATCAAATACTCGAAACGACCCGACAACCACACTTTAAGGTGAGTGTTACGATCCTTCTTTTATATTTTTACATATTTTGGGGGAGAATATATTTACTAAATGATATTAATTCATACAAAATACACATAAAATATTATTATTTTGAGTAAAAACAATACTAGTTTCTAAAAAAATGGTTTGACACTTATATGTTGTAAGTACATAACTAGTTTCCAACATCAATATGTCCATATGATTGTTGTTAGAATAATACAATTATTAAACTAGCATTTGGCTTTTTGCTGCAAAGTTTCTTCAAGAAACATACTTAGTTATAAAAGCAAGTGCCTTATACTATACTTGCATACCAATTATGCTTGGCTTTTATAAACTCTATACAATTTCATTATGCTTAGTAACTTATCTACTTATAAGTTAGGGTTGGGAGCTTTTCACATACCTTAGTTAAGGGCTTTTTAGTGAGGCTATATTCATTAGGTAAGTCTAAAGACTTAGCATACCCACACTATTATAACCGTTAATCCTCAGAGCAAGATACATATTTATAAATCTATACGGGGTTGACATCCCCACTTGCGGTTGCTAGCTACAACCTCGACCGATCAAGCGAAGCAGGTGATAAGTATCTACTATCGTTACTATGACAAACAATGAAGCAACATAGGGGGTACATACAATCACATAGCTCGGTTATAGGACTCACGATAAACATTAACTAAAAACTCTCTCTCTTACTACAAACCATGGGCTTGCTTGTTTTCAAACTATTTTAAGTATCGATTTACTTTTGAAAAGATACATTTTGGTTTTCAAAGCTTATTTACAAACACTGTTTTAAGTATGGTTATACTTACAAAGAAAATACTTTTTTGACTTTTTAAGCGTATTATATTGCTACTAGCAGAAAACCTATGACCCTTACCAACTTTATGTTGACCCTCAAAATTTGATGTAGTCTCAGGGAATTAGTAACTCAGGTATTCAGATAACGAATAATCATGAATTTCAGGCAATCTAGTTTACTAGCTTTTGTTATGTCTTCCTACCTGTTAAGGAAATTCATGTATTACTATTATCTGTAAGAACCTTGTATTCAAACTTAAATATAGAATACAAATGCTCTTTTGTTTATTATTGTACTTGTGTTATATATTCAGTTTACTGTTATCCATGAACTTAGTCGCATAGCTTGGAATGTTCCGCTGCCTCGGCCGGGGTGTGACACCTAATATCTGCTCTTAGCATATCATGATACCTATTCTTCTTCATCTCCACATCTACAACATACTATAGAACAAGCAACGCACTTTCTTTGAACTTTGGTGATGATCTCCTACACAGTGTCCATTGTCTACTCTAAAACCCAAAACTCTCAATCTAGTTGCTACATCTCAATAACATGTAGAAAGTCTGCCATGAATCTAGTAACAATGTCCGCCTAAGTTATATTCTTGATGGCCCCCGCTCCAAGCGCACGAAACATCTCACACCACTAGTCTCTAACTCCATCAGAAAGAAGACATGCCACAAACCTATCATTTTCCCCATCCAAACAGAAGCTAGTTTGAAAGACACATTTAGTGTCTGCAATCCATCTCATACTAACAATGGGCTACTTATTCTCAAAAAACCCAAGATCCCCACAAGCACGAAAATCATAGAAAGTAAGATTGTATGCCCTGAGCTAACCAGTTGCCAGCTCAGTCTGTAATGTTCGCACATGGTCATCCGTCATCATTATCAACTCCTCCTCTAAAGTGACCAAATAGAATAATCTAGCATCATCTGATCCAGATCCAAAGCCTGAACCGGAACCAAAACCACCACCATGACGACTCATCACCATTATGAAAATACAATAGAAAAGTCAAAACATGCACCTAGTACTAACCATTTATATGTTGCTTAGAATTTATATGAACTTTCTTGATTTCAGTATGGATCTTGTGTTTTCAAGAGTATGAGCCGATACTACCATCCAAACTTATTCGTACTTTCCTCAAGAATTGTCATATAACTCTTAAGTCACTACTTACTACCACAACCTGACTCATTCTCAAAACAGTGTACCATAACACTAAGATGCTTCCTAGGTATTCCTAGGACTTTCCTCCACCACTCATGTGCTGAAAAGGTCTCCGCCAGTTCTAATAAACCATCACATTATTGCAAGTCATACATATCCACAATAAAACAGACATTTGAATAAATGTATCTACCATAAGGCCTTCATCAAACAAGAACAGGCAATAAGGCCGAATCAAAGATTTTAAAGTTATATAGCCTAAACATGTACCATGCTAATGTATTCATTAGACAATTTATCATTACTAGCATAAAGACTAGTGAACAAATAGAAACATATAACAAGCATAGAAATACATCTTTCCTATACATGTATTTGTAGCATGCAATCCTGAGCAAATCCTTACTCTATTTCGGTTGATTGCACACATCACACCACTTTCTTTATAAAAACATTTTTGTAAAAAGATTTTCTCAATCCTCATTTTGATTTCATAAGCACCCCATGCTAGTCCAAATTCATCAAACCAAGACTCTAATACCAACTTGTGACGTCCCTAAAATTTGGATATAGATTTTCATTTTTAAATAACATAAAACCATTCATTACCATTCAATAAAAGATAACCAGATTATATAAAATGTAATCTCATCAAAACATCATAGTAAAATATAAAATAAATAGTGTGCAATCTCATGAGGATGCGATGTAATCAGGTCGGGGTCTTCCTTTTGCAACCAGAAGTACCTGAAACATTTAAACTAAAATTGTAAGCAAAACGCTTAGTAAATTTGCCAAGATTCCACATATAACACAAATAATAGTCCCCGTCCTAAATAATGGACCCCGCCTTGAGCATTGAACCTCGTCCTGAATAATGGGCCCCACATAACATAGCATAACAACGGGGCTTGTCAACAAGCATATACGTTGACTATCAAGATCCATAAAAGAAAACAATTGTGCAATGATACCCCGTGTCCAAATCATAGTATAGTGAGAAAACTCACCTCAGAGTCAAGCAGAAAAACACCACATGTAACGTCCTAATTTTAAAAAAAAAATTCATTTTTAAACTAGAATAATTACCCATATTCATAAAGATATGTTGAAGACAAAACCCTTGATTTATAAACTGTAGTTCAAAACAAGAGTAATAAGGAAAAGTATTGTGGAATCTCAAATCATTAAACTACTGATGGGTGTGTAAATGCACACCTTCGCCTTACTACAAACTGTTAAAGTACCTTAAAAACATTTAATCTACAACTGTAATCCAAAGCTTAGTGAGTTCCCCAAAAATACCTCACACAACAATACACATACAATGCACGCACACAAAAGGCATGCAGTACGAGGTTGGACCATCACTTGGGCCTACAACATGAATTTGTACCCCCTCCCCTCCATGAACCTTCAACATAAAGTTAGATCGCTCCCTTGATCCTTCACATTAATCTGGACCACCCATGTATCTTGGTCTTCAGCACAAAATTAGACCGCCTCAACCCATCCAAAATATGTCGATATATTCATATAACAACAAACTACTAAACAAAACAGCATATGTGATTATAAAAAATATACATGTGTAACATAACCCTATAGCATACCAACATCCAGTTATACAAGAGGAAACATATTGTAGTACAAAGTATAGTGAGAAAGCTCACCTGAGCTAAATGGTAGAAGCACAACAGCAATCTCAGCAATAGAACAGCTAACCCAAGCTACCCAATGCCAAACCTAGAACATTCCTTAGCCAAACACTCGATTCTAACAAGGTTTGACCAAAAGTCAAAATTTTCAAAAAGTCAACGATCAACTATCATCAAGCAATGGTGAGTTCTTAATCGCGATGTGGCCATGTCCAGACAAAACAAATGCGTTGTAGACTGCCACCATGTTGTGGGCCTTCTTTAGCCACGCCTTGGTTTTGGTCAGAAAGAATTTTATTCATTAAGATCTTAATAATAGCTTCATAATAGATAAAGTTTCCATCTTCAAGGCTCATAACATCAAAAATGATACTTAACAGATTCATCATAGATAAAGTTTACTACTTTATCCATTAGGATGGTCTAAACAACCCAGATCTTAACTTTAACTCTTATAGCATCTAAGAATGCATATTTCTCGACTTAATCCATTAAGTCTAAGCCCCCAACTTTCATATATGAATCAACATGATGTTTAGATGAATAAATTTTCCAACTTTATCTGTAATAATGCCACAAACTTCCAAGATCTAAAACCCAAAGCAAAAAAGTATACAAAAACCCATTTTCTTCATTCATGGAGTAAGGAGAGTTCTTGCATACACTCTTTACTCCACCAAATTACTCGATCTGGACTTTAAACATGAACCAAAACTCGTGGAGTTCTTAAAACTCCATGGAAAAAGTGATGAAGGGATCAAAACTCATTAAAATGGGCCAAAACACCAAATACTCATAGATCTAGTAAGGAAAATTAATAAAACTTGAAATTTTAGAGTTCATCAAGGTCCAAAGGTGTTAAGAAGGTTGAAATCCACAAGATCCATGCTATCTTGCCCAAGCTTTCATGCATCATCACCTAAGAAAAACATAGGAGCAGAAAGGAGCACAAAAATGAATTTAGGAGAGAGGATGAACTCCAAAAACATTAATGGAGGGTAGAGTAACTTTAGAGGTTTTCTAGAGGAGGTGGAGGCAGAAAATGACAAACTATAGGGTTAATGGCCTTTAAATAGTCCGAAAGAAATCCTAAAAACACACAACCCACTAGGCCGGAGGCGCCCCACACCCTTAAAAGGCGCTCCGTGTTTATCAGATAAAATTATGGATTTTTCAGTTTTCAACGAATTATTTAAACAACCATAACGTCTTCATTCTAACTCCATTTTCATTGTTCTTTAAATGCTCATGAAGGTATTAAGAATCCCCATAATTGTGTGTGTGTGTGTGTATATATATATATATATATATATATATATATATATATATAATTACATTTAACTTAAAACATACCAAACTAAATTCATAAATTCCTGCAAGAAGTCTGAAATATCATTTTTCACATTTTACCCTTTGGCTTCAAAGTGCAATTCAATTGCTTGTATCACTTAACCAACATGATTAACATCCCATATGGTCTAAACTTTATTATCATGAAGTCGAAGACCTTTATTTGATTAAATTACGATCCACTAACCTGAATTTAGAACATCCTGAAACTGGATGTTACATCACAACTAGCAGAAAAGTGACAGATGGTACAACAACCACCTAAACAAGTGATAAAATGTCAAATTTTAGCATATGACCCAAACCCTAAAGTTTGACCTAAAGTCAAACTTGGTCAAAATGTCAAAAGTCAACAAAATGCCAAAAACCATGCTACACCCTCATAAAAGTGCATCATGCCTCACTAAACGTCAAAATAGTAGGGTTCAAAGCTAAAGCACCTGCGTTTCAGACAAATCCTAAAAGCTCCCCACACGTGGGACAGACATGTCGCGCTCAGGCTTAGTTCTCAATGCAAAATGACTTAGTTGGCTAAGTGAAAGCCCCAAACTTTTAGATCTGGTCCTTAACAATGTCGTTACGGATAAAGTTTCCAACTTTATTCACTAAGACACACCAATCAAGCAAGATCTAAACTTTTAAACTCAAAATGACCTAAATCATCCACATAGCTTGCATGGCTTAATGAACAAGCACCAAAACACAAATTTCCTAGCCCATCAAGTCCAAAGAGTGTTCCAAAGTGCTCAAAAAGTGACAAAAATCTCTCAACTCTAAAACACCAACTCAAAGGGATCAAAAAGCAACAAATATGATAAATAACAAGATCTATGAAACCAATGAGAAAGTTAGAAGCGTTTTACTTACAATGGTCTAGAAATGAAGAAAACTTGATGGATCTACACTTAAGCCCTTCACCATAACACTTTTTAAAAACCTTGAGCTTCAAGCTTCTCACCAAATGAAAATAAGTAAGCTGCGAAAAGATATTTCATGCTCAAAATAAGAGAGAGAGAAAGAGAGAGAGAGAGAGAGAGAGAGAGAGAGAGAGAGAAAAGGGTTAGGGTTTCTAAAAATATCTATAAGGGGGTGATGGAGTTCAAACATGAGCAAACCCTAGGGGTTAAGGTTGCTTAAATAGCCTCCAAAACCCTAAAATGAAGATCAACCTATAGGCCTAAGCGTGTCATGCCCTTAAATCCCGATTAAATCTGGATTCTTCAGATTTTCAGATATCAGCAAAGTAAACAAAACAAGACTAACATAAGTTACGTACCGAAAATAAGCATGTTTCACACCCTAATGGAAAATATCATATACTAAATTTAAAAAGGATAAATATTTTCTATTATAAAAGAAAATTTAATTATATGTATCTTGCAAATTTAGTAAATGGTCATTATATTAAGTAATAAATAGATTTAAAACTCAAACAAATCCATAATTAAATATCAAATTAAAAATATTTTTACCTGTCTTAATGAGACTAAAAACCAAATAAGATTATATTTGAAATTAAAAAAAAAAAAAAAAAAAAAAAAAAAAAAAAAAAAAAACTTAGTTCTATTTTAAACTTAAACTATTATTCATTTAATTAGGTAAAATAAATATTAATCACAACCGACAATTATTAACCCAAAACAACATAGGATCATTTTAACCAGGAAACAACATACCTTTTATTGTAACTCTCAACTCCTTTAAAAAAAGAACACATTCTAAAATGTCTTGATATCGTTAGTTCAAACATATATATATATATATATATATATATATATATATATATATATATATATATATATATATATATATATATATATATATATATATATATATATATATTCTGAGACATGAGCACGTAATTTTAGCCATTTATTTTGGAAATAAAAAAATATACTTTTAAAAAGCAAAATAAATGAAAATTTTTGAAATTTTTTGTGACAACTGGTTTCTAGTACGCAATTATTTATAAATTATTCATTTTTATAGAGCTACTCGACGACTAGGAAACCCCAGACTCGTTGAGTAGAATCAAGTCTAGGACTTACATTTTAGATCTAGGTCTAGAAGGGGTTCTATGGCATAAAGGTGCAAACATTATGACCATGGAAACCCCATGCAAGCTTAACAATGTTTTTATGGCCTTTTTAGCCCTAAAAGTCCATTCATGGAAGGAAAGTTAGGAACTTTACATACCCAACTGATGTCTACGACCTAGATCTAATATAGTGTGCTTTGGTTTTGAGTATTATGGCTTGTAGACCAAGATTTATGTTCTAGAGAGTTAGGGTTTAAGCAAAGCCCATTAAGAAGGACTAATAGCAGGTAAAGTTGGAAACTTTACCCTTAAAAGCGTATTCCCAATATGTATATGAAGTATGGAGTTTGGATCTGAAGGGTAAGAGCTTAATCCATTGAGATGGCTTAATCATATAGAGGAACTCGGCGAGTCCATAGAGAGACTCGACGAGTTGAGTTGGTTTGTCACGTTTTAGCTTAAGCTAGAACTCGACGAGTCGGTGAAGGGACTCGACGAGTTGATTCAGTAGATCACGACTATGAGTAGCTTGGGAACTCGACGAGTCAGGGGTGACTCGACGAGTTAGATCACGATTTCAGGTTCTACGACTCGACGAGTTGATGAAGAAACTCGACGAGTTGGGTCCACCAAAAGGTTGACTTTGACTAAAGTGTTGACTTTGACCAGGGGTAAAATGTTCATTTTACCCTAAGGAGAATCATCAGGTTTTGACTAAGTGTTATTGTGGAAATAATAGCCGGAGAGTCGTGGGAGCGGCCATCGGAGATTCCTCACTCGGGATTTTAGCAATCAACTATGCAAGGTGAGTCCTCTTCCAGTAGGAACGAGTCTAAGGCACCAAGGTCGGCCCGTTTATGTATGTTAGCAATTTTGAGAATAAGCCGATGTAGTTATATGTTTCTGGACTTCGGTCCGATGTCGGGGAAAGCCCAAGTAATGTTTGTATGCTTGATGTCTTCGTGATTCTTGCATGTGTTATTTTATGTGTTTTGGACTTTGTTCCGATGTCGGGGCAAGCCCGAGGAAGTTCTAGCTTATATGTTATGTGTTATGTGTTCCGAACTCTGGTCCGATGTTGGGGCAAGCCCGAGGAATGTTTATATGTTTATGTTATATGTTTATGTGTTATATGCATGCTGCTATGTTATATGTATACCAGACTTCGGTCCGATGTCGGGCGGGGCCTGATGCCGAACTTCGGTTCGATGTCGGGCGGGGCCCAATGTAGTGGTCAAGGCCCAATGCTATTATGTAATTATGTATATGGTATGTGGTAGTTTGGGGACACCCATTAAGCTTCGTGCTTACAGTTTTCAGTTTTGATTTTAGGTACTTCAGCTAGCAAATCGAAGAGCTCTAGAAGACTACATGACACACACCACAGTTTTAGCCTGGGATGAGTCACTCTGATATTTGATATGATTTTGATACGTTGATTGATGTTATGTTATTTTGAGTTACACGACTTATGGTTTTTATATGATGATTGATATTCATGTTTCCTTTATTATATATATATATATATATATATATATATATATATATATATATATATATATATATATATATATATATATATATATGGAAGGGTTATATTGAAATTGTTTGAATAGGGCAACACATGTTGGAACCAATGACAGCATGATAACACATCACTTTAAAATAACTACATAAATAACTTCCATAAGGCCATCGCGTATACTGACCACGAGACCGTTCGTGGTTGACATGGCCACGAACAATTCTTGTGCATACCACCTCAGACCTTTGTGGTTGGGCGTGATCGTCGTTTCTTGTGTTACCGATGACGAAGCCAAACGCCCGTTGGGGCTCTTCCTCTTCTTTGACCCTTTGACCGGCCGTTAATCGGCTAATATTTGGATTTTTTTTAATAATTTTTTTGCATACCATTTTCACCTATAAATACCCATTCTAAACCTTATTCCTTACACAATTCTTTTTTTACTCTATACACCAAATACCCACAACATTTTCACAACCAAAAACCACGGATCCCAACCAAAACACCCGTCCAAACTATAGGAATCGCAAACCTAATAATGCTTTTGCGTTAGACACAACCCCTTGCCAATTCCCGACCATGGAATCACCTCAAGGTGGTTCGTTAATTTGCTTCTAACCGGTTCCCTATCCAATAAACAACACTTTTTCAACAACAATATCAAGCTTTCCTGACCCTCCAACAAGAACAAAGTTTAAAGGACCCGGTTAAATAGTATAAAGAACCTGGTTTGCAATCGGGTTTTTTATGGGGCGAGTCCGATTAGCGAAATCCAACTGAGCCCGGTTTTACAACAAGGGCTTATTTAGTAAATACAACCCGGTTCCCTTATATAAAACCGAGTTTTTTTTTCTTAAACAACAAGGCCTTTTATATGACTATATAGCCCGGTTCTCACGTATACAACCGGATTCTATTATGCAAGTTAGAAGCAGATTATGTTTAATCATATAGCCCACTTCTATTATTTACCAAAGGTCTTTTTAATTATTGTTTTATATTTTTTTCTTTTAAATCTACCAAAACGAAGACACTTACTGTTACAATTGCTACATTTCAATTTTTGCACTTAATATACCCAAATGAAAAATCCTTTTATTAATTTCCAATTGAGTTTCTATATATTTACATCCACTAACACTAGGATACAACGTTAACAAGATGTTTACATATGAACCCAGTTGAAGGATTTTGACACCAATCTCATTGTCACGTACACCACACTTCCCACAATCATTAATTTTTTCATATTGCTCACTTGAAACGACGCAATATATACAAGCCAATCAAACTCGATGTAAGATATGCACCCGAAGACTCATATGTCTCTTAATGATAAATGTCCATCAAGCTTATCGGCACCTACCAAGAGAAAACATGACATATTTAAGCGAACTCTGAATGCAAAACGTTCTTTTACACAATAACAAAAATATCAAATATAAATACATTGCAACCCTTAGTCCGTTAGTCTTCAAACCTCGTTCATCATATTCAACAAAATATCGATAATCACAAAAACAAAAATTCATTTACATCACTCCCCAACACTTCATCAATTCAACATAATATCAATAATCACAAAAGGCGGGAGAACGAAAATTGGAAGTCCAGATAACAAAAACTGATAGGCTGCATTTTCTTTAATTCCACAGGCATTGGTGTAGGTGTAACAACCCGTCATTTCAGGTCCTTGAAATTCGAGTCTTGTAACCTCTTTGAAAAAGTAATTAGAATATCATCGGAAACTGAAGTATTCAAAGGCTCTGTTTGGAGTACGCTATGTAATAGATATCGTCTTAAGGTTTCCAAGCATATAAAGAACACTAAAATCCAAGTTATAACGAAGAAGTTATGATCATTCTAAGTTTTCCGACAAAAACCGGCAATACGAAGTTACGTAAAAACTCGAATCGGAGATCGAGCGACTTTTGGCCGGAATGACCTAAACGAGAATCGAAGGTCTCGACAATGGTATTTCAGCGGTAAAAAGTCTGGCAAAAACCGACGTCAGATAAAGAAGTTATGAATTTTTATAGAAATTCCTTAAACACGATGAGTTATAAAATAAATAATAAAAATAATTTCGGAATTTGCCAACGGAGTCTAAACGAAAGTTATAGAGCGTAGTCTCACCTACGCGTGGATATAAAGACCATCGAAAACGGAGTTGGTATGAAGAATATATGAATTTTTGAAGTTTATTAAATAAATTATATATTTATTTAAATCAAAATTCGGACCTTATCCGAAGAGGAGTCAGTGTCCTCATCCAAGGTACGCCCTGCGTACCCGAGAGACTTGGCCTCAGAACGTCCACGTCGCCCTATCCGAGGCTTCCGACCCGTCCGACCCGCCCGTCCGACCGACCCGCTGTCCCATCCGACCCGCCGTCCCATCCGACCCGCCTCCCCACCGACCCGTCCCATCCGAAGTCGAGGCAGTCGAGGCTTCGGTCATGCATGACGTACGCGTACGCGCTGCGTACGAGCATACGCCCCGCATACCGAGGCGGTTCAGCCTTCCTATAAATAGAATGCGAGGGCTTCCGAGAAAAAGGCTCATTTCTCTCCTCTCTCTCACAATCTTGCCTCGTTTTCCGTGCCCGTTCAAACCCGAAGCTCTGGTCTTTTTGCTCAAGTCCCGAGGGTCGATTTTACTCCCGAGATTCCCGAGAATCCCGAGGAAAATCCGTTTCCCGAGATGAAACTCTGTCCGGTTTTCCATCTCGCTATCTTCAAACTATCAAGTGAGTTCATATCCCCTTCGAACACTCTTTAAATACATTTTAAATGCTTTTATACTCTTTTAGGGGAGGAATACAAGTAAACACACGACTAAAATCGTGTGAAACATCAATCTTTTGATATACTTTTCATACTGTTGTTTTAACTATCTTATGAAGTTATTATGATGCAAAACCACCTCACAACACAGCTTTACCCTCTTGGGATACAATATGTTTATAAATAGAAATATGTTTTATTTATACGTTTACATACAAATACATCATATCAGGGGTAATATTCTTTACTAAATCATTTTATGCATTCAAAGAACTTATGATTTATGCTTTGTCAAACATTGTGAAAAAGGATAAACTTTGCATACAAACTACTACTTTAATACAGACTTAGTTGAGAATCCGTGAGACGTGTACATCTTCAAACACTGCCTTTTAGATAAAAGGTATCGCTACAAGTCCTGTCTATAACCAGAGTCTCCCGTTCGGAGAACGTGTCAAATGTGTATAGATCTATACGGGAAGTCATGATCCCGCGCCCTGACTGTTAGCTACAGTCCGTCTTTTGGGGTGACAGTTGTCATAACGCTACGACGCCTAAAGAACGTCGCTACAGACATATTATGTTTAGTATGGTTATAAAACTCATCGGATATACAATTATTATGGTATTATGCTTTTATGAACGAGTAGCTATTAAAACTATTCTTCATCTAACAAGTGCGATCTTCGTATAGCTTTACTATGTAAAACTATGACACAACTTATAAGCACGTCGGTTGCTTGCGATTTTCGGTCTTGGAGACTGCCAGTTATGTCAGGAAAATAAGGGTTTTTCCTATATACAAACCAAACAACTAATAGGAAAATAAGGGATTTTCTTGGTGCAACCATTTACAACTTATAACACGAACATTCATATGCATTTCATACTTTTATAAGAAAATAGGGGTTTTTCTTGGAAAATACAACAACTCATATCTCAACCATTAGGGAAAATATGAGATTTTTCTGGATCTAATACATTCATTTTCAACACAACAAATCACAACTCTTTACATTTGAAACACTGCGTTTTTTTTTTGGAAAACATACACGAACTTTCGAATGGCGTACATTTTCTCAAAACACTACTCATGAACTCACCAACTTAAATGTTGACACTTTTTCTTTGAAATAACTTGTATTCTCAGGGAACCGCTAAGCAGATTTGGAAATCAACTTTTGGAGATTAACGTGCTGACGTTAATTACTTCTTTTGAAAGATGTTTATGTATTTAACTTGAGAACATGTAACGGATACAATTATGTAAACATTTTGGAAACTTTAATATATATGGTGGTGTGTACTTTCCTTTCTATGAACTGTTATGATATTGAATATGACTTCCTCCGCCCCCGAACGTTTCCGCCGTTCTGGTTTGGGGGTGTGAAAGATTGGTATCAGAGCATCGTTTATAGTGAATTAAGTATATCAAAACCATTTTTGGTATACAACTATAAACACAACTGGGCAAAAACACTCTGAGAAGAGTCACACTTTTAAAATTAAATTTATTTAGTTTTTGTAAAGTAGACATTCATTCATTTCATAGTAATAACATGGTCAGTATCACAATTAAAAACAATATAGAAGTATTATAAATAAGTTGTGCAGTGCGGGTATGCCTTGGGACATGTAATCGGAACTGGGAAGAATATAGCCTGATCAACTATATTTGTCCAAGAGCCGACTAACGTATGCCAAGGAGTGTCTGCAATGGACAACAAATTTAAAACTTACCAAAAGCATATCGTTAAAGAATACTAAGGGAGTATTCGAGTGCCTTCAACCCTTAAACTTAAAGAGTAAATTCCATGTGCTTTAGCTTATAGTCAATTCTTAAACCTATTCTCGTATAGACTCAAATGGTTGGATTCCATCACCCCGGTGACCCCTACTACCCCAACCAAAGTAATGAAGAAGGAATGCAAAAAGAATCAGACTCAGATCCAGAGAACAATAACCTACCCTTAACGGCTCCAATTCAAAATCCTAATCCTCGACCGGAATTTCATGGCTCGACGCCCCTTTGGGCAACTTACCTGGATAGGTGGAGCCGCGAACAGGATCAACCCCTTCCATTCAACGGAGACCGAAGCTTCTATAACCTAAGCGAGGGAGGCTCAGTAGACAGAGCCCTTCCTATATTGATTCGTTGGATTTCTCGCATTGGTGAGCAAGGACGGACGGCCATCCATCGAACTGAGGAAAATGATGCGAACACTGGAGTCAACACAGTTCGCATCCGACAGTTAGGATTATCTCGCGAGAGAATCGTAAATCGAAATGAAGCGTTACAAAGAGACCTAACAGCAACTCAAACCGAAGTGATAGACCTTCGAGCACACCAGGCAAGACATGAACTACGTATGCTCGAGATGGAGCGTCAGTTGGTAGAATCTAAGGCCCATGTAGCCAGCTCGCGTAACAAATAAAACCTGTCTGACTTCCAAAATTTTGTCATAGCATAAGACCTCGGATAAAGTCCTTACTTTTCTTAACCTTGTAATCGGAGACCTTTAGATAGGTCAAAATTTTCCTAACTACAAAATGTAACGCACCATGTTTTATAATATATATATGAGGTATTTCCTTTATTAAACCTTTCGCATACCCTCCAATTCATGAGTTTATCTACTCTCCTTATGAGTCGAACTCAAAACCCTATTCAGGGGTAAACCAAACTTCTGATATAACAAATCACTAATGCGCGACTTTCGAATCATTAAAACTTATAGTTTTTCATGTTATTTCCTTATCAGAACAATGTCTCCTCGTAGATCAGCACGTAGAAACGCAACCCCACCACCACCTCCTCAATATGACCCCAACATAGTGCAATCTGCTATCGTTGCAGCAGTAACAGCTGCACTGTCACAAGCAAACTTTAGTGGCGCAGCAAGGACTGGAAATAATCAACTTACCAACGCAACCCCATTCCTACAGTTGGACACCGTCACTTTGCAAGCTACAGTTATAGCCACAGTGGCAGCCATTATAGCATACAATAACTCTGTCAACTCAAGCAGAGAAGGAAACGATATCAAAAATCCTAATCAAAGAAACAATCGAAGCCACCTACCAGTAGCTACCTACAAGAATACCGCAAGGTGCGAACACAAGAACATGAAACGAAAACCCTGGAGCAAGAGGGGAGGCAAATCAACGCAAAGAAAAGCCAAAAAGCAATCAACAAACCATACCCCTACACCCAAAAGGTCGTACAACGGCAACCAGCCTAAGTGCAACCGATGCAACTTTCATCATCACGGATCCTGCCGTGAAATGTATTGCGTTAGGTGCAATAGAAAGGGACACACCGTCCGCTACTGCAGAGACCTAGCCCAACTAACTGCTCCAACCACAAATGTAGGAGTAGACCGCGCTTGTTATGAGTGCGGAGTAACGGGACACTTCCGAAGGGACTGCCTGGAGTCAAGCATCATGAATGCTGGTGGAGGAGGCCAAGTATTCGCAATGGGCCAAGAGGAGGCTATTGCAAACCCCACGGTTATTCTGGGTACATTTCTCCTTGATAACTTATTTGCATACATTCCATTGATAGTAGGAACGCAGAAGAGTTCCGTGAGTCGCAAGTTTAAAAATCTACTCGAACAAACACCCTAATCATTAAACAAAACTTTCATAGTAGTAATAATAGAGATAGACTAAAAAAAAGCACTGAAAACACATACGTAGAATACCCTATCCCACTAACGAAACTCGATCGATTTATAATGACAACCCCCACACAAACCCCAATTGGTTTCTAGTTTCAAAACCCCAAGGTACTCATATGAGGAATCTTTGCAACCTTCCTGTAGTACCCCCCAACGAATCATTTAGAAATAACACGCATGCAACAAGTCAAATCCAGGCCCAGAAACTAGTAGTGAATTCAACCATGAGCTTCAAAACGTAGCTGCCCTAATGCATCGATTGAATATGCTAACATTTAGAAGAAAATAAGTAATCAAACCCAAAACCACACGATCCCGATCAGTCGAAGTCAGGCGGAGTAAAGAAGGTCCGCTGAAGTATGCACATTAGGATCTAGATTCATAAAGGAACAAGAGGAACAAATGGACCAGAAGCACTCACTCCGGAAACAATCAGCCAAGCAGCGAAACCCCCATCCTCCATATCGACGCCGCTACATTACAAGCTGCAGTAGCAGCTGCTGTGACAACCTTCCTTACACACATCAACTCAGGCAACACAAGCAAGACCGACAAAGGAGTCGAGAGTTCCGATGGTAGTACCAAGTCGGGAAACCAACGAGTGGCAACTCCTGCAGAACGCTTTAAGAAGCAATTTCCAAGGTGGGGTAATGAGGAAGGCACTCGTGCCCACATAACATTGGCTAAGCACCTCACTCCCGCCATTATGGCTAGCGCTAGCCAGTCATGCCATCAATGCGAGGAGATAAGGGCACCTCAAGAAGGATTGCCCTATCACAAAGAATTCTGGCATAGACGGTAGGATTCTCAGGACCACAGTTGTAGGATAACCTACTCCGAACCCACGTTAATGTAATTTAGGCGTTTTGTTGTATCATACTTATAAACCATCAAAAACTAGTGCAACCAGAGCCTTGTCTTTTGCGGGATCCCGTCGGTATAGAGATACTCATGCTGCGTATACTTGCCTTTGTAGTATACCTTATTCGCAGCAATAGTCTTGTAATAGTCTAAAGTACTGTAACTCTGTTGATGGTTGGACGGTAGTATGATGTCGGTAAACGTCTTATGTTCAAATCTAATGTCTTTAAGTTTTCCTTATGATTCCGACATTATCATACAACTTGATTCAATTGATTCTCACAAAAACAGTTTCATATGTACATCTCTTTCTTCGAAATCGCCTTTCCAGCGAAACCGTCATATCAGAACACCAATTACTCATGAATGGAGTGCCTCATAATTCTTTTCCTTTCCGAAGAAGCCCCCGAAGTGCCACTCATACAGTACGTCAAGTTCAAATCCAAAGATCCATACGATTGGTCTGTCATTGATGAATGTATACGTAGGGGTGATATATAATCAAGGTTCTACAGGTTTAGAATTGACGATTCCACTTTAACTTCTTTTTCCTCAATGGGATGTGAGCTTAAAGAAGAATCAGTTATTCGACTACCTTTTCAATCTTAATTATATACAACTCGTATACACGAGATTTTGATCGTTGAACCATGTATGAATTTCTAATATGAACTTCAGGACGGAGACTGCCTAAGACTACGAGTGATCGTGCCGCCATACAAATAAACTTAGAAGCTCAACACATGCCCCTTTCTGTCGATTGGTACAAGATGTACTACTCCCACAATCCATAAAAACATTCAACATACGTTCGACCAAGAAGAGTTATCATGCCAGTGAAGTCAAACAAAGGAAGCAAGGTCGTATCCCGATAGTGAAAGGTTCGCTGGAATGTCAAGCGAGGAACCGAGTTCAATTAAGAACATGAGGAGCAAATAAAACTTCTATCCGTAGCATGAACTCTAATTTCGGGACGAAATTCCCTCTAACGGGGGGATGATGTAACAACCCATCATTTCAGGTCCTTGAAATTCGAGTCTTGTAACCTCTTTGAAAAAGTAATTAGAATATCATCAAAAAATGAAGTATTCAAAGGCTCTGTTTGGAGTACGCTATGTAATAGATATCGTCTTAAGGTTTCCAAGCATATAAAGAACACTAAAATCCGAGTTATAACGAAGAAGTTATGACCATTCTAAGTTTTCCGACAAAAATCGGCAATACGAAGTTATGTAAAAACTCAAATCGGAGATCGAGCGACTTTTGGCCGGAATGACCTAAACGAGAATCGAAGGCCTCGACAATGGTATTTCAGCGGTAAAAAGTCTGGCAAAAACCGACGTCAGATAAAGAAGTTATGAATTTTTACAGAAATTCCTTAAACACGATGAGTTATAAAATAAATAATAAAAATAATTTCGGAATTTGCCAACGGAGTCTAAACGAAAGTTGTAGAGCATAGTCTCTCCTACGCGTGGATATAAAGACCATCGAAAACGGAGTTGGTATGAAGAAGATATGAATTTTTGAAGTTTATTAAATAAATTATATATTTATTTAAATCAAAATTCGGACCTTATCCGAAGAGGAGTCAGCGTCCTTATCCGAGGTACGCGCTGCGTACCCCTGTATGCCCTGCGTACCCGAGAGACTTGGCCTCGGAACGTCCACGTCGCCCTATCCGAGGCTTCCGACCCGTCCAACCGGCCCGTCCGACCGACCCGCTGTCCCATCCGACCCGCCGTCCCATCCGACCCGCCTCCCCACCGACCCGTCCCATCCGAAGCCGAGGCAGTCGAGGCTTCGGTCATGCATGACGTACGTGTACGCGCTGCGTACAAGCGTACGCCCCGCATACCGAGGCGGTTCAGCCTTCCTATAAATAGAATGCGAGGGCTTCCGAGAAAAAGGCTCATTTCTCTCCTCTCTCTCACAATCTTGCCTCGTTTTCCGTGCCCGTTCAAACCCGAAGCTCTGGTCTTTTTGCTCAAGTCCCGAGGGTCGATTTTACTCTCGAGATTCCCAAGAATCCCGAGGAAAATCCGTTTCCCGAGACGAAACTCTGTCCGGTTTTCCATCTCGCTATCTTCAAACTATCAAGTGAGTTCATATCCCCTTCGAACACTCTTTAAATACATTTTAAATGCTTTTATACTCTTTTAGGGGAGGAATACAAGTAAACACACGACTAAAATCGTGTGAAACATCAATCTTTTGATATACTTTTCATACTGTTGTTTTAACTATCTTATGAAGTTATTATGATGAAAAACCACCTCACAACACAGCTTTACCCTCTTGGGATACAATATGTTTATAAATAGAAATATGTTTTATTTATACGTTTACATACAAATATATCATATCAAGGGTAATATTCTTTACTAAATCATTTTATGCATTCAAAGAACTAATGATTTATGCTTTGTCAAACATTGTGAAAAAGGATAAACTTTGCATACAAACTACTACTTTAATACAGACTTAGTTGAGAATCTGTGAGACGTGTACATCTTCAAACACTGCCTTTTAGATAAAAGGTATCGCTACAAGTCCTGTCTATAACCAGAGTCTCCCGTTCGGAGAACGTGTCAAATGTGTATAGATCTATACGGGAAGTCATGATCCCGCGCCCTGACTGTTAGCTACAGTCCGTCTTTTGGGGTGACAGTTGTCATAACGCTACGACGCCTAAAGAACGTCGCTATAGGCATATTATGTTTAGTATGGTTATAAAACTCATCGGATATACAATTATTATGGTATTATGCTTTTATGAACAAGTAGCTATTAAAACTATTCCTCATCTAACAAGTGCGATCTTCGTATAGCTTTACTATGTAAAACTATGACACAACTTACAAGCACGTCGGTTGCTTGCGATTTTTGGTCTTGGAGACTGCCAGTTATGTCAGGAAAATAAGGGTTTTTCCTGTATACAAACCAAACAACTAATAGGAAAATAAGGGATTTTCTTGGTGCAACCATTTACAACTTATAACACGAACATTCATATGCATTTCATACTTTTATAAGAAAATAGGGGTTTTTCTTGGAAAATACAACAACTCATATCTCAACCATTAGGGAGAATATGGGATTTTTCTGGATCTAATACATTCATTTTCAACACAACAAATCACAACTCTTTACATTTGAAACACTGCGTTTTTTTTTTTGGAAAACATACACGAACTTTCGAATGGCGTACATTTTCTCAAAACACTACTCATGAACTCACCAACTTAAATGTTGATACTTTTTCTTTGAAATAACTTGTATTCTCAGGGAACCGCTAAGCAGCTTTGGAAATCAACTTTTGGAGATTAACGTGCTGACGTTAATTACTTCTTTTGAAAGATGTTTATGTATTTAACTTGAGAACATGTAACGGATACAATTATGTAAACATTTTGGAAACTTTAATATATATGGTGGTGTGTACTTTCCTTTCTATGAACTGTTATGATACTGAATATGACTTCCTCCGCCCCCGAACGTTTCCGCCGTTCTGGTTTGGGGGTGTGACAGTAGGGGTCGATACCGGACTTCAGTTTCATGTCGGGCGGGGCCCGATATAGTGGGCAAGGCCCAATGTATGTTATTATGTGAATATGTATATTGTATGTGGTAGTTTGGGGAGACTCACTAACCTTCGTGCTTACAGTTTTCAGTTTTGGTTTCAGGTACTTCAGCTAGCAAAGGGAAGAGCTCCGGATGACTGCATGTCACACACCACAGTGTTAGCCTGGGAGGAGTCACTCTGATATTTGATATGATTTTGATACATTGATTGATATTATGTTATTTTGTGTTACACGACTTATGGTTTTTATACGATGATTGATATTCATGTTTCCTTTATTAATGATTTTAAAACGATATTTTTGGAACGTATTTTTGGGATGTTTCAAGTAGGTATTAGAGCGTTGGTTTGATAGATTCGGTCACACTTTCGGGTGTGTCTGAACTCAAACTAAGGAATTGGTATAGAAATTTTCAAAAGGAAAATCCTTTTATAAAAATGACTTTGAAAAAAAAATTCAGAAAAAGCAAAATGAATTTTGAAAAAGAGAAAAGGTGTGGTGAATGCAGTCAGTCTAGCTCAAGTAAGTACTCCCAAATTACCCATACAAGTTTATGTTATGATATGTGTGTCAGCTTTATGAGAAATGCAGGTTAAATTATGACTAAGGATCTAGGAAGGATGCCTTATGTGCCTATTATATATGTATGAGCTTTATGAACTGCATGCTAGTACTAATTAGTCAGTGATATAATGGTCTGATTAGGATATGCTTGATTATGTTTACTCAATGCTCGAATGTTGCTTACTTTGTGCTTTTAGGAGTTCTAGTTATCTTTAACTAACTAGTAAACGAATATGTTAAGTTACATATTACGAGGACTAAATAATTTCATAAGGTTAGGTTTAGCTCTATTTCGCAGCTCTTGTTTGAGTCCAACCATTGTAGGGTAGGACATCTCATTCGAAGAGTTATCTAGTCTTAGTGATATGTAATGATATTTGCGAGCTAGTTAGGGGGAGATAGCATGGACTTCTTACGCATCTGATGGTGGAGAGTAGATTACTGATAACCCTAGGGCAAGCCTAGGATAAGAGTAGCTGAGAGCAGTAGCAGTAGAAGGGACTTGGTGGAGTCAAGGCAGTTCTTGAGGAAAGTATGTATACAGGTGGAAGGTCGTATGGGCCCATACTACTGAAAGCAGAGGATCCATACTCGAATCAAGGAAAGCTAAGATGAATCCAGGAAACTTGCAGTATATATGATCCCTCGAGATATGATTAGCATTTTGATGTTGTTATGATGTTGTTTTTCAGAATTATGACACTACGCAGTAGATCAGTTGGCAGTTCAGGCGCCGGTGAGGGATCAGGATCAAGTTCAGGAGTCGGGCAACTAGACGACTAGACTAGGGAGTTCATATCCTCTTAGATCACGTGCAGTATCCTAGATCAGACTCCTGTGATCTTTGGCATGATCAAGGAGGGTATTTTGGAGCTTCTAGATGAGAGATTGAGAGCTTTCCGCATCGACGTGGCGGCCATGATGGGGTCGCGCACACTTACATTCAGGGAGTTCAGAGCTTGTGGAGCTCCCGACTACCAAGGGGCTCGGGACCCCATTGCGAGTACCAGATGGTTGGCGGACATCGCCAACGTATTTCGCACCAGCAGATGTCCCGAGGGGGACAAGGTTCGAGTGGCAGACTGTCTCCTGAAGGACAAGGCACGTGACTGGTGGGAGGAGGTCAAACGGGCCATTGGAGATGACGCAGTTCTAGATGTGATGACTTGGGGTGATTTTTCGGCCAGGTTCAGGGCCGAATTTTCACCTGTTATTGAGGTGCATCAGCTTGCCAAGGAGTTCCAGGATCTCCAGCAGACGACTAAGACGGTGACTGAGATCACCGCGATGTTCAGGGAGAGGGCCCTTGTTGTTCTGCAGTATGTGGCAGACGAGGATATGAAAAGACCCAATATCATGAGATGTTTCGGAGTGATATCCGCCAGTTTGCGAGCCGCACCAGCTGCAAGATGCTAGAGGACAAGATTGCTAGGGCTCGAGATTGAGAGTTGGATTTAGAGATGGAGAGGAAGAGGAAGCCCGAGGGGTTCAGGTAGGGATTTAGGGCAAGAAGCCCAAGGTATCAGACCATAGAATTAGGAGCCAGTAGGACTGCAGCCGTTGTGGCAAATACGGCAAGATGCACGATGGGATGTGCAAGGCAGGGAGTTCAGGCTGCTTCAAGTGCGGCCGAACTAGACATGTGAGCAGAGATTATACAGCTACTACCACCACCACGACAGTATCAAATCTGATTTTCTTTCAGTGCAATCAGAGGGGAAACAAGCAGTCCCAGTGCCCGAGTCTAGTTGCAGCAGGGAAGGTGGTAGCACCCGCCCCAACTACATTAACGATTACAGATGGTCGTCAGGGCCAGGGTGAGGCGCCTGTGGCGAAGATCAGGGCCTTTCAGTTGACAACAGAGGAGGCACGAGCAGCTCCCTACGTGGTAACGGGTATCTATTTTTCCCGAATCTCTTTATTGATAATGATTATTGCTTATGTTTATGTGTTTTGTTATAGGATCGTTCTTAGTGAACGGTATATCAGCTTTGGTACTGTTTGATTCAGGTGTCACCCGATCTTTTGTATCGCTTGCGCTCAGCAAGCGATTTACAGGGGCTCCTGAGGAGCTGGATTGCCCATTTGATGTAGATATAGCATACGATAGGACCGTCAGGGTTGCGAGGCTTCATCGAGGATGTACACTGCAGTTTTTCGATGAGCAGTTTTATGTGGATCTAGTCCCTATTCCCCTGTGAGGGAAAAGGTTATAGTTGGTATGGACTGGTTGAGCCCCAATGGGGCAGTGATCAACCGCGTGCAGCAACTAGTGAGGGTTCAGACTCCTAGTGGGGGAGGGTTAGTGATTCAGGGCGAGAGGCCGCAGGATGGACCGACTATGTGTTCAGCAGCGAGAGCGAGGCGCTACCTTTAGTAGGATTGCGCGGGTTACGCCGCGTATGTTATGGATAACCGGACAGGGGTAAGATGACAGTGGATGATGTACGTGTGGTGCGATATTAGTCGGATGTATTTCCAGAGGATTTGTCTAGGATATCTCCGGAGAGACAGGTCGAGTTTTGGATTGACCTAGTCCTTGGTGCGGCTCCGATAGCCAAGGCACCATATCGGTTGGCTCCTCCTGAGATGCAGTAGCTGTCTATGCAGCTATAAGAGCTTCTAGACAAGGGATTTATTGTTGGATTAGTGTCTAAGTCCATAACTATTTTGGTATGTACTTGACCCGATGGTGCATGGTCCTTTTGGGTTGCCTTCACCAAAGCAACTTGATAGGATGAATTATGGAGAGAAAGGATTAAATATGATTTATTAATATATTATGAGAATAATATATTAAAGGAGAAATCATATTGTTTAATTAATATTAGTCAAGAGTTAATAAGAATTAAGTTTGTGACTAAAAGAGATTAATTAAACTTAAGGGACTGGAATTGTAATTATAAGATAATTGCACTTTGGGCTATGGATTGCCTTATATTAAGGAGTGGACGAATTCTATGGGGAAACCCATTAGAAATCGTCCAAGGCCTTTAAGGAAAGGAATCCATGGGTTGCTTAGGGCTTAAGCATCCAAATTAGGGTTTCCTTGTTAGATAACCCTAATAGCCTCACTATATATAGAGCCCTTATGCCCCAAAAACGTGAACAAGCTTCCTTCTAGGGTTTCCACACGTTTTGGGCAGCCTCCTTCTCTTCTCCTCTTCATCCTCTTGCTCTTGGTGTTTGTGAACCATCAAAGGAGTGACATTTGTGACTCTAAGCTTTCTAAAGTCATTACAAGAAGGAATTGTGATTGTTATTGCTACATAACAATCAAGGTAATATCTTAAACCCATTCTTATGTTAATATGATTACTTGTATGCTAGAATTAGGTTTATAGTATTGGATAACTTGCATGTACAATAGAGAAACCTAGATCCAAGCATTAGGGTTTGTATGAGCACATAGGATGTTCTTATGACCAAAATCCATCAGTGGTATCAGAGATTGGATTGGTTTCTACTGTATTGATGCCTTGTATGTTGAAAAAATTCATTTTTTGTGGTACTACCTGTTGGACTCAGCGAGTCCCATTGTGGACTCGGCGAGTAGCCCCTACTCGGCAAGTCCATATGGGTACTCGGCGAGTTCGAGCGTCAGAAAGAGCAAATTTTGGGATTTCTTGTTGTTGATCTTTGAGATACTTGCCTTTATCATATTAGATCAATATAAATCCGATTTTATGATATATATATATATATATATATATATATATATATATATATATATATATATATATATATATATATATATATATATGAGTATATTCTTGATCTAATTGAAGATATTTATCAATTAATAAAATATTTATTTCCTTATTTGATAATTGATTAATTATTTTGATTAAATTGGTAAATTGTTTTGCAAGAAATCATTAAATGAATCAAATATGGATAATTATGTGATTAAATGTTAATTTAGATTATTTGTTATTTGATCCCCTAGTGTTTTGAAAGGTTTCAAAACATGCCCTTAAGTTTTGGAATTTAAATTTTGATTAAAAGTTTAATTTTGATGTATATTTAAATTCAAAACCTAAATGTTTTGAAATGTTTCAAAACTTGCCCTCAAGTTTTGGAATTTAAAAGTTGATTAAAAGGTTTAATTTAGGAATGTTAAATTCTAAAACCATAGTCTTGTTTTGAAAAGATTCAAATCACACCCTTATGGTTTTATTAATTAATTAAGGTGTATAATTAAAAGAGGTTTAATAAATCCATAAAAGTTTAGGTTTACAATTTAATTGAATTAAAAGTATAATTGTTAAATTTGACCTCCTAGTATTTTAAAAGTGTAAAAAACACCCTATACTATATATAACATTAAAAGTCTAACATTATATATATGTATGAGTAAAAGTTAGTCTTACCGTTAGTAGGCCTCATTCACGAAGCTGGTCTATAAGACGTGTTTAAGGAAATTGCCTATAAAATGGCGATTGAATGGGTATCCACTCTTACCCACCGCACTCTTGACTAGTGGAGGGTCGTTAGCTGAACGGGTAGGATAGGACAAAACCTTCCATTATAAGTATAATGATATACAAAAGTAACTAAATGTTTTACAAATTCCCAATCTTAGTTACTTAGGCAAAAGTGAATTGATACAATTCCATGAAATTACACTTTGTGCCATTGCAAAGACGTTAGTGGAGCGTGTGTGGTTTACCGGCACACTAAATGGTTCTAAGAAAAGGTAGCAAAGGGTGACTCAATGTTTATCGTAGTTCGGTGGAGCGTGTGTGATTTACTGGCACATCGAATAGGTGACTGTAACATGTGAGGGCACCATGTAAGTTTGCATGGTTATTCACACCCACTTTATGATCCTCAGCATCCCAGTCACAAACTAGAGGGGCATATCGAGATTTAAACATGCCATTGAAATGTTCAATGAATCTCAAAGGATCTAGGAGTTTTCATAGATTTAAAACTTAAATTTCTTTTTCATTTTTCATGGTGGAAATTAGTGAATCGTCATTCACTTACCTTCAAATATTCTGCAACTAGATTACGACATCCCTTTTCTAGGTTGTAGCGTATTGTGTTGGGTCCTAGCCTTAGTATCTCATTTGGGTGATTTACTAAGGACTCAATCAATCAACTAACTTGAATTTGTTATTCTCCCGTTTTGTAGATGTCAAAGTTCGACAACTATGGTCTTCCCAAATTCCGTGGAACAAGCATTCCGCATGAAGATGATATTCCACGATTTGATCGAGGAACAAGAGATCATGCTTCTCTTCCTTCACCTCCTCCAATTATTCTCCCTAACCCACAAGTTCGAAGGCTTGAAAAAGTTCAAGCTCACTCAAGCCCTTTTGGCAAGTAAACATGAAGAGGGAAATTCGGTGTGTGCACATGTCCTAGGGATGAAGTCACACATTGATAGGTTAAGAATGTTGGGATCCGTTGTCTATGAGGAGATGGCTGTTGATTGGGTTCTTCAGTCACTTCCTAACTCATATAGTGAGTTCGTAAGAGAGTACTATATGATGAACTGCGACGTGACCCTTATAGATCTCTCCTATATTCTTATTGCTGCTGAATCAGCAATGGTTTGGCGCAATAGAAAAGCAAAGTTGATTGGTGAATCTGCCTTCAATACCTCTATGGATATAGACAATGGAAATGAAAGACATGCAATGATCGAAAAGTTTGATCATAAGAGAAAGGCAATGTATGAAGTAGTTCCATGTCCTGTTCCAAAAGAGTCAATTTGCTTTTATTGCCAAGAGAAGGGGCATTGGAGACGAAGCTGCCCTATTTACCTAAGAGATCTAAGAGATGGGAGAGTCAAAACGTATGGCTCTGCTTTAGGTAAAATCCATTGACTAACTCTTTTTAAGCTTCTATTTTAGATTCTTAATACATAATGTGATAAGATTACAATTGATGTTTTGTAGGATCGAAGAAAAAAAAGGAAGCTTAAGGGAAGAAATGAGCAGAATCTAACCATCAAGGAATGGATTTCGATCGCATTACTTGAAGATTAGATTCTCGAGCTGCTAATTAGAGTTAGAATTACATTGCTAAGAAAGATGTATTAGCATAGTTTTTCAATGAATTGCGTTGTAAGGACAAATTTTGCGCAATAAAATAAATTTTGATTTTATATTATTTATTTATCCTTGCAATGGCGTATATGAAAAATTGATGTTTGAATGTTTCTAATATTATCAATAATGGACTTGATTCTTAGTTATATTGTTTGTGGAAATGTCGAGAATTTACCAAATAGGGAGAGTTTCTCATTGCCCAAGTTTCAATTGGACAGAAACTTGGAATCATGCAACTTAGTTGCACGATGAATGAGAAATTTCATATTTGGAAATTAGACTAATTCGTTGACAAAGTGTCAAGTGAAGGACTAGGAGATCAAGTACACAAAGTTGCGTGTTGATCAAGTCCACCATAAGAGTAACAAAGATATTCGTCATGATTTACTAAAGGTTTAGTAAATATGATTATACTTATAAGATTAAGTGTAATTCTGAATTGATTGAAAAAGTTTAAATCAATAGCAGAACGAATAAGAAGAATCAAGTAGGCAGAAAGATAAAAGTTTCTCCATTTTAAGAAGAAGGGAGAGTACCTTTTATGCTTTACGATAAGTCTTAATGATTAAGAACCATATCTCAATTGATCCTCTAAGTGAGTCTTAGTACAATTGTATGTCTAAGAAGAGGAATCAAGAATTGAAGAAATGGTCAATCATACTTTGTTCCAAAACAAGTCTTAGAGTTAAGATTGTGAAGTTGAGTAATAAGCATTAAGAAGGTTTATAACATTCATCAAATGTGGAAAGTTGTGATGTCTAGGATAAGACAAAGACCAACTAGGAGCAATTTATGAAGTGTTTTGATAAAAACTACACTAACTCTTGAATAATTGTTTGTCAACAAATGTTTATTGACAAGAGAATCTTATATGTCAAGGAGTCAGTGGGAGTCTTAATGTCTTGAAAGGTTTCAAGAACAAATCAAAATAAACCTTATCGATCATCACTAGCACACGAGTTGAGGTTTACAGCCTATCGTGTTGACACTATTTTGTTTCTGTTCAGTTCCAATTGAGTTAATTATGCATGTGAGTTCTATGAGTTCTCATTTGAATGCATAAAAGGCAAGGACCTTGATCAATGAAAAGTACATTAATAGGAAAAGGTGAGCTGCTTAACTACTTGGAAGACATGGTGGGCAGTCGTGCTACCATAAGGCAAGAAATCAAGATTAAGAAAGTTCGGTCCATATGAGTTTGAATTTGTCATAAACTTTGGTTTTGACAAATTCACATGGATAGGAACACATACACCATTAAAATCAAAGTGTCATAAGATTCCCTCCTTCATGAAAATGACTGTGAGGAATGCTTTCACTAAGAGAGATTTGAAGAAGATAGTGATTGTGAAATTGAATTCTCGAATTCAATTATGGTTACGGTATCCCTTTCCATGATAGGAATTGTGAGATTTGGCAATTAGTCTAAATTGTTTAGACACACATATGAGCTATCTATAGGAAAGGTGTATAAGCTTCGATAAAGGATTATCAAAGCATTAGGTATTAGAAACATGAACTTAAGAAATTCGATAAGTATTGTTTTTCTGAAAGTTAAGATGTTTCTGAATACATGTCAAAGCTAGTGGGAGCGTAAGTGTTATGTTTTATAATAATAATCATGATAGTGGGAGCATAAATGTTATGATTGTATGATTATTATGGAAAGTATTGCAAGTTAGCAATATTAATTATAGAAAACGATAGTTATACTTTGCAAAGTTGCAAGAGTTGAAAAGTTGTTTTGCTATAATTAAGGGAGAGAATATTATGCTTCATTTCAAATCTAAAGGCTTAGGTTGTGGAATGTTAATAATTTAGTCAAGGAAACATAGTGTGTTCTCAAATTTCGATTATGATTACGTCATTCTTCTTCATAGTTCGAAATTTGAGAACATAGCACATAAAATATTATGGCACAAGATTGATAAAGTATCAAATGTTTATGTAAGACGTTATGCATCGTGTCCAATACGCTTCGGGTATGGGATCGATTGCAAATGCTATAATATTTGACCACTCTAAAATTTTCCAAATGTCTAGCGCATTTAGAGGGAAAAAGGACAAGAATCGGTTTTGACTAAGATAATTAAACAACTATCAAAGGACAATCCAAAGTTCGCCTAGGATTGGTCGCTTGTGAGTAGTTGGAAGTATAGTATTGGATGGACCATATCGACATTGTTATGAATAGATAAGATTCTATTGAGAATGAGTTGTCATATGGTAAGTATGGAAAGTTTTCCATATTGGGAATTTAATATTGAAAAAACCATGTCTAGATTAGAAACTTTTATGCAAAAGGATGTTCAAAGGAATGTACTTTGAGTGAGAGACATCATATCTAAGGAACTGTATTGTAACAATCTCCGATAGAGGACTTTGTAATATCGTTGGCAATAGTCTTTGTGACTTTTTGTGCTATGACATTGCATAAAATGTTAGAATCTAACATATTCTATAAGTAGCAAGAATTTGATATTCTTCCACTTATGAAAAAGGATTTGGAGTTGTAAAATGAGTATGACTGGAAATGTGTTCATTTGATCTATTTCACAAAGTAAGAACCATAAGTAAACATTGTGTGCATGATAAGAGCATGGGACAAGTGTAATAATTCAAATTAAGAAGTTGATTACCCGAAACAACAAATAATGAGTAATCGATATGGTGATAAATAAAAGGTGTTTTATTTATGTTCAAAGGTTTGAGGCCATATGGGATTAGTATTATTCTTGTGTTTCACTTTGCATGTTTTGACTTCCTGAATAATTTAATTGGTTTAGAACGGTCAAATTATTCGAACGGGCCACAGTCGTTCATACGTTGGAAGTAGGTATGAATAAAGACTGTCATGAATTGGTGTGTGGATTGTCTAAAGAGTATTAGACATAAGCAAATGTTTGCTACAACGTTCATGAGTGCTTATGAATATGATTTGAGCATTGGATTAAACCCACGCTCACTTGGATCACTCCATGAATTGTATCACAAGTGATTGCTGAGACGATAACATCTTATATTCTTGAAACCGAGATGTGTGAGTTGTATCTTGCAAATCGGTTGCACATTGATAATATGTAAACGCACCAGTAACTTGGTGTCATAAAACATACTGTTGTGTGTGATTAGGTGAGTGAGTGCAAGCGAGCATTGAATCAAAGTTTATCCGTTCCTTTTATCCAAAGTAGGATAAAAGCGATATCTTTGGTCCCCTTGATGATTTAGTGATGACAAACGTAAATGCTTGGCCGGGCTAGGGCTATTTTGATTTGTTCAATTAGTCAGTCGTCATAAATCGGAAGTCGAGAAATAGTATAGAGAGAATGATTAGAAATCATGTCTCATACGATATCTAGAATAGAGGAATATATGATCCCTTATCTAAAGGACATGCGTATCTGATAGGATCAGAGTTGACAGCGGCTTTGGAAAGCTACGATTGCAGATCAAGATCTGAAGTCATACGCAGAATAGTTATTAGACTTATCCAAGTGGGAGACTGTTGGATTAGTGTCTAAGTCCATAACTATTTCGGTATGTACTTGACCCGATGGTACATGGTCCTTTTGGGTTGCCTACACCAAAGCAACTTGATAGGATGAATTATGGAGAGAAAGGATTAAATATGATTTATTAATATATTATGAGAATAATATATTAAAGGAGAAGTCATATTGTTTAATTAATATTAGTCAAGAGTTAATAAGAATTAAGTTTGTGACTAAAAGAGATTAATTAAACTTAAGGGACTGGAATTGTAATTATAAGATAATTGCAATTTGGGCTATGGATTGCCTTATATTAAGGAGTGGACGAATTCTATATGGAAACCCATTAGAAATCGTCCAAGGCCTTTAAGGAAAGGAATCCATGTTTAGCACCTGATTCCTGGTACGTAAGATATATCTGAGTATTTTGTATTTTTGGCCGTGGACTCGGCGAGTTGGAGGCCCGACTCGCCGAGTAGAGACGAGACTTGGGGCGCGGTTAAGTTGGCGACTCGGCGAGTCCATATTAGGGACTCGGCGAGTCCGTGCTGTCTGATGAAACCCTAATTTTCAAGGGTTTGCACCCTATTTAAACGATCATTTGCGCCCCAACTCCGCCCCATTCACCCTCAGAAGCTCTCCATACGTTCTAGCCCTTGTTCTTGTGAGTTTGAGGCTTATTAGTGTGTTTCCTTGAAGATTTTGAGAAGGAAGAGGAGTAGATCAAGAGGAAGGGAAGGAAGCCAAGCATCTCTGTGTTCTCTCAGTAATTTCTTTGAGGTATAACTCGTTATCCCTCTGTTTCTATGCTTACTACTCCATTAAAGTCCTTCTTGAGCCCTTCCCCAAGCTTGCATGTGCAATATAATTCATAATAAGCTGATTGGCCTCTAGATCTAGGCATGATTGAGCTCCAGGAGCTCAGATCTACTGCCTTTATGGACCCATATTGCATAAAGACCCTAGATTTACTCATTTGGTGCATTTTGAACCCTAAAACTCTCATGGGTGAATATCTACACGTAAAGTTGGAAACTTTACGTGTTATTCATGCTCTAGGAACCCATATATGTGGATAGCATAAGCTGGATTCAAGCAGAATCCAGCATATAATGATTGCATGGTAACGACTCGACGAGTCGTTCATCTGACTCGGCGAGTCTGCTCGCGAGTCTCCGAGTTTGTCCCCTTTTCGTTGTTTGAGTGGGAGTAGTGAGTCACGGGGTGTGACTTAGTGAGTTGGAAGCCAAACTCATCCATGGAGGAGCTCGGCGAGTCAATGCCCTGACCCGGCGAGTTCAAGGCAATCTTCTTAGATCAAGAACAGACTCGGCGAGTTGTTCATACAACTCGGCGAGTCGCAGCATAAGTGTTCATCGGATGAAGGTGAACTCGCCAAGTTGTTCATACAACTCGGCGAGTAGGATGAAGGACTTGAACATCAGTTTGGAAGGAGAACTCGTCGAGTCAACGCCTAACTCGACGAGTAGAAACGGGACCCAGGTCAGTCGATTGGACAGGGACTCGGCGAGTTGGCGAGCCAACTCGGCGAGTCGGGTCAACTGAAAGTTGACTCTGACTTTGACTTAGGGCATGATCAGGGGTAAAATGGTCATTTTACCCAAAGGACAGTTAGCAATGATTGATTAAGTATGTTGTGGGAGTTACAGCCGGAGGATTTTCGGAGCAGCAGTAGCAGCAGTAGACAGTCAGCTCCCGATCAAATCAGCAGCTACTTCGAGGTGAGTTACCTTCCAGTAACGGTGGGTCTACGGCCACAATGCCGGCTCACCAGTAGGAGTCGTATGTAGATGATTCTATTTGTGATATTCATCTAGGGATTACTACTACCTGTGTTATGTTTATGTACTAGTATGAGATGATGTTATGTGCCAGTGACAGTAGGGGGAGATAGTCCCCAGGATATCCGGTCGGTAGGGCCGAAGGGGTAGTCATACCCAGTCATGCTAGATAGATTCTGATATTGTGATACATGTTATGTGGTAGTAGTATAGGGGAGAAATAGTTCCCCAGTATCCGGTCGAGAGGACCGAAGGGGAGGCCAGCACCCAGATATGCTAGGTAGTATCCGGTCGAGAGGACCGAAGGGGAGGCCAGCACCCAGATGTGCAAGGTAGTATCCAGTCGAGAGGACCGAAGGGGAGGCCAGCACCCAGGTAGGCTAGGCAACGTCCGGTTGAGAGGACCGAAGGCGTAGGTCGGGCACCCAGATATGCCTGACAATCTATGTATGTTATGTGGTTTTGTGGTATGTGGTACAGTGGGGGAACTCACTAAGCTTTGTGCTTATGTTTTTCAGTTGTTGTTTCAGGTACCTCTTCAGCCAAGGGGAAGGAGCAGGCTCGGTAGCGGCATATCACAGACACTTTTGTTTCCGCAGTTATGAGTTTATTCTGGGATTGACACTCTGATATTTTGGTTGTTTAAATGTTGTGGATTTCAATTTGGTTTTCGATGTGAATTGGATTAATCATACAATGTTTTAATTATTAATGACTTCCAAGTAGTTATTTATAAACAAAATTTTTGGACGTGAAAATTGGGTTGTTACAAGTTGGTGTCAGAGCCCTGGTTTGAGGGATTCGGACACACCTTTGGGGGTGTCTGAACTCAAATCGAGGGGTCAAAAGATTTTGAAAAAGAAAACGTTTTCTAAAAGATCAAGTAAAGTATTTTAAGAAGAAACGAGGTGTGTGATGTGCTCAACCGACTGAGTTCAAGTAAGTATTCCCCAAAGTACCCATACAAGCTTATGTCGTGTTTATCAGTTTCAGTAGAACAGCATGCCAGAATAGGACTAAGGATCTAGTAGTGATGCCTTATGTGCCTGCTTTATGTGCTTCAGTGTATGAAAATTGCATGCTAGAATCGAGTAGACAGCAGTAGGATAGCCTGTTAGGTTATGCCTGATAGTTTGAGTTTAGCCCTGTATGCTAGATCAGTTTTTCTCTATGAGAGCGGAATTGCTTGAGATTGTTCCCTTAGTTCGAATGCTGCTTGTTTTGTGCTTCGTGGGACTCTGAGTGGTGAGAGTTAGCCATTAGGTGAATACGTCACGTCACATGTGGTCAGGGTTGAATAATCTTAGAGTGCTGGATTTTGCCCTATTGTGCAGCTCTCGTTTGAGTCTAACCGTTGTAGGGATGAGCCTGTTACTCGAAGGATTATCCGAGCCTCACCACATGTGATGGTATTCAGGTAATGGTTAATTGGCACTACTAGGAGGCTTTTAGCAGCTGAGGACCTGGTAGGGTGGAGCCTGAGATTTCCCTAGGGCAAGCCTAGGATGGGTATAGCAGTGATCAGCCGTAGTGGAAGGGATCTGGTGGAGTCGAGGCAGTCCTTGAAGAAGGTACGGATAGATGTGGAAGGTAGTATGGGCCCGTACTACTGAAAGCAGAGGATCCGTACCCGAACCAAGGAAGGCCAAGATAAGACCAGGGAACTTGTAAGTAGTTGTGATCCCTCAGGAAGTATCGGTATCACTAATGATTGTTGTTATGTATTGTAGAATGGTGGTACTTCGATCGAGGCCGATAGATGGCGGTTCAGGAGGGGGGTCAAGTTCGGGATCAGGTTCTGAGCCGGTAGATGAGGGACTACGCGCGTTCATCGCGTCAGAGATCACCAGGGGTATCCTTGAGTCGACCCCCATTATCTTCGGGTCTATCAAGGAAGGGATCATCGAGTTGATGGATGATCGCCTCAGGGCGTTCAGGAGTGACATGGCATCTGGCCAGTCGGGATCTCGCACGCTTTCCTTTAAGGACTTCAGGGGCAGTGGTGCGCCGGATTTCCATGGGGTGAAAGACCCCATTGCTGCCAGGCGATGGATTGCAGACATTGAGTCTGCACAGTTGACTAGCTTCTGCCCCGAGGGGTCGAAGGTGAGGTATGCAGCATGGTGTTTACGAGACCGAGCTCGAGATTGGTGGGAGTCAGTGGGTGACTCGTTGGGAGCCTCAGCTATCGAGGCTATGACCTGGTCGGACTTTGTGACCAGGTTCAGGGTAGAGTTTGCGTCGGCTGTCGAGCTTCAGCAGCTGACCAGGGAGTTTTTGGACATGAGGCAGATGATTGAGGCTGTGGTGGAGATCACCGCCAAGTTCCCGGAGAGGGCTTTGTTGGTGCCCCAGTATGCAGGTGACGAGGATATGAGGAGGACCCGCTATCACGACATGCTCCGGGCTTATATCCAGGAGCACGTTAGTTTTTCAGCTTGCCCTACCTTGGACTCCATGATTGCCAGGGCGAGGGAGAGGGAGATAGATTTGGAGCATATCCGAAAACGGAAGTTGGAGGAGGGACAGACAGGAGGGGCTTTGGGAAGAAGCCTAAGGGATCAGACGTCAGGCCGAAAGGCCAACAGGGACGGGGACGCTGCAGGAAATGCGGCAAGACGCATGAGGGGGTGTGAAGGTTGGGATCATCAGGCTGCTACAAGTGCGGAAAGTCTGGGAACTGTAGCAGGGATTGCACTACTCCGGCAGCAGTTATTTAGACGTCGGAGTTGCTGTGTTCCCACTGCAACCACAGCGGTCACAAGAAGGCCAATTGACCCCAGTTGACAGTTTCAGCGCCGGTGAAGGCGCCAGCTCCAGCGACCCTGCGGATCACGGATGGCCGGCAGGGCAAGGCAGAGGCTCCGGTGGTGAGGAGCCGGGCATTTCAGCTGACTACCGAGGAGGCACGCGCCACACCCGATGTGGTGACGGGTATGATCCTTTTCCCTCTACATTGTTTTTTATGATGCTATGTTATTGATATGTGCTGTGTGTATATATATGTGTGTTAGGATCGTTCCAGGTGAACGGCATCCCAATTCAGGTGTTGTTCGACTCGAGTTCATCTCGATTGTTTGTTTCTCTTGCGCTTAGCAAGAAGTTCACTGAGTCTTCGGGCATGTTGGATTTCCCTTTGGAGGTAGAGATTGCTGATGATCAATCGGTGCGAGCATCGATGGTGTTTCGGGATTGTGTATTGCGTTTGTTTGAGGAGCGCTACTTGGTAGACTTGGTTCCCATTCCGTTGCACGGGAACAAGGTGATTATAGGCATGGATTGGTTGAGCCCTAATGGGGCAGTGATAGATTGCGCACAGCAGCTAGTGCGAGTCAGGACCCCAAGTGGGGGAGAGTTAGTGATTCATGGCGAGAGGCCACATTGCGGACCCACTGTATGTTCAGCAGCGAGGGCTAGGCGCTATCTTCAGCAGGGATGCGCAGGATATGTCACGTATGTGATGGATACCCGGGAGGCGGGTAAGGCGACAGTGAGCGAGGTTCCGGTGGTTCGGGATTTCGCAGATGTTTTTCTAGAGGAGCTTCCTGGGATACCTCCAGAGCGACAGGTTGATTTTAGGATTGACCTCGTTCCTAGTGCGGCTCCGATAGCCAAGGCACCGTATCGGTTGGCTCTCCTGAGATGCAGGAGTTGTCTACACAGCTGCAGGAGCTGTTAGACAAGGGATTCATTCGACTGAGCAGTTAACCCTGGGGAGCCCCAATTCTGTTCGTGAAAAAGAAAGACGGGTCGCATCGGATGTGTATAGACTACCGGGAGCTGAACAAGGTAACGGTGAAGAACCATTACCCACTCCCAAGGATTGATGATCTCTTTGACCAGCTTCAGGGAGCGTCTTGGTTCTCCAAGATCAATTTACATTCGGGTTATCACCAGATGAGGGTTAAGGAGGAGGATACACAGAAGACCGCGTTTCGGACACGCTATGGCCATTATGAGTTCGTGGTGATGCCGTTTGGGCTCACCAATGCTCCTGCCGCGTTCATGGACCTCATGAACCGCGTATGTAGACTGATGCTGGATCGGTCTGTGATAGTCTTCATCGATGACATCTTGGTTTATTCCAAGACGCAGGAGGAGCATGAGGAGCATCTGAGAGAGGTTTTGGAGACCCTGAGGAGGGAGAGATTGTATGCCAAGTTCTCCAAGTGTGAGTTTTGGTTTCACGAGGTGCAATTTCTCGGACACCTTGTCAACCAGAACGAGATTCTGGTCGATCCGGCAAAGGTCGAGGCCGTGATGAGATGGGAGGTTCCGAAGTCTCCATCTGAGATTCGGAGTTTCCTAGGATTGACAGGCTACTATCGGAGATTCATTCAGGATTTCTCCAAGATAGTCGTACCCCTGACAAGGCTGACGAAGAAAGTCGTGGTCTTTCGGTGGGGGCCCGAGCAGCAGGATGCGTTTGATACACTGAGACAGAGATTGTGCGAGGCGCCAATCTTAGCCCTGCCAGAGGGTGTAGAGGATTTTGTGGTTTACTGTGACGTGTCCATTTTAGGGTTGGGCGTGGTACTTATGCAGAGGGGGCATGTCATTGCCTACGCTTCAAGGCAGCTCAAGCCTCACGAGGCGAACTACCTGACGCATGACTTGGAGTTGGGGGCGGTGGTTTTTGCCCTCAAGATTTGGCGGCGTTACCTCTACGGGGTTCGATGTACCATCTACACTGACCACAAGAGTTTGAGGTACCTCATGGATCAGCCGAATCTGAACATGAGGCAGCGTCGATGGTTAGACGTGGTGAAGGATTATGATTGTGAGATCCTCTACCACCCAGGGAAGGCCAATGTCGTGGCCCATGCGCTTACCCGCAAGGCGGAGCCGATCAGGGATCTTTGCATGAGGATGACCATAGTGACTCCCCTGTTGGAGCGAATTCGGGAGGCTCAACAAGAGGCTATCAAGGAGGAACATCGGAAGAGCGAGCATGTGGTGGGTCAGGTTTCCTCCTTCGACTATCATAGCCGAGGACTATTGACACTACACCGTAGGGTGTGGGTGTCATATCACGGAGGCGTGCGCCAGATCTTGATGGAGGAAGCACACAAGTCTTGATTCTCTATTCATCCCGGGGCGACGAAGATGTATAGGGATCTTCGTCTAGATTATTGGTGGCCCTGCATGAAGCGGGATGTGGCATGGTACGTCGAGCGGTGCTTGACCTGCAGGAAGGTCAAGGCCTAACATCAGAGGCCGCATGGGAAGATGCAACCGTTGGACATTCCGTTGTGGAAATGGGAAGATATCACGATGGATTTTATCACAAAGCTTCCCAGGACCGCACGTGGAGTAGATTCGATTTGGGTCATCGTGGATCGATTGACCAAGAGTGCTCACTTTATTCCGATTCAGGAGAGTATATCGGCCAATAAATTGGCCGACATCTATATCAGGGAGATCGTGGTGCGGCACGAGGTGCCAGTATCGGTTATCTCGGACAGGGATGTGCGTTTTACTTCCAGGATTTGGAAGAGATTTCATGACGAGTTGGGCACTCGTTTGCATTTTAGCACCGCCTTCCACCAACAGACGGATGGTCAGAGCGAGCGGACCATTCAGACTTTGGAGGATATGTTGCGGGCATGTGTGTTAGATTTCAGTGGTAGCTGGGATACCTATCTTCCCTTGGCCAAGTTCTCATACAATAACAGCTACCACGCGAGTATTGACCGTCCCCCATTCGAGATGTTGTACGGACGGAGGTGCAGGACCCCGATATGTTGGGGTGAAGTTGGCCAGAGGGTCATGGGGAGCACCGAGGTGGTGCTCAAGACGACCGAGAGGATCCAGCAGGTTCGGAGCAGGCTTCAGACTGCTCAGAGTCGGCAGAAAAGTTACGCTGACAAGCATCGATCCGACTTGGAGTTCCAAGTCGGGGATATGGTTCTCCTGAAGGTGTCGCCTTGGAAAGGCGTCATTCGATTCAGGAAGCGGGGCAAGTTGGGCCCGAGATTTATCGGACCGTTCAGGGTTATAGCCCGGGTGGGCAAGGTGGCGTACAGACTGGATCTGCCAGTCAAGCTCAGTCAGATCCACAACACTTTCCATGTTTCTCAGCTGCGGAAGTGCTTAGTGGACGATTCTGCAGTAGTGTCGTTGGAGGATATTCAGGTTGATGACAGCCTGAATTACATTGAGCGCCCAGTCGCAATCCTCGACAGGAAGTCGGAGGATTTGAGGAACAAGAGGGTAGAGCTAGTGAAGGTGCAATGGCAGCACCGCAAGGGTTCGGAGTGGACTTGGGAGCGAATGTAGAGATGATGGAGCATTACCCCGAGCTGTTTCAGGATCGAGCAGCAAACTTCGAGGACGAAGTCTAAAATAAGTGGGGGAGATTTGTAGCACCTGGTTCTTGGTACGTAAGATATATCTAAGTATTTTGTATTTTTGGCCATGGACTCGGCGAGTTGGAGGCCCGACTCGCCGAGTAGAGACGAGACTTGGGGCGCGGTTAAGTTGGCGACTCGGCGAGTCCGCGCTGTCTGATGAAACCCTAATTTCCAAGGGTTTGCACCCTATTTAAACGATCATTTGCACCCCAACTCCGCCCCATTCACCCTTAGAAGCTCTCCATACGTTCTAGCCCTTGTTCTTGTGAGTTTGAGGCTTATTAGTGTGTTTCCTTGAAGATTTTGAGAAGGAAGAGGAGTAGATCAAGAGGAAGGGAAGGAAGCCAAGCATCTCTGTGTTCTCTCAGTAATTTCTTTGAGGTATAACTCGTTATCCCTCTGTTTCTATGCTTGTTACTCCATTAAAGTCCTTCTTGAGCCCTTCCCCAAGCTTGCATGTGCAATATAATTCGTAATAAGCTGATTGGCCTCTAGATCTAGGCATGATTGAGCTCCAGGAGCTCAGATCTACTGCCTTTATGGACCCATATTGCATAAAGACCCTAGATTTACTCATTTGGTGCATGTTGAACCCTAAAACTCTCATGGGTGAATATCTACACGTAAAGTTGGAAACTTTACGTGTTATTCATGCTCTAGGAACCCATATCTGTGGATAGCATAAGCTGGATTCAAGCAGAATCCAGCATATAATGATTGCATGGTAACGACTCGGTGAGTCGTTCATCTGACTCGGCGAGTCTGCTCGCGAGTCTCCGAGTTTGTCCCCTTTTCGTTGTTTGAGTGGGAGTAGTGAGTCACGCGGTGTGACTTAGTGAGTTGGAAGCCAAACTCATCCATGGAGGAGCTCGGCGAGTCAATGCCCTGACTCGGCGAGTTCAAGGCAATCTTCTTAGATCAAGAACAGACTCGGCGAGTTATTCATACAAGTCGGCGAGTCGCATCATAAGTGTTCATCGGATGAAGATGAACTCGCCGAGTTGTTCATACAACTCGGCGAGTAGGATGAAGGACTTGGACATCAATTTGGAAGGAGAAATCATCGAGTCAACGCCTAACTCGACGAGTAGAAACGGGACCCAGGTCAGTCGATTGGACAGGGACTCGGCGAGTTGGCGAGCCAACTCGGTGAGTCGGGTCAACTGAAAGTTGACTCTGACATTGACTTAGGGGATGATTAGGGGTAAAATGGTCATTTTACCCAAAGGACAGTTAGCAGTGATTGATTGAGTATGTTGTGGGAGTTACAGCCAGAGGATTTCCGGAGCAGCAGTAGCAGCAGTAGACAGTCAGCTCCCGATCAGATCAGCAGCTACTTCGAGGTGAGTTACCTTCCAGTAGCGGTGGGTCTACGGCCACAATGCCGGCTCACCAGTAGGAGTCGTATGTAGATGATTGTCTTTGTGATATTCATCTAGGGATTACTACTACCTGTGTTATGTTTATGTACTAGTATGAGATGATGTTATGTGCCAGTGACAGTAGGGGGAGATAGTCCCCAGGATATTCGGTCGGTAGGGCCGAAGGGGTAGTCATACCTAGGCATGCTAGATTGATATGCTAGGTAGTATCCGGTCGAGAGGACCGAAGGGGAGGCCAGCACCCAGATATGCTAGGTAGTATCCGGTCGAGAGGACCGAAGGGGAGGCCAGCACCCAGATATGCTAGGTAGTATCCGGTCGAGAGGATCGAAGGGGAGGTCAGCACCCAGGTATGCTAGGCAACATCCGGTCGAGAGGACCGAAGGGGTAGGTCGAGAACCCAGATATGCCTGACAATCTATGTATGTTATGTGGTTTTATGGTATGTGGTACAGTGGGGGAACTCACTAAGATTTGTGCTTACGTTTTTCAGTTGTTGTTTCAGGTACCTCTTCAGCCAAAGGGAAGGAGCAGGCTCAGTAGCGGCATATCACACACACTTTTGTTTCCGCAGTTATGAGTTTATTCTGGGATTGACACTCTGATATTTTGGTTGTTTAAATGTTGTGGATTTCAATTTGGTTTTCAATGTGAATTGGATTAATCATACAATGTTTTAATTATTAATGACTTCCAAGTAGTGGTTTATAAACAAAATTTTTGAACGTGAAAATTGGGTCGTTACACCATGGGTTTCTTAGGGCTTAAGCATCCAAATTAGGGTTTCCTTGTTAGATAACCCTAATAGCCTCACTATATATAGAGCCCTTATGCCCCAAAAACTTGATCCAGCTTCCTTCAAGAGTTTCCACATGTTTTGGGCAGCCTCCTTCTCTTCTCCTCATCATCCTCTTACTCTTGGTGTTTTTGAACCATCAGAGGAGTGACATTTGTGACTCTAAGCTTTCTAAAGTCATTACAAGAAGGAATTATGATTGTTATTGCTACATAACAATCAAGGTAATATCTTAAACCCATTCTTATGTTAATATGATTACTTATATGCTAGACTTAGGGTTTATAGTCTTGGATTCAAAGCATGTACAATAGAGAAACCTAGATCCAAGCATTTGGGTTTGTATGAGCACATAGGATGTTCTTATGACCAAAACCCATCATTTATTAGGCCGAGTAGTTCGCTATGGGGAGCCCCAATCCTGTTTGTGATGAAGGACGGGTTACATCACAGGTATATAGACTACCGAGAGTTGAATAAGGTAACGATGAAGAACCTTTACCCCCTCCCGAGGATTGATGATTTGTTTGACCAGCTACAAGGTGCATCTTGGTTCACTAAGATTGATCAATGATTGTTTTATCACCAAATGGGAGTGAAGGATGAGGATGTGCAAAAGACAGTTTTTAGGACTCACTATGGTCATTATGAGTTTGTGGTGATGTTGTTTGGGCTCACCAATGCTCCATCAGCGTTCATGGACCTCATGAACCACGTGTGCAGACTGATGCTGGATCGGTCTGTAGTAGTCTTCATTGATGACATCTTGGTTCACTCCAAGACTCAGGAGCAGCATGAGGAGCACCTGAAGGAGGTGCTGGAGACACTAAGGAAGGAGAGACTTTTCACAAAGTTCTCTAAGTGTGAGTTCTAGTTGCGCGAGGTGTGGTTTCTGGGTCACCTTGTCTACCAGAAGGGTATTCTAGTTGATCCGACCAAGATAGAGGTCGTGATGCAGTGGGAGGTTCCGAGGTCTCCAACTGAGATTCAGAGTTTTATTGGTCTAACGGGTTATTACCAGAGACTCATTTAGGATTTCTCCAAGATCGTCGTTCCCCTGACCCGACTTACCAAGAAGTCGGTGACATTCCGCTGGGGGCTTGAGCAGCAAGCAACCTTCGAGATCCTCAGACAGCGGTTATATGAGGCACCAATTTTGACTTTGCTAGAGGGAGTTGATGACTTCGTACTTACTGTGATGCTTCGATCACATGCATGGTAGCAGTATTGATGCAGCGGGGTCACGTGATAGCTTATGCATCGAGGCAGCTGAAGCCTCACGATGCTAACTATCCGACGTATGATTTGGAGTTGGGGGCGGTGGTTTTCGCCCTCAAGATTTGGCAACATTACCTCTCTGGGGTTCGTTGTACCATTTACACGGACCATAAGAGTTTGTGGTACTTCATGGATCAACCGAATCTGAACATGACACATCGTCGGTAGTTAAATGTGGTAAAGGATTATGATTGTGAGATCCTTTACCACCAGGGCAAGGCCAACGTGGTGGTCGATGCCCTGAGCAACAAGGCAATAGCAACCCCGATTCGAGATATATGTCTAAGGATGATAGTGATTAATTTGTTGCTGGAGCAAATCAGAGAGGCGCGGGTAGAGGACCTGAAGGGGGAGCACTGGAAGTGCGAGCAGATCGTAGGCCGAGTGGCCTCATTTGATTATGATAGTCATGGGTTGCTGACCCTGCATGGTAGGGTCTGGGTCTGTACTGGGGCGGAGTACGACAGAGTCTGATGGATGAGACCCATAAGTCGAGGCTCTCCATCCATCCTGGGGCGACGAAGATGTATAGAGATCTTCGCCCTGATTACTGGTATCCCTGCATGAAGTGGGATGTAGCTTGGTACGTGGAGAGATGCTTGACCTGCAGTAAGGTCAAGGCAGAGCACCAGAGTCCCCATGGAAAGATCCAGCCGTTTGACATCCCTGTGTGGAAATGGGAAGATATCACTATGGATTTCATCACTAAGCTTCCCAGGACCGCATGTGGGGTTGATTCGATATGGGTCATCGTGGATCGGTTGACCAAGAGTGTTCATTTGATCATGATCCAGGAGAGTATATCCGTCGAGAAGCTGGCCGATATTTATGTGCAGGAGATAGTGGCACGACATGGAGTTCCTGTCTCGATGGTGTCAGACCGAGATGTCCATTTCACTTCCAAATTCTGGAAGCGGTTTCATAATGAGATGGGTACTCATCTCCACTTCAGCACCTTTTTCCACTCCCAGACGGAAAGACAGAGCGAGAGGATGATACAAACTCTCAAGGACTTGCTATGCACAAGTGTTTTGGATTTCGGTGGCAGTTGGGATACGTATCTTCCGTTAGCGGAATTTTCGTATAACAACAGTTACCACACCAGCATAGACCGGCCTCCCTTCGAGATACTCTACGGGAGGAAGTGTAGGACCCCAATCTATTGGGGCGAGGCCAGTCAGAGAGTCATGGGGAGTACTGAGGTAGTACTCAAGACCACAGAGCGGATTCAACAGGTCTGGAGCACGCTTCAGACTACTCAGAGTCGGAAGAAGAGCTATGCTGACAAGCGGCGTTCAGACTTGGAGTTTCAGGTGGGTGATATGGTCCTTCTGAAGGTGTCACCTTGGAAAGGTGTCATACGATTCTAGAAGCGGGTTAAACTAGGTCCCATATACATTTTGGTCCTTTCAGGGTTATATCCTGGGTGGGCAAAGTGGCGTATTGATTGGATCTTCCAGCAGAGCTTAGCCAGATCCACAACACTTTCTATGTTTCTCAGTTACGGAAGTTCTTAGTGGATGATTCAGCGATTGTACCCTTAGAAGATATTCAGGTTGACGATAGCTTGAACTACATTGAGAGACCAGTGGTGATTCTGGATCGCAAAACGAAAACCTTGAAGGACAAGGTTGTTCGGCTAGTGTAGGTGCAGTGGCAGCAGCGCAAGGGTTCTGAGTGGAATTGGGAGCCCGAGGAGCAGATGAGGGAGCAGTACTCGGAGTTGTTTCCAAAAGCAGCAGACTTCGAGAACGAAGTCTAAGTCAAGTGGGGGAGAATTGTAACGCCAGGTTTCTGGTACACATTTATTTATAAATTATTCATTTTTATAGAGCTACTCGACGAGTTGGAAGCCCCAGACTCATCGAGTAGAATCGAGTCTTGGACGCGGGTTTCCATCCATCTACTCGACGAGTCGAGAGCCCTCGACTCGACGAGTAGGATAGCCAGAGTAAAACCCTAATTTCAGGGCTTTTCACCCTATTTAAGCATCTTAATCCTCACCTTTTGGCCTCATTTCCAGCCTCCAAGTCCTAAACCCTAATCCACGAAACCCTATAGCATATTGTGAGTGTGTGAGCCATTCTTGAATGATTTTGCGTGTTCTCAAAGCTATAAGAAGAAGAAGGAGCTAGAAGCTTCAAGGAGAAGATTGTACATCCAGGGGTTTCCTTCCATCCTCATCACTTTCTAGTAATCAAGTCTCTAACTTGATCATTCATTCATTAGATCTACTTACTTCCTTTTTATGAGGGTTTTGGTTCAAGAACCTTGGTCCTTGGGATTTTGACGTCCCAAGCGACTTACATTTTAGATCTGGGTCTAGAAGGGGCTCCATGGCATAAAGGTGCAAACTTTATGACCATGGAGGCCCCATGCAAGCTTAAAAACGTTTGTATGGCCTTTTTAGCCCTAAAAGGCCATGCATGGAAGGAAAGGTAAGAACTTTACATGCCCAACTGATGTCCACGGCCTAGATCTAATATAGTGTGCTTTGGTTTTGAGTATTATGGCTTGTAGACCAAGATTTATGTTCTAGAGAGTTAGGTTTTGAGCAAAGCCCATTAAGAAGGACTAATAGTAGGTAAAGTTGGAAACTTTACCCTTAAAAGCGTATTCCCATTGTGTATATGAAGTATGGAGTTTGGATCTGAAGGGTAAGAGCTTAATCCATTAACGTGGCTTAATCAGATAGAGGAACTCGGCGAGACCATAGAGGGACTCGACGAGTTGAGTTGGTTTGTCCCGTTTTAGCTTAAGCTAGAACTCGACGAGTCGGTGAAGGGACTTGACGAGTTGATTTGGTAGATCGCGACTATGAGTAGCTTGGGTGACTCGACGAGTTAGATCGCGATTTCAGGTTCTACGACTCGATGAGTTGACGGAGCAACTCGACGAGTTGGGTCCACCAAAAGGTTGACTTTGACCAAAGCGTTGACTTTGACCATGGGTAAAACGCTCATTTTACCCTTAAGGAGAATTATCAAGTTTTGAATAAGTGTTATTGTGGAAATAATAGTCGAGGAGTCGTGGGAGTGGCCGTCGGAGATTCCTCACTCGAGATTTTAGCAGTCAGCTATGCGAGGTGAGTCCTATTCCAGTAGGAATGGGTCTAAGGCACCAAGGTCGGCCCATTTATGTATGTTAGCAATGCTGAGATTAGGCCGATGTAGTTATATGTTTCTGGACTTTGGTCCGATGTCGGGGAAAGCCCGAGGAATGTTTGTATGCTTGATGTGTTCGTGATTCTTGCATATGTTAGTTTATGTGTTTCGGACTTCGGTTCGATGTCGGGGCAAGCCCGAGGAAGTTCTAGCTTATATGTTATGTGTTATGTGTTCCGGACTCTAGTCCGATGTCGGGGCAACCCTGAGGAATGTTTATATGTTTATGTTATATGTTTATGTGTTATATGCATGTTGCTATGTTATATGTATACCATACTTCGGTCTGAAGCTAGGCGGGGCCTGATGTCAGACTTCGGTCCGATGCCGGGCGAGGCCCGATGTCGGCTGGGCCGATGTCGGACTTCGGTTCGATGTCGGGCGGGGCCCAATGTACTGGTCAAGGCCCAATGTATGTTATTATGTAATTATGTGTATGATATGTGGTAGTTTGGGGAGACCAACTAAACTTCGTGCTTACAGTTTTCAGTTTTGGTTTCAGGTACTTCAGCTAGCAAAAGGAAGAGCTTCGGATGACTACATGACACACACCACAGTTTTAGCCTGGGATGAGTCACTCTAATATTTGATATGATTTTGATACATTGATAGATATTATGGTATTTTGAGTTACATATCTTATGGTTTTTATACGATGATTCGTATTCATGTTTCCTTTATTAATGATTTTAAAACGAAAATTTTGGACCGTATTTTGGGGATGTTTCATTTTTTTAAAGTATTATTTTCGTCATTTTTTATCCAAAAATAAATAAAAATAAAAATAAATTACCGTTTTTTTTTTCAAAATGCATGAAATATTCTAATTGAATATTATACAGTAAATATTCAAATCGATTTTTTAGAATGGTATATTAAACTATAAATATTCAAAAAATTCTAATAGAATATTATAATATTCTAACAAATCTAAAAAATCAAATAGAATACTAGAATATTTTAACATATCCACCAATTTTATTAAAATATTAGAATATTCTAACATTCTAAAAATTCAATTTGATTATTACAGTGTAATATTCTATTAGAATATTTCACTCATATTTTGAAAAAACAGTGATTATATATTTATTTATTTATTTTAATTTCTTTTGACAAATTAAATAACAAAAGTAATATTTAAATTTTTTTTTTTGGAATTTTCTTATTATTTTGCATTTTATAATTTTTATTTTATTTTTTTGATATCCAACATGAGTGATTAAGATCGCATCCCCATTTGTCACAAAATTAGCATAGTCTCAAATTAATATATATATATATATATATATATATATATATATATATATATATATATATATATATATATATATATATATACACACACACACCCCAATTTTATTAAAATATTAGAATATTCTAACATTCTAAAAATTCAATTTGATTATATATTTATTCATTTATTTTAATTTCTTTTGATAAATTACATAACAAAAGTAATATTAAATTTTTTTTTTTTGGAATTTTCTTATTATTTTGCATTTTATAATTTTTATTTTATTTTTTTGATATCCAACATGAGTGGTTAAGATCACATCCCCATTTGTCACAAAATTAGCATAGTCTCAAATTAATATATATATATATATATATATATATATATATATATATATATATATATATATATATATATATATATATATATATATATATATATATTGAAATTGTTTGATTAGGACAACACATGTTGGAACCAATGAAAGCATGATAACACATCACTTTAAAATAACTACATAAATAACTTCAATAAGATCATCGCGTATATTGACCCCGAGACCGTCCTTGGTTGACGTGGCCACGAACAATTCTCGTGCACACCACCTCGGACATTTTTGGTTGGGCGTGGTCGTTGTTTCTCATGTTGCCGACGACGAAGTCAAACGCCCAATGGGACTCTTCCTTTTCTTTGACCCTTTGACCGGCCGTTGATCGGCTAATTTTTGAATTTTTTTAAATAATTTTTTTGCATACCATTTTCACCTATAAATACTCAATCTAAAACACCCGTCCAACTATAAAAATCGCAAACTTGATAACGCTTTTGTGTTAGACACAGCCCCTCGTCTATTCCAGACCATAGAATCACCTCAATGTGGTTTCGTTAATTTGCTTCTAACCGGTTTTCTATCCAACAAACAACATTTTTTCAACAACAATATTAAGCTTTTCGGACCCTCCAACAACAACAAAGTTAAAAGGACCAGGTTAAATAGTATAAAAAACCCGGTTTGCAACCAGGTTTTTTATGGGGCAAGTCCTATTAGTGAAATCTAACAGAGTCAGGTTTTACAACCGGGGCTTATTAAGTAAATACAACCCGGTTCCCTTATATAAAACTAGGTTTTTTTCTTGAACAAGGCCTTTTATATGACTATATAGCCCGGTTCTCACGCATACAACCGGGTTCTATTATGCAAGTTAGAAGCAGATTATGTTTAATCATATAGCCCACTTCTGTGAAAAAATTTTGATTGTTTTATATTTTTTTTCTTTTAAATCTACCGATGCTTACTGTTACAATGGTTACATTTCAATTTTTGCATTTAATATACCCAAATGAAAAATCCTTTTATTAATTTCTGATTGAGTTTCTATATATTTACACCCACTAACACTAGGATAGATCGTTATTTTTTTTTCTTTTAAATCTACCGATGCTTACTGTTACAATTGTTACATTTCAATTTTTGCATTTAATATACCCAAATGAAAAATCCTTTTATTAATTTCCGATTGAGTTTCTATATATTTACACCCACTAACACTAGGATAGAACGTTATTTTTTTTTCTTTTAAATCTATCGATGCTTACTGTTACAATTGTTACATTTCAATTTTTGCATTTAATATACCCAAATGAAAAATCCTTTTATTAATTTCCGATTGAGTTTCTATATATTTACACTCACTAACACTAGGATAGAACGTTAACAAGATGTTTACATATGAACCCAGTTGAATGCAAAGCGGTCTTTTACACAAAAAAAAAAATATCATATATAAATACATTGCAACCCTTAGTAAGTTAGTCTTCAAACCTCGTTCATCATATTCAACAATATATCAATAATCACAAAAAAAAAAAAAAAAAAAAAAAAAAAAAAAAAAAATCATGTACATCACTCCCCAACAGTTCATCAATTCAACTTAATATCAATAATCACAAAAGCAAAAGGACAAGTCAGATTCTTACAATTTTTTGGCACTCATAATCAATTCAGTAGCCTCAATCTTCTTATCTCTTCCTGGTTCCTTTTCAGAATTCCATCTACCAACATAATCAATTCAGTAGCCTCAATCTTCTTATCTCTTCCTGTTTCCTTTTCAGAATTCCATCTACCAACTTTCTGTGAGACCTTTCCCATGCAACAATAATGGTCACCATGAGGTGTATAAGACTCCATATCTACAACCATTTATGGTGGCAGAAAATATAAGTATGATTTTATATCAATAGAAATGAAAAATAATAGAGAAAATGGAACCTTGATGAAAATCAATCAAATTCTTTCCTAAAAGGACTTGGGACAACCTTGTTAGAGGATTATTGGTAAGAAATAACAGATAAAACTTATCTATTAAGAACATTGTCCAAAAAAAAACACTGATAATTGTTAAGTGTAATAGAAAAAATACCACAAAAATTGGAAGTGGGATGCGACACTGGTCAGGTTCTGTCACCATATGTTCTGAAGATGGAAAATGAAAGTATGAGGTCATCAATAAAAATATCCAATCATTGAGTAAAAGAAAGCGTTTAATGAACCGCCTTACCATATTGATACTTTTTTCCTCCAGTTCCGTAAATGATGTTTATCACAACGTTATTTCCATCATACTCGCGACTCGTGTGCATTTAAAAAATAAAAAATAATTCCAAAATCACACAATTTCGTCAAGAAACTAGCCACGAATTGTTGAGACACATTTTAGATAATTTCATACTCCTGATAGGTTTTCAAACTCTGATATGATTTGCAGTTTTTTGAACCAAACATTGTATATTTTGCACTCTTATAGTGACATGATAGAAAAAACACCAACAACAATCAATCCGAAAATTAGCCCTAATCAGAATATGCATATATTAAACCAAAACAGAGGATCGATGACTCAAGTAATCTAAATGGATTCCAAAACTTGATATACATAAAGAATGAGTATCAGTCGAATAGGTACCTCAGTAGGGTGGCTCTAGTTAATGGCGACAAGATTTGAGTTCATGTCGTTTCAGACTATTAGGATCTTCTGTTGCGGCTCTAGTGAAAATAAGGGTGATAAAGCTTCGAATTCACATTGTTTTAGGGTGTTAGGGTTTTAGATCGATGGTTTCTAACTTCCTAAAGTTTTCGCATTCATAGATAGTAGCTTCAAATTGAAATCATATATCTGGTCAAAAGGCGGGAGAAAGAAAATTGGAAGGTGGGATAACCAAAACTGATAGGCGGTGTTTTTTTTATTGCATCGGCATTGGCGTAAAAGGGTGCCTAATAATGAATTCATTCTTGGGAAAATGACTTAAAAGGGTAACTACCTCTTATCCGTGTTCACATATTAGCAACTTTTTCTTTTTTGTACATAATAAAGCAACTAACTTGTTTTAACTGTTTAAATTACACCAATATTACCGGCTAATATTTGTTTTAACCGGTAACTCAAAGGGAAAATGACTTAGGAGGGTAACTACCTCTTATCCGTGTTCACATATTGGCAACTTCTTATTTTTTGTACATAAGAAAGCAACTAACTTGTTTTAACTGTGTAACATCCCAAAATTCATGACCAAAAAATTTCTTTTTTAATTTAATACTAAAACCATAATTGTCAAACCATTAATTTAATACTCCGGATCGGGCCCCGTCCGACATCAGACCCCGTCTGGCATCGAGCCCCGCTCGGTATACATATATGTCTCTCTTAGGCCCCGCCTGTCTCCGGGGCCCGCCCGCTAAACACATACAATCCTATAACATGCTAACACATAAAGAAACATACTCTACTGTATCCCTGTCCTAAGAAGCATACTCTGGTAATAATGAGATACAAAACATCGTTCGTACTCAACTAGTGATGAGATACGGGAGCTCGCCCACACTCACCTCTTTACCAGGCACATACAAGTATCACACATACAACAAGTATAATCTAACATGAAAACATTCCTCAGGCACCCGCCCGACATCAGACCTTGGTCTGGAATAACATAGTAGCAAACAATGCCTATGGCTAACCCCCGAGTCTTCCTACTCATAGACTACATGGGCTAGCATCGTGGCCTTAGACCCATTCACACAGTAAGGAGACTCACCTTGCACCGCTGAAGCCCTGGCTGGAACTAGTTGAGTATGGACGAAGTTCTGTATCTCATTATTAGCAGAGTATGTTTCTTAGGACAGGGATACAGTAGAGTATGTTTCTTTATGTGTTAGCATGTTAGATGATTGTATGTGTTTAGCGGGCAGGGCCCGGAGACAAGCGGGGCCTAAGAGAGACATATCTGTATACCGAGCGGGGCTCGATGCCAGGCGGGGCCTGATGTCCGGCGAGGCCCGATGCTGGAGTATTAAATTAATAGTTTGACAATGATGGTTTTAGTATTAAATTAAAAAACGAAATTTTTGGTCATGATTTTTGGGATGTTACACAGTTAAAACAAGTTAGTTTCTTTCTTATGTACAAAAAATAAGAAGTTTCCAATATGTGAACACGGATAAGAGGTAGTTACCCTGCGTAGTCATTTTCCCTTTGAGTTACCGGTTAAAACATGTATTAGCCAGTAATATTGGTATAATTTAAACAGTTAAAACAAGTTAGTTGCTTTATTATGTACAAAAAAGAAGAAGTTTCCAATATGTGAACACTGATAAGAGGTAGTTACCCTCCTAAGTCATTATCCCTTCATTCTTCATTATATTTATGTTATTCTAACAAAGAATTCAATTATACAAATGCGGTGGTTTTTTTAGGTCTAAACTCTAAAGAGTTAAATTCTTTTAAATGGTGAAGCTTATAATTACCAAACGCATTTTAATATGTTTTTTTAGCAAGCTTCACCATAACATTAAATAAAAAAAAACATAACATAAAATAAAATAAAAACATATTAAAACGCGTTTGTCATTTAATGTGTTTTAAGAAAAATTGGTTGTATTTTTAGAAGCCCATAATTATAATATTAATAAACACGTATATTAATAAAAACATTATAAAAATAAATTTAAGAGACATATTTGCAAAATAAAATAATAATAACTACAAAATAAAAAAATCTGAATATATATCATTTCAAAAAGAAAATATTAAAACTATTATTAAAAATCATATAAACCTTTTCTATTCTTCTACATGTAACTTAATAATAATTATATTTCTATTATATAATTTAAGTCTATTATTCCTTTTTTTTTTTAGTGTATGCGTTTTATTATAATAAAAAAAAGTTAAGTTTTTCAAATTTTGTCAAAAGATGTGTAGTGATAATCAGTAAAAAGTTATATAGATTGAAACAAAATAAAATAGTAAATATAAGTTTAATCTTTATTATTGAAAACTATCTTATTGTTATAAACAGAAAAGAAATAAAATAAAATAAGACGTGGAGTAATAAAAACAAAAAGATGAGTTTAAGTCTTTAATGTAGTAAAAGGTAGCCAATAAAATTCAGTCAAAAGATGATTAATCTTAGGTCAAAATAGAATAGAATGTGATAGGGTAAAGTGCATAAATAAAAAGACTATCTATAAAGTTTAAAAGGATTTCCTTTATCCTTTATCTTTTGATGTTCCTTCAAAAATAAAAGCACATGCATGAAGAAACATAAAAAATACCTTAAATTATTTATTGTTTTATATGGTAATATACAAAAATATCATATATTAACAAAAACATACGTTGTACATGTTATAAGTTATTAAGTTAATGGTGATAAAACACAATATTATATCAAATGTCTTGTCTCTTTAAATAAAATGACTAGTCTCTTTAAAGTATATCTGGTGTTTGCTAATGTAATGTAATGTATTTTGTTTTCGTTCGTCTTAAAACCAAAAAAAAATTTATGTTAATACATTGGTTATACTAGATTACTAATTTAAAATCAACTCGTGTGTTTCATATCTACTAACTTGTTTATTACATTCTAACTATGTGGTTTTATGATATCCATATTCCTTTGTCGTGGTATGATCGTAAGTACATAGTGTCATTAATATCATTATTTGAAAATGAAAGCTTGTCAAACTAATTGTATTATTCCTCGTCCACAACATTATGAACATCAAGTATATATCTTTTACTATGCATGCTTATGTGTCATCTCGAGTCCTTCGTCAACAAAGATTACCTAAGTGGCTTGCTTGGCTAGAATGAATGGTTAGATACATAGTCCTATGTGGACAAGTCAACATTTGTGAAACCATCATTTGTAATCGTAACACCTCGTTGATTGTCGACCTCTTTGCATTTGAACATGGGTGTCATGATAGAATCGTATTTCAATTCCCATATTTTTTTAATGACACCGTAATAGGATTCTTTGGCGATCCTTGACCTTGCATCATGATTATGCCTAGTGAATTCTATAGTCGATGTTGTTAGTGTCGCTTTGCTATTTTGAGGTGTATTCTTCCCACCTTCTTTGTTGTTGTACAACATATTTATGTTAATGTCGTATCCTTGCAACATTGTCAGAAGATGCTACATATCATTCACTAACTACTATATAGCTTATCGAAGATGCTATATATCATTCACTAATTACTATATAGCTTATCGACATTTTATATGCCATAACATGCTTTCACTTTGCTTTCCAACCATTGTGAAAATGTTTTGTTATGTTCGGTTGCCAGCCATCTTTTGCTCCTACTACCATTTGTCGTATCTCTCAAATGTAACATCCTAAAAATACTAATAAAAAATTTTCGTTTTCAAAAACCATCAAATCCACACAATATTTGTTCCAAAATCAGTCATAGTAAAATGTATCACAATCATCAGAGTAAAATAACAATCAGTAGTATAGAAAATCATCAAGAGATGTTGTGTAGTCAAGTCGGACATTTCCCTTTGTAACTGGAAGTACCTGAAAATGTTTAAACCACAAAACTATAAACACAAAGATTAGCGAATTCCCCAAAATACCACATACCGTACATAACATCGGACCTCTGCCTAATATAACAGTCCACACCCACATAACAGGCCCCGCCCATCATACAACGGGCACAACCCAGTATACAGATGGGCCCAACCAAGCATACAACCTACATAACAGGCTCCACCCACATATCGTGACCAGGCCTTGTTCACGTCGTGGGAAAACGAACTCGATCTGATCACAAATTCAGTTACGATCCAAGCTACCATCACGTCGTGATGGTCAAGCCACCACGTTGTGACAGAATCAGTCTAAAATAACCGAAACCCCAGTGGTTACGTCGTGGCGGGGAAATTGACATTTGTGAAACTTCGTGGCGGGGAAATTGACACTTGTGAAACTGGGCTTTCCACAGCTTAATGGCTTGAACTCTCCATCCATTAAGTCATTAACTCATTCATTCCATAAGGCTTCTGTAACATCCCAAAAAATTATAGATAAAAATTTTCATTTCCAACGTTCAGTAGTCATGACAAAACAACCAAAGTGTATAATAATAAAAATAATATTAGAGTACAAATCTCAAAACACATAATGGGGAGAAACACCAACATGACCATTTTTAAGCATAACCCTCAGATCATACACATATTTCATTTCTCCCTACCCTCTAATGGTAAAATTGAACCAACAACTCTTCATGTTCATGTTCATCAAATACACCCAAAAATCTCAATTCACCATATTCCCATATTACCAATAAACATGCATATTATAAATTGAAAAGAAACAAGAGATCGAAGTCAAAATCCGAGCTTTAAAAGGTAAAAATCAATCGTTTTTGGGTATGCTTTGGAATCCCATAACCATTGAAGTACATTCACGCCGTCAAAACTTGCATAGACATATCCCCCACGTTGGCTTTATTAAAGGTATCTTGAAACAATCTTCTAAACAATCAAACACCATATCTGACGAAGGAAGACGGTGGCTCTGGTTCTCACCACTACCACCGCCTCTGCAACATCCTGATGGTGAGGTAATTTAAATCTCAACCCTATGTATGAAGAAATATTGCATTTTGGTCCCTACGCATGAGAAGGGTTGCAAAATGGCCCGTAGTGGCATTTTGTTAATATTAGGCCGAGACTTAGTACGTTGAGTGTACACTTCATATGCAAGGCGTTCATGCGAGGAGTGTAGTATGTTGGGCGTACACCGCATACACAGGGCGTACATTGGAGCTTGGAAGAAGCTTGGGTCTGGGATTCTCTACTTATTAGCAACCTTCAAGAGATAAAAAGCTCCTGGCTTGATCATCCTTTCTTGTAGATCTAGATATTTCCCCATTTAAGGCATTTTTGGTCCCAACCTTTGTGATTCTTGATCATGGCATGTTATTGATCAAATAATTTGCCCTTTCAGACCCAATGAAGGGTCTTGAATCATGAAAATGAGATCTTGATGCTTAGTTCTTCCCCCATGCATTGTTTAGGAGGTCTTTAACTGTTAAAAAGTTAAGTTTGTTGATATTAAGCACTTAATGGTCATGTAAAGTCATAAAGTTGAAAATTTTATGACTCTTAGTAGTATTTTGACCTTGGATCTAAATTTAGACGTGAAAAGTCGAAGTATTACGCTATTAAGTGGTTAAGATGGAAAATTGTTGTGTACGCTGGGCGTACCAAATGGTACGCTGCGCGTACGCAGGATGAGCCCTGATGCCTCGGACCACGAGTACGCCCCATGTATACTTTTAGTACGCCCCGCGTACAAGGCCTGAGTTGACTCAGATGGGTTGAATTAGTTGGGTTGACCCAATTGATTTGTTGATTTTGACCAATTTTAACCAAGTGTATTTTGGGAAAATTATTATTAATTTAGAATGGGAAATGTTTTGATACTTAGGATTTGGATAGAGCCGGTTGTCGGAACAAGGATTTATTCAGACTACATTTAGACTGAGAGGTGAGTTTTCCTCACTATACTCGTGGGTCGAAGGCACCAATGTCGGCCCACTAGATTATTTATCCTAGTTAGGATAGTATTATGCTAACTTGTAGTTGATTAGTAGATCTGCATGATTATCTGTATTTAGTGGTTATGTGTTATGTTTATCTGTTACATATGTCGACATATTGTGGTTAGGTTGAGGCGATCCTGCTTTGTGATGTAGGCCAAGACACATGGGGACGACCAAATAGGTTGTAGGCCCTACGAGGCGGTCCAGTCAGGCCGACGGTCCATAAAGCGGTTCGGATAGGCTGTAGGCCCTACGAGGCGATCAAGTCATGTCGACGGCTCGTAGAGCGGTCCAGATAGGCTGTAGGCCCTGCGAGGCAGTTCTGTCAAGATGGCTGCTCATATTTGTATGCTTGTTTGTTATGTGGTGTGTTGTTAACTTGGTAGAATTCACTAAGTTTTGGCTTACAATTTCAGTTTCTTATTTCAGGTACTTCTGAGGATCGTGGGAAAGCAAATATGTTACCTTATGGTTTGAAGAGAGGACAGATAAGAGATAGCCGACGGATGTGGGGGCAGCAACGATTTTAGCGTCTGTGAGGATAAGTGGTGGAGTGGTGAGTTAGGTTAGAGAGTGATGGTTGAGATGACGTTCGGTTGAAGGAGACAATCCACCGTTGGTAGAGTTCGAGGATGGTGGTCGTCGAGGGCTAGGCCCTGGTTAGTGGCAGATGTGGGGGCAGCGGCAATTACAGGTTCTCTGAGGATGGGTGGCAGAGTTAGGTTATAGAGAGAGAGAGGGAGGGGGAGAAAGAGACAGAGAGAAAGAGAGAGAGAGAGAGAGAGAGAGAGAGGCAAATATAGATTCTGGTAAGGGTTCTTTTCCAGAAAAGTGGTGCGAAGGAAGAGAGACGGTGGAGATGGTGGTCCGATGCGATTCTAATGTGGGAGAGATGAGGATGAGGAAAGTAATGACGATTATCTATAATTTTTAGGCTTTAAGGGTATTCAATGAGAGAAAATAAGAGTATGCAGGAGAAAATGTTTTTAGTTAATTAAAACGGATGCCAATATATGTTTAGTAAGCCATCATAATATGATTGTATATGATGTATTAGAGTTTGTCCTCTTAAATTTCAAGAAATGTACGATATGTTGTATATAATACACATATATATATATATATATATATATATATATCAATTACCTATATGCGAGACCTTCTTTTGGATGATAACGCTATTTATGTCGATGACATGCTTTACCTCATCACCTGCTTGCTTGCATTTCTCCTTCACCCTTCCCTCAACCTACATCACTATGAATTGAGCAAGCTTACCATGTGTATGTCGACGAGTAGCGTACTACCAACCACTCTTAACGCTTCCGTCATATGGTGCCCTCAACCTTACATTAGCCTTGACACAGGGATTCTAAAAACGGCATTGTTAGTTGTTGATGAAAGTTGTTTGCCTGCTTACTTCTGGTCAGCCAGACCTCAGGATGAGGTAGAAGACTTTGGCCTTGGGGTTTCTTTGTTAGCTGCGTTCCCCCAAAGTTGCTTGCCACTCTTGGATCACCTTTTATCGCCACCTTCCCTTGATTGCAGCATAGTCACTCTCTAGACTTCCCCTTCATGCTGAATCCATGTTATTATGTATTTAAGGTCAATGATTTGCAGGTTGCTTTACTTTTCTTTTTACATCGTTCAAAAGGGAGGGAGAGGGGTTTCTTTTTCCCTCGACTTCTGGGGGTTTTCTTCTAAAATATTGGTAACCTTGTTAACAAGTTGCATTCTCTTCTCAAGTTAGTCATTTGTTCGATTATGGTAAGCCTCCTAATACCATCTAATACAATGTGAAATCACTGGGCTTGGGGGCAGCAAGATGTTGGGGACGAATTTGAGATGTAGGTGCTGGGCCAAGAAGACCCAATTGAGAAGGGTGTTGGGCTGCAGTAGGATAAGGGCAAGGTGGGATGGCCCACGAAGAGGTAGGGTAAGTCCATGGTTATACCAAGGGTAAGATTTGGACCCGTAATTGTGAGAGGGAGACCCATCGAATCATCCACGCCCCCTTCCTCTACCTCCTCGCTGACTTCTACCTCCTCTCTGACCGCCACCACGATTGCCTCCCCTGCCACCACCACGAGTTGGGTTGTTGCCATTATTGAAATTAGAAGGCTGGCGGTTAGTATCAGAAGAGGAGTCTGACAATTTTGGAGTGGCAGAGCTGGTGATTAGGGCTTGCGATTTCTTCAAGAATTAATTGAGAACATGCTTTGTTGAAGCTTGGCAGAGGTTCGGTTTGTTGAATGAGGGTAGCTATAGTGTCATAATCACCTTTAGTCAAACCTACGATAAGTTGTAACACCATTTTAGTTTCAGATATAGGGTTACCCACATTGGCGAGTTGATCAGCGAGATTCTTGAGGCGAGAGGAGTAATCAGTGAGATTAGAGAAAGAGTCAGAACGTGTGGTGTTGAATTGCTCTTCTAAATACACTGCTCCAGTAGCTTTATTTTCTGGAAAGATTTCTTCAAGATGATTCCAGAGTTCAAGGGCAGTAGCTCCTGGTTTCATGATCGTAGATCAGGTGAGATTGTGGCGAAAATCCATTGTTTGACAATAGCATCTAGTCGCAGCCATGTAGAATCGTCAACATCAACAGGTAGCTTGGTTTGTGGATTGATATGATCAAGAACATTATATACGCAGGCATGGATATTGAACAATTCCATCCATGATGGATAATGGCCATCAGTTCGATCAAGGATAATAGGTATGGAATTTTTGATGTTATTAACACCAAAAATAGGGTAGAAAGATTGAGATGATTTTGAAAAGGAAGAATCTTCAGAACTCGGCATTGACTGATGTTGAAGAAGAGGAAGGCAACGATTAAGGAAGAAGCGTCGTAGGTAAGAAAGGAATAGGGTTGTAGATGTATTAGGACTCTGATACCATAATACAATGTGAAATCACTCTCCTTCTTATTGAATATTAAGAGTATGTTTATACAAATACAGAGGGATCAAAACCAAAAATAGATTACAATATACACAGAAATAATATCTGCTAATACCATCAATTTGAACTATTGATTCATTTTTGAACCGTTTCATCCAATTTACTTCATAACTTAAAGAGTTTTTAGAATTAATTCAAAATGAAATACCCAAAATTAAAATCTAAAATCAAGTATAAGTATTGTTGGAGTTTTCTGATTTTGAAGATTGGGAGTTTATTGGTTAACGAGCTTTAACAAACAAAACTTCCCATCTACTTAATCTGTGTTTTTTTTTTCTTTTTGATTATGGTTAGATGAGTTCAGTGGAAAAGAGACATAACATATGGTTGAGATTTGAGAAGAGCAAACATGGAGATGATGAAGAAAGAACAGTTAATAAGGTGTTACAAAACTATTCAAAGTCCATTAATTTTCCACTTGCCACCAACTGTTTGATGAAATTCCCTTGAGAGATGACACTTCTTAGGTGCTGTTTGTTTTTTCGAAGTGAAAATTCATGAAGTCTGCGGACCACCTCTGCAATCCTCTGTAGCAGAAGAGGTGGAACAAACGGCTGCAGCCTATAATAAGAAGCATGTTTGTTTTTTAACATCTGCGGACTGCTGCAGTAAATTGAAATTTAAATAAATTAATTTTATAAACTGAAAATAGTTCTCAACACCGAAATTTAATAATTCTAGTTTTAAAACATTAAAATAATAATAAAAAGAACATGTAAAAAAACAAAAATATAAAACTTAAAAAAAAAAAAACTTAAAAAAATGTAAAAGAAGCTAATAGTTTTATTCTAGAAAAAAAAAACTAATTTTAAAAAACATTAAAAAAGAAAATAATAAAAAAATTAAGAAAGTATTGCAAACGTTGTCTACAAAGTTCGTAAAAAATTACACACGTTAAAAAAGATGCAACTGAAATTGAAAATATTATTAATAAAACGGTAAAAAAAATTTAAAAAAATCAAGTTAAAAAAAATCGTGGAAATTATAAAAATAAATTGTGTCACATCTGTAAATAAAAATTTAAGAAAATCAAAGTTAAAAAAAAAATTAAAAAAAAAAAAGTTATACAATAATTCTTAAAAAACACTTAGAAAAAATGAAAGGTGAAGAGGTTAGAAGAGGCAACTCAAGTGTTGCGCCACACAGCACACGTGTAGAGGTTTTGTAGTCTGAAGTCTTCCAAAAAACAAACTGCTGCGAGAAGGAAAGTGTTGCGCGTGTGCTGCGCCGCGCAGCAATAAATGGTTTGAAGAGGTTTTTATAGAAAAACAAACAGCACCTTATTCTTTAAAGTGGTTGAGTGATCATCGACGCCCTCGAGCTTCTGAATTCTAACTTGTGCTAATTTATTGACATTCATTCTAATGTTTTGGTTCTTGTTATAACTTAACTTTCTTCTCCTCAGTTTTTCCATGTTAGTATTAATTTTTATGATTGTTGAAGTGAATATCAACTATATGGCAATATGAACAAATGAATTACAGCAAGAGGATTTCCGAAAAGTGAATGGACAGTTATTTGTTATGTTCATTCGTATATTTTTTATTTATCGTGTTCACGAATATAAACAAACATGAACTTGATTATTTGTTAAATAATTGAATATGATAAAAAAATCCTTTTATCTGTTTGATCGTTCATGTTGGTTACTTAGTACAACTAATTTAAATACGCTTTTTGTTGTCAACATTTGGTTTGGAAGTCAAACATAAATACAAATTTTAAGTTTTCTTTAGTTTTGACATATTCCTCCTCAGCCTTGATCTTTCTTTTTCTTCTTGTTAATTGAAAAAAAATGGCTTGTTTTAATAGGTTATGACCAAACTGCCCTTGTTTTTATTGTAAAAATTACTGATTTTAGCAGCCAAAGTGTTATTGGCTGAATATTGCCTAAAATACCCTTGTATACAGGTTTGCATATAGGTCTGTATACAACACTATACACCATGTTCTCCTTAGAAAAAAGCTAGAAAAAGATTCCAAATACTTTGTAGCAAACTGATTTCTATCTCTAAAACAACAATCAATTTGTCACCCTTGTTTAGTGACATTTCTCACTATTAGTGGAATTAGGACCGTTTTACCCCTCACAATGATTGTTACACGTAAATTGAAAAAGGTTTATACTTAACTTATTTAACACAATCAGCTTAAATAACCAAAGTTATTAGAAGCAAGATTCACAAATCACAAAATAGTAGCAGTATATGCAGTAACTTCAATTCTGTTTCATCTCATTTCTTCCCACTTTTTAGAAGAAGATGAAGCATCACATACGCGAAGAAGAAGACGATGCAGGAGAAGAAAAGCAGGAGAGTCAATTCGCTCTTTTATTATGAGGTATCCCTAAGACCTTGTTCCCGAGTTTTTTTTAAATTCAATAAAGAAAAGGGAAAGAAAATTTTGACAGAAAGAAATGGAAGGGAAAGAAAATTTTTATTATTCCGTGTTCCTGAGTTCGAAGAAAATGAAAATAAAATTTTAAGTTTGTGTTACCGAGTTAGGAAGAAAAAAAAACTAAACTTAAAATTTTCTTTCTCTCACTTTTTTTTCAAATCTGCCAAATCTAAGAGGAAAATTTGAAACGAAAATATGTCAAACTTAAAATTTTCCTTCCATTAATAAAACTCAGAAACACGATTTTCCTTCGACACCCTCACTTTACCTCTGTATCCTTCCATTTCTCTCCTTAAATAGAACTCGAAAACAAGACGTAAGATTTAAAGAAATAAATACCATGTCATCGATTTTATGGCAACTCAACAATTTTTTTTTCTATCCAATTCATCGATCAACCCACCAGAATCGTGTTTTTTAACATGCAAAACTTAAATGTTCGTTTTTGAACGTTTTTAAAACATTTTTCTGAACATTTATAGGTTTAATGTTTTCTTATAGCCCTATGTACAAGTAAAGAAAAGAAAAAATCTTTTAATAAAAAAAAATGTGTTGGGTTTGAACGAAAGAAACCTAGTTTATACATTCAAAACAAGTTTAGAAATGAAATTAAACAAAATTTAAATCTATAATAAAATAGGGATCAGATGGTTAAGATTGGAGGTGCCTAATTGTCGTAAAGCTTTAGGCAGACACCCCATCTCGCATGTTTAATTGCGAGCAATGACCACTCATCACTTCCCATTAAAACTTGCTTTGAAGGATCATGCCTTTTCCATTCCCCTTAACCCCCTTTTATAGCCACTCCCCGCGTTACTCTTTCTCTTCCATCTTCGATATGGGACCAATTACATATCATATGCTAAACCTTCTTCTGCAAAATTAAGCCACCCACGTCGATTCCCCACCGACCACTCCTCACGCCTCCGTCGTCTGGACGTAAGCTGTATGTCTGATTGCCTGTTTAAACTCCCCCTCAGTCCTGCATCAGCCTTCCGTGACACTAGGATTTCAGAAACGATGTCGTTTGGCGCTGATGAAAGCTTCTTACCTTTTTGCCTGAGTCAATCTTTAGACTTCCTCTTCATGCTGAATCCATGTTATTATGTATTTAAGGTCGATGATTTTCCAATTTCTGTTTTCATATCCGTAGCCCTAAATCTATTTTCCCGGTTGATTTACTGGAGAGCATCGATCGGTCGTCAGTGAAAATTAGCAAAACTGACTTAAAAGATGATTGTTTAGAGAAATTCAATTTAGGGATTTTGGGATAGGGATCATGGAAAGTTGAAAGCGGTAAGATACCTATGTGGTGGAAGTACCTTTGTGGCTGGGTTTTTTGTTATCTCTGGGAACAATAAAACGATTCATCAATCTCTAATCTTTCATTTTTCAACAAGGTAGTTTTTAGTTTTTGATTGTTTTTTTTCTATTTTACCTCTGTTGCTGGAAGTCTTCTCTTCATCTTCATGATACTTAATTTTGGAAGGCTATTTCATATCTTTTTATTTTCTGAAACTACATTTTTTTTTCCTGTTTCTTGTTTTGTCAGAATCGATGGCATGGAAGCCCCATCTCACGACATTATTTGTTTCTCATGATGGTAATCGTTGATTTTCTTGCTTAACTTCTCTCTATCTCTTCTATTAAATTTCTACATTAGGTTTAGTTTATGATGATTTGCAGGTTGCTTCTCTTTTCTTTTTACATGGTGGCGTTATTACTGAAGCAGTTCAAAAGGGAGGGAGAGGGGATGCTTTTCCCCTCGATTTCTGGGATTTTTTCTTCTAAAATATTGGTAACCTTGTTAACGGGTAATCATTTGTTCGATTATGGTAAGCCTCCAACCATCAATTTGAACTATTGATTCATTTTTGAACCGATTCATCCAATTGAGTAGGCCTGGCAATCGTGTCGTGTTCGGGTTGGCGTGTCGCGGGTTGGCGGGTTAGCGGGTCAAAATATGCCAACCCAAACACGACCCATTTAAATATACAGGTCACGGGTTGGCGGGTCACGGGTTGGCGGGTTTGGAACATAAACCCATATATGACCCGCCAACCCATTTATTTATACGAGTTCACAGGTTGGCAGGTTCATGGGTCAGATTTGGGTTCGTGAGTCTGAATTTTAGACATTTAAGTCTTAAACATCCAAATGAAAATTAAAAACATTTATAGAAACATGTTACAGACTTAGCCTTATAGGTTACGACTTACGACCTTAGACCATCCACCACAAGTCAAAATGTCAAAACAGTCAAATGGTCTATGACTCGATGAGATATATTATACAATACTTATTAAATATTAATACTTGATACATAAATACATTTAAAAATAAAATAAATTTTTTTTATTAAGAATATAAACGGGTTGGCGGGTCAACCCGTTTATTTTTTGAGAAACCCATATATGACCCATTTAATAAACGGGTTGGTGGGTTGGCGGGTTAGCGGGTTGGCGGGTTGAAAAACTCAACCCAAACCCATTTATTTCGTGTCGTGTCGCGGGTCGTGTCGCGTGTCGTGTCGAGAATTGCCAGCCCTACAATTGAGTTCATAACTTAAAAGAGTTTTTAGAATTAAATCAAAATGAAATACCCAAAATTAAAATCTAAAATCAAGTATAAGTATTGTTGGAGTTTTCTGATTTTGAAGATTGGGAGTTTATTGGTTAACGAGCTTTAACAAAGAAAACTTCCCATCTACTTAATCTGTGTTTTTTTTTTTTTTTTTTTTTTTCCTTTTGATTATGGTTAGATGAGTTCAGTGGAAAAGAGACAAAACGGATGGTTGAGAAGAGCAAACATGGAGAGAATGAAGAGAGAACAGTTAATAAGGTGTTACAAAACTATTCAAAGTCCATTAAGTATCCAGTTGCCACCAACTGTTTGATGAAATTCCCTTGAGAGATGACACTTCTTATTGTTTAAAGTGGTTGCCCTCGAGCTTCTGAATTCTGACTTGCGCTAATATATTGACATTCATTCTAATATTTTGGTTCTTGTTATAACTTAACTTTCTTCTCCTCAGTTTATTCAGTCTTAGTATTATTTTTAATGATTGTTGAAGTGAATATCAACTATATGGCAATATGAACAGATGTATTACAGCAAGAGGATTTCCGAAAAGTGAATGGACGGTTGATTCTGCATGGAATTATGCCAATAATGTGTTGTTTGTTTGGAAAAAGTTACGGGGATTGGGTTTTCCATTCACTCAGAGTAGGCTACAAATCTTATCTTCAACTCACTAACCAGGTCTTATGACCACTTTGTTTTGGACCTTAATATGAAGAATATGAAAGTGTTGGAAATATGCTTATTGATACAACATGTTAGTGACACAATTGATTATATGGGCCTATATGGGTTACACACTTTACTCAAACTTATAAGAAAATGTATTTATTTAAGAAGGATATTTTATAAGGTAATGTTACCAACTTACCATAATTGAAGAAATGTAAATTTGATGAATTAATGTTCTTTTAATGGATTTGAAATTAGAACATTCACCATACAACTAGAAAATACTATAATTTAGATTTGTGTGCTTGAATCAAACCCCTAGAATGAAGAAATGAAGAAGATGGATAGACTTCATACCTCTTTGAAGCTTTTTATGGAAGAATTTGACTAATAACTAGTAGTTTCACTTCCATTGAAATCCAACAGATTTTAAATCCTTGTAATTGACATTTTTCTCTCCTAAATCACTCTAGTAATGGCTATTGTTGGAATAAAGATAAGCAACGGGTACTATTCTCTAATGTGTTGCCATATTAACCATTTTAGTCCTTATAGTTTCTTATTTCAATCTTTAACCGTAATGTGACTTAATATTTGGCTATCAAACCTATGATTCGACAACTAACACTTATCCATCCATTTCATGACATTACTAGTCCTACGTTAGTGAAATACATCTACCTCACATTAATTCTCAACCTTCATCAAATCTACACTTTTAACTATAATGTCCTGAATTTTGTTTTCATCATCTACTCTAATAAATGAAAATGACTTTGCCACATGTCCTTCTCTCATAAGATTAGTCACATGTCATTTTGTCATAATTTGAGATATATTTATTTTCCACTTGTCATTACTTTAATTTTCATTTTCAATATATCATTAGTTTACTTTCCATAAATTAAACCTACCATAATGACTATCAAATTTTAAATTTTAAATTTCAAATTCAATTCCAAATAAATTTACAGTTTAAACATTTATGTTTAATATTTTATTATAATTAACCCGTTTAGTACAAACTAAACATATAATTTTAATTAATTTATTCTTTGCGTGTTTTTTTCTCATAGTTTTCACTTATTTCAATTCAAATTCAAATAAAATTTCTATTTAATCGTTCGTACTTAACATTTTGTTTTAATCAACTCGTATATTATACGGGTCTCACAACTAGTATATTTATAAATTTCCATTTTATTTATTAACACTATTACTATTATTATTTTTTATTTAAAGTAACTTTTATTATTATACTTATTATTTATTCCTAAAAAGTTATTTTTTTCAAAATGTTCAAAACTTCTAGGCCTAAAATGAAGATGATATTGGTGGTTGTCAAAACCACCAAAATAAATACTCATAATATTGCACACAAAATATCGTATAATGGTAAAGGAATCGTATCCACGAATATTAGTTCAATTTGTTGCTCTATGAAAATCTTGTTGTACAAACAATTGTGAAACTAAAATAAAAATAAAAATAAAAATTAAGGGTTTTAATATGTTGGGTTGTTTAAAGAAACTAAAATTAAACTAAGATTTAGAAAACACAATTCAACAAAAGCAATGTTTTGATGTAAATCAATGAGGGAAATGTGGTTGACATAAGGTGTCATTACTTAGACATTTGGTAAATACATCATTAGAACCCAAGATGCAATACTTATCATCAATCTCCAGTTTGGATATAGTAATCCAAGAAGCTTGAGATTACCTAGACTTTTATTAATTATTAAAATAGCTAGAAAAGCTCATAACATGTTTCCTTAGTTAAAGTCAATATTTCTATTAAGCATGTAGTTAGTGAGAGTTAACTAGTAATAAAAACCAAAAAGTCACCAAATCCAAGAGGGGTCAAATGTTTTCATTATCATGTTGGAGAAAATGCTTTTATGGTTGTGTGAAGTTAAAACTAACACAAGAACCACTTATTGCTTACTAATTTAAGATCCATTACCCAATCAATAAATTATCCAACTAATCACCACATATACATTTAAACTCAAGATTAAAGACATATAAGTAGAAAGAAGATGTGAAGATAGAAAAAATTAACTTTCATAAAGATTTAAGAACAAGTTCATGAAGTTCTTCAATATCAACCAAACATTCTAGGATTTCAACCAAAGTCAACCAAGATTAACTTAGCCTAACATGGCTAACTTTAAACAAAATGAAAAGAGTTTAGAAATACCAAACATTCACCAAAGAATCTAGATGAAAATATGATATGTTCTTCAAGTTCTTCCAACCTTTAAGAGCTCCAAAATTCCATCTAAAATCCCAAAAATGTGATCTAAGAATACCCCAAAAGTTCCCACAAAACTACCCTCAAATAGAAACTAAGTATGAAAATCCAAAATTGCCCCTGAAGGAGCCACACGGCCATGTGAGTTGTAGTGTATATTCTCATGCGGCCTAGTGAGGTGTGCTGATCGAGAATAGTTTGCTTGTCTCCCTTTCATCTTTGGTCCATTTTTTGTCTTCTATCCTTGACTTCTTTGACTAATCTTAGAATCCCATTTTCAATATCAAGTAGCCTATTAAAAATAAATAAAAGCCCAAGAGTTCCATAATGAAACATCCTAAAAATTTTCAACAAATTTTAAACCTTTCAAAACAACCCACTACTAATAAAAGTGTTTACGAAACCATTGTTTCCAAAACATGATTTAAACTCAGAGTCTCCCAAGATCCAATCACTAGTAAAACCAAGGATGTGTACGGTCACGCCTTTATCTTGCCACAATCATCTAAAGCACCTAAAACAATAAAACTAAAATTGTAAGCACAAAGCTTAGTGAGTTCCCCCAAAGTACCACCACATAAACATAATAACAAACAACATGCATATAGCTTCAGCATGACTGAAACGTCGCACTGGCATGAAGACTATCTAGAACACTCACAAAGCCTTCATCATGACTGGAACTCCTCATCGGCCTATAGACTATCTAGAACACTCACAAAACCTTTAGCATGACTGGAACGCCTCACAGGGCCTTCAGCCTATCTGGAACGTTCTCAGCGCCTTCGGCCTGACTGGTACGCCACTCAGACATGCAGTCTATCCGAGACGCCCTGGGTCAATTGGCCTTCATTCTACTCTGGTCTGCCTCAACCCAACCATACACAATATGTCGACGTAAACATAACTGTTAAACATATAAACCCAATAAACCATAACATCACATCGATATAAACATTACCGTGTTTGTTGACTGATAGCACAAGGCAGTACAATCTCAACCCACCCACACCACGGTGACATATACAAACATATAAACATATATCCAGAAAACGGATAACAGGCAGATCTATTGATCACAAAGCATAGCATCATCTTATATACCAGGATACCTGTGACATCCCCATTTCCACGGCCAAAAAAGACTGATTATGTTTATGCTTTATAAAAATCAAAGTACCCTTTTTATAAAAATGTTGCGGAATTTGTTCCCATAAAAACATGATAAATACGTTATCAAAGCATTTCCGAAGAAATGTATTTTTTTTTATTTATTTTAAAACATTGGGATGTCATCATCAATACAGAAGCATAAGCATAAACAGAACTTACATTCATTATCACTAGTGATTTACATCTCCTTAATCTCTCAGTGTAATGTAACTTCATATAGACACCTGTGATACAAATAAGCTGGAGTGGGTCAGGTTGGGAAACCTGGTGAGTACATAGGGATTTGAATCCCACAATGTTATATCATATGTATAGTTTAGAACTCACAAAATATACAATTTCACCATAGATATATAAGCAACTCTTACCCCGCCCCGTTAATCCTTACAACGAGACTATCCATACTCTCAGACCTTAAATTTTACCTCTTACTTAACCCATATTCTCGGATCTAATTCATGCTCTCGGATTAATAATTGTGCCCATTCCATACTCTCGGATTAGGGACAAGTATCTATGTGTAAATCCATTCTCCCGGATTAACGACGAATGACTATGTCCTATCTATACTTCCAGACTGAGGACGACTGACTATGTCTTAATCCATACTCCCGGACTAAGGACAATTGACTATGTCTTAATCCATGCTCCCGGATTAATGACAGCTGACTATGTCCAATCCATACTCCCAGACTAAGGACGACTGACTATGTCTTAATCCATGCTCCCGGATTAATGACAGTTAACTATATCCAATCCATACTCTCGGACTAGGGACAATGATTGTGTCTAATCCATGCTCCCGGATCAATGACATATACTAAAGTTCTATTCTCTGAGTATAACTCACTTGTGCTAGTAATAAAATACTACCCAATATTCCTCATAATTATTTTAGGTTTACTCTTTATCCTAAATCATCATATATAACCAGGTATGTTCTTTAACACGTATTTCAGGCAACATCATTTAACTCGCACATAAACATATAATTAATACTTTAATCAATACTTGTATTAAAATCATGTTCATGAAAGGGACTATGCACTCACTTGATAAGGTGGTGATTCCGAACTCAGACAGCGCTTCGCTTCTAAAAATATATTTCATTTGACGAAACCTAGTATTATTACGACTAGAGTTTAGTCTATTATTCGTCGAGACTAATTAATAGTCTAGCTATTATTACTATTATATAAGCTTTAAAAAAATACTTATATAACCAATAATAATACCCCAAGTACTTATTATAAGTTCCTAATAATGTTACTATAATTAAATAAAAACTATATTAAATATAGTATAGGCGTAGCTCACTTACAGCGGGTTTTTATTAAAAACCGGGCTTCGCTGGAGCAGCGTTTTCGAGCCGAAAGCTTTTCTTCTCGGAGCCGTCGGGCGCTCCAGGGCTTTCTTCTAGTGTTAGGGAGGTTCCCTAGACTTGGGAGGGGTTTAGGGAGGTTAGAGAGAAGTTAGAGAGAGAAAGAAAGGCTTATGGTGTGAAGAAATTATGAAAAATTCATCTCTTATTTATAGGAATTTTATAGTAAAGTAGTCTCCAAGCATCGTCCGTATCTTTCGTGTACGAGCTCCGTTTTCTACGTTCTTTATATACACACATTTTTATTTGCGAGTACTACAACTTTCATTTAGACCCCGTCGGCTAATTCTCCTTCTATCTTATATTTACAAAAACTGTATCGAATTCGCCGCGCTCGAAAAGTAGAGACTAAGCTTCGTCCATAAATTTCGCATACGATCTCCGTTTTTGTCGATGTTTATATCCACACGTTGGTATTTACGATTACTACAACTTTCACTTGGACCTCGTTGGTTAATTCTCAATCTATCTCGGATTTACAAAACTGTATTGAATTTGTCGCGCTCGAAAAGTAGAGACTAAGCTTCGTCCATAACTTTGGCATACGAGCTTCGTTTTTGACGTTATTTATATCCACGCGTAGGTAAAAATAAAATCTACAACTTTTATTTTTACTCCGTCGGCAAATTCTCGACCGAACTTAAATTTAACAGTAGGAGGTGATTACACTGTTAAATGTCCGCGTAAAATTCATAACTTTTACATACAGACTCCGTTTTTGTCTGTCTTTTTGTCGTTGAGTTCCTATTAATGAGATATTAAACTCTCATTTAGGTCACGTAAGCCAAAAACTGCTTGAACTAAAATTCGAGTTTCGGGCCATGCACCGCTATGCCAAATCTTAGAAAAATCATAACTTCCTCATACGAAGTCAGATTTGGGCGTTCTTTTTATGCACACTCTCGGTTTTAGCATTTTATATGATTTTTGTTTAGATCGCTAAGGATAAAAGTCGCTCTATCGTAAATTCACTATTTACACTTCCCGGTGCCGTGTCGGTTCCGTCGCGAAACTTCGACGGGCCATAACTTCTTCGTTATAACTCGGATTTCGGCGCTCTTTATATGTACGGAAACCTTGTAACGTATACTAAAACTTGGTTAAAATTGTTTATTCTGAATAATATTTTGCCGAAAAGTCATTTTCGACCCCTATTATCTCTAAATTGACTAGCCCAGATCTACGGGCGTTACAATACCGATCTAACAAATCACCACAATAAAATAATAAACTATCACATAATAGGATATCTAATCAAATGGGCCGACCTTGGTTCCTTCGAGCCGTAAGTACAATGAGGAAAACTCACATCAATCCGCTAATAATCAAATAACTGCTCGGACCACCGAATCGGATAACCTCACACCAACTAACAATAAATACATTCTCAATCAATAATTAACCCGATAACCCAAAATCTGAGTCCCACTCCATAAACTAACTTCTTAAAGGGTAAAAGACCATTTTACCCTTTTCTTACTTGTTCCATAACCAAGGTCCATCCCAAAATGCATAAAAAGCCCAAATCAAACGAAACAAAAGCCCATTATGGCCTAATAACTCGATTGGGCCACAAAACTATCATGGACCTACTTCTAAGAAAACCCTAAGTCCATCCGTAGCCCAAAGTCCAAATTCTAATGGTCCAACAAGGCCCAAGTCTCAAAAGCCCAAAATGGCAAACTGGGGAGTACGCCCCACGTACTCACCCACGAAGCACAAATTACAAACGGTTGGTGCATGAAATCTTCATTACACTGAGCGTACTTCCTGCGTTCGCCCAACATACTCATCAGGGACCAAAAATCCATATTAAGCTCTTAATGGTTAAGCCAATGACTTCCAAACGCATATATGACCCCAATAAGATGTCTTAACACATAAAGTTGGAAACTTTACTCCTTTGCATGGCTTAATGGGACCAAAATCCTTAATAACATCTATAAAAAACATCCACCTCATGCATGGTCCAAGATAACTCAGCAAAATGACATTTTTATGAACAAGGGACCTCCCAAAGGCCAAGATCCATCATTCTCAGCTCTTAAAGTAGCTCATACTCACAAGGATGACTCTAAGGACCAAAATGAACCCAAAATACACTTTAAACTAGATCTAACACCTAGAGTCACAAAGATAGAAACTTTATACCTCAAAAGGTTAGATCAAGATGCAAAAAGCCTATATCCAAAAGCTTCAAGCAATCCACACTTCTCCATAAAGTTCCTTCTTCTTTTATGAACACCAAAAACCATGAAATACCACCAAAAGCTCAAAAACCACTCAAATGGGGACTAGGGTTTCATTTCTAGGGTTTAGAGGGATGGAGGCTGAAGATAATAGGGTTTGGTGGTGATTTAAGGAGCTTAAATAGGGTCCAAGACCCTTAATTAAGGTTTGGGTCTGACAAGATTACACTTTGCTTACTTCTGGTATGCCCAGCATACTCCATAAGGCATGCTCGATTAACTTGCTTAGTATGCCCCACGTACTCGATTTAACCCTAAAACCATGAATCTTCCGAAGGCCATAACTTATTTGTTATAAGTTCGTTTCTAACGATCCTTATATCCACAAAGAGGTAGCAAGAAGCTCTACACTTATATCAACTCATACCGGCCTTAACACTTCCTAAACAAAAAAATCCAATTTCCATAAAAGTCCGAACTGACACTTTACCAAAATACCCCTTGGCTCCAAAACACAAACCGAACTCCCAGATCATGCAAATTACATTACCCACACCCAAATGGGTCTAAATCTCTTTACCTCAAAGGCCCTAAGACTGATGATACTTGGTATACGAGTCACCACACCGCATTAGGAAACTATTCATAATAGGGTGTTACAACTCTGCCCCCCTTAAATTAGATTTCGTCATCGAAATCACTCCTTACCACCCTCTTGAGAACCAAAGTTCCGAACAAAACCTTCTAGTGCTAAACAAATCACTAAACCCATACTTGTCGATCCAAAACGCTACTTCTATAATTCTGAAGCCCCATAACTTGTCTGACCTCCACACAGGCAGAACCAAACCGAAACACAACCAGAAGGGTCTCCTCCTACCATCAGAACTAAAATACCCCTTTGACCCTGAACCTTCTAACTGATAACCCGACATACAGATTCCTTAACCCATTCACAAAACTGAGATATAAAATCCTCAATCCACCGTCGAGACTACCAGTCTCACATCTGGTCTGTAACACCATAAAATTCGAGCAAAGCGAAAACTTTTTAAATCATTTGAAACCATTCAATTATTACAATTTATTTTCAAAATAGTTTATACATCAGAGTTCCCAGAAATCATAATCGTCAATCGAGGAAGTGTACGGTCACGCCTTCGCCTACCCACGGCCATCCACTGAACCTGAAACAATAAACTGAAACTATAAGCCCGAAAGCTTAGTGAGTTACCCCTAAAATACCCATACACATACAGCAATGAACAGCATACTATGGGTCCAGTCAACCACCGGCTAGGAATACCCCTGGCCCTCAACCATCGAGTTGGAATGCCAACATACTGTAACACATATACAAATAATCAGCATGTACTGGGTCCATAATTTTCAGACTATATTACCCCTGGGCCCACAATGTGAATCTAGATTGCCTTCCGGACCCACAGCTCACATCTAGATTGACATCGTGCCCACAGTACGAGTCTCCCTCAGTTCGTATCTGGAATGCTCCCGAGCCCACAGTACGAGTCTCCCTTAGCTTGTATTTGGAATGCTCTCGGGTTTGTTTGTTACCGCACGGAGTAATTTCACCTCAACCCATCCCACATAATATGACTGTTGGATTAGTGTCTAAGTCCATAACTATTTTGGTATGTACTTGACCCGATGGTGCATGGTCCTTTTGGGTTGCCTTCACCAAAGCAACTTGATTGGAGAAATAAATAGAGAGAGAGGTTATTATGATTTATTAGTATGTTATAAGAATAATATATTAAAGGAGAAATCATATTTGTTTAATATTGGTCAATAATTAATTAAGAATTAATTTTGTGATCAAGTGTAATTAATTAAACTAGAGGGGCTGAATTGTAATTATGTGATAGTTACAAAATAAGGTAAGGATTATCTTAAATATAGGGTGAACGAATTTAAGGAGATAATGCCTTAGAATTCGACCAGGATAAGGGTTTCTAAGACTTATCTTATGGTTGCTTGGTGGGCAAGCAACTAGATAAGGATAAGGACTAAAACCCTAATCTTTACACCTATATAAACCCCCTAAGGCTCATGAATTCGTCTAAGCCTTCCCAAGAAGTCCTAAGGACGAATTCCTACCTCTCTCCTCTCTCTTTATACCTTCTCCATTTGCTCTTGGTGTTTGTATGCCATTAGAGGAGTGACACTTGTGACTCTAAGCCTTCCAAAGTCAATTGAAGAAGGAATTGGGATTGTTATTGCTACATAACAATCAAGGTAATATCATAAACCTAATTATATGTTAATATTGATTTCCATATGCTAGAATTAGGGTTTAGAGTTTTGGATTCAAAGCATGTACAATAGAGAAACCTAGATCCAAGCATTAGGGTTTGTATGAGCACATAGGATGTCTTATGACCAAAACCCATCAGTGGTATCAGAGCCTTGATTGGTTTCTATTATATTGATGCTTGATATGTTTGAAAATTTCGAATTTTGTGTTTCTGGAGGCTGGACTCGACGAGTCCATGCCTGACTCGGCAAGTCGGCTCGTCAGATGGAGGGTATTCCGGGATTTCTTGTTGTTTTTGCTTATGGATAGTTACCTTATCATGTTAGATCAATATTAATCCGATTATATAATATATTTGACTGTAATTTTGATCTAATTGAAGATATTTATCAATTAATAAGATAATTGTTTCCTTATAAGATAATTGATTAATTATTTTGAGTAAATTGATAAATTGTTTTGCAAGAAATCATTAAATAAATAAAATATGGATAATTATGTGATTAAATGTTAATTTGAATTATTTGTTATTTGATCATTGTTGTTATGAAAAGTTTCATATTTTCCCCGTTAGGTTTTATAGTTTAAATTTGAACCCCAAAAGTTTTGTTGTCTTGAAATTTAAATAGTTGAAACTCTAATGTTTTGAAAAAGGTTTCAAAACTTGCCCTCAAGTTTTGGAATTTAAATTTTGATTAAATGGTTTAATTTTGATGTATATTTAAATTCTAAACCCTAATGTGTTGACATGTTTCAAAACTTGCCCTCAAGTTTTGGAATTTAAAAGTTGATTAAAAGTTTAATTAGGAATGTTAAATTCTAAAACTCTAGTATAGTTTTGAAAAGGTTCAAATCACACCCTTATGGTTTTATTAATTAATTAAGGTGTATAATTAAAAGAGGTTTAATAAATCCATAAAAGTTTAGGTTTACAATTTAATTGAATTAAAAGTATAATTGTTAAATTAGACCACCTAGTATTTTGAAAGTATAAAATACACCCTATACTATATATAACATTAAAAGTCTAACATTATATATATGTATGAGTAAAAGTCAGTCTTACCGTTAGTAGGCCTCATTCACGAAGCTGGTCTATAAGGGGTGTTTAAGGAAATTGCCTATAAAATGGCGATTGAATGGGTATCCACTCTTACCCACCGCACTCTTGACTAGTGGAGGGTCGTTAGCCGAACGGGTAGGATAGGACGAAACCTTCCATTATAAGTATAATGAATTATTAAAGTAACTAAATGTTTTATAAAATTCCCAATCTTAGTTACTTAGGCAAAAGTGAATTGATTCAATTCCATGAAATTACACTTTGTGCCCTTGTGAAGACGTTAGTGGAGCGTGTGTGGTTTACCGGCACACTAAATGATTCTAAGCAAAGGTAGCAAAGGGTGACTCAATGTTTGTCATAGTTCGGTGGAGCGTGTGTGGTTTACCGACACATCGAATAGGTGACTGTAATATGTGAGGGCACCATGTAAGTTTGCATGGTTATTCACACCCGCTTTGTGATCCTCAGCATCCCAGTCACAAACAAGAGGGGCATATCGAGATTTAAACATGCCATTGAAAGTTCAATGAATCTCAAAGGATCTAGGAGTTTTCATAGATTTAAAACTTAAATTTCTTTTTCGTTTCTCGTGGTGGAAATTAGTGAATCGTCATTCACTTACCTTCAAATATTCTGCAATTAGGGTTACAGCATCCCTCTCCCGAGTTGTAGAATATTGTGTTGGGTCCTAGCCTTAGTATCTCATTTGGGTGATTTACTAAGGACTCAATCTATCAACTAACTTGAATTTGTTTTTCTCCCGTTTTGTAGATGTCAAAGTTCGACAACTATGGTTTTCCCAAATCCTGTGGAACAAGCTTTCCACATGAAGATGGTATTCCACGATTCAATCGAGGAACAAGAAATCATGCTTCACTTCATCCTCCTCCTCCTATTGTTCTCCCCAACCCACAAGATTGAAGAATTGAAAGGTTCAATATTAGTAAAGCCCTATTAGAAATGAAACATGAAGATGGTAAACCCATGTGTGCCCACGTTCTAGGAATGAAATCACACATTGATAGGTTGATAATGTTGGGTGTGTCATTCCCAGATGAGTTGGCTGTGAATTGGGTTTTGCAGTCACTTCCTGAATCATATAATGAGTTCAAAAGAAAGTATTATATGATGGATCATGACGACAACCTCATTGACCTAACTTACATGCTCATTGCTGCTGAATCAGAAATGATTTGGCAAAGCAATGGAGCGTATTTGTTGGGAAAGTCAACCGACCATGCTTCCGAGAACGTTCTAGGAGAACTGACCTGCGTTTGCTACCAAAAGAAAGGGCGTTGGATACAAGTCTGCCCAAAGAGCCTGAAGAGTCCAGAAGATGGAAGAGTCAAAGAGTATGACTGCGCTTCAGGTAAAATCCACTAACTCCATTAAGTTCCTATTCATTAATTCTTAATACATAATGTAATAAGATTGCATTTGAATGTTTTACAGGATCGGTGAAAAGAAAGGAAGATTGGTGAAAGAGCAAGATGAATCTAATCACAAGGAATGGATCTTGATCGCATGGACTTGAAGATTAGATTTTGAGTTTAGATAGTTATGATAGAGTTGTTAGAAAATTTTCTTTTGAAATACATAGTTTTCAATGGATTTTGCATTGTAAGGACAAATGTTTTCCGTTGCTTTTATAAATAAAATAAATTTTGACTTATTTATTTATTTATTTGTTTATTTCCTTGCAATGAAATCGTTATGAAAATTGGTGTTTGAATATTTCTACAACAAATGGATATGATTCTTATTTATGGTGTTTATGGAAAAGTCGAGAATTTACCAAATAGGAAGAGTTTCTCATCGCCCAAGTTTCAATTGGACAAAAACTTGGAATCATGCAACTTGGTTGCACGATGAATGAGAAATTTTATATTTGGAAATTAGACTAATTCATTGACAAAGTGTCAAGTGAAGGACTTGGAGATCGAATACACAAAGTTGCGTGTTGATCAAGTCCACCATAAGAGTAACAAAGATATTCGTCATGATTTACTAAAGGTGATTATACTTACAAGATTAAGTGTAATTGTAGATTGATTGAAAAAGGTTTAAATCAATAGTAGAACGAATAAGAAGAATCGAGTAGGCAGAAAGATAAAAGTTTCTCCATTCTAAGAAGAAGGGAGAGTACCTTTTATGCTTTATGATAGGTCTTAATGATTAAGAACCATATCTCAATTGATCCTCTAAGTGAGTCTTAGTACAATTGTATGTATAAGAAGAGGAATCAAGAATTGAAGAAATGGTTAAATCAAGAAGTCAATCATACTTCGTTCCGAAAACAAGTCTTAAAGTTAAGATTGTGACAATGAGTAAAAAGTATTAAGAAGGTTTATAACATTCATCAAATGTGGAAAGTTGTGATGTCTTGGATAAGACAAAGACCAACTAGGACCAATTTATGAAGAGTTTTGATAAAAGCTACACTAACTCTTGAATTTTTGTTTGTCAAGAAATGTTTTGACAAGAGAATTATATGTCAAGGAGTCAGTAGGAGTCTTAATGGTCTTGAAAGGTTTCAAGAACAAATCAAATAAACCTTATCGATCATCACTAGCACACGAGTTGAGGTTTACAACCTATCGTGTTGACATTATTTTGTTTCTGTGCTGTTCCAATTGAGTTAATTATGCATGTGAGTTCTATGAGTTCTCATTTTGAACGCATAAAAGGCAAAGCACCTTAATCAATGAAAGGTACATTGATAGGAAAGGGTAAGCTGCTTAACTACTTGGAAGACATGGTGGGCAGCTGTGCTACCATAAGGCAAAAAATCAAGATTAAGAAAGTTCGGTCCATATGAGTTTGAATTTGTCATAAACTTTGGTTTTAACAAATTCACATGGATAGGAACACATACACCGTTTAAATCTAAGTGTCATAAGATTTCCTCCTTCATGAAAATGATTGTGAGGAAATGCTTTCACTAAGAAAGATTTTAAGAAGATAGTGATTGTAAAATTGCATTCTCGAATTCGATTATGGTTATGGTATCCCTTTCCATAATTTGAATTGTGAGGTTTGGCAATTAGTCTTAATTGTTTAGACACACATATGAACTATCAAAGGCAAAGGTGTATAAGTTCAAGAAGCCTTGATAAAAGATTATCAAAGCATTAAGCATTAGAAACATGGACTTAAGAAATTCAATAAGCATTGTTTTTCTAAAAGTTAAGATGTTTATGAATACAGGTCGAAGCTAGTGGGAGCATAAATGTTATGTTTTATAATAATCATCATGATAGTGGGAGCATAAAAGTTATGATTATATGATTATTAAGGAAAGTATTGCAAGGTTAGCAATATTAATTATAGAAAACAAGAGTCATACTTTGCAAAGTTGTAAAAGTTGAAAGGTTGTTTTGTTATAATTAAGGGAGAGAATATTATGCTTCATTTCAAATCTAAAGGCTTAGGTTAATAAACTTAGTCAAAGGTACATAGTGTGTTCTTAAAATTTCGATTGTGATTACGGCATTCCTCTTCACAATTCGAATTTTGAGAACATAGCAAATAAAACATTATGTGTCGTATCCCATACGCTTCGGGTATAGGATCGATTGCAAATGCTTTAATGTTTGACCATTCTAAATTTTTCCGAATGTCTAGCGCATTTAGAGGGAAAAGTGACTAGAATTGGTTTTGACTAAAATAATTAAACAACTATCAAAGGATAGTCCAAAGTTCGACGAGGATTGGTCGCTTGTGAGTAGTTGGAAGTATAGTATTGGAAAATATGGAAATGTTTCCATATTGGATGGACCATATCGACATCATTACGAATAGATAAGATTCTATTAAGAATGAGTTGTCATATGGAAAATATGGAAGCATGTCCATGTTGGGAATTGAAGATTCACTACTAGAAAAAAGGCCTTTTACGACGCTCATTGCGCGTCGTAAAACGCTCAGACGACGCGCAAATGCGTGTCAAGGAAGGCCCTGTCATAAAGAGAGACGACGCGCTTTTGCGCGTCGTCTATAGACGACGCGCATTTACGACGCGCATTTATGACACGCATTTACGACATGCGGTTATGACACGCATTGCGTATCAAGGAAGGCCCTGTCATAAAGGTAGACGACACGCATTTGCATGTCGTAACCTTATGACGCGCGTGTTTACGACACGCAATGCGTATCAAGGAAGCCCCTGTCAAGAAAGGCCATGTCATAAATGAAGATGACACACATTTTTGCGTATCATAATTTTAAATGTTATAAAAAAAATATTTATATATTTATTAATTTTTAAATTAAATTTGCATTTAATGTCTCATAATAGAAATAAAATATCATATACAAAAAATACAATCCATTGCATAAAATTTAATGTCATACAATTCTATTTTTTACAATATCTAAATTTGCATCTAATCTACTCTCTATATCAAATTCCAACTAAGTAAAGTTGCATCTTGCCTTTCATAATTCTTTAAGACTAATGCTGCAAGATTTGAATCAAGTGGCTTCATATTCCTTTCTTCCACCAACTTTACCTGATGCACAAAATACACAGAAAAGCAATAAATATGTGCTTTTTTTGTTAATTAGGAAACTTCAAAGGCTTTCTGTAATGCTTTCTGTTGCTGATGTCATTCCAGCTTTTGTCCTGATTGTAAAATATACTACTTTTAGTGTATCTCAAGTAATTAAAGAGCCACGTAACCAACCAAAAGCAATAAATATGTGCTTTTTTTTGTTAATGAACTATTAATGGTGTACCTGAATGTACCAAGTCTAGCAGTTGTGTATGTAGCTTGTCTAAGTAATTCATCAGAAAGACCATGTTCAAAACAATTTGCTTCACAAATCAGTAGAAAAAGAATGATGAATGTAGTACTAAGGTATGATAAAAGAAATGAGAATTAGAGAAGGGGTTATGAAGAATCAGAGTAAGATCAGCCTTACAAATCTATTGAGATGCAAACGGGGGAAGATTTTGGCGGGGATTGGAATCTTTGTCCCCGCCCACGGATACCCATTTAGTAAGACTTGTAATCAAACCAAGCCAATCACGATCTAACCAAGCTCAGCTAGTTTGTACTTAAAATGCTCGAGAATTAAAGCGTTGTTTTCTAGTAGTGGTTATATGTAATTTTGTTTCCCAAATTACTTTAGCACCGCTTTGCAATGTACACTTGTAACACCAAGATTTCCAAAAAATAAAATTTTCATTTAATTAATCAATTTAATATTAAAAACACTTGTTTAGAATCTTATTCACATTCAAATTACAAAACGTAGTTTCATTTCCGTTATAAAAGAAGACCAGGATCCTCCCAAAACACAACTCTTTCTTCGGTGTGTACAATCGAACCGTTGCCATCCCGCGTTACTGTATTAACCTGAAACAACATAACATAAACAACGTAAGCACGAAGCTTAGTGAGTTCCCCAATATACAACTTACGCACATACGCCTTTCCAGGCCCGACCTTCCGGTCCATGTGTCTCAGGGGACTTCCGTCCCTGCTGGGTAAACCTTCCGGCCTTACCCACGCCGACCTTCCGGTCCATCACACATCCTCCGGTCCATGTGTCTCAGGGGACTTCCGTCCCTGCTGGGTAAACCTTCCGGCCTTACCCACGCCGACCTTCCGGTCCATCACACATCATATCGCCTTCCGGCCCATAACATATTCGCCTTCCGGCCCATAACATACATAGCACATATAACATATAACATACCACATATAGCATACATATCACATATCATATCCGACCTTCCGGTCACACAGTCAAACCCTTCCGGGTACAGTATAGTGAGAAGACTCACCTCGCGGACACTAGAAGATAGCAACTCCTAAAGTCCCTTGCACTTGATCCTCCGAGCTACAAGCTCCCTGTAACATCATATATCCCTTATTAATACTTCTACCTTCCACATTAACTGACCCTAAGAAATCACACCAGTCAACTCTGGTCAACAGCCCATTGCCAGCTCGACTGGACTCGGCGAGTTCCCTGGCGACTCGGCGAGTCTGGTCGTCCTTCAATCATCTAAGATTCCCCTTCTACTCGTCGAGTATCCTCTTTGACTCGACGAGTCACTCCTGGAAGAATCGCGGGGCCACCCCGACTCCACTCGCCGAGTCTGAAGAACAACTCGGCGAGTCCCAGTGAATCTTCAAGCTACTCGCCGAGTCTGATCATCCGACTCGGCGAGTCCACGCCATGCAGTCGACCAAACTGCTTCCTGAGATACATATTTCTCCGAATATACAAACATAGGACCTTCTGGACCTATAAGGGGTACTAATACAGGGTTATAAACGTTGGATAACAACACAACAATCCATCTAATCTCCAAATGGGTTTCACAAACCCTAATCCCATAACACATCAACATAGCAGAGGATAATTCGAGTTCTTACCTGAATATTGTATCCTCTGTGTCCCCAATCCTCAGAATGTGACTCCCTTGCTGCTCCTTTAGCCAATCCCTTCTCTTCCTTGCACAACAATTCTTCCAAGATCAACAATGGCCCTAAGACTTTGCTCCAGATGCACCCACTCGATTTAGGGTTCTTCCCAGAAGGCTAAACTGAACAATGACGGCCAATGAGTGCCTCTTATACGTCCCAACCTGAACGGTTAGGGTTTTTCGCTAACAGCGTAGACTCGCCGAGTCCATATCGGACTCGTCGAGTCCAGTCGCGAACCCACGACCCGGTCTGCGATCCTACTCGGCGAGTCAAGGCTCCAACTCGCCGAGTCCCTTCTTAAAACACCCCCATATCATAATTATATCAATATTTGAAATTCCGGGCTGTTACAACTCTCCCCCACTAGAACTAGACTTCGCCCTCGAAGTCTCACTCTAAAAATAGTCCCGAATGCTGCTCCCACATACCACGTTCCAGATCACAGTTCATTTCCGATCCCCTCCGATGCTGCCACTGAACTAACACCCGAGGTATCTCCTTATTCCTCAGAACCTCGATCTCCCGTTCTCTGATGACCACTGGCTTCTCGGCATAATTCAGCTTGCATCCACCTGAATGGCTTCTAATGGAACCACTGCTGACTCATCCGCTATACACCTCTTCAACTGCGACACATACCAGTGTCATGGATCCGTCCCAATTCCGTTGACAGCTCCAAACGATAGGCCACCCTTCCTACCTTCGCACCTTCACGAAAAGGCTCAACATACCGGGGCCCCCCATTTACCCCTCTTCCTAAATCGAAGCACCCCGTCAGAAATACGAGGTCGCTGACCTTAATCACATACTCGTAACGGCGTCTGCCTGCATAACTTTCCTGTTAACTCTAAACGATCACTTACTCTCTTTAACCTGCTGAGTCTGCTTTGCCAACTAAAGTACGAACTCTGAACTGCTCATCACTCTCTGTAATCGGAAATTACCCAAGATGCACTCTGCTCCAAATCTCAACGATCACTCAACCCATAAGGGTTAGGAAACCCTGAACCACCGGATCCCCGATCCAAAGCCTACTTTGCCCATTCCGGACCGACTGAGAGATCCATCCTCCCTCTCAGATCAACTCTCACAAGTTCTCCCCTTGCCACTACATACACATATTGAACTAGTCCCAACACCCGCAGGTGGAAAGACCCGATACCCTGATGATATCCTCGAACATCTCCCAAGCTGAACCACTACATCCACCCTACACTCTGATCAGAATCACACTGAGAATTCCAGATTCTCTATTCCCTTGCATCCATCCTGAGTCTCGTCAAACATCCCAACCGGATGGGTTCCTACTCCACTTCCGCGAACACGATGCTCACAACCATACTCGAAATACTCTATCCATAGCTCTGCTCTGCAGCTCTCAGTTTTGTGAACTTGCACCCCTTCGGAGTTACACCTTCCTCTTTTCCTTTTTCCAAGGAACCCTCTTGGCCATAATGCCACTCCACCCGGTGCCACGGTGCTCGCCCCAAGCGACACCACCCTTTTCGCGTAACCGCTAACCGCATACTCTGGTTCCCATTGCAGGGGCTCTCAATCCCATGCACTCTCTCCACTCATCAGAATCACTGCCTTAGCTAAACAAGATCACTAACCCGGGGCCAGACCTTCCAATGCAATCACACTGCACATACGCGATCCGCAAATCTCAAACTGATCCAGCAATACCAACAGAGTCTCCAGTATGACTGGACCGACTCTCATAACACATACTAGCCACTCGAGGCTATATCTCTGTGGGTCCGTACACCCAACTCTGCGAACCTTCAGGTTCTAACTCTGGGAACCTTCCGGTTCCAGCTCTAGAAACATGCACAACATAATCCCGCGGGATTAATGCAGTACAACCAGCACGTACCTCAAACGTACCAATACTCTGATCGCAAAATTCCGTTTACTTACTCAAGCTCGATCCCGACCTCCTCTCAGGCCTCCACAATCAAATGCCCTAGGTCTGTACCTCGCCCCGCATACCCAACACTCGCTCTCGTCGGCCTATACTTTGCACTGACAAACACTGCTGAATCCCGGCAGCTAAGCACCCTCACATACTCATCGATCTCCCGGAGAATTTTCTAATTCTCCCCCACTAAAGCACTGACTAACTGCCACCGATCGTCATTAACGACCTTTCAGAACAATCCTGCACAAAAGGACATTTACCCACTGACTGCTTCCCACAAGCATAAGCAACCCTCAGCAAACGCATCTCCTCCCTGATCGATCCACTCAAAAGAGTCCGATCTTTCAATTATCCACTCCACAACTGCAGATGCTACCCGTCATTCAACCCAGTGCCGCATCCCCACTATCAACCCTCACGAACGATGACCAACGGAATTCCCAAGCAATATTCCATAACCAAACCCACAACCTGCCAAAGGTTGAATACCACCTCGAAAACCGCACAAAGTTACCGGCACTAAAACACCAGACTATAACCATACCAAACCATCAGGGAACAACGAATGCCAAAACGAAACCTGAAGCACCAATCCATAACCATGCCAATCCCGCGAAACAACGACTACCGCATCGAAATCCACACTACCAGCACAAACATTACGCCCCAAACAACGCAAGCTAATCAAGACATCAAGACAGCATCATACCCGCAGCTGCCTCCGGCACTGCTCCGTCTCCCTCTGCCGCAAGCCGATAAGCACAACCCTGAGCCCTTGGGCTCTACTCCATCCTGTCCTCCTCCTGAACTCCTCAAGGTGGCCGGTGCTAGAGCCTGCACCGATCCTGCAAAAGCTGTGGGCATTTGACCCTCAAATGTCCAACCTGCCGACACTGATAACAAATCCTGGAATCCCGAATTGGCACTGACTGCCGACAACCCCGTGCACCATGCCCCTCCTTTCCGCACTCGCGGCATGCACCATTGGGCCAACAAGCTCCGGTGCCATCTCTCTCACACTTCCCACAAGTGTGACCGCTCCGATCCCCCATTTCAACGTCTACGGTCCTGAACCGTTTCGGCGCCGACTGCGACTGCATCGGGGCCTGCCTCATCTCACGCAACTGCAACTCAACCTCTAGCTCACGCCACATGGCGGCCTCCTGTCACGGTCTCGCGCCTCTGCGCAGACACGAACTGTCTGATACTCCCCCTTGAGCATACTCGGATATCGGGACATCTGAGCCTGCTCCGGAGCGAACTCAGGGCGAAACATCGCCCTCCCAATAAACATCCTGGTGATCTCAGTCACCGACTCTAAATCCTGCTTCAGCTCAAGTAATTCCCGAGCCAATCTCTCCTTTTCATCTCGCGGAACATAGCGAGTACTGAACATCCCTCTGAATTGATCCCATGAAACCGCAGCCCTCTGCGCATCGGAAAATGACCTCGTGGTCAACCTCCACCAATCCTTCTCCCCGAGCCTCAATAGGTTCAGAGCACACCCCACCCTCTGATTAGCAGGGCATAAACTCGTGGAGAAACACCCCTCCATGTCTGATAACCATCTCATAGCAACAATCGAGTCCTGAACTCCATCGAATGTGGGAGGCTTCGCACAATAGAAGTCCCGATACTGAAAACCCCGACTAGTCCCTTTCTTTGCCGTTGCTACAGCCGCTGTAACCGCCGCGGCAGCCGTCTCTGCGAAAGCCGCATATCGCTCATCAAACTACTTCAATCATAGTGGTCCTGATCGACCCAAACAATTCTGGCGACTCCGCCCGCAACCATGCAGCAACCTCATCACGCCGGATCTCGCGAATCCTCGCATCCTGCTCGTTCGTGCTCGTCCGATCGATAACCGGATAACAAGATAGCCACAAGCATCATCCAATACGAACCATGGTACTCATCCCATGACATCCCTCCTCAACATGCTTCGGTGTATGGTACCTGAACCATAGCACCACTCCTCAATCTGCTCCAATGTGTAGCACTCGAGCCACAACATCTATCTCAAACTGTTCCGATGTATGGTGCCCTGACCATAACATCACTCTGTATCTGATCCGATGTATGGTATCCGAACCATAACATCACCCCTCAATCTGTTCCTTAGGACCTTTAGAATGCCCCCTGTATCAAGTATGGGTCCTCTGCTTTCAGTAGTACGGGCCCATACTACCTGCCACATCTACCCATACTTTCCACACGGACCATTCCAGAGTTCCTAAGTAGCTGATAAACCTGCTCTTTCACCAATCTCATCGCGCGTGCTCGCTTTCCAGCGAAATCCTCTACTCTACCAGCGCACTCATTTGGCTAGGTTTACTCCCTAGTCCCTTCCGCCGTCCTCCCACTTCTTTGCTATCAGCTGCTGAAGAGTTCCTAATGATGCCAGCCCTCTACCTCCTGAGTATCGTCATACTCACTTAGTAGCTGACTCCCATCATCGACAACTCCACAAAGCACAAAGCAAGCAGCATTCGAGCATTGAAGCATACATAGGACTCCCCATCTGTGGTAGCTCCACCTTCTCGGCTCATCCTCGGAAGTACCTCTGTACTCCGTAGCTTTACCCCTTGTGCATCCTAACTAGATGCTCTCACTCATCACATATACACAGAAGCATAACACACATATAACAGCAAACCCTAGACTAAGGCATCACAAATCAGGCCACTCTAGTCCTAAGATGTGAAATACTTAGCCTGTCTCTAGCATGCAATAATATCTCATAAAGTGCATAATAGATATTTCATAATACAAAAGTAAGAGTATTTTGGGAAATCACCGTTTGGCTCTGGCTGATTGTACACACTGCTCTTTCTTGCTTTCTCTTTGAACTCTTTTTCACTTTTAGAAAACCATTTATTTGGAAAACTTTTTCTTACCTCCTCAGTTTGAGTCCAGATTTACCCGTAGGCGCGTCCGAATCCCTCAAACCAAGGCTCTGATACCAATTTGTAACACCAAGATTTCCAAAAAATAAAATTTTCATTTAATTAATCAATTTAATATTAAAAACACTTGTTTAGAATCTTATTCACATTCAAATTACAAAACGTAGTTTCATTTCCGTTATAAAAGAAGACCAGGATCCTCCCAAAACACAACTCTTTCTTCGGTGTGTACAATCGAACCGTTGCCATCCCGCGTTACTGTATTAACCTGAAACAACATAACATAAACAACGTAAGCACGAAGCTTAGTGAGTTCCCCAATATACAACTTACGCACATACGCCTTTCCAGGCCCGACCTTCCGGTCCATGTGTCTCAGGGGACTTCCGTCCCTGCTGGGTAAACCTTCCGGCCTTACCCACGCCGACCTTCCGGTCCATCACACATCCTCCGGTCCATGTGTCTCAGGGGACTTCCGTCCCTGCTGGGTAAACCTTCCGGCCTTACCCACGCCGACCTTCCGGTCCATCACACATCATATCGCCTTCCGGCCCATAACATATTCGCCTTCCGGCCCATAACATACATAGCACATATAACATATAACATACCACATATAGCATACATATCACATATCATATCCGACCTTCCGGTCACACAGTCAAACCCTTCCGGGTACAGTATAGTGAGAAGACTCACCTCGCGGACACTAGAAGATAGCAACTCCTAAAGTCCCTTGCACTTGATCCTCCGAGCTACAAGCTCCCTGTAACATCATATATCCCTTATTAATACTTCTACCTTCCACATTAACTGACCCTAAGAAATCACACCAGTCAACTCTGGTCAACAGCCCATTGCCAGCTCGACTGGACTCGGCGAGTTCCCTGGCGACTCGGCGAGTCTGGTCGTCCTTCAATCATCTAAGATTCCCCTTCTACTCGTCGAGTATCCTCTTTGACTCGACGAGTCACTCCTGGAAGAATCGCGGGGCCACCCCGACTCCACTCGCCGAGTCTGAAGAACAACTCGGCGAGTCCCAGTGAATCTTCAAGCTACTCGCCGAGTCTGATCATCCGACTCGGCGAGTCCACGCCATGCAGTCGACCAAACTGCTTCCTGAGATACATATTTCTCCGAATATACAAACATAGGACCTTCTGGACCTATAAGGGGTACTAATACAGGGTTATAAACGTTGGATAACAACACAACAATCCATCTAATCTCCAAATGGGTTTCACAAACCCTAATCCCATAACACATCAACATAGCAGAGGATAATTCGAGTTCTTACCTGAATATTGTATCCTCTGTGTCCCCAATCCTCAGAATGTGACTCCCTTGCTGCTCCTTTAGCCAATCCCTTCTCTTCCTTGCACAACAATTCTTCCAAGATCAACAATGGCCCTAAGACTTTGCTCCAGATGCACCCACTCGATTTAGGGTTCTTCCCAGAAGGCTAAACTGAACAATGACGGCCAATGAGTGCCTCTTATACGTCCCAACCTGAACGGTTAGGGTTTTTCGCTAACAGCGTAGACTCGCCGAGTCCATATCGGACTCGTCGAGTCCAGTCGCGAACCCACGACCCGGTCTGCGATCCTACTCGGCGAGTCAAGGCTCCAACTCGCCGAGTCCCTTATTAAAACACCCCCATATCATAATTATATCAATATTTGAAATTCCGGGCTGTTACAACACTAACGAGAATTATGTAAATGTTTGCGGATCAGTTGCACACAACAAATAGTAAATTAATGAACTATTCTTTAGTTAGTATACAAATTTTGTTTGAATATGTAAAATGATGAAAAAGAACATGTTTACATAGTATTGGTATATTTGTTGTTTTACATAACAGTTCCTCTTTTATTATTTATACTCTTATAAAATTTTATATCAAGATTCAAAGGTGGTAAAAGTGTAAAACAAGTAGTATTCGTATGTGCAGCAGCATCGATTTGAACATTCAAAAAAGTTTTTTTAGTATGTATGCTTTGAAGCTGATTAGTAAGTTTATGAAAAAAATAAAAATAATAATAATAATAAAGAATATCGGCAAAGACGCATGTAGGGAATAAACATGTTCTGGTGCTTTGTATAAGGCATAAGATGAGCAGTACAATATAAAACTTACAGATCAACTTGTTGATGCAGTTGTGATTAAGAACTTAAACAAGTATAGTCAGTCTTATTTTACTTTTTCGAAGAAACAAAACCTCCAAATCCCAACATAGCTGCAACATCAGGGTCCACCTCGATTTCCTCCTCTACTGCCTTCTCTTTCTGTTAAAAAAAAACACAACACATCCTTCCTGCATTACTATTTATTTCTTATTATCTTTATTATATAACTTTTATTAAGTGGGGCCACAAAAGTTAGTGAAAATTATATTACCTTCTTTTATTTTTTCCTTTCTCGCCTTTGACGCTTCTTTTCCTCCTCTTCTTGCTGTTGTTTTAAGATCCGGTCATCAAGATCTGTTTTTTATATAATAACATCAGCTACCAAGTCTTCACAAAATGGATCTGGGGAGGGTATTCATGTCTTTTGCACTGACTGAATCCATCCCTATCCCTATCCCTTTCTTTCATCACCTTTTTGGGTGGGACATAATTGTAATTTTTTATTACATTTTTTAATAAAAGTGGGTCTAACCTTGCATTCTCTTTACCATGATCCAACCTCTCCTGCTGGAGCTATCCTAACATAGGCACCATTTGATGTGATACCTGCAGCTGAAGGCGGACCTGCCATGGGTGGTGGCACAGGAGTTGCCACCACATGTGCCACCTAGACTGCTTGCGTGCCCATTGGCGATTCTAAAATCCCAGATTTTAGCCCCTGTGAAGTAAAAATGATTGTGAATGAATCAAAATTAACTTGGAACTATGTCAATGTCAGAGTAATTCATATGCAAAAATCCACCGAATAGAAAACTAAACACAACTCAAGATCTTAGCTTTTTTCCCCTTTAAATATGTGATGTCGTATTTACCTTACAATAAATTAACAATGATCTAAAAAAACACTATTATATTTAACATTTTCATCTTCCTATGCCAACAGATAATCATCTCTAACCAGTTTCATATTCAGATGATAAAGTAACTTCATATAATAATTACTATATATCATATATTCAGCATTAATTATATATACAATAGTTCTGTGGCTTCTGGCTGAGGTGTTGTTTGTTCTTCAATAATCGGTTCACATTTCTTCTCAAAACCCCCTTCAGTTTTATTGTCAGCTTCAGGCAGTGGCAGAGGCGTAATAACCACATGTGATGCTGGATCTGTTGGAATAGGAGCATTTGAAGCCACTATCTTTTTTTTTCCTCTAGACCTGGTAGTGCAAGCCTTGCACTGCACCATTATAGATGAATGCTTCATTATTTAAACCATTAAAAAAATAATATATATATATATATATATATATATATATATATATATATATATATATATATATATATATATATGTGGATAGATTCATGTACCTTGCAAAAGCACTGGCAAAGTTTCTACATTCAGCTCTCATTGGACATGCATTATAGCTTGGTTTACTTTTTGTGCAAAAAACCTTTCCAAATGTAATCATCTGGTAGTGTAGCTCATATCTATCAAAGAAGCACATATTAGTGATTATCTTTTTATATTTTATGATGTATGTATAGTTACAAAGTTACAATGTCAATTGATCCAACTTGCACAGTATGGGCCAAAGATATTTCTGAATGGAATGCAACACTAGATACATCTCAAGTAGATGCAGTTGTAGGGACTCTGGTAGTGGTTGCAGAGGAACCCACCCCGGTCTCACTACTATCCTCCCAACATTTGTGTCCACCTGGCAAACATGATATCATGAATATGTAAGAGTAAGACTTCACTAACATGTCAAATTTTATAAAGTTTCATTTTTTGAAGTTTGAACATTGACTTACACGAAAGGCAAGATGATGAAGTGTCAATAGACATTGCCTGCTTTCTCAAGCTGTCCCAGTTCATTTTTATATTTCTTTCATCCTCAGCTATCCGCTTTTTTCCTTGGACGTATTTGCCCCTGCCCCACTTGTTGATTCTTTAGATCTTCTACTTCAGAAACTTAACTTATTGTATGTAATTTTTAAACCAGTTTTTTAAACACAACATACATTATTATTCTCCTCAGTAGTAATCTCCTCAACATCCAAACTAAATTCCAGAACAACAGATGCTGCTTTTTCCACCGTATCTTCACTCTGCATAATGATGGTATTGTTTGTTAGATCAGTAGACATGTCCTTATCCTGCAAATACCAGCAAATAATATAAGAGAGAGAGAGAGAGAGAGAGAGAGAGAGAAGTAAGCATGAATAAGGAAGTCCTTAAGATTTATGAAATAGTAGAATTCTAGAAGAAATACCAGACTGCATCGACAATGACAACCAGCAATAAAACACAATAAACTCTCTTCTCTCTCTTTCTGCTCGTTTTTCTTTTCTTTCACATTTACTATTCAGTCTTGTCGCGGACACACACACACACACCATCTGGGAAGTAGGACGACGTGAACGATGGTGGAGGTGATAGCCGACGGTGGCTGGTTTAGGGCTTTTAGGGAATATGAGATATTTTTGTTCAGAGAGAGAAAGTGGAATCGATGAGAATGTAAGCTTCGGTTACTGTATACCAAAAAAACCGATGTAAGCTTGAACGAAAGTAGAATCGATAAGAATGTAGAGAGCCCCAAATTGAAACCTTGTCCAGTAGAATTGATTTGAGAGTGAGTGTTGGATTTATTGCTTCCCTTTCCCGGTTCGCTTACCCTTTAGTTACCCTAGTCAATCGATTCAAGCTTTCACGAAAAACCCTAGGTAGCAACTGATGGAGACAAAAAGGATGGGGCGAAGGTAGGATTGGATCCAATTTCAAAGAGTAACAGCAAATTTCACTAAAAACCCTTTCCCGGTTCGCTTTCAATAAAAAAACCCTAGGTAGTGACCGAGAGAGACAAGAGGGAAAGGAAGAAGCATTGATAATCTGGTCAAGAGGGAAAAAAGAAAAAAATCTGGGATTTTAAATTTTTTAGTATTTCATTTTTCCCCCCGATGGAACGCGCGTTCCATTAAAAATTATAAAGTGACATCTTTAGACGACGCACGCTTTATTATAGGTGCCCTCCGTGTTTTTATTTTTCTTCGTTTAGACACTAATTTAAGGGCACTCAGTAATGCGCGACATAAATCCTTAAATTTTTTGAAGAGACGATACTTTTTTAATGTCACTCCCTTTTGCGTAACATAAATCAGTGAGTGTCGTTGTTTGCACGTCGTAAAAGGGTCTTTTTCTTGTAGTGATTGAAAAATCTATGACTAGATTAGAAACTTTTATGCAAAAGGATGTTCAAAGGAATGTACTTTGAGTGAGAGACATCATATCTAAGGAATTGTCTTGTAACAATCTCCGATAAAGGACTTTGTGATATCATTGACAATAGTCTTTGTGATTTTGGTGCAGTGAAATTACGAAAGGATAAATTGCATAGAATGTTAGAATCTAGCGTATTCTATAAGTAGCAAGAATTTGATATTCTTTAACTTATGGAAAAGGATTTGGAGTTGTGAAATGAAAATGATTGGAAATGTGTTCAATATGATCTATTTCACAAAGAAAGAACCATAGGTAAACATTGTGTGCATGCTGGGAGCATGGGACAAGTGTTGTAATTCAAGTAAGAAGTTGATTAACCGAAACAACAAATAATGAGTAATCGATATGGTGATAAATAAAAGGTGTTTTATTTATGCTCAAAGGGTTGAGGCCATATGGGATTAGTATTATTCTTGTGTTTCACATTTGCATGTTTTGACTTCCAGAATAATTGAGTTTATTAAGAATAATCGAATTATTCAAACGGGCCACAGTCGTTCATATGTTGGAAGTAGATATGAATGAAGAATGTCGTGAATTGGTGTGTGGATTGTCTAAAAGAGTATTACACATAAGCAAATGTTTGCTGCAACGTTCATGAGTGCTTATGAATATGATTTGAGCATTGGATTAAATCCACGCTCACTTGGATCACTCCATGGATTGTATCACGAGTGATTGGTGAGACGATAACATCTTATATTCTTGAAACTAAGATGTGTGAGTTGTATCTTGCAAATCGGTTGCACATTGATAATATGTAAACGCACTAGTAACTTGGTGTTATAAAACATATTGTTGTATGTGATTTGGTTAGTAAGTGCAAGCAAGCATTGTATCAAAGTTTATCCGTTCCTTTTTTCCAAAGTAGGATAAAAGCGATATCTTTGGGCCCCTCGATGGTTTTGTGATGACAAACGTAAATGCTCGGCCGGGCTAGGGCTAATTTGATTTGTTCAATTAGTCAGTCGTCATAAATCGGGAATCGAGATATAGTACAAAGAGAATGATTTGAAATCATATCACATATGATATCTAGAATGGAGGAATATATGATCCCTTATCTAAGGACACGCGTATCTGATATGATCAGAGTTGACAGCGGCTTTGGAAAGCTACGATTACAGATCAGGATCTGAAGTCATACGCGGAATAGTTATTAGACTTATCCAAGTGGGAGACTGTTGGATTAGTGTCTAAGTCCATAACTATTTTGGTATGTACTTGACCCGATGGTGCATGGTCCTTTTGGGTTGCCTTCACCAAAGCAACTTGATTGGAGAATTAAATAGAGAGAGAGGTTATTATGATTTATTAATATGTTATAAGAATAATATATTAAAGGAGAAATCATATTTGTTTAATATTGGTCAATAATTAATTAAGAATTAATTTTGTGATCAAGTGTAATTAATTAAACTAGAGGGGCTGAATTGTAATTATGTGATAGTTACAAAATAAGGTAAGGATTATCTTAAATATAGGGTGAACGAATTTAAGGAGATAATGCCTTAGAATTCGACCAGGATAAGGGTTTCTAAGACTTATCTTATGGTTGCTTGGTGGGCAAGCAACTAGATAAGGATAAGGACTAAAACCCTAATCTTTACACCTATATAAACCCCCTAAGGCTCATGAATTCGTCTAAGCCTTCCCAAGAAGTCCTAAGGACGAATTCCTACCTCTCTCCTCTCTCTTTATACCTTCTCCATTTGCTCTTGGTGTTTGTAAGCCATTAGAGGAGTGACAATTGTGACTCTAAGCCTTCCAAAGTCAATTCAAGGAGCAATTAGGATTGTTATTGCTACATAACAATCAAGGTAATATCATAAACCTAATTATATGTTAATATTGATTTCCATATGCTAGAATTAGGGTTTATAGTCTTGGATTCAAAGCATATACAATAGAGAAACCTAGATCCAAGCATTAGGGTTTGTATGAGCACATAGGATGTCTTATGACCAAAACCCATCAGTCAACACATAACACAACTAATATGCATACATATAATCACATCATACTACAGGTAGTCCTACAGATCTACCTAACTGGCATAACAACTAGCATGCAGACAATCAGACTAACTATAGGTCGTTAAGCATAACCACATATGATCTACCAGGAGACTGATCTAACAGATCATACTAGCACATCAGCATCCTATCTACCAGGATGCCGAGCTATCATATCACAATAGTAACTATCTTAAATAAAAAATCAAAGGGCCAGACTTGGTGCCTTAAACCCTTGAGTATAGTGAGGATAACTCACCTTGCAATGCCAGATGGAACCAAGAAATCACGCTCCCGAAACACCGCCCCAAACTCCAACACCTATAACCATTAATGATCCAATTCATAAATATCCTCTTACCAATTACTCTCAAAAGTCAAACTGGTCAACCCTTGGTTCGAAGTCAAAGTCAACTGTCAAGGTCAACAGTCCATGTTGACCTCAACTCGTCGAGTACCCTCAGCTACTTTTCGAGTTCCTTGCATAACTTGCTAAATCGCTGAGTCACCATGCCATTCGCCGAGTCCAAGGCAATCTTCATCAGACTCGCCGAGTTGTTCATGCAACCCGTCAAGTTCATGACCATCTTCATATGACTCGCCGAGCCTACCATGCGACTCGCTGAGTACCTTCAGTCCTTCATCCATACAGATGCCTTTTAAGCCATGTCAAGGCGCCCTACTACAGATCCAAGCTCCCAAGGCATTCTTATCACATAAAGTTGCAAACTTTACGTGCATGCAAGGGTCTAATGACTCAAAATGCCAAAACCAAGCTTGAAATGGGGTTTTACACTTAAGGAGGGGTTCATGCTTGCTAAAGCTGATAGCTTTATAGACTTATAAATTAAAGAGAGTTCAGATCTGAAGTTACAACTTCAGATCTAAGCTCATACCCAAGAATAGCTTCATAACCAAGCCAAGAAGCCCTAACTTCATCCAAAGAGATCTAGAAAGGAATGAGGCCAAGATCATGAATTGATACCTCAAATGAAGCTAGCTGAGATAGACTTCATACCGACAAACATTCTTGCTTCCAACTTGTCGATCTTCAAGCTTCTTGCATCAAGGTCATCTTTCCAAGCTTGAAATTTACACTAATTTGGAGCACACATGCGAATTAGGGTTTCTGGACTCTCAAGAGGCTGCAAAGGAACTAAGGGAGGCTAATGATCCCTTAAATAGGGGGCCAAACCCTGGAAATTAGGGTTTCACCCTCCAGCTCCAACTCGTCGAGTCACTCTTCCGACTCGGCGAGTTGGTCACTTAAACACGTGGCCAAAACCCGTTGCTACTCGACGAGTCAAGCGACCAACTCGTCGAGTAGATCTTGAATTCATGAGAATTCATAACAATAAATTGGTATTCGAGAATCAGGGCGTTACAATTCTCACCCACTTGAACTAGACTACATACTCAAAGTCTGCTGCAGTGAACATCCTCGAACAGTGCTCCCGCGCTCTGCCTTCGGCTCCCACGTCCACTCGGATCCTCTTTGGTGCTCCCACTGCACCCTTAACAAAGGTACCTCCTTGTCCCGTAGAACCTTCACCCCTCTGACCATAATGGCCATAGGCCTCTCCACATAATCCAGGCGCTTACCGACCTGAATGTCATCCAACGATACTACCGCCTCCTGATCCATAACGCACTTTCGCAAGTGTGAATCGTGAAAGGTGATGCAAATCCCAAACGAACCTTTTAAAAAGGCCTAACATACAAGCCACTTTGCCAACTGACAAAATCCTAATGATCCAACGTATCAGAAACCCAACTTTCCCTCTTCCTGAGGCGAACCCTTTGTGCTGACAGGACAATTGTCCCTCAACATCATACAAAATCAATCCACTGAAACACGAACACTCACGCCTGGCTCAATCAGCCTCGGGTTGGAATGTCTGGCATGCCTACGACGGGTCCAGTCATCCCTAGGATGGAATACTCTCGCATTCCGCACATGTTTGGCTCAGTCAACCCTCGGGTTGGAATACCAAACATATCAGGTCCAATCAATCAAAGGGTCTGGTCATCCCTAGGATGGAATACCCTAGATTGGAATACCCCTATGAACATAACTCGGGTCTACTCATACTTGAGATCCAAGGATCTATCCTTGCGTCTCATCCACCATTCCCTGATTCGTCACAACCGAGTGCAACTCCCCCGAATCTTCAACAATACATCCAATCTGAACGCTCCTACAATAGACATAACCAACACAATCTTTATGCCCACAGCCTATGACTGGAATACCCTTACATGGTCCTCAGCATAGGTTTGGATTGCCTTTGAGCCCACAGCATGAGTCTGGTATGCCCTCCCCGGCCCTCAGCTCATGACTGGAATGCTCCCGATGACCGACCGACATTACTGTCGTCACTTCAGTTGCCAACACTCCGACCCTGCGGATATCCACTTTCCTCTGCCACTCGAAGGGCCTAATCGCCGTTACTCTCATCAACGAGCAACATAACAATACAAAAACTACTACCACACATGAATCCCAAGTCATAAACCCACTTCAACTCTTCCTGCTACCATATGACGTTTCTCAAGAGAAGTTGAACCTCCTTGGTCCCAACTTGTTTGCCCATAACCTGAACATCGGACACCTCACTGATTACTGAACCAAAACACATACACACACAAACGGCAGTCCCACGTGTCTTCCCGAGAAGAAACCGACTGGCTGGACCTGCTTCCACGCCCTGCCACCAACTCCTACCAACATAATGAATGTTACATGACCCACGTCAGCCTCACATCCTACCTGGTCTTTAGTGACCCATCTTCTCCTTATTTTAGACACGCTATGGATCTATCACAGATGAAACCAACCCAAGACACATCACAATAACTCAAATCGTCATCGACATACCTACCACTACCAGCCAACCAACACGGCCCTCATATCTAACCCATATCACCCCCTTAGGGTTAGGATACCGACATGTCTAATCAATTCAACTATCAAGTCGAAATTCTTAGGGTTTGTTGGCCTACCGCCTCAACCCTACCGCTCCCATCGAGCCTCCGTGCCTACGAATTATAGTCGACCCACACCGGGTGTCTTAGCCTACTGCATAGAGCAGGACCACCTCAACCCTATCCAAATGCGATAGACGATCATGAGAAAGATCTAACACGGTTCCCAGAACCTGAATGATAGGATATTCTAATCCCAAACCTTCCCAAAACTGACTAATACACATTCGGATCTACCTCCAGTCCCCAACTGGAGTATTACCTGATCCAAGAAGATAAAACCTCGGAGACACTCCGAACCGCTGGGATCACCAAGATCCTTAGCACTCTATCTGATCTCTAACAACAACTTCCGATCAAACCAAAATACATTGGAGTCTTCAGCCTATTCCAGCAACATGTTCAATACTTGGGGACAGACCTACTGAATGATATAGCATATCAGTATACCCAATACCCGCACATAGTTCTACAAACACATACAGAGTCTTCAGCATGACTGGACCACCTTACCAGACCTTCAGTCTATCTGGACCACTCTCAGAACCTTCAGTCTTACTGGTATGCCCCACTAGCCTTTAGTCTATCCGGGCCGCTCTAAACTGTTGAGCACCTCCTTGGACCTCCTTCCTGATGCTCTCTTCCATGCATCCTATTCTCACCCACTTGGGGCTTCGAACTCCGGATCTACTATGTGGGCTATATCCCCAGCCTAACCCTAGGCCTCATGTCGATCGCCCACCCTCTCAGAAATCTGTGGTCTGATCCCTGACCCTCATGACCACCACATACGCTAAATAACCCACACTCCTGTGTCGAATGCACTGTTGAGACCTGGCATCTAACAAAACCCTCAATCTATCAATCCAAAAACCCTCAGAGTCGAGCATGCCCTCGACCGAATACTCTAACTGAACTTGATTCTTGACTAAAACTCCAACCTAGTTCCCTAACTTTTGTTATCAAGAACCCAGTAAACATGTTCTTATGATGGAGAGTTTTTCCGAACCCCCAATCAACACAACCCTCAAACCAAGCAGCCACTAGGGCCTCCATTCTCCCTATCGGGTTGTGAAACTTATCCCCGTTTTAAAACCACTCTTACTTCCGCATCTCAGGGTAACACTCCCCCACTTAGATTCGACTAATCCTTCATAATACATGAAAATTGGAGGATTCTAAATCCTTCTCGCTTCCCAACGATCGATCTGATAACAACCAACTCTTTCCCACTAGTTCTCCATTGCTAGATAATCCCAATCGATCACATACTTCTAAGAACCAGATGAACACTTCTTGAATCCCAGTGAAACTGTCAGCCACTAATGCTTGAACGACCCCACACTCATGTTCCGTAGATCAACAGATAAATGCTCCAACTAACACCTCGGCAACGAACCCCTTCCATTGTCACTTTAGTCTGTCAATCACTAACGGTTGCTAACCACTGAATCCTGACAATGCTGAATAACCCTTCTGTGGGACCCTATCCGCAGGCCTCCCATATAATACCCCCTTTTCCACAAGTGTCCCAAACAAGCTTCCCGCTCTCAGGCTCTAGAAATCATTCTCTTCTGGGTTCGCACCCTAACTCTCATACCAGCTCAAACGCCCACAACTGAACTGCAGCAGCTGAAACAACCTCTTCCCTAAACCGGGCTACAAACTACTCCCAAGACATAGTCTACAATCCTGAAAGTGTAATAGATTGCACAACCAATCCTTTCCATCCGATACAAGAGATCCAAGGCAAACCGGTCCTCACAAATATTTATGCCACATTGACCGTCTTGTGCTCACTGGCGCTGAATAATGTTGCCTATTCCTGCAACTAACTGGCCCCGAGCTGGAATACAACCTGATCCTGGGGTCACAAGTCTGCTCACTCCTTCGAGTTCGAAATAATGAGAGGGCACAATCCTTGTCCTACAAAACGACAATCCAATCCATCAATTAATCATTCCACTTCCAGCTGCAAAATCTCAGCTAAACATCATCACCACTCCCTTCCGGAGTCCCCGCGACTCATAATCCGGTCTCAAGCAAACCCCCGGTACTGGAAAGCTCGTCCAGCTCCTCTCCCTTCCCGTCGTTACAGATGTTTAAGCTGTCGCGGCAACCGTCTCGGCAATGGCTGCATAGCGCTCTCCGAAATACTCAACCGTAGCGGTCTTAATAGACCCGACATCTCCTGAAACTGCCCCCAGACAATCTTGATCACCTACTCACGGATGATCTCACTAACATGATCCCTTGAAAATGCTGGCCTATCATGGCTGCCCGCTCCCGATCCTAACCTGGATCCGGTCTCAAGACGTCTCAAATATTCCATACCATAACTGGGAACCGACTCCCAACCCAACCCTAGGAGTTGTGACTTCCTTCATATGCTTATGGGTCCTGTGCTTTCAGTAGTACGGGACCATACTACCTTCCACACCTACCCATATTTGTCTCAAATATCAACACAACACCCTACCATATACATATACATAGCGAGCAATAAATCCTCACTCCTAGAGGAATGCTAAATATCTCATAATTGGCCTCCCGGCCTCTCACTACCTACCCATCCATTGAACTTCCACCAACCCCTGCAGCACCAGTGTATGCTAGCCATACAAAACCCTGGACCATATAGACTTTCGAATATCCAATCTTACCCTAAGCCCTAATCAATAAGAACAGAACATAAGTCCAGATCAAACATTCTCAGGCTATAAGATCTTAATTATATACAACTGTGATGCATACACAAGAAACTACAGTAATGATGTCAGTCTCATATAAGGAGAACCCTAGGCTAATAGGCATCATGTAATCATGCAATTCTATCATGCGATTCCTGAAGATCCCTAGCCTAGTACTAGCATGTTGTTCTAACATATCACAATATCAAATAGTCGTATGGTATTTTGGGGTCTACTTACTGGTTCCGGTTGATCGTACACTTCGCATCCTCTTTTACTTATTTTGAAAACAATTTAAAAATCATTTTGAAAAGCTTACCTTGATTTGAGACTGGATTCACACGAGTGTTCCTCCAATTCACTCAAACCAAGGTTCTGATACCAACTTGTAACACCATAAAATTCGAGCAAATTTAAAACTTTTTAAATCATTTGAAACCATTCAATTATTACAATTTATTTTCAAAACAGTTTATACATCAGAGTTCCAAGAAATCATAATCATCAATCGAGGAAGTGTACGGTCACGCCTTCGCCTACCCACGACCATCTGCTGAACCTGAAACAATAAACTGAAACTGTAAGCCTGAAAGCTTAGTGAGTTACCCCCAAAATACCCATACACACAACCATACACATACATGAATGAACAACATACTATGGGTCCAGTCAACCATCAGGTTTGAATACCCCTGGCACTTAACCATCGGGTTGGAATGCCAACATACCGTAACACATATACAAATAATCAGTATGTACTGGATGCACAATTTTTCAGACTGGATTACCCCTGGGCCGACAGTGTGAGTCTGGATTGCCTTTCGGGCCCACAGCTCACATCTGGATTGCCATCATGCCCACAATATGAGTCTCCCTGAACTCGTATCTGGAATCCTCCCGAGCCCACAATACGAGTCTGCCTTAGCTCGTATCTGGAATGCTCTCGGGTTTGTTGGTTACCGCACGGAGCAGTTTCACCTCAACCCATCCGACATAATATGTCGACATATAACACAACTAATACGCATACATATAATCACATTATACTACAGGTAGTCCTATAGATCTACCTAACTGGCATAACAACTAGCATGCAGACAGTCAGACCAACTATAGGTCGCTAAGCATAATTACATCGGATCTACCAGGATACCGATCTAACAGATCATACTAGCATATCACCATCCTATCTACGAGGATGCCAAGCTAACATATCACAATAGTAACTATCTCAAATAACAAATCAAAAGGCCGACCTTGGTGCCTTAAACCCTTGACTATAGTGAGGATAACTCACCTTGCAATGCTGGATGGAACCACGAAATCATGCTTCTGAAACACCGCCCCAAACTCCAACACCTATAACCATCAATGATCCAATTCATCAATATCCGCTTACCCATTACTCTCAAAAGTCAAACTGGTTAACCCTTGGTTCGAGGTCAAAGTCAACTGTCAAGGTCAACAGTCGATGTTGACCTCAACTCATCGAGTACCCTCAGCTACTCGCCGAGTTCCTTGCATAACTTTCCAACTCACAGAGTCACCATGCCATTCGTCGAGTCCAAGGCAATCTTCATCAGACTCGTCGAGTTGTTCATCCAACCCGTCGAGTTCATGACCATCTTCATATGACTCGCCGAGTCTACCATGCGACTCGCCGAGTCCCTTCAGTCCTTCATCCATACAGATGCTTATTAGGCCATGCCAAGGCTCCATACTACAGATCCAATCTCCCAAGGCATGCTTATCACGTAAAGTTTCAAACTTTACCTGCATGCAAGGCTCTAATGACTCAAAACGCCAAAACCAAGCTTGAAATGGGGTTTTACACTTAAGGAGGGGTTCATGCTTGCAACTCAACAGGTTCACACGCATTCATCAATTTAGGGAAACATTAACCGACTCGCCGAGTTGTTCATCCAACTCGTCGAGTCTATGGAAATCTTCATCAAACTTGCCGAGTTGTTCATCCAACTCGTCGAGTTCAATGCCTATCTTCATATGACTCGCCGAGTCGACTATGCGACTCGCCGAGTCCCTCCAGCCCTTTAACCATGCAGACACTTTTCAAGCCATGCCAAGGCCCCAAATTGCAGATCCAACTTCCTTAGGCATGCTTATCACGTAAAGTTGCAAACTTTACGTTCATGCAAGGCTTTAAGACCCTAAAATGGCACAACTAAGCTTGCAATGAAGTCACATCCTTTAGAAAAGGCTCATACTGGACAAGGTTGATGGCTTTATGAATCTAGAAGCCAAGGGGAGTCCAGATCTGAAGTTACAACTTCAGATCTTGGCTTAAACACAAGAACCCTTTCCTAAACTCATGCACAAAAGGGTTTAGGAGAAAATGAGCCAAGGGAAAAACGATCTAATACCTTCAAGAGAGCCCTTTCTGATGCAAAACTTGAAACCCACAAATTCTTGCTTCAACTAGCTTGCTTCCCAAGTGATTCCTTCACCAAAACTCCCCTCCAAGCTTAAACCTCCAAAGAATACACAAAAACTCAAGTTAGGGCCTTTCTGGACTCTGTAGAGAGGCCAAGGGAGGCTTGTGCTTCTTTAATTAGGGTGTAAAACCCTGGGATTTAGGGTTTCATCTGCCAGCTCCTACTCGTCGAGTCCCTTCTTGGACTCGGCGAGTAGGCCACTAAAACACGTGGATCAACCTGCTGCTACTCGACGAGTAGGGCAACCAACTCGTCGAGTAGCCCTTGGAAATAAAAGAATTCTTATTTAAATCAATACTTGAGAATCGGGGCGTTACATTATGCATGTTTGTGTTGTTTATTTTATGCATTATTTTGTGTGGTTGATAAAATTAGTTTTTCACATGCTAAAATGATTTTGGACAAAATAAACATCACATGAAGTGTGAGGTTTCAAAATTAGACATAAGATGTAACAAGTTATTAATTTTAAAATAAAACCCGTTTTTATAAAATTGTTAATAACAGCAAATCTTGAAATACTCCATTATAAGTTTTAAAATGATGATTTTTGTAATGTATACAAACTCCAAATATATAAGTAATAAAATGAAGTTTTATTAAAGATATAAAAGGTTCAAATGAATTATTCAAACTTAATACCGGTTATTAAAAATGAATTGCGTCAAATTATATAAAAACTAGCTTTTTATATAGAACATTTAAAAGTGATTTTCTTTTGAATATTGATACCATGGTTTATTATATGCATGTAATAACCATGATATTATATGTTTTTAAACTGGAATTATAAAACATAAATAAAGACCTTTATTTTACAAACCTCAAATCTATGCAATCCTTTTGAAAAACACCTGCACGTATCTTGTATGCACTAGTGGGATAAAAGATACCTAACCGCTTAGTTTTTTCTTTTGATGGTCAGGGTGTCTTCGAGATTTCTATAACCAAGTTATAAGTCGATTACACAAGTTTTTCAAATTGGATGATATGATCGGAAATCTTTTGGGATAAAGGATACCTAAGCAAGAGAGTTCCGAGGTATAGATGGGATCAAACATGTCTAAGTAAATTTGTTATTAGCGATCCCATAAATCTAGGAATTATATAGTGAGATATAATTGATAATCGATATCTACCGAGTTGAATTCAAATGGATGGGATAAATGATACCTAACCATTTATTTGTTTTGCGACTTGGATCCTAGACTTTGATAATTAATGCTTTTGGAAACTAAAAGGGTATTGATTATTGAAGATTAAATATTGAAAATACTAAATCAATTTTGTTAAAAATTTTGTAGTTAAGTGATCCATTCTCATTATCATGTATTGTCATTTTTCTTTAGTTCCTTAATGAAATAATAACATTCAATAGATACAACTTCAATGAATGAGTTCATTTCTTAAGAGACAATCTCGTAAGAGATATGAAATTGTATACACTTAAAGGTTCTAGTCCTAAACTATTTACTTTGAGCAATTAAACTTGAACATGATACTTAGTAAAGGCATCACTGTGATTCTTAAGATGTTTCTAACATCAAGCTAGGAATAGTTATTCATGACTTCTAGGAAGTATTGGATAATTTAAACATGTATATCTGATGATATAATAGGTCAAGCAATATTCCAATAAATACAATGTATTTTATTTAAAACTAGTTTAAACACTGGAATAATGCAAGGTTAAAAGAATCACCTTGTGTGATCCCGGAGGCCCATGATTTATGGACTGAACACCTTTAAGCCCAAGAAATCTACTAACGCCCACATAAATAGATCTTGTTTCTTTTGTGAAGAAACTAGACACTGGAAGAGGATTTATTCCTCTTATTTTGAATGAAAGTCTAGAAGATACCAGTACTTCTTGTATCTACTAGATAGAACTCATACTTTTCATATAACACTTAGGTACTTAGTACTTAAATGTTAATCTAATATTTGTAGATGGCTTGCAAATATTTATTGAAGAGTAACCAAGCTGAGCACAATCAATTTGGACTACACTCTAGAAGTTTAGTTTATTATTTATGTTTAGAACATAAATTACTTGTAATAAAAAACATTTCATAAATAAAGTACTTAAATGTTAAGATACTAGTACTTCTTGTATCTACTAGATATAACTCATACTTTTCGTATACATATATTGACAATATCTTGAAAGGGATCAAGACACAATATTCTTTTGGAGAATTCTTGGCATTATCATATGGCACCATTTTGAGCTAGCCTCAAAATTAAATAGCTCATAGGCTTGAACTAAATTAAATGATTTATATTCTATTTGCTTGGAAAATGAATTCATCATTTACACCATATTATGCATAGGACATGGTATTTGATCATGCCGTAAGCATGTCATACAATATTAATTGAATACATGGTTAAGTCACTGGATGACTAAGAGAGAGCATTCTAAGAGTAATTTAGAAGAACTAAGAGAATGTGCATGAGACAATTAGTTTAGAAAGGATATTTATGGAAAGAGCTACATAAGATGTTAATTTCTAAATAGATATATATAATTATGAATTATAATTGGATTTTTTACTTCATTATGGAATGAAAAGTAAGTTTTATTGGAATGAGGTCCAAGCAAAACATAATGACATAATCTAATACAAAATAAGAATACACTACTTTAGAAGTTGAATTCAAATATGATTGGATGAATGGAATTAGTGAAAAACTATGTTGATTTCTGCCATTCGAGGATCACATAGAAATCTTTATGACTTCGAGAGTATACTTAATCAAGCTAAGAGACTCTATGTCACGAAAGAACACAAGTTATATTCTCTAAGATATTTAACTATACTTAGAGTAAAGTTAAGTATAGAGATGATATTATTCACAAAATTCACAGAAATTAAATTTGACAGACCCATTAATAAAATCATTCTTTTGAGCTAAGTATGAATGGTCGAACTTCACCTATAACACTTTATTATTCTAGAAATGGATTTTTGATTTGGATTTAGTAATCGGATATTGGAACATTATAACATAACTATTAGATAATGTTGTGATACATTGGGATATAGTCATCACATTAATAATTGTTGTGTTTTATATTAACATGTTTAATCCATGAATAATGTTATTATTCTAAAGGTTCATAATCGGTTATAATTGTGGGAGCAATTATGAAGTAAGACTAATATGAATTGGATTGGTTGACTCTCACTAGATGAAAGTAGGCAAGTGGTTGTAACCAAGTTTCATATGTACTTGTCAGAGAACTAGTATTGAACTGACCCGCATCAAGATCATCTCATGGATCACTATCATGAATGATACTTGATTAAAAGGTACTATCTTTGTATCCTTAACACATGAGATATATAGTGGGACTTAAGGGTAGGGAGTACTATGATTTGATAATGGTTAAATGTTGTTCCTTAACCAGGCAGTTATAAAAGCCATTTTCGGGTATGGTGTGAACTATATAAAAGGCTTATGTAGTCAAGATGGCACAAACAGTCGTATAGTCTTAGGGACAATATTGAAATGTTGCTAGACGTTCACCACCATCTATATCAGTCTAATATGAGTCTTGCGCAAGTGGGAGATTGAAAGATCTAGTATGCTCAAGAGTCATATTAAAGTGATGTTGCTACATAACATATGACACTAATGGGTCACACTAACAACTTGATACAATTGATTATTTATTAGAAATTGATTTTAATAAATATTCAATAAAACTCTTATATTTAAATTGGAAATTATTTATTTCATATATCATATGGTATGATTTATAAGTTATGCACAAACTTTTGGACTAGTTGAATCCTTTTGTCCTTTTCCTAAAAGAGAAGGTTTATATTTTATAAAAGAGTTACAAAAGTTTGATTTTCTTTCTTCTTCTTTATGCAATTTCCAAGATATGCATAAAAAGAAGAAGTGTATGACTTGTATAATCATGCTTTAAAGGCATGGGAGACATGCTTATGACAATGGGGACAAGTTTGCTTACAGTGCTAAAGACTAATGGTTAATACCTTCACTTTTTGCATATAAATATGAGGCTAGCATTCTTGAAAGAGTGCTCATTCCTTCTTCTCTTCTCCATGTCCGAAAGTTCTTTCTCTCCCATTCTCTCTAGTTTTGGTTAGAAAACTTGAAGAATACTTGCATCTTCATGTCTTCTTTAAGTTCATATTGGTTATGAACTTAAAGCTTGATGGTTTAAGAGTTTTGGACTAGCATCTACATCAAGTTGAGTCTTTGTTGGTGTCTCAAAGGTTCCACATTCTTCATGAACTTCCAAGCCTCCCAAGAGTACCCAAAGAACTACAAATGTTGTTATTTCTTCACCCTTTCTTTGGTTGGTGTTTAAATCTTTCTATAACTTGCAAGAAGATCATTGGTGGATATAAAATGGTTATGTTATTTCAAAAATTAAAGTCTTCCGTTGCCATATTTTTCTAGTTTATGAAACTATTTTTCAACTAAAACCCAACAAAAACAATTAAAGAACATAAAATTAAATAGAGAGAATTGGAACAGACTCCCATGGGGTAGTAGTGGCGAGATCGAATGGGGCTGCTAAAAGTTGCTCCGAAAATTTGCTGGAAGACTGGAAACCGGAACTGCTGTTTCTAAATGTGTTGGAAAATAAAATCAAGAATGCCTACTTCTAAAATGTGGTGCAAAAGATTGCAAACTAATGCAATGTATAGTAACCATGACATGGGAAAGTGTCGACCATGTCGTGTCGTCGAGTGAGGAAAAATTCATATCGCAAATAATAGCATGGCCCCGACGTGGTAAGTGTTGGACACGTCGTGGTATCTAGAATGATAGCCTCCTCTAGCGATGAAAAATTCCCCCACGACATAGGAAAGTGTCAACCATGTCGTGGCAGCCAGGATGATGCTTCTGCTTTGCGTCAAAATAAAACTCCATGGCATGGGAACAGCTCATCCATGTCATAAGAATCAATATATTGTAAGAAATGCCACTCTTTGAAAATAATAATTTCTCACGAAATCGACGCGCACCCCACACTTATTGAAAGTCGTGACTCTCAATTGTCAACTTCAAATTCTCATACGACTTTTTCTCTCGTGACAAATCAGTATTTGACCCCATTTGTTGAAATTTCTGAAAGCATCTGAAGAGCAATTTTTTTGCAAAGATCTGAATCATCAAGAGCATCAATATGGAAAACAAAATTTAAACAAACTAAAAATAAAAATAAAAACTCACTTAAATAACTAAAAGAAAATAGCAAACCAAAATAGCTAAAGAGGATATCACGATCACTCATCTTTGTCGAAATCAAGCTACAATTGTTGATTAAATCCATTACATGCAAGAGGTGGTTTGTGAAAGCAAAAACTTTTGGGACCTGTTACACTATTTCCTTTATTTTCTTTGCACCATTAACTAAAATGTAAAACAAGAGTTGACCCAACTAGTCAAGAGTAGCAAGAGTTCGGTCTTCCACTTAAGATACGCCTTGTTATACTACGCCTCGAAGATTAAGTTGGACAAATAACCAAAGTAGTAGACTAAACAAGTCAAGAATTCCCTAATCGCTTGCAATCTCGAAACCCATGCAAAAAGTAAAACCAAGCAATACGTATGATCATAAATTCTTGCAAATAACAACAAAAAAATTCTCGACAAGTAACATGATATCTACGAAAATAAAAAATTAAAATAAAACAAAACTAAAAAATTAAAAACAAATAACGAATAATCAAACAAACTAAATTAACTGAAAACTGTTCCCCAACAACGGCGCTAAAACTTGATTTGAATATTTAATGCACTAGTTTTTTTATTTATAATTCCTAGTTTATCATATCTAAACCACATTTTACAGGTAGTGAACCTGATCGAGTATAGTATAGCTTTGATAAACAAGGGTGACAACACAAGGGGAATGGTAGTGAATTAATTTAGAATGTTTGATTATAGGTTACACAAAACACACGAAAGCAGTAAAGAAAGATTTTATGGAATCACATCTCCAACAATAAATATCGATAAACTAACTAAAGAAAAATATCAATAGGTACTTTGGTTTAGACAAACTACATCTTAAAATCATAGATAATTGCACACACAAATTTATTTATTCATTTTCACCTATTTCTAAAATAATTAGGTTCATGTTCACTATTACTAATCCTTTAGCAAACAAGTCAATTCAAAAAGTGATCAGTTGATTAAACTAACATGTTTCCTAGTGTTCAGTTCGTATCAAGCAAGACTTGTAATATTAGTTAACTAAATTGGATGATTCAATTAAATCATATGTGGTTGGTCATCACACATGCTCACACATTAACTTACTTATTCTCTAGTTAACCCACGGTTATGTTCACAACACTAGGCTTACAATCTTGATGGTCATCAAAATCATAAGAGGCAAGCAATCAAGCAGATGTTCATACAAGTCAATATACTTAGTAATTAACAGAAAATAATTATCATTAACACATAAGGATCTTTTAACAAACTTACAAGATAAATTAAACATGAATAAAACAATCCATATAACAATTAATCCACAAAATCAAGGTTTCATCTAATCATAAACACAAAGCAAAGGGTTTTGACACCCAAATCAGAAAGTAATTGCATATAGAATCAATTTTTCAATGTTAATCTTGGTTAGAACAACTAACCACATGATTACCGGCATGAATCAACTCTCCAATCCTTCAGATCTTCGCTCCTGTCAGCTTAACGGCCTTCCGGCCGCCTTCTAGACACTCAAAACAGCTTCTAGGAGGGTTATAATCGCATGAATCAATCTAGGGTGTAAGATCTCTCCTTAGGGATAATTTTTGGCTCTATTTATAGTTTTTAGCATCAAATCGATGATTTTGGACACCAACTCGGCGATTTCTTCATTAGAGAAACGTATTCCCCAAGTCAGCGTCAAGAATCGTGAAGCTTCTGATAAACTCGTCAGGTCGGAGGACCCAATGCGACGAGTTCGTGTGGAATAAACATTTTATCGAAACACGAAAGTCGTTCAAAATTGTGTCTAGTTTTCAGAACATTTTGAATCTCATCAATCAGAGTTACGAGTCATGATATATGGTCAAAACACTGCCAAGGAGTCAAGCTGTCCAGCAACACCCTTTTTGCGTCTTTTTAGCTCCTTTCTCCTCCTTTTGCATTGCAACTCCCATTTTAACTGTAATTTAACATTTCAAGGTGTATTAAGTATCTTTTAGTTCCAAATATAATAAAAACATAGTATAAAATAATAAGAAAACATCATAAATACTTGCATAAAATAGATGTTATCAACTTCCAACTCAAATTGTATGCATTTTGACAACTAGATGGCTTGTTGTGGTAGTTTTGAAATTCTCCCAAAGCATTTACATGTTCCACATCTTCTTGGAGAATGGGACACATATCCATAGGATGTCCCATTATTGCACATATACCACAAAACATGACACATGGAATACTCCCATAGCTAGCTTTCAAAAAACTGATGTAAATCTACTAGCTTTTACTCTAAACTCGGTGTCACCACTTCATTAACGTTTTGATGCCCCCCCCCCCCCTTCATATTTTGGCAGGGACCAAAGTGTTGGGAGTTTGCAGCTATGGTGCTGAAAAGTAGTCTTTTTGTTTAGGATTTTTTCTAAAGACATCTACCACTTGAATCTGAAGGAATTTAGGTAAAAGAAATAAACTTAAAACCCTTAATTTTGCATGCAAACTAAATAGGATCTGTGTTTTCTCTATTGAACCTATAAATAAGAACATTAAATAAGAAACCCTAAGAACCCTAGGTAATGTTCAAAAAACACAGATTAGGGTTTAGGATTACATACCTAATTGTTATTATAGCAAATAACAATGATTCCTTCTTGTATATCACTTGGAAGCAAGCACCACAAGTGTCATGCCTCTAATGGTTCACACCCAACCTAGCAAGAGAATTACTTAAGTGATAGGAGAGGGGAGAGAACAATTTCATCCAAGCCTTAGGGAAGAGAGGAGTAGACGAAATATGGGGCTAGGGATGGCTTTATATAGTTGAGGAATCTTGGGGCCAAAGCTAGGGTTTAAGGGATAAGCCCAAGATTGATTTACTTGGTGACTAAGCATCCCAATCTCCTTATCTAAGGAGCCTTAGATGAAATATTCTAGGCTTACCCTAGAGGATTTTCATCTACCTCATCCCATGAGGTTCTATATCCTTCCTTCTTCAACTTTTAATAAATAACCAAATAGTCCCTATACTTTTAATTAATCCAATTAATCCTAAAATTAATTTTAATTAATTGTGATTAATTATTAACTAAATAATATCTTTTCTAATTAGTATATTATATCATAATATATTCATAAACTTCTTATTTCAATTTATTAATAAAATAACAAATTAACCTCTCTCTAAAAGTCATCATGTCCAATTGCTAGGTTTGAAGGCAACTTAAAAGGATGGTGCTACTATCAATTCAAGTATATACCAGTTATAGTTATGGGCTTAGACAACTAATCCAACAGAATCATCAACAAGTATGCTATCCATTGGCAAAAAAACCCTCATAAAAATGTCGGATGAAGAGTTGTTCCGGTATTCAGTGTTGGGGGCAACTCAAACATAAGTTATTGAACCTCTCCCAATAATCATGGAATATTTTCTTTTAACCTTGGAGGATTCAACAAACTCACTTCTAAGACTTGAGACTCTAGAAGTGGGATAACACTTATCAAGGAAAGTTCTTGCCATGTCGGTCCAAGAATTTATCGACCCGAGTGGAAGGTAAAATAACTAATCCTTTGCTCTATCGACCAATGAAAAGGGGAATGCCTTTAACATGATTTGGTAATCCGTTGACCCTTGTGTCTTCATACTTCGTAAAATGATATGGAAGGTTTTAAGTGCTTATTAGGGTCTTCAATCTCAACTCCATGAAAATTTGGAAGGTGATGAACTAAGCTTGACTTCAATTCTAAGCGTCCTTCCAAAATGGGATAATTGATACCGGTTGGAGTTTGAGTGACATCGATCCCCATCATTTGTATCAAGGTTCTCTCGGGGGCTCCATATCCCATGTATATTGGATTTTTTTATGATGGGAGGATTGGATGGTATGTAGGTATTGTTTGAGAATGGATCGATGGGTGGTGTTTCGAGAATTTATTGGCGAGGATCGAGACTAGATTCAGGTTCCAATTCGGTTTTGATGTCACTAAAGGAAGTGGTTTCAACCTCCAGAGCCATGTTAGTGTGAGAAGTTTGACCATGTTATATTTCTTTTCTTTCGCCAAAAACCTTGCTTGTTTTTCACTTTCTATGTTGTAGATTAAAGTACATGTATAGTAAGATCTAGTCATAGAGAATCACTTGATTAAATTTAAACCAATCCCCGTCAACGGCGCCAAACTTTGGTTGTTGTCGAGGCCAATAAAATAAATACGCTTCATATTGCACATAAAACAATGTAAAATGGTAAAGGGATCGTATCCACGGAGATTGATTTAATTTGTTGCTCTATGAAAATCGTGTAATACAAACACTTGTGAAACTAAAATAAAAATAAAAATAGGAGGTTTTAATCTTTTGGGTTGTTTAAAGAAACTAAAATTAAACTAAGATTTAGAAAACACAATTCAACAAAAACAAGGTTTGGTGTAAATCAATGAGGGAAAGGTGGTTGACTTAAGGTTTCCTCACTTGAACATTTGGTAAATACATCATTAGAACCCAAGGTGCAATACTTGTTATCAATCTCCAATTTTACTATAGTAATCCAAGAAGCTTGAGATTACCTAGATTTTTATTAGTCATTAAAATAGCTAGAGAAGCTTATAACATTTTTTTTCTTAGTTAAAGTCAAAATTTCCATTAAGCATGTGGTTAGTGAAAGTTAACTAGCAATAAAAACAAAAAAGTCAGCAAATCCAAGAGGAGTCAAATGCTTTCACTACCATGTTGGACAAAATGCTTTTATGGTTGTATGAAGTGTAGACTAACACAAGAACCACTTGTTGTTTGCTAATTTGAAGATCCATTACTTAATCAAGAAATTATCCAACTAATCATTACATATACATCTAAACTCATGAACAAAGACATATAAGTAGAAACAAGATGTTAAGATAGAAAACACTTTCATAAATATAAAAGAATAAGTTCATGAAGTTCTTCAATATCAACAAAAAATTCAAGTATTTCAACTAAGTCAGCCAAGATTAACTTAGCCTAACATTGTAAGTTTAAACAAAATGAAAAGAGTTTAGAAATACCAAACATTCACCAAAGAATCTAGATGAAAATATGATACGTTTTCAAGTTCTTCCCAACTTCAAAAGCTCTAAAAGTCTAGAGAAAAATCCTGAAAATTTGATCTAAGAATACCCCAAAAGTTCCTACCAAACTACCCTCAAATAGCAACTAAATATGAAAATCCAAAATTGCCCCTGCAGGAGCCACGCTGCCACTTGAGTTGTTGTGTATATTCTCACACGACCTCAAGAGGTGTGTTGATCGAGAACAGTTTGCTTTTCTCCTTTTCCTCTTTGGTACATTTTTGTCTTCTAGCCTTAACTTCTTCGACTTATCTTAGAAACCCATTTGCAATACCAAGTAGCCCATAATAAATAAATAAAATCCCAAGAGTTCCATAACCCAAAAATCATGGAAAGATCCATTAATTCTTAGCACATGTGATTCCATCTTCTAATCAACCAAGCTCAAGTTTCTTCCATATAGTCTTGATACTAATCCCATATGGCATTATTCTTCAATCCAACTCTCTTTTATGAGCCCCAACAATCCCAATCATCCTCTTGCACTTTGTTTGTCTTCCGAATCTCCCTCCACTCTTTGCTCTATATCTCTAAATATTTGCAATAAAGCTCGAAAACTAGAAAGTACCTAATGTAGATGGAAAATAACAAAAGGAAAATATGCATGATGATTAACTAAATTATGAATGATATATGCTAAAATAAATTATAAATGAAATGAAACTATCACTTACAATTACCTCCCTTAAAATGATGTTGTCCCCATAATCACACCAAAAAATTAAAGTTCATAACTTTTATAATTTAAGACATCATGAATTTTATTATATGTTTAAGCTTATCATTATGTTATCATGATTATTAGTAATATACAAATTTTCATTCAAATTAAGATTTTTTAGTTTATTGTTAAATACTATATAGAATCTTTTATTATGTTTAAATTTGTATACTCTAACTTTTAATATTTACACAATATAAATATGTTGTTTCTTTAAACAAATTTTAGGAATATATCATTTGGTTAGATCACAATATATATCATCTATACAGATTTACCAATTACTTCCATTAGAATAGTTTCTTGTTAGGTAATAAACATACATTGTTTTCTAGCTCATACATTTATTCATATAAATAAGTTTATACTAATAATTGAATTTAGTATTTATGACAATTATCTCGCAATTATAACTACTTTAACTCCATTTAAAACTTTCAAATTTCTTTAATAAATGGGCCTATATTTATATGAATCTTTATAGTAATATTTTAATTTAATACTCATAGTAAAAAACATTATAAATATTTTATGTTAGTTCATATTACTTCCAAGATACCTTGGTTTTGTTTGTAAAGTTTTCAAGAATAGGAACCATACATTTGTACATATATTTGTAAAAGATTAAAGTCTTTTTAAATCTTTTTAATCTTAACTCACTATCTTTATCTTAAGTAAAACTTCGATTTTTTCAAAATTCAAAATTTTCAATCTAAATAAAGTATATAGTTCCATGCTAAATTTATACCCTATTGATCATACTTTTTGGTTTTAGAAAACTTATATTTTCCCTCTACATTAAGTAATGGGGTATTTCTCATTTGAACTTATTAGTAATTCATATATCGAATTTGTATTTTATATTTCCCTTAAAGACATATTTCTAATAACTGTTAGTGTGTAGTCGTCATCTTCTATTATTCTATTTCATAACAATCTTCTTCACTTTCATAGAGTGTTATTTGTATTACATCTAACTTTCATAACAAAATTTTGAATTCATCTAGTAACCTCGTACTTTCATCAAGTTTTGTTTTATCTAAAAGTTCATTTATTATCAAATTATATTAAATAAATACTTTAAACTAGGAAAGTATCCCCGCTTTGCGGGGGTCAGATATCAATTCAACCGTTTGCGAAAGGAGTTTACGCAAGATATTTTATTGAAATAGAGACATATTATCACATTCTATACAATAGAATCAACAAAACTTAAGCTCTCGTCTACTTTGATGTATTTGGCTACAATGATAAATGTTGGTAGTTTAAAAAAAAACAAAGTCCAAAGGTTATGGTATATCTGCTATTTCTAAAAAACAAAAGTACACTGTTGTATTTGCAAATGAAAGTTATTGAAGATCGGACCTTTTTACCCTTACTTAGTTTCTTCTGTTGAAGTTCATACTTTTTTTTTACCCCTGATTATATTTGCTCATGAATTATAATTCCTTTTGTAGTTTCTACAGGCAGCGTAACATAGCTTACCGAAAACAACAAAACATTAGTGTCTTAAAAGAAAATTTATGACGAATAATGAAAACATAAATGATAAAAGTATTAAGTACTTACCAATAGATGGTGACATTATAAGGAGCATCATTGGTGAGTTTGATAGCAACATTATCCCCATTTTGTACCGTAACTATTCTATTGAACATCATCAACAGGATTTGCAAGTTCAAAATAGAATCTTCAAATATATTTCTAATAACCGATTTCACAAACAAAAACCCCAACATATAACCCCCTGATGTTAAAAAACCAAGCTATTTCTTGCACTTAGCCCTAAAAAAGAAAAAAAAAGAATGGACGAAAATAAACATAAGTAGAAGGCTATTTTCAATACAATGTTCTTCAAAGTATTGGACATAAGCACCTTGACGGAGGCTTCATCATAAAAATGACGGAAACAAGCCCAAAAAAATAACATATGCACAAAAAAAACCAATTCAATCCATTTAGGCATTTTTGACAAAACCCTTAAAGGCAATAAACAAAACAACTGAAATGAGTATACAAACCAAAATTACAGACTAAGTGGCTTTTTTGAGCTTCGTCCATACCTTTGGATAAAGTCGTTGAAGAAAAATTCATGACGAAAAAGTTAATGTATTAGTCCTGTATTACACCATTTCTAACATCTTTAGTCAATAAATTTAGAACTCATATTTGTTACAGACAGAAAACGTTGCTTGTAATTTAGTTTTACGGCTAAATTATCTTTGTGAAATCGAAATGATTAACATGTGTTGGTACTCCCAAGAAGTGAGCAGAAATTATCTAACTTCCTATGTAAGAAGCCATGAGAACACAAGGGGGCTACTCTTCATTGCCTGTTACAAACTAATAACATATTATGAAACATGTGTATACTATATTTCCATAAAAAGTAATATTAAAAAGAGTAAAATAAAAGTATGATATTTTTCATTACAACACCCATGTATAGCAAAAGCAAATACCTCAACTCATTCAATCTCTTACACGTGGAATGCAACAATGAAAGAGGAAAATATAAATTGTTGAAACCACACCTACATAAACCAATTTTGTTTGTGAGTTTAAGAGATAAAAAAGATTCTCCATGTCTCTATAAAAGTCAAGATACGTTATTTAGGCTTATAAGAATAACCTCTGTATGTATATATACCCTTCGTTGTCCTTTATAATCAATAAAGTTAACCATTTAGAATTTCTATACATGTAATGAGTAAAAAAACGTAAATGACATTGTGGGGGTGAGAAAATAAATAAGCTAGAAGAAGTAAGCTGGCGACGAAAAAGGAATAAAAGTTGAGATGGAGGAGCATATACCAACATCTCATGATCTCTTCTATTAACTCTTGTAATGGTTTTTCAGCACTGTTGGCCACAACAGCTGTAAACCATCGCTGCTCCTTTCAATCCTCTATACATATACAACATAAATATATTTACCACAACAGCTGTAAACCATCACTGCTCCTTTCAATCCTCTGTACATATACAACATAAATATATTTACCTTCCATGTCAATTAATTTAGACCTGATAATAAGAAAAGTCAAAGTACAATTGGATTGGCCTTAAAAGTCAAAGGGATAAATACATACATTTCTTTTGTGGGCCGAGATCCTTCACCTTGAAGCCATTTAGGAATCTGTAAGGAAAACAAAATAAATCTTTTAGCTAAGCCCAAGGGCCAAGGGTAATTTGGTGTTTTATATATAAAGTTTGTTAGAATGTTAGTAAGAACACATTTATTATCTTTGCTTTGTAAATGTAATCTCTGTATTATTTTTTATCTAATGAATTTTCTTCAAGCTTCTTTAAGTTTGCATTAATGGTGGACGTTAACTATCTTTTCTATAGATAATAGATTATGCATTTATATAGACGGTTGGTATGTAGTAAGGAATGAAATAATGTATTACTACGGAATAAAAGAATTCTCGTTTGGTTGCCACCAAAAATGGGGTGGAGAATTTCTTACGAAATAAAATTCCTTTTTACTAAGTTAATTTTTATTATATGAAAGACATGTTTTTTTTATTCGTTTTGGAAATGAAATAATAAATATTATTATCATAAATTATTTTATTCCTATATTTTCTAGAATCCAAAGAAGATGTTTTTGAAAATATTATTATTTTTTCAAATCTGGTTCAAACTCAATTTTTTAAAAGAATAAAAATTGTTGGAACGGAAAATTAACCTTTTCTATTTACATTTAAAGGGTAAAATAAATTTATGAATTAATGAGATTATTTATCATTCTTCATGTTAAATTTTGCTATTTTAACTCTTTTATTTTTACTTATTTTCTCACACATTCCCTGAGATTACAGAAATCACACCTGGTCAGAAATTGGGTGAATAAATGCATACTCTCTCTCAATGCATACTCTCTCTCTCTCTCTCTCTCTCTCTCTCTCTCTCTTTGAAATTGACACCACATATTTAGGTGTTGTTTGTTTTTTCTGAGGTAAAATGTTTGCAGTCTGCGGACCACATCTGTAGACATCTGCAGCAGAAGAGGTGGACCAAACGTCTGCAGTCTGAAAAAAAAGACTGTTTGTTTTTTTTAACATCTGCAGATTACTAAAATAAACTAAAATCTAAATAAACTGTTTTTTTTTAAACTAAAAAGTGATTTTTTTAATATATTTATGACTTTGTTATAAATAATTAACAAAGCTAAATCAACTTTTATGTATTATTGTATAAAAAGTGAAAATAAAAATTGTACAAATTAACGTATATATTTGATAAAATTTTGGTCGCAAAGTTATGCCTAAACATTGTAATTAGGAATCAAAGAATTTGATATATAAATGAATGGAAATAAACTTCTATTTTTTCAATTAAATCAATTAAAAACGTGTCATAGATATTTTTTCTAAGAAATTGATGATGTTTTACTAAATAATGTTTTATAAAATTTGGCACAAAAAATATAAGAATATATATATATATATATATATATATATATATATATATATATATATATATATATATATATATATATATATATATATATATATATATATATATATATAAACAATTTCAGCGACCATTATTGTAATAAACTTTTATTTATAAATTTGTCAAAAATATAATGCTTGTGTCGTCGAACTTTTTTTTAAGTATTGTAACTTTTTTTTTTTCAAATTGTTTATCACTAATAAAGTTGGAATAAATATATATTCAAAAAATCTAAAAAAAAAAATAAAGTATATGTATTTTTTTTTAGGCTAGAAGATGTCTTAATATGTTAGAAGACTCTGGTTCACATCTGCGCCAAGAAGAGGGCACACATACATTTTTAGGTTTGCAATCTTAAAAAAAATAAACAATCTGCGAAGGCTAATATATGCGCGTGGTCTGCGCCGCGCATACAGAAGAGACCGGGAAGATCTGCGGACAAAAAACAAACACGACTTTAGACATCGTGATGGTAAAGACGGATTTTTGTGTTGGCCACATCCTAAATCAGATTTCAATCTAACATGAACAATTAAAAACAATAAACAGTTTCAAAAGGAGTATCACAAAACAAAATAAGGACCTAGGCATTTCAACAAATAGCTGGTGGGCAGCAGCCAGAACTTCATCCACAACAACAAATATCTCACTATTATCTTGAAATCCTCCTGGATTTCTAAAATTTCCATGGAATTGAAGCAAGTCAGGAAATGAAATACAAAAATAATCATGATTTTAATTACATAAATTTAGAAGAAAGTGATGATTTACTGAGCACACAAAACTTACGTGGAAAGTGTAAATAGTTTGCACCTCAACTTCGCCATAATCGCCAATGATGATAGTCGACCAAACCTAAGGTTTTATAAATCCGGAACTTAATGGATTTATAGATGAATGGTTTTTGGATCGATTTGGGGGTAAAGTTTGACATAACCAAATCATAGATTCCAAACACACCTGGCCAATGAAAGTAAAAATAATGATTATTGTGTGCTCAGTAAATCATCATCTGGCGTGGCTTCATCATCTTTGAACCACTTCTTGAGTCCCAAACACGTACAACCTACAAAAATTATAAATCAAGAAAGAAGAGGACTTCATTCGGTGATTGCTATGTTAGGATAATTAGTAAAAACATACATATGCATAACAAATAATCCCTAAAAAGCATTATACAAATAGGGTTAATTAAAAGAAACACCGACGTACTTTTATTTATTTGTTTAATATATCATGATTATCATCCTGCTTTCATTTCTTCCAAATATTTGCACTATAATTTGAAATATCCAAATACAAATCAATTTTCATTGCTACGATTGAGATTGAGATCTTCATGGTGCAATGCTATAATTGGTAGATTTTTCAAGGCACAAAGTCTTAATGAGAAAGAACTGAAAGTAAAATGTTGTAATAGAAAGAAATGAAAGTAAGATGCTATTATAAACAGATAAACAAAGTCTCAATAAGAGAGTTCTCAATAGGAGATACATGTAGAGAAAGAAACGCATCCATAGTATAACATTCATGATGTATTGAAAAGAAGTCTATTCAATTATAGCAATGTCATCCAAATACAAAGCAATTTTCATTTTCACTGCTACAATTGAGTAGTTTTTTGAAATAATGAGGAAGAATTTTCAAAGTACAATGTATTGAAAAGAAAAATGTACATTCTCTTTATCCACCAGACACTAGAAGAGTTCCAGTATCATTCATTGCTAATGCATAAATAGACACTTTATGTCCTTTAGCAGAAATGGGACATAACCTTGAGGTGTATTTGTGAGTGATGTAATGCCATTGCTTGAGCTTACAACACATAGAATGGTAACTGGCATTGAATTTCCATTTGAAGAATCAGTAACAGTTGTCATCCCACTAATCTTGGTGACTAGAGTAACTGCAGCTTCAAGATCCCAAACGAACACCTCACCACCCAATCCACCAGATACAACCATTCTTAGTTTTAATCTTTAAGAATAAATGTAATTCTGTACCATTATTAATCATAAATAGTTTTCATAATTAATGCAACTATTATTTTAATCCTTATTCTTAAGAATTAATATAATTAATTATCCTTAAGGAATAAAATTTGTTTCGTATATAGTTCATATTCTTTAAAAAATGTCATTCTTGATAATATATGTTGTAGATTTCTTTAAGCATGTTAATTATCAAAAATATCTTGAATGGAACCATATTCTATAAGAATAAAATTATAAATATATTTACTAGTTTATGGCTCACATTTTGTCATTCTGACATAATAAAATCGGCTATTATTAAAAAATACATCACAATTAAAATTGAATTAATTTAAAAAATTCGTATTTAAAAAATTAAGAGAATTAATTATCCCTAAAAATCAAAAAATTTCCTTTTTTAAATACAGTCCAATCGACTAAATGCCCTTAGTATGAAATTTGTGTGATTATATAATACATGTTATCCCATGGTAATATCATAGACCCTCATATCATGACCATTAATTTTATTCATCTATTGGTCCAGAATTGTCCTTACGACCACACAATTGATGTCATTCACATTATAACTTATATATATATATATATATATATATATGTGTGTGTGTGTGTGTGTATGTGTGTGTGTGTTTGTATATGTGTATGTGTATGTATTTTTATATGTATTATACCTCTCCTATCATTTTTTAAGGGAACATACACATGGCTTGAGGAAATTCCACATAACTTGTGGTTTTCAGATTACAAACAAGATAACAAAATCTTCTAACATGATTCCCACAACTTGGGGAAAATATACATGCTTGTAGAAAACCCTTGTGGACTAGGGTTTTCCAGATCCACACATGCTAAAAAAACATGTCTTCTGACATGCTTCCACATAGGGGTGTTTTGGTTTAGAAAATCCACATGGTTTGGGGAAAATATTAGGAAAAGATCCACATGGCTTGTGGTTTTCCAGGTCCAAAGATGATAAAAGAAAGATCTTATAGCATGATTCCTATGACTTAGGAAAATTCCACATGAATTCGGGAAGATCCACATGGATTGGAGAAAAATCCACATGTTTTAGGGTTTTTGAGGTTCAAAACACGATATATTGAAAACCAATTATCTTCCTATTTTATTATATGGTCCATATTTTATTCCTTAATCCAATATAAGTACCTAAGTTTAAGTCTAATTTCTATATTAAGCATCTAGTTCATTTAAACTAATGTCATGATGCCAAACTGAAACACCCCTCATATGGGTCAAAAGTTTTAATGTATATCTTTAAAAACATTTAATCATTTTAAGTGATATTGTAGATTTTACGTCTAAAAACAAAGTTAACAATCCATAGTTATAGTTTTAATAATATAATAATATCAGGGTGTTCATCAATATAAAAAATAAACTGAAATGAACCATTACCAATTTGTGGTCTTCTGAATGTTCAAGTTAATCTTATAAACTTCATCTGTAATCTAAGTATATGTCAAAACAGTAACATTACACATTAGGAATGCTTAGTGAGTCATACCAATATTATACATTTAAATGGAATTTAATAATATAAATGATCCAATTCCCAAATCATAGTTCCTGAAAAAATGTTTCAAATAGAATTTACAATATAATATAAGTGAATTAAGAAGCATAAATAATATTTAACACAAAACTAGTTTTTGATGAGATACATGTGCTTCTAATTACCAACCCAAATTCTTTACTCTAAAAAAAGTCTTTTTCCAGAGGGTCCTAATGGTTGGATTACACATATCAACACGGATCATTAAGATCAATAAAGGATCACTAAGATGAACAATGATCACACAAATCAACAAGAATCACATAAATCAATAAGGATCATTAAGATTAAATGGTTGGATCACTAAGATCAATTTTTGGATTCATATGGCCCTAAACATAAAACCATGGTATGGATTATGAAAGTGACGTACTTAAAATTAGTCTTAAATTTATAAAAGGTTTTATCAGAACTAGGGACTTATTACACAACATGGAAAGTGTACACAATTGTTTAATAGTATAGTTGTGGTAAGACCGGGTTTTCAAACTCAATGAGAATGGGTATGATTTGGTTCATAAAATTTAAGTATTAATGTTGGAATGAAAATCAGAAAAAAAAAAAACTAAAATAAACGAGACTAGAAATTGGATTGGAACAGGAAAAATAAAGTACTCTCACTTGATTCATACCTTAATTATGGTTGATTTATCAGAAGTACAGTGAGTTTATATTCGTTGTCTACCGATTCCTAGATTGATTATTTATCATGGTCTTGTTACTAATCCTTTGATTCTAAGTACTTTTAATTATAGTAGTCAAGTGAATTAATTATCATTATTATCAGTATTTAGTTCGTATTATACAATACTTTATATTTTATTGATCTAAATGGTAAGGAAAATCAATTAGTTACATTGAATGGTCATTAGATGTAATCTTACTCATTAAAGTTAATTAATATATAACATAACTCCAGGATTTGATTCATCACTAGTCATATAGACTTAAATTCATAAAACAAGTATTATTCAAGTCAACACAATTAGAAGGGTCATCAAAACTCTGTCAAACTTAGCAACAAGTAATAAAGATAGAAACTTTAACATATAAGGTTCTTTGATCAAGCAGACACAATAAATTAGACAACTCATAAATCCAAATCCTTCAAAATCAACACATTGTATTAGGGTCCATCTACTCTAAACGAAAGTATGAGGGTATTAGGCCATAATCCTTCAAAATCAACGTTATGTACTTAAATTCTTCTAATCCCACGTCATTGTAGACACTTTATACGTGACACACACTTCATCTTTTATCCTTATAAATATCGTTGGTATTTATGATGAGTTTTGGGAAGCTAAAAACGATCTTTTTATAAAGCAATTTTAAGCAGCAACATAAACAATTTTAAAATAACTATTATTTTAAGACCATTTTAACATAACCATCAAGGATACATTTACATGATCTAGAAAGATTATAAATACAACATAAATGTTTAAAAGACAACCTTTTGAGCATTTTATCTCACATGACAATTGGGGAGTTGAAGTAGATGGCAAAAAGATCAAAATAGAACTCTTATATAATGTATCCACCAACAAAATTAAGACCCAATGAATGCTAGTTCAACCTTGTATTAAGAACCTCTCAAGCACTTGAGCACAAAACAAATTTTGTCTTAAAGGAGAGACATTCGTATGACTTCAAACACTAGCTTCAAAAGTAAGAGAGAAAACATTGTGTATGTTCTTGTGATTTTTGGACAAAAAGAAAGAGATCAGAAGCTAGTGAAAATGAAATCATCACTTCTATAAATACTATCATACACATGCTTTAAGACCCATACTTCTATCACATGCAAGTATGATCATTGTAAGAGTGTGCTCTTAGTATTTTAACCAAGTTAACAAGTCATGGACAATCATTTTATGTATTTCCGTTGTTTTGGAAGAGAAAATGGAATGTTTAACACTCCAAGCCCATGTGTATCTTTTATATAAATGTAAATTTTAAAAAATATAAAATGTACATGATTCCTTTTATATAATTTGATACATTATCTATTATGTAGAACTTTTATATAAATATAAAAGATATACTCTTCCCTTTTATATAAAATTGATATTTTATCAATTATATATAAACCTTTTATTTGGTCTTACTTTTAAGCTTAAATAATATATACACATACACTTTGTAAATACATTAATATTGTAAATGATTTAAGTGTTATAAATTAATTAATTTAAACCATATGAATTAAATAAAAATTTGGAAATTATTATTTTCATAAAAATTTAATTTCCATTTAAATACAAGAGTTATTAAATATTCACTAAGAATCAAATTCTTATAAACATTTATATCTGTGTCAAATTGTTACCATTGTGACCTTATATGATCATATGTTATTGGCAATATCATTCTAAATTGATTCTTGAGTATATAGATCCAACACTTTATCCTCTCCATTTTTCTTCCTTTCTGCTTAGCAACATATAAATCTAAAAAATATCAATTCCAAACATCATAGGCACCTTTTATCTTCATTTGTGTCAAAACATAGCTCAAAACATTAAGATATTATGTGAAATATATATACATATATATATATATATATATATATATATATATATATATATATATATATATATAGATAGGTTCAAATGTTTCTAGCAACTATTGTGTGCATGAATGCACCAATAGGAAATTAGGAAAAAATAAATCATTTAAGGGTATTATAGTAAATTTTGCATAGTTAATTATGGTAGATAACAACAATTCCTTATATCACGCCAAGAAGCAAAGATAAATATAGAACATTTTCCCTAAATCGATTTCACCGCTTCCCACCCACCACCCCTGTAGACCGGTTTCACCATTTCTCTCTGTCTTTTCTATTTGTTCCATATTCAAGCCCTAAATCTATTGACCCTTTTCATCATCATCATCTTGTGTAGAAAGACAAGAGAGAAAAGAATTTCTTGTTTGATTGAGTAAGACATATCGAGACTTTGAGGCGCCAAGAGAGAAATTCATCCTCTGTGAAGTAATCGAACCCAAAGCTGCCAAGCGTGGTTGTTTTCATTCGAGTAAAGCCTGAGAGGGGATCAAAGAAAAGCTGTAAAAGATGAAGAAGAACAAAAATTTCCAAAAACGAAGTATAACATACGAAGAAGATGAACAAACAGGATTTACAGAAGACAACAATGAGATGTGGTGATGGCGTTCTTCATTCTTTCTCTTTATGAGCTAGGTTTCTTCTCCAATTTCATTTTTTACTTTTGGGTTTTATTGATTCAGATGTTCTGCTAGGGTTTCTATATTTTCTTGGTATAAATTGAAGCTAAATATATAAATCAACAAAGCTTACGAGTTCGATGTTCTAATTCATGGCTAACATGTGGTCTAAAAACGATTGATAAACACAGATTAGCTTTAGAAGAGATCAAATTTCTTCAGAAACTGAGGGAGAGGAAGTCAGGAGTCCCAACGATTGTTAAAACAGGGCAGTCTGCTGCAGCTAGTGGCGTCAACGATGCTGGTGGATTGGTTCCCAAAGGTGGTGATAAGGGTGAAGCAGATAGAGAAACAGGCGACTTGGTTTTACAGGATACATTTGCTCAGGAAACTGCTGTAATGGATGAAGATCCACATATGTATGTACCCTTATCATCTCTCTTTATCAGCATTTTAACATATTATTTATGTTCGTTTTCAACCTTTTCAATTTGCATACAATTGGAATTACTTCACTTTTGCCTGAAAATGATCAATTAGTAATTTAATATTCCTAGAATTGCATTTCCTTAGTTTATGTATCCCAGGCATATATAATTTGATATTCCTAGAATTGCAGTTCCTTAGTTTACAAGAAAAGGAATGCATTTTTGTTCCTACATGATTTAATATTGTTTGATTGAGTTTTGACAAAATAAATTTTGCTTGCAAATTGCAATGTATTTTGCATATGTGTGTTGTTTACTATTTTACTGGAATAAGAAAATAGTGGTATGTATTATGGTAGAATGAAAAGGGTTAAGTTGTGGATTCTTTTTCATATCAAAATGTAAACACATGTGCATTCTATAAGAATATAAATATTACATAAAACATGTGTTGCTAGTAATTCTGACAGAATACATTTATACATGTTGTAGTATGTTTTATGCATATACTATAAGTTGCTATTAAGTTCAAATTCTTTAAGAATATTCAAAATCATTCTGAAAGAATAGTTTACTCTGTAAGAGTATTATTATTGTATTATGATAAAATTGTAGTTAATTAGTTATATGTTTAATGTGCAGTTGTTACAAGTGTATCACTACAAAATATTTTGCAACGAATTTGTGATAGAAATGGCTTGAAAACTTAGTGGGAAAGGCTACTTGAAGAAAATCATTTTCATGCAATACAATTCTAACAGAATGTCAATCTCACAAAATGTCAATCTCATAGAATGCTAGCATATTTTGAAGTCGCTTGGAGGTTAAAAATACACAAGACATCTAGAAACGAAACAAGAAAGTGAATGAAGATTCTTTCAAGGATGCCGATATATATATATATATATATATATATATATATATATATATATATATATATATATATATATATATATATATATATATTGCAAGAGATTTCAAGAATGAATATAGTTTATGTTCATAGTTGTATTCATTAAGAATGAATGTAATTACTTATTTTAAACTATTAAACTTCGTCTTATATAAAAGGTGTATTCATTAAAAATTATTGGTCTTGATAATATGTGTTTATAATATTATGTTCATAGTTGTATACTATAACAACCCGAAATTTCGTATCACTGCTTGTAACCCTTTTCGTAACTCATTTCGATAATCCAATCGCCGTTTTCAAATTTGTTTCCGATTTAGCCATTTAATTAAGTCATTAAATTGTAATTATCTAAAATGACTTAATGGGTGTCCTAATGCATTTAGAAATCATTCTAACACCCCATTCTAGTGATCGGAACATTTCTAGAATCAACCATATCGAGTTACGGCAACTTGATCGGGTGCGACCAAAAGCTCCGTCTAACGCCGGTATCGGTTAGAGTTCCACCGTGTCCCGAACTTGGAAACTATTTAAAGTGATCCAAGCATCCATTTGAAGCTTTTGCTTCATTTGACAACTCTCTCTCTAACCTCTCTCCTCAAACAAGATTCAAGGTCCAAAAACATCAAATTTAGGCTTCAAAACACCAAGGTAATCATCTTAGCTCCTAGTATAACATCCTTAGCCTTCATTTTCGTGTTCAAATCATGGGATAGGACCATAAACATGTGTTTACGGCCCTGGAACAACCTTAGGCCGTGAACACAAGAAAATGGGGTTTTTGAGCAACAAAACCCTTCCAAACCACAACTAGACTTTAGATATGGCTATATGACTTCATGAAATGGACTTAGAATGCCTCAAACATGGATTTTGAAGAGTAAACATGAGTTTACTGCCAAAGAACAAGCTTGGGCCGTAAACTCCTCATACATGGGGAGTAAACTCACTTTTACATGTTAAAAAGCCATATAACTCCACTAGTAGCCTTGGAATAAATCCTAGTATCATCTAAAAATGGTTTGGGGACCTTAAACATAACAAAGCCCTTCATTTGAGAGTTTAAGGCCATAGCATATGCTCCAGGGCCGTAAACTCCTAATTATGTATCATTTTGTGCCCTAAATTCATACCAAGGCTTGTAAAAATTAAAGGAATCACATGTGATTAATCTAAGGCCTTTAAAATCACAATCTAAGGGAGTATGGGAGCTTACGGCCGTAAGCTCCATGCTAGGGTCGTAAACTCCCTTAAGTGGTGTTAATGGTGATTTAAATTCCATCCCATGCCTTAGGTAAAATTGTTCCAACTCTTCCCAAGTGATATTGACCATTTTAGCACCATAAAACACCCAAACATGAGTTCACAGCCGTGAAATCATGTGGGTATGGTTTGAGAGGCCGTAAACTCATTAGGGAGTTTACTCTTGAAGAGTAAACTCAAATCCCAAGTCCCACACATCAATACACGTCCGTAGATGTCACCCGGGTCACTCCAAACACTCGTTTTGAAGTGTTTTCGCTCATTGGAGTGTAATATCATATCTAATTAGAGTTTATAAATCTAATTAGATATATTGGTATATAATTTCATATTACATAGGAACCTCGCGTGTTATCAAGCCTCGATTCGACACTTAGCATCAAGAACGTCGCATTTTCTCGTTTGGTGAGTTCATACCCCTACCCTTTTTCAATGGTTTTTAAATGTTTTCAGGGGGGAATACAAGCAAAAGTACAAGAATATCTTGTAATTAAATACATTATTTCATTTAAATGGTTTCATAATTCGTACCTTTTTAATAATTGAAAACCTATTAACAAACTATTTTAACTTGTAGAGTACTTGTTCAAACCGATTTTCACAATTGATTGTTCACACTTATAACGATATAGATCACAAAACATTTTTAATGTTTGCAATAAAACACCTAGGCTCGAGTGTAAAAGAAAGACACCATTAGAAAACACAAAACATCTGTATTGTCCTTAATAAAACACCTAGGCTCGAGTGTAAAGGACAGCCACCATTAGATAGCATAGAACATTTGTGATGTCCTTAATAAAACACTTACGCTCGAGTGTAAAGGACATGCACCCTTAGAACTTAGTTAGTCGTAGATACTACTTCCCTAGACGAGAAGTAAAGAGTAGTCTTAAAGATTGGAGACACGTCCTCTGTAACACTTCCTTGGCACGAGAAAGTAGAGGACTAACCCTGTAACCAAAATCTCCAGGAGGGAGAACGTGACTTGAGTCTATAGATCTATACGGGACTGACAATCCCGCACCTGGCTGCTAGCTACAGCCGAACCGAAAGGTTCAAGGGTGACGAAAGTCATAAAAAGGATACTGGCCCTGGCCCGAGTCATATCTAGTCTGAGTATGGTTAAGGACTCGCAATCAAGATTATTAACATTTTACACTTATTTATTAGTTTTATATACATAATAAAACTAATGTACATTTAAGGATAATTAGACCTTCAGGAGACTTCACACACACACACATTCAGGAAAACATGGGGTTTTCCTGGGGATAACATTGAACATAATCGGAACCGGTAACAGTTCGCACACACAGAATCGGTAACAGTTCACACACACACATGTAGGAAAATATAGGATTTTCCTGAGTAATAGTAGTACGTGACCAGAAAAGTGTAACAAGTTAGATAACTAAACTTAACGATTCACAAGAACAATTATGGTTTTCAATATATATTTTCACGTATATCAAACTATCTTGTATCTAGTTCGGGATGGTAGTTCCATGGTTTTCAATCTATATTTTCATGTATATCAAACTATCTTGTATCTAGTTCGGGATGGTAGTCTCATGGTTTTCAATCTATATTTTCACGTATATCAAACTATCTTGTATCTAGTTCGGGATGGTAGTCCCATGGTTTTCAATCTATATTTTCACGTATATCAAACTATCTTGTATCTAGTTCGGGATGGTAGTCCCATGGTTTTCAATCTATATTTTCACATATATCAAACTATCTTGTATCTAGTATGGGATGTTAGTCCCATGGTTTTCAAACTACTTTCCATCTACAATTCACGTATATCAAAGTATTTTATATCTAATTCGGGATAGTAATCCCATGATTCTCAATATATAGTTTTGTGTATTAAACTATACTCTGTGATATTCAATCGGTCTTGTATTTAAGAAAATATGGGATTTTCTTGGACAACCACTTTTTCAGGAAATCAAAGGAACTCGTACATTTTTCACAAAACAAAACCGATTATGAACTCACCAGCTTTATGCTGATTTTTAAACCGCTTGTATTCTCAGGTTCGCATTAGACAGGTACCCGACGATCTCTTTTGGCGAAGACGAAGTGCGTAGAAGACTCGTCACATTTTGTTTATATATGCTATGTATCACACTTGTACAATTTACTTTTGAAACAAATGTAAACTATTATATATGTAATGTAATGGTTGTCTACTTTGCTTACTATGTGCATTGGATTTGATACTCAATTTGGAGTCAACCTCGGAAATGTTTCCGCCTTCGGTTTTCGGGGTGTGACAGATTGGTATCAGAGCCCTTGTTTATAGTGGATAAAGTATACCAAACCTTACATGGTATAAAACTATAAACATTAAGGGGCCTAAGTGCTCTGAACCAAAAGTATCCTTCAAAATATAAGTATTTTCAAAAGTATATAAGTATACCGAACCGTCGAGATCCGTAACTACAAGTAGAACAAAACATAAGTAAATGGGTGTTGTGTACTGTGGTTAAACCTCGGCAGTTATGTAGTCGTGTCTAGGATCAATATAGCCTGGCCAACTATATTCATTCGAGACACGGCCAACATGTGCTTGGGAGTGACTGTGGTATGCGGCATGCCTAAAACTTACCCAAATACCAGAAACATCGAACCAGCGTCGTAACGAATCATGAAATACTATGGGAGTATTTCTCAAGCTAATCCTTGGTAGAAATCCTCGTTCATGCATTGTTCTTTGATCATTCCCTTAGCGATAATGTTCCTGCTTTGATAACTCTTTCCTACTTTATCGCTTATTCAGAATATATCCGCCATATCTCTTGATTCAATTCAGAGGACTTATCATCCTCTCTTCCTTGATCTTATCAGATCAAGATGCCTCCAAGAAAGAGACCCAACTCCAAGACCAACAACCCTCCGCCACCACCTCCTCCTCAATTTGACCCTATAGTATTCCAGGCAGCTGTTACGGCCGTAGTGGCAGCTGCCATGTCTCAACAGAACTCTGGCGGTTCCAGTAGTTCGGGAGGTGGTACCCAAACCCAAAACCAAGAAAGTAGTCGGGAACACCGAAAAGAGGGTTCTTATAAAGATTTCATGAACGCAAAACCCACATCCTTTGATGGCACTGGAGGTGTCATTTCCCTCACCCGATGGTTCGAGAAGATCGAATCCATCTTTGAAATTTGCGCCTGCTCAGAATCTGACAAGGTGAAGTTTGTCGCATGTACCTTTATTGACAAAGCCCTGACTTGGTGGAACGGCCGAGTCAAATCCCTAACCTTACCTATAGCCAACGCCATGGGGTGGGAAGCCATGAAGGAACTTCTGATGGCTGAGTACTGCCCTCGGGGCGAAATGCAGAAGTTAGAACACGAACTCTGGAACCTGAAGATGAAAGGTTCCGATATCGCCGCTTACACTTCCAGGTTCGACGACTTGGCATTAATCTGCCCGGGAATGGTTACCCCAGAGAGTAAGAAGATAGAGAAATTCATATGGGGGCTGACCCAGCCAACGAAAGGAAACGTCATAGCTGCGAGGCAAGATACATACGATAGCGCCAAACGCTTAGCACAAATCTTAATAGATCATAGTGATGACCCTGAGGAGACAGCTACCACTCCTGAGCCGACAGAGAGGAGTGGTATGAAAAGAAAAATTAGGAAGAAGGAGAAAACTCAGACATCGCAAGAGTCTTTGAAGAGGCAGCAAACGGTGGCAGTTCATGCTGCCACTTCCCCTGCAACTGTTTCTGTTGTTGGCTCCTCAACTCGAAAACCTGTCAGTAGGTATGCTGGAACCCTTCCTAGTTGTGACAAGTGCAACTATCATCACCTTCCTTCCGGTCCATGTATAGAGGTATTTTGCAACAGTTGTGGCATAAAGGGTCACATGGCGAAAAACTGTAAGACACCAACCCAATCAACCAGTCAAGCTTCCGGAGCGGGCATTGGTCGGGCCTGCTATGGTTGTGGAGAAGTCGAACATTACAAGCAAAACTGCCCCAGGGCAGTAACATCTGGCAACACCGGAAGAGTTCTAGCGATAGGACAAGAGGAGACAGCCACCGATCCCACCGTTGCCACAGGTATATTTCCCCTCGTTAAATTTTATACCTGTGATTCTTTTCGATTCTAGCACCAAAAGAAATTCACTAACCATCCATTTGAACATCTTTTAAACCCTGTCGTTTGTGAGTAGTCGAAAATGTATACCGTCGAGATGGTTATCAAGTGAGAATGAGAACGCTAACGTCATATCCGTAGATTGTATCTTTAATCCGAACAATTATTCTTTTCCATTCGATCTAATGGCAACCTTTTCATGAAATGCTTTGATGTCATCTTTGGCATGTAATGACTGAGCCTCATTCGTGTTGTTATTCCTGGTTTCGAGAAAGCCATTCGTCTTAACTTTCCTCCGACCCGACTCTCTTGATTTTCGTACATCATAGCTTAAAAAGTTTTCCCATGTATTCCTCGTCCATGTGATCATCGAGAAACGAGAAGTCTGCAACTCTTTTCCCCGATGCCTTTTTCGAAGAATTCTTGAGAATTCTTTCTGAACACGTAGTCAAGTCTCGCATCGACCTAATCCAAGTAATTACCTCGTAACCAAACCTCAGTGAGGACGATGTATCCAAGACAACAATCAGGGTTTGATATAATCACTACGAGGTAGTAGTGGTACCCTTCGGTCGAACCATTTTCTTGGTCATGTAGATAAGCAAAACAGTCATACTTGTGGACCTTTTCAAAAACTAAAGGCGATAAAGAATTATTCGGCACCGGGGATACCCATAGAAACCCGTCAATTCTTGGGTCCCTCCGGCTATGATCGTAGACCCACGTAGAAGTTTCCTTTAGGATCATCGGATCTTTAGTTACTCTGCCACATGAAAATGTACCTACTTGTTGGAAGTCTTACTCTGGAAAGACATAGTACGCCTTGGAAAGTGCGGAAAACTTAACTCGTGGAACATTAGACCCTTCGAGATCCTCGTTAGGAATCGATTCCATAGCCCTCTCCGAGCTATCTTCAGAACTCAGCAGCAACCATCTGGTATTCCACATCTTTGTTCGTAAGGAGTGCCGACTTGACGAAACCCTGGAAATCCCTTGATGAGATCGAAACCCATGGAAGCCCGAACCTTCATGGATGAATCAATTAAGATCATGGATTGATAGGTTGACCGTTCGAAACAAAAACTGCATCCCGACAGTGAGGGTTCGCTGGAATGTCAAGCGGAGACCCGATTCTACTTAGGAGCATGAAGACCCGAAACAGTAGATTCATCCCTATATCTCTTTTCACTTTGCGATCTGTATTCAAATCTTTGAATTTCGGGACGAAATTCCCTCTAAGGGGGGATACTATAACAACCCGAAATTTCGTATCACTGCTTGTAACCCTTTTCGTAACTCATTTCGATAATCCAATCGCCGTTTTCAAATTTGTTTCCGATTTAGCCATTTAATTAAGTCATTAAATTGTAATTATCTAAAATGACTTAATGGGTGTCCTAATGCATTTAGAAATCATTCTAACACCCCATTCTAGCGATCGGAACATTTCTAGAATCAACCATATCGAGTTACGGCAACTTGATCGGGTGCGACCAAAAGCTCCGTCTAACGCCGGTATCGGTTAGAGTTCCACCATGTCCCGAACTTGGAAACTATTTAAAGTGATCCAAGCATCCATTTGAAGCTTTTGCTTCATTTGACAACTCTCTCTCTAACCTCTCTCCTCAAACAAGATTCAAGGCCCAAAAACATCAAATTTAGGCTTCAAAACACCAAGGTAATCATCTTAGCTCCTAGTATAACATCCTTAGCCTTCATTTTCGTGTTCAAATCATGGGATAGGACCATAAACATGTGTTTACGGCCCTGGAACAGCCTTAGGCCGTGAACACATGAAAATGGGGTTTTTTAGCAACAAAAACCTTCCAAACCACAACTAGACTTTAGATATGGCTATATGACTTCATGAAATGGACTTAGAATGCCTCAAACATGGATTTTGAAGAGTAAACATGAGTTTACTGCCCAAGAACAAGCTTGGGCCGTAAACTCCTCATACATGGGGAGTAAACTCACTTTTACATGTTAAAAAGCCATATAACCCCACCAATAGCCTTGGAATAAATCCTAGTATCATCTAAAAATGGTTTGGGGACCTTAAACATAAAAAAGCACTTCATTTGAGAGTTTAAGGCCATAGCATATGCTCCAGGGCCGTAAACTCCTAATTATGTGTCATTTGGTGCCCTAAATTCATACCAAGGCTTGTAAAAATTAAAGGAATCACATGTGATTAATCTAAGGCCTTTAAAATCACAATCTAAGGGAGTATGGGAGCTTACGGCCGTAAGCTCCATGCTAGGGCCGTAAACTCCCTTAAGTGGTGTTAATGGTGATTTAAATTCCATCCCATGCCTTAGATAAAATTGTTCCAACTCTTCCCAAGTGATATTGACCATTTTAGCACCATAAAACACCCAAACATGAGTTCACGGCCATGAACTCATGTGGGTATGGTTTGAGAGGCCGTAAACTCATTAGGGAGTTTACTCTTGAAGAGTAAACTCAAATCCCAAGTCCCACGCATCAATATACGTCCGTAGATGTCACCCGGGTCACTCCAAACACTCGTTTTGAAGTGTTTTCGCTCATTGGAGTGTAATATCATATCTAATTAGAGTTTATAAATCTAATTAGATATATTTGTATATAATTTCATATTACATAGGAACCTCGCGTGTTATCAAGCCTCGATTCGACACTTAGCATCCAGAACGTCGCATTTTCTCGTTTGGTGAGTTCATACCCCTACCCTTTTTCACTGGTTTTTAAATGTTTTCAGGGGGGAATACAAGCAAAAGTACAAGAATGTCTTGTACTTAAATACATTATTTCATTTAAATGGTTTCATAATTCGTACCTTTTTAAGAATTGAAAACCTATTAACAAACTGTTTTAACTTGTAGAGTACTTGTTTAAACCGATTTTCAATTCTTATTATATACTGTTATGTTGTGTATTTCACAATTGATTGTTCACACTTATAACGATATAGATCACAAAACATTTGTAATGTCTGTAATAAAACACCTAGGCTCGAGTGTAAAAGAAAGACACCATTAGAAAACACAAAACATCTGTATTGTCCTTAATAAAACACCTAGGCTCGAGTGTAAAGGACAACCACCATTAGATAGCATAGAACATTTGTGATGTCCTTAATAAAACACCTAGGCTCGAGTGTAAAGGACAGGAACCCTTAGAACTTAGTTAGTCGTAGATACTACTTCCCTAGACGAGAAGTAAAGAGTAATCTTAAAGATTGGAGACACGTCCTCTGTAACACTTCCTTGGCACGAGAGAGTGGAGGACTAACCCTGTAACCAGAATCTCCAGGAGGGAGAACGTGACTTGAGTGTATAGATCTATACGGGACCGACAATCTCGCACCTGGCTGCTAGCTACAGCCAAACCGAAAGGTTCAAGGGTGACAAAAGTCATAAAAAGGATACTGGCCCTGGCCCGAGTCATATCTAGTCTGAGTATGCTTAAGGACTCGCAATCAAGATTATTAACATTTTACACTTATTTATTAGTTTTATGTACATAATAAAACTAATGTACATTTAAGGATAATTAGACCTTCAGGAGACTTCACACACACACATTCAGGAAAACATGGGGTTTTCCTGGGGATAACATTGAACATAATCGGAACCGGTAACAGTTCGCACACACAGAATCGGTAACAGTTCACACACACACATGTAGGAAATTATAAGATTTTCCTAAGTAATAGTAGTACGTAACCAGAAAAGTGTAACAAGTTAGATAACTAAACTTAACGATTCACAAGAACAATTATGGTTTTCAATCTATATTTTCACGTATATCAAACTATCTTGTATCTAGTTCGGGATGGTAGTTCCATGGTTTTCAATCTATATTTTCATGTATATCAAACTATCTTGTATCTAGTTCGGGATGGTAGTCTCATGGTTTTCAATCTATATTTTCACGTATATCAAACTATCTTGTATCTAGTTCGGGATGGTAGTCCCATGGTTTTCAATCTGTATTTTCACGTATATCAAACTATCTTGTATCTAGTTCGGGATGGTAGTCCCATGGTTTTCAATCTATATTTTCACATATATCAAACTATCTTGTATCTAGTATGGGATGTTAGTCCCATGGTTTTCAAACTACTTTCCATCTACAATTCACGTATATCAAAGTATTTTATATCTAATTCGGGATAGTAATCCCATGATTCTCAATATATAGTTTTGTGTATTAAACTATACTCTGTGATATTCAATCGGTCTTGTATTTAAGAAAATATGGGATTTTCTTGGACAACCACTTTTTCAGGAAATCAAAGGAACTCGTACATTTTTCACAAAACAAAACCGATTATGAACTCACCAGCTTTATGCTGATTTTTAAACCGCTTGTATTCTCAGGTTCGCATTAGACAGGTACCCGACGATCTCTTTTGGCGAAGACGAAGTGCGTAGAAGACTCATCACATTTTGTTTATATATGCTATGTATCACACTTGTACAATTTACTTTTGAAACAAATGTAAACTATTATATATGTAATGTAATGGTTGTCTACTTTGCTTACTATGTGCATTGGATTTGATATTCACTTTGGAGTCAACCCCGGAAATGTTTCCGCCTTCGGTTTTCGGGGTGTGACATATACCATTATGACAGAATTACAAAATATCATTATAACAAAATAACATCCTGATAGAATAAAGTCGGTTTATGTTTACAAATTACATTTGGAATTGAATTAATTTGAAAAAAAAAATCAGATTTTTTAAATTAGAATCATTAATTATCCTATAAATCTTGATTTTTCATTTTTTAAATTTGTCTCAATTGACTAAAATGCCCTTATGCTGAAATTTATGTGATTATATAGTACATGTTACCCTATTGTACTATCATAGACCTTCAGATCATGACCTTTGATTCTATTCCATCCGATGGTCCATATCTGTGCATTCTGGCACACAATAGTTACTAGAAACAAAATAACCTAACCATACATATATATATATATATATATATATATATATATATATATATATATATATATATATATATATATATATATATATATATATATATATATACACACACACACACACGAATATAACTATATGACAAAGGTCATCCCTAAGCATTAAGCTTAACTGTCACAAAACGAATATGTCATATAGATGAAATTGTCACACAAACAAATATGTCACATATAAAAAATATGATTAAATCCATAAGAGTCTAGACGTACTTATGTCAACCCATCCTAACTGCATACAAAAATAATGATGTTTAAATAATTTTCCATCATTTCACTATTTTCCAAGATACAATACTTCCAGTTTATATTCATAAATGCAATAAAGTATTTATAGTAGCCAGATAGAAAGCAAGGTACTATACAATAATTTAATATCAAAAGATATATCAGGTATTAGTTAAATGTACAAATAACTATGTTTAAACAAGTATCACCTTGCGGTTCTTTCAACTTCTTGTACGTTACTTCCTTTATAGAATGGTTCAAGAATTTAATAGTCACCTAGGAGTAGCAACAGATTTGTCAAAACCCTTCAATGGTTCATTAAGTCAGTTATTTAAGTACATAATTCCACGTGTGAAGTTTTATGGATTCAAATCCATCCTTAAGTTCATATAAGAACATAAATGAAAACTAAACCTAGTTTAGGGTTTATATGTAAAAGTTATAAACACAATAATTTTTGTCCAAACTATGCCTCGACCATGCCTTAACAGATACTCAAATAAGTCTGTCCTTTACAACCTAATTTAAAGCAAAAGCAACTTACTTGTTATTCAAAAGTGTCCAAACTTGTTCTAAACACCTTCAAACCATTTTCTAGGGTCTTAATCATAATTTATCATCTCAACACCATCAAAACACTTGAATTAACCACTGATCATATGATTATGCATCCAAAAATGATTTTTAGCAAGGATTCAAACAACAATTTAGGAAATCACAAGTGTAAGAGTGTCATTTCAACAATAGCAACCTCAAATAGAGTTTGGACATAGACAAAATCTACAATGAAAGAATAAAATAAATATATAAAAAATGTATCAAAATTCGAAATCGTCACTTTAGACTGGAAAGATAAAATCTACAATGAAACACCATCATTAGGATGTCCACTGCCCTTTTTCCAATAAACTAAACCTCCGATTGTCTGGAATGCATGGACCAAAAGTTAAATCAATATTAAAAAAAATTGTTTTTTTTTTTTGTATTTTTGTGATAAATTTAAAATTTTTAAAAATTTAGATTTATAAAATATTTTATTAAGTCTAAATTTTATAAAAATAAGTATTTTGTATAATATTTTCAAAGCTCATATTTTTGTATAATCAAATTTTTATGAAGCCTAAATTTTATAAATTATTCATAAAACCTGAATATTATAATTCCATAATCTAATATTATATAAATGGATATATACACTAAAGTCCTAATATTATCGATTTGACAAGAAAGTCCGATTTTTTTTTACAGTAAAATCTTAATTACCGGCAATTTTTGACATATTTACCATTTTTTTCGATTAGCCAGTAATTATGATTTTATTATAAAAAAATATAAAGTTTAGGACTTTATGTCACATCGTAAATTATGATTTTAATGTCAAAAAATAAAGTTTAAAACTTTCATGTCAAATCATTGAAAATATTGAAAATTTTAATGGTACGATAGTCTAACCAGAGAAAGAGATATATACAATAAAGTCTCAATATTTTCAACAATTTGATAAAAAAATCATAAACTTAATTTTTTTGACAATAAAGTCTTAATTCATGATTTGACAAGAAAATTCTTAAACTTTATTTATTTTTAAATAAAGTCCTAATTACCGGCTAACCGAAAAAAAAGGTAAATGTGTCAAAAATTACCGGTATTTAGGACTTTACTGTCAAAATAAAAAGTTTAAGACTTTCTTGTTAAACCAATAAAAATAATAAGACTTTAATTTATATATATCCCTTATATAAAGATTGAATTTAACTTAAAAATGATAAACAAATAAATAAGATACACAAACAATAATCTATCTAAAACTTTTAAGATTGATTAATTAGACAAAAGACTAGCAATCCCTTTAATCTAGATGATTTTACTATTATTTTCATTATGTTAAGAGTATAAAGTATGTGTCATGTTGAATCTCGTTGTTGCTGAGGTGGAGCATCGTCAACGTCGTTAAGAAACATTAACACAACCCCCTTCTTGTTGTATCTAGTTGTGTTGCTTCTTGTTGTGGCCATGACTAGATGCAACATGATTTTCTATCGGTTGCCCAAATTATCTCTCCTTTTACCCCCTCTTCTTGTTGCTTCTTGTCATAACATCACTTCAAGTTATCTATACCATATGCTCTTAAAGAGTTTAGTTTCAGGAGCGAATCAGAGATGACATGATAACCAAACCAACCAATCTAAAAAAAAAAAAAAAAAAAAAAAAAAAAAAAAAAAAGGTATCCTTATCCAAACACTTCACAGGTCCCACAATGATCTACGAATGTTCAAATAATGTTTTTGAAATACAAATGAGGAAAAAGCCAAACTAGATTGAAAAAGAAAAACAAGGAAATCCCATTACAAAATCCTCCAAAGTTTCATTTACACAAAGCTAAATTTAAACATCTTCAGGCTTTCTTTTAATAAAAAAAAGAAAAAAAAAGTAAACTTTAATTTGCTATAAACACCCCGCTGGAAGTTGTCGACCATATGATTTCCCTTTAACGTTCAAGCAAGATGAAGACACAGGACCCTCTGGCCCACGATATTCCAAGTTAATATTCACGAGGTTGACACCTTCACATGGCACGTGTTTGCTACATTGTATTTTAACTGCAATCTTCGAACTCGATGTCCCATGCACTTTTCTAAATGTCACATTCCTTATTTGAACATTCGATTGCGCCTACAAAAAAACAGCACAATCAGGTAGCTTTCATAATAGTTCAATAATATTGTATCAGTAACAAAGTAACAACAGTAACAGTAAAAATAACAGCGTATTAAGGATTTACCTGGCCGTTGCAAGGAGGCATGGGACAATATTGTTGGTCGATGAAAATGGGATTATTGACATTTTCCATGATGATATCTTCAAAAGTAAAATCAGAAGCGAGGCTAGGAGGAGAGGGTGCCCATGTTTTGATTCTTAATCCATTTTGAGTACCTCTTAAAGTGGAATTTTGTATATATATACCATTTACGTGTTCTTCATTGTGGGACCCACCTAGGCTGCCGATGCTAAACCCATGTCCGGGCCCACAATGAACCTCTGAAACCATGATGTCTTTGCTACCTGCAATCATTGATATGCAATCATCACCGGTGCTTATGAGACTGTTTGTGATCTTGATTTTGGTTGAGCTTCCGATGTGGATTCCATCGGTGTTTGGGCTGGTGGCTGGAGCAAGGATCCGAATATGGCTCATGTTCATGTTGTGGCATGCGAATAAATTGAAATGAGCGTTTTTGCTGTCGATTGAGTGGATGTGGTTTACTTTTGAGTTAGACACAAAATCAAATCGCATCGTCTGTTACAAGTTAATGAAAAAAAAACATATCAGAATTAAATTGATATGAACGTGACTTTAGTTAGAACTGTATGACGTTCAACTTTCTTCAATCATGACAATGAACTTTAACAAACATCCGTTACAAACGTTTTTTAATGGTCAAATGAATCGAGAATAGAAATTAATGTCACTACTCTTTTCGGATTCCAGATTTGCAACATGGTTACAGTTTTAATCAGGAAAAAAAAAAGGATGGACTTACGACGGGAAGTGGTTTGCAGCGGGAATTGGTGGCGCAGTCATTGAACCGCCATGCTGAACGGCCGTTACCAAGCAAATAACCGCCGCCTCGGACCACCAACTGATCGACATACTTGAAACTGATCCAGTGATCAACGAAAAACTTAGATGGATCACTTGAAGCTTCAAGCAATCCCCTGATAATAAAATCTACAGGTCCCTTACAAGGTCCGACGAACACGACGGAATCAAGCTTGAACTCACCTCTCGGGATCCAAACTCTACCACCGCTGTCGTGCTCACAAGCATCCTTCCATGCGCGAAGAAATGCCTAACGAAAACAGATCGGAGAGTTTCACAGGTGTAAATCAAGTGGAAATCTGAAGAACTTGATAAGGATTATATATTGAAATGATGATGAAGTGAGGAATCGGAATCAAGAATGTATATACCCTGCTGTTATCGGTGATTCGATCGGGACGTGCACCATAAGACATGACATTGAAGGTTTTCGGAATGTGAGGTCTCCGGGCATCGGCGAGAATCAACAAGAACGGAAGCCAATGGATGAAGGAGACCATTATTGTTGTTTGTTGTGCATTGATTTGTTTTCCTGATTTCTTAAGAACTTATATAGTAAAGGCGTAAAGCTCCAAATTTGACGTACTTAAATTCCGTAAATTTAGTGTCTCCTTATCTTTTACTTGATTTACTCAATATTATATTTACATTGTAATATATGGTTGAATTATTAAAAAAGACCCGAGAATAAGTGAATCGTTTGGTCTGCATTTATAACTTATTTATTAATTTATTAATTATTGATATATTTGAAAATATAAGTATTAGCTTAGAAGAAAATGGCCAGAATAGTTGTTTTTTAAAAGTTTTTAACAATATAACTACAAAAAAATGAAAATTGACCAAAATGGTTGTGATTATATGCGAAACTGTATGTCATCTATGAATTTATTTATTTGTAAAAATTTGTTGTTCTGGATGTTTGATTACGAATCTAATAATTGAAATCGGAAAAAAAATCATACAAATCAAATAGTTTCTTAAAATAAATTTTCTAAGTTCTAATTAATATAGTTTAGTATATTTTTTGCCACAGCCAAATAAAAGGGATGTATAGTGCTAGAACCTTATTATATAAATGGTACGTTTTTATGGAATATATATTTAGTAATCTTTTCACGATTTATATAAACATAAATCATATAGTTATGATGAGGATATTTGTAGAAAATACTCCTAAATCTTTTATTTGTTTTAAATTTAGTATTCCATACTAACAATATGTTAAATCTTCTCATTGATATCCTAAAAATTGTTTGATTGATACTTGACATAATTTATGGTGCAACATCTACCACGGTGGCACAACATGCAACCTGTTGCTCCATTCCACTCTCAAGTGTTCTAAATGTTTCAAGTTGCTGTAAAATGCTCCAAATGCTCAAGTCACATTTAACATTACCCTTAAAACATAAACTCACACATACAAAGACTTTATTTCCTCAAAACATAAACTCTCACATACAAGGACTATACTGTCTCGAAACATAAACTCACATAAATAGTCTATGCCTACGAAGACTCTATACTTATAGTCGTTAAGTTACCAAATCTTGTCAGACCACGAGAGAACAAATCATCTTGAGACCATTGTTAAACCAAGCAAGTCACAATTGTTATCTATGAGAAGTACCATCCCAAAAGTTGTCATCACGTCCCATCGTGGGACCTGTCCGGACCTCATTGCAGAAAATTTGAATGCATTCACATTACAATATAACGAAAACTCATCATGAGTAACTAAATCCATTTTAATGATGCATACCAAATAACAAGCAATGCCTTTTTATAATCATTTAAAAACATGGAATGCTAATATTTTAAAACATATTATTACCAATATTCCCCTTTTATAAACTCAATAAACTTGGGGACTCAAAGACTCACACATTTAAAACATTTTCACATAAAATATTTTTATTGCTATGTACTCATAAAAACCACATATACTCACATCTTTAGTTAATGAGAACGAACTACATATTTGGCCTCAAATCTCTAATCGATGCACTTTATCAATCTCTTGCCAAAAGTGTATTCATATAACATACCAAGCTCCTTAAATCTTATCCTAGCTCATTAAGAGCTTAATTGATCACAAACTTTACTTGACTACTTTATGTCACAAACTAATTAAACTTCGTGTATATCACATCTAGGTGACTTAATTCATTAAGCCACTAACTTAATTTCACATTCTTATCAATTTCACTAATTAGGGTTTATAACCCTAATTAACCAATTTAAGAACTCAGTTGTAGACCTCGTTTATTAAAATCATAATCATATTTCTCGTAATAATTGTAGAATCATATCATAAATTCAAGATTTAATTTGAGCTATAACAACTCTTTTAAATTTTTAACTAGTTAAGCCTAATTAGCTCAATTTAAAGGAAAGATGATACATTAATACACTTAAAGCTAAATCCTTACACCATTTAGTTCTTTCTTCGAGTTCTCCTTTATTCCTGGCCGAAAATCTCTAGAGCATGGCTTTGGTTCAAGGTTTAAGGAAAATTATTCCCAATTGATATGTGTTACATAAGACATATGTGACTGAAGTCGGTGAGAATGGTCCGTGTTCAGCTACTAGCGCGCCATGTCTAGTTAAGTGACCATGTCTTCTGGGCAATGTACTTTCTTCACGTTTGTGTACCATCGTGCTTCTAAAAAAAGTCAGAGAAGCCCTCAGTTTTTAAAAATTATAGTTTAGCCCCTATAGTTTTGAAAACTTACAAATTAGCCAATAATTTTTCCAAAAAAGTATATTTTGACCCCGAAAAAATCTACCCTACCACTTTTGACACTTCTAAATCCAACAGAGAGCTCGGTTTTATCTAATGATTCCTTGAATTTTTTGTAAAAACAATTTGCAAGTTTTTTTTGATGGAATCTACAAGTACGATTACGATGGTTCGGCTTACCCCCACAAATTACAACATGTGGAAGCCCAGTATGGAAGATTTTTCAAATTTGAAGGATTTTCTATAGCCTTTAGAAAAAAAAGGCGTCAAACCCAACATGAAGGCAAATGAAGTTTAGACGAGCACAAATAGGAAAACGGTGGTGCAAAATCAACAGTGGATTGACCACAATGTTTTTCATCATGTCTCTCAAGAGACAGATGCGTACAAACTTCGGGAGAAGCCCGAGAATATGTATCAGGAAAAGACAGCATGCAACAAGATCTTGTTGATGAGTCATCTTGTAAACCACAAGTTACAAAGTGGTACGTCCGTATCGAGCATACGAGTTTGTTCTAGGATCTTGTAAACCATCTCTGTATTGTTGATTGGGTTCTCAAAGATGAATAACAAGCCATATTTCTCCTGTGTTGTCTACCTCATCATTGGGAGACGCTTGTTGTTATGAGGTCGAAAGTTGTTGTGAGAGTCGAATTATAGTGTCTTTGTCTTTGTATCTGTAAATAACGAAAGTCTAAGGGCTTTCATTATCTTAATGTATTTACCAGGCATAAGATAATTTTTCATGTCATGTCTAGTCCTTGTATTTTTGGTTCGTGACTACTCTATAAATAGGGTAAGTACTTAGAGGTTAGAGTAAGAACTTTTGCATAAACACTCTTGTACTCGATTCTCTCTATATCATTCCGGACAACAATTGAGCTAAAAAATAGATTTTATTTAGATCTGCATGTTCTTACTGTTGGATTAGTGTCTAAGGCTGTAACTATATTTGGTAAGTACTTGACCCGATTGTGCATGGTCCTTTTGGGTTGCCTTCACCATAGCAACTTGACAGGGTGATTTATAGAGAGAAGAGATATTATTGTTAATGTATTATAGTTAAAGGAATAATAATATTATTTGATTAATATAAGTCATAAATTAATTATGAATTAATTTGGTGACTTAAAGAAATTAATTGAAGAAAGGGGTATAAACTTCAAATGTGTGATAGTTGTGTTTTGAGCTAAGAATCCTTATGGATATGGGGTGGACGATTTTAGGTATATGGATCACCTAGAAATCGTCCAAGGCCTTATCTAGAAGGGATATTGGATTGCTTTGAGGCTAAGTTATCCAATTAGGGTTTTAGGGTGAAACCCTAGGAGTTCACAGTATAAATAGACCCTTAGGGTTGTGGAAATCGACCACCTCGTTATTGGAGTAACCCTAGAGCCGATTTCCGTCTTCCTTACCTCTCTCATATCATCTTCTTGCTAGTTGGTGTTTGTAAGCCATTAGAGGAGTGACATTTGTGACTCTAAGCTCCAAGAAGAAGAAGTTTTCAAGCAAGTAACTCAAGGTATTATTCTAGATCTGTTTTCATATGTTTTGATTGTTAGTTTTCATTAGATCTAGCCATGAAAGTCTTGGATATATTGCATGTTCAATTAGAGAAACCTAGATCTAAGCTATAGGGTTGTATGTGCACATAGGAAAGATCTTATGTCTAAAACCCATCAGTGGTATCAGAGCCATGATTGGTTTCAATTGAATATGATGCTTAACTGTTTTGCTTGCTGAAAATCATTTTTCTTGCCCTCTGTCCGACCCAACTCAGCGAGTCAGTGTTTGGACTCGACGAGTTGGCCCTACTTGGCGAGTCCAATGCTTGACTCGGCGAGTCCGAGCGTCAGACAGAGAATAATTCGGGATTTTATTGTTGTTTTGTCTTGGATTGATACCTAAATCGTTTTATTATGTAAAAATCCGAATTTTAACCTAGTTTAATGATTATCCTTGACATAACAATAGATAATTTCAAATCTTTTAAATATTGATTATTTATATGATAAATATTGGACTATTTAAGATTATTTGGTAATTATCTAATGACTAAAATTGGATTAGGTCAAATATAGATAATTATGAAATTAATTGTTTCATTTGAATTATTTGTTATTTGATCCTTATTGTTTTGAAAAGTTCAGTATTTATCCCGAAGTTTTGAAATTTGAATTTTGTGATTAATAGTTTAATTTAGAAGAATTTAAATTTCAACCCCTAGAGTTTTACAAGTTTAAAATTCAACGCTATACTATTATATTATTAAAAGCTTTATAAATATATAAGTAAAATTAAAATGCTAGTCTTACCGTTAGTAGGTCTCATTCACGAAGCCGGTCTATAAGGTGGGTATAAGGTTGCTGCCTATAAAATGGCGCTTAATGGGTGTACACTCACACCCACCGCTTGCTTGACTAGTAGAGGGTCGTTAGCCAAACGGGTAGGATAGGGAAATCCTCTCCTCATTAATAAGTATAATGAATCTATAAAGTAACTAAGCTATTTTATAAAATTCCCAATCTTAGTTACTTTAGTAAAAGTGAATTAATGCAATCCCATGAAATTACACTTTGCACCCTTGCTGAGAAGTTAGTGGAGCGTGTGTGGTTTACCGGCACACTAATTGGTTCTAAGCAAAGGTGGCAAAGGGTGATTCATTGTTTATCATAGTTCGATGGAGCGTGTGTGGTTTATCGGCACATCGAATGGGTGATCGTAACAATGAAGGCACCATGTAGATTTGCATGGTTATTCACACCCGCTTTGTGATCCTCGGTATCCCAGTCATAAACTAGAGGGGGATATCGAGATTTAAACATGCCATTGAAAGGTTCAATGAATCTCAAAGAAAATCTAGGAATTCTCAATAAAAACTTAAGGTTATGTTTTCAAGGTGAAGGATTAGTGAATCGTCATTTGCTTACCTCCAAATTATTTGCATGATTGGATTACGACATCCCTTTTCTAATATGTAAATAATGTTGTTGGGTCCTAGCCCTAATTTTTCATTTTGAGTGTTTAATTAGGTATCCAATTCTAATAAAACTTTGTCCTTTCTATTTGTAGATGTCAAACGCAAACACACTACTGCTAACTCATTCACGTTAATGAGTCTTTGCCAAAAGGTGACCTTCGATGGTACAAACTTTAGCGAATGGATAAGATACATTCGCACCATTGCACGCTATGAGGACAAAGAGTATGTCCTCGAAGAAAAGCTCGAGAAGGTCAACCCGGAAATCGCTACTCCCGAAGAGATGGCTGTCTTTGAGACACACGAACGTGATTCAACGAAAGTCCATTGCATCATGATAGCCACCATGAACCAATAATTCCAAAAGTCCTACGAGGACATGTATCCCTATGAAATGTATCAAGACTTGATGGAGAGGTACCATCAAAGCGCGAGGCAAGAGCGCTATGAGATCATCACCAACATGATCACCGCTAAGATGGGAAATGGAGAATCGTTAACTATGCACTTGCAAAAGATGCAAAGACATGTTGATCGTCTTCGCAAGTTAAATGTTAACTTTGGGGAGGATTTGGCCATCGACATTGTTCTTCACTCCTTGCCTTCATGCTACAACCAATTTAGGATGACCTACCACATGAACAAGGAAGAGGTCACCCTAAGCAAACTCCAAGGACTGCTGAGAGCAACCTAAAGGACAAGTCTGTTGCACCAACTCCCGTACCAACCGCTGCTCCTGTTTTGGCTATAGGGCAAGGAAGGAGCAAGGAGAGGAAGGCTCCGTCAAAGAGCCATCGCAAGGGAAAGTCCCAAGATGGTTCCTCTTCTAGTGGGACCAAGGTTGATCCCGCTAAGCCCAACCCTAACCCAAAGGAGGCGGAGTGACATCATTGCCACAAAATAGGGCATTGGAAGAGAAGTTGCCCGGAATATCTGCAAGCCATCAAGGATGGAAAGATCAAGCCATCTTTTGCAGGTATATACACAATTAAATTTAGTAATTCATCTCATACTATTTCTTGGGTTCTTGATACAGGATGTGGTTACCACATTTGTTCTGATTTGCAGGGAATAAGAAGAGATAGGGATGTGGAGCAAGGAAGAATAAATCTAATCATGGGAAACAGAAGATCGTCGCCTGTCACCAAGATTGGAGTGTATTCTTTAGTTCTTAGTAATGGATTAGGTTTAGATTTAAATAACTGTTGCTACTCGCCAGATATGGCAAGAAACATCATTTCATTTCATGGTTTGTTTAGACAAGGATTTAGATATTCGTTTAATAATATGAATGGTCTATTTATGCTTATCTAAATGGTGTTTTATACTTTGAAGCAATTCCTTGTAATGGAATTTATGAAACTGTTATGGTTGTAGATAACCTAGGAAATGATGTGTTGTGTATAGGTTCTTCCAATGGTATGGATAAAGCATCTTTGTGGCATTGTCGTATTGGACATGTCAACAAGAAGCGCATAGCCCAACTCCAAAAGGATGGAGTGTTGGAGTCATTCGACCTTAGGGAAGATGACACGTGTGAATCTTGTTTACTTGGAAAGATGACCAAGTCACCCTTCACTGGCACTTGTGAGAGGGGTGAGGGTTTGTTGGATCTCATACATACCGATGTATGTGGGCCCTTTAAATCCACCACAAAGGATGGAAACCGCTTCTACGTGACTTTTACCGATGATTATAGTAGATATGGGTATATTTACTTAATCAAGCACAAGTCTGAAACATTTGAAAAGTTCAAAGAGTTCAAGAATAAAGTGGAGAATCAATTGGGCAGGAAGATCAAGATGCTTCGATCTAATCGAGGAGGAGAGTACCTAAGTCTTGAATTCCACGACTATCTCAAGGAATGTGGAATAGTTTCACAATTGACGCCACCTAGGACACCGCAGTTAAATGGTGTGGCAGAAAGGCGCAATCGAACCTTGTTAGACATGGTTCGTTCAATGATGACTCGTGCTTCACTACCTATCTCATTTTGAGGGTATGCCTTAGAGACTGCCGCCCATATCCTTAACCGAGTCCTTACAAAGAAGGTTGCCAAACCACCTCACGAGATGTGGATGGGGAAAGCTCCCTCGTTGGCACATATCAAGGTTTGGGGTTGTGAAGTTTTCGTAAGACGAGAAACTCATGACAAGCTCGAACCTCGTAGTGAGCGATGTATTTTCATCGGCTACCCGCAGAAGTCTTTTGTATATCTCTTCTATAGACCGAGTGACAATGTTGTCGTCGTTGCGAGAAGAGGGGTTTTCCGAGAGCGAGAACTCATAAACCAAGGAGACAATGGGAGGCAGGTCGATGTTGAAGAGATTCAAGAGTCGAGTGATGAAGGAACCTCTACCAATGGCACTCAACCCGAGGAGGAAACTCTGGTTGAACCAATTGACGAGTCATTACCTCTTAGACGTTCCAAAAGAGTTAGAGTTCAACCCCAGTTGTATGGTTTTCATATTACTACCGAAGGGGACACATATATTAGTGATAGTACACTAATAAACCTAGATGAACCTAATTGCTATAAGGAAGCCATGGCAGGCCCGGAGTCTGCAAAATGGAAAGAGGCGATGGACAATGAGATTCAGTCCATGTATGACAACCAAGTTTGGAATTTGGTTGACAATGTGCCCAAATGTAAGACGATTGGGTGCAAATGGATCTTCAAGAAGAAGACCGACGTGGATGGGAATGTACATACTTATAAGGCGCGATTAGTTGCGAAGGGCTTCACTCAAACTCCCGGAGTTGACTATGACGAGACCTTCTCACCAGTTGCGAAAATAAAGTCTATTAGGGTGATGCTAGCTATTGCTGCATTTCATGATTATGAGATATGTCAAATGGATGTCAAGACCACTTTCCTTAATAGAAAGTTGGTTGAGGATGTTTACATGGCTCAGCCAGAGGGTTTTGTCGATCCGAACCATCCAAATAGAGTGTGTAAGCTTGAGAACTCCATTTATGGACTTAAGCAAGCATCTCGCTGATGGAATCTTTACTTTGATGAGAAAGTCAAAGAGTTTGGATTTGTACGAAGCGAAGATGAATAATGTGTATATGTCAAAGCCAGTGGGAGTATAGTTAGCTTTCTCATTTTGTATTTCGATGACATACTGCTCATAGGAAACGACATCCCGACTCTGCAGGAGGTAAAGTCCTGGCTCGGGAAGTGCTTCGCTATGAAGGACCTCGAAGAGGCTTCCTATATTTTGGGAATAAGGATAGTGAGAGAAAGAAGTAAGAGACTAATAGGACTTAGTCAGAATACTTACTTAGATAAAGTACTAAAATGTTTTAGTATGGAAAACTCGAAGAAGGGAGAACTACCGATACAAAGTAATACCAAATTGAGTAAGACTTAAAGTCCAAGTACCGAATGTAACGCCCGGGGTTCAGGGCTAAGCATATTTGTTAATGTAATAGTCTAGGTCAACTATTGTAACCCTTTTTCAGATAATAAAGACGAGATATTTGAGAATTATGTGAATTATGTGTATTTATGTGCTTATTATTTAGTTATAAATGTATAATTAACAAAGAATAAAAATAAGCGTCAAAATTAAAGTGTGAGATAAGCCTGATATCTTTACATAAAGTTGTAGTGGTCGCAACAAGGATTCCAGGGATATAAGGAACGCCGAAATCCGAGTTATAACGAAGAAGTTATGACCCGTCGAAGTTTTGCGACAGAACCGACACGGTACCGGGAAGTGTGAATAGTGAATTTACGATAGATAGAGACTTAGCCTTAGCGATCTAAAAAAAGTCGTAGAATATGTTAAACTAAGAACATCAATAAAAAGAACGCCCAAATCTGACTTCGTATGAAGAAGTTATGATTTTTTGAACTTTCGGATTAGCAGTGTACAGCCTGAAATTCGAATATTAGATCGAGTGATTTTTAGCCGACACAAACTAAACGAGAATCGAATATCTCGTTAAGAGTAGCGTAACGAGAAAAAGATGGGCGAAAACGGATGTCGAATGAAGGAGTTATGAGGATTTAACGGACCAATCCTGTCCCGGCCCGTTAATAATATAAAGTTTAAAATTGAATCAAAATTAGCCGACGGAGTCTAAACGAAAGTTGTAGAGTACCTTCCCACCATCGCGAAAGTTAAGAGTAGCGTAAAGAACGTCGAAAACGGAGTCTAATCGAATATCTCGTTAAGAGTAGCGTAAAGAACGTCGAAAACGGAGCTCGTACGCGAAAGTTACGAATTTTTAAAGTTGGAAAGTGGAATTGCGAAATTTGATGCTAGAACGATGACGTGGCAAGATCCTGACCATCGCTTGCTGATCACGGCTCGCTTCGGATGGCCGACACGTCGCCTCTCGGACGCCCAGCGTTCGCATCGGACGCCCAACGTTCTCCTTACGCGCCGCGTGCGAGGATGGAACGCCCCGTATACTTCAGCCCCCTGCGGTCCAGCTTGAGCCACGTCGCACCCTTCGGAGACTGCCACCTGCTGATCTTATCCGAGCCATTACGCCCATCATAGGTCCGAGGTACGCCCAGCGTACCGAGGCCTCACAGGCTATAAAAAGGCAGCGAAGGCAGCTTCATTTCTCACCCATTTTTCACTTCTCTCTCTACAATCTTTCTCTCTCTACAACCCCAAACCCCCCCTAAACCCTAGATAAACCCCCTAGCACCCTAGGGAAGCCCCGAGGCTCCCGAAGTCCCGAGAAAAAGGAGTCTTTCGGTTTCGAAACGCTGCTCTAATTAAGTTCCGGTTTTCGATAAAATTCGCTGTAAGTGTGCTACACTTACGCAATTTTTAATATAGCTTTCAAATAATTATAGGAATGTTATTAGGTCCTTAAAATAATTATTTGGGCTATTATTATGAGTTATATTGAGTGTTATTAACGCTTGTAGAATAATAATAATAATAATAGTCAGACTAATTAATTTGTCGCGGTTATCGTTAGACTAAACCCTAGTGGTATCGATACTAGGTTTTAATGAAGGAAAATTGTTTTGAGGGTATCGAAGCGCTGTTCGAGTGCTGAGTCACCACCTTTCAGGTGAGTGCATAGTTACTTTCAGCTTACACATATATATGAAGTATTTGATATAAATTAAGTGCTATGTGTGCATATTATCTGAATACTTGCTATCTATGCTGGATGAACATTGTTATACATGTTTTCAATGAATTAAACTGTATATGTATTTTATATCTACGAAAATGTTGGGGTAAAACATGGGTAGATGTAATAGGTGATGTGTGATAAAATGATGAGAGGCCTCGATGTTGATGTTGTTGATTCTGTCATCTAGCGGAGTATGGATGACGACCACGGACTCTTCTAGACAGTCCAGTGGAACGCTAGTAGGCTCGCAACCTGTAGGTGTTTGTGAACGATGTGTTCACCGGTGTACTCCATCCCCCACATGGTTGCCTTTAGGACATTTATTGTTAAGGAATCCCCTTATCAGTAGTGTCCATCCCGACGATGATCCTTAGGCTAGGTCCCTTATGATAGGTGTTTAGGGACGTAAAGTGAGGATAACGGGAACGGGTAATCAGGTTATTGTTGATTGATGAAATTAATAAACTTATTTATTGTGGGTTGAAAACCCTATGTGCTCACCAGGCTCCCTAGCCTGACCCACTCAGTTTTATGTATTACAGGTAGTGGCGCTTGAGCATAGATATGATGTTTGGACGAGGGATTACGGATATAGGCTTGTAGATATGAAATAATGTAGTAAGGCTTATAATGTATTGTTTATGTTTTTGATCTGTACGAACATGACATCCCAAGTCTAGTCTTTTAATGAAATACATTTCAATGGAAATGCTTTTTATAAATCTTTATCATATTTTGTTTTGGGACAAATTCCGCAACACTTTTATTTAAAATGATACTCTGATTTTTAAACAAAGCATAAACAAAATCGGTCTTTTCTGGCCGTGATTTTGGGGATGTCACAGTTGGTATCAGAGCATTAGTTTAAGCGAACTAGGAATTTGTAGGATTTCTAGACTTAAACTTAGAATGCTAAGCGATGATTGTGAGGTGTGAGCACTAGCTTATTATAGGAATTGTGCCTAAAATGCTTTTATGTGCTAAATGTTTTATGCATGATATGCTGTTAATTGTTCGGATCTATGGTCTATTGCCGACCGGATCTGGAAACCTTATGTGTTTAGGACTCTAAACGTACGACTACGATATTAGAAATAGCATGTAAACGTTTCGGAGTGATAAGGACGATTTAAACGTCTATCCTAAATAAAGATCTAAATTCACCTTATTCAGTGTATAGATCAAGATGGCAGGGACCCGTAGCGAAAACGTGAACGCAAATGGAGATAGGAACCAACCCCCAGTGGTTCAGCAAATACCTATAGTTAAAGAAGTTGCACCTGAGCCAGTCACCATGGCTGGATTTCAAGCCATGATTCAGGCTATGCTAGCTGAACAAAGGGAAGAAATGAGACGGATGCTCCACGAAAATAGGGACGAACCTACCATACATGTTGAACCGACGGAGCCGGTTCCCGAGCAATCTGAGGAAGGGAACTACAGCCGCCAAATGAGTCAATTAGGGACTCAAGGTGAGCAAAGGGATGGCCCAAAAGGGAGAAACAACAAGGATGGGCGAATGTACAAAAATTTCTTGGGCGCGAAACCACCAAGTCTCTTAGGAAGCCCAAAGCCTGTTGAGATTATGGACTAGATCTCCAAGATGGAGATGGTATTTGAGAGCTGCGACTACAGCGAGAAGCAGAAGACTGTCTTCGCTATGAGACAATTGAAAACTGGAGTCTTGAGCTGGTGGAAGCTATTGGCAGATACAATGCCATAAGGAGAAGCCTTGAAAATGTCATGGGATGAGTTCTTGGAACAACTGAAGGTGCAGTACTGTTCAGAGATAGATCTGATTGATCTAAACAATGAGTTCCAAAATTTGATGAAGGGGAGAATGAGCATCGATGACTATGCTGTTGCATTCACGGAAAAGATGAAGTTGTTTCCATACCTAGTGCCAACCGAACTTTCCAAAATTGAGAAGTTCGTAAACGGACTGCCGGCTGACTTTGGCCTAACAGTCAAGATGGCAACCACTCTGAAATCAGCTGTTCGAGCAGCTAAGAACGTGGAGACCCAACAAAAGGAAAGAGGTCTGGAAAGGGCTGAGGTTGGTGAGAAACGGAAGTTCGATAGATCCTTGAAGTCCAACAAGAAGAGTAGATTCTCGAAGTCTGGTTCGAGAGGAGGAGGATCAGAAGCAAAGTGGTGTGACAAGTGCAAGAAGAAGCACTCTGGGAAGTGTGACGGAGGGGTCACTTGTTTCAAATGCGGAAAGCCTAGGCGCTATGCCAATGAATGCACCCTCAACCAGAAGGCCTGTTATGGGTGTAATGAAGAAGGGCACATTTTGAAGGACTGCCCGAAGAAGGAGGAGGCAGGAAGACCCAACATACCACCGAAGTTGAAGGCGAGAGCCTTCCAGATGACGCTCGAGGCTGCGAAGGAGGCAGCAGACGTCGCTTCAGGTACCTTTCTTGTAAATGGTTTGCCTACAAATATACTATTTGATTCCGGAGCCAACTACTCCTTTGTGTCGCATAAATTTGGTGGGAAATTAGCATGGCCTGTAGAAAAACTTGATAATGCCCTGATTATAGAAGTTGCTAGTGGCAAATTCGTACCTGTTAGTAATCGTTTTAGGAACATCGTCATTGACCTAAACAGAAACGAATTCCATGAGGAGCTATTACCCATAGAGTTAAACGGTTTCGACATCGTGTTGGGTATGGATTGGCTTAGCGCCAACGATGTCGAGATTCAATGCCGAAAGATGATAGTAAGGGTAAACCCACCCGGAAGGGAATCATTTATGGTGTACAGGGACAAACGCAGAGTGAATTCAGGAATCATCTCCCTGATGAAAGTCAGGAAATGTTTGTCCAAAGGATGTGCATCATACTTGGCATTTGTAATTTATGCTAAGAAGGAGAATAAAGAGGTGCAGAATATACCAGTCGTATGTGATTATCCGGAAGTCTTTCTCGAAGATCTTCCCGGATTACCACCTGATAGACAAGTGGAGTTCCGTATAGACTTGTTACCAGGAACGACACCGATTGCAAAAGCACCATACCGATTAGCACCGACGAAGATGAAGGAGCTCATGACGCAACTTCAGGAGCTGTTGGACAACGGTTTCATTCGACCTAGTTCATCACCCTAGGGAGCTCCGGTGTTATTCGTGAAGAAGAAGGACGGAAGTATGAGGATGTGCATAGACTACCGAGAGCTGAATAAGGCAACGGTGAAGAACAAGTATCCATTGCCAAGGATTGATGACCTATTCGATCAGCTCCAAGGTTCGAGCTACTTCTCAAAGATCGATCTTAGGTCAGGATATCATCAGCTGAAGGTGAGAGAGAAGGATATTGAGAATACTGCATTCAGATGAAGATATGGACACTATGAGTTCTTGGTTATGTCATTTGGGCTAACCAATGCTCCTGCAGCATTCATGGATTTGATGAACAGGGTTTGTAAACCATTCCTCGATAAATCCGTGATAGTGTTCATCGACGACATTCTCATCTACTCGAAAAGCCAAGAGGAGCATGGCAAGCATCTACGGGAAGTATTAGAAGTGTTGAAGAAGGAGAAGCTTTTTGCAAAGTTCTCAAAATGCGACTTTTGGCTACGAGAAGTCCAATTCTTGGGTCATGTTGTTAACCAGGAGGGAATAATGGTTGACCCCGCAAAGATTGAGGCTGTGATGAAGTGGGAACGTCCAAAGAGTCCCAAGGAAATTCGAAGCTTTCTAGGATTAGCCGGATATTATCGATGATTTATCCAAGGCTTTTCTTCGATAGTTGCTCCATTAACAGCTTTGACTCATAAAGGAGCTACGTATACGTGGAGTGAGAAGCACGATGAGGTTTTCGAGAAGTTAAAGAAGAAGTTATGTGAAGCACCGATACTTTCTCTACCCGATGGAGTTGAAGACTTTACGGTTTATAGTGATGCATCTGGAGTCGGGTTGGGTTGTGTTCTGAGCCAAAGAGAAGAGGTGATAGCATACGCATCTCGACAATTGAAAGAGCACGAAAAGAACTACCCCACTCATGATCTGGAGTTGGCAGCGGTAGTATTTGCCTTAAAGATATGGAGGCATTACCTCTACGGCACGAAGTGCAAGCTCTTCACTGATCATAAGAGTCTCCAGTATCTCTTTAATCAGAAGGAGTTGAACATGAGGCAACGACGCTGGCTAGAACTACTCAAGGACTACGACTGTGAGATACTTTACCACCCAGGTAATGCAAATATTGTTGCTGATGCTCTCAGTCGGAAAGTCAACCTTGAAAGGAAAAGGCCAAGAGCGTTAAGAATTGAAGTCGTCTTGAAGATTGTGGAAAGTATCAGGAAAGCTCAAGAAGAAGCTTTAGAGAAGAATGACCGAAAGGAAGAACGTTAGTGTTCGGTACAAACAGTCGAGGACTGAAGGTATTCCAAGATCGAATTTGGGTACCTAAGACGGGAGGAATAAGAGACCTTCTGATGGAAGAAGCACATAAGACCATGTACTCGATTCATCCCGGTAGCACTAAAATGTATAGGGACCTAAAACCCTACTACTGGTGGCCGACAATGAAGCTCGATGTTGTGAAGTATGTGGCCGAGTGTGTGACATGTGCGGGGGTTAAGGCACAACATCAGAAACTGTATGGGAGTTTAGAACCTTTACCTGTACCCATGGGTAAATGGGAAGACATCACCATGGATTTTGTGACTAAACTGCCCAGGACGAAGAACAGACACGACATGATTTGGGTGGTCGTGGATCATTTCACCAAGAGTGCACACTTCATAGCATCCAACGAGAAGTGGTCTATGGATAAGCTCGCAAATGCTTACGTGAAAGAGATAGTAAGACTTCACGGTGTTCCTCTTACAATTGTATCAGATCGTGATAGTCGTTTCACGTCGAGGTTTTGGAGGAGTCTACAAGAGGATTTGGGTACAAAGTTATGTTTGAGTACTGCTTACCATCCGCAAACTGATGGTCAGAGCAAAAGAACGATTCAGACACTGGAAGATATGCTGAGAGCAAGTACCCTCGAGTTCCAAGAGAATATGGACGAGCACATACCTCTGGTAGAATTTTCGTACAACAACAGTTTCCACTTGAGCATCAAGATGGCACCTTATCAAGCCTTGTATGGACAGAAGTGTCGTACGCCGTCTTGTTGGCTTGAAGCCGGAGAGAAGCAGTTTATGGGCCCCGAGATAGTCCATGAGACTGCTGAAAAGTTAAAGGTGATTAGGGAAAGAATGTTAGTAGCCCAAAATCGTCAGAAGAGCTATGCTGACAAGAAAACACGACCGATAATTTTTAAAGTTGGGGATTCCGTTTTGCTTAAAGTCTCACCGTGGAAGGGACTTATACGATTTGGGAAACGAGGAAAATTGAGTCCAAGGTTTATTGGACCGTTCAAAGTTCTTCAGAAGATTGGGAACCAAGCTTACAAGCTGGAATTGCCCGAAGAACTCAATGGTATTCATAACACCTTCCATGTGTGTTATTTGAGGAAATTCACGGGAGATGTTCCCGACATAATTCCAATCTCAGAGTTAAGGATGGATGAGAATAAAAGGCTGATCGAAGAGCCCGAGGTCGACTTAGTGCTAGTCCAATGGAAACATTCGAATGGGCCGAATCTCACTTGGGAAACAGAGGATGACATGATGAGTCGCTATCCACATCTGTTTGCTGATGCATGATTCCGGGACGGAATCATCCTAAGGGGGAGAGAATTGTAACGCCCGGGTTTCAGGGCTAAGCATATTTGTCAATGTAATAGTCTAGGTCAACTATTGTAACCCTTTTTCAGATAATAAAGATGAGATATTTGAGTATTATGTGAATTATGTGTATTTATGTGCTTATTATTTAGTTATAAATGTACAATTAACAAAGAATAAAGATAAGCGTCAAAATTAAAGTGTGAGATAAGCCCGATATCTTTACATAAAGTTGTAGCGGTCGAAACAAGGATTCCGGGGATATAAGGAACGCCGAAATCCGAGTTATAACAAAGAAGTTATGACCCGTCGAAGTTTCGCGACAGAACCAGCATGGTACCGAGAAGCGTGAATAGTGAATTTACGATAGAGCGAGAGTTAGCCTTAGTGATTTAAAAAAAGTCGTAGAATATGTTAAACTAAGAACATCGATAAAAAGAACGCCCAAATCTGACTTCGTATGAAGAAGTTATGATTTTTCGAAGTTTCGGATTAGCAGTGTACAACCCAAAATTCGAATATTAGACCGAGTGATTTTTAGCCGACAGAACCTAAACGAGAATCGAAGATCTCGTTAAGAGTAGCTTAACGAGAAAAAGATGGGCGAAAACGGATGTCGGATGAAGGAGTTATGAGGATTTAACGGACCAATCCTGTCCCGGCCCGTTAATAATATAAAATTTGAAATCGAGTCAAATTAGCCGACGGATTCTAAACGAAAGCTGTAGAGTACGTCCCCACCTTCGCGTGGATATAAAGAACGTCGAAAATGGAGCTCGTACGTGAAAGTTACAAATTTTTAAAGTTGGAAAGTGGAATTGCAAAATCTGATGCTAGAACGATGACGTGGCAAGATCCTGACCATCGCTTGCTGATCACAGCTCACTTTGGATGGCCGACACGTTGCCTCTCGGACGCCCAGCGTTCGCATCGGACGCCCAACGTTCTCCTTACGCGCCGCGTGCGAGGACGGAACGCCCAACATACTTCAGCCCCCTGCGGTCCAGCTTGAGCCACGTCGCACCCTTCGAAGACTGCCACTTGCTGATCTTATCCGAGCTATTACGCCCAGCGTAGGTCCGAGGTACGCCCAGCGTACCGAGGCCTCGCAGGCTATAAAAAGGCATCGAAGGCAGCTTCATTTCTCACCCATTTTTCACTTCTCTCTCTACAACCCCAACCCCCCCCCCCCCTAAACCCTAGATAAACCCCCTAGCACCCTAGGGAAGCCCCGAGGCTCCCGAAGTCCCGAGAAAAAGGAGTCTTTCCGTTTCGAAACGCTGCTTTAATTAAGTTCCGATTTTCGATAAAATTCGTTGTAAGTGTGCTACACTTACGCAATTTTTAATATAGCTTTCAAATAATTATAGGAATGTTATTAGGTCCTTAAAATAATTATTTGGGCTATTATTATGAGTTATATTGAGTGTTATTAACACTTGTATAATAATAATAATAATAATAATAGTCAGACTAATTAATTAGTCGCGGTTATCGTTAGACTAAACCCTAGTGGTATCGATACTAGGTTTTAACGAAGGAAAATTGTTTTGAGGGTATCGAAGTGCTGTTCGAGTGCTGAGTCACCACCTTTCAGGTGAGTGCAAAGTTACTTTCAGCTTACACATAAATATGAAGTATTTGATATAAATTAAGTGCTATGTGTGCATATTATCTGAATACTTGCTATCTATGCTGGATGAACATTGTTATACATGTTTTCAATGAATTAAACTGTATATGTATTTTATATCTATGAAAATGTTGGGGTAAAACATGGGTAGATGTAATAGGTGACGTGTGATAAAATGATGAGAGGCCTCGATGTTGATGTTGTTGATTCTGCCATCTAGCGGATTATGGATGACGACCACGGACTCTTCTAGACAGTCCAGTGGAACACTAGTAGGCTCGCAACCTGTAGGTGTTTGTGAACGATGTGCTCACTGGTGTACTCCATCCCCCACATGGTTGCCTTTAGGACATTTATTGTTAAGGAATCCCCTTAGCAGTAGTGTCCATCCCCGACGATGATGTGACATCCCCATTTTCACGGCCAGAAAAACCGATTTTGTTTATGCTTTATAAAAATCAGAGTACTTCTTTTCATAAAAATGTTACGGAATTTGTTCCCAGGAAAACATGATAAATACGTTATCAAAACATTTTCGAAGAATCATATTTTATTTATTTTAAAACGTTTGGGATGTCATCGTTAATACAGAAACATAAGCATAAACAGAACTTACTAGTGATCTACATCTCTTTTTCTCTCAGTGTAATGTGATTTCATGACAACACCTGTGACATAAATAAACTGAGTGGGTCAGGTTGGGAAACCTGGTGAGTACATAGGGATTTCAATCCCACAATGTTATACCATATATATACTTTAAAACTCACAAAATATACCATTTTACCATATATATATATATATATATATATATATATATATATATATATATATATATATATAAACAACTCTTATCCCACCCCGTCGATCCTCACAACGAGACTATCCATATTCTCGGACCTAAGGTTAGCCGTTTTACCTAATCCATACTCCCGGATCAGAAATGAACGACTTTACCTAATCCATACTCTCGGACTAGGGACAAATGACTAATCCATACTCTCGGATTAATGATGAATGATTATGCCTAATCCATACTCTCGGACTAGGGACAATGACTATGTCTAATCCATGCTCTCGGATCAATGAAATATACTAAAGTTCTATTCTCAGGGTATAAGTCACTCGTACTCGTAAGAAAATACTACCCAATATTCCTCATAATTAATTTAGGTTTACTCTTCATCCTAAATCATCATGTATAATCAGGTATGTTCTTTAATATGTATTTCAGGCAACATCAATTAACTCGCACATAAACATATAATTAATATTTCAATTAATACTTGTATTAAAATCATGTTCATGAAAGGGACTATGCACTCACCTGGGAAGGTGGTGACTCGTCACTCGGACAACACTTCGTTAGTCTTAAAACAACTTCCTCGACAAAACCTAGTATCATTACCACTAGAGTGTAGTCTGACGTTAACCGCCACAAATTAATAGTCTAGCTATTATTATTATTATATAAGCATTAAATAACACTCAATATGACTCATAATAATAGCCCAAATACTTATTATAAGGTCCTAATAACATTACTATATTGAAACATAAGCTATACTAAAGATAGCGTAGGCATAACTTACTTACAGCGGGTTTTCTCGAAAACCGGGCTTCGCTGGAGCAGCGTTCTCTAGCCGAAAGGCTCTTTTCTCGGGACTCCGGGAGCCTCGGGGCTTCCTTCGGGTGCTAGGGGCTTTACCTAGGCTTTTAGGGGGGTTAGGGAGCTTAGAGAGAGAGAGAGAGTATAGAGAGAGAAAGAAGAGGGTTGAGGGGTGAGGAAATGAGGGAACCCGACACCTCTATTTATAGGGGTGCTGACTGACCTACTCGCCGAGTTGGTGCATGTGGCAGCCTTTTGGTGGTGCCACGTGTCCAATTCTGGTGGTGCCACGTCACCCCTATCGCGTATCAGCCTTCAAACTTAGAAAAATCATAACTCTCGCATACGAGCTCCGTTTTTGACGTTCTTTTTTTCAACGTGTAGGTAAAATCAAGATCTACAACTTTCATTTAGACTTCGTCGGCTAATTCTCGACCGATCTCAAATTTAACAGTAGGAGGCGTTTAGACTGCTAAATGACCACGGAGAATTCGTAACTCCTTCATACGAAATCCGTTTTCGTCCATATTTTTATCGTTGAGTTCCTATTAATGAGATCTTCAACTCTCTTTTAGGTCGCATAAGCCAAAAACCGCTCGAACTAAAATTCGAGTTTCGGGTCGTGCACTGTTAAGCCGAATCTTAGAAAAATCATAACTTCCTTATATCGACGCTCTTAGTTTAACATATTCTACGACTTTTGTTTAGATTGCTAAGTCTAAATCTCGCTCTATCGTAAATTCACTATTTACGCTTCCCGGTGTCGTGCCGGTTTTGCCGTAAAACTTCGACAGGCCATAACTTCTTCGTTATAACTCGGATTTCGGCGTTCTTTATATGTAAGGAAACCTTGAGACCTATTATACAACTTGGTTAAGACTATTTATTATAAATAATCTTTTGCCAAAAAGTCATTTTCGACACTTATTGTCTCTAAATTGACTAGCCCGGATCTGCGGACATTAGAATTATCTCCCCCTTAGGATGATTACGTCCCGGAATCATCAACGAAACAGGATTGTATAATGACTCCATACGTTATCTCTTCATCCTAGGTAATAACTATGACTTCTATGTTGCTTCAAATGAGTATCTAACTCTTGGACTCCTTGACTGCAGGCGGTGCTCGGTCTTGCACCTGCTCGTTAGACTTTCAATCATGACCTTCGTGTCACAACCTCATTCTTTATCAGAGACTCCTTCTTCTTCTTAAAAAAACTTAGGATAAGTTAAGTTGATTACTACAATTGATCGATGTGTCATATTCTAATGACCTATCATCGTATGTAACAACGCTTAGACTCAGGTCTCTTAGAGTCAAATTCCGGAATGGAATATGCCTTCCTTCATGGTCTAATGTGATATAATCACATTTTAACATGTAGCATTTCTAGCTACAAACTTCTTTAACAATGACCGCGATACTTCTATTGATCGCTTTGATTTCAATCGTTTGGTTTAAGTCGGACGCTACATCGAACTTGGTTCTCTAAACCACGCAACATACTCATCGTAGTCAGACTCGATGTGATATTACCACTAGGGTCGGAATATTAACAATCTTCTTAGTCATTACCAAAACTATGGGTAAAAACATACTTGAATAGAACGAAATCAATTACTAGTTTCTTGGTAACCTTGTGACTTTCCCTAATCCAAGTGTGAGTCCTGTGCTTCTGGTAGTATAGGCCTCTACTACCATTCACACCTACTCATACTCGTCCCAAGTATTGTCCCGCAGTTTTCCAAGTCACCACACAAGAAAATCACATAATAGCTTAACACATCAAATATCAAAACAAAGGTTTTATTACTCCTTGAAACTATTGCATAGGTGTTCAAGTTCACCCTAGACTATGCCTCTAATAGGCTACATCATATGATTCTATGGTTACTTCATAACTCGACCTTCGGATGTCAAGCCTTCACTCCTGAATCCTCACATTGTCATCTGCTTCGTCAAGGATCATTTGAAATGCTCTCGCCTTTGGTTTTGGCGGCACATTTGGCTTTGTAGCCCCCTCTTTCCTTGGGCAGTCTTGCTTGAAGTGTCCCTCTTCACCACACTTAAAGCAGACTTCTCTCTTGGTTGTGCATTCGCTAGCGTAATGACCAGTCTTCGCGCATTTAAAGCAGGTCATATCCTTAGAGCATTTCCCAACGTGCTTCTTTCTGCACTTGTCACACCATTGTGTTCCTTCTTCGAACTTCTTTGAACCAGACTTCGAGAATTTTCTCTTCTCGTCGGACCTTGAAGACCCTTCAAACTTTCTCTTCTCGCCAACCTCAACCTTGTTGGCAGCTCTTCCCTTAATCATATCCTCCACAGACTTGGCAGCCCAAATAGCTGCCTCCAAAGTATGTGCCTGACGCACTGGCACCGCGTACTCCCATGGAAGTCCCTTTGCGTACTTATCAATTTTCGCCAGCTCATCCAAAACAAGGCGCAAGGCAAACTCCATCTTTTCTGTGAAGTTGTTCGTGTATTCATCGATTGACATGCTTCCTTTCTTCAAGGTTAGGAACTGGTTCTCTAGCTCGAGTAAGTTTTGAGCTGAGCAGTACTTTCGTTTGAATTGCACCAGAAACTCTGTCCATGTCAGTTGCAGGGGCTCATTGGGGCTCAAAGTCTTCCCTAGGGTATTCCACCAGCGAACAGCGCCTCCTCTGAATTGACGTACTGCAAACGTGGTTTGTAGCTTGCCTTTGCAACCACGTCATGAAGGCCAATTCTATCTCTGAGATCCAATCCATGACCCCGATCGGATCTTCCTTCCCAGTGAAAGTCGATGGCTTGCAAGTTAGAAAATCTTTGTACTTGCATCCATTCCTCTCGACTCCTTCATCTTGATTGTTCCTCCTAATCACCGAGGGATCAGCTTGACCAACGGTTCCACTGTAGTTCTCCTCCTCAGTCTGCCCTTCGTTCAACTCGGGCCGTTCGATCTGAATAGTCGCTTCCTCTCGATTTTGCTGGAGCAAACGTCTGGTTTCCTCCATTTGACGATCCAACATCATTTGGATCAATGCTTGTACTCCGGCCATCGTTATTGGCTCAGCATCGGCTACCACAACTGGTATTTGCTCAATCACCGGGGGCTGATCTCAGTTCCCATTTGCATTCACGTTTCCGCTACGGGTCCTTGCCATCTTGATCTATACACCGAATAAGGTGAATCTAGATCTTTATTTAGGATTGATGTTTAAATCATCCTTATCTCTCCAAAACGTTTATATGCTAGTTCTAATATCGTATTTAAACGCTTAGAATCCTAAACACAGAAGGTTTCTAGATCCGGTCGGCAACAGACCATAGATCCGAACAAATAATAGCATGTCAGGCACAAAGCATTTAGCACATAAAAGCATTTTAGACATAATTCCTAAAATAAGCTAGTGCTCACACCTCACAATCATTGCTTAGCATTCTAAGTTTAAGTCTAGAAATAAATCCATATTCCAAGTTCGCTTAAACTAATGCTCTGATACCAACTGTGACATCCCCATTTTCACGGCCAGAAAAGACCGATTTTGTTTATGCTTTATAAAAATCAGAGTACTTCTTTTCATAAAAATGTTGTGGAATTTGTTCCTAGAAAAACATGATAAATACGTTATCAAAACATTTTCAAAGAATCATATTTTATTTATTTTAAAACGTTTGGGATGTCATCGTTAATACAGAAACATAAGCATAAACAGAACTTACTAGTGATCTACATCTCTTTTTCTCTTAGTGTAATGTGACTTCATGACAACACCTGTGACATAAATAAACTGAGTGGGTCAGGTTGGGAAACCTGGTGAGTACATAGGGATTTAAATCCCACAATGTTATACCATATATATATAGTTTAAAACTCACAAAATATACCATTTCACCATATATATATATATATATATATATATATATATATATATATATATATATATATATATATATATATATATATAAACAACTCTTATCCCACCCCGTCGATCCTCACAACGAGACTATCCATATTCTCGAACCTAAGGTTAGCCGTTTTACCTAATCCATACTCCCGGATCAGAAATGAACGACTTTACATAATCCATACTCTCGAACTAGGGACAAATGACTAATCCATACTCTCGGATTAATGATGAATGATTATGCCTAATCCATACTCTCGGACTAGGGAAAATGACTATGTCTAATCCATGCTCTCGGATCAATGAAATATACTAAAGTTCTATTCTCAGGGTATAAGTCACTCGTACTCGTAAGAAAATACTACCCAATATTCCTCATAATTAATTTAGGTTTACTCTTCATCCTAAATCATCATGTATAATCAGGTATGTTCTTTAATATGTATTTCAGGCAACATCAATTAACTCGCACATAAACATATAATTATTACTTCAATTAATACTTGTATTAAAATCATGTTCATGAAAGCGACTATGCACTCACCTGGGAAGGTGGTGACTCGGCACTCGAACAACACTTCGTTAGTCTTAAAACAACTTCCTCGACAAAATCTAGTATCATTACCACTAGAGTTTAGTCTGACGTTAACCGCCACAAATTTATAGTCTAGCTATTATTATTATTATATAAGCATTAAATAACACTCAATATGACTCATAATAATAGCCCAAATACTTATTATAAGGTCCTAATAACATTACTATATTGAAACATAAGCTATACTAAAGATAGCGTAGGCATAGCTTACTTACAGTGGGTTTTCTCGAAAACCGGGCTTCGCTGGAGCAGCGTTCCCGAGCCGAAAGGCTCTTTTCTCGGGACTCCGGGAGCCTCGGGGCTTCCTTCTGGTGCTAGGGGGTTTACCTAGGCTTTTAGGGGGGTTAGGGAGCTTAGAGAGAGAGAGAGAGTATAGAGAGATAAAGAAGAGGGTTGAGGGGTGAGGATATGAGGGAACCCGGCACCTCTATTTATAGGGGTGCTGACTGACCTACTCGCTGAGTAGGAGGACCTACTCATCGAGTTGGTGCATGTGGCAGCCTTATGGTAGTGCCATGTGTCCAATTCTGGTGGTGCCACGTCACCCCCTATCGCGTATCAGCCTTCAAACTTAGAAAAATCATAACTCACGCATACGAGCTCCGTTTTTGACGTTCTTTTTTTCAACGTGTAGGTAAAATCATGATCTAGAACTTTGATTTAGACTCCGTTGGCTAATTCTCGACCGATCTCAAATTTAACAGTAGGAGGCGTTTAGTGTAACAGCCCAAAATCTCAAGTATTGTTAAGTTGCATTTTGGGGGTGTTTTAAAGGGGAGACTCGACGAGTTGGAGCCAGACTCGCCGAGTAGGGTCGCAGGTTTGGTCGCGGGTTCACGACTGGACTCGACGAGTCCAGATATGGACTCGGCGAGTCGACGCTGTTCAGCGGAAACCCTAGCCGTTCAGTATTGGGTCGTATATAAGGGTTATTATGCCGTCATTTCATGACTTTGGACCGATGGGGAAGAACCCTAGGCGACTGGGGCGGCTAGAACAAGCTTGAAGGCCATTGGTGACCTTGAAGGAATTGTTGTGCAAGGAGGAGAAGGGTTTTAGCTAAAGGAACTGCAGGGAGTTCGAGTTCTGAAGTTTGGGGACGTGGAAGGTACATCATTCAGGTAATAATTCGGATTACATTCTCCTGGGATTGATGTGTATATAGATTTAGGGTTTATGGAGCCCATTTGGAGTCTAGATGGATTGTTGTGTTGTTATTCAACGTTTATAACCTTGTATTAGGACCCTTAGAGGTCCAGAAGGTCCCATGTTTGTATATTCGAGAATATATGTATCTCAGGAAGCAGTTCGATCGACTGCATGGCGTGGACTCGCCGAGTCAGATGATCAGACTCGGCGAGTAGCTTGAAGATTTACTGGGACTCGCCGAGTTGTTCTTCAGACTCGGCGAGTAGAGTCGGGGTGGCCCCGCGATTCTTCCACGAGGACCTCGTCGAGTCAAGAGGGATACTCGACGAGTAGAAAGGGATCATGCAGGAATTGGTGAGGACGAATAGACTCGCCGAGTCGCCAGGGTACTCGCCGAGTCCAGTCGAGATGGCCATTGACCCGAGTTGACCTGTGTGTAACGTTTCAGGGTCAGTTAACGTGGAAGATAGAAGTATTAAAAAGAGATATATGATGAGACAGGGAGCTTGTAGCTCGGAGGATCAAGTGCAAGAGATTTCAGGAGTTGCTATCTTCCAGTGTCCGCGAGGTGAGTCTTCTCACTATACTTCACCCGGAAGGGTTTGATTGTGTGACCGGAAGGTCAAGTATGTTATGTGTTATGATTATATGCTATAAATGGAAAGTTAGCTGCTACATGTGATATACATGTTTATATATGGGCCGGAAGACAAAGTATTATGTGACAGGAAGGTCAGGTTGATATATGATATATGTGCTTTATGTGTTAGAGTATTTGTGTTATGTGTTATATATGTGTATGGGCCGGAAGGCGAATTATCTTATGGGCCGGAAGGCGATTATCTCATGGGCCGGAAGGCATTGTGCAGTGGACCGGAAGGTCAGGGCCTGGAAAGGCGTACGTGCGTAAGGTGTATATTGGGGAACTCACTAAGCTTCGTGCTTACGTTGTTTATGTTATGTTGTTTCAGGTTCTTACGGTAACGCGAGATGGCAACGGTTCGATTGTACACACCGAGGAAAGAGTTGTATTTTGGAGGATCCTGGTTGTCTATTCAAATGAAAATGGAACTATGTTTTGTAATACGAATATGAATAAGATTTTAAACAAGTGTTTTAATATTAAATTAATTATTTAAATGAAAAATTTTGCTTTGAAAATCCACGGTGTTACATTTAGACTGCTAAATGACCGCGAAGAATTCGTAACTCCTTCATACGGAATCCATTTTCATCCATATTTTAATCGTTGAGTTCCTATTAATGAGATCTTCAACTCTCATTTAGGTCACGTAAGCCAAAAACCGCTCGAACTAAAATTCAAGTTTCGGGTCGTGCACTGCTAAGCCGAATCTTAGAAAAATCATAACTTCCTTATACGAAGTCAGATTTGGGCGTTATTTTTTTTTCGACGCTCTTATTTTAACACATTCTACGAATTTCGTTTAGATTGCTAAGGCTAAATCTCGCTCTATTGTAAATTCACTATTTACGCTTCCCGGTGTCGTGCCGGTTTTGCCGTAAAACTTCGACGGGCCATAATTTCTTCGTTATAACTCAGATTTCAGCGTTCTTTATGTGTACGGAAACCTTGAGACCTATTCTACAACTTGGTTAAGACTATTTATTATAAATAATCTGTTGCCAAAAAGTCATTTTCGACACTTATTGTCTCTAAATTGACTAGCCCGGATCTGCGGGCGTTACAGATGATCCTTAGGCTAGGTCCCTTATGATAGGTGTTTAGGGACGTAAAGTGAGGATAACGGGAACGGGTAATCGGGTTATTGTTGATTGATGAAATTAATAAACTTATTTATTGTGGGTTGAAAACCCTATATGCTCACCAGGCTCTCCAGCCTGACCCACTAAGTTTTATGTATTACAGGTAGTGGCGCTTGAGCATAGATATGATGTTTGGACGAGGGATTACGGATATAGGCCTGTAGATATGAAATAATGTAGTAAGGCTTATAATGTACTATTTATGCTTTTGATCTGTGCGAACATGACATCCTAAGTCTTTTAATGAAATACATTTCAATGGAAATGCTTTTGATAAATCTTTATCATATTTTGTTTTGGGACAAATTCCGCAACACTTTTATTTAAAATGATACTCTGATTTTTAAACAAAGCATAAACAAAATCGGTCTTTTCTGGCCGTGATTTTGGGGATGTCACACCGAAGCTGAGATAGTTGAGATGAGCCGAGTACCTTACGCTTCCGCAGTTGGCTCGATCATGTATGCTATGACTTGTACTCGTCCTGATGTGGCTTTTTCTTTGAGCATGGTTAGTAGATATCAAGAGAATCCTGGTAGAGCGCATTGGATTGCAGTCAAGAACATCCATAAGTACCTTCGGAGGACCAATGAATGGTTTCTAGTCCTCGGAGGAAGTGATGACTTAAAGGTGCGAGGGTATAGTGACGCCAGTTTCCAGACCGACACGGACAACTAGCGTTCGCAGTCGGGAGGGCTCTTTACCCTTAATGGAGGAGCGGTAACTTGGAAAAGTTCCAAACAGGAAACTGTAGCTGATTCAACGTGCGAATCAGAGTACATTGCAACGAGCGAAGCGTCAAAGGAGGCAATATGGTTGAAGAACTTCATTGGCGATCTTGGAGTTGTGCCTGCCATAAAGGAGCCCATGGAAATTTTCTGTGATAATGAAGGAGCGGTTACCTTGACCAAGGAACCAAGAGATCATGGTAGATCTCGGCATATCGACAAAAAGTATTACTTTATTAGAGATCGAGTAGAAGAAGGACACCTCGTGGTTAAGAGGATATCATCAGAAGATAACCCAGCAGATCCGCTTACGAAGGGACTGAGCAGGGTTAAGCACTTGCAGCATGCTAGAAGTATTGGGCTGAAGGATGATATTAGTTTAGATTAGATAGTTTTAGAAACATGAAATAGATAAATGTAATTGACATTTGATGATTAAATAAAAGAGTATTGTTTATAAGTAAAGTTACTGTCTTCTGTTAATTGTTTAGCTATTGTTTCACTTTGCATGTTTTGACATCCAGAATAATTGAGTTTGTTAAGAATAATCGAATTATTCAAACAGTCCACAATCGTTCATATGTTGGAAGTAGGTATGAATGAAGATTGTCATGAATTGGTGTGTAGATTGTCTAAATGGTATTAGACATAGCAAAGGTTTGCTGCAACGCTCATGAGTGCTTATGAACAAGTTTTGAGCATTGGAATAAACCCGCGCTTGCTGGAATCACTTTGGGGTGATCACAAGACGATAATATAATATGGTCTTAAAACCTAGATATATGGTTTATTATTTACTAATTGGTTGTACATTTATAATGCGAAACCGCATCAGTAAATTGATGTCATAAAATGCATTGTTGTGTATAGTTGATTGGTCGATAAGTAAATGCATATAAGTCGAAGTTTATCTGTTACTTTTATCCTAAGAGGGTAAAAGCGATATCACGGCCGTTCAATGATTTGATTTGACTTATGTGCCGGGCCCGGTCAGGACTAAATTGATGTGTTCAATTAAGTTCTATGTAGAATAAATCTGAGATCGAGAAAATAGTTGCTGGACAATAAGTATGACAATGTTTCATGAAATCGTCTGCACGATATCAAAATAGAGGACTATACGATCCCTTATCTAAAGGACAGGTTACTGATAAGATCAGAGTTGACAGTGTCTTTGAGAGCTACGATTGCTAATCGGATTGTGTTTACGTTTATAGTTACTAGACTTATCCAAGTGGGAGACTGTTGGATTAGTGTCTAAGGCTGTAACTATATTTGGTAAGTACTTGACCCGATTGTGCATGGTCCTTTTGGGTTGCCTTCACCATAGCAACTTGACAGGGTGATTTATAGAAAGAAGAGATATTATTGTTAATGTATTATAAGAATAATATGTTAAAGGAATAATAATATTATTTTATTAATATAAGTCATAAATTAATTAGGAATTAATTTGGTGACTTAAAGAGATTAATTGAAGAAAGGGGTATTAACTATCAAATGTGTGATAGTTGTATTTTGAGCTAAGAATCCTTATGGATATGGGGTGGACGATTTTAGGGATATGGATCACCTAGAAATCGTCCAAGGCCTTATCTAGAAGGGATATTGGATTGCTTTGAGGCTAAGTTATCCAATTAGGTTTTTAGGGTGAAACCCTAGGAGCTCATAGTATAAATAGACCCTTAGGGTTGTGGAAATCGACCACCTCGTTATTGGAGTAACCCTAGAGCCGATTTCCCTCTTCCTTACCTCTCTCAAATCATCTTCTTGCTAGTTGGTGTTTGTAAGCAATTAGAGGAGTGACATTTGTGACTCTAAGCTCCAAGAAGAAGAAGTTTTCAAGCAAGTAACTCAAGGTATTATTCTAGATCTGTTTTCATATGTTTGATTGTTAGTTTTCATTATATCTAGCCATGAAAGTCTTGGATATATTGCATGTTCAATTAGAGAAACCTAGATCCAAGCTATAGGGTTGTATGTGCACATAGGAAAGATCTTATGTCTAAAACCCATCACTTTCTTGACTTTATTAATTGATTAATTTAAAGACATTTTGTTTCACTCCTCAATTGAAGAATTTGTTCACACTTTTCATCTTTTTTCATCGTTCTTTCTGATTCATTTTTCCGCAAGATTGAAAGCGTAATTCTTCGTTTAATCAAGTGGAATTAATCGAATATGCTTTTGTTTTTGACAATCAATCTTATAATCGTTTCATTTATCTTCAAGAAATTCTTTTTTTCATTGGATTAAATGGAAAATCTCAACATAAACACAATGATGAACTTCACAAATCTACATGGTTTTGCAACCAAGATCTTGATGCTAATCCCAGAGTACTATGATCAATGGATTAATTGAATATATTATTACCTTAACGGTATCGGTGAGGATCTATGGATATCAATCGAGACTGGACCTTATCGAGGAGATGTGGTTCAAGTCGTTGGTGATGTCAGAGCAGCCGAGGATATGATTACACAAGGGAATAAGAAGAAAGCTAATGATAAAAAGTGTCTATGTGAACCGTGAGGAGTTCTTCCTCCTGTCGTCTACAACTATGTTCGTGGATGCAAAACTGCTAAAGAAATCTATGATACTTTGAAACAAAAGTATCAAGGAAATCAGAGGATGAAGAAGAGCTCTGTGACGAAGTGTTTGTCCGAACTAGCAGTTTTGAAGCAAAAGGAGAATGAAAACATTGAGGCATACTATAACGGGCTAAATAAGTTGATCTTCAAGTGTAATCGATTGATCCGTACAACTTTGGAATTCAATATTTGTTTTGTTTGCAGACTTAGGAAGGAGTGGAGAAACATTTGTTTGATGATAAAGACACAAGAGAATTTCGACAGATACTCCATGTCGAATCTGTAACATCTCAATATTGAGTTATTTTCATTTTAAACCCTACGTATGAGAATTTAGTTCATTTTAGACCTTGGATGTGAATTAATTGCTAAATTGGACCCAAATGGCATGTTAAAAATTTTTGGGAGGTGGGCACGAATGTTGGGCGTTCCCTAGGAATGCTGGTCATAAGTGGCCAGAGTGCAAACCTTTTTATTAGGGTTTGGACCCTATTTAAGCATCATTATGGCCCAATACCTTTCCCCTCATCAATCTCCATGCCCTAGAAGATATCTCACGAAATCCTAGCCGTCTTTTGAGTGCTCTTGAGCCTTATAGTGATATTTTGGTGCTTTTGGATGGTTTGTGGTGGTAAAGGAAGTTCCTTGAAGATAGAGTGGTGCATTTAGGTCCTTGGATCCAGATTCTACACCTTCTTGTGCATCTTTATGAGGTATCAAGTTCACACCTTGGAGTTCTTTGTTCTAGATCTCATTATGTCCATGTTTATGCACTTTTTGTCCCAAAACCTTGGTCTTATGGAGTATGGACTACTCTAGACCATTTGAGATTTCCTGTTAGGTATTTATGTAACGTCTGTGTTTTGGGGCTAAGCATTAGTACAGTAATGTAATAGTTAGGTCAACCATTGTAACCTATTTTGAAGTAGTAAAGATGAATTATTTGAGTATTATGTGAATTATGTGAATTTATGTGCTTTATACTTATTTATAAAGGTATAATAAATAAAGGATAAAAATATGCGTTAAAATTAAAGTGTTAGATAAACTCGATATCAATGAAGAAAGTTGTAGTGGTCGTGACAAAGATTCTATACATATAAAGAACGTCGAAATCCGAGCTATAACGAAGAAGTTATGGCATGTTGAAGTTTCGTGATAGAACTGACACGACATTGCACAACGTAAATATTGAATTTATGATAGAGCTACTTTTAGCCTTAGCGGTCTAATCGAAAGTCCTAAAATACGTTAAACCGAGAGCATACACAAAAAGAACGCTCAAATCTAACTTCGTATGAGGAAGTTATAATTTTTCGAAGTTTCGGCTTAGCAGTATGCAGCCCGGAGTTCGAATAATAGATCAAGTTGTTTTTAGCCGACACAACCTAAACGAGAATCGAAGATCTCATTAATAGTAGAATAACGATAAAAAGACAGACGAAAACGGACATAGTTACGAATTTTTAACGGACTATTAATGTCCCGGACTATTAAAAATATAAATTTAAAAATAAATTCAAAATTAGCCGACGGAGTCTTAACGAAAGTTGTAGAGTACAGTCCTGCCTACGCGTGGATATAAATAACGTCAAAAACGGAGCTCGTATGCAAGAGTTATGATTTTTCTAAGACGGGAATGAGTAGTGCGAAATCAAGTGACTTGGCGAAATCCGGGTCGTTGCTTTCTCCCCAAGGCTAGCCACCAGATGGTGACATGTGGCATGGACTCGACGAGTAGGTCCTCCTACTCGATGAGTTGGGCTGTTTACCAGCCTATAAATAGACGTGTCAGGTGAAGCTCATTTCCCACACCTTCCACTTCTATTTTCTCTCTCTAAACTCTCTCTCTCTAACCCCCCCCCCCCCCCCAAAACTACCTAAAGCCTAGGAAAGCCCCCTAGCACCCAAAGGAAGCCCTGAGGCTCCGAGAAAAGAGCTTTTCAGCTCAGAAACGTTGCTCTAGTGAAGCCCGATTTTTAATAAAAACCCGCTATAAGTGAGATACGCCTACCATACTTTAAGTATAGCTTATATATAAATATAATATCGTTATTATAAACCTATAAGTAAGATTTATCAGTGATTCAAAGTCGTTATACTGATTGCTCTACTTACAGGAATGATGTCTAGGCTGTGATTTAGTGAGGTGTTTAAAGTGGGATTTCCAAACAGTATACTTCGTATACTAAACGGACCCTACTTCTGATATGATACAACCTGGTCGCTCCTTACTTGATAGATCATGAAGTAGACTCTGAGTTAATGATGAATCTAGACTAATAATTAGTCGCAATGAATATTAGACTAAAATCTAGTGATAATGATACTAGGTTTTGTCGGAAGAAAATAAATTAATAGAAGCGAAGTGTTGTCTGAGTATGGAATCACCACCTTAATAGGTGAGTGCATATTTACTTTCATCTTACACACAGATATGAAGTATTTTGTATAAATTGGGTTCTATGTGTGCATGTTGTCTAAATACTTGCTGCCTATACTAGATGAAAGATTTTATACATTTTTTAAATAATTTAAACTGTATATGTATTTTATATCTACAAGATGTGTTGGGTAAAACATGGGTAGATGTAATAGTTGGGTGTAATGAAATAAAATGATGAGAGGCATCGATGTTGATGTTGATCCAGTCATCTAGCTGAGCATAGATGACGACCAAAGACACTTCTACACAGTCTAGTGGAACGCTAGCAAGCTCACAAACTCTAGGTGTTTGTGAACGATGTGTTCATCGGTGTGCTCCGTCCCCCTCATGGTTGCCTTAAGGACATTTATTGTTGAGGAATCCCATTAGCAGTAGTGTCCAGCCCGATGATGATCCTTAGGCTAGGTCCCTTATGATAGTGTTTTAGGGACGTAAAGTGAGCATAACGGGAACGGGTAATCGGGTTATTCTTGGTTGATGAAATTAATAAACTTATTTATTGTAGGTTGAAAAATCTATGTGCTCACCAGGCTCCCAAGCCTGACCCACTCAGTTTCTTGTATTACAAGTAGTGGCACACAAGCATAAATGAGCTGTTTGAATGAGCGATTGCGGATTATAGGCCTGTAGTTGTCACACCCACAAACCGGAACAACAGAAACGTTCGGGGGCGGAGGACGTCATATGTAGTATCACAACACATGTATCATAGTAAGCATAGTAACAAACAACCATTGTATTAATATTAAAGTGTTTCCAAAATAGTGATTCACAAAAGATTGAATCCAAAAGTAAATAACAAAACAAGAGATGAAGTTACTATACTTCATCTTCTAAATCCCAACGTGCGTACCTGTCTACTAGTTCCCTAAGAATACAAGTTATTTTGAAAGAGTAGATCAGGATTTAAGCTGGTGAGTTCATAAGTATTTTAGTGATGTAAAGTATGTTGTAAGCTCTTTTAGAAAAGTTCGCTTGTTCCTCCAAAAAATCCTATATTTTCTAATATGTTTGATGAAAGTAACAATAATTCTACAATTCCTTCTATGAGTACTAAATGGATATAAGTTATATACAATTTTGAGTAAACGGACAATCGATTGTGTAAATCTTCCCTAAGCCCACAACCAAACAAGGAACAGGGAATGAGGCGGAAGTCACACATCCCATTGTTTGTTAGATCTTCACTATATATAACCCTGGCGTATTCATTTGGTACTTATGGAGTTAACTGTAATAGTTCTTTATATTTGATGAAAACATTCTTTAAGAAAAACCCTTATTTCCTTTAGTAAAAATGGTAAACATAATAGTTCCTTCTATAATCACTTAGTTTATACATGTTGTATATAATCTAATATCGAACGGATAGTTAATTGTGTGAATCTGCCCTAAGCCCACAACCAAACAAGGAATAGGAAGTAAGGCCGAAAACACAATCCAACTGCCAATTGGATATTAATTATATATAACTCTGATGTATAAACTAAGGTATTATAGAATTAACCACTAAAGGTCCTTTAAGTTATACTGGTTTAATAAAATGGATTAAACCCTTTTTCTGATAAGTTTTGTAGTTTAGCCTACTAAATGTTCTACCTGAAAAGTATGTTTTTGTACTAGAAAAATGGTGTATTGAATTTGTATACTATGACTTGACCCATACCTGGTAATCCTTATGATTATATATATATATATATATATATATATATATATATATATATATATATATAAAATCAGATAGATAGTAGACTGGGTGCATCTGCTCTAAGCCCACAACCAAACAAGGAACAGGAAATGCAGCGGAAAGCACACACTCTACTCTCTATCGGACCCGATAAATATATATCTCTGATATATGCACTAAGGAATCATAAAGTTAGCATTATAGGCCCTTTTTATAGCCTGTGAGGCCTCGGTACGCTGGGCGTACCTCGGACCTACACTGGGTGTAGTGCTTCGTTCGTACAACACGTGTCGCGAAAGGGCTGGGTCATCGTGGCATAAGGTGGACCGAGGGAGAAACAAGACCGTTGTGCATTCCGAGCCTCGTACGCGAGGCGTACTTGTACGTTGGGCGTCCGATGCGAACGCTGGGCGTATGCGAGGACAATTGTCAAGATCCGAAGCGAGGACCGTGGGGAGCAAGGTACGGCTGGGATCGCGCCACGTCATCAATCTCGCACCAGGTTTCGCATTTTCGAGTCCCAACTTCAAAAATTCGTATCTTCCACATACGAGCTCCGTTTTTGACGTTCTTTATATCCACGCGTAGGTGGGAACGTACTCTACAACTTTATTTTAGACTCCGTCGGCTAATTCTGACTCTATTTTAAATTTTATATTATTAACAGGCCGGGACAGGATCGGTCCGTTAAATCCTCATAACTTCTTCATCCGACGTCCGTTTTCGCCCATCTTTTTCTTGTTACGCTACTCTTAACGAGATCTTTGATTCTTGTTTAGGTCGTGTCGGCTAAAAATCACTCGATCTAATATTCGAATTTCGGGTTGTATACTGTTAATCCGAAACTCCGAAAAATCATAACTTCTTCATACGAAGTCAGATTTGGGCGTTCTAGTTATCGATGTTCTTATTTTAACATACTCTACGATTTTTGTTTAGATCGCTAAGTATAAAACTCGCTCTATCATAAATTCACTATTTACGCTTCCCGGTATTGTGCCGGTTCTGTTGCGAAACTTCGACTGGTCATAACTTCTTCGTTATAACTCGGATTTCAGCGTTATTTATATGTACGGAAACCTTGTAACATATACTATAACTTGGTTATGATTATTTATTCTAAATAATCTTTTGCCAAAAAGTCATTTTTGACCCCTATTATCTCTAAATTGACTAGCCCGGATCTAGGGGCGTTACAATTATCTCACCCTTAGGATGATTACGTCCCGGAATCATCAACGAAACAGGGCTCACATGATGACGTTATCTCTTCATCCTAAGTAATAACCACAACTTTGATGTTTCTCCGAAGAGTATCTAACTCTCAGATTTCCTGACTGTAGGCGGTGCTCGATCTTGCACTTGCTCCCTACCTCATGTTAGACTCCAAATTATGACCTTCAAGTCATAATCTTGATCCTTACTGGAGACTCCTTCTTCTTCTTAACAACTTAAGATAGGTTGTTTGATTTCTACAATAGACCGATGGATCATGTTCCAATGACTTCTCATCGTGTGTCGCAACGCTCAGACTTAGGTCTCTTAGAGTCAAATTTCAGAACAGACTATACCTTCCTTCATGTTCTAATGTGATACAATCATATTTCAACATGTAGCATTTCTAGCTACCAAATCATCGCGATACTTCTACTAATCGCCTTGGCTTCAATTGTTCGGGTTAAGTCGGACGCTACATCAAACTTGGTTCTCTAAACAACGTAACCTACTCATCGTAGTCGGACTCAATGTGATATGACCACTAGGGTCGGGATAACAACAATTTTTTCTTAGTCAACAATGGTAACACCATACTTGAATAAAAAGAAATCAATTCCTAGTTTCTTGGTAACCTTGTGACTTTCGCTGATCCAAGTGTGAGTCCTGTGCTTCCGGTAGTATAGGCCTCTACTACCATCCACACCTACTCATACTCGTTCCAAGTATTGTCTCGCAGTTTTCCAAGTCACCATGCAAGAAAATCATATAACAATTTAACACATCGGATAACAAAACGAGGGCTTTATTATTTCTCGAAACTATTACATAGGCGTTCACGTTCACCCTAGACTATGCCTCTAATAGGCTACATCATATGATACTATGGCTACTGCATAACTTGATCTTCGGATATGAAGTCCTCATCCTTGATTCCTCGCGTTGTTTTCTGCTTCGTCGAGGATCATGTGAAATACTCTCGCCTTTGGCTTTGGAGGCACATTTGGCTTTGTATCCGCCTCTCTTTTTGGGTAGTCTTGCTTGAAGTGCCCTTCCTTGTTACATCTATAACACACCCTTTTGTTGAATGCACACTCGTTGCCATAGTGCCCATGCTTCCCACACTTGAAACAAGTCACCTCCTCACCGCATTTTCCAGTGTGTTTCTTTTTGCACTTTTCGCACCATCTTTCTTCACTTCCTCCTCCTCTTTCGAACTTCTTCGAGAATTTTCTCTTCTCGTTGGACTTTGAAGATCCTTCAAATTTCCTTTTCTCTCTTACCTCCGCTCTCTCCAAACCCTTCTCTCGTATCTGGGTCTCCATATTTTTAACAGCCCAGATGGCGACTTTCAGAGTGGTATTTTGCTTAACCATTGGACCAAAGTCCGCTGGTAATCCGAGGGCAAACTTGTTAACCTTGGAGAGTTCAGTTGGGACGAGGTGAGGAACAAGCTTCATTTTCTCAGTAAAGCTTGCAGCGTATTCAGTAACACTCATTCTTCCCTTCTTCAAATTCTGGAATTCGTTGTTGATCTCTAGAAGATCCTGCTCAGAGCAGTATTACATCTTCAACTGCACCAGAAAATCCTCCCATGACATCTTGCTTACTTCACCTTTGTGCATTGAAGCAGCCAGTAGCTTCCACCAGCTTAGTACTCCAGATTTCAATAGAGGAACCGCGAGAGCGGTCTTCTGCCTGTTGCTACACTCGCAACTCTCAAACATCGTCTCCATCTCATAGATCCAGTTCATGCCTTCCACCGGCGTCGGGCTTCCAGATAGACTTGGTGGTTTGGACGCCATGAAATCCTTGTATTTGCATTAACGTCCATCATTTCCTCCATCCTGGTGGTTTTGCCTAACTATTGGTGGGTTGGCTTGACCAACAGTCCCACTGTACTTTCCCTCCTCAGTCTGCCCTTCGTTCAACTCGGGCTGTTTGACCTGTATGGTCACTTCCTCTCGATTTTGTTGGAGAAAACGTCTGGTTTCCTCCCTTTGACGATCCAACATCGCCTGGATTATTGCTTGCACCCCGGCCATCGTTATTGGCTCAGCAGCGGCCACCACAACCGGTATTTGCTAAATCACTGGGGACTGATCTCGGTTCCCATTTGCATTCACGTTTCCGCTACGGGTCCTTTCCATCTTGATCTATACACCGAATAAGGTGAATCTAGATCTTTGTTTAGGATTGACGTTTAAATCATCCTTATCACCTCGAAACGTTTATATGCTAGTTCTAATATCGTAGTTAAACGCTTAGAATCCTAAACACATAAGGTTTCCAGATCTGGTCGGCAATAGACCATAGATCCGAACAAATAACAACATATCATGCACAAAGCATTTAGCACATAGAAGCATGTTAGGAATTTTCCCTAAATTAGCTAGTGCTTGTGTCTATTCAGGTGTACTACTTAAAATATATTGGATACACTCCTCACGATCATCGCTTAGCATTCTAAGTTTAAGTCTAGAAATAAATCCATATTCCTAGTTCGCTTAAACTAATGCTTTGATACCAACTGTGACATCCCCATTTTCACGGCCAAAAAAAGACCGATTTTGTTTATGCTTTATAAAAATCAGAGTACTTCTTTTCATAAAAATGTTACGGAATTTGTTCCCAGAACAATACGATAAATCCGTTATCAAAACATTTTCGAAGAAACGTATTTAATTCATTTTAAAATGTTTGGGATGTGATTGTCAATACAGGAACATAAGCATAAACGGAACTTACATTTATTTACACTAGTGATCTACATCTCTTTAATCTCTCAGTGTAATGTCACTTCATATCGACACATGTGATATAAATAAACTGAGTGGGTCAGGTTGGGAAACCTGGTGAGTGCATAGGATTTTCAACCCACAATAATATAATTATTATGTTTAATCATCAAACAGTTAACCCAATTACCCATCCCCATTATCTTCTTTATTCTTAAGGATCTACCCTAAGAATCAGCTATTTCTTGTTCATTCATTCCTAAGGAGTATCCTAAGGAATAGGTACGAATTCCTTTGTTGTAAATGACACATCTGTCAAGCACAACTGCTAGTTCTATCACTTAGGCGCAGCTACCAAAATTGTGACATTCTCTATGGGGCGCATCTGCCGGAATAGTCCTTTTAGGCGCATCTGCCAGGGTTATGAGGTTCTCTATTAGGCGCTTCTGCCGGTAGAGTCCTTTAGGAGCATTTGCCAGGGTTTTATTGACAGTAACGTTTCCGAGAGTCCACTCGCAATACATATCAATGGGTTTTTAGAGTACACCAGTGAACACATCGTTCACAACACCTACAGGTTGCGAGCCTGCTAGTGTTCCACTGGACTGTCTAGAATAGTCTGTGGTTGTCATCCATACTCTGCTGAATGACGGGGCCATCATTTGGGAAAAAGGCTTCTCACATCGTCCACCTCTCACCCTCACCTCACGGTCTATTTCACCTCTCAACTCATCATCCAACTCATATTTCATCTATTACATCTACCCATGTCTTACCCCAACATTTTCGTAGATATAAAATACATATACAGTTTTAAATCATTTAAAACGTGTACAAAAACGTTCATCCAGCATACACAACAAGTACTCAGGTAATATGCACACATAGCACGTAATTTATATAAAATACTTCATATCTATGTGTAAGATGAAAGTAATTATGCACTCACCTGGGAAGGTGGTGACTCGGCACTCGGACAGCACTTCGTTACTCTTAAAACAATTATCCCTTAACGAAACCTAGTATCATTACCACTAGAGTTAGTCTAACGTTTGACGAGACTAATTTAATATTCTAGCTATTATTATTATTATATAAGCGTTAAACAATACTTATATAACCCATAATAATAGCCCAAATACTCCTTATAAGGTCCTAATAACATTACTATAATCATTTGGAAGCTATATTAAAAATTGCATAAGCGTAGCTCACTTACAGCGGATTTTAAAGAAAACTGGGCTTTGCTCGGAGCAGAATTTCCGAAACCGAAAGACCATTTTTCTCGGGACTCCGGGAGCCTCGGGGCGTCCTACAGGTGCTAGGGAGGTTCCCTAGGGTTTAGGAGTGTTAAGGACACTTAGAGAGAGAAAGAAACTAGAGAGAGAATGATTTTTGTGTGAAAAAACGAAGCTGCCTCGGCCCCCTTTTATAGCCTGCGAGGCCTCGGTACGCTGGGCGTACCTCGGACCTACACTGGGTGTAGTGCTTCGTTCGTACAACACGTGTCGCGAAAGGGCTGGGTCATCGTGGCATAAGGTGGACCGAGGGAGAAACAAGACCGTTGTGCATTCCAAGCCTCGTACGCGAGGCGTACTTGTACGCTGGGCGTCCGATGCGAACGCTGGGCGTATGCGAGGACAAGTGTCAAGATCCGAAGCGAGGACCGTGGGGAGCAAGGTACGGCTGGGATCGCGCCACGTCATCAATCTCGCACCAGGTTTCACATTTTCGAGTCCCAACTTCAAAAATTCGTATCCTCCACATACGAGCTCCGTTTTTTACGTTATTTATATCCACGCGTAGGTGGAAACGTACCCTACAACTTTATTTTAGACTCCTTCGGCGAATTTTGACTCTATTTTAAATTTTATATTATTAACCAACCAGGACAGGATTGGTCCGTTAACTCCTCATAACTTCTTCATCCAACGTCCGTTTTCGCCAATCTTTTTCTCGTTACGCTACTCTTAACGAGATTGTCGATTCTCGTTTAGCTCGTGTCGGCTAAAAATCACTCGAGCTAATATTCGAATTTCGAGTTGTACACTGTTAATCCGAAACTCCAAAAAATCATAACTTCTTCATACGAAGTCAGATTTGGGCGTTCTATTTATCGATGTTCTTATTTTAACATACTCTACGATTTTTGCTTAGACCGGTAAGGCTAAAACTCGCTCTACCCTAAATTCACTATTACGCTTCCTGGTATTGTGCCGGTTCTGTCGCGAAACTTCGACGGGTCATAACTTCTTCGTTATAACTCGAATTTCGGTGTTCTTTATATGTACGGAAACCTTGTAACATATACTACAACTTGGTTATGATTATTTATTCTAAATAATCTTTTGCCGAAAAGTCGTTTTCGACCCCTATTATCTTTAAATTGACTAGCCCGGATCTACGGGCGTTACACATGTGATTGACTAAAAGAGGTTTACGAACACATAAGAGAGTGTACGACCAAGGGGTGTACGGTCACTGAGTGTACAGACTTACACTCATGGAAAAACATGCAAAAGAGGTGTTTGATCCACGGGGAAGCTAGTGTGTCTAATGTACAACAAGATGATGAACAAAGCTCTCATTTTGGAGGGTCTTGAGGTATGTACAGCCAATGAACCTATGAAGGGTTCACGACGGTACTCCCTTCAAGATCATGAAGGGATGCTGAAACATGAAGAATCAAGGCTTGTATCTAGTGGTCTTTTAAGTATAACAAGGTACATAAAGAAACACTTACTATTTTGGGATCCTTGGGAGTTCACGGCTACCAAGAACAAGTATGTGTTCTTGGTGTTCTTGGTGAAATGGATGAAGGTTTGAAGATCTATCATAAAGAGATGTTTTCATGGATGAATCATGAGATGTTACAAAACTAAGGAGGATATCAAGAAAGATGGAAGAATCACTTAACACTTTCCAAGATTAGACGGAGTGTTCTTGATGATAGTTGAAAGAGAATGGAAGTTCTTGAGGTGAAAGTGTAAGAAATGAAGAAAATGAAGGGATATGATACTTATGGGGGTGAGTTCACGGCCATCTTGAGTGTATGGCTATACACTCATTTTTGCGGCCGTACACTACTCTTAAAGGAGTTCTTAGGTCGATTGTAACACGTTGATCCTAAGTTAACATAGCCCTACACCCAATCCTTAAGTTTACTAGGCTTAGAACCCGTAAAATGATCCTTAACAATGCTAAAAGATAGCAGAAACAAGTCTGACTCTCGATTGATTGGCTGGACTTTACAAGATAAATTTTTTTGGGTTGTCACATCATCCCCCCGTTAGATGGAATTTCATACCAAAATTAGCTTTCTTAGCAGCACTCTTGGGGTTGTGCTCCTTTGATTGGAAAAATACCCACTCGTAGACCTAGCAACTTTGCCCTAATGTCCATGATAAGATTCATACCTGGTCCATCTATCATTACTTTGTGTATACAAGTCGTATATACTTAAGATTATTAAGACGGTTGGATGTGCAATTCTGCCCCAGGTCCACAACCAAACAAGGAACAGGAGATAGGGCGGAAACACAGATACTAAATCTGCCTAATCATAATTGTATACCACTCTAGCATATACACTTATTAGTGATAGTTGGGCTATATTCTTCCTTAGCATCTGTGCTTGAACTTGATCTGCTAGAAGAGTGGTAGTTCGGGAAGGTCTGTTGAATATACGGTGGTAAGGTTTCGGAGGGCAAGGTACTCCTCGCATGAGTACTTTGGGGTTTAGAATACAAGGTAGACGATTCGGAGGTCTAGGGTGGGTTGTCGTTACGAATGACAAGGGTTTCATGAATTTGATGGTCAAGGCGATGGATACTTCGAAATATATGAACTTTGTACGGTGAGGACCATGCAAATTCATGAAGAATGATGACAACGGACTGTTTACAGGAACAAAAGTTAGGCCGATTTGAAAGAAACATTTTTATGTTTTCTCATTGATGTTACCACTGTCACACTTGCACCGCGTGTGTTCGACAATGTACTCTGTGTAAATGTTCTAGTGCTTTCTGTTTTCTCATTGATGTTACCACTGTCACACTTGCACCGCGATGAGCGAGTACAAACAGTGCAAGTGTTTTGATAACTAGTGTTGATACTCTATATTATGATCCTCCACGGTACCTCTATGATCGCCTGGCATATACAAGTTTTGTATAATTAAGATGAATAAGACGGTCGACTGAGTGACTCTGCCCTAAATCCACAACCAAACAAGGAACAGGAATTAAGGTGGAATCACTCACTCTAAGTTTGCAAAATCTTAGCTATGCACAACCTTGATGTACATACTAAGCCATCATAGCTTCCCTGAACAAATCTTTAGTTCTCTCGTGAATGCTGCGACTTGTTTCAGATGAGTGAGTTATTATAATTACTTTTAAATGTTTTCCCAAGTTTTAATCTTATATAAATATAATTAAAATTTTAAAGCAATTCCTATTTTGAAGACGTATCGCTGGTCGTTGGGGACTCCGAGGTGGTTTCTCCTGCGGTGATCATAAGAATTCTTCCATTCGCGCCTGAGTTCTTCGTTATAGGGTAGTCCTTCTTGTAATGCCCTGTCTCGCCATAGCCATAGTAGGCCTGGTTTACTTCTATTCTGGGGACTTGGGAGATCGGTTGTGCCGGTGTCCTGAAGAACCGGGTAGTGTGCCCCTTCCTGTGGCAATTCAAGCATTGCATTTCCTGACATACTCCAGTGTGGTTGTGGTTACACCCATCACACTTCGGGAGAGTTCCAACATATCGATTGGCAGGTGCTAGAGTAGCAGGTGTTGTGGCGGCGTATATAGTACCCATTTGCTGCTCCTGCGGGGTTTCCTGGGTTGTTCACTCTTTCCTCTTTTTCATCAACTTTCGTTTATAGTCCCCTCCCTTTGATGGCTCAAGAACGGGGACCACCACGCCATGGTGGACTCCATGGTCAATGAGTCTCTGGGCCAAGCGTTTGGCGCTATCGAATGTAGTTGGGTTAGAAGACAGTACATCCCCTTGAACATGGGGAGATAATCCCCAGATGTACCTTTCTAGCTTCTTAATTTCTAGGGTAACCATCTCAGGACATAGTGTTGCTAGGTCGCTAAACCTTTCATTATAGGTCACTATGTCTGAGCCGACCATGGTGTGCTTCCATAGTTCTTGTTCCATCTTTTGAACTTCACCCCTTGGGCAGTATTCTTCCAACATCAACTCTTTTAGGTTCCCCCAACCTATTGAGTTAGCCACTTATAGGGTCAGTGACTTAGCATGGCTATTCCACCATGTCAGGGCTCTGTCGGAGAAGGTTCAGACAACAAACTTCACATTTCTCCCTTCTAGGCACAGACAGATTGCGAAGACTGAATCTGTTCTCTCGAACCATCACATCAGAGCAATGACTCCACCATTTCCATTAAAGGATTTGGGTTTGTAGTTCATGAAGTCCTTGTACGAACACTCTTGTGGGTGTCCGTGGGTAACTCCGGGGTTTGTTAAGTGGGTACCGCTATCGGATCCGTTGGTACCACTTTCACTGAGGTGGTTTAGAGTAGTTGTTACTGTGGCTGCTATTGCTGCTTGCAGAGCAGCAGGATCAAACTGTGGAGAAGGTAGTGGAGTTTGAGTTGGAGTTATCTATGTAGTGTGCCTGTTCGATCTATGAGGAGGCATATTTGCTAAAAAGAATACAAAGATGAGATGGAAATAAGTCTATCATAATGGTTATAAGCCGAAAGCTGAATGACAATGTTTTCCAAGTTCTGAGTGTATCTAGTTCTGACTTTCATAGGGTTCTGGAAACAATTCATAAAAGAGTCTATATAAAATAAACTTTATGAATCAGAAGTGGCTATCCTCGAATGAATCTCTGTGAATTGAATAACAGATACGGCTGCATGAAAAGAAATAATTCTAACACATAGTGTGGGTAGTGTATCCACTAGCTCACAAAGTCAATTAAGTTTAAAATTTATTAGTGTCACGCATAAAACGTTTTAGTTTCTCCGGCTGATCACTTCTTGGAAATTTCTTTTTGTCTCTCCTTGACTCCCCTCCTGACTGCTATGATGGAGTGGTTACATCTACTATGGTTTGTCGTATGAGAATGGAAGTGTCTAATGAATCTATGAGATTAAGTGTAACATTATGGGGTGATCCTTACTGGGTCCTCCTATAATTGCGCAATGTATACAAGTTGTATATAAGTTATGTGACAACCCGATATTTCGAGACAATGTAATGTAAAACAAATCAAATTTAGGTCAAAATATAACTTTCCAAAAATCTTATTTGGGTTAAATAAAGTAGTAGGAATCGTATCAAGGTTTTCGTACATATAAAGAACCCTAAAATCCGAGTTATAACGAAGAAGTTATGACCAACCGAAGATTCTCGGCAAAACCGGCAACACCGATTAAACGAAAAACGCGAAGTTTCAATACAATAGTTTTTAGCCTTAAGTATCTAAATGAAAGTTATAGATAACCTCAAACCGTGAGCATACATAAAAAGAACGTCCAAATCTGACTTCGTATGAGGAAGTTATGATTTTTCCAAGATTCAGGTATAGCAGTAGACAGCTAAAAACTCGAAATAGAGCTCGAGATACTTTTGACCAAAACAACCTAAATGAGAATCTAAGGTCTCAACATTAGTAGCGCAACAGCGAAAAGTCTGACGAAAACGGACACCGGATGAAGAAGTTATGGATTTTTAACTGAATTATCGCGTCCCGGCCCGTTAAAAATATATAATTAAAAATAAAGTCAGAATTTGCCGATGAAGTCTAAACGAGAGTTGTAGATCATATTTTTAGCTACGCGTGCATATAAAGAACGTCGAAAACGGAGCTCGTATGCGAAAGTTATGGATTTTACAAGTTCGGGGTCCAAAATTCGATGCTGTCAGGCTTGCCACGACGTGGCACAAGCTTGCCGCGACCTGGCAGGTGACTGAGGGCGTCCAATCAATGGAAGAGGATAGGTTTGACTCCCCACGACGTGGCCATCACTTGCCACGATGTGGCACACCCCAAAAATGCCCCTATAAATAGATTTCAAGGGTTCCAAGCTCCATTGCTCAGTTCCTTTCTTTCTCGCGCCGAACCTCTGCGTTTAAGCCCCCGAGACCCTCCCAAAGCCCCGTTTTTCACCTTCAAGTCCCGAAGGAAGGTTTCGTATTCCCGAGATTCCCGAGAATCCTGATATTTTCCCGCGTTTTCAACTCTTCCTGTCGAAGTTCTGCTCGATTCTTCTCTCGACTATTTCAAATCAACCACTTCAATCAAGTGAGTTCATACCCCTTAAAAAATGTTTTAAACTACTTTTAAATGCTTTATGGGGGGGGATACAAGTAGAATCATATTACTTATTACATCAATCACATGTGATTAATATACAACATTCAAAAGATTTGGCTACTCATTAGCCGTTTTACCAAACAGTTTCCTTCAAATGATTTTTATAAACATTTTATATGTTTTAAACTCCTTATTACACTGTACCTCTTACTCTGTTTATCATATTTCAAACTTATTTACAACTGTGTTTCAAACAAATGTTCCTTATACTTATATTGTTTTATCAAACTTATGCCTTCAAATTGTTTTATAGATTGACATCAAGTCGATCTTTCCTTAAACTAATATTTATGTTTCAAATGTTTTACCAAACTTATTTATGCTTTTATATTATAAATTGCATGCCTCTATATGTATAGTTATATAAGAAATGTTTAAAAGACTTAGGAAGGCTATTCACCCTATTTCCTTTTTCTCGATTTGAATGTGGTCTGGTGGGATATCGGATACTCATCCGAAGGTCGTTTAAATATTAGTTATATATCATGTGTACATATAAAGTCATAGAAGGTCCTTCCAGTTCATCCTATGCCCTTGGGTAGCAAGGGTATACATCCACGTCCATACGTACCACTTAGATCACTAGTAAGCTACCATATGGGTAGTTCAAGAAGATACTAGAACCATTACTAGAACGCGATATCATACAACGAGTCAGTTCATTCATGAGTCAATACTTTCTAGAACATTGTTGTACAATACATATACATCTATACTAGGACGAGAACATATACAATTATACTAGAACGCTTACATGACAATACTTGTTAGATAGAGAGAACACACATTACAGCTAGCACACGTAGAACATTTCAGTACACCATAAGTACAATTACATGATCACACTTACATGAGTACGCTTTCATATACATAGGATAGACGTCACTAGGGGCTATAGCTCAGAACAAGTTTAGGATCTAACTATACTGATAAAACACACTACGATTGTGATTGTTATATCGAGTATACATGATCGCGGTAATGTGATGCTCACGGCTTGCATTCATGCAGGGGTCGTGTGTAAGTCCTAAAATTCCTTTGATAGGGGAACGAAACAGTCTGGGATCTAGACATCACATTATACCTTATCCATCAAATAAGGCAAGTTGAGTATCGGTGTATTGATATATATATTTATATATATCCAAATACTGTGGTACTTGGTAGTATTACCCTAGATTTAAGGTAATAGGTACGGTTGTAGTTCGACACTACACCATAGTACCATTTCTTTCCCATTACATTCACTTCGTGAATTTTTCATAGGAAGCGCGGTAATGTAGATGCTATCTGTTGATAAATAGTAGCCCTTTTAGAGCTACGATTTAGTACTACGTTAATTTTTCCAGTACATATTTCAGTGATAACCTCACTTAAACATAAATATACAATCTATATTTTGAGTAATGATAGTTATACTTTGGAAAAATACATACTCTTACAAGAGACACACACACACAGAACAGTTAAGTCTTGGTAGAAGACTCCTTTTGTTACTAATAGAAATCATAGGGATTTCTAGGGATTTTCAAACATATACAGTTGAGCTACAAATATTTTCATACTTATACTCGTTTTCTTTCAAAGCAATGTCAAGTCTTAGAAATTATAAATTTTCACAAATTAAGACACATTAATACTTATGATCTCACCAGCTTTAAAGCTGATACTCGCTTTCAAAATTATTTGTATCCTCAGGTCATCTTAGACAGGTACCGATGCAAGGAAAACGGAAGATGGAGCTTATTCAAGACTTATCTTTCATTTTGATTTATGCTTTAGTGTTTATCAAAATTTGTCAGAATACAATTGTATAATAATTATTTTATTAATGCAATGGATGATGTTGTTGCTTGTTTACTACTTTACATTGTTGTTGATATTATACATGACGTCCTCCGCCCCAGAACGTTTCCGCCGTTCTCGGTTTTGGGGTGTGACAGATTGGTATCAGAGCATTGTTTATAGTGAATTAAGTATATCAACCCATAAAAGATATACTAACTATAAATACATAAGGGATTAAAAATACTCTGACCAAGAGTTTATACTTTAAATAGTAAAATATTTAAGTAAGTATACGTGCTGCATTCATACTAAAATCAGTGTCACTAGGACAGTACAAAAGAATTACGATTGTTGGGCAACACAAGTGGGCTTAGAGACATATGGTCAAAACTGGGAAGATATAGCCTGATCGCCTATATTATCCGAGGGTTGACTAGCATGTGCCTAAGTTTAAGTGTGTGGTTGCAACAATGCTAAAATCTTACCAACCCTACCACAATGAGAACAATACAACATAACAATAAATTTAAAATACTATAGGTGTATTTTGGTGTTACTATAAGTACTTTATACTTGAGAATTAAAACGGGATCTTCATTATTAAGTTGATAGTTGCTAAGTGGATACACTGAGGCTATATGTAATTAGGATGTTATAGACTTAGAATTTGTAAAAATTTTGCCTTACCCATATTCTGTGTGAATTTGGAACTAAGGTCACTTATTCGAAGGTCTATCCTGTTTAGATTACACATAGCTGGTATGCACTTCACAAATAGCGATGTAACTAATGAAGGTTTTCTAAATAATTATCTAGATAGTTCGTCTAATAATTATCCTCTTACCCTAAATTCTCGCATAAAAATCATATCTGGACTCCATCCCCGTGACAACCAGTATCTTCCGAATGAAGTCATAGCTGGTTGGTTTGGAGAAGAACCAGAGAACGATCATCCTATCCCCTTGGATGATCACTGTGATGAAGACTTTTCTTATGATGCTAACTCCGAACCAGAGGTTGAGAACCTACCCCGAGTAGCTCCCGTTTCAAATTCCTAACCCTCTTCCGACTTTTCATGGCCTGACCCTGAGTGAGTGGAATGCTTGGAAACATGGAGCCAAGAACAAGATCAGCCCATGCCATTTATTGGCAACCAAAACTTTTACGACGTGAGCAATAAGGGCTTAGCAGATATAGTCTTGCCAATCTTGGTCCGCAGAGAGGCCAGAATTGAGATTCAAGGCAGGACAGCCTACATCAAAATTCAGAAGAAGTCGCCTATGCTAGAATGCATACCCTCCACACCCTTCTTCTAGAGGATGCTCACGAGAGATCAGAGAGAAACCACGAAACCCTGCTGCAAGCACTAGCTGAATCGCAAGCCGAAGTCATAGGACTCCGAGTACGCCAGATGGTGTGCGAAAGACACCTACTTGACAATGGAACGTCAATTGGTTGAACTAAGAGTGCACCAGAGGGATGACCGTCGCCCGTAGTAGACGCTTTACTTATTTCCCTTATAAAAAGGAATCGTTTTCTGTCTATGCCCGATGTGGCATTTTCTATGAAATTATCTTGTTCAGTACGAACTTTAGTTAGGTCTTTATGCTGTCAGGAACTACCTTCTGGGGATATGATGTGAGACCTTTAAAAGGCCGTTTTCCAAAACCCTTACATCGTGAATATCAAAGATATTGACAGCCGGCTAACTGTTGCGTCATTCTTCATTTCAAGTACTTTTATCTTACTTTCATTAGAGTCTATTTAAATCATACTTTAGTCAAGTCATTGGACTATAGTAATTTATCTCCGGAGACACTTCCAAGTCTCTTTCAGTGGTTGGATCTTGTTATTCACCAACCCACGATACCTCAGTTCGAACGACAAACGTCTTGAGACCATTCTACGAACATACTTCCATTCCGTACCAGGACTGCATCATAGGGATGTAGGTCAAACTTTAGAGATCATACTCTTATTCTTTTCATGAACAATCTAAGTACATCAGGGTCAACCAGAATCGCTTACAAATCTTTACTCTTTCATGTTACAGAATCATGGCGTCATCCGGGAACAACCAGCCAAGCAACGAGACCTCTACTTTTCCGATGGACGCCGCCACCTTTCAAACGGCAGTTACAGCTGCCGTAGTGGCTGCCGTAACCGCGGTCATGGCGCACCGTAGCACTATCAGCACAGTCAATGCTGCTAATGGGAATAAAGTTTCCAATCGCGATATCCATCCGGGAAGTCGTCCAACAGTAACAGCCACAGGCTCGCAAAGCCAGAAAGCAGAGAACAAGAAAAGAAAACGTCAACCCAAAGTGGAACGCAAACAGTTTCAGAAAATTGCCAGACAGCAGCCACAAACCTCTGCCATCCCAGTACCGAGCAGACCATATAAGGGAACACTCCCGAAGTACGACTGGTGCAATTTCCACCACGAGGGAATGTGCCGAGTCTTGCAGTGCGTGAACTGCAACAAGAAAGGGCACATCGCCCGTTTCTGTAGAGCTACCTCCACCACTAGGGCCAGCCTAAATTGCTATAACTGTGGTGAGTTTGGGCACTATAAAAGAGATTGCCCAAAGAAGGAAAACAAGGAAAGCACCCGTGTTCCCATAACTCCTACCCGACACTTCACTTCCTCCACTGATGTGGGTACTAGCCAGTCATGCCACCAATGCAGTGAGATAGGGCACTTCAAGAAGAATTGCCCGATAACGCAGAACTCTGGCGCAGACGGGAAGATTCTCAGGATCACAGCTGCAGGGGAGCCTGCTCAGGAACCACGTTAATGTATTTAAGGCGTTTCGTTGTAACAGGCTTATAAACTATCTAGAACTAGTGCAACTAGAGTCTTACCTTTTGCGAGATCCTGTTTGTATAGGAGTTCTCGTGCTGCGTATACTTGTATTTTGTAGTATATCTTATTCGCAACAATAGTCTTGTGGTAAATCTGAAGTACTGAAACTCTGTTCATGGTTGCACGGTTGTGTTTTGTCTGTGAACGTCTTATGTTCAAATCTAATGTCTTTAAATTTCAGTATGATTCTGACATTATCATACGACTCGATTAAATTTGATCCTCACGAAAACGGCTTCATACATACATCTCTTTCCTCTAGATCGTTTTTCCAGCGAAGCCGTCATATCAGAACACCGTAGTACTCATGCCAGGAGTACCACTTAGTTATTTTCTTTCGGAAGAAACCCCCGAAGTACCACTCGTGCAGTACGTCAAGTTCAATCCAAGTAGTGAAGCATAGATCACAAATTCTAAGTCTATAAAATCTCAATTATATAAAACCTTGGAAGTATACACTCTGGAATCATAGACCTACCAGAAGGGTCTTTTAAGTTCTCACATAAGTTATTTATAGTGCCTAAAATACTTCTATTGTATTTTAATGTAATGAACTTGGTATGTTTTAAACTTGTTGATGTCTTGTAGTATCATAAAGTACTCCCATAGTATTCTAACTTTTTGTTCCGACCTAGAAATCCCTTGAATAGAGTTAGGTAAGTTTTAAGACTGTTGCAACACCACATCACTCCCAAACACATGTCGTTCATATCTCAATGAATATAGTTGACCAGGCTATATTGATCCCAGATATGATTACATAACTGTCCAGGTTTGACCGCAGTGTTCAACCTTTAAATGCTTTTGTTCTGTTCTTCTTGTGATACTTGTTCTTGCATGTATATATGTATAAGCACGTATGTATACTTTTATAAAGTATTGTTATATTCTTAAAATATATTATTATTCAGAGCACTAAGGCCCTATTGTATTTATAGTTGTATATCTTTTATAGGTTGATATACTTAGTTCACTATAAACAATGCTCTGATACCAATCTGTCACACCCTGAAATCGGAATGACGGAAACGTTCAAGGGCGGAGGACGTTATATGTAGTATCACAAAACATGTATCATAGTGAACATAGTAACAAAAGACCATTGTATTAATATTAAAGTGTTTACAAAGTAGCGATTTACAAAAGATTGAATCCAAAAGTAAATAACAAAACAAGACATAAAGCTACTATACTTCATCTTCTGAATCCCAGCGCGCGTACCTATCAACTAGTTCCCTGAGAATACAAGTTATTTTGAAAGATTAGATCAACATTTAAGCTAGTGAGTTCATAAGTATTTTAGTGATGTAAAGTATGTTGTAAGTTCTTTTAGAAATGTTCGCATGTTCCTCTAGAAAATCCTATATTTCCTGATATGTGGAATGAAAGTAAAAATAAATCTACAATTCCTTCTATGAGTACTAACTGGATACAAGTTATATACAATTTAGAGTAAATAGACAATCAATTATGTGAATCTGCCCTAAGCCCACTACCAAACAAGGAACAGGGAATGAGGCGGAAGTCATACATCCTATTGTTTGTTAAATCTTCACTATATATAACCCTGGCGTATTCATTTGGTACTTATGGAGTTAACTATAATAGTTCTTTATATTTGATGAAAACATTCTTTAAGAAAAACCCTTATATCCTTTAGTAAAAATGGTAACCACAATAGTTCTTTCTATAATCACTTAGTTTATACAATTTATATATAATCTAATATCGAACGGATAGTTAATTGTGTGAATCTGCCCTAAGCCCATAACCAAACAAGGAACAGGAAGTAAGGCGGAGAACACACATCCAACCGCCTATTGGATATTAATTATATATAACTCTGATGTATAAACTAAGGTATCCTAGAATTAACCACCAAAGGTCCTTTAAGTTATACTGGTTTAATAAAATGGATTAAACCCTTTTTCTGATAAGTTTCTAGTTTAGCCTACTAAATGTTCTCACTGAAAAGTATGTTTTTGTACTAGAAAATAGTGAATTGAATTTGTATACTATGACTTGACCCATACCTGGTAATCCTTATGATTACTTGGTGTCTACAGAATATATATATATATATATATATATATATATATATATATATATATATATATATATATATAACTAAAATCGGATAGATAGTAGACTGGGTGCATCTGCTCTAAGCCCATAACCAAACAAGGAACAGGAAATGAAGCAGAAAGCACACACTCTACTCTCCATTGGACCCGATTAATATATATCTCTGATGTATGCACTTAGGAATCATAAAGTTAACATTATAGGCCCCTTTCTGTTGAATGTTCATGTTACTAGGAAGTTATGTGGCGTTGTTCTATTGTTTGGACGATCACTAGAAGTAATGAAATATTGTACTCTTAACACCTTAGTCGATACTGTAGTGAGTTTTAATTTGTATATATTAATGTGTTTTATTTATTATTGTCCGGTACTTTGTAGATGTACCCCTTTATAAATAAATCTGGTACCACGTTAATTATCATCTTTTGTTTAGAACAACGAGTTAAAGATACATCCCTTCCTAGGTTACTAGGAATAATTAGTATAAGTGTGTTAATCATGATTTGTTCTTCTGTTATAGTATATTGTATGTTCCTCCCTGTTTCTCTTTATAGTATGCTCCTCCCTGTTTCTCTTTATAGTATGTCCCTCTCTGTCCTAGTTATAATATGTACTGAACCCCTAAATTATACCTATAATAGTTTACTAGTATGTTTACTTGAACTGTTACTGACTTGAATAAAAGACTCATTTATCTACTGAGTTAAGATTATACTTTAAAAATGGTATTTTATAAACAATAAAGTAACATAACTTAAAAGAGTTTTTAAAGCGGTTTTGATCACTTATAAAAGTATAAGAAATCCTTTAACGTGATGGTTATCACAAATAACATTTACACAATTATCATTGCGTTCAAACTGTATCCCCCCCCCCCCTTAAAAGCATTTAAAACATTTAAAAGATTGATTATAGAGGTATGAACTCACCTTATGTGGGTGATTTAATTGCATATTCGTGTAAGGATGAGAAGTTCCACGAATGAATTCCCTAGACACAAACGAGTCCTAAATGAAATATAATGGCATATATAGGCATGTAATTAGTGTTTTAAACAACTACCATGCAAGGAAACACCCTTATGGACTAGGAACTACTTGAACTAAGTGTTACAATCACATGTGATTGACTAAAAGGGGTTTACGTCCACACAAGAGAGTGTATGGCCAAGGGGTGTACGGTCACTGAGTGTACAACTTTACACTCATGGAAAAACATGCCAAAGAGGTGTTTGATCCATGGGGAAGCTAGTGTGTCTAATGTACAACAAGATGATGAACAAAGCTCTCATTTTGGAGGGTCTTGAGGTATGTACAGCCAATGAACCTATGAAGGGTTCACGACGGTACTCCCTTCAAGATCATGAAGGGATGCTGAAACATGAAGAATCAAGGCTTGGATCTAGTGGTCTTTCAAGTATAACAAGGTACATGAAGAAACACTTACTATTTTGGGATCCTTGGGAGTTCACGGCCACCAAGAACAAGTGTGTGTTCTTGGTTTTCTTGGTGAAATGGATGAAGGTTTGAAGATCTATCATAAAGAGATGTTTTCATGGATGAATCATGAGATGTTACAAAACTAAGGAGGATATCAAGAAAGATGGAAGAATCACTTAGCACTTTTGAAGATTAGAAGGAATGTTCTTGATGATAATTGAGAGAGAATGGAAGTTCTTAAGGTGAAAGTGTAAGAAATGACGAAAATGAAGGGATATGACACTTATGGGGGTGAGTTCACGGCTATCTTGAGTGTGCGGCCGTACACTCTTGTGTGCGGCTATACACTCCTTTTGAAGGATTTCTCGGCTCGATTGTAACACGATGATCCTAAGTTAACATAGCCCTACACCCAATCCTTAAGTGTACTAGACTTAGAACCCATAAAATGATCCTTAACAATGCTAAAAGATAGCAGAAACAAGTCTGACTCTCGATTGATTGGCTGGACTTTACAAGATAAAAAATTTTGGGTTGTCACAATAGTTATAAATAAATGTTGTAACACTTATATTGTACTGTTTATGCTTTTGATCTATATCGAACATGACATGCCGTGATTTGAAATACATTTCTTTAGAAATGCTTTGATAAATCTTTATCATATTTTATTTTGGGAACAAATCTGCAACACTTTTATTTAAAATGTTACTCTGATTTTCAAACAAAGCATAAACAATATCGGTCTTTTCTAGCCGTGAAAATGGGGATGTCACAATTTAAGAGTGTATGAAGTCATAAAAAACGGATCTTTTGGGTTAAGATTCTCTCATGCTTGAGTTTTTGGCCTTTTTATGTAGTTATGGACCTAGGGTTTGGTATTGGGTCCTTTTTAGCCATGCAAGTTTGTAAAGTTGTCAACTTTATGGTTTAAGACCTTATTTGGTAGTAGGTTTGAGGTTTGGACATTAATGTCTTAAGGGATTAAGACCCTAGGTTACCTTTTAGGACTCTAGCTAGTATGTCGGTCGTACTCCTTAGTATGTTACGTGCATAGGGTCAGCGACCCGCTTTCGGGTCAACATGCGTAGGCAGGCCGTATGTGTTGGGTACGCGGGGCGTACAACAAGCTGTGGGCCTTCTTTGATTATGGGTGAGTTTTGGGCTATAGGATTTTTGGCCTTGAATATCTTATGGACTTGGACCATTTTAGAGCTTGGAGTATTACTTAGTCAAGGAATTCGTCAACAAAGCACTTGGTTATGACATATACGGTGACAGACAGTGACATATGGTGCAGTAGTTAGAACAAATGGTAGTGGTGGTGACCCATATGAAACCACTCGGTTATGACATAGATGGCTTGGGCATATGTCAGAAAATGTGACATCCCCAAATTCATGGTCATTTTAAAAATTATATTAATGCTTATTTGAAAACCAGAGTATTCATTTTAAAGAATAATATTGCGGAATTTGTTCCCAGAAAACATGATAAATATATTATCAAAGCATTTCTGAAGAAATGTATTTTTGTTTATATTAAAACTTTGGGATGTCATCGTCAATACAGAAACATAAGCATAAACAGACCTTACATTCATTTACACTAGTGATTTACATCTCCTTTAGTCTCTCAATGTAATGTAGCTTTGTATCGATATCTGTGATACAAATAAACTGAGTGGGTCAAGTTGGGAAACCTGGTGAGTATATTGGGTTTTCAACCCACAATAATTAAGTTATTATGTTTCATCATCAAACAATTAACCCAGTTACCCATCCCCATTATCTTCTTTATATCTTAAGGATATACCCTAAGAATCATCTATCATTCACTCATTCATTCCTAAGGATTATTATAAGGAATAGGCAAGAAGTCCATTGCTGCCAGGGTTATTTAACAGACACTAAGTTCATAGTTGTCGATGTTCATCTATAGGGCACTAAATCCATAGCTGCCAGGGTTTATCTCTATTATTGACAATATTATTTTGTGGTGTCCACCCACAATACATGTCAATGGGTTTTTAGAGTACATCTGGTGAACACATCATCCACAACACCTACAAGTTTCGAGTCTGCTAGCGTTTCACTGGACTGTCTAGAATAGTATGTGGGTGTCATCTATACTCTGCTAGATAACTGGGTCATCGCTTGGGTGATCGCTTCTCATCATCTTTCACCTCTCATCATCTATATCATCTTTCATCTCTCATCTCATTTCATCTTTAATCTATCCATCTTTACCCATCATAATTATAGGTATAAAATACGTATACAGTTTAAATCGATTAAAACATGTATATTTTGTTCATCCAACATTGATATCAAGAACACATTTAATATGCACACACGACATGTAATTTATATTAAATATTTCATATCTATGTATAAGTTGAAAGTAACTATGCACTCACTTGTTAAAGTGATGATTCCAAACTCGAGCAACGTTTTGCTTCGAACAATTCTATTTTCCTTCGGCAAAACCTAGTATCATTATCAATAGATTTTAGTCTAACATTTATTGCGACTATTTACGAGAGATATTGTTTTATAAGTGTTAAACAATACTTTTCAACCACTATTTAAAGAAAGGGGCCAGACATGAAACACTGGAGGGCAAGACCATTTTGGCATTATAGCACTTCTGAAATCCAACAATCATATGCGGCCCTTCAAACCAGATTCCCTGTACTGAGAGTAGTTAAAAGATATTATAATAACACTATATATATATATATATATATATATATATATATATATAACATTTTATAATATATATATATATATATATATATATATATATATATATATATTTATAAGTTCATAATAACAATATTGAACACAAACACAAGCTATACTAAAGTATGGTAAGCGTAACTCACTTACTAGGAGGGTTGGCTATGAACCGGGCTCTACGGGGGCAAAACTTCTGAGCTGAAAGCTCTTCTTCTTGGAGCCTTCTGGCGCACCGGGACTCGTCTCTTAGCACTTGGGAAGTACTAGGGATCGGGAGGGGTTTACAGAGATGTTTGAGGGAGAAAAGAAAGGCTAAGGTGTGAAGAATATGGGAGGGCCTCACATCTTATTTATAGTGGCTAGCCTCGGACTACGTTGGGCGTACTCCTGGGAGTGCGTTGTGCGTACGATGGGGCATGTAACGCTTGGTTCCTGGTACGCATTTAATCATAATTTATTCACTTTTGTAGAGCTACTTGACGATTTGGGAGCCCCAAACTCGTCGAGTAGAAACCAGAATGGCCGCAGGATTTTAAGTCGCTTACTCGACGAGTTGAGAGCCTCGACTCGACGATTAGGGCTGCCAGGAAGAAACCCTAATTTTGGGGTTTTGCACCCTATTTAAGCATCCTAATCCCCACTTACTGGCCTTATTTCCAGCCTCCGAGTCCTAAACCCTAATCCATAAAACCCTAGTGCCTTGTATGACCTTGTGAGTTGTTTTTGAGGGAATATTGTGTGTTTTGAAGCTTGTTGACGAAGGAGGAGCTTGGGGATTCAGAATAAAGGTAGCAGATCCATAAAAAACATCTCATGCTCTTCATTTTCTGGTAAGCAAGTCTCAGACTTGCTTAATATCTTGTTAGATATCCTTGTTATCATTTTATGGGGTTTTTGGTTCAAGAAACATGATCTTTAGGACATGGACATTCCAAGTGAATATACTTTCAGATTTATGACCTTGAGGGGCTCGCATGGCATAAAGGTGCAAACTTTATGGCCATGGAAGCCCCATGAAAGCTATAAGTTGTCATTTAAGCCTTTTAAAGCTCCAAAAGGCCATGCATGGGATTTTTGCCGCCTCCATCCCTCTACCCTCACCATTATCAGATTTTTGCCAAAAAATCCTAATAGGCGGATTCGTCCACCACTCGCCATTTTTGTCCTCTGTCGAAGCTGTCATATGGGATCGAGTTTGCAGAATGGATTTGGCCACCAACATTGTTTTCGTCTACCATTGCCGTTCGTCACTACCATCCATCACCACCAGAAAACCCTAAACCTCAAACATTGTAAACTCTAGTCCTCATAAATGTAGACTGGAGCCACAAACGAAGGAAGAAGGATTCTGCCGATGGTGGATTCTGGAGACGAATGAAGACAGTGGTGGTGGTTTCTAAAATTTTTGTCAATTTTTGTAGATTAGAACAACTGACGAAGGAAGAAGGATGGCACTCGTGGCGGTTTCTGGAGACGAAGGGAAATCCTGTTTTTCCGACTTTCCTTGGAAAATCTCGTTTTTCTGACGACAACACTAGGGTTTTCTGTTGGATTAGTGTCTAAGTCCATAACCAATTTGGTATGTACTTGACCCGATGGTGCATGGTCCTTTTGGGATGCATTCACCAAAGCAACTTGATAGGATGAATTATGGAGAGAAAGGATTAAATATGATTTATTAATATATTATGAGAATAATATATTAAAGGAGAAATCATATTGTTTGATTAATATTAGTCAAGAATTAATAAGGATTAAGTTTGTGACTAAAAGAGATTAATTAAACTTAAGGGACTTGAACTGTTAATTGTATAATAGTTGAATATTGAGCTAATGGACTCCATATTAAAGGGGTGGACGAATTCTATGGGGAAACCCATTAGAAATCGTCCATAGGCCTTTAAGGAAGGAGCCCATGGGTTGCTTAGGGCCTAAGCATCCAAATTAGGGTTTCCTAGTTAGATAACCCTAATAGCCTCACTATTTAAGGAACCCTTAAGCCCCAAAAACGTGGTGAACTAATTGGTTAGGGTTTCCACACGTTTTGGGCACCCTCCTTCTCTTCTCTTCTTCATCCTCTTGCTCTTGGTGTTTGTGAGCCATTAGAGGAGTGACATTTGTGACTCTAAGCTTTCTAAAGTCAATACAAGGAGGAATTGAGATTGTTATTGCTATATAACAATCAAGGTATGATCTAAACCCTAATTCATGTGTTATATTGATTAGATCTAGGGTTTTAAGTCTTGGATTAAAAGCATGTACAATAGAGAAACCTAGATCCAAGCTTTAGGGTTTGCATGAGCACATAGGATGTCTTTTGGCCAAAACCCATCAGTGGTATCAGAGCCTAGATTGGTTTCTATTGTATTGATGCATATTTGATCGAAATCAGCACTGAAAATCGAATTTTTTGGATTTTGAGTGTTTGACTCGCCGAGTCAGGTGTACTCGACGAGTCCAAGTCCAGACTCGACGAGTCGAAACGTCTGACAGCTAATTTTCGCGATTTTCTTCCTGTTTTGGGTTTGGATAATTACCTTAAATATGTTTTTGTTATAAAATCCGAATTTTATCAATATTTAGTGAATATCCTTACCTAAATAGAAGATAATTGTCAAAATTTAGATAATCACTTGTTTTATTAGATAAAATTTGATTATTTGTAATTTAGATTTGAATTATCTTGTGAAAAGTTTCAATTTTACCCTTTAGGTTTTATAGTTTAAATTTGAACTTAATAGTTTTGTTTTCAAATTTAAATAGTTAAAACCCTAATGTTTTGAATAGTTTCAAAACTTGCTCTCAAGTTTTGGAATTTAAATTTTTGATTAAAAAGTTTGATTTTGAAATATTTAAATTCTAAAACCTAATGTTTTGAAATGTTTCAAAACTTGCCCTCAAGTTTTGGAATTTAAAAGTTGATTAAAAGTTTAATTTAGGAATGTTAAATTCTAAAACCCTAGTATTGTTTTGAAAAGTTCAAATCACATCCTTATGGTTTTATTAATTAATTAAAGTGTATAATTAAAAGAGATTTAGTAAATCCATAAAGTCTTGGTGTACAATTTAATTAAATTCAAAGTATAATTATTAAATTAGACCACCTAGTATTTTAAAAGTATAAAATACACCCTATATTATATATATAACATTAAAAGTCTAGCATTATATATATGTATGAGTAAAAGTCATTCTTACCGTTAGTAGGCCTCATTCACGAAGCTGGTCTATAAGGGGTGTTTAAGGAAATTGCCTATAAAATGGCGATTGAATGGGTATCCACTCTTACCCACCGCACTCTTGACTAGTGGAGGGTCGTTAGCCGAACGGGTAGGATAGGACAGAAACCTTCCATTATAAGTATAATGAAGTATAAAAGTAACTAAATGCTTTCATAAAATTCCCAATCTTAGTTACTTTAAGCAAAATTGAATTGATGCAATTCCATGAAATTACACTTTGTGCCCTTGCGAAGACGTTAGTGGAGCGTGTGTGGTTAACCGGCACACTAAATGGTTCTAAGCGAAGGTAGCAAAGGGTGACTCAATGTTTGTCATAGTTCGGTGGAGCGTGTGTGGTTTATCGGCACATCAAATAGGTGACCGTAACATGTGAGGGCACCATGTAAGTTTGCATGGTTATTCACACCCACTTTGTGATCCTCGGCATCCCAGTCACAAACTAGAGGGGCATATCGAGATTTAAACATGCCATTGAAAAGGTTCAATGAATCTAAAAGGATCTAGGAGTTTTCATAGATTTAAAACTTAAATTTCTTTTTAGTTTTTAATGGTGGAAAATTAGTGAATCGTCATTCACTTACCTTCAAATGTTCTGCAATTAGGGTTACGACATCCCTCTCCCGAGTTGTAGAATATTGTGTTGGGTCCTAGCCTTAGTATATCATTTGGGTGATTTACTAAGGACTTAATAAATCAACTAACTTGAATTCGTTTTCTCCCGTTTTGTAGATGTCAAAGTACGACAACTATGGTCTTCCCAAATCCCGTGGAACAAGCATTCCACATGAAGATGATATTCCACGATTCGATCAAGGAACAAGAAATCATGCTTCGCTTCCTCCTCCTCCTCTCGTTGTTCTCCCTAAACCACAAGATCGAAGAATTGAAAGGTTCAATGTCACTAAAGCCCTATTGGAAATGAAACATGAAGATGGTAAACCCGTGTGTGCCCACGTTCTAGGAATGAAATCACACATCGATAGGTTGATAATGTTGGGTGCGTCATTCCTTGATGAGTTGGCTATAGGCTGGGTTCTACAGTCACTCCCTGAATCATATAATGAGTTCAAAAGAAAGTATTATATGATGGATCATGATGCAAACCTCATTGACCTGACTTACATGCTTATTGCTGCTGAATCAGAAATGATTTAGAAAAGCAATGGAGCACATTTGTTGGGAAAGTCAACCAACCATGCTTCCGAGGACGTTCTAGGAGAACCGACCTGCGTTTGCTGCCAAGAGAAAGGGCGTTGGATACAAGTCTGCCCTAAGAGCCTGAAGAGTCCAGAAGATGGGAGAGTCAAAGAGTATGGTTGTACTTCAGGTAAAATCCACTATCTAATTCCATCAAGTTCCTATTCGTTGATTCTTAATACATGATGTGATAAGATTGCATTTGAATGTTTTGCAGGATCAATGAAAAGAAGAGGAAGCTTGATGAAAGAGCAAGATGAGTCTAATCACGAAGAAATGGATCTCGATCGCATGGATTCGAAGATTAGATTTTGAGCTTAAAAAGTTATGCTAGAGTTGTTAGGAATATTTATTACATAGTTTCAATTGATTTTGCATTGTAAGGACAAAATGTTTTCCGCTGCTTTTATGAATAAAATAAATTTTGTTTGATGTATTTATTTATTTATTTATTTCCTAGCAATGAAATCGTTATGAAAATTGATGTTTGCATATTTCTGCAACGAATGGATGTGATTCTTAATTATTTTAAGTGTGGAAATGTCGAGAATTTACCAAATAAGGAGAGTTTCTCATCGCCCAAGTTTCAATTGGACAGAAACTTGGAATCATACAACAAGTGTTGCACGATGAATGAGAAATTTCACATTTGGAAATTAGATTAAGTCGTTGACAAAGTGTCAAGTGAAGGACTAGGAGATCAAGTACACAAGGTTGTGTGTTGATCAAGTCCACCACAAGAGTAACAAAGATATTCGTCATGATTTACTAAGGTTAAGTAAAAATGATTACACTTATGAGATTAAGTGTGATTCTTAGTTGATTGAAAAGAGTTTAAATCAATAGCAGAATGAATAAGAAGAATCAAGTAGGCAGAAAGATAAAAGTTTCTCTATTCTAAGAAGAAGGGAGAGTACCTTTTATTATGTTTTATGATAGGTCTTAATGGTTAAGAACCATATCTCAATTGATCCTCTAAGTGATTCTTAGTGCAATTGTATGTCTAAGAAGAGGAATCGAGAATTGAAGAAATGGTTAAATCAAGAAGCCAATCAAAATTCGTTCCAAAACAAGTCTTAAAGTTAAGATTGTGACATTAAGTGACGAGTCTTAAGAAGGTTTATAACATTCGAATTCTCGCACATTTGAAATTGGAAAGTTGTGATGCCTTGGATAAGACAAAGACCAACTAGGACCAATTTATAAAGTGTTTTGTCTTGATAAAAGCTACACTAACTCTTAAATATTCGTTTGTCAAGAAATGTTCATTGACAAAAGAATCTTATATGTCAAGGAGTCAGTGGGAGCCTTAATGGTCTTGAAAGGTTTCAAGAACAAATCAAGAATAAACCTTATCGATCATCACTAGCACACGAGTAGAGGTTTACAACCTATTGTGCTGACATTATCTTGTTTCTGTGCCGTTCCAGTCGAGTTAATTATGCATATGAGTTCTATGAGTTCTCATTTGAGTGCATAAAAGGAAAGGACCTTAATCAATGAAAAGTACATTGATGAGAAAGGGTGAGCTGCTTAACTACTTGGAAGACATGGTGGGCAGCCGTGTTACCATAAGGCGAGAAATCAAGATTGAGAAGGTTTGGTCCATATAAGTTTGGGTTTGTCGCAAACTTTGGTTTTGAAAAATTCGCGTGGATTGGAACACATACACCATTAAAATCTAAGTGTCATAAGATTTCCTCCTTCATGAAAATGATTGTGAGGAAATGCTTTCACTAAGAGAGATTTTAAGAAGATATTGATTGTGAAAATTGTATTCTTGAATTCGATTATGGTTACGGTATCCCTTTCCATAATTCGAATTGTAAGATTTGGCAATTAGTCTGAATTGTTTAAGACACACATATGAGCTATCTTGGATAAATGTGTATGAGTTTAAGAAGCCTTGATAAAAGATTATCAAAGCATTATGTATTAGAAATATGAACTTAAAGAAATTCAATAGGCATTGTTTTCTGAAAGTTAAGTTGTTTCTGAATACATGTCAAAGCTAGTGGGAGCATAAGTGTTATGTTTATAATAATCATCGTGATAGTGGGAACATAAAAGTTATGATTGCATGATTATTAAGACAAGTTTTGCAAGATAGCAATATTAATTATAGAAAACAAGAGTCATACTTTGCAAAGTAGTAAGGATGTAAAGTTGTTTTGCTATAATTAAGGGAGAGAAATTTATGCTTCATTTCAAATCTAAAAGCTTAGGTTGTGGAATGTTAATAAATTTAGTCAAGGATACATAGCAGGTTCTTAAATTTCGATTATGATTACGGCATTCCTCTTCGTATTTCGAATTGTGAGAATGTAGCACATAAAAATATCATGGCAGAAGATTGATAAAGTATCAAATCTTTATGTAAGACATTATGCATCATGTCCCATACGCTTCGGGTATAGGATTGATTGCAAATGCTATAATATTTGACCATTCTAAAATTTTCCAAATGTCTAGTGCATTTAGAGGGAAAAGGACAAGAATCGGTTTTGACTAAGATACTTAAACAACTATCAAAGGAAAATCCGAAGTTCGCTGAGGATTAGTCGCTTGTGAGTAATTGGAAGTATAGTATTAGATGGAGCATATCGACATAATTATGAATAGATAAGATTCTATTAAGAATGAGTTGTCATATGGTAAGTATGGAAAAGTTTCCATATTGGGAGTTGGATATTAAGAATCTATATTTAGATTAGAAACTTTTATGTAGGAAGGATGTTCAAAGGAATGTACTTTGAGTGAGAGACATCACGTCTATGGAATTGTATTGTAACAATCTCAGATAGAGGACTTTGTAATTCATTGGCAATAGTCATTATGACCTTAGTGCAGTGACATTACAAAAGGATCATTGCATAAAATGTTAGAATCTAGCATAAGTGGCAAGAATTTGATATTCTTAAACTTATGAAAATGGATTAGGAGCTGTGAAATGAGTATGATTGGAAATATGTTCATTTAATCTATTTCACAAAGTAAGAACCATAGGTAAACATTGTGTGCATGCTAAGAGCATGGGACAAGTGTGGTAATAATTCAAGTAAGAAGTTGATTACCCGAAACGACAAATAATGAGTAATCGATATGGTGATAAATAAAAGGTGTTTTATTTATACTCAAAGGATTGAGGCCATATGTGATTAGTATTATTCTTGTGTTTCACTTTGCATGTTTTGACTTCCTGAATAATTTAATTGGTTGAGAACAGTCAAATTATTCAAACGGGCCACAGTCGTTCATATGATGGAAGTAGATATGAATGAAGACTGTCATGAATTGGTGTGTGGATTGTCTAAAGAGCATTAGACATAAGCAAATGTTTGCTGCAACGTTCATGAGTGTTTATGAATATGATTTGAGCATTGGATTAAACCCACGCTCACTTGGATCACTTCATGGATTGTTATCATAAGTGATTAGTGAGACGATAACATCTTATATTCTTGAAACCGAGATGTGTGAGTTGTATCTTGCGAGTCGGTTACACATTGATAATATGTAAACACACCAGTAACTTGGTGTTATAAAACATATTGTTGTGTGTGATTTGGTGAGTGAGTGCAAGCGAGCATTGAGTCAAAGTTTATCCGTTCCTTTTATCCAAAGTAGGATAAAAGCAATATATGTGGGCCCCTCGATGATTTAGTGATGACACCTAAGTGCTTGGCCAAGCCGAGACTAAATTAATGTGTTCAATTGTAGTCTGTTGTCAGTCGTCATAAATCTGAATTCGGGAAACAGCACATAGACAGAGAGAATGATTTATATCCATGTCTCATTCTATACGATATCTAGAATGGAGGAATATATGATCCCTTATCTAAGGACACGCGTATTTGATAAGATTAGAGTTGACAACAGCTTTGGAAAGCTACGATTGCAGATCAGGATCTGAAGTTATACGCAGAATAGTTATTAGACTTATCCAAGTGGGAGACTGTTCGATTAGTGTCTAAGTCCATAACCATTTTGGTATGTGCTTGACCCGATGGTGCATGGTCCTTTTGGGATGCCTTCACCAAAGCAACTTGATAGGATGAATTATGGAGAGAAAGGATTAAATATGATTTATTAATATATTATGAGAATAATATATTAAAGGAGAAATCATATTGTTTGATTAATATTAGTCAAGAATTAATAAGGATTAAGTTTGTGACTAAAAGAGATTAATTAAACTTAAGGGACTTGAACTGTTAATTGTATAATAGTTGAATATTGAGCTAATGGACTCCATATTAAAGGGGTGGATGAATTCTATGGGGAAACCCATTAGAAATCGTCCATATGCCTTTAAGGAAGGAGCCCATGGGTTGCTTAGGGCCTAAGCATCCAAATTAGGGTTTCCTTGTTAGATAACCCTAATAGTCTCCCTATTTAAGGAACCCTTAAGCCCCAAAAACGTGGTGAACTAATTGGTTAGGGTTTCCACACGTTTTGGGCAGCCTCCTTCTCTTCTCTTCTTCATCCTCTTGCTCTTGGTGTTTGTGAGTCATTAGAGGAGTGACATTTGTGACTCTAAAAGCATGTACAATAGAGAAACCTAGATCCAAGCTTTAGGGTTTGCATGAGCATATAGGATGTCTTTTGGCCAAAACCCATCATTTTCTACCATGACAGCTCTTGGTGTCCAGTAGGCGCGATGGTAATCCTATGGTGATGGTGATCCCCCCCATACACACACAGAGAGAGAGAAAGAGGGAAAGAGAGAGAGAGATAGTAAATATGGGTGGTAGGTTAGAAGAAGCAAGGTGGGTGGGCATGTTCTTTCTTTTTTGGCTTTTTAATTAAATATATAGAAAATGCTTAAAACAAATTAAAAAAAAAAAAACAGAATTATTGAAAGACAATTTCATCATTTCAAGTTTAGTATGGACCAAAACTATAAAAAAAAAAAAAAAAAAAAAAAAAAAAAAAAAAGCCTATAGAGATCAAAACCACAACAAATATTTAAAATTGAACCATTGATATACCACCAAACATTTATTAACAAAAACCATATAATTTAGACAACCATAAGAAACATTTTTGTAATTTTATTTAAATATGCAATTAAACACATCATTAGGACGTCCATCACCATCTTTTTTCAATAGGATGGAAGTGTCTAGGACGTCCAATATTGACATTTTTCCCAATAGACTAAGGTGTTGTTTGTTTTTTCGAAGCGAAAATTCATGAAATCTACGGACCAGCTCTGCAATCCTCTGTAGCAGAAGAGGTGGAACAAATAGCTGCAGTTTATAATAAAAAACATGTTTGTTTTTTAACATCTGCAGACTACTGCTGTAAACTGAAATTTAAATAAACTAATTTTATAAACTGAAAATAGTTCTCAACACCGAAATTTTAATAATTTTAGTCTTAAAACTTTGAAAAAAAATGCTAAAAAGAACATGTAAAAAAACAAAAATATAAAACTTTTTAAAAAAAAAACTTAAAAAAATATACAAGAAGCTAACAGTTTTATTCTAGAAAAAAAAAACTAATTTTAAAAAACATAAAAAAAGAAAATAATAAAAAAAAATTAAGAAAGTATTGTAAACGATGTCTACAAAGTTCGTAAAAAATTACACACATTAAAAAAGATAACAACTGAAACTGAAAATATTATTAACAGAAATAGTAAAAAAAAAAAACTAAAAAAATGAAGTTTTTTGTTTAAAATCAAGTTAAAAAAATTAGTGGAAACTATAAAAAAAATTGCATCAAATCCGTAAAATAAAAGTTTAAGAAAATAAAAGTTAAAAAAAATAAGTTATACTAAAATTCTAAAAGAAAACACTTGGAAAAAATGAAAGTTGAAGAAGTTTGAAGAGACAAGTCAAGTGTTGTGCCACGCAACGCACGTTCAGAGGTTTTATAGTCTGAAGTCTTCCAAAAAACAAACTGATGCGTTAAGAAAAGTGTTACGCGGGCGCTGCGTCGCGCAACAGAAAATAGTTTTAGAAAGTTTTGTTAAAAAACAAACAACACCTAAATCTCTAATTTTCTTGACTAAACACAGACCAATATTCAAGATTTTTTTTTGTTTGTATCATTGTGATAAAGTTTGAAATTTAAAAAATATTTTACTAAGTCTAAATTTTATAGAAATATGTATTTTGCATAATATTTTCAAAACTCAATTTTGTATAATCAAATTCCTATAAAGTCTAATTTTTTAAAAACTATTCATAAAACCAAAATATTATAATTCCATAATCTAATATTTCATATAATCTGAATTCAACGTAAAAATGATAAATAAATATATAAATAATACTAATACAATAATGTATCTAAAACTTTCAAGATTAACAGCAATCCATCGAATCTAAGATGATCAATAGAGGTTACTATCAATTTCATTAAGCTAATCGGTATAATCTTCAAGCTTCAAGTGAGATACTAAGATTACATGGCAACTGATGTCCAACTTAGGTGGGTTGATGCACCGGTTTTTATATCTATGTGGAACGTGTGACTGGAATCCCTTAAACTACCTCTTGTGATCTCATGATTTTTTATTTAAAAATCTCTGGTTTGCCTGTAAATACGAACCCCAAATACTCTTTGAAATACTGTGAGTAGGCTTTCACTTAATTCATTTGTTCGGCGTTTAAAAAAAAAACTAAGATAACAATGATAACTAGACTAACAAACCTTATAAAAATGCATCCTTATCCAAACACCTCATGGTTCCCGTAATGATCTACATGGGTCCATAATGAACTAAGAATGTTCAATAGCGTTTTTGAAAAAACAAAAAGAAAAGCCAAACAAGATTGAAAAAGAAAAAAACAAGGAAACCCCATTACAAAATCCTCCAAAGTTTCATTTTTATACAAACAACCAGTCCTAAATTTAAAACTTTTTCAGGCTTTTTTAATTAAAAAAAAAAAGAAAAAAGAAAATGATAAACTTTAATTAGCTATAAACACCCCGCTGGAAGTTGGCTACCATATGATTTCCCTTTAACATTCATACAAGATGAAGCCGCAGGTCCCTCAGGCCCACGATATTCCAAGTTAATATTCACGAGGTTGACACCTTCACATGGCACGTGTTTGCTACATTGTATTTTAACTGCAATCTTCGAACTCGATGTCCCATGCACTTTTCTAAATGTCACATTCTTTATTTGAACATTCGATTGCGCCTACAAAAAAAAACAGCACAAAAGCTAAGTGGCTGACATAACAATCCAGTAACACTGTAACAGTAAAGTAACAATAACAATGTATTAATGATTTACCAGGCCGTTGCAAGGAGGCATGGGACAATATTGTTGGTCGATGAAAATGGGATTATTGACATTTTCCATGATGATATCTTCAAAAGTAAAATCAGAAGCCAAGCTAGGAGGAGAGGGTGCCCATGTTTTGATTCTTAACCCATTTTGAGTACCTCTTAAAGTGGAATTTTGTATATATATACCATTTACGTGTTCTTCATTTTGGGACCCACCTAGGCTACCGATGCTAAACCCATGTCCGGGCCCACAATGAACCTCTGAAACCATGATGTCTTTGCTACCTGCAATCATTGATATGCAATCATCACCGGTGCTTATGAGACTGTTTGTGATCTTGATTTTGGTTGAGCTTCCGATGTGGATTCCATCGGTGTTTGGGCTGGTGGCTGGAGCAAGGATCCGAATATGGCTCATGTTCATGTTGTGGCATGCGAATAAATTGAAATGAGCGTTTTTGCTGTCGATTGAGTGGATGTGGTTTACTTTTGAGTTAGACACAAAATCAAATCGCATCGTCTGTTACACGTTAAAGAAAAAAAAAAACATATCAGAATTAAATTGATATGAACGTGACTTTAGTTAGAACTGTATGACGTTCAACTTTCTTCAATCTTAGCTTTAACATCCGTTACGAAAAAAAAAATTGTCAAATACATCGAGCTTAGAAATTAACGTCTCTACTCATTTCAGATTCTGGATTTAAGAAACGATTAAAATTTTAATGGAAAAAAATGGATGGACTTACGACAGGAAGAGGTTTGCAGCGGGAATTAGTGGCGCAGTCATTAAACTGCCATGCTGAACGGCCGTTACCAAGCAAATAACCGCCGCCTCGGACCACCAACTGATCGACATACTTGAAAGCAATCCAGTGATCAACGAAAAACTTAGATGGATCAGTTGAAGCTTCAAGCAATCCCCTGATAACAAAATCTACAGGTCCCTTACAAGGTCCGACGAACACGATGGAATCAAGCTTGAACTCCCCTCTCGGGATCCAAACCCTACCTCCGCCGTCGTGTTCACAAGCATCCTTCCATGCGCGAAGAAATGGCTAACGTAAACAGATCGGAGAATTTCAGAGGTGTAAAACAAGTGGAAATTTGAAGAACTTGATATGAATTATATGAAATGAAGTGAGATATCAGAATTAATAATGTATATACCATGCTGTTATCGGTGATTCGATCGGGACGTGCACCATATGACAAGACATTGAAGGTTTTCAGAAAGTGAGGTCTCCGGGCATCGGCGAGAATCAGCAGGAATGGAAGCCAATGGATGAAGGAGACCATTATTGTTGGTTTTTTTGCATTGATTTATTTTCCTGATTTCTTATGAATTTATATAGTAAATTAAGGTGTAAAGCTCCAAACTTTACATATTAAATTGCGTAAATTTAGTGTCTCTTTATCTTTTACTTGATTTACTCGATATTATATTTATATTGTAATATATGTTAGAGTAATTAAAAAATCCGAAAATAACTGAATCGTTTTAAAAAATCTTTGGTTTACATTTATAACTTATTTATTAATTTATTAATTTATTTTTACATATAAGTATTCGCTTAGAAGAAAATGCTAATAGTTTTTCACAAAATAGTCAAAAAAAAAATAAAAATTTATTAAAATAGTCATCATTTTCGCAGATGAGCGAAAATTACTTAATTGTTTCTAAAATTTTGTGGTCAGTATTCATAACTTATTAATTTATTTTTAAATATAAGTATTAGCTTAGAAAAAATAAATGACCATAGTAGTTGTTTTTTAAAAAAAAATTCACTGAATAACCAAAAAATATATAATGATTAAAAGAGATTGAAATCGGAAAAAAAAAAATAATCAAACAGTTTCTTAAAAAGGAAAATTTTAATTATTATAGTTATTTTGCCACAGCCAGACGAAAGAGACGTACAGTCCTAGAACTGGTACATTTTTGTGGAATGTATATTTAGTAATCTTTTCACTATTTATATAAATATAAATCATATAGTTATGATAAGATAATTGTAGAAAATACTCCAGAATCTTTTAGTATTCCTTACTAGCAGTATGTTATATCTTCTCATTAATATCCTAAAAAGCAATATGTTATATCTTCTCATTAATATCCTAAAAATCGTTTGATTGATACTTGACATAATTTAAAAACACCATATGTTTTGCTTGTAAAAGTTAAATACCTTTATGTGCAGATTAAAATGATTATTGAGAACATTATTGGAATAATGTAACATAAATTTATAATTTTTCTTTAATGATGGAAATGACGAAACTCAATATGTAGATGCAAGTTCTAAATTCAACTAAATATATTTTTAATGGATTGGTTACATACAAGAAGTTTGAGGTGTTTGCTATTAACTTTAGTTGTAATAGGTTTGCTCTAGCTATCTAGATAGCTAGGATATTTTATATGAACATGTAGAATAACTAAAACTAAAAAATTCGGTACCACAATTGCTAAAAAAATAATAATCAATAAAGTTTCGAATCAATTAGAATAAACACAAAACTATCATGTGTGAGAAAGTGGAATGATACAACTAGAGTCTGTAAAAATCAATTCAACCCGTTAATTCAATCCGAACCCAACCTAAAATTAGTGAGTTGGGTTGGAATTTTCAACTCATTTAACTTAAATGTGTTAACTCTGTGAGAAAAAGAACTATCTGATGCACAGGCACAAGGTTTGAAAACTCAAACCTTGAGTAATTCTTAAGATCAATGTCTTGTTGCCAATAAATGTTCCAATCAAGTCTGGATAGACCAGTCAAGTCTGAGATAAAGTATTCAACAAATGTTCAAGCCAAATGATGAATGTGAATAAAGATCACGGTAAAGAGAATAAACGAAGAACAAGAAGAATGTTTGAAAGAATATTCAGAAAGATGATGTAACTTGGATATGCTAAAAGGTTTGAATAATTTGTCTATTGATTCAACATTGAATTCTCCTATAAATAGGAGTACATGAAACATAGTACTAACCAATTACAATCAAAGGACTGGACAAGAGAGTTACATCTGACACTCTGAATATCCGTGTTTGACAAATAAAACTAAGTCCTATGACAAGTCAAATCAAATAAAAGACAAATTGCATTAAATGCATAAAGACAAAATATTGATTTCGGAAAAGCAATCATTCCGGACACAAGGTTCATTCCGGAATGCCTTCACTCTATCTTCACTTCACCATTTTGACTTCAGGTCCGGACACAAAGGAATTTCGGAGCACACTTCACTTCGGAACTAGCTTGACTTCGGAGATGAAAAATGGATTTCGGATTGCTAGAGGTTCACTTTCAGGTTCCAACAATCTCCCCTTAAGTGAACTTAGCAATCAAGTCAGCTTAGATAGCTTCTTCCTTGATGAAAGTGTAAGCTCTGAACAACCATTCTCGGACTTCAATGTACCATGACAGGTAACTCACAAACTTTTCTTTGACATGCTCCGGAGCTTCGGACTTGGTTGCACGGCTGATGAACTTCTTGAGAGCTTTTATAGGAACCAGGTGTTTGTCAAGGACTCGAAAAAAGTCCTTCTTGTTTGTCTTCTTGGTCTTGTATACAAACCCTAGAACCTGATCATCAATAGGGCCTTCAGCTAGCATATCAGCTTCCAGAAGCACGTATTCTATCTTGGCAACAAAGTCTTCGGTTCCGAAAAGATGGGCAAGCTCATAGTCACGTCGACTAAATTCCGCGACATAGTCTTTGAGGAAGCTCAGGGTTGCATGGTACGCACCCATGCTGATATCATCATTCTGAATTCCTTGAAGGTGAGCAGCTAAAGTCAGAATGTCGTTTGGATTTATCGTCGGAAAGTCAGCATCGGTGATGGTTTGATATAATGGTTTGTTCCTGATAACATGGTATCGAAAGAGTAGACAGTTGAGTTCAAACTTGGTGAGGACCTTTCTTCCGTACCCAGAAATCTTGGTAATCTTCTTAGAGGAAGTGCATTTTTGGCATAGAAGGTTTTAACCTTTCACGCTCTGTCCGGATGGAGAGGGGCAAATTTTATGTAAAATTTGCTGAAGGGAGAGAGAGGAAGATCAAGTTGCTCGAAATCATCAAAAGGAATGTCGTAGTACATGAAGGGTACTAAATCGACATCCTTAAGAATACCTTCACGAAAGAGAGGAGAAATGTCACGCATCGGATCAGGATTGTCTTTGAGTGCTTGGATCCAGATGCTGTCCTCTAAAGCCTTGTTTATTTTTTCCTGAGACCATCTAAGTTTTTGCTTTGGTAGAGGTCCGGATTTCGTGATAGGCTTGTTGCCTTTGTCCTTGCTTTTGTTAAGGACTAAGATCACATGCAACATGTTCTCATCCACAGTGACCTTGGGAGGGGAGGATGGAAGAGGTTCTTCCGGAATGTCGTCTGGGGTCCGGAGAGGAGAACCTTCATCAATTGGAGTGATTTTTGGCGCCGGAATAGGTGGTAACATGGAAGGAGTGGCCCGGAAGGCTTGAGCGGTGAGAATTGTTTTTTCCTTGGCCATTTGAATTTCCCTAAGAAGAGCATTAGGTAAAGTAGATGGCCAAGAGGCTGGGGACCAGATCTTCTTTTCTTCTTCAGTTAACACCTTCGGAAAAGGCTTGTTTGGAGCTTTGAGACCAAGTACTCCAATAGGAACATATTCTTCTTCATCCCTGTCTTCATCATCATTAGAGTTTCCTAGAAGTCCGGAAAGAACTTGGACTTCAACATCGGAATTCAGATCTTCATCGTGAATTTGAAAAACCAAGGCAGGTTTCCACGGTTGACTCGGACCTTCTCCTCTCTTGCATCGGTGGCCTTAAGAACCGGTGCAAGCGCCAAAGAGTCCTTCAGATCAACAAATTTGTCAAACACCTTTTGAAGAACGGTGTTAAGCTGACGAGTAAGCGCATCATAAGCTTCCGAAGTGGGTGCTTGGGAGGAGAGGTGATCGAACAAATGTCCAAGGATAGCAATCATCTCATCAAACTTGTGATTCGGAACATCAATAATGTTCCAAGTAGAGCAAAGCAGCTTAATGAGGACTTGCTGGATGATCAGGTTCATTTCATCCTTTTTCCTGATTTCTTTCTCCAGCCTCTGAATTTGTTTTTCATGGCGAACGTGAGTCTGCTTGTTGAGATCATTTGTAGCAGCTACCAAATCATCATGGACCTTGAGCATTGTGGTAATGGTGTCAAGATAATGCTCAACTGAAGCATCATACTTAGCTTCAAATTCTTCAATGGAGTGCTTGAGTCGGATGGAGATCAGTTGATCTAATTGAGCTTCTCTTTTAGCCACGGAGGGTCCGGACTGATGGGATAAAGACTGGAGAATGGCATCTAACTTGGAGTCCAGTCCGGACACCTTTTCATCAATTTTGGAGTTGAGCTCAACCACTGAGGTCTCAAGAGTGGTAACCTACTTCATTATGTCTGAAACATTGGATTGAATATCCAGGAGAGCAAACGGATCTATATGGTTTCCTGCTGAGGATCCATTGTCTGAGCTTGAAGGTTGAGGATTGGGTTTCAGAGATTTCGGATTTATTAGAGTGACAGAAGGACCGGGTTTGTTAGTGGCATCATCATGAAGCTTTTGTGTAGATTCTGAGTTATCCTTTGTGGAGGATGAGGATCCGAAATCAAAAGTGGGCTTGGAAGAAGATGGCTTAAGATGAAGTTAAACTGAGGAACATATGTTGGCATCAGCAACGTGTGCAACATCAGTTGTAAGCATTACTTCTTCGGAAATTTCATCATCCGAAGCTGAAGGATTTGAAGCATGAGGAGGAGAATTTGGAGTTTCTCCATATGTTAATTCTAGATCTACAAGCTCGTCCGTAGGAACAACATATGGAAGGTTGCTTTGAATGGCTCGATTCCGCATGGAGATGAGAGTGGCTTCCACCTGGGATCTTGTAACTTTTGGATGCCTCGTGTGTGTCCTGTTTACAAAGTCTTCCCATATAGGATCATTAGTTCTTGGTCGTCCTATACCCTTACCGGGTATCAGACCAGTTGCGGCATCTGAGGTTGGAGGGACAACTCCGGCCTCAGAATGCTTGGGGTCCGGAACAGGGGTTTCAGAGTGTGTACGTGTAGAAATAAGTGGGATATCAAATTTAACACGTGGGTATGTTCCAGGGGGCAAGGAACTTTGTTCAACACCGGCATCACCTTTTGAGAAGGTGAGGGTGGATTATGTGCGGACTCCCCGTGTGTGTGCATGTGTTTTTGAAACATCGAGGAGTACCTTGGATGAGTGGATGGGAGGGGTGTTCGGAAGGTTGGCTAACTAGCATGAATGTCATGAGTTCCTTCCCGTAGAGAGGAGGAACTGACTTTGGATTTCTTTTTAGGCATTGACTTCGAAGGGGAAGTCTTCCTTTTGGCATACTTTTTGGTTTTCTTAGGTCCGGATGATGTTGGCTTGGCCACTTCCGGAGTGGGCTCAATGGGGACTTGGGAAGAATGTGCTGGGATGTACACAGTCGAAGTCTCCAAATGTTTTTGCAAATGGAGTGATTCGGAAGGGATAAGGTCCAACATGTATTGAGGCAACCTTCAGACAGGACCAAAAGAAGATTGGTCTAGAATTCTATAAGATTTAACAGCTTTGAAAGAAACGTATACCTCCAGAGGAATCGTGGAAACAGGAATAGGTTCAGAATATTCCTTGTAGATTTGCTAAATTATCAAAGCCTAGAACCTATGGCTTGAGATCTCGTTGGTCTTCCTTTTGATAGCAAATTTTCGGAAGTCCAGCCATAGCACCTCCGGAAGGTCAACGGCATTGTCGTGTCCGGAATAAATCTTGTATACCACATACAGCCAATCCTTGCTGAGAGTATCCGTACCACCGTGCTTTCCAGATAGCCCTCGAATTATGAAGTACATCAACACGGTCCAGAGTCCAAAGACGGCTGATTTCTTGAAGTCCTTCGCTTTGTAATCTTGGTTGTACCCAATATGGTTCAAGAACAGTTGAAACTCTTCTGCAATGGGTTCTTGTACCTTAAAACCCTTGGGGTTCTCTTTCACTCCAATATCTTTTAGAAAAGTCGATTTGTGGATTGGCACGATCCTATCACCCGTGATTTTAGTTTCTAGAACATCATTATCAATTTTGATTCTAGTGAAGGCTGTGTGAAGGAGATGAAGTGGGAGAGGTAGTTCAGGGACTTTGGTGAGAGGGATGGAGATGGGGTGGTGTTCCATAAATTCGATCATGACTTTAATGGATTCATCTCAATCCATAGGTTTTAGCGAAAAAAGTTGGGTCGTATCACAGAGAAACGTGTGACAACCCGAAACTTATTCCGTTACTTTTGATGCATCTCCGTTAATAAAATTAAATTTTCCGTCAACTTCTTGGGTTAAGCAAATTAACTAAGGTTATAGTTATAATTCTATATGGGTCGGAAAACCAAAAATCGCGTGAAAAACCTTCACTTTCTTGAAAAACGACATGTTCACGGCCAAGACGAGTTTACGGCCGTAAACTCGTGTACGGCCGTAAACCCTATTTATGGTCGGTGCCAGGTGGACCCCACCACCGACCACACCCCCATTGGCCTATAAATACCGGACCCCCACCCTCATTTGAAACTTCTTAGCCGGAAACACCCTCCTTCTCTCTCTAACCCTCTTGACCGTAAACGTCAAAAAGCCCTCCTTTCACCCGAAAAACATCGGAAATTGTCACACCCCAAAACCACGAACGGCGGAAACGTTCAGGGGTGGAGGACGTCATGTACAGTATCACAACAGTGTAATATAATAAACAAGCAACAACATCATCCATTGCATTATAAGTAAAGTTTAATACATGTGTGTTCTTTCATTGTAATAAGACACCAAAAATATACAATCAAAATAAAAGACGAGACTTGTCTGCTCCGTCTTCTCAAAACCTGGCCTCCGTACCTGTCTACTGATGACCTGAGAATACAAGTTATTTTGAAAGCGAGTATCAGCTTTAAAGCTGGTGAATTCATAAGTATATAAGTGTCATTGCCTTGTTTGTAAAAATCTGTTATGAAGGCCATGTAAAACGTTAAATGAAAATGTTGAAGTACGTATGAAAAACCCTAGAAAATCCCTTATTTTCTATCAGTTTAAGATGTAGTCTTCTACCAAGACCCGAATGTTTTGTAAGTATGAAGTGTAGTCTTCTACCAAGACCCGAATGTTCTGTTTGTAAAATGATAGTTTTTCCTTTGTATTGACTAGTACTAAAAGTGCTTAGTCTAACTCATCGTTTATGTGAATGTATCACAAAATAAAGTAAACAGGAAAATGTACTACTGTAAGTGTTGTCACTGGGTATTAGGACCAACACAACATCGCATTAAGCGAAATGTATAACCTTATGAACATCCGAAGATTGTCCAATTGTCCTCTATAGCAGCAGCAGGTGGGTGGAAGGGTTAGTCCCAAATCGATCTACCTAATATAAGTAGTAACCTTAGACCTCCATAGATGGTCATCGACCACTGGTGCTAATCAGTGGGGTTCGGAATGGTAAGTCCCGCCGAGCTATCCCATTGAACCGAGATAGGAAAGACAATTTATATAGTAAGTACTAATAAATCATCCTCGTAGTCCTAAGTACAAGTATCCAGGTAAGTGAATACAGGATAATGCACCTATGTAAAAGTGTTCCTGTATGGTATTCATGTATACGTGTCCATGTAACAAGTAAGTATATGTAAACATATTCATGTATCAGGTAAACCTCTGTAAGTACTCATGTATCAGGTAATGTACTAGTATAGACTCATGAATGAACTGACTCTTGTGTGATTCCTTGTAATAGAAGTAATGTTTGATATCTTCAAATTATCCCTATGATAATTTACTGTAATATAACTGGTTGATCATGTAGGTTTGTACACTCTTACTACTCAAGGGTGTGGGAAACTAAATGAAAGATGTAAACTATAACATCAATACATATATAAGAATATAAGTGTATATGCATAGTTTAGTTCAAGAATGAAAAATGGTTTTTGTTAGACATCTTATGGGTTTTGAACAATAATTAACAATGACTTGATGTCATTTTAATAAACATTTCAAAGGTAAAACATTTGGTAACAATGTGCTTTTAAGATATAAAACCATTTCATGCATCACATTTTGTAGCATGTGAAATCTATTAAATGACAAACACAGTTATAAAATACATATCAATGATTTAATAACATGTTTGTTTCTACTTGTATTCCCCCCCCCCCCCCCCCATTAAAGCATTTAAAATCATTTAAAATATTGATTAGGGGTATGAACTCACCTGTAGTTGGTGATTGGGATGAACTGAACGGTATAGGATGGCTAGGTGTCAAGCGAGGACTTGTACACACACTACGATCCTAATGAACATATAATCACACATATATGCATTAAATTAGCCTTAAATCACTAATTGATAAAGTTAAGACATCCTAGACATAATAAACACTTTATATAAGTGTTTTAAGCCCTAAGGATTGCATCTAAGCTATTGTGGGACAAGGTATTTGTGTTTAGGGTTCCAAAGGACCCTATATGAGAGTTTACTCCCCATAAACCATCACACATGGAGTTTACGGTTGTAAACTCTTGAGTTTACGGCCGTAAACTCCCAAACATGTGTGTTTGGTGTGCTTTGAAGTCCCAAATGCTTTCTAGAATTATTCTAACTTGATGGTTCCATCCTTGAGGGGGTTTAAGGTCTAGAAACACTCCATTTAGGAGTTTACAGCCCTGAGGCCAATCCCCTTAGAGTTTACGGCCGTAAACTCTAAGTATGGTGTGTTTTTGATGCTTTTAAGTCCTTTGCACTTGTGGTATAGGTTCTAGACTTTTATTCCTAGCATATGAAGGCATTAGGCACACCTTGGTGCCCTTTTTAGGAGTTTACGGCCCAAGAACCAAGTCTTGGCCGTAAACTCACTTTGTTAAGTGATTTTGATGTGGTTTGGTCCTTCCATTAAGTGGGTAACAATTTCTTGTAAAGGTCTAGGGCTTTAGGTGTCATGAAAACACCCCTTTTGTCCATTTCAATGGAGTTTACGGCCTAAGATACATTTGGGCCGTAAACTCTCATTTGTATGTGTTCTTTGATGTGTTTAAGACCTTACACTAAATGGGAACTAGTCTAGATAAAAGCCTTAAAGTGTTAGAGTCCTTAAAACACCATTTTGAGTGTGAAAAGGGAGTTTACGGCCTATGAATCTCTTTGGCCGTGAACTCCCAAACTTGGGTGATTTATGGATGTTTTCTTGTTCCTAACATGCATACATATGAGTCTAAGGCTTTAGCATAACACAAGGGTCGGTTTTGGCTTCGTTTCGGGAGTTTACCGCCCAAGAACACCTTGGGGAGTAAACTACTAGATCTAATGATTTAGCCATCTAAATCATGTTATAAGCATCTAATAAGCATTCTAATCACTACTAGAAAGAGTTACTCACGTTTTGGTATAAAAACCTGAAGATCCGTGAGAGAGAAAATGGCTTTTCTCTTGATGGAAATGTGAATAGTGAATGAATTTGGTTCAGAAATCTATTTATAGTCCTGAAATATTTTGGCAGAAAATATTTTTATTCCTGTAATGATCTCTAATATAATAGAGTGTTGGAATAACAGTGTTGCACAAAACCCTAGTGCACCCACTCTCCTGATATTTCCTGAAGTGTAAACCTTGAATTACTCAATCTTATGTGAAAAAGTCTGAAAATTAACCGTGACCACTATAACTTCTATTGAAGTGATATAGATTATACATAATGGAAATTTCAGGTTGTCACATCATCCCCCTGTTAGAAGGAATCTCGTCCTGAAATTAGAATTTAAGCAAGTAATAAATTACAAATAACTAAGCAAAAAGATGAGGGTATTTCAGTTTCATCTGATCCTCACGTTCCCAAGTGAATTCCGGTCCACGCCTTGCGTTCCAGCGCACCTTCACTATCGGGATACGGCTCTGTTTTGTTTGCTTGACCTCTCGGTCCATGATCTCTACTGGTTCCTCCACGAAGTTGAGGCTCTCGTTGATCTCGATCCCGTCGAGTGGAATAACAAGAGTCTCGTCGGATAGACACTTTTTCAAGTTCGACACGTGGAAGGTACGATGTACGTTACTGAGTTCTTTCGGTAGATTAAGCTTCTAAGCCACAGGGCCGATTCTTGCGAGAATCTCGAAAGGCCCTATGTATCTTGGATTGAGCTTCCCACGCTTTCCAAAGTGTATCAAGCCCTTCCAGGGTGAGACCTTCAGTAGGACTCGGTCGCCCACCTGGAACTCCAATGGTTTCCTACGCTTGTCGGCGTAGCTTTTCTGTCGGTCTCTAGAGGCTTTTAATCGTTCACGAATTTGAACGATCTTCTCTGTCGTTTCCCGAATGCTCTTCGGACCCGTGAGAGTGCTTTCGGGAACTCGTCCCTTAGCTAACTGGGTATCACCCACTTCAGCCCAGCACAGAGGGGATCTGCACTTTCGGCCATAGAGGGCCTCGAATGGAGCTGCCTTTATGCTCGTATGATAACTGTTGTTGTAGGAAAATTCAAAAAGGTGTAAATGGATATCCCAAGCTTTTCCAAAGTCAATCACACAGGCACGCAACATATCTTCTAAGGTTTGGATAATTCTCTCACTTTGCCCGTCGGTCTGTGGATGGTAGGCTGTACTCATGTCTAGCCTAGTTCCTAGGGAACTTTGTAATGACTGCCAGAACCTCGAAGTGAATCTACTATCTCGGTCTGAGATGATAGATAAAGGAACACCGTGCAGCCTTACAATCTCCCTAATGTAAGTTCAGGTAAGTTTCTCCATCTTGTCTGTTTCTTTGATCGGTAGGAAGTGTGCAGACTTGGTCAGTCTATCGACGATGACCCATATGGAATCAAGTCCACTCGTCGTCTTGGGCAACTTGGTTATGAAGTCCATAGTGATCCGCTCCCACTTCCATTCTGGTATCTCCGGTTGTTGTAGAAGACCGGAGGGTTTCTGGTATTCGACCTTGACCTTCGTGCAAGTAAGGCATTTACTCACGAAGGTAGCAATATCTGCTTTCATGTTAGGACACCAGTATAGCTTTTTAAGATCCAGATACATCTTATCTGAACCCGGGTGGACGGAATAACGAGTGTTGTGAGCTTCGGTCATGACCAAGTCTCTGAAGCCACCGTGTTTCGGTGTCCAGATCCGATCCACGAGGTATAAGGCTCCGCCACCCTTGACTTCCAAGTTCTTATCCATCCCTCTAAGGGATTCACCCGCCACGTTTTCAGGTTTCAAAGCATCGAGCTGAGCCTCCTTTATTTGCATGGACAAGTGTGAATGGATAGTTAGAGTCAAAGGTTTGACTCTACGACCAGTATATTCTTTCCGACTTAGGGCGTTGGCTACTACATTGGCTTTACCCGGATGATAACGAATTTCGCATTCGTAATCACTAAGTAGCTCGACCCACCATCGTTGTCTCATGTTGAGCTATTTCTGGTCGAAAATGTGTTGTAGACTCTTATGGTCTGTAAAGATCGTGCTTTTTGTACCGTATAGGTAATGTCGCCAGATCTTCAGAGCAAACACAACTGCTCCTAGTTCGAGATCGTGGGTTGTGTAGTTAACCTCATGTGTCTTCAGCTGTCTCGAGGCATAGGCGATGACTTTACCTCGCTGCGTCAGAACACATCCGAGTCCTTGATTGGATGCATCGCAATAGACAATGAAGTCTTCTATCCCTTCGGGAAAGGATAGTATCGGGGTGGTGCATAAGGCTCGTTTGAGCGTCTGGAACGCTCTTTCCTCTTTCTCTTCCCAGTCGAAGGCCACGCCTTTCTGGGTCAGGGTTGTAAGAGGTTTCTCTATGCTGGAGAAGTTCTAAATGAACCTGCGATAGTAGCCAGCTAGACCTAGAAATTGACGAATTTCAGTAGGTGTCTTTGGTGCTGACCAGTTCTCGATGGCCTTAATTTTGGAAGGGTCCATGTGTATACTTTCTTTGCTAACTACATGGCCCAAGAATTCGACTCGCCGAATCCAAAATTCGCACTTTGAGAACTTCGCGTAGAGCTTCTCCAATCGCAATGTTTCTAAGATTTTACGGAGATGTTGCATATGCTCCTCCTTACTTCGAGAGTAGATGAGTATGTCATCAATGAAGACGATGAGGAACTGATCCAAGTAAGGACGACACACCCTATTCATCAGATCCATGAATACTGCGGGCGCGTTAGTTAATCCGAATGGCATTACTACAAACTCGTAGTGCCCATAACGAGTTCGGAAGGCTGTCTTGGGAACATCCTCCTCTAATACTCGTAGTTGGTGATATCCGGATCGCAGATCTATCTTCGAGAAGTAGTTGGCTCCTTGAAGTTGATCAAATAAATCGTCAATGCGGGGCAAGGGATAACGATTTTTAATGGTAAGTTTGTTGAGTTCTCTATAGTCGATGCACATGCGAAACGATCCATCCTTCTTCTTGACGAACAAGACCGGTGCTCCCCATGGTGAGAAGCTTGGTCGAATGAATCCCTTCTTGAGAAGTTCGTTAAGTTGACTGGAAAGTTCCTGCATTTCAGCCGGTGCCAGACGATAAGGAGATTTGGCTACGGGGGTAGCCCCTGGCACTAAGTCGATTCTAAACTCGACTTGGCGTTGTGGTGGTAAACCGGGAAGTTCTTCTGGGAATATGTCGGGAAAGTCGTATACTTCTGGGATTTTCTGGATGTCTTTCAGTTCTTGACTAGTATCGACGACGTGTGCGAGAAATGCATGGTACTCCTTCCGCAAGCACTTCTGGGCTTGAATGCACGAAATGATGCGAAGGCTCGTACTAGGTTTGTCGCCATAGATAACTAAGGTTTCGTTGTTAGGAAGGTTAAGACGAACTGCTTTTTCGAAGCACATAATGTCGGCACAAAGAAGACTCAACCAATCCATACCGATGATAACGTCGAAACATTTAATTGGGACTGGCATGAGATCTATCTTGAAAGTATGGCCATCTAAAGTTAAGATACAACCTACGTATATGCAGTTTGTACTCTTTGTTTTCCCGTTAGCCATTTCTATCGTGAATGAACTATCTAATGCACATGGTTTTTGTTTAAGCAGGTGTGCAAATTTGTGACTTACAAAACTTTTCTCGGCTCCACTATCGAAAAGTATGCAAGCATATGAGTTATCGAGGAGGAACGTACCAGTAACTATCGTAGGATCAGCTACTGCTTCCTCGTGGCCTAGGGCCATAACTCTTCCTAATCCTCCAGCCATCCCCGCTTTAGGGCAGTTCCTCTTGTAGTGGCCCACTTCGCCACAACCGTAGCAAGCTTGGCCCATACCGACGTTAGGAACCTGGGTAGCTTGAGCTGTTGGAGTCTTGCAGAAACGGACGGTGTGTCCCTTCCTGTTGCAGTTAGAGCACTGCATCTCCCTGCAAGGTCCGTGGTGGTGGAAGTTGCACTTGGTGCACTTCGGGAGAGTCCCAGCATATGTTTTTGCTGGTAAGAGGTTCGCAGGGGCAACAGGAGTCACTGTGGCAGCATTGATCGCCACAAGTTGTTGCTTATTGGAGGGTCCTTGCGGAGCCCCTCTTTTCCTCTTATTCCACCCCTTCTTGTGGTAGTCGGGGTTGGATTTTTGTGGTACAGGTGTAGGGATTGTTGTGGTCTGAGGTTTCCGGTGATCGATGAGAGATTGTGCCAGTTCCTTGGCGCTATCAAAGGTAATAGGCCTGGAAGCGATCACACTTGACTGGATCTGGGGCGACAGTCCCCAGATATATCTCTCGATCTTTTTGCTTTGGAGAGCAACCATATCAGGGCATAAGTTTGCCAAATCACAGAACCTATTAGTGTAGGTAGTGATGTCGGATCCAACCATTTGTAGACCCCAGAATTCTTGCTCGGGTTTTTGTATTTCACCTCGAGGACAGTATTCTTTCATCAGCATGTCTTTCAACTTTTCCCAGCCGATGGAATACGCCACCACCAAAGTTAGATATTTAACATGGTTGCTCCACCATGTTAGGGCTCGGTCGGAGAAGGTACAAGCTGCGAACTTGACCTTGCTGCCCTCCTGGCAAGCACAGATTTCAAAGACAGATTCCATCTTTTCAATCCATTGTCTCAACACCATTACACCCTCAGTTCCATTGAAGCTGCGGGGTTTGGCGTTAGTGAAGTCCTTGTAGGTGCATTCCCGAGGGTGTCCATGGCTTTCGCCGTGGTTCGAGGGTGGTGCACCTGTTCCTGATCCACTAGGGGCAGGAGCGTTGATTGCTGACACAGCAGCTGCAACTGCTGCTGTGAAAGCTGCCTGGAACATATTGGCATCGAAAGGATTTGGTGGTTGAAGGGGTACAGGTGGTGGTGGAGGTGGTGGTATTGGTGCTTCGTTGTTTGGGTTCCTCCTTGGATTCCTGCGTGGCGGCATCTTTAACTATACGTTTAAAAGATAACGAAATGGATAAGAATAAATGATTAATGAATGTGTCTCATGGACTAAATCCCCATAGTCCAACAACAGAAAGAATAGTATCACTAAATGAAGAAGATAGCATTTGGATAATAATTTCCATTAGATTAGATATCCGTCAATAATACTGGAATTACAGATGTAACAAGTTCGGGAAAAATGGCCTAGAAGTAGGCCTTACATCAACCAAGATGGAAAATTTTGACAGAATTAAGACTAGATCAAGACCTTAAAGGTCTAAGATTTATACAGGTAGGAAATTAGACCAAAGTTTTACATAAACTAGGTTATATCCAAAAGATGAGTCGACGAGATTCTATCGGCAACGAGAACTGCTAGAATGAGTCCTCGATCCCGACAGTAGACGTTCAATGTCCCTTATACGCCTGTCCGACCTTGCTTGTTGAGCTCGAAGTTCTCTAACTTCAGCTTGAGTTTCAGCAAGTTCCCTCTGCAGGTTTGCATTGCGGACCAGAGTCCTTTCATGAGCAGACTCTAGTTGGCGAATGTGGACAGTGTTAACACCAGAGTTGGCGTCAACTTCCAAAACTTGATTGATAGTCACCTGAGATATTATCGAGTTCCGAGAAATCCTGCGCACCATGATTGGTAGGACTCTATCAGCAGAACCTCCTTCAGAGAGGTTGTAGAAACTTTGGTCTCCATTGTAGGGAATGGGCTGACCCTGTTCATGACTCCATGTAATCAAGTTAGTGGCCCACAGAGGTGTGGGTCCTTGAAACACAGGGCGGGGGTTCAGGTTTGGGTTTTGAGCATTTGGGGGTAGGTTGTTGACTTCTGGCTCCGAGTTAGAACTATCAGAAAAACCTTCAGCATGGTGATCATCCAAAGGAATTGGGTGATCATCTTCTGGTTCAGCCTCTAGCCAACCAGCATTGCCTTGTTTGGGAAGTACGGATCGTCATGGTGAAATCCAGCCATTTTAATCTACGCGAGAAAAGGGATTATAAGAAATAGATAAATAGACGAACTGACTAAGATAATTACAGTAAGACCAAATACCCCCATGGTATTTCTTTATGGTTGTGTTGGTAAGTTTTTAGACTTGCTGCCATATCACAACCATTCTTGGGCATATTCTAATCACTCCTCGGACCAACATAGTTGATCAGGCTATGCCATTCCCAAGACTGACCATATATCCCCAGGCTTACTTGTGATATTCAACAATCGTAATACTTTTGTTCTTGTCGTTGTGACACTGATTTTAGTATGAATGCAGGCACGTATACTTACTTAAATATTTTATTATTTAAAAGTATAACTCTGAGACAGAGTGTTTTAATCCCATGTATTTATAGTTAGTATATCTTTTATGGGTTGATATACTTAATTCACTATAAACAATGCTCTGATACCAATCTGTCACACCCCAAAACCACGAACGGCGGAAACGTTCAGGGGTGGAGGACGTCATGTACAGTATCACAACAGTGTAATATAATAAACAAGCAACAACATCATCCATTGCATTATAAGTAAAGTTTAATACATGTGTGTTCTTTCATTGTAATAAGACACCAAAAATATACAATCAAAATAAAAGACGAGACTTGTCTGCTCCGTCTTCTCAAAACCTGGCCTCCGTACCTGTCTACTGATGACCTGAGAATACAAGTTATTTTGAAAGCGAGTATCAGCTTTAAAGCTGGTGAATTCATAAGTATATAAGTGTCATTGCCTTGTTTGTAAAAATCTGTTATGAAGGCCATGTAAAACGTTAAATGAAAATGTTGAAGTACGTATGAAAAACCCTAGAAAATCCCTTATTTTCTATCAGTTTAAGATGTATTCTTCTACCAAGACCCGAATGTTTTGTAAGTATGAAGTGTAGTCTTCTACCAAGACCCGAATGTTCTGTTTGTAAAATGATAGTTTTTCCTTTGTATTGACTAGTACTAAAAGTGCTTAGTCTAACTCATCGTTTATGTGAATGTATCACAAAATAAAGTAAACAGGAAAATGTACTACTGTAAGTGTTGTCACTGGGTATTAGGACCAACACAACATCGCATTAAGCGAAATGTATAACCTTATGAACATCCGAAGATTGTCCAATTGTCCTCTATAGCAGCAGCAGGTGGGTGGAAGGGTTAGTCCCAAATCGATCTACCTAATATAAGTAGTAACCTTAGACCTCCGTAGATGGTCATCGACCACTGGTGCTAATCAGTGGGGTTCGGAATGGTAAGTCCCGCCGAGCTATCCCATTGAACCGAGATAGGAAAGACAATTTATACAGTAAGTACTAATAAATCATCCTCGTAGTCCTAAGTACAAGTATCCAGGTAAGTGAATACAGGATAATGCACCTATGTAAAAGTGTTCCTGTATGGTATTCATGTATACGTGTCCATGTAACAGGTAAGTATATGTAAACATATTCATGTATCAGGTAAACCTCTGTAAGTACTCATGTATCAGGTAATGTACTAGTATAGACTCATGAATGAACTGACTCTTGTGTGATTCCTTGTAATAGAAGTAATGTTTGATATCTTCAAATTATCCCTATGATAATTTACTGTAATATAACTGGTTGATCATGTAGGTTTGTACACTCTTACTACTCAAGGGTGTGGGAAACTAAATGAAAGATGTAAACTATAACATCAATACATATATAAGAATATAAGTGTATATGCATAGTTTAGTTCAAGAATGAAAAATGGTTTTTGTTAGACATCTTATGGGTTTTGAACAATAATTAACAATGACTTGATGTCATTTTAATAAACATTTCAAAGGTAAAACATTTGGTAACAATGTGCTTTTAAGATATAAAACCATTTCATGCATCACATTTTGTAGCATGTGAAATCTATTAAATGACAAACACAGTTATAAAATACATATCAATGATTTAATAACATGTTTGTTTCTACTTGTATTCCCCCCCCCCCCATTAAAGCATTTAAAATCATTTAAAATATTGATTAGGGGTATGAACTCACCTGTAGTTGGTGATTGGGATGAACTGAACGGTATAGGATGGCTAGGTGTCAAGCGAGGACTTGTACACACACTACGATCCTAATGAACATATAATCACACATATATGCATTAAATTAGCCTTAAATCACTAATTGATAAAGTTAAGACATCCTAGACATAATAAACACTTTATATAAGTGTTTTAAGCCCTAAGGATTGCATCTAAGCTATTGTGGGACAAGGTATTTGTGTTTAGGGTTCCAAAGGACCCTATATGAGAGTTTACTCCCCATAAACCATCACACATGGAGTTTACGGTTGTAAACTCTTGAGTTTACGGCCGTAAACTCCCAAACATGTGTGTTTGGTGTGCTTTGAAGTCCCAAATGCTTTCTAGAATTATTCTAACTTGATGGTTCCATCCTTGAGGGGGTTTAAGGTCTAGAAACACTCCATTTAGGAGTTTACAGCCCTGAGGCCAATCCCCTTAGAGTTTACGGCCGTAAACTCTAAGTATGGTGTGTTTTTGATGCTTTTAAGTCCTTTGCACTTGTGGTATAGGTTCTAGACTTTTATTCCTAGCATATGAAGGCATTAGGCACACCTTGGTGCCCTTTTTAGGAGTTTACGGCCCAAGAACCAAGTCTTGGCCGTAAACTCACTTTGTTAAGTGATTTTGATGTGGTTTGGTCCTTCCATTAAGTGGGTAACAATTTCTTGTAAAGGTCTAGGGCTTTAGGTGTCATGAAAACACCCCTTTTGTCCATTTCAATGGAGTTTACGGCCTAAGATACATTTGGGCCGTAAACTCTCATTTGTATGTGTTCTTTGATGTGTTTAAGACCTTACACTAAATGGGAACTAGTCTAGATAAAAGCCTTAAAGTGTTAGAGTCCTTAAAACACCATTTTGAGTGTGAAAAGGGAGTTTACGGCCTATGAATCTCTTTGGCCGTGAACTCCCAAACTTGGGTGATTTATGGATGTTTTCTTGTTCCTAACATGCATACATATGAGTCTAAGGCTTTAGCATAACACAAGGGTCGGTTTTGGCTTCGTTTCGGGAGTTTACCGCCCAAGAACACCTTGGGGAGTAAACTCCTAGATCTAATGATTTAGCCATCTAAATCATGTTATAAGCATCTAATAAGCATTCTAATCACTACTAGAAAGAGTTACTCACGTTTTGGTAAAAAAACCCAAAGATCCGTGAGAGAGAAAATGGCTTTTCTCTAGTTGGAAATGTGAATAGTGAATGAATTTGGTTCAGAAATCTATTTATAGTCCTGAAATATTTTGGCAGAAAATATTTTTATTCCTGTAATGATCTCTAATATAATAGAGTGTTGGAATAACAGAGTTGCACAAAACCCTAGTGCACCCACTCTCCTGATATTTCCTGAAGTGTAAACCCTGAATTACTCAATCTTATGTGAAAAAGTCTGAAAATTAACCGTGACCACTATAACTTCTATTGAAGTGATATAGATTGTATAGAATGGAAATTTCGGGTTGTCACAGAAATCGTCATCTGGGGCCATTTGGGAGCATCTGGGGCACTCTTTCGTTGAAAACAAGCACCCTTGTTCTTGAGTTTACGGCCATAAACCCTTCGAATCTTCAAAAGCCGCAAACTCAGTTCACGGTCGTAAACCCAGTTCTCGGCCGTAAACCCCATATACGGCCGTAAACAGTTCTTTATTGGTGTAAAGCATGTTTCCTCTATTCAACCAAGTCCCGGTAACATTCTGTGACAATCGTCAATTTCCGGTCAAGTCAAAGTCAACTGAAGTCAACAAGTCAAACCATTCGACTCAATTTTCCCGTGAGTACTAGAGTTTACGTTATGTAATTTCTAAACAACTCGTTATTCTAATGAGAGATCATGAATCGAAAAGTGCGTACATCTAGATCTCCTTAACCTAAAAATTGTGGTAAGTGACGAGCCAAACCGATAAAACAATGTTGCATACTCATCAGGAGTGTGTAAGATCCTTAAACAAGGCTTAACAGGGTTTACGGACCTTGCAATGCGAAGCCGGACACTCGCATTTGCCACACACGAACCCTCTCTCAATCGTTTTCACTCTATCTCTCTTTATCGAGAATCTCTCCCAAACCTCCCCACGTATGTCAAATCTCTCCCAAATCTCTCTAAGTATGTAAAATCTCTCCCAAAACTCTCTTTGTATGAGAAATCTCTCCAAGAATATGAAATCTCTCTCAAATCTCTCTAAGTACGTGAAATCTCTCCCAAAACTCCCTTTGTATGAGAAATCTCTCCAAGAATATGAAATCTCTCTCAAATCTCTCCAAGAATGTGAAATCTCTCCCAAAACTCTCTTTGTATGAGAAATCTCTCCAAGAATATGAAATCTCTCCCAAATCTCTCTTTGTATGAGAAATCTCTCCAAGAATGTGAAATCTCTCCCAAATCTCTCTTTGTATGAGAAATCTCTCCAAGAATGTGAAGTCTCTCCCAAATCTCTCTCAAAAATTCCCATAACTTTTTGAAGTCATTCGGGTCATTCCGACCCTTAACCGGATCAAAAACGGCTTGAATCGGGGTAAAAACGAATAAAATAGGCTTAAGGACCCGAAACCCTATTAGGACCCGAAAGTCCTCTTAGGGACCGAGACCAAGAAGACCCGAACCCGAAGGTCCTCTCAGGGCCGAACCTCGCATACACCCACCCGAACCCGAGACTACTGTTCATTCGGTTCATTTCGGGTTTGACCACCTTCGCTTCTAAGACTTCGGACCGAGCCTTCGCCTTCGCCTCTCACTTTTGGTTCGCCCCATTTCGCTTCCGGCTCGGCATCAGTAGGGACCGAACCTCGGCCTAGGACCGAGAGGTCTCGCTGGAAGTTCTTTTTCTCCCGGTTTTCGTCTAGTTTTGCGTTTTAGGCCCGTTTTTAATTGTTTTAACACGGGATTTTCACCCAAAACTTTATTTTAACATTTAAGACCCTTTAATTAATGATTAATCACGTTTTTAAGGATAAAACCTTATCCAAGAAGAGTGGGTGAAGTACAAAGGTAGAGTGTTGACTTTCCTTTATTCTATGACACAAGCAACCACCCATACCCACTCATGTCACTATTCCCCACCAGCCCTTACCTAGTCACTTCATTGTACTTTTCCCACCTTTTTTTCCAACCTCACAATTGGTCAAAGGCTAGAAAAGTCCCCTCTCTCCTCACACTTCATTCATTCTCTCATTTTTCCACCAATAATCACACTCCAAACTCTCTCATCTTTCTCTCTCAATTTCGAGAACTTCAAGGCATACTCCAAGGCTTTTCTCCTTCATTTAGTAAGTATCATCCTTTTTCTTATGATTATTACACATCCTCCTACTCAAAATCATAGGTTGCTTACACAAACATCATCACATTTGTTAGATCTTCGAATCTTCAAGTGTTCTTGAGTTGGAAACTTCTCTTCTTCAACACTCATCTACTGAAACTACTCAAGGTGATTTCATACCCCTACATTTTCATGTTTTCTCAAGTTTTTAGGGGGGGGGGGGGGGGGGAATACAAGTTAAAACACCAAGAACATAACTAAATTTTTCTAACAGCTTTCATCAGAAAAGTTGGACTCCATTCACGGACTATTTTGGACAACTTAAACATTTTTGTTTGAAAAACTGTTTTAGGTGTAAGTAGTTCCAGTTATTATCTTTAAAATGACTACTTGCACATCTCCATACGATTTTTCTACAATTTATGATGATTTTTACAAAACTGCCTATCATTTCAAACACCAATCCGGACCAGTCTGTGATTATGGACTATTTCACCCAAGTTGGATGTTATTAAAAATCATGATAAAAATTATGAGTAAACTAGACACATTTTGGGAACTCTCAGAATTTACGGATTTAGTTTTCGACTTCGTATGATTTTTCTATGACTTTTCTAAAACAGCGCAGGAAGGTTAAATTTAGTTAACAGCATATAAATTTCATAACTCTTTGTATTATGTTGAGCAAAGTGTATAACAATAAGTTCTAAATATTGAATGTGTTTCCTTGATAGTTTATCATCATAAACTGAAACTTAGTCATTCATAATAAGATTATTCATTCATTTAGAACACGTATATTAAGCTATAACAAGCATAGTTTATGGATTCATAACACAAATGCGTTTTCATAAAAGAGTTCTTATACATTACAAACGTTTTGGGATAAACTATAATAGGTATGGTTTATGTTTCCATTAACACAAAAAACACATTTCGGAAGGTTTTATTCCCACAAAAAAGGTTTTACACTCATGCACACCACACGTAAACTTGTTAACCTAAATTGTGAGACAATCTCTTCCGTACGTTCGAGTGTGGAATCTAAATTCCTGATAGTTATAATCAGAGTCTCCTGGAGGGAGAACGTGGATTCCCATATCCTCACTGCTGCACCTGAACGGGTGGGAACTACTGCTTTCCCACGCCCAACAACGCGCTCATGCTGCTTACCAATCTGATAAAGGCCACGGCTACACCCGCGGACTTACAACTCTCTAATACTATCTGGCTGCTAATGAATGCTACGGCTACCCCCGTAGACTTACAACACTCCACTACTATCTGACTGCTAGTGAATGCTACAGCTACCCCCGTAGGCTTACAACACTACTACTACTATCTGACTGCTAGTGAATGCTACGGCTACCCCCGCAGACTTACAACACTCTACTACTTTCTGACTGCTAGTAAATGCTACGGCTACCCCGCAGACTTACAACACTACAACTACTATCTGATGACATCCTGACTATCCCTAGTCCTGTTAGGGATTCCTCATCCTGATTTCTCAAAACCAGCCCTCAGTCTTTGGATACTGCATCAACCTCGACATCTTATATCCTTGATATACTCAGCGCTTCGTCGAGGAATTCTTCGGCTTGGTTCCCAAACCAACCGTCTACTAATCCAGATACAAGAAGCTATTGTTGGGAAGTTTCCAAACTCCCAACTCCTGAATCTACACAATTCTGCATGCTGACTCTGTCACTAGCTACTAATACGAAAGCATCTCTTGCTAACTGTTCTCAGGATCCTCATTCCGACTCACTTGATCCCTACAGGTGGTCCTCCAATCCTGGATTCCCAACCAGCTTCTAACCCTCTCGATTACATGAACTAACTATTAGGAAGGTCCTCGAACTCACAATTCTGAACTTCTCAATCCATCAATCACTATGCTACTATCTTTTCTTCTCAGAGGCCGCGCACTCATTCTGGGTCTACGTGGCTCTTATCCTTGTATACCCGGAGGGTTCTCCCCCACTTGGATTTGGCTAATTCCTTATTGCTCACTGCTCGAAAGGATTCCCAACCTTCCTTCCATTAAAAGGGCGATATGCTGTCCGCCAACGTTTACCCTTGCCAGCGCTCCAACTAACTCTTATCAGATCTGCACCCTTCTTGCTTTCTGATTGAGCACCCTTCGATCCTTAACTGTATTTGCTTTAGGGACTACATCCCAAGAACCTGCGTTTGGGGTGCACATCCCCAACCCACTTCCTTACTGACCGCTAGCTACTCCACTAAAAACTCTGGATTATCACTACTGAGAATATAACTGATCATTACCCGACTAACGCCTTCCACAAGTAGTAAGGCACTACTGAATCTTACACATACATGTTACAGTCACCGCATCTGACGTAACCTGATCTAGAGGGAACGACCTCCAATTCACCATTCTAATCTCATGGTATGCAGATGGCATAACCCTCCGTCACAAGTACGTAATATAATACCCCCAACACATATACTTATTGATATCAATGCAACAACATAAAAAATAATAATATGAATAATAATTGATGGGGAGGTAAAAGATACATACCTCCATCACTCAGTGCTACTCGAATCCTTGCTGAAATCAACCGGAAAACTCGGCTCCGAGCCGTGGGCGCCCTTGCCCAGCCTTGGCAACCACTGTTGGTACTTGAAGTCCCAAGGGCAGGAGCTGGCATCTGCCCTGCTGTATACAAACTCGGACAGTGGGCCTTCTTGTGGCCCCTATGACTGCAATGGAAACATATCGGATCAAGTCCATGGGCGATGGTAACAGTACAATCCCTGCTAAAATGGCCAATCTGGCCGCACTTGAAACATCCAGCATCACCACCACTTCTACGCCTGCATGTACCCATGTGCGTCCTACCACACTTCCCGCATCGACTGCGGCTCTGATAGTTCCTCGTCCTCAAATCCGACCCTTTGGGCCTCTTGCCCAAACCTGCGGCTTCCTGAGTCTCCTCCGTTTTCCTCTTCCTTTCCGATTCCCTGCCCGCCTCTCGTTCCTGCGTTCCCTTGTCGACACCGCCCGTCGACTGAACAACAGTTGTCTGATCCTGGAGCTTCGCAATCAACCTATCAGTGATCCTCACAACCATGTCAGGCAGATCCTCGCGAATGGCTCGCGTAACCTCTTCAACTATCCAATCATGCGATGGTCTCTCTTGGAGACAGGGTGCCCCACTCACTCCTGTCCCCTGATGGCAAAAACTAGAAATGGGATCCCCTCTCCCGATGGATCCCTGAACTCCATAAGAATCGGGGTCTAGACGAGCCCCAATCTGTTCTGAAACTATCCCGTCCTTAAAGGCCTCAAGATGACTGTCCATGAGCTCCACAATGGCCTCTCTAACCGAACCGAAAATCACTGGAGTCTGATCAATGATGTTGCGCATGATCTCTGCAGAAATGAAATCCCTCATCTGATCCTCAAGCTGCCCGGCTCTAGAGCCTGAGCCAGATCCCTCCCTGGCACCTGAACTGCCAACTGATATCTCGCACAACGTCACCATGCTGAAAATATAACAATTCCTGATCAATTTACACAGTACTGCTGAGGGATCTCTCACACACTCTACTAGTTCCATGGTTTTGCCTTGGCCCTTCTTGAATCGAGTACAGATCCTCTGCTTTTAGTAGTACGGGCTCGTACTACCTTCCACATCTATCCGTACTTTCCTCAAGAGTTACCTCAACTCCACCAAGTCCCCTTTTCTCTACTACTGATCTCTGCTACTCTCATCCTAGGCTTGCCCTAGGGAACCTCTGATTCCACCCAAACCAATCCTCAGCTGCTGAAGGCCTCCTCGTAATGCCAATTAGCCACCACCTGAATACCATCACATGCAATGAGGCTCGGATAATCCTTCGAGTAAAAGTCTCGTCCCTACAACGGTTAGACTCAAACGAGAGCTGCGCAGTAGGGCCAAATCCAGCACTCTGAGATTATTCAACCCTGATCACATGTGATGTGACGTATTCACCTAATGGCTAACTCCCATCACTCAGAGTCCCACAAAGCACAAAGCAAGCAGCATTCGGATAAAGGAAACATACTCAGGCAAAACTCTTCTCATAACAAGAAACTGTACTAGCATACAATGCTAAGCTTATACTATCAGGCATAACCTACAAGGCTATCCTACTACTGTCTACTCAATACTAGCATGAAATTCTTATCAAGCTGAAACATATAAAGCAGGCACATAAGGCATCCTCCTAGATCCTTAGTCCGATACTAGCATGCTGTTCTACTGAAACTGAAACTGAAGCTGGAACTAAAACTAAAACTGAAACTAATGATCATAAACTTGTATGGGTAATTTGGGAGTACTTACTTGAGCTCGGCTGATTGCATGCACCACACCCTCTTTTTTTCTTTTCAAGTTATGTACTTTCTAAATATTCTTTTTGCTTTTTCTAAAACTCTTTTCTTTTCTCAAACTCCTTTTTCAAAACTGTCTTTTTCTTTTGAAAACCTTTATACCAATCCCTTAGTTTGAGTTCAGACACGCCCGAGGGTATGTCTGAATCCCTCAAACCAAGGCTCTGATACCAACTTGTAACGACCCAAAAATCATGACTAAAAATTTCTTTTAAAACATTACTAAAACCATATTTACAAAACTGCATCATAAGTCATAACATAATTTTTAGAGTATTAATTCAAAACATAATCTCATTATCAGAGTCAAACATTCCCAGGCTAACTGACTATGGTGTGTGCACTGCAATCTTCCCGAGCTCCTCTTTTGAAAAATGAGTACCTGAAACCAAAACTGAAAACTGTAAGCACGAAGCTTAGTGAGCTCCCCCAATCTACCACATACCATGCAATAACATATAAAGCACATATTGGGCCTTGCCCACTGCATCGGACCGAGGTCCGGACTAACTGGGGCCTTGCCCCCTACATCGGACCGAAGTCCGGAAACTGACTGAGACCTTGTCCCCTGCATCGGACCGAAGTCCGGACTAACTGGGGCCTTGCCCCCTACATCGGACCGGAGTCCGGAAACTGACTGGGACCTTGTCCCCTGCATCGGACCGAAGTCCGGACTAACTGACTGGGACCTTGTCCCCTGCATCGGACCGAAGTCCGGACTAACTGGGGCCTTGCCCCCTGCATCGGACCGAAGTCCAGAACTAACTGAATATCACATAACATAAACATATCAACTAGCATGAACACACATATACTGCATACTGCATCGGGCCGTAGCCCAGAACACATAACACATAAATCCTGTCTGAGCCACGAAGGCATCAAACATACTAACTACTGCATCAGATCAAAATCCGGAAACTACTGCTAGCTAAACGGGTCGGCATTGTGGCCTTAGACCCGTTCCTACTGGAAGGAAACTCACCTGAACTGGTGAGCTCCGCCGATAATCCTCTGGCTGCTGATCGACAATCCCCTGAGCCGCTGCTCCTCCAGCTCTCCGAGCTACCAATATCAATATGACACTTAGTCTGACAGTCCTCTAAAAGTCAACAAGGTCAACTCTGGTCAAAGTCAAAGTCCTGGTCAAAGTCAACCTTCCAGGTCAACCCTACTCGCCGAGTCCACCTAATGACTCGCCGAGTTCATATGCTCAGGGTCTTTCGATTCGCGACTCTACTCGCCAAGTCAATCCATGACTCGCCGAGTCCAACTATTTCCAAGTCCTGACCTGTCCAACTCGTTGAGTCTCCACCCGACTCACTGATTCGAATCTCAACTCGAAGGGATTGGGGTTTCGCGACCTGACTCGCCGAGTCCACTAATAGACTCGCCGAGTCCAAGGCAATCTTCAACCAACTCGTCGAGTTGTTCTTCCAACTCACCGAGTGCATGCTTAACTTCATCCGACTCGACAAGTTGTTCATCCCACTCATCGAGTTCCTCCTCATCTTCATGCTACTCGCCGAGTCCACTCGAAGGACTCGTCGAGTCCATACAGATCTACATACATGCAGAGGACTTTTGAGTCATGCATGGACTCCAAACTGTAGATCCACTCTTCTAAAGCCTATTCCTTACGTAAAGTGGCAAACTTTACGTGTAGCTAATGAGATCTAGGCTCAAATCACTATAAACTAGGGTTTGAGACAAAGGGGCTCAACAATCAACCCATAGACTGATGCTTTATGATTCTCTAGGCCAAGATACACATAGATCTGAAGTAGCAACTTCAGATCTGGGCTTCTAACTCGAAATGGCTCATAAACTTGTCCTAAAAGCCCCAAATCCCATGATAAAGGTTGATCTATATGCAAAAGAGGGAAGGTAGCGACTCATTACCTTCAAAAGCTCTGGAAGACCTCACAAACTCTGGATCTACTGCCAATTCTTGAATCCCCAATGTGTGTCTTCCTCCTTCTTCCTTCGAATCACCCAAAATTGGCAAGAAAGCTTGATTGAGCAACAATGGAGGCTTAGGGTTTCTAGTTCTGGACTATAGGGCCGCAAATGAGCCCCACGGAAGAGATTAAGATGCTTAAATAGGGTACCAAGTCCCGAAATTAGGGTTTCCCAACCCAGACCTGACTTGCCGAGTCCACTTGCCGACTCGCCGATTCGGTCACTTGCTTTACACCTGGATCCCGCTCCGACTCGCCGAGTTCCTCCCTGGACTCGACGAGTCAACCCTCTTTAACTTAGGGTTTTTCCTTTCCTTTCTTGACCTTTCTGATTTCGGGTGTTACACTCGCAAGTACAACATAGCAAGATCCTACTTACCGGACGACCCCTACTTTCACAATCCGAACCCGAGAAATGGTGAATGGTTATGAGGAGAATCAGAAGCGGAATCGGAGGTAATCAATCCTCCATGCATAGCAAGGGTTTCCGCGAACCGTTTCGACTACATCGAACCTATGCCCTGTTGGGCAATCGTGATCGAGGGTTGAATGTTGATAACAATGACAACAACCACCATGTGGAGACCAACGAGGGTGCTATGACCTCAACCACGGGGGACCGACTGACAGAGCCCTCCCGGAGAAGACCTGGCAGATCGCGAACATCGGGGATTAAAACAGGTAGACTACAACCCGAGTCTGGAAACTGCGCGCTACTATAGGCCCTACTGTCTCACGTACCCGTGACTCGGAAAGAGACTAATATTTCGGAGACCAACTCTCTTTTTAGGACCTTATCGCCACTCGGACAGAGGCAAGAGAGTAACGGGGTAGACACAAGGCATTCAAAGAGAGGAGGATTGCAGCCAAACATCGATTGACAGAATTGCAAGGTGCATCGATTTTGCCTCAGGCATCGCAAGGGACGGATCGTCGTAAGTAGAGTTCATACCGCTCACAAGACCTTGTAAATTAGGTTCGTGAGTATGCGTTGGTGCTACTCTATTCTAGTCATAAGCACGGCGCTGTGATTTAAGCGTTCATACTAAACAAGAGATCTAGTTGCTATCAAAACTTTTCCATGCACAGATGTGAGGTAAACCTACATCTAGGTCAAAAAATTTCACCAAAACCAGAATTACTACAGTCATATTAACAACATGGGCTTAGGACATACATAACAGACTCGAAGGTCTATTTAGCCTTAATTATACAACTAAGCATACATCAATTGGTCATAATAAGGACCTAGCTTGGGTCAAGTTACAAGGTTTCACTTGGATATTGAACTACTAAAAATTCATGGGTTTACCATATAAAAACTCCCGTTATGAACAGTTTTCAGAACGCCCCTAACAACCGAAATACGTTATAAATTAAACTGAGATCGATAAACTTAGTTACAAAACTTGCAACGTATAGCCATTCTAAAGACTCGTTACCGTCTCTCCCCTTAACCCTTATGATTGAGGGGATGCTTTCTTCGTAGACCCATGGGATGCGATCGTTCAGGAACTAATACACCGGGTACCATCAAAACTCCTCAGCCAAGTGTGTTTGGACAAACATGATTCTAAGATAAGTAAAGCATAACGCCCGTATGAAACCTACTCCTACCCACTGCCATAACCTCGTCTCGGGAACATTAGCAGAAACACTAAGAATAGTACATCAATGTTCCTAAATTTATATATATGAATATAAATCGTAAGAATGCACTTGAGATAATTATCCCCACTAACGAAGTCATTTTTCATCGTGGAACAGAGCTATGTCTTCACCAAGGGGAAATCAACCAACTAGCAAGGCACCAACCCTGCAGATAGATTCTGCTACTTTTCAGGTTGCAGTCACGGCAGCCGTGGCAGCCGTCATGGCGCAGTTCAATGCTAACAATGCCAACAGAAATGGAAGCGGTACTGACAATACAGATTGTGGTAACAATCAGGAACACCAACGGGTGTCTGCCAGCGAAAATACCTCAGGCCACAAACCTACGAACAAGAAGAGAAAGTTTTGGAACATGAAAGAGCGCCACCAATCTCAAAGATCCACTAAAAGACAACAACCCATGGCCACGCCTACCATTACAACAGCAGTCACGACACATGCCTCGACACTAGCCATGAGGTCTGCCATCCAAACGCCGGCCAGACCATATAATGGATCACTCCCAAAGTGTAACCAATGTGGCTTCCATCACAATGGGGCTTGCCGGGAGATGCACTGTAAAAACTGCAACAGGAAAGGGCACACCGTCCATTTCTGTAAGGCCCCTACCCAGCATCTCCCTTCAATCACCAGCACCAAGGTAGACCTAGTATGCTACTTATGCGGTGAAACGGGACACTTCAAGAGAGAGTGTCCAACCGAGAAGAATGATGGGGGATCAGGGGGAGTGTGATGAACACACCAGTAGGAGCAGCAGGGAACCATATTAGGACTTTTGTAATGTGACCAACGACAAAAACATTTAAGTACCATATGTTTGTAATGAATTGGGTATGCTTGCTAAAGTCACCGTCTTTCTAAAAAGTAGTTAAAATACTCTCTTGTTCAAATCAAACCAAAGACATTCATATATGATCTTAGGATCATTACCTGTAAGATGTGATGACTTTGTTCATACATCGGGGTTAATTATAATCAAAATACTGAAGTCTTGAAACAAATAATTCCATCATGACTCCTATTTCGTGTCTAGTAGTAAGAATTGAGTGGGGTCACCCACTCGACGATTGTACCAACATCAACTTACATACGACGTTCATATACCGCTCAATCGTAGGGAAACCTGTCAGGGATCATGATATCAAGTATCATTACTGACTATCGAAACACACCCACTACCAGTGCTAGACATTGTGGTATGAATCATCTACAGTAAATAATAACGTCAAACGAATCGGAGCACCTTGAAAAGAAACACGAGATACTCTATCACTCTAGTGATCTCTTCTTATGAATACAGCTTAACGCATGCTATCTAAAAAGATATTGTTGTCATCATCCAATTTTGATAATATAGCCCTCATCTTCCCGATTTAACGACTACAAAAGAACCCTTCACCTAACCCACCGAATATCGGAATCTTTGTCTCCCATAAACACGTCCAGCATGGATCTCCGGATCATCTCTCGCTGTGGAACTCCGAAACACGCACCAGAGGGGTGTTATACTTCCCGAAACCTTATCACATGTATTTACAGGAGACCTTCGGGAATGTCACGCATGTAGCAGACAAGGTTCAAGCACAGAAGCTTGGGACAGATATGGTACGAGTCCTACCATGAGCTTCGGGCCAAGGTTGCCCAGAAGGACGAGTAAATGTCCTACCATCCCAAAAGGCCTAGTCGCGTAAACCAAACCCACATGCTTCCTACCGAGCTACAAGAACTGTCAGGTCAAACCTGTCGAACTACTCAACAATGAAATTGAAGAACCGAGCTTCTCACCCTGGAAAGCTCTGGTCTTATTCTTCAAATAGAAAGGCAAATTGCTCGTAGTTCCACCGACTTTAGAGGCCCCGACAATATCTCCATTAGAAACCTTTACTATTTGCCTCGCATAAACGAATAGGTCGACCAACCACAAGGAACGAGGTACCTTTCAGGAATTGGACTTGAGACCTGAATATCACCAGTCGTGATTATTGGGGAAGGATGTCCAAGGATAATCCTCCAAATTCGATACGGACACTGCAAGTCCGTAGTAATACCCCTCGGATAGGACCAGCCCGCTCACAGTATTCATGAACGTAATGAATAGGAAATGCCATTCTTACTAAATCAGTTCGTCATTGTCATTATAACTGACTTGCTTATCTACCCTCGTAGTAAGAAGGAAACCAAGGAGAACAGCTGCAACAAACCGCGGAAACAATATGATCAAAGAAACCTTGCCTGAAGTTCTCTAGATACGAGTTTTGGAATTGAGGAGTCAATTTCCTAAGACACATCATGATCAATGTGGAAATTATTAAGGACCCTTTCAATTAATCAAAACCGTTGAGAAATAGTCAACACCAAAGGCGTCAACAGGAATACGGCAAAATTTTGGGTCTCGCTGACCTATCGTCTTAGTTCCTTTGGAACTTCTCGTAAATTACGGAACCCCCTTGTGACCTTGACCCTGAAGGGAGCAACCCTTGACGGGAAGAGAAGCAAGAGGGAGAAACCTTTAGAACGCTAGAATAAGAGACCAAATTCCTCTGGGAAGACTTAGTACGCTTCGGAAAGCATGGAAAGCTAAAACCCCAGATAATTATGCTCTTCGAGATTCTTGTCAGAATCAGCCCTGTAACTCGTAGCTTCAATCTACTCCCACGAGCTAGGTAAAGTACATTCTGCCCAACACGTCTCAGACTTGTAGAGTTATCTATCCGAAGAGACTCTTGTAATCCCCCTCGATGTGATCGAGTTCCACAACAGCCTCACCTGCGTGGAAGAACCGTAGTGACCATGGACCGAGAGGTCAAACGCACGAAGCAACGCCGCTCCCCATTAGTGAAAATTCGTTCGGGTACTAACCAAGGACCTGGAGTCACTTGGGAGCGCGAGAATCAGTCGATTAGGAAGTATCCCCACATCTTGGCTTGATTATTCATGCCTACCCTTGCCTAAATTCAACTTTCGGGACAAAATTCCCTCTTACGGGGGGATGATGAGACAACCGTCAATTTCCGGTCAAGTCAAAGTCAACTGAAGTCAACAAGTCAAACCATTCGACTCAATTTGCCCGTGAGTACTAGATTTTACGTTATGTAATTTCTAAACAACTCGTTATTCTAATGAGAGATCATGAATCGAAAAGTGCGTACATCTAGATCTCCTTAACCTAAAAATTGTGGTAAGTGACGAGCCAAACCAATAAAACAATGTTACATACTCATCAGGAGTGTGTAAGATCCTTAAACAAGGCTTAACAGGGTTTACGGACCTTGCAATGCGAAGCCGGACACTCGCATTTGCCACACACGAACCCTCTCTCAATCGTTTTCATTCTATCTCTCTTTATCGAGAATCTCTCCCAAACCTCCCCACATATGTCAAATCTCTCCCAAATCTCTCTAAGTATGTGAAATCTCTCCCAAAACTCTCTTTGTATGAGAAATCTCTCCAAGAATATGAAATCTCTCTCAAATCTCTCTAAGTACGTGAAATCTCTCCCAAAACTCCCTTTGTATGAGAAATCTCTCCAAGAATATGAAATCTCTCTCAAATCTCTCCAAGAATGTGAAATCTCTCCCAAAACTCTCTTTGTATGAGAAATCTCTCCAAGAATATGAAATCTCTCCCAAATCTCTCTTTGTATAAGAAATCTCTCCAAGAATGTGAAATCTCTCCCAAATCTCTCTTTGTATGAGAAATCTCTCCAAGAATGTGAAGTCTCTCCCAAATCTCTCTCAAAAATTCCCATAACTTTTTGAAGTCATTCGGGTCATTCCGACCCTTAACCGGATCAAAAACGGCTTGAATCGGGGTAAAAACGAATAAAATAGGCTTAAGGACCCGAAACCCTATTAGGACCCGAAAGTCCTCTTAGGACCCGAAAGTCCTCTTAGGGACCGAGACCAAGAAGACCCGAACCCGAAGGCTCCAGGAAGAACCGAACCCGAAGGTCCTCTCAGGGCCGAACCTCGCATACACCCACCCGAACCCGAGACTACTGTTCATTCGGTTCATTTTGGGTTTGACCACCTTCGCTTCTAAGACTTCGGACCGAGCCTTCGCCTTCGCCTCTCACTTTTGGTTCGCCCCATTTCGCTTCCGGCTCGGCATCAGTAGGGACCGAACCTCGGCCTAGGACCGAGAGGTCTCGCTGGAAGTTCTTTTTCTCCCGGTTTTCGTCTAGTTTTGCGTTTTAGGCCCGTTTTTAATTGTTTTAACACGGGATTTTCACCCAAAACTTTATTTTAACATTTAAGACCCTTTAATTAATGATTAATCACGTTTTTAAGGATAAAACCTTATCCAAGAAGAGTGGGTGAAGTACAAAGGTAGAGTGTTGACTTTCCTTTATTCTATGACACAAGCAACCACCCATACCCACTCATGTCACTATTCCCCACCAGCCCTTACCTAGTCACTTCATTGTACTTTTCCCACCTTTTTTTCCAACCTCACAATTGGTCAAAGGCTAGAAAAGTCCCCTCTCTCCACACACTTCATTCATTCTCTCATTTTTCCACCAATAATCACACTCCAAAACTCTCTCATCTTTCTCTCTCAATTTCGAGAACTTCAAGGCATACTCCAAGGCTTTTCTCCTTCATTTAGTAAGTATCATCCTCTTTCTTATGATTATTACACATCCTCCTACTCAAAATCATAGGTTGCTTACACAAACATCATCACATTTGTTAGATCTTCGAATCTTCAAGTGTTCTTGAGTTGGAAACTTCTCTTCTTCAACACTCATCTACTGAAACTACTCAAGGTGAGTTCATACCCCTACATTTTCATGTTTTCTCAAGTTTTTAGGGGGGGGGGGGGGAATACAAGTTAAAACACCAAGAACATAACTAAATTTTTCTAACAGCTTTCATCAGAAAAGTTGGACTCCATTCACGGACTATTTTGGACAACTTAAACATTTTTGTTTGAAAAACTGTTTTAGGTGTAAGTAGTTCCAGTTATTATCTTTAAAATGACTACTTGCACATCTCCATACGATTTTTCTACAATTTATGATGATTTTTACAAAACTGCCTATCATTTCAAACACCAATCCGGACCAGTCTGTGATTATGGACTATTTCACCCAAGTTGGATGTTATTAAAAATCATGATAAAAATTATGAGTAAACTAGACACATTTTGGGAACTCTCAGAATTTACGGATTTAGTTTTCGACTTCGTATGATTTTTCTATGACTTTTCTAAAACAGCGCAGGAAGGTTAAATTTAGTTAACAGCATATAAATTTCATAACTCTTTGTATTATGTTGAGCAAAGTGTATAACAATAAGTTCTAAATATTGAATGTGTTTCCTTGATAGTTTATCATCATAAACTGAAACTTAGTCATTCATAATAAGATTATTCATTCATTTAGAACACGTATATTAAGCTATAACAAGCATAGTTTATGGATTCATAACACAAATGCGTTTTCATAAAAGAGTTCTTATACATTACAAACGTTTTGGGATAAACTATAATAGGTATGGTTTATGTTTCCATTAACACAACAAACACATTTCGGAAGGTTTTATTCCCACAGAAAAAGGTTTTACACTCATGCACACCACACGTAAACTTGTTAACCTAAATTGTGAGACAATCTCTTCCGTACGTTCGAGTGTGGAATCTAAATTCCTGATAGTTATAATCAGAGTCTCCTGGAGGGAGAACGTGATAATTGTGTATAGATCTATATTGGGTTAGACACCCCACACTAGAGCTGCTTGCAACAGCTAGACCGGCAGGTCTGAGGTGACAAGTGTCATTTCAGTTTCGCGACGCCTGAGAAACGTCGTGGCAGGTTTATTCAGTCATTAGTATGATTATAGCGGCTCACATAGGGATTAACAACATAAAGTTTACAGGGATTTTCATGAATCAAAAGGGGGTTTTATGTCGATTTAAAATCACTGTTGTTTTCCCTTGCAACCGCTCGTCATGAAAGCTAATTCCATCTCCGAGATCCAATCCATGACCCCGATCGGAACCTCCTTTCCAGTGAAAGTCGATGGCTTGCAAGTCAGAAAATCCTTGTACTTGCATCCATTCCTCTCGACTTCGTCATCTTGGTTGTTTTGTCGAACTATTGGTGGGTTGACTTGACCAACAGTCCCACTGTAGTTTCCTTCCTCAGTCTGCCCTTCGTTCAACTTGGGCTGTTCGATCTGAATAGTCGCTTCCTCTCAATTTTGCTGGAGCAAACGTCTGGTTTCCTCCATTTGACGATCCAACATCGCTTGGATCATCGCTTGCACTCCTGCCATCGTTATTGGCTCAGCAGTGGCTACCACAACCAGTATTTGCTCAATCGCTGGGGGTTGATCTCGGTTCCCATTTGCATTCACGTTTCCGCTACGGGTTCTTGCCATCTTGATCTATACACTGAATGAGGTGAATCTAGACCTTTACTTAGGATTGACGTTTAAATCATTCTTATCACTCCGAAACGTTTATATGCTAGTTCTAATATCGTAGTTAAATGCTTAGAATCCTAAACACATAAGGTTTCCAGATCCGGTCGGCAACAGACCATAGATCCGAACAAATAACAGCATATCAGGCACAAGCATTTAGCACATAAAAGCATTTTAGGCACAATTCCAAAAATAATCTAGTGCTCACACCTCACAATCATCGCTTAACATTCTAAGTTTAAGTCTAGAAATAAATCCATATTCCTAGTTCTCTTAAACTAATGCTCTGATACCAACTGTGACATCCCCATTTTCACGGCCAGAAAAGACCGATGTTGTTTATGCTTTATAAAAATCAGAGTACTTCATTTTATAAAAATGTTGCGGAATTTGTTCCCAGAAAAACATGGTAAATACGTTATTAAAACATTTTCGAAGAAACGTATTTATTTCATTTTAAAACGTTTGGGATGTCATCGTTAATACAGAAACATAAGCATAAACAGAACTTACAATTATTTACACTAGTGATCTACATCTCTTTAAATCTCTCAGTGTAATGTCACTTCATATCAACACCTGTGATATAAATAAACTGAGTGGGTCAGGTTGGGAAACCTGGTGAGTACATAGGGTTTTCAACCCACAATAATATAATTATTATGTTTAAACAATCAAACAATCAACCCAATTACCCATCCCCATTATCTTCTTTATTCTTAAGGATCTACCCTAAGAATCAGCTATTTCTCATTCATTCATTCCTAAGGATCATCCTAAGGAAACAACATGAAGTCCATTGTTGCCAATGACACATTGGTCAAGCGCAGCTGCTAATATTGTCACTTAGGCTCAGCTGCCAGAATTAGGACATTTTCTATGAGGCGCTTCTGTCGGTATTGACCTTTAAACACTACTGTCATGGTCATAAGGCTCCCTATTAGGCGCAGCTGCCGATACTATCCTTAGAGCGCAGCTGCTAGGACGTTTACCGTAGATCTAAATCATCTACGGGTTGTGGCGCAGCTGCCAGTGCTCATCTATAGGGTACTAGGTCCACTGCTGCCAATGTATACCTATAGGGCACTAGGTCCGTACTACTAATGTTCCTCTATTTCAGCTTTTATCCAACATCATTCATCTACCCATGTTTTACCCAACATATTTTGTAGATATAAAATACTTTATACAGTTTACATCATTTAAAACATGTATAAAAATCTTTCACCAGCATAGACAACAAGTATTCAGACAATATGCACACATAACACGTAATTTATATTAAAATACTTCATATCTATGTCTAAGATGAAAGAGACCATGCACTCACCTGATTAGGTGGTGATTCCGAACTCAGACAACACTTCGTTATCTCAAAACAATTTTCCTCGACAAAACCTAGTATCAATACCACTAGGGTTTAGTTTTTAACGTTAACCACGACTAATTAATAGTCTAGTTATTATTACTATTATATAAGCGTTAAATAACACTCAATATAACTCATAATAATAGCCCAAATAATTATTTTAAGGTCCTAATAATGTTACTATAATTAAATAAAATCTATATTAAATATAGTATAGGCGTAGCTCACTTACAGCGAGTTTTTATTAAAAACCAGGCTTCGCTGGAGCAGCGTTTCTAAGCCGAAAGTTTTTCTTCTCGGAGCCGTCGGGCGCTCCGGGGCTTTCTTCTCGTGCTAGGGAGGTTCCGTAGACTTGGGAGGGGTTTAGGGAGGCTAGAGAGAAGTTAGAGAGAGAAAGAGAGGCTTATGGTGTGAAGAAAATATGAGGAGTTCACCCATGTATTTATAGGAGTTTTATAGTAAAGTAGTCTCTAAGCTTCGTCCGTAACTTTTGCATACGAGCTCTGTTTTTGTCTTTCTTTTTATCGTTGAGTTCCTATTAATTAGATCTTCAACTTTCATTTAGACCTCGTTGGCTAATTCTCATTCTATCTCGGATTTACAAAACTGTATCGAATTCGTCGCGCTCGAAAAGTAGGGACTAAGCTTCGTCCATAACTTTCGCATACGAGCTCCATTTTTGTCTGTCTTTTTACCGTTGAGTTCCTATTAATGAGATCTTCAACTCTCATTTAGACCTCGTTGGCTAATTCTCATTCTATCTTGGATTTACGAAACTGTATCGAATTCGCCGCGCTCGAAAAGTAGAGACTAAGCTTAGTCCATAACTTTCGCATACGAGTTCCGTTTTTGTCTGTCTTTTTACCGTTGAGTTCCTATTAATGAGATCTTCAACTCTCATTTAGACCTCGTTGGCTAATTCTCATTCTATCTCATATTTACAAAACTGTATCGAATTCGCCGCGCTCGAAAAGTAGGGACCAAGCTTCGTCCATCACTTTTGCATACGAGCTCTATTATCAACGTTCTATATATCCACGCGTTGGTATTTACGAGTACTATAACTTTCATTTAGATCCCGTCGGCTAAAAATCGACCGATCTAAAATTCAGATTTCGGGCTGTGCACTACTATGCTAAATCTTAGAAAAATCATAACTTCCTCATACGAAGTCAGATTTGGGCGTTCTTTTTATCGATGTTCTTAGTTTAACATATTCTACGACTTTCGTTTAGATCGCTAAGGCTAAATCTCGCTCTATCGTAAATTCACTATTTACGCTTCCCGGTATCGTGCCGGTTCCGTCGCGAAACTTCAACGGGTCATAACTTCTTCGTTATAACTCGGTTTTCGACGTTCTTTATATGTACGAAAACCTTGTAACATACTCTAAAACTTGGTTAAGATTATTTATTCTAAATAATATTTTGTCGAAAAGTTGTTTTCGACCCCTATTGCCTCTAATTTGACTAGCCCAGATTTGCGGACGTTACAGACGATAAGTTGTCAAACAGTTCATTTTGTATCATAATGTAATTGATTCGAATCATGTAAACATATACTTTGGTGTAACTTTTTCAATTATATTTATGATTTTTGTATTTACTTTGAGCACTATTATACTCGTTGTTGTGATACTCTACATGAAGTCCTCCACCCCCAGACGTTTCCGCCATCCTTGGTTTAGGGGTGTGACACATTCCTTAACCGAAATCAGGTGTTTAGCTGACACTTTATCTAACGAAATCGCTAATTTATATACATTTATGTATTTATTGGTATTAGGATTCCGTTAAGTGCCACGTGCGTCGACTCAAGGATCTTCCAGTTCAATCCTTGCAACCAACCAACTGTGAGTTCATACCCCTACGATTTTCCGAATTTTCATGTTTTCAGGGGGAGAATACAAGTAAAAGTACAAGGAAACTTGTGCTCAAAAGATATTATTTTGCTTAAGATGATTATATTTTTAGAAGGTTTCTAACATGGAAAAACAGTTTTTACCAAACGATTAAGAAATCAACTCGTAGAAACAGTTTTCAAAACTAGGGTAACGAACTTGTGAATCATGCAATAAAATATATTATTTTACATGGGATTCATGCAAATCATAAACATGATTTTCAGTATTGTTACTTTTAAATTTGTTAGTCTAATTTTGGAGACACATCCTTGGTTACACTCCACCGGAATCCGAGTGTAGGACTAGCACTTATGACCAGAATCTCTTGTAGGGAGAGCGTGACTTTTATGTATAGATCTATACGGGACTGACTATCCCGCACCTGAACTACTAGCTACAGTTAGGAAGACATGCCTGGGGTGACAAAGTCATAAAAGATACTGGCCCCGTTACTTGTCATATCAAGTTAATGTATGGTTATAAAACTCTCAACTTAGATAACAAAGATTTCCTTTTGTAATAATGAATTGAGTGAACTAACCTCAAAGTAATAACCAATTTGATTACTAGAGGGTATAAATAATACATTCATGATTTAGTTCACCACATATTTATTAGTTTTACTTATGTAATAAGGCTAATATACCTCAAGTAACCAGGGTCTTTCAGGGAAACTACGTTAAACGATATACGTATGGTAGATACCTGTACACTTCATCTCAGAACGGATAACCAACCATCTCCTTTTAGGGAAAATAGGATTTTCCCGGGATAACTCAGCCTTCAGATTGTTTAACAAACAACTAACGAATTTTCATTATTAATTCCATGATTTTTTATTTTATGCATCCGAGTCATGAATGAAAAATACCTGATAGACTGTGGAATGTGTGGTTTCTGCCTCATTCCATTTTCCTTGTTTGGTTGTGGGTGTAGGGAAGATCCACCCAATTAACTGTCTATCTGGTATTGGTTGAGAAGACGGGGCATTTTGTTGACTCGTCTTTTAACTTTTGTCTATTTTGGTGTATATAAACTATGTTTCCAAACTAATGTAAATGTTCATATTATAATGTAATGGTTGTGTTTACTTTGATTACTATGATGCAATTGTTGTGATACTACGCATGACGTCACCTGCCCCCGGGCGTTTCCGTCGTTTATTCTGACGGTTCGGGGGTGTGACAGATTGGTATCAGAGCTATTGTTTATAGTGAACTAAGTATACCGTACCTTACATGGTATACAACTATAAACACCAAGGGGCCGAAGCGCTCTGAACTAAAAGTATACTTTAAAAATATAAGTATTTTTATGAAAAGTATACAAGTATACCTACCTACTAGAACAGTACCGTAAATAGAACAAAACAAAAGTATTTGGATGTTGGATATTGCGGTTAAACCTGGGCCGTTATGTAATCATGTCTAGGATCAATATAGCCTGATCAACTATATTTATTCGAGACATGACCAACAGGTGCTTGGGAGTGACTGTGGTGTTGCAGCAGGCCTAAAACTTACCAAGTATCCATACAATAAGTATCGATAGAACAAAGCATACAACTTAAAATACTATAGGAGTATTTTAATAAGAGCCGAATACATTGTAGAGATTCATTCCAAGTGTTGCTACTCATTCTTTCATAGCGATAGTTTACTTGAATTAGTAACCTCTTTCTTGTTTATTGCTTAGTAGAACACTTTATCTATCAGATAGAGATATACCTTGTTTCATATCTCTTGATTCAAAAGTCAAAGGGACTTATCATCTTCTTCTTACTGATATAGAACAAGATGCCTCCAAAGAAAAGACCCAACAAATGAACGACAATCCTCCAATAGATCCAGCTCCACCACATCCTCAGTTCGATCCCGCCATGTTTCAGGCAGCTGTTATTGCCGCTGTGGCTGCCGCAATGTCACAGATAAATTCCGGCGGCTCTAGCGGGTCGGGAAGTGGTACCCAACCCCTCAACCTCGATGGAAAATAGGGACTTCAGAAGGAGTGTTCCTACAAGGATTTTATAAACGCTAAGCCCAAATCCTTTGACAACAATGGAGGTGTCATTGACTTAACTCGATGGATCGAGAAGATCGAATTGGTCTTCGAGATCTGTGCATGCTTGGAGGCGAGCAAGGTGAAGTTCTCTGCTTGCACCTTCACGGACAGAGCATTGGCGTGGTGGAATAGTCGGTTCAAATCCTTAACCCTGCCAGTAGCGAATTCTATGGGTTGGTAGAGCTTAAAGGAGCTCAAGCTTGCTGAGTACTGCCCACGGGGTGAGATGTAGAAACTAGATCACGAGCTATGGAACTTGAAGATGAAGGGTTCCGACATTGCTGCCTACACTTCTAAGTTTGAGGACCTGGCTCTTCTTTGTCCGGGAACGGTCACCCCGGAAAGCAAGAAGATAGAGAGATACATTTGGGGATTGACGCCCCCAACTCAAGGAAATGTCTTGGCTTCCAGGTCAATCACTTTTGACAGCGCCAAGTGGTTGGCGCAGACTCTCATAGATCACGGGGTTGATCTTGATAAAGTGACAGCCGCTCCTGAACCACCAAAAGCAAGTGGTGGAAAGAAAAAGTTCTGGAAACAGCGAAAGGGCCAGTCTTCGCAGGAGCCTTCCAAGAAACAACATACGGTGGCAGTTCACGCTGCTACTACTCCTGCTACTGCTCCTGCCACTCAAGCACCTACCAGTAGATATGTTGGTTCCCTTCCTTGGTGCGACAAGTGCAATTACCATCATAATCTCGGCCCATGCCGTGAAATGCTTTACACCAGCTGTAGCAAAAAGGGGCACACAACTCGAGTTTGTAAGGCGCCAGTCCAACCAACCAATCAGGCATCTGGAGTAGGTGTTGGTCAAGCCTGTTATGGTTGTGGGGAAGTCGGGCACTATAAGAGAAATTTCCCAAGGCAACAACAACTGGAAGCACGTGGAGAGTGTTAGCGATGGGCCAGGAGGAAGCAGTTGCAGATCCCACAGTTGTTACGGGTACGTTCCTCCTCGACAACTCATATGCATCCATTCTTTTTGATTTTGGTGCGGAGATGAGTTTTGTTAGTCATGCATTCAAACATCTTCTCAAACATAAACCTCAACCCTTAACCGAAACGTTTACCACTGAAATGGCTAACAGTGAGAAGGAGAGCACCAGCGACATATTCGTAGGTTGTACCCTTACCCTGAATGGTCATTCTTTTCCCATTGACCTTATGCCAGTTTCCATAAAGAGCTTCGATGTCATCATCCTCATGGATTGGTTGAGCCCCAATCGTGCTGATTCACAACACATGCCTTGACATCAGCCACAACATCTATCGCTCAAGCACCAGACAGGAAGTATATGGGAACACTTCCAAAGTGTAACAAGTGTAACTACCATCACACAGGAGCTTGCCGGATTCCACATTAACTACCATCACACAGGAGCTTGCCGGATTCCACATTGTATCAACTGCAACAAGAAAGGGTGTACCGTATGCTTCTGCGGGACCCCAACCTAGTTCATCGCTTCAACCACCAATATTGGTGTAAGTCCATTATGCTCCCTATGTGGTGAAACGGGACACTTCAAGAGAGACTGTCCAACCGAGAAGAATGACAGAGGAGCAGGAGGAGTGTGACAACTGAACCAACAAAAGCCTATTAGGACTTTTGTAATGTTTCCAACGACAAAAACGTTTAAGTACCATATGTTTGTAATGAATTTGGTATGATTGCTAAAATCACCGTCTTTCTAAAAGTAATTAAAATACTCTCTCGTTTGAATCAAATCAAAAACAATCATATATGACCTTAGGATCATTACTTGTAAGATGTGATGACTTTGTGCATACATCGGGGTTAATTATAATCAAATATTAAAGACTTAAATCAAATAATTCCATCCTAACTCCTGTTCCAAGTCTAGTAGTGGGATTTGAGTGGAGCCACCCACTCGACGATTTCACCAATATCAAATTACATATGACGTACATATATCGCTCGATCGTAAAGTGACCTGTCAGAGATCATGATATAAAGTATCATTGCTAGCCATCAGAACCCACTCACTACCAGTGCTAGTTGTTGTAGTATGAACCATATGCGGTAATAATAACATCGAGCAAAACAGAACACACTAAAAAGAAACACAAGATACTTTATCCCTCTAATGAGCACTTCTTACGAATACAGCTTAACACATATCGTACCTAAAAAGATATTGTTGTCATCATTAGATATCGATCAGTATAGTCCTCACCCTCCCGATTTAACGGCTACGAAAAGACCCTTCACTTAACCCGCTAAATATCGGAACCTTCGTCTCTCATAAACATAAATCCGGCACGGACCTCCGGGCCATCTCTTGCTGCGAAACCTCAAAAACACTCACCATAGGAGTATTATACCCTCCAAAACCTTACCACGAGTAATTCCAGAAGACCCTTCGGGAATGTCACGCATACAGCAAACAAGGTTCAACCACAGAAGCTTGGGACGAATACGGTTAGTCTACCACTACTACGTGTATACGAGAGGATAATGTATAATTAAGATTCTACGGGCATTGGATGTGTGCTTCCGCCCTATTTCATGTTCCTTGTCTGGCTGTGGATTTGGGGCAGCGTCACCCATCCAACTGTCTTGCCAACCTTACGTACATACGTTCTATATGTGCAAGTTAATGATAGATGGACCAGGTACGAGTCCTACCAGGAACTTCGGGAATAAGCTACCCAGGAGGTCGATTGAACGTCCTATCATCTGAATAAGTCTATGTCACACCCCGAAACCGAGGGCGGAAACGTTCCGGGGCGGAGGTGACTTCATGTTAAGTATCATAACCAATGTACATAGTAAGCGAAGTAAACATAACCATTACATTACATAATAGTATTTACATTTGTTTGAAAGTAAAGTGTTACAAGTTTATACATATACATCATATAACAAAAGCTAAGACGAGTCTTCTATACACTTCGTATTCTCCAAAAGATCGCGGGTACCTGTCTAATGTGGACCTAAGAATACAAGCAGTTTGAAAATCAGCATAAAGCTGGTGAGTTCATAAGTTGTTTGTTTATGTTAAAAGAACATTTTTCCTTTGGTTTTCTGAAAAGTTGTTATCCAATAAAATCTCATATTTTCTTATAAAGACAGTTTAGTTAGAACATCTGAATTTCCGTTTGGTACAACAGTAGATAGCTTAATACGTAAAACTATAGATTCAAAACCGCTGGAAATACCATCCAGTACAACAGTAGGTAGTTTTAATACATAAAACTATAGAATAAAGGAAGATATAAAATCTGTGAATAAACTTATATTTTAATACGTATTGTGAGTCGTATAACCATGCTAATGTGACCCGATACCTCCTTGACGTTCTTCAGCCGTCGGACAATATCCAGAATTTGTCACCCCAGGCGTGCCCACCTAACTGTAGCTAACAGTTAAGGTGTGGGATTGCCAGTCCCGAATAGATCTATTCACAAATTCCACGCTCTCCCTCCAGGAGACTCTGATTATACTTCCGGGGAGGATTTACTGATAACCCGAAGGGTATAATGAAGACTAATCTCACAAGCTAGTATTTAATTATTCACGGTGTACTCAGTCGTTGTCGAATATCATAATCGTTTCGAAACATAATAGAGTTTAAATAATTGAATACAAAGAAACTATCTGGCATAATATGTTACATTAAACAGAGATAAACTGAATCAGACATAGTTTATCTATTGACATTGCATGAAATCCGAACTCATAAAACGCTAATTGAAGATCCCAAATTATTCCCATAATAATTTGACTGGTTTGATTGTTTCCTTTACTGTAATTGAAATCCATGTAGTTATGTTCGATAAAACATCCCTTATGCTCCGCATAATACATAAGGGGTAAAGATATCTAAAAATTTGCCAGATATTTATAGAATTACATTAGTTTTAAGTTTCGAAAACATTTATAATTTGCTTGTATCCCCCCCCCCCTGAAAACATTGAAAAACACGGAAAAAGGCGTAGGGTATGAACTCACCAGTCGAGAAACGTATCGGTTTGGATGCTAAATGTCAATTTGGGGCTTGATTACATGTGAGGTTCCTATGTAATATGAAGAGATACACATTTGTATCTAATTAGACTTTGATTCAAGTGTTAGGAGTGACCCGGGTAGCATCTAAGGGTATGTAAGGCATGGATATGGAGTTTTCTCTTCAAGAGTAAACTCCTAGAGGATATTACGGTCCATAGACCATATCCCCATGAGTTTACGGTCGTAAACTCATGGGTGATGGGTTCTTAGTTGTTAAATGGCCTTATAACACTTGTGGGGTGATGTTACCTGGGTAAACACTTCGAGGGTATGTAAGGCTTCGAGGGGCGAAAACACTTCAATTCAAAGTGTTAGGAGTGACCCGGGTAGCATCTAAGGGTATGTAAGGCATGGATATGGAGTTTTCTCTTCAAGAGTAAACTCCTAGAGGATACGGTCCACAGACCATATCCCCATGAGTTTACGGCCATAAACTCATGGGTGATGGGTTCTTAGTTGTTAAATGGCCTTATAACACTTGTGGGGTGATGTTAGGATCAATTCTAGGGCATAGGAAGTGATTTAACTATCAAAGGGGCCATTTAATGGAGTTTATGGCAGTAAACTAGAATTTTACGACCGTAAACTCTCTCATACCCAATCCTTATGTGTTTTAGTGGTCCTAGATTAATCACATGTGATTCTAACTCATTTTACAAGTCATAGGATGAAGTTAAGGCACCAATTGATCAAGTTATAGGAGTTTAAGGCCCATGAACCTTTCCTTGGGGGGTTTACGGCCGTGAACTCCTAAGGGAGTGGTTTTTATCAATTTTAAGGTCCCTAACACATTTGTGGTTGCTTCTAGACTTTATTCCAAGGTTTAGGAGATGTTTAAAGGGCATCTTAACACCTTGAAAGGTGTTTACGGTCTACGAAAAGGGGTTTACGGTCCAAGCATGATCTTGGGCAGTAAACTCATGTTTACCCCTTATATGATGAGTTTTTGGTGTTCCTAGTCCATTCAAATAAGCCCTTAAGTCATTTCCAAGCTCCAAAAGTGATTTGGGAGGGTTTTTGGGCTCCAAAACCCTTTTTATGTGTGTTTGCGGCCTAGGGGTGTTCCAGGGCCGTAAACACATGTTTATGGTCCTATTTCATAATATAAACACGAATTTGAAGGCTAAAGGTGTTAATCTATGAGCTAGGATGGTTATCTTACCGATTTGAAGCTTGAATTGGGTGCTTTTGAATCAAAGATTGAGTTTGTAGAGAGAGAGAGAGAGAGTAGCGAGAGAGGATGAAAAAGCTTCAAATGAAGTTCTTTGAACTTTATATATGGGTTGAGTTTGAGACACGGTGGAATTCTACCCAATACTGATGTTAAGCGAGGATTTTGGTCACACCCGATTAAGTGTTTGTAACCCGACGAGGTCGTAACTAAAATTCATCTAATTAAATATCGAAAGCGTTTTCACGTGCTTCTAACGTGTTTGGACACCTATTAAGTCATAATAAACGACTCAAATTTAATGACTTAATTCAAAATATAAATGAAACAATTCGATAAAGACGAGTTTTATTGACGGAACGGGTTACAGCAATAGAATAAACTTCGGGTTGTCACATTATCCCCCCGTTAGAGGGAATTTTGTCCCAAAATTCAACATTAAGATACAAATCATGGATTTGGAAAGAGATGCGGATACTTCTGCTTCATCGAGTCTTCACGCTCCCAAGTGAATTCGGGTCCCCGCTTGGCGTTCCAACGAACCTTCACTATCGGGATGCGGTTTTGCTTCGTACGTTTGATCTCTCGATCCATGATTTCGATTGGTTCTTCCACAAAGTTTAGGTTTTCGTTGATTTCAATCTCTTCAAGAGGGATTACTAGAGTTTCATCGGATAAGCACTTCTTAAGATTAGAGACGTGGAATACAGGGTGGATGTTACTAAGTTCTTGGAGTAATCGGAGTTTATAGGCTACAGGACCGATTCTAGCGAGGTTCTCAAAGGGTCCTATGTATCTCGGGTTAAGTTTTCTGCGCTTTCCAAAGCGTATCGTGCCTTTCCAGGGCGAGACCTTCAACAGGACACGGTCTCCAACCTGGAACTCCAGAGGTTTCCGTCGTGTATCGGCGTAACTCTTCTGTCGATCTCGTGAAGCTTTCAATCGTTCTTGGATCTGGATGATCTTCTCTGTGGTTTCACGGATAATTTTAGGACCAGTGAGAGCATTGTCGGGGACTTGACTCTTAGCTAGCTGCATTTCCCCTACCTCGGTCCAGCATAAAGGGGATATGCACTTACGACCGTAGAGGGCTTCGAACGGGGCAGCCTTGATACTGGTGTGGTAACTATTGTTATACGAGAACTCGATCAAAGGAAAATGTGTGTCCCACGACTTTCCGAAATCGATGACACATGCTCTCAGCATGTCTTCCAGGGTTTGAATAGTTCTCTCACTCTGTCCATCTGTTTGAGGATGATAAGTCGTGCACATGTCCAGCCTAGTTCCAAGAGCCTTCTGAAGGGACTGCCAAAACCTTGAGGTAAACCTGTTATCTCGTTCGGAGATAATGGACACAGGCACACTGTGCAGTCGGACTATCTCTTGGATGTAGACTCGGGTGAGTCTTTCCATCTTGAATGATTCTTTGATCGGAATGAAGTGAGCGGATTTTGTCAAACGATCGACAATTACCCAAATGGTATCGTACCCACTCGGAGATTTGGGTAACTTGGTAATGAAATCCATGGTAATCATCTCCCATTTCCATTCAGGTATCTCGAGCTACTGGAGTAGACCTGAGGGTTTCTGGTACTCAACTTTTACCTTGGCGCAAGTCAAACACTTGCCCATGAAGGTAGCGATTTCGGCTTTCATGTTTGGCCACCAATATTGTTTCTTGAGATCCAGGTAAATCTTATCCGAACCCGGGTGAACAGAGTATATGGTCTTGTGTGCTTCCTCCATGACAACCTCTCTGAATCCTCCGAACTTTGGGGTCCAGATTCGGTTCATGAAACAGTAGAATCAGTCACCTCTGATCTCAAGTTTCTTATCCATTCACCTCAAGGCTTCGCTTGACACGTTTTCTGGTTTGAGGGCTTCCAACTGAGCTTCTCGGATTTGCATGGATCAGTTAGAATGGATAGTCATCGTCAGTGCCTTCACCTTACGGCTTGAACTTTCCTTTCGGCTAAGGGCATCTGCCACCACATTGGCCTTGCCGGGATGGTAGCGGATTTCGCACTCATAATCATTGAGCAGTTCTACCCATTTCTGTTGCCTCATGTTTAAGTCTTTCTGATTGAAGATGTGTTGTAGCCTCTTATGGTCAGTGAAGATCGTGCACTTAGTTTCGTATAGATAATGTCTCCAAATCTTCAATGCGAAAACCACTGCTCCTAACTCCAAGTCATGAGTCGTGTAGTTAACTTCGTGTGCCTTCAGCTGTCTTGAGGCATAAGCGATAACTTTTCCTCTCTGCATAAGCACACAGCCTAAACCCTGAATGGACGCATCGCAGTAGACGACGAAATCCTCTGTTCCTTCGGGCAGGGACGGGATAGGTACACTGCACAGGGCTCGCTTTAATGTTTGGAACGCAGTTTCTTGTTTTTCACTCCTACAAAAGGGTACACCTTTCTGTCTTAGAGTGGTTAAGGGTTTGGCGATTCTGGAAAAATTCTGAATGAATCTCCGATAATAGCCGGCGAGACCCAAGAATTGACGGATTTCTGTGGGTGTCTTCGGTGCCGACCAATTCTCTATTGCTTTGATCTTGGAAGGGTCCACGTGTATACCCTCCTCGCTAACCACATGACCAAGGAAAGTTACCTTCCGAATCCAGAATTCGCACTTGGAGAATTCCGCGTATAACTTTTTGGATCTAAGGGTTTCCAAAACTGACCTCAAGTGTTGTTTGTGATCTTCTTCGCTTCTGGAGTAGACAAGTATGTCATCAATGAACACAATGACGAACTTGTCTAGAAAAGGACGACACACCCGGTTCATCAGGTCCATAAACACTGTCGGTGCATTTGTTAGACCGAAGGGCATCACTACGAACTCGTAGTGTCCATACTGAGTCCTGAAAGTTGTTTTGGAAACATCACTCTCATGAACTCGTAGCTAATGGTACCCTGACCTAAGGTCTATCATTGAGAAGTAGTTGGCTCCCTGAAGTTGATCGAAGAGGTCATCGATTCGAGGAAGAGGATATCGCTTTTTGACGGTCAACTTATTCAGCTCACGGTAGTCGATACACATCCGGAAGGATCCATCTTTCTTCTTCACAAACAATACCGAAGCTCCCCAGGGTGAGGAACTCGGTCTGATGAACCCTTTGCTGAGCAGCTTGTTGAGTTGGCTGGATAACTCCTGCATTTCTGTTGGAGCTAAGCAATATGGAGACTTGGCTACGGGGGTAGCTCCAGGGATTAGGTCGATACGAAACTCAACTTGACGTTCGGGAGGAATTCCCGGGAGCTCTTCAGGAAAGACATCAGGAAAATTACAGACTTCGGGGATGCTCTCGAGGTCTTTAACTTCCTGTTTCTTGTTGATCACATGGGCTAGGAATGCATGGCACTCCTTCGCAGAAGTTTTTGAGCTTTAAAATGATGCGAAGATTGGAGCTAAGCTTATCGCCATAAATCATGAGAGTCTGACCAGAGGGAAAGTTGAGACGAATGGCTTTTTCGTAACAAAGGATATCAGCATGATTGGGACTTAACCAATTCATGCCAATGATAACATCAAAGCTCTTTATGGAGACTGGCATAAGATCGATGGGAAAAGAATGGTCGTTCAGGGTAAGGGTACAGCCTATGAATATATCGCTAGCGCTTTCTTTCTCACCGTTAGCCATCTCGACGGTAAATGTTTCGGTTAATGGTTGGGGATTATGTTTAAAAAGGCGTTTGAATGAATGGCTAACAAAACTATGTTCAGCTCCAGAATCGAAAAGCATACTAGCATAAGAGTTGTCGAGAAGGAACGTACCCGAGACAACAGTGGGATCGGCGACAGCCTCCTCTCGTCCCATGGCTAGGACTCTCCCAGTGTTACCAGTTGTTTCCGCCTTGGGGAAATTTCTCTTGAAATGCCCTACTTCGCCACAACTGTAGCAGGCCTGACCGACACCTGCTTCGGAAGATTGATTGGTTGATTGGGCTGGTTTTCTGCAGTTTCGGGCAAGGTGGCCCTTCTTGCCACAGTTGTTGTAGAGTCTTTCGTGACATGGCCCGGGAGTACGGTGATGGTAGTTGCACTTGCTGCACCAAGGAAGGGTACCGGTATATCCACTGGTAGGTGTCTGAGTTGTGGATCCGACGGCAGAAACAGCAGCAGGGGCAGTAGCAGCGTGGACTGCCACAGTTTTTTGCTTCTTAGAGGATCCTTGTGAACCTTGCGCCTTCCGTTTGTTCCATAATTTCTTTTTACTTCCACCACTACCTTCAACTGGCTCAGGAGTGGTGGCCTCCTCATCGGGGTTGTCTCCGTGATCAATCAGGGTTTGCGCCAGACATTTAGCGCTGTCGAAAGTGTCTGGATTTGCGGCCAAAACATTCCCTTTGGTTGGCTGGGTCAGCCCCCAGATAAATCTTTCAATCTTTTTACTCTCCGGGGTAACCATTCCCGGACAGAGAAGCGCTAGGTCTTCGAATCTAGAGGTGTAAGCGACGATGTCGGAACCCTTCATCTTTAGATTCCATAGTTCATGCTCTAATTTATGCATCTCGCCCCGCGGATAGTATTCAACAAGTAGAAGATCCTTCATGGCCTCCCAACCCATAGCATTAGCTACAGGTAAAGTTAAAGATTTGACTCGGCCGTTCCACCAGTCAAGGATTTATCGATGAAGGTACAGGCGGTGAACTTCACCTTATCAGATTCCGAACAGGCACAGATTTCAAAGATAGATTCGATTTTATGGAACCATCGGGTTAAGGAAATGACACCTCCAGTGCCATCGAAAGATGTGGGTTTCGTGTTCATAAAGTCTTTTTAGGAACACTCCTTCCGGTGTCCCTGGCTACCTTCTTGGTTTTGGGATTGGGTACCACCTCCTAGACCACCGGGGCCACCGGGGTTCATTTGAGACATGGAGGCTGCCACTGCGGCAGTAACAGCTGCCTGGAACATCACAGGACCAAATTGAGGAGGAGGTGGTGGCGGAGGGTTGTTGTTCTTTGAGTTGGGTCTCTTTCTTGGAGGCATCTTGATCTATAAAGATCAGGAAAGAGAGGATGGTAATTCCTCTGAATCGAATCAAGAGATATGACAGATATGGAATTCTATTAAGCGATAAAGCAGGAATGAGTTATCAAAGCAGATAAACTATCGCTAAAAGGATGATTAAGGATTAACACTGGAATGAGGATTTCTATAACGAAGTTGGCTCTAGAAAATACTCCCATAGTATTTTATGATTCGCTGCAACGATGGCTCGTTGTTTGGGCATTGGGTAAGTTTTAGGCATGCTGAACACTATAGTCACTCCCAAGCACATGTTGGTCGTGTCTCGAATGAATATAGTTGATCAGGCTATATTGATCGTAGACACGACTACATAACTGCCCAGATTTAACCGCAACGTACAACACCCATTTACTTATGTTTTGTTCTACTCGAGGTTACGGATTCCGGCGGTTAGGTATACTTGTATACTTTTTGAAAATACTTATATTTTAAAGTATACTTTTAGTTCAGAGCACTTAGGCCCCTTAATGTTTATAGTCTTATACCATGTAAGGTTTGGTATACTTAGTTCACTATAAACAAGGTCTCTGATACCAATCTGTCACACCCCGAAACCCAGGGCGGAAACGTTCCGGGGCGGAGGTGACTTCATGTTAAGTATCATAACCAATGTACATAGTAAGCGAAGTAAACATAACCATTACATTACATAATAGTATTTACATTTGTTTGAAAGTAAAGTGTTACAAGTTTATACATATATACATCATATAACAAAAGCTAAGACGAGTCTTCTATACACTACGTCTTCTCCAAAAGATTGTGGGTACCTGTCTAATGTGGACCTGAGAATACAAGCAGTTTGAAAATCAGCATAAAGCTGGTGAGTTCATAAGTTGTTTGTTTATGTTAAAAGAACATTTTTCCTTTGGTTTTCTGAAAAGTTGTTATCCAAGAAAATCCCATATTTTCTTATAAAGACAGTTTAGTTAGAACATCTGAATTTCCGTTTGGTACAACAGTAGATAGCTTAATACGTAAAACTATAGATTCAAAACCGCTGGGAATACCATCCAGTACAACAGTAGGTAGTTTTAATACATAAAACTATAGAATAAAGGAAGATATAAAATCTGTGAATAAACTTATATTTTAATACGTATTGTGAGTCGTATAACCATGCTAATGTGACCCGATACCTCCTTGACGTTCTTCAGCCGTCGGACGATATCCAGAATTTGTCACCCCAGGCGTGCCCACCTAACTGTAGCTAACAGTTAAGGTGTGGGATTGCCAGTCCCGAATAGATCTATTCACAAATTCCACGCTCTCCCTCCAGGAGACTCTGATTATACTTCCGGGGAGGATTTACTGATAACCCGAAGGGTATAATGAAGACTAATCTCACAAGCTAGTATTTAATTATTCACGGTGTACTCAGTCGTTGTCGAATATCATAATCGTTTCGAAACATAATAGAGTTTAAATAATTGAATACAAAGAAACTATCTGGCATAATATGTTACATTAAACAGAGATAAACTGAATCAGACATAGTTTATCTATTGACATTGCATGAAATCCGAACTCATAAAACGAGAATTGAAGATCCCAAATTATTCCCATAATAATTTAATTGGTTTGATTGTTTCCTTTACTGTAATTGAAATCCATGTAGTTATGTTCGATAAAACATCCCTTATGCTCCGCATAATACATAAGGGGTAAAGATATCTAAATATTTGCCAAATATTTATAGAATTACATCAGTTTTAAGTTTCGAAAACACTTATATTAATTGCTTGTATTCCCCCTGAAAACATTGAAAAACACGGAAAAAGGCGTAGGGGTATGAACTCACCAGTCGAGAAACGTATCGGTTTGGATGTTAAACGTCAGTTCGGGGCTTGATTACACGCGAGGTTCCTATGTAATATGAAGAGATACCCATTTGTATCTAATTAGACTTTGATTTACTAAATGACATGAATTAACACTTCGAGGGGCGAAAACACTTCAATTCAAGTGTTAGGAGTGACCCGGGTAGCATCTAAGGGTGTGTAAGGCTTGGATATGGAGTTTGCTCTTCAAAAGTAAACTCCTAGAGGAGATTACGGTCCATAGACCATATCCCCATGAGTTTACGGCCCTAAACTCATGGGTGATGAGTTCTTGGTTGTTAAATGGCCTTATAACACTTGTGGGGTGATGTTAGGATCAATTCTAGGGCATAGGAAGTGATTTAACTATCAAAGGGGCCATTTAATGGAGTTTATGGCAGTAAACTAGGATTTTACGACCGTAAACTCTCTCATACCCAATCCTTATGTGTTTTAGTGGTCCTAGATTAATCACATGTGATTCTAACTCATTTTACAAGTCATAGGATGAAGTTAAGGCACCAATTGATCAAGTTATAGGAGTTTAAGGCCCATGAACCTTTCCTTGGGGGGTTTACGGCCGTGAACTCCTAAGGGAGTGGTTTTTATCAATTTTAAGGTCCCTAACACATTTGTGGTTGCTTCTAGACTTTATTCCAAGGTTTAGGAGATGTTTAAAGGGCATCTTAACACCTTGAAAGGTGTTTACGGTCTACGAAAAGGGGTTTACGGTCCAAGCATGATCTTGGGCAGTAAACTCATGTTTACCCCTTATATGATGAGTTTTTGGTGTTCCTAGTCCATTCAAATAAGCCCTTAAGTCATTTCCAAGCTCCAAAAGTGATTTGGGAGGGTTTTTGGGCTCCAAAACCCTTTTTATGTGTGTTTGCGGCCTAGGGGTGTTCCAGGGCCGTAAACACATGTTTATGGTCCTATTTCATAATATAAACACGAATTTGAAGGCTAAAGGTGTTAATCTATGAGCTAGGATGGTTATCTTACCGATTTGGAGCTTGAATTGGGTGCTTTTGAATCAAAGATTGAGTTTGTAGAGAGAGAGTAGTGAGAGAGGATGAAAAAGCTTCAAATGAAGTTCTTTGAACTGTATATATGGGTTGAGTTTGAGACACGGTGGAATTCTACCCGATACTGACGTTAAGCGAGGCTTTTGGTCACACCCGATTAAGTGTTTGTAACCCGACGAGGTCGTAACTAAAATTCATCTAATTAAATATCGAAAGTGTTTTCACGTGCTTCTAACATGTTGGACACCCATTAAGTCATAATAAACGACTCAAATTTAATGACTTAATTCAAAATATAAGCGAAACAATTCGATAAAGGCGAGTTTTATTGACGGAACGGGTTACAGCAATAGAATAAACTTCGGGTTGTCACAGTCTAGTCGTGTAACCCAAACCCATATGTTCCCTACAAATCTAATCAAACGAGAAACACTAAAGCAGACCCATGCAGCGCTCCGAGGAGAAACTATCACTTATGACTTAGTACAAATTCGAGAAAGGCTGGAAGCATCTCGAGATCACAGCAAAACCCGAATAAGTCTTATCATCTAAATAAAAATGTAGGGTTTTTGCTAGTGAATCGAAGATGGCTAGTGTAAACATTATGGTCGTGTATCATTAAGTTTCTATGGACATTAGAATGTGTGATTCCGCCTCATTCCATGTTCCTTGTTTGGTTGTGGGCTTAAGGCGGAGTCACTCATTCGCATACCCTTGCAATTTTAATGTATACGACTAGTTTACACCAAGCGATTATAAAAGACCTGGTAGGACTTATAATGCAAGTTTCATCACAATTTTTTAAGGCATTCGTAATACTTGTACTCACAAATCACATTATAAAATATTCATAGTGGTAATACCAAGTATAAAGCAGAGAGCATAAAAGCATGCGTAGAATACACTATCATTCCAAAACAATAACTCCTTTAAATCAACTTAGCTCAAGTTACAATAAGAAATTCCAAGGTCGTTATTTAACATCAGGCAGATTGGTCCCAGCCATACCAATTTCTTGTACACCGAAAAGTACCCACATCTCTTCCCGTACTCTTGAATCCCCAATCAAAATGAAAATTTCGGGACGAAATTCCCTCTAACGGGGGGATGATGTGACAACCGTCAATTTCCAGTCAATTCAAAATCAACTAAAGTCAACAAGTCAAATCGGTCAACTCAGCTAACCCTTGTATACTAGGGTTTTCATTTTGTTTCTTATTGAACAACTCGCACTCTTAATACAAAGTATCACTTAGAGCTTTCACGTGTTCAGAAACTCTAAACCCTAATTAGGGCAAGTGATGAAACTACTCGATAAAACATTATCCCTTAACTCTTAGGGGCATATGACAATCATAACAAGACTTAACGAGGTTTACGAACCTTGAATTAAAGATCCAAACACTCAAAAAGGTCTCAAAAGAAGTCTCTCTCAATCTCTTTTACTCTATCTCTCCCAAATCTCTCTCTGTATGAGAAATCTCTCCAAGAATGTGAAATCTCTCCCAAATCTCTCTCTGTATGAGAAATCTCTCCAAGAATGTGAAATCTCTCCCAAATCTCTCTCTGTATGAGAAATCTCTCCAAGAATGTGAAATCTCTCCTAAATCTCTCTCTGTATGAGAAATCTCTCCAAGAATGTGAAATCCCTCCCAAATCTCTCTATGTATGAGAAATCTCTCCAATAATGTGAAATTTCTCCCAAATCTCTCCAAGTATGTCAAATCTCTCCCAAATCTCTCTCAAAACCCCTTTTGATTTATTTTAATCATTTGGGGCATCCCGACACTTGACTTGGTGAAAAACCATTCGAAACGGGAAGATTCATTGGAAATTAGACTTTTAAGGCCGAAGTCCCTCTATAAGGACCAAACTCTTCTTGAGCCAAAGCCCCAAGAATCAAGACCGAAGCCTCCTTAAGGAACCGCAACTATTGGACCAGACCGAATCTGCTGAGAACCGAGGCTGCTGAAGACCGCAGCGCTGATCCACACCCGCAGCTGAGCACCGCACCCGACCTTCGCTTCGGACCCTCCTGACGAGCAGCCTGCGGTACCTCCTCGAACCGCAGTCCCTTCCCCTTCGGATTCACTTCAGCTACCAAGTCTTCCCTCCGGTTCTAAGGCTGCTAAGATCCGAAACCAGGCCCTGACTTCGGATTTCCCCATTTTTCACCCGGTTTTCGACCACGACTCCGTTTTAAGCCCGTTTTTAATTATTTTAACGAGGGATTTTCACCCAAACTTATATTTTGACATATAAGACCCCATAAATTCATAAACTCATCATATTTTTAGGGAAATCCTTATTTAAGAATAAAATATATTAAGTAAGATCTTGAGGTGGAGTGTTGACTTCACTTTAGTTTATGACACAAGCAACCACCCACACCCACTTCATGACCAGCCCACACCCATCCCCACCACACCTGGTCATTCAAGAGTACTTTCCCCACCATTTGACCAGCCACACTCTTGGTCAAAGGCTGAAAACTCTTATCTCCTCACCTTTCTCTCATTTCCACCCAAAGAACAAACACCTTTCTCTCTCACTTCTCCCTCCCTCAAATTCGAGATTCAAGGGCTAATCATCAAGTTTTCTCTCATAGTTTTCTCTCATTTGTGGTAAGTGAAATCATCAAGTTTTCTACATTTGTGATAAATTATAATAGGAATAGTTTAAGGATTTCATATCACTAATTTATTCAGAAAATGTGATTTTACTTCCTCCACGGAAGAGGTTTTAATATCAAACTATGTGTAAACTAGTTAATTTAGGTTGTGAGGCAATTCTCTCCCCGTACGTTCGAGTACGGGATCCCAATTCCTGTAAGTTATAACCAGAGTCTCTTGTAGGGAGAGCGTGATAATTGTGTATAGATCTATATTGGGTTTGACACCCCACACCTTGCTGCTAGCTACAGTGGGACCGGCAGGTCTACGGGTGACAAGATTCATAGTATCTTAACGTCTGGAAAACGTTGTGCAAGTTAATTCTCGTCATAGTATGGTTATAGCGACTCACATAGGTAGTTAACAATCTTTCAAGTTTACATGGAAACTTTTACCTTAAAAATGGGTTTACTTCTAAATCAAACGAGTTTATGTCGATTTGAACTTACTTGAATTACTTTAAGTATGGTAAAATACTTGTACACTTTCGGTCTTAGGATTAAAGACAACTCATAACACATAAAGTTTACGGGATTTTTCTCAAATCAAAAAGGGTTTTATGCCGATTTAAAATCACTTTTATATCTTTAAGTATGGAAAATATTTGTTCATTTTCGGTCCTGGGATTTAGGACTACATAACTTTTATAAGGAAAATATTGGATTTTCTTTGGAACATATTTCCATTAACTCTATATCTCGTCTAGAATTGTTAGACTTCAACGCTTCATTTAACTCAAATTATATGTAATTTATATACGCTAAGTGATCATAGAAGGAACCTATGGGTTCTTCTAGAGTTGATTATCGCATAACATAGGAGCATTCATTCCACACTTAACTAAGAAAATATTGGATCTTCTGGAAACCATACTCTATCGCTTTAACAAGGAAAACGGTTACTTCCTCAAACAAAACTCTTATGAACTCACCAACTTAATTGTTGACACTTTTTCAAAACTACTTGTATTCTCAGGAAATCAGTGAAACGGGAAAACCAATAGTATTTTGAGGATGGGACGATAAGTTGTCAAACAGTATATTTTGTCATCATAATGTAATTAATTTGAGTCATGTAAACATATACTTTGGTGTAACTTTTTCAATTATATTTATGATGGTTGTATTTACTTTGAGCACTATTATACTCGTTGTTGTGATACTATACATGAAGTCCTCCACCCCCGGACGTTTCCGCCATCCTTGGTTTAGGAGTGTGACAGTAGGCTCCAAGCTTCCATGCAGATTCATCGGGAATATTTTATGCTAACCATATTGTGGCATCTTCTTTTATACACAATTTCTTATATTCATGAATTCTTCAAGTCCTTAGCTTCCAGCTATCCATTTTTTCTCCTTTTGTTTTGAGAATATCTTTTTGGCTACAAAATAGATTTTACACGTAATAAGTATCAAATATTTTAATAAACAACCAAAATATAGATAAATGTGATTAAATATTGCTTAGAATATATGGTTATATTTAGCCATATCAAAAACTTTCATCAAAAAATAGAAAAAAAGAATAAACGGTTCCTCACCAATGCTGAAGATTTAGTTCGACAAAATGAGAAAAGGTATGAGAGTCACATGGGCTTCTTTTTCAACAACGGCAATTAAATCTCAATATCATGAACCCCATGTGTTCTTCAAAAGTTTCTCCTCTTCAATCTCAATTTCGTCAAACCCTACAAGAACAATCCAGTAGTGGTTCAATCCAATTTTGAGAAAAGGTATTAGAGTCCGAGAGAAAAGGGAGAAATGTGAAAGGAGGCGGAGCACAGAGATGATAAACGTATTCTTTAACGTGAAGGGCTTCTTGGAAGAAATGGTGCTCGTCGTGCAGGCTTTTCTAGATCTATATAGATTTAGGGTTTATAAATTGAGCAACGACATTGAGTTAGTGCGCGTGGGGACGTGTTGAGAAAGGAAACCGGATAAGCCATGAGTCGGAGACTTTTAGCCGGCTAAAGATTTTACTGTTCACAAGCCATGATGGTTTTTAATATATTATATAATTAAAAATTGTGTATAATCTCAAAGAATTCATTATGTTTTAATTTATATATTACAGAAATAATCCTTGGGCGTATTGTTTTATATTTGGTTCTGGGTGATGGTCATTTAAAAATAACAAAATAAACAAGATTTGCGGTTTGAGGACCAATCATGCTTGATTTGGATCCACGAGACCAACGACATAGCGTTGCACAACGCTATCCTTAAGTTGTATACCAAAAAGACCATTTTTGATTTGAAAATATATATATATAATCAAACTTTTATTTCTTATTCCAACATCCCACTTGTAATTTTTTTTATTAAGATGTCATACAATGAATCAGACAAAAAGCTTTATCTCATAAAATATAAATGTTAGGAAAAAAATCACTATTTCATGTAACATAACTTAAACATAAAGTAGAAATGTTTAAAAAAATCACTATTCCATGTAACATAAGGTAAACATGTTTAAAAAAATGATTTTATGTGTTACATAAGTTAAATCATGTTTACAAAATATCACTTGTACATGCATAGGTTGCATTCTTAGTTTGTAATGACCAACCTACATAAGTGGAACACCTTGTAAAATTACTTAATGTATATTCATCTAATTATATTGATAGTTACTCGAGTTGAATTGTTTTGTTGCAATTCATATCTTCGTTGTCCTTCTCAATGATGTTATCCGCATGTTAGGAATAGAAACCATTCAATGCATTCAATCCACCACCACATAAGTGTCATATCTGTTTTTTTTTCTTTAGATTTTTCCAATCCATAACACATCAAAATAACTTTTTTCTCAACCCTCTCAACTCACTCGTCAAGTATTTTTAATTTAATTTAAAATGCAAAACAAAATAAAACATAACAATTTTATAATTTTTTTAAATTTTTAAAATAAACTTATACTAATTTAAAACCAAAAAAAAATATTAAAAATAACATTAATTAAGAAACCACACTACAATAATATAAATTAAAAGTACACTGCAACAACATAAATTAAGTCCTAAAACGAAATAACTTAAAAAGCCATACTATAAACAAAAACAAAAAAAAAATTCTAAAAATAAAGGTTGACTTTTTAATATATTCCACATTGCCTCGTGACAAAATCTTTCATGTTATGGTATCCGTGATACTTATTTTTGGCGTTTAAAACTTCTTCGTCTGAAACTCTAAGCTTGAGGGTATTCTTAATGTGGGTGAAAATAGTATTAAACTCTTTCACTTTTACATGCACACCTTTCCATTTTGAAAAAAAAATGACGTGTTGAATGATCCAAACCCCCAATTTATTGCTTAAAATGATCCAGGATCGCCAAAAATATAACGATGTAATTTACATGCTTATTATGGAAAGTGTCAATGTATATTCGAGCCAACGCCACTTCTTCGTTTTCAAACCATTTTACAGATGCAATTGCCCTATGAATGACATCCATTTTCAAATTTTGAATCGGAATGGAGAGAGAATAGAGTAAACTGAAATTGAATTGGAAAAATGGTAGAGAAAGTATTGGAGAATGGAATGGAATTGAATGAAAGAATATATGGTTTTAAAATTGTAGATAAACGTACTAATAATAAAAAAAACTTTAATTTAAAAATAAATTATTTGGACCCATTGGAGGAATCACAGGTTCCTCAACTTGTTTTGAATGTCAAAGTCTCAACTCGTCATGATACGGTGTAAGCCCAAGCGGTATCGCCAACCCAAAACCTCTCTTCTTGACCCACTCTGACCACCCTCACATAGGTTATTCAAAAATATTCTCACATGTCCTTTTTGGAGATGAATTGTTGTTTTACTCACACTTAATACTGAAAGGTACTCCATACTTTCAAATGATAGTATAGATTGTATTTGTTCTAAACTAAATGCATTATATTATAACATTTTACATGTTGATGTTCATAAGGTCATCACGGACTACAAGTTTCAAATAAGAGTAAATTACACTAATTGTTCATCGTGCAGGTGTTAAAACACATGTTTAGTTTCTATTTTCAAAAATTAATTCGGACCGTCCCTCGTTTGTTTTAAACTTACACGATTCATCCCTATTGACATGAAATGATTATTTTTTTCCCTTAATAGTTTCTTTTTTCATTTTATTTCTTTATCATTTTTTCATTAAAAAATAATACTAAAACAAATACCCCCACCCCCACCCATCCCCTTCCATTTCCTCATTTCTCTTACAACAAGCCATATATTACCTATCACTGTCAGCACCTCTGGCACCAGCACATATCACTGCCAGTTCCTCCGGCACCACCTAATATCACCTCCTCTACCGAAGCCATAATTTGATAACCTTGCACCTACATTCTTCCTCGTATATGAATCTATCTTTATAATGTTCATCGTCTTCTCCACCTTACACTCGTCATTACCTTCCTTTGGACCTTGATTTCGATTGTGGAGCTCGATCTGAAACCTTAGGAATAATGGTGGTTTTCACATCTCAGTGGTGGTGTCGATAGTTGATGGTCTCCATATCAGCCACTCATCTCAGCCACGATGGAGGAAGAGATCGATATGATTTTGTCAAAATGCTAGTCGACGTCGATGGCGACGCAAATGTGACGAAACCCTAGTCGACGGAGGCTTGGAAGCAACGGTGGCGAATTGGAGGTGAGGAGGCAACAGTGGTGGATTGGAGGTGACAACGATACTTACTTACAGATATGAGGCGACATTTTAGAGATGGTGCAGATCTTAGGCGACGTTCAGTGATGATAGAGGCGAAGGAGGTCAGAGGTGGTGTAACGCCCGCGTTTCCAGTCTAGGCATTATCATTGATGTAATAGTCTAGGTTAACCCTTGTAACTCTTTTTGGAGTATTAATGATGAAATATTTGAGTATTATGTAAATTATGTGAATTATGTGTTTATTTTCTTAATTATTATAATTTAATGAATTAAGAATAAAATAAGCGTCAAAATTAAAGTATGAGATAAGCCTGATATCTTTGCATAAAGATGTAGTGCTCGAAACAAGGATTCCGAAGATATAAAGAATGCCGAAATCCGAATTATAACGAAGAAGTTATGACCTGTCGAAGTTTCGCGACAGAACCGACAACGTTGAATGACGTAATAAGTAAAATTTACGTTAGAGCAATATTTAGCCTTAGTGATCTAATCGAAAGCCGTAGAGTTCGTTAAACCGAGAGCGTGCATAAAAAGAACGCCCAAATCTGACTTCGTATGAGGAAGTTATGATTTTTCGAAGTTTTGACTTAGCAATATGCAACCCGAATACTTGATTTGAGATCGAGCGGTATTTAGCCGAAACAATCTAAACGATAATTGAAGATCTCGTTAATTGTAGTGAAACGATGAAAAGATAGGCGAAAACGGACGTCAGATGAAAAAGTTATGATTTTATAACGGAGTTTTCCTGTCCCGTCCTACTAAAAATAAATTCAAAATTAGCCGACGGAGTCTAAACGAAAGTTGTAGAGCATAGTCTCACCTACGTGTGGATATAAAGAACGTCAAAAACAGAGTTCGTATAAGGAAGATATGAATTTTTTAAGTTTACTAAATATTTTCGATATTTAATTTAAATATAAATTATCCGATATTATCCAAGGGGGGGAGTCAGCGAGCTGATCCTCATTACGCCCAGCGTAATTTCAGATTATGCCCAGCGTAAATCGAAGTTCCAGCCGCCTATAAAAGGATGTCGAGGGCAGCCGAGTTCTTTGCTCATTTCTTCCCTTTCTCTCGCGTTTTTGCATCGTTTTTCATGCAAGAATTATCCCGAAGCCCCGGTATCATTCCCGAGCCCCAAAGCAAGTCCTAAGGCCCCGAAGATCTCGAGAAGTGCAATTCCCGACCCGAAGCTCTGCCTGCGAGGAGTCCGGTTTTTGTGAAGATCTTCCAGATTTGCCGAAGAATACTACTTCTATAAGCCGTAGTGTTGTCCGATCATCTTCTGATCAAGTGAGTGTGTGGTTACTTTCTTCTAACGCATAATTATGAAGTATTTTATACGAAATACGTGTTATGTGTATATTTTGTTGTTATATGTGTGAATATATATTCACTTTCTTCTATCTCATAGATATGATTTATTCTCTATGAAATACGTGTTATGTGTATGTGTCTCATATGTTGTTTAGAATATGTATTGAATGAGAATGCTATACAGGTTTTAAACTATGTATAAAAATATATATTTTTATCTACTAATATGTCGGGTAGAACCTGAGTAGATAGTTGTGTGATAAACAAATGAGAGGCCTCGATGTTGTTTTTGATTCAGTCATCTAGCGGAGTTTAGATGACGACCACAGACTTTTCTAGACAGTCCTGTGGAATGCTAGCAGGTTCGCTACCTGTAGGTGTTAATGAACTTGGGTGTTCATTCGTTGTATTCCATCCCCCTCATGGTTGCCTTATTTGACTTATATTGCTGAGGAACCCCCGAAGCATATGTTGTCGCCCCGATGAAATATTCTTAGACTAGGTCCCTTGTGTTAGTTGTTTTAGGGACATAAAGTGAGAATAACGGGAATGGGTAATTGGGTTATTGTTGGTTAATGAAAATAAAGTTAATTACTTATTGTGGGTTCAAACCCCTATATGCTCACCAGGCTCCCAAGCCTGACCCACTCAGTTTTATTTGTATTACAGGAAGTGGCGCAAGGGCATAAGACGGATGAATCATCAAGTTGTTTTGTTTACAAGTCTGTATATGTATATATTTGTTGAATGACTTGTAATGTTATCGTTTATGCTTATTGGTCTGTATCGGAACACGACACCCCGAGTTTTGATTATATAATGAAAAATACATTTCTTTTATGAAATGCTTTGGTAAACATTGTTTTATCATGTTTTGTTTTTGGGAACAAATTCCACAACTCTTTCAAATCAAAAGGATTTACTCTGAAAATATTTTAAAAGCATAAATGAAAATCGGTCTTTTCTGGCCGAGATTTTGGGGATGTCACAGTTGGTATCAGAGCATTAGTTTAAGCGAATTAGGAATTTGTAGGATTTCTAGACTTAAACTTAGAATGCTAAGTGAAATTTTGAGATGTGTTTCTGTTATATTTTAGACAAGAGCACTAGTTTATTTTAGGAAAATTGCCTAAAATGCTTTTATGTGCTAAAATGTTAAATGTTTGCGATATATGATATTATTTGTTCGGATCTATGGTCTGTTGCCGACCGGATCTGGAAACCTTATGTGCGTAGGATTCTAAGCGTACGTCTACGATATTAGAACTAGCATGTAAACATTTTCGAGTGATAAGGATGATTTGAATATCTATCGTGAATGGGGATCTAATATCACCTTATTCGGTGTATAGATCAAAAATGGTGAGAACAAGAAGTGGAGTTGGAAATGCTGATGAAAACAGGAATCAACCACCAGTGATTGAGCAAATACCTGTCGTAGCAACAGCACTTGAGCCGATAACAATGGCTGGTGTACAAATTATGATTCAAATAATGTTGGATCATCAAATGGAGGAGACTAGGCGGTTGCTTCAACAGAATCGTGAAGAACTGTCAATTCATGTGGAAGAGCCCGAATTAAATGAAGGGCACTCTGAAGGTGGAAACTTCAGTGGGTCTATTGGTCAAGCCAACTCACCGATAGTTAGGTAAAACAACCATGATGGAAGGAATGATGGAATGGGATGCAAGTACAAGGACTTTCTGACTTGCAAACCATCGACTTTCACTGGAAAGGAGGATCCAATTGGAGTTATGGACTGGATCTCGGAGATGGAATTGGCCTTTATGACTTGTGGCTGCAGAGGCAAGTTGCAGACCACGTACGCAGTGCGCCAGTTCCGAGGTGGAGCCTTTCGATGGTGGAACACTCTAGGGAAGACTTTAAGCCCTAATGAGCCACTGCAGTTGTCATGGGCGGAGTTCTTGGCACAGTTCAAGCGCAAGTTCTGCTCGGCTCAAAATCTGTTGGAGTTGGAGAATAAGTTTCTGACATTGACGAAAGGCAACATGTCAGTTGATGAATACACTAATAACTTTACAGACAAGATGGAGTTTGTTTTGCGCGTCGTTCCAGATGAGCTGACAAAGGTTGACTGGTACGCGAAGGGACTCTCAGGGGAGTACGCAGTGCCAGTTCGTCAGGCACCTACTCTGGAGACAGCTATTTGGGCTGCCAAGTCTGTTGAGGACATGATCAAGGGAAGGACCGCCAGCAAGGTTGAAGTTGGCGAGAAGAAAAAGTTTGAAGGAACTTCAGGTTCCAATAAGAAAAGCAAATTTTCGAAGTCTGATTCGAAAAAGTTTGGAGGAAAAGGAGGCGAAGCGAAATGGTGTGATAAGTGTAAGAAAAAACACTTTGGGAAATGTATTGAGGATGTAACCTGCTACAAGTGTGGAAAGATTGGGCATTTTGCCAATGAGTGTCCGAACAACAAAAGGATGTGTTTTGGTTGTAATGAAGAGGGACACATTTTGAAAGACTGTCCGAAGAAGAAGGAGGCAGCTAAGCCCAACATTCCACCAAAGCCAAAGGCGAGAGCCTTCCAGATGACACTTGAGGCTGCGAAAGATGAAGCTGATGTCGCTTCAGGTACCTTTCTTGTAAACGAATTACCTGCTCAAATTTTGTTTGATTCTAGAGCCAACTACTCCTTTATTTCGCATGATTTTGGTAGAAAACTAGCTTTGCCTGTTGATAGACTATATAATGTTTTATTAGTCGAAGTAGCTAGTGACAAGTTTGTACCTGTTAGCCATCGTATGAAAAACATCTTAATCGACCTTAGTGGGAATAAGTTTCACGAGGAGTTATTACCTATCGAACTTAATGGTTTCGACATCGTGTTGGGAATGGATTGGCTTAGCGCCAATGATGCCGAAATATTGTGCAAGAAGAAGATAGTAAAAGTAAACCCACCAGGGAAAGAGTCATTTATGGTGTATGGGGATAAACGCAGAGTGAATTTTGGTATCATTTCCCTAATGAAATCCAAAAAGTGTTTGACCAAGGGATGTACGTCATATTTAGCATTCGTGATCGATGCTAAGAAGGAAAAGAAGGTGATGCAGAGTATTCCAGTGGTGTGTGATTATCCGAAAGTATTTCCCGAAGATCTTCCTGGATTACCACCTGATAGACAAGTGGAGTTCAGAATAGACATGTTACCAGGGACCACGCCAATAGCAAAAGCACCTTATCAATTAGCATCGACGGAGATGAAGGAGCCGATGATGCAACTTCAAGAGTTATTGGACAAAGGTTTCATTAGACCTAGTTCATCGCCCTGGGGAGCTCCGGTGTTATTCATAAAGAAGAAAGACGGGAGCATGAGAATGTGCATTGATTACAGAGAGCTGAACAACGCAACAATAAAGAATAGATATCCGTTGCCGAGGATTAATGACCTATTTGATCAATTGCAAGGTTCGAGCTATTTCTCGAAGATCGATCTAAGGGCAGGATATCATCAGCTAAAAGTGAGAGAGCAGGATATCGAGAAGACTGCGTTCAGAATACGATATGGACACTATGAGTTCTTGGTTATGTCGTTTGGACTAACCAATGCTCCAGCAGCATTCATGGATTTAATGAATAGGGTTTGTAATCCGTTCCTTGATAAATCTGTGATAGTGTTCATAGATGACATTCTAATTTACTCGAAAATCCAAGAGGTGCATGACAGACACTTGCGAGAAGTGTTAGAAGTCTTGAAGAAGGAGAAACTGTATGCAAAATTCTCCAAATGTGATTTTTGGATTCGTGAAGTCCAATTCTTGGGTCACGTGGTCAACCAAGAAGGGATAATGGTTGATTCAGCAAAGATCGAAGCTGTGATGAAGTGGGAACAACCAAAAAGTCCCACGGAGATCCGAAGCTTTTTAGGATTAGCCGGATATTACCAAAGGTTTATCCAAGGCTCTTCTTCGATTGCTACTACATTAACAGCTTTGACCCACAAAGGAGCTACTTATGCTTGGAGTGATAAGCATAAAGAAGCATTTGAGAAGCTAGAGAAGAAGCTATGTGAGGCACCGATTTTATCTCTACCCGATGGAGTTGAAGACTTCGCTGTCTATAGCGATGCGTCTGGTGTTGGATTGGGTTGTGTCTTGACCCAAAGAGAAAAGGCGATCGCATATACGTCTCGACAGTTGAAGGAGCATGAAAAGAACTACCCTACTCACGATTTGGAGTTGGCAGCCGTAGTTTTCGCTCTGAAAATATGGAGGCATTACCTCTATGGTACGAAGTGTAAACTTTTCACTGATCATAAGAGTCTCCAATATCTCTTTAATCAGAAAGAGTTAAATATGAGGCAACGACGCTGGCTAGAGTTACTCAAGGACTACGACTGTGAGATACTTTACCACCCCGGTAAAGCTAATGTTGTTGCTGATGCTCTCAGTCGGAAAGTCAATGTTGAGAGAAAAAGGCCAAGAGCGTTGAGAATAGAAGTTGTCTCGACAATTGTCGAGAGTATAAAGAAAGCTCAAGAAGAAGCTTCTGAAAAGAATGACCGAAAGGAGGAACGTTTGGGTAAAATGTTAGTGTTCGGTATAAATAGTCACAGACTGAAGGTGTTCCAAGATCAGATTTGGGTACCTAAGTCTGGAGGAATTAGAGATCTTCTGATGGAAGAAGCTCACAAAACCATGTACTCAATTCATCCTGGCAGTACTAAAATGTATAGGGACCTGAAACCCTACTACTGGTGGCCAATGATGAAGCTTGATGTTGCAAAGTATGTGGCCGAGTGTGTGACTTGTGCGAGAGTCAAGACACAACATCAGAAACCATATGGGAGTTTAGAACCTTTACATGTGCCTATGGGTAAATGGGAAGACATTGCGATGTATTTTGTCACTAAACTACCCAGAACAAAAAGTGGTCACGACATGATTTGGGTGGTCGTTGATCGATTCACTAAGAGTACGCATTTCATAGCAGCCAATGAGAAATGGTCTATGGAAAAGCTCGCGAATTCTTACGTGAAGGAAATTGTGAGGCTTCACGGTGTTCCGTTAACAATTGTATCGGATCGTGATAGTCGTTTCACCTCAAGGTTTTGGTAAAGTCTACAAGAAGAAATGGGTAACAATTTGTGTTTAAGTACAGCTTACCATCCGCAGATGGTCGACTTAGTGCTTGTCCGTTGGAAACATTCGAATGGGCCAAATCTCACTTGGGAAACGGAGAGTGACATGTTGAGTCGCTATCCGCATTTGTTTGTTGATGTGTGATTCCGGGGACGAAATCATCCTAAGGGGGAGAGAATTATAACGCCCGCGTTTCCAGGCTAGGCATTATCATTGATGTAATAGTCTAGGTTAACCCTTGTAACTCTTTTTGGAGTATTAATGATGAAATATTTGAGTATTATGTGAATTATGTGTTTTATGTGTTTATTTTCTTAATTATTATAATTTAATGAATTAAGAATAAAATAAGCATCAAAATTAAAGTATGAGATAAGCCCGGTATCTTTGCATAAAGATGTAGTGGTCGAAACAAGGATTCCGAAGATATAAAGAATGCCGAAATCCGAGTTATAACGAAGAAGTTATGACCTGTCGAAGTTTCGCGACAGAACCGACAACGCTGAATGACGTAAAAAGTAAAATTTACGTTAGAGCAATATTAAGCCTTAGTGATCTAATCGAAAGTCGTAGAGTTCGTTAAACCGAGAGCGTGCATAAAAAGAACGCCCAAATCTGACTTCGTATGAGGAAGTTATGATTTTTCGAAGTTTTGACATAGCAATATGCAACCCGAATACTCGATTTGAGATCGAGCGGTATTTAGCCGAAACAATCTAAACGAGAATTGAAGATCTCGTTAATTGTAGTGAAACGATGAAAAGATAGGCGAAAACGGACGTCGGATGAAGAAGTTATAATTTTATAACGAAGTTTTCCTGTCCCGGCCTACTAAAAATAAATAATAAATATAAAGTCAAAATTAGCCAACGGAGTCTAAACGAAATTTGTAGAGCGTAGTCTCACCTACACGTGGATATAAAGAACCTCGAAAACGGAGTTCGTATGAGGAAGATATGATTTTTTTAAGTTTACTAAATATTTTCGATATTTATTTTAAATATAAATTATCCGATATTATCCAAGGGGGGGGGGGGGAGTCAGCGAGCTAATCCTCATTACGCCCAACGTAATTTCAGATTATGCCCAGCGTAAATCGAAGTTCCCGCCCCCTATAAAAGGATGTCGAGGGCAACTGAGTTCTTTGCTCATTTCTTCTCTTTTTCTCGCGTTTTTGCATCGTTTTTCGTGCAAGAATTATCCCGAAGCCCCGGTATCATTCCCGAGCCCCGAAGCAAGTCCCGAGGCCCCGAAGATCCCAAGAAGTGCAATTCCCGACCCGAAGCTCTGCCCGCGAGGAGTCCGGTTTTTGTGAAGATCTTCCAGATCTACCAAAGAGTACTACTTCTATAAGCCGTAGTGTTGTCCGATCATCTTCTGATCAAGTGAGTGTGTGGTTACTTTCTTCTAACGCATAATTATGAAGTATTTTATACGAAATACGTGTTATGTGTATATTTTGTTGTTATATGTGTGAATATATATTCACTTTCTTCTATCTCATAGATATGATTTATTCTCTATGAAATACGTGTTATGTGTATGTGTCTCATCTGTTGTTTGGAATATGTATTGAATGAGAATGCTATACAGGTTTTAAACTATGTATAAAAATATATATTTTTATCTACTAATATGTCGGGTAGAACCTGGGTAGATAGTTGTGTGATAAACAGATGAGAGGCCTCGATGTTGTTTTTGATTCAGTCATCTAACGGAGTTTAGATGACGACCACAGACTTTTCTAGACAGTCTTGTGGAACGCTAGCAGGTTCGCCACCTGTAGGTGCTAATGAACTTGGGTGTTCATTCGCTGTACTCCATCCCCCTCATGGTTGCCTTATTTGACTTATATTGTTGAGGAACCCCCGAAGCATGTGTTGTCTCCCCGATGAAATATTCTTAGACTAGGTCCCTTGTGTTAGTTTTTTTAGGAACATAAAGTGAAAATAACGGGAATGGGTAATTGGGTTATTGTTGGTTAATGAAAATAAAGTTAATTGTGGGTTGAAAACCCTATATGCTCACCAGGCTCCCAAGCCTGACCCACTCAGTTTTATTTGTATTACAGGAAGTGGCGTAAGGGCATAAGATGGATGAATCATCAATTTGTTTTGTTTACAAGTCTGTATATGGATATATTTGTTGAATGACTTGTAATGTTATCGTTTATGCTTTATGGTCTGTATCGGAACATGACATCCCGAGTTTTGATTATATAATGAAAATACATTTCTTGATGAAATGCTTTGGTAAATATTATTTTATCATACTTTGTTTTTGGGAACAAATTCCGCAACTCTTTCAAATTAAAAGGATTTACTCAGAAATTATTTTAAAAGCATAAATGAAAAATCGGTCTTTTCTGGCCGAGATTTTGGGGATGTCACAGGTGGTTTCGTAAACGTTTATTGGTAATAGAGGTGAACGAGGTCAGAGAGGAAGGCTTGTGGTGGCACTAGTTAACTAGGGTTTTGCGTTGTTGTCAGGAGTGGGTGAAAATGTAACGTCCCAATTTTCAAGACTAAAAATTTCTTTTATAAACAATACTTAAAACATATTTGTCAATCCATAACAAAATCAGAGTAATAAATTCCAAAACATATGTTCATTATCAGAGTAAAACATCCCAGACTGACTAATCTATGGTGTGTGTCATGCGATCACCCCGAGCTCTTCCCTCCGATACCGGAAGTACCTGAAACCAAAACTGAAAACCGTAAGCACAAAGCTTAGTGAGTTCCCCAACCTACCACATACCATGCACAAACACATACAGCATATATTGGGCCACGCCCGCTACTATGGGCCTCGCCCACTATCTCGGGCCTCGCCCGCTACAACGGCCTCGCCGCTCCAGGCCCCGCCTGGCTTCGAGCCCCGCTCGGATACAGATCTGTTTCACTTAGGCCTCGCCTGTCACTGGGCCTCGCCCGCTAACATATACTAACACATAAGCATATCACAACACATAAGCTAAACATATACTAATGGATCCTGTCCTAAGGCCTCGCCTATCTTGGGCCTCGCCCTTGTCCTGCTACTGATGAGTCATGGAACCCCCGTCCATGCTCCTACTGATAGTGAGATACGGGCCCAGCCTACACTCACTATTTCCCTATCTTGGGCCTCACCCCTGTTCTCCTGCTAACAGGATGTGGAACACCGTCCACACTCTGCTATTAGTGAGATACGGGATCTCGCCCACACTCACCTCCCTATCAGGCACATACAAGTATCACACAGACAACAAGTATACTCTATCATGAAAACCATTCCTTAGGTACCCGCCCGCTATCGATGGACCTTGGTCCTAATTATGATACTGGCATACCGTGCCTAGGGCTAACCCCTGGGTCTTCCTACTCATATCTACATGGGCTGGCATTGTGGCCGTAGACCCATTCACACAAAGGGAAACTCACCTCATATTGCTGAACTTGCTGGTAACCCCTCTGGATGCTGACCGAAAATTCCTGAACCGCTGCTCCACTAGCTCCCCAATCTACCAATATCAAAACATATATCACTTAGCTTAACTGCTCTCCAAAAGTCAACTAAGTCAACTCTGGTCAAAGTCAACCTTCCAAGTCAATCCTACTCGCTGAGTCTGCCTACTGACTCGCCGAGTCTGCCTACTGACTCGCCGAGTCTGCCTACTGACTCGCCGAGTTCATTAGCTCAGAATCCTTTCATTCGCGACTCGACTCGTCGAGTCAGCCCCTGACTCGCCGAGTCTACCGATTTCCGAGTCCTGACCTGTCCAACTCACTGAGTCCCCACTCAACTCACTGATCCGAGTCTTAACTTGAAGGGTTTGGGGTTTTGCGACTTGACTCGCCGAGTCCAAGACAATCTTCAACAGACTCGTCGAGTTGTTCATCCAACTCGTCGAGTTCCTCCTAATCTTCATACTACTCGCCGAGTCCACTCGAAGGACTCGCCGAGTCTATTCAGTCCTTTGCACATTCATAGGATTTTTGAGTCATGCAGGGACTCCAAACTATAGATCCACTCCTCCAAAGCCTATCCCTCACGTAAAGGTGCAAACTTTACATGTAGCTAAGGAGATCTAGGCCCAAAACACTCCAAACTCAGGTTTAAGACAACCATGCTTCACCTACACCCCCAAGACTGATACTTTAAAACTCTCTAGGCCAGAATACACTTAGATCTGAAGTAGCAACTTCAAATTTGAGCTCTAACACGAAATGGTTCAAGGACATGGCATAAAAGCCCCAAATCTCATAACAAAGGGAAAACTATATGCAAAAAAGTGAAGGTAACGACTTCTTACCTCCAAATGCTCTGAAAAGTCACACCAACTCTGGATCCAAGGCTTCCTCTTGCACCACTATGAACTTCCTTCTCTTCCAAGCTTCAAATCATAACACCAAGGCTAGATCTTTGCTCAAAAACGGATATGGTGGCTAGGGTTCGGTATTCTGGATGAGAGAAGCTGTAAGGAACCCTAAGGGAGAGAATGAGATGCTTAAATAGTGCACAAAGTCCTGGATTTAGGGTTTCCCTCTTCAAACCAGACTCGCCGAGTCCTCTTTGCCGACTCGCCGAGTCAGCTACTTAATCGATCCCCCAGATCCCGCTCCGACTCGCCGAGTTCCTCCCTGGACTCGGCAAGTTGACCCTTTGACTTAGGGTTTTCCTTTCCTTTCTTGATCTTTCTGATTATGGTTGTTACAGAAAAAGAGGGGGACAACGTCAGAAAGTATCTTCTATGGGTGTGGAGCACCAGTGATGTAGTGGTGGTGGAGCACTAATGGCGATCTCGCCAGACCTGGTGTAGAGGAATATGAGAGTAAGAATATGCAGGTGGGGTGGTGGTCCTGAAAGAAAAGAGGTGGGTGGTGGTCCTGAAAGAAAGGAGAAAGAAAAGGGATATATGAGGGTGGGACCCAATTATTTAATGATTTTTTTTAAAAGTATAAATAACAACAACAACAACATTTTAAAAACAAATCAAAAATAAAGGAATAAGGACAAAATAGACATTTTATGTCTGGTGAATTATTTATGGGACGGAGCGTTTAATTTTTAATGATATAAGAGACGATCCAAATTAATTTTTGAAAATATAAACTAAATGTGCAATTTGACACTTGAACGAAGGACAAATCGTGTAATTTTCTCTTTTAAAAATGATATAAATAGTTCCTATTTTAAGAAGGGAAAATTGCAAGAACGTCACTATATTACCACAAAATTTTGATTTCAACGCCTAGTTATTTTTTTTTCTCTGTCAATATATTTACACTTTTGTTGCAATATCAACCAAATGACCAGTTATTCATGTTCTCTCGGTAACCACGTTTTCCGAATTATAATATAGTCCCTAAGTTTACCAAAATTTCGATTTTAACACAAAGTTTCAAATTGCAAGAGAGTTACTATATTACCACAAAATTTCAATTTTGACACTGATTTTTTTCTTAATTATGTCGTTACATTTATAATTTTGTTTCATTGTCAACCAATTGAATGATTCGGGAGATGTTATTGTGGTTTAGAAGCTCGATTTATACAACAAATAAATGAAGGTCGATACAATGGTTCAAACTCACTTACAAATCATCGAAAAAGGCATAGTCGCTCTTTTAGAAGATGTTATTGTGGTTTAGAAGTTTGATTTGTACAACAAGTACATGAAGACCCCTACAAGGTCAATCTACGACCCCTACAAGGTTGATTTGTACAACAAATAAATGGATACCCATACAAGGTCGATTTATTTCTACAACAAATAAATAAAGACCCCTATACATGAAGATCCATGAAAACTCGCTTCTAAACCAATGGACCAGTTATCATCAATCTAACAGGTAACAAAATAAATGACATGACAATATTGTGATGTGGAAGCCACATAAGATCTTACAAGGTATGACTGAGTTATAAATATAAGGTTTGCATCGAACCTAATTTCACATATCTTTTTAGGTCGATGCAAACCCTATATGTGAAACTCAATCCTACCACATAAGATCTTACGTGACTTTCCACATCACGATATTATCATGTCATTTATTTGGCAACCTATTAGATTGATGGTAACTGGTCAATTGATTTAGAAGCAAGTTTGTAGAGATCTTCATATATAAGGTCTTTATTTATTTGTTGTACAAATAAATCGACCTTATAGGGGTATTCATTTATTTGTTATACAAATCGACCTTGTAAGGGTTTAAGATCGACCTTGTTGGGTCTTCATTTACTTATTATACAAATCGAGCTTCTAAACCACAATAGCATCTTTAGAAAGGGTGACTATGTCATTCGATGACTTGTAAGTGATTTTGAACCATTATATTAACTTTTATTTATTCATTGTATAAATCGAGCTTCTAAACTACAATAGCATCTCCTAAATCAATTAATTTGTTGATATTGCAACAAAATTATAAATATAATTACATAATTGAGAAAAAAAAACTTGGTGTCAAAATCAAAATTTTGTAATAATATAGTGACTCTCTTGTAATTTGAAACTTGGTATCAAAATTGAAATTTTGTAAGCTTAGTGACTATATTGCAATCCGGAAAAAGTGGTTACCGGGAGAACATGAAAAACCGATCATTTGTTTGATATTGGAACAAAATTGTAAAGATAATGATATAATTGAGAAAAAAATTGGTGTCAAAATCGAAACTGTTATGTAATATAGTGACCTTTTTTTCGATTTGCCCTTTTAAAAACAATTTTATAAATGATCCTTTTTATGTTCATAAAAACAACATCATCTAATATAAAAAATTATAGAAACGGTCTCTCTCTAGATTTTTTTTTAAAAATTGACAATATATATTTTCTTCTTTAAATTGACAGAAATAGTGTAAGAAAATATATCATAAATGAAATTAACAAAAATGGTCCCTATTTTGATAAAATATTTCATAAATGGTCAATATGTAAAAAAATTATAAAAATGATCCCCATCTAAGAAAATTTTACACAAACTAAACATAAATTATCTCTATTTTACAGTAAAATTATACAAATGGTCCATTGTTTTACAAAAAAACATCTATATATATGAAAAAGTTACAATAATGATATATGTATAAAAGAAACTAAGTTATAATTCGTGAGAATCACAGTTATAAAAATAGTTATAGAAATAATTAAATCTTTATAGTAAAACTCATAATTATTAATTAATTATTTTCAATAAATTATTAATTAAGCATACTTTTGTATGATTTCCAATATAGAAATATAATTAATCATTGACATTCATAACCGAAACTTAATCAAGATGAAATAAAATTCTCTTAAAAATCTATAATCAAATAAATAATTGTCTAACTTATTATCAACATCAATATTATTCAAAAATAAAAAATATAAAAAAAATGTCAAATGTCATTTTTATAGAGTATAGGTAGATTTAAAGAAATAATCTTCCTATTATAGCAATTTTTAGTTATTTTGGTTTATACAAACCATTTATATCAATAATAGGTCGCGATGCGCTATCATAAAAATTAAATAAAATAAGTATATAATATTAATCGTGGTATTATTATATTATACATATCTGATTGTATTATTAAGGGAAAGTGCAATTAAAAATAATGTACTTTTTATTGTTTTTTTCTTGTTATAGAAGCTTTTTTTGTTTCTTTATTATTACAACATCACATTTTTTATTTTATTTTTTGACAAACAATTATTTTTCGAAAAATAAATATTACATAAGACATTAGTCATGAGACCCTATAAAATTTTTCTTGTAAAGTATTATTAAGTAAATTTGCTACCTTTAAATTCAAAACTTAAAGTTGGTAACAAACATCTTAGAAATTTACTACCACAACATCGTGTCTTCACTTACTAGTAATAAATTGAAACTTTTACAAGCAACTTTAAAGAAAAAAAAAAGATAAAACGTAGTATATTACTATTTTCTAAACATTGATCTTTTAGCATTTTTAGCAGCAAATTCATCTATTATACTTTCATAATGAATATTCTCAATAAATTCATTCTCGATCAAAATTAAAGCAAAAGCGTTTAATTTCTCTTGAGACATGTGAAAGCACAAATAAGATTTTAAAAGTTTCTTTCCCTTGATGCAACTGTAATAGGAACAATCTACAATATTGTGTATGTTAGACAAGAAATTGGATAGGTGTTTATCATATTTAAGAAATTTAGTATTTTGTTAGGTATATTATTATGTTCAACTGATAATTGTATTTGTAGCGATAATTGTATTTATAGCAATTCCAGTTTGTTGAATAAATCATTAGCATCCTCCATATACAAATTTTATGTTTCATTATATTGCTGAAAATGATGACTTATTTGTAAAGCAGTTCTGAAACTTGACTTTTTGTATCATTGTTTAATTAGATACTCAAACTTTCATTTCTTATCACATGACCTTACATTTATTTTTATTTTCTTATTAAAACATCATATAATGAATCAGAAGCTTCATTTGATGAAGTAAACATGTTCACAAAAACACTATTTTTTTATACACGAATTAAACATGTTTATAAAAAAATTGCATTTTATGTTTATATATGTTAAACATGTCTACAAAAGATTATAGAATCAAAGAGTTTCTAGCCCAACAGTATCATCAGATAGTATCCTCCCTCTTTAAGGTTGAGAGTTCAAGTTTCATCATGGACATAGATGAAATTAAATGTTAGTTTACAAGTAGATTATATATATTTATATTTGTCGGTTTAAAAAAAAATCATAGATTTTGCACATGTTTACAAATATAACCGAATGATTTATTTATTTACTCTTTTATTTTGATTTAAACAAAAAAGGAAAAACTCTATTTTTTGTTGAAGTTGAATATATTATTATATATAATAAAAAGCAACTTGGTTATAAATAGTATATTTTTGGATTTTAGACTTTTGTCATAGTAATTTTGGATTTTAGACGTTTGTCATAATAATTTTGTGTTTTAAACTCTCGTCATAATATTTTTTTTGATATGTTGGCAGATTTGGTTTTTATGTAGAACATATATTACAAAAGTTGTCCTTATAACTTACAAAAAATATTCATGTAACCGAAATGGTTCATATGTTTAAATAGTATACTCTTTGGGTTTCAAACTTTAGCCATAAGATTTTCGTATGTTTGGAGATTTTGTCCATTTGTAGAAAATAAACTAACAAAAATTGTTCATGTAATTTATGAAAAGGTCCCTATGTATACTTTTTATGGAAAATTGAACATGTGTTTAAAAATTTTTGAAAAATGATCCTTACCTAATAAAAAATTTACGGATTACACCCCTTGTAAAGCGGACATTGGAGCTTATAGGTTTGACAATGACGATTAAAATTACCGGTGCGTCCCTGGCGAAGCGAGAAGAGGGAAATTTCTAGTTTGAAATATAGTATAAATGTGTTATAAAACTCTAATAAACATAACATCCATGACTTAAAGTAAAGTATTATACAAATATGGTCGTATTATTAGGACTAACTGCAATATACTTACTGTTTTTTCTTATGTCAATTTACTTTTATTTATTCTTATTATAATGTTGTATTTTTATTTTATTTTTTATTAGAGCATTATAATTTATAAAATTATTCTTACCAAAAGTGATCTCCTGATTTAGAATAATAGTTAACATGTTTTCGTGTTATGTAAGATATAGAATATCCATGAGTCATTATATTGTCGACATGACATTTTTATTATAAAGATGTTCTACAACTTCATCCTTTTATATTTTTAAAGGAAAATTATATGGATGGTCTATATGGTTTGTGATAAATTATACGTTTGGCTCCTAATAATAATTTTTTTTAACTCGTATCGTCTTTACATTTTGGTTTTATTGCGCTTTTGATTCCTATCATACATAAAATTACTATATCATCCTTATCATTTTTCTTTTTAATTAATTTATTATTTATAATTAAAAAGAAAATGGGTACACAACCTCATACCCCATCTAAGGGGGATTCTAAATACACCTATTTAAAACCACTAATCCTCAAGTCAAAACCACTAATAGAAATGTCAAATAAAAAAATATAATATATTAATAATATTTATGAACGAAGATTAAAAGGATTATAACCTTATAGGTCCTGTGTATTGTCTCGTTAGCCAATGCGTAAATTTCTTTTATAACTATTTTCATTTGTTTGAATAATTAATTTTTATATTAATATTTATATTTTTATAATTTTAGTCTTAAATCATTATTTTACACATTTTAATTGTAATTAATTTATAAAAATGGTATCTAAATTAATTTTTCTTATTTGTTATAAACTGTCATAATAGTTGTCTTTTTTTTATTAGTTTCGTATTAATATTTTGTTTTACTATCCATATTGATTAAGTTCATATTGATTTCCAATGATTCCTTAAGCAATATGTTGTCATCTCTGTCATGCCCTAATTTATTAATCTCTACATAGAAAATTAGTTTTATGATATTCATCGGCAATGCGTAATCTTTTTTATTTTACTATTATTAACGTCAAGCAAAAACATATTAAAAAAAACACAATTATAACTTTTTTGTCCAAACACAATTACAATAATTCAATAAATAAAAATTATAATTTCATTTATCACCGTTTTTTCAAAGATTGTCTTATTTTAATTTTATTAGAAATATGTTTTAATGAAGGAGGGCAACATCTGGTACCGCTGAGATAAGATGTAATGGTTTCAGATCGGAACCCAGGGGTGGATTTACATGGTGTCCCGGGGTGCACGGGCAACCCCTTAAATTTTACGGTTAAGTGCAAAATTTAATGTAAATTCGTAGAAATCTGTCAGAAATCTGTCACAAATTCATCATAAATCTGTCACAAGTCTATTGAAAATTCATCAAATTAATTCGTAATAAATGTAAATTTATTGTAAATATGTCGATGTAACCCTTTTAGTGACGAATTTTATGACGAAAACAAGTTTTATTTAGCAGTGCACCCTTAAAAAATTTGTGCAACCCCTCGTATTTTTTTTTCTACGTCCGCCACAGGAACTGACCAAAAACTAATTCTGGAATTAATGGGGAACCGAGAACCATAATCGTCGAAAAGAAACTACTTGCCGAAAATAAACAATTCACTACCCGGGCACGATGTCACATTGCAAATTAACAACATACTTTTATTTTTATCCTGAAACAACAACATGGCTAAAGAAAACTAATCGCCGAATAAACAATTCACCAGAAGGCTGAAACGAACTATCGAACACAAATAATATAACTAACTGGTGCATAAAAACTATCTGACGCTGCTGCCAGATAAAGAGTAATAGACGAAAATTACTATTTGATGTCCGTCTAGAGACAACTGATCGCTGAAAGAAACAAATCGTCGATATGAAACAAATCGAAAGAAAATAATTTGACGACCGCCGAAATGACACTAACTTTCATTCGGAAATTAATCGTCGGAATGAAACAAATCGTCGCCGCCGCAACGCGCGTGTACGCTACTCTATATATATATATATATATATATATATATATATATATATATATATATATATATATATATATATATATATATATATATATATATATATATATAAACTGAAGTGACGTTAAGAGAAGTAAATATATAATAATAATCGGTTAATTATATAAACTTATAAACATGTTTCATGTCATATCAAAATTGGTTAATAACCCAAGTCAAAGTCAAAGTGGTTTTCATAAAGTGGTTTTTACTATTAAATTAGGTGTGAATAACCACCCCCCCCCCCCCCCATCTAATCCCACTCCAACCCCTATCCTTGTCTTCTCTCATCACACAATGAACAATTTTACATCTCTAAAGTCGGACACCAATGACCGCCTTCCAGCGCTGTCGGACGGCCGGCTACTACCGTTTTGCATCGTACGTGAAAGAATGGTGCTCTGGGAATGATTTTTTTGCCTTCAAGAAAACCTTTAGATCTCCTTCTGACGAGAGATGAACTAGATCCCTCTGAATAACCATATCTCCTTCCGTATGAGGGTGATTCTCTGACAATCTGTTTGTTTTTCAAATGATCTCTGTTTTTTCTCGCCAAAAGCTACAAGCATATCATTCCTATTTCATTGACTCGATATCAGTGAGGAAGACGAATGGGTTGGTGGTGGTTCGTCGGAGGAGTACGATTTCGCTAGGTTTGGTTTCATTTAAGGATTCGATGAAGTTGTTTCTACATCTCAATTTGACTAGATTGTAATTTCATTTGAACTATAGGTAAGGTTTGATTTTGATGGATTGGAAAGGATGAAGCTTGAGAATAGAGTCCGAAGAATGGAGTTTTTTCTTCATCTCGATGTTGACACACCTAATCGATGGTGGGTTTTCATAAATTGATTCAGTTTCTAGTGGTGATCCAGTTTCCAACGGAGAAATGGTGGAGGGTTGCGATAATAAGGGAATGTTGGGACGGTGCTGAAGGTAAATGGGAGTAAGAAGTTGCCAATAGTGGGTCGGAGGTTTCCGACGAGTAAGAAGCTGTCAGTGGCGGCAGGTAGAAGTTTTCTGACATAGTATAAAGGTGGTGACGCATGGTCGGCGGGTGATGGCAGATTTGGAGAAGATGTTGGTGGTGGCTTTGGGGAAATTTCCGATGGTGGTGGGTTTGGTGTTCTAGTTAAGGTTTTTGAGTGTAGAGGAGAATGAATAATCTATCTAATAAAAAGGGAGACGGTGGGACCCATATATATTTTTTGTTCAAAATCGAGAGAGGGTGGGACCCATATATATTTTTTGTTCAAAATCTTTCTTTAATCGGATAATAACAAGTGTAAATTACACGAATTGTCCCTATGGTTTAGGGTAATTTGTGCGTTTGGTCCTTAACTTATTTTTTTTAACTCGGAAGGTCGCTACTGTTTGTTTTTGTTACACGCTTGGTCCCTGTCTTACCTACAAAAAACTATTTTCCCTTGATTTTTTAAAATATTTAAATAAACACACCCCAACCCCCCTCACCTTACCTTACCTATCTCACAATTTTTTCTTATTTAAATAATAGTCTTTTTAAGTAAGACAGGGACCAATCACGTAACAAAAACAAACAGTAGAGACCAAGCGCGTAACAAAAACAAATAGTAGAGACTTTCCGGGTTAAAAAAAATAAGTTAGGGACCAAGCATGCAAATTACCTCAAACCATAGGACCATTCACGTAATTTATTCTAATAACAATAAAAAAAAGGGTATCAATGGCATATTGGTAGAGACTTAGTCCGAAACAAATACAAATAATAGGGACTTTCCGAATTAAAAAACTTTGTTTGGGACTAACCATGCACTGACCCAAAACTATAGGGACCATTCATGTAATTTACCCTATTTTTAATTACATCATCAAATTTAATTTATTATTATATCTCACTTAAACTATTCTTATTAAACATCATCATACAATGAAACTTCAAGAAGTGAACATGTCAATCATAGATCACTATGTCAGGTTACATAAGTTAAATATATTGTTCATGCTATTGAAGTATCACGGTTCACATGTACATCATAGATTATTACGTCACGTTACATAAGTTAAACATATTGCTCATGCTATTGAAGTATCCAGGTTCAAGTGAGATTATATAAATAAGACAAATTTACATAAATGGCTATTATGGTATATTGAATGTCACAACTTCAGTCGCCTTATTTTTTTTTTACGAATATAGACCCGATAATTTCTAAAACTTACACGAATGGTCCTTGAGACGCATAAAATGACTTTATTTACCCTTATAAAATTATTTTATCATTTTTTTTCTTTCATTTAATTCGTTCGCTCGAAACACGACTTGCTTGTAATTTATCCTTCAATCCCAAAAAAGCAAGAATGAATGACCAAACCCGACCCAATTTCCTTATTTGCTTATTCCCGCCAGGCGCTGTTAAGCCTTTCACCTCCTTCTAATGATTATTCCACTTCTTCGCCGCGGGAACATCCCGAGGGCTAGGTCCCCACCTGTTGTTCCTATGAGATAAGCTACCTTACCTAATTCTGACTTTCAACTTGAAAGGAAAGCATAAGGAGCCTCAACATCTTTTCCCTAAGTGACAGAAAGAGATAATTTCGTAGTTAAGGCACTTCCCGATCTAGTAGCTAGTTTTGTTGCTCCATTCACGGAAGCATTCTATACAGCCTCTCATGAGACAAGAAAGCAGAAGCTTCTAGAGCCATATCCTAACCTGATTCAGAAACAGAACGTGACGGAAGCCTAGTTGTTGATGAGTGAGCCCCATCCGATGAATGTGTGGACTTGGACGCTGGGTTCAGAGGCGAGAGCGATAAAAAAGGCATTCCATGTCCCTTTTCTTGTTCAAGTTCCGATTACTTTATAGAAAAAGAAATATTAACAAAAAGAAGAAAATTAATATAACCCTCCCACCCCCACCCACTTTTGTACTTACCCACAATACTATGGATGAGTTTACTTCCCTAAAATCTATCTCATGCTCATCTAGATTAGACATGAGTGTGTGTGTGGGAATGAACCTTCACTTTTTGTCTGTCACGTCAGCATTTTCCTTATTTTTCTTTCTCTCACCAAAACTCAGGTTGTGTATGAGAAAAATCTTTTACTTTTTATTTTATTTTTAAAAATATATATATATTTCATACAAATATTATATTCATTTTGTAGGGAATTAAAAATAAGAATTTTGATATATATATATATATATATATATATATATATATATATATATATATATATATATATATATATATATATAAGGTATGAAATTTAATAAATATTAAAAAAAACTAAAAAAAATATTGAACAATCACACGAGGAGAGAGAGTGGGGGATAGACTCCCCTCAATTTTTCCCTCACCCATGGTATGGTGTTCCAGGGTGGGGGAAGCTTTCTGTCACTCTTTTCTCTCAACACACCGGGCCCTAGCTGCAGACTCACTGTGTGCAAACTCACAAACTGATTTCTCCCCAAATCAACCAAATCTTGCCTCACTTCCCTCTAATCAAAGATCTAGCAATGTTGGTTCAATAGTAAAAAAGCTGAACCAGTCTCGATTTTGGATCGCATGGTTGATATGTCGACTCTATTGAGGTATTGGATAATGAACACTTGGTTAGACCTCTCTTTGGTACTTTCCCGTTGTATTATATTTTTAAAATAATTATAAAATAACAAGCAACAAGAAAAACGCAAATATGAAAACCCTTGTAGCTATTGGAGCTAACTACATTTTGGGCTTTCAGCCTAGGCCTCAATTGCCTCTACCCAACAACCTTAGCAACTTCATGGGGCCAAAGTTGTTAATAACTTGCAATTTGGATAAAACCGAATTGTCTAATCGGATGATTTAAATTGGATTATTTGATTCGGATATTCGTATTTTTAAATTGCTTTTACTAAAAATAAAAATTCAAATAGATTAGAAATTTTCACCTAATAAAAAACGTTAATGTCTCTCTTCTAAAAAAATTATCTGTAAAAACTATCCCTTGTGACTTAGGAAAGAAAAACTATCCCAACTTGTATATTTCATAGCATCTAAGGGAAATAACCACATTATAGAAATTGTCCTAAGGCCACACTAATGTAGGTATAGCGTAGGTACATTATAGAAATATGTACTAATGCGCATTATGCATGTAATGCAAAGGCTATGATCTTACATTCTTCTTAAAGTGAGATGCATATATTACATATACATGAAAGGTCCCTAATTTTTTACACTAGTAAACTAAATCATGAAAAATATCTGAAAAATCTAGCAACTATATCATCAAGTTCACATACCAACTGATCATCAAGAACAGCATGCACAATATCTAAAGCATGGAAACCAAACTACAAATAATGGAGTTGCTTTTTTGGTTTTTGTCTTTTCCTCTGATCCTTCAGCCTCTGCTGGTGGTGGTGGTGGTGGTGGTCCTTGCTTTGGTTCTTCTGGAACTCCAGTCGATGAAGCCACACTTAATGTTTTAGGGAAAAAGATCAGATTTTTAATAGTGAGATCAAATCGTAAATATTGATGTATATATCTGAATGCTCATATTCACAAATGTTTATTAAATTTGAAACAGCTTACACTGGAAACACAAAAGATCTTGAACTGCTGTCTGTAGAAAAACAAGAAGTATGCTCATCAGCATCAGACTGGCAATCTTCTTTGTGTTCTGAATTTTTGGGTTCATGTTCATCTAGCATGTTTGATCCTTGATTGTTTACTTCATTAACTTGGGGTTTTTTTGTTGTGTCTGTTGTTTTATCATCCACAAATTGGGTGTCATACTCATAACCTAGGTCTAGATCTTCAAAAAGGAAACTGTCCTGGTTGTATAATCTTATGCTGCCCATGGGAATGCTGAATAAAGACTCGTTTGAAGCCATGCTCCAATCACCTGGAGTAGTGGATTTCTTTCTTGTAAAGACATGAGATGGGATTCTATATTTGGGGGTTTCTTGACGTTCCATTAATTGGATAGGAGGGCTTTCAGAAATATGATCATTAGGTGGTGGGGTTGATGGGGAGTGATTTGATTCCACATTGGGTTTTTCTAATTGATCATCAGCTTTTAGCTTAAAAGATGATTTATCATGTTGAGTTTCTAAATCTTGAACGGGTGAAGAATCAGATAAGATGGAGGAAGAGTAGGATGCGAAGGAAAGAACCTTTTTGTCTGAATCAAATTGAATAGATTCATCATTGACAATGGCAGGATTTGCAATCGATTCATTACCATTGCTTGTGGTTGCATGCTCTGATTCCAAGTCCTCAGATGTCTGTTTTGACTTATCTAAAGATCCCATATCATGCTACTCATATATCTGCATGGGATTAGATATGAACATTTCTGTTAGGATTTAGAAATCCTAACTTATGATTCATTTGAATCATTTAAATTGATGATCTAAGCAATATATAGAAATTCTAGAACAAATTCAAACGAGAAGAATGTAGAATAGAAGAATCACACGTTCATGACTAGTGATACACAAACTAAAATAGATCAACGTAACAACAGTTAGCTTTCACTCTTCCCTTTTTAATTCCTTCTATATCAAATCTTTGCAAGCTCATAAGGTATAAGTGAAAAAAGGCAAACCTGAAAGCAGAGAAGCCAGCTCTAGACACAGAATCCCAAAGTTAGGTTTCTTTTGCATTTTCTATCTCTTTTATTGATTTACTCTACGAAAGGGGGAATTCAATCATACAGATAAACACATAAATCTGAATAATTCATGACCAAATAATACAGATGAGTCAAATTCGAGAACACAATGAAGTCTTTGACATTGTTTACCCTACGAAGCAGATAGAGATTAAAGGAACCCGTGGACATCCGGCCTCCGCTACCTGAAACCTAGGTCATGAAATCAGCAAAGCCTTCCATCTCGGGTCGATTTATGGAATCGTATCGATTAAAAATCAGAATTGCTGCGTGGTGGTGAGGGAGAACAGAGCGAGAACGATGATGGGGAAATGGAATAACGAGATCCCCGGCGTCTCCCTTACCCCGGTGATCTTAATTCTAAAGTGACGAAATTTTCTTTATGAATTCGTGCGCGCCATTATTGCCTTCAGACGATAAATTAACATTCACTATATTTTCCTTTCTTCCCCTCATCTTTTCGCCCGTTACAAATACGAACTCTCCACTTAGAAATTAAATATCCTCTTATCTTTTCTTCCTATCAATCATCCTACCAATTTAAATGATAACATGTGTCATATTAACATCCTAAAACATCATTAAATATTATATATGTTATCATTTAAATTGGCAGGAGGATATTCGGATATATGTTAGCTAATTTTGGGAAGTAAACTAAATTGTGTATGAGGGTTGTTTGCAGCAGACGAGAAACCATGTAAAGGGACAATACATCAAAATGAACGAGGGTTTAGTCAACCTGAAAGTAGGCTTCGTGTAAAGGATAATATCTATTTTACCATTCAGTTATTTTGGTTTTACTTTATCTTTGTTTTGAATATTGAAGTAAAGGTATGCAATTTTGGTGATTAATAAGGGGGTAAGTTATATGTTTGTTGTCAAAACTATGTCGCACAAACTTGAAACATCTTTGTTTGGAAATCTTCTTCTTAGTAAATACTCTACTTGGAACGGAGGAGCTCTTTTGAAACATTCATCACACATGCTTTTTTAAATAACCATTTAAAATACAAATTACAGTTTTTGGAGGTTTTATGAAACATCTGTTGTATGGGCTAGTAGAAATATGTTTATCTCTGTAAAACCATTTACTCATTTGAAAACATTTATACAAAATTTGGTCAGCAAAACATAAATATAAGTTTAAATCCAAGCTTAAGTACGAGAGTGTTCATTATAATATCATTACAAAAGTCAAAGATAAACCATATAACATGGCCTTCTAAAATTCCAAGTATATGCTAACTAATGACTTCATCTTCAACTGTGAATACATGTTAAAATTAGACTTTGGAATGGAATTGGGTGATAGCAATAACCCAATTTCTTGGTCTAAATTCCCAAAATATTTTCAACAAATAATGGAGTTAAAAGTTGAGATAATGTTTACTCAAAATTATAACTATGAAAATGTACATACATCTAAACACAATCCAAGTTTATACTCTCAGTAAGACCTCATTCTAAAGGACAAATAATTGCTAACTTCCCACATATTACCACTAACTGCAACTCAATCCGTTGCCATTAAATCAACAAGTAAGTCATGTGTTGGACTGTTGGTGATTTTATATCACTAATGTTATTTAAGTGTAATGGGATTAATTTGTTGATCAATGTGACTTTGAAAATTATTGAACAAATTGGTATGGTGTGGAGTGCACGTTTGTTTAATTTTGTCTTTGTTGAAAGTATATTGCTATTTAGGGTCGGAGCCCCTAAACCGACCGGGGTCCGGGGGCAGCGCCCCTAGGAGTGGGGTCCAAGGGGCAGCAGCCCTTGGCGGGGTCCAAGGGGCAGAGCCCCTGGCTGGATTTTTGATAAATGTACCCAGTTTTGTGATCCATATTCTAGACCCGGATTTAAGGTTGTTTATGACCATTTGTGGACAGTTTTAGGACATAAAACTGTCATGTGGCAATTTTAAGACAGAAAGTTTTTTCTGTTATATGATCATATCCGAATCTGTGGTTGGTACACTTCTTCTTCATAACATCAAAACATTCTCTCTTCTCTTTTCTCTCAATTCTGAGTCTTATCCGATTAAAGATTGGGAGTACCACCCAAATACTTTAATCTGAAAGTGAAAGCCACAATTCTCAGAATTTCCAAGTTTTCTATACCCCAATTCTAACATCATGACCAAATAGATCACATGTAATTTATTTTTATAAAATGCCCTCTTATGAATTGAATTCGTATTAAATTCTATATAGTGTCACAAATCCATTTGATATCCCACTAATTAATATTTTATTAAGTTAAATTAAGATCTACTTCTTAAAAAAAAGATTATTGTCGCCTATTATTATTTTAAAATGGTGATCTTATAATTTAAACACAAACATTTTGATGGAATTTTGTATCTCAAAATCAAGTTTTCAACTCTTAACACTTAACTCTAATTCTTAGCCCACAAATTTTAAGCCCAATTAGAACTATACTTAAGAGTTAAGTCTATGAAATAAAATACGTAACAAAAAGATAATTCTTAATAGATAATGCTAAGGTCAAAATGGTCCAAGTGGTACCTTATAACCTTATCTTAAGTGTTTGAAAGAAACAAAGAATGAAATCTTTCACCATTGAATCTCAGCAGTACTGTGTCAGATTTTGAGCTAACTAAACATGTCCGACCATCCCTATTTCTGATTTGGATTTTTGTGCAAATGAAAACATATTTACCATCTTAAATCACTTATGGACAATATAACAATCACAAAACATTTCATTACAAATTACTTGGCCTAACAATAACATCGTATGTGCATCATTTCATAGCTTAAGATCCTTTTTATACAACATTTAACAATAAACATATTACTTGCTGACCCACATCCAGAAAATTGAAAATTCGATAAACTATGAGAAGTAAGAATTTATTATTATCATCTTAATTTCAAAATACAATCACATTAATTGGCTTTTTCAGCCTACATAGAAACTCCATTACCATTAGGATTAGCGTCTATAACATTTAATTGGCCAATATCCACAGGTAACTTCTCACGTAGTGAAGAAGGATTAAGTTCCAAAGACTCCAAATGTTTCAACATACAAATGCTATCTGGAAAATATTTAATCTTTGTATCTATCAAAGTTAGCTTCTGTAAACATTCTAATTGGCCAAGATCCTCGGGTAACTTATCAAGATGCTCACAACATATAATCTTGAGAGATTTCAGCTGTTTCAACACACAAATGCTGTCTGGAAGACGTTTTATCCTTGTAGATGACAACCTTAGCTTCTCTAAACATTTTAACTCGCCAAGATCCTTGGGTAACCTCTGAAGACGCCCACAAGATATAATTTTGAGAGATTTCAATTGCTTCAACATACAAATGCTATCAGGGAGACATTTTACCTTTGTAGATGACAACCTTAGCTTTTGTAAACATTCTAATTGGCCAAGATCCTTGGGTAACTTCTCAAGACGCCCACAAGATATAAGTTCAAGAGATTTAAGATGTTTCAACATACAAATGCTATCGGGAAGATGTCTACCTTTTGTTGATGACAAAACTAGCTCCTCTAGACATTCTAAGTGGTCAAGATCCTTGGGCACCTCTGGATAGCTTTTGAGTATAAGCTTTCTTAAACGTTGTAACCCACAAATGCTTTCTGAAAACATCTCAAGGTTTGTGCAAGCACAAAGGCCTATAGAAATAAGTTTCTCAAGATTTCTAGTCAATAAGGGTCGATCTTCTTTATATAGGCATGTAAACTGAAACTTTGGTGAATTATTGTCGGGATGAAATGGGCATCTTTCTAGGGACTTTGAAATTAGATGTAACTCAGCTAAAGGATCAACCTCAAGTGATTCATCCATACTACAAGAAGTATCATCCTCTATGCGAAACAAAAAAGATTTAAACCTCAAGCAACCACTTAAGTCTAGGTAGACAAGCTTTTGTAGACATCCAATGGGAGCGTGAAGTTCTACCAAATTACGACATTCTTTAAGATCTAACTTCTCGAGATTTGGAGTGAGTCGAAGGTCAAGGCTTCTTAGCTTTGAATGGCTAATGTTGAGGGATGTTAGCTTTTGACATTCATTAGCCATGTGAAGTTCTTCAAAATCATAGCAATTTTCAAGATTTAAATACTCGAGATTTGGAGTAACCCCGATGTCAAGGGTCCTTAATTTTGACATAGTGAGTTTGATGGATTTGAGATGTAAACATCTACTTGGCATGTGAAGTTCCACCAAATCGGCGCATTCATCAAGATTTAACCTCTCGAGATTTAGAGCCATCCTGAGGTCAAGGGTCCTCAACTTTGACTTTGTGAAGTTGAGGTATTTAAGCTTTAGACCTCCATGGGGCATATGAAGTTCTACCAAATGATAACATCTTCCAATATCTAACCACTCAAGATTTGGAGTCAGCCGAAGGTCAAGGGTCGTCAACTTTGAACGATAAAGGTCAAGGTATTTGAGCTTTTGACATTCGATGGGCATGTTAAGTTTTACCAAATCACCACATCCTCCAAGAATCAACGCCTCGAGATTTGGAATCAACCCAAGGTTAAGGGTCCTTAACTTTGAGTAATTGAGGTCAAGGAATCGTAGCTTTTTTAGAACCTAACATAAGAAAAAAAACAATATGAAAATTGGTGTAATAATGAAGTGGCGAGTGTATGGCATTAGAGAATCCATGATGCATAGTTTAATTAATCAGAGAGTTGAAATTCAATAGATCAAACTTTATCATTGTGGGATGACATGTTGTCGTTCAATGGTCATTGTACTTTTCAACGGAAAAAACAACTTTTTAAATTCTAAAAAACATGTTTCGTTAAACTTTGTACAGTTCAATGCATTGTAGAAAATTTTTGATAGATTCGTAACGAGAGTAAAACGATGATATGTCAATCTATTAATTCAATGCATTACAGATGCCCTTATAAAGAACCATGAAAAAACAATCAATTAACCATAATGCTACCTTTCTTTCTCCCCCTTCCAAAAGTTGTGATATTCCACTTTCAGACATTGAAAGTGCAACAAGATTGTCTGCTTCAAATGTTTTGGGTAAAGACGTAAACGGGTAATGGTTCCAACGCAGATATCGTAAAGATTCTGGGAGATATGGGCTGAACGTATTAAATATCCAATTCCATTGAAAACAGCTAATCCGAGTTCCTTCGTCAAGAAATCCCGTAGACACATCAAGAAATCTAAGTTCCTTCATCTTTCTGAGGCCTTTCATAACAATTTCAGGTTCGAGTCCCCATGTGTAGAGTTGTATACATCTTGTTGCCTCGGTTCCCTGCAATCCAAAAAGCAGCCACCATACATGAAAATTGGCACATAACAAGTAAATAAATATGTTACTTTTTCTATATCTTACAAATAAACTTAATCCTTACCATGTTATTAACCAATATGTTTTCAATTTCAGCGTCAATCCACAATCGGCTATGTTTATTAGGCATATCTGGGTGCGAACGACGAACAATATTCTTGCCCATTTCTTCAAGATGGTCATGCATCCCCACACACTCACCATCATCAGAATGATGATAAAAAGTTATGAGAGATTTTTGCTCCAAAACTCTTAAACCATTTTTAGCATGAAAGCCACAACTTTCAAGCGCTTCGATAACCAAGTCTTTTCGCTGGCCTTTAAGTATGCATGCCACATCTAGGAATATTTCCTTGTAATCCTGCTCTAGACCGATATAACTTAATTCCAATTGTTTTAGAGTTTCTGTTAACGGAATTGTTTTCAATCTGTCTAGAGCGTCTATCCATTCACTATCATCTTTACCACAGAGAAACGATCCCAAAACTCTAATAGTTAAGGGAAGACCATCAGCATAACTTACTACTTTCCCTGATAACTCTTCATACCCTGGAATTGGAATCTCTTTCCCAAATGCATACCTACTAAAAAGGCAAGTTGCTTCCTCAACCGATAACATATCGACATTACGAATCAACTTCACTCCATATGCTACCAACACTTGTTCATCTCTTGTGGTAATGATAATTACACTTCCTGGCTTAAACCAATTAGGCTCACCTGCTAACGCCTCAAGTTGGTCTATATTGTCCACATCATCTAGAACAACAAGAATCTTTCTACTTGACATCATCCTCTTCATCATGGCTTTCCCATCAAAAACATTATTTTCGCTGATGTCTTTATCATTCAAGACATCCGAAACGATTTGGTTTTGCAAAAAGTTCAAACCGGAGGAAGAAGCGTTTGAAACTTCCCTAACATTCTCAACGAAACTTTTGCCTTCAAACTGAAAGGATATTTGATCAAAAACAGCTCTTGCCAAAGTTGTCTTCCCACCACCTCCAATCCCCTTGATCCCAATGATGCGGACATCATTACAACCGGTTCCTAAAGATGATACAACATCCTGGATACGGGTCTTCATGCCTACTAATTTCTCATCTATGATATAATTTATGGAACGTAACTCTAGTGAAATCTCTTCAACAATCTTTTGGATGAATTTAGCTTCATGCCTGCATTTTAAAGAAGACTCGGTTAGCCGATAGCTCAATCGCGTGACCAATTACATCAGATCCATGACACACAACATGAAGTAAATACCATCTTCGTATAATCATACTGTTTCATTTTAATTTGTTGTAAAGATCGACTAGGTTATAGCTAAAACGTACATGAGATGCCATGAGTGACCTTTGTAAATATGGATTAGAAAGAAACATAAGGAAGGAATAGGAATTACCCATCAACAGTGTTCTTCAACTCCCACCCAGCCTCATTAGCTGCTTCTTTCATAGCTTCTCTCCATTTCCCAGCAGCCTTTTCCTTTTTAAGACTGGCAAAAGCTTTTTTAACTTTCCCCTTTTGTTTACGGACCTCTCTGGGTTCCACATCATAGAAGACGGGGAAAGCAGTATGCTCTTTAGTCTTGTGACACTCCATTATCTTCACAAGCTCATCCAAGCACCAAGATGAAGAAGCATAGTTCTTGGAGAAGACAATGATGTAGAATTTTGAGTCTTCAATGGATCCATTGAGCTCATCAGTGATGTTTTTTCCTTTCTTGATTCTCTCAGTGTCCTTATAAGTGTAAATGCTTTTGTGCTTGAGAGCATGATAAAGATGATCGATGAAATTAGAACGAACGTCTTCGCCACTAAAACTCAAAAATACATCATATTTAAAGCTCTTGGGAATGACTGGAGTTGAAGAAAACGCCATTGAAGGTATGTTTGAAAAATTAATAGAATTGAATCTTTGTTGAGGAAAGTTTATGCGAAAGCGATTTGCAAAGAAATTTGGATGAGATGTGAAGAGTATTACTAAGAATGAAGTCAACGGTTCTAGCCCAGTTAAAGAGAAGATTCACATGGTGTATGGAAAAACTTTGGCATTAGGTGTAGAAAGAAAAGCTTCTTTATTGATAAATTATTATAATATTAGCAAAAAAAAAAACCAATAAAACAGGTAATCATACATGTTGTGTACTTGAATCATTTCGTGTTTGCAATATGAGACTTGGATATAATAATAATAATAATAATAATAATAATAATAAACTAAATATAAATGTGAAAATAAAAAAAAAAACTTTGAATTTATAAGAAAATAAGAAAAATAATGAATTATTATAAAGAAAATGTTTTTTTTCTTTTAAATTTAAACAAATAATTTAAATAAATAATAATAATAAAAAACTAATGAGCTTTAATTTTGTAAATTTTGAAATTAAAAAATAAATTTATTAATGAAACTGATATCCATTTATTACTATGTTTATTGTAATTATTATATTAAAATATTATGTGAAATTTTATAAGCTAGAAAAACTTATAAAATGACATGTGGAAAAAAAAATTCAAAATAACCAAAAAATGACATTCGAGAGTGTGACAAGAGGCAAAAAAACCTTCATTTATTAGAAAGGATTTATTTATCCGTGCAAATAAATACGTATTTTTCCAAAAGATCAAACTAAAATCGTTATTATTCCATTTTACATTTTACATAAAAATATATTTATTTTTTTTTATTTAAACCTTTAAGTGTCGGATATCATTTTACTTTTATTCATATTTGATTGATTACAGCTTAAAATGATAAACTTCTTTTTTTTCTTCATATTTGTAGATTTCTTAGATATTGATTCATATATAATATATTCTTTTAGATCTGATTATATATATATATATATATATATATATATATATATATATATATATATATATATATATATATATATATATATATATATATATATATATATATATATATATATATATATATATATTGTATTATATTATAGTATTTCTCAGATCTATTTCACATATAATAATGAATTGTATTATTGTTCGGATCCATACGTAGTATATTATAATTTTTTTAAATTAAATATTCATAATTTTTCTTTCTTTTTTGTTTTATGTCAAAATTACTTAAAGTCAAAGGTTCATTTTCTTGATGGTTTTTTTTAATCTTCAACACCACTGTGGTTCCATACAAATGGATAATGGGGTAAGAAAAAGACAAGAGACTGCTTTTATAGAAGACCTCCAATAATAATAATAATAATAATAATAATAATAAATAGATAAATTATGCATAACCCACCTCTACATACATACATCATTCCAGAAATCAACCGTAGCATGAATAATACCTTTCAAAAGATATAGAATGCAAGAAGTAGCAATGTACTCACATTCATTTGTGTATTACAACATCCCACTTTATTTCTCTCTAATACAATCATTATAAGGCAAAAATCATGAACCTTACACCTTTAGTTTATGATTTGCCATAGCTAATTGATTTTGGAGCACATATATTTGCTCCCTTTGAACGTAACACAGTGCAAATGAAAAGGGAATGCTAACATATTTTAACAGAAAGATGGGAGAATAAAGACTCAACTTCGATTTCATGCTCAAACTAACACTTTCTGTATCAGTTCTTCCAGTCCTTTCTTTGAATAATATAATTCAACACAACACGATAACACACAATATACATTAAGATGCTAAACTCTTTAAATAATCAAGTCATATTCATATAATAGCCCAACAATACAGAATTCAATATCAAAACATCAAGAGATTTGAAGAACACTGTACTATGAATTCTTCAAGAAACACCCGAGTCAAGACATAAAACAAGACTCCAAGCAAAACAGATACAGGAAGAGCAGGCAAAGCTTTTTGATACAAAGCAAGAAGAATAAGAGTGATACCAAGACCTGCAATAATGGCAAGATAACACGCATAAACTGTCATGAAATCATACATTGCAGCCCTCCCTACCAACACACTGTAGAAGATGAAGTCCCCTAAACCAAGCTTTATAGCACCCGATGCACCCAATCCAATCCCTTCAAGAACCATGTTCTCACCCAATGGCTCCATCAATGGAGCCCTGAGCTCATCACCCTGACCTTGTTCAACATTGGCTATACTTACCTCATTTTGAGAGCTTTCAATGTGTGATTCGGGGTTAACAGGCTCTCTCCATACTCTTCTTTGAACAATGGTAGTGTTTCCATGATCGATTATTGGTCTAGCTTCATAAACGAGAGCAGGGATGTCTTCGTCTCTTGATATAGCGAGCTCGACTAATAACCTCAATGGACCAACGGGTAACAAAACAGCAGCAAGATCGTATAAAGCCATGGCAACCAAAAGGACCCAAGTGGTCCATTCAGGGAGCATTGTAAACCAATAAGCAGTCAAAACCCCAATAATCACCATGTAGGATTGAGTCAGAAAGATGGGGATTTTCGACATGAAAACCGCGAGAACGCCAACGATTGTGAAGTTGAATAATAACAAGACGTAAGTGAAACAATCAATGGCGAAATTGAAAACTTGGATTAAGAAAAGGGCAATTTCACCACCCATGAACCCTAACACCAGGAAAGCGGAGAAACCCATGTAATATTTTAAGAAGCCTGTGCACCTGAAGTAGAAAAGGAGTACCAGTAGGAAAGTGACGAGAGTAACGACAGTGACGAATACGAGGGAGTTTAAGAGGGCGCCTTTGAATTTGTCCCATTCTGTATCAGATGTGGTTTCGTCGTAAGCTATGGTGGCTATGGTGGTGAATGAAGGAGAGCTTGATGAGTCGGCATCCAATATAGAGACTAAGATGACCACTAAGAACATGCAGATTGAAACTGGGGTTATGATTCTGATGATTTCTTCGCCTAGAGAATGAAGAATGCCTTTGGGCCTTTGAGATTGGTCCATAATCTGATTTGGGTCTCAGTAGAAACAGAGCTTTTGAGGGTTCCAAATAGGAAATCTGATGAAAACTGAATCAGAATGGGGATAAAGTTACATGGGTGTTTGTGAGATTGGGGGAGACTCTAGAGTCGAGACTCCAGAGAGACCTGAAATGCTCGATTTTTCCTTTACCTGATTGAAACTGAATCCCTCATTTCTTTGGTGGTCGTAATATTAAGTGGGTGGTTTACGGGTTCAAATACGGGTCTGATCGATTTTTATTTGGTTGTAATGTAAAGTGATAAAAACACTTACGACAATTAGACAACCTCAATTTAGAGCCACTTAAACTAAGGATGAGTATATGGACCAGGGAACCGGCCGAAATTGGTACCAGAACCGAAAAATGATGGAACCGGGCCGGGACGGATACTCTATTATTGTCGATTTTTGAAACCGGAAACCGGTCATTGGAACCGGCCCAAAATCAAGAACCGAACCAGACCAAAAATAACCCATGTCTGTTGGACTTCTAATGGTTCTTGGAGGCCTCAAAAAAACGATAAATATAAAGAGGAGGATGTGTGAGAATGTGAGGTAAAAATGCATGGAAACGAGACCTCGTTTTTACATGTTACGTGTCTCTTTCTTCGCTCAAAAAAGGGTACAAGTTTTGGATATTTATCATTTAAATGTAATTGATGCGCCACTTTTCTAACATTTAATGTCATATTCATACCCCCCCCTTTTCTACCATTTAAAATCCATTTAAAGGTGTTCTAGAATGCTATTTACAAGTCATTTTAGTCAGACTCAAATTTAGATACATCAAAAACTTCACCCAATCTCCAAAACTTTACAGTTTACTTTAATTACATTAACATAAAACACTTATATCTATATCCAAATAGGATAATATCACTAATTACATGTTATACACAACTTGACAATAATTACATGTTATACACAACTTGACAGTAATAACGTTTTTCTCAAAACACATTGCTATTTCTCGAGCACCGGTTTCAACATCGAAGACCCGACAAAAATCGAAACCGGAATCGGTGGTCCGATTCGGTTCGGTTCTAAATTTCAACCAACTTCGGTTTCCTTACGTTGGGCGTACGTGGCCTTGACCAAAACCATAATATTTAGGGTTTGCATCCTATTTAAGCCTCATTATAGCCTCAAAACCCTTTCATTCATCAACCCCAATCCTCCAACTCGACCCTAGCTAACCCTGATCTCTTGAGTGAAGCAATCTTGACCCTGAGTGTACATTTTGGTGTTCTTAAATGAGGAAGAAGGAAGAGGAAACCATCTTAGAAGAGTGAAGCACTTTGGATCTAGAATCGAATCATCATTTGATGTCATTTGAAGGTAAAAAGCTTTAAACTTGATGAAGTTATGCTTAGATCTAGTTTATCCATGGGTTGTTGTTCATTTTGGTTCCATAAGTTTGGTATTATGAGTATGCGTTACTCTAATTTATATAAGCTATATTTTCAGATGTTTTGGAGTGTTTAGAAGCATAAAAAGGTAATCTTGGACCTTAGTTTCCTTCCATGCATGAGCTAGGATGTCTTAATGAGTTAAGAAGTTAGGGTTTTTGGTATTGAGCACTTAATAGCCATGCAAGACCATAAAGTTGGAAACTTTATGGTTTAGGACATCATTTGAGGACTAGATCTAGAATTTGGACAAAAGAGATTAAGGGATTAAGCACTTAATAGGAGGAAATGATGGTTGAAACCTATGTTGGGTGTACGTTATGGTACGCGGGGAGTACAAGGTCAACAACCCATTTCTGGTCAAGGCCTGAGTACGTTGGCCGTACTCAGCTGAGTTGAATCAGTTGAATTTTTTACTTTGACCAAGTTTGACCTAAGGGTATTTTGGGTTGTAGTAGAGATTTGTCACTATCTAATGTATAGGTGACTGGTAGAGCAGATATTCGAAGCAGTGACCTATTCGACTATTTGTTTAGATTGAGAGGCGAGTTTTTCCTCCCTGTACTTGTGGGTCGAAGGCACCAATGTCGACCCACCAGGTTATGTATCATGGTATATAGGATGTTGTTATGTTGTAGTGAACTATTAGATCTATGTCCTGGTATATAGGATGTTGTTATGTTGTAGTGATTTGTAGGTCTGCATGTTTGTATGATGACAGGTTATGTGATTATTTGTTGATGTAGAAGGGGCATGTGATCGTGTACGCCTCGAGGCAGTTGAAGCCACAATAGGCGAATTACCCCACTCATGACCTGGAAATGGGGGCGATGGTGTTTGCCCTCAAAATCTATAGGCATTACTTGTACGGAGTTCGGTGCACCATCTTTACCGATCACAAAAGTCTGAAGTATTTGATGGATCATCAAAACCTTAACATCGACAGAAGATATGGTTGGACATCCTGAAGGACTACGATTGAGAGATTTTGTACCATCCAGGGAAGGCCAACGTGGTGGCCGATGCTTTGAGCCGCAAGGCGGCGGGTTCTCCGATCGTGGACGTTTGTTTGAGGATGACGGTGGTCTCTCCATTGTTAGATATGATCAAGAAGGCTTAAGTAGAGGGTTTGAAGAAATAAAACTGGAAGATAGAGCAGATTCGAGGTCAGTTTCCCTTGTTTATATGGGATGGTTGGGGACTCTTGACACAGTGTGGTCGGGTGTGGTTATCGGTATCTGGGGGAGTGAGACATAAGATATTGGAAGAGGCACACAAATCCAAGTTCTCTATACATCCGGGGGCTACGAAGATGTATAGAGATCTGAGGTTGAGTTACTGGTGGCCCTGCATGAAGCGGTAGATCGCCTGCTTTGTGGAGCGGTGCTTGACATGCAGGAAGGTCAAGGCCAAACATCAGCAGCCGCATGGCAAAGTTCAACCGCTACCTATTTCCATGTGGAAATGGGAAGAGGGCACCATGGACTTCATCATGAAGTTACCAAGGACAACGAGGGGTGTGGATTCCATTTGGGTCATTGTGAAAAGGTTGACGAAGAGTTCTTACTTTATTCCGATCGTCGAGAGTATCTCTGCTGAAAAATTAGCAGATATTTATGTGCGAGAGGTGGTGGTTAGGCATGGGGTGCCAGTGTCGGTGGTCTCTGACCAGGATGTCTGATTTACATTCAGATTTTGGAGGAAGTTCCATGAGGAACTTGGCACACAATTACACTTCAGCACTGCATACCACCCCCAGACAGATGGCCAGAATGAGCGGACGATCCAAACACTCGAGGATATGCTGCAAACATGCGTTTTGGATTTCGGAGGGAGTTGGGATACATACCTCCCACTAGCAGAGTTTTCATATAACAATAGTTATCATGCCAATATCGACCGACCCCCGTTTAAGATGATGTATGGTCGGAGGTGTAGGACCCCATTTTATTGGGGTAAAGTTGGGCACCGAGTCATGGGAAGCATCGAGGTGGTGCTTAAGACTACCGAGTTGATCCAGCAAGTGCGCGATAGGTTGCGGGTAGCGCAGAGCCGTCAGAAGAGCTATGTTGACCGGCATCGCTCGGATCTTGAGTTCTAGGTGGGAGACTTCGTCTTACTGAAAGTGTTACCATGGAAGGGTATCATTTGGTTTCGGAAGGGGGTAAGTTAGGGCCCCGATATATTGGACCATTTAAGATTACTACTCGGGTGGGCAGGGTGGCTTACCGTTTGGATCTGTAGGACGAACTTAGCCAGATTCATAACACCTTCCATGTGTCATAGCTTCGAAAGTGTGTCACAGACGAGGCTGCGGTTATTTCTTTTGATGAAATTCAGGTGGGTGAGAGCATGAACTACATTGAGAGGCTTGTTGCGGTCTTGAATAGGAAAACCAAGGTTCTTCGTAACAAAGAAGTGAAGCTAGGGAAGGTGCAATAGCATCACCGGAAGGGCTCAGAATGGACATGGGAGCCAGAAGATGAGATGCAGGAGCGTTACTCGGATTTCTTCGCATCCACAGACTTCGAGGACAAAGGCTAGTTCAAGTGGGGGAGATTTGTAACGCTTGTTTCAGGTATCATTTATTTCTCAACTTTTTTAAGGTTTTAGACTAGAACTCGAGGAGCTTGGGAACTCCAACTCGTCGTGTAAGGATCATTTTGGACACAGGATTAAGGGTTTACTCGACGAGATGGAAGGCCCCAACTCGACGAGTAGACGCTAGAAAGGAAAACCCTAATTTTCAGGGCGTGTACCCTATTTAAAGGCCTTAAGCCTCATTAGTAGCCTCCCTTATCGCCCTCAACGTCCAGATAAACCCTAGTTCACCCATTTCCTCTCATTGTGTGTGTGTGAGTGAGCTTGGAGAGTGACTTTTAGTGCTCTTTTGAAAGGAACTAGAAGCTTGAAAAGGTTAGATTGAGTACAAGGCAGTAGATCCGGCATTTCCTCCAGTGTTGCAGCTACATCGAGGTATAAAGTCGAAACCTTGGCCTTTTATTACTTAGATCTTCTTCTATGAAAGTTTTGTTGGATTTAGTGTCTAAGTCCATAACTATAACTGGGATGTACTTGACCCGATTGTAGCATGGTCCTTTTGGGTTGCCTTCACCAGTGCAATTTGATTGGATGGACTTTTGAGAATAAGGTTATTTATGATTTATTAATATATTACAAGTATAATATATTAATATGAAATCATATTATTTAATTAGTATTGATCAAAAATTAATTTGGAATTAATTTTGTGATCAAAAGAGACTAATTAAATATATGGGGATTGATTATGTAAATCAATGATTCTTATAGTGTGGGCCAATGATCTATGGTTGTTTAGATGGGCTAAACCAATGAGATAATCCATGGATAGTCCATGGAGGTTAAACCCATGGAGCATAAGAATGTGAAAGGTCATGGAGCATTAGGGTTTGCATGAATGTAACCCTAGCTTAGCAACACTATAAGCATACCCCTAGTCCCAAAATCGGCATCCCATTCTTTCTAAGAGAGTGAAGCTGATTTTATGCTAAGTAACCTATTCTCTCAAGCCTCATCTTGCATATTGGTGTTTGTGAACCATTGAGGCATCACACTTGGGGTGCTCAAGTTTTTAAATGTCAAGAACTACAAGTCCTTCTAAGAGGTAAGTTATCTAACTAGTTGTATTGTTCAATTATATGCTAGTTAGGGAGAATTTATTGGAAAAATTGAAAACGCATGTATAATTAGAGAAAACATAGATCCAAAGCATTTAGGGTTGCATGTGCACCATAAGAGTGTTATGGTGCTCAAAACCCAACAGTGGTATCAGAGCCTAAGATTATTTTCTATTATATTTGATGCTTGCTAATTATTCAAAAGCTAAAAAGTCGATTTTCTGGTCTCTGACTAGTGAACTCGCCGAGTCCAAGTGGGAGACTATTGGATTAGGTGTCTAAGCCTATAACTATATTTAGTATGTACTTGACCCAGTTGTAGCATGGTCCTTTTTGGTTGCCTTCACCAAAGCAACTTGACTGGATGAATTATAAAGAAAGAGGATAAATGTAGTTTATTAATGTATTATATGAATAATATATTAAAAGAGAAATCATATTGTTTAATTAATATTGGTCAAAATTTAATTAAGATTTAATTTTATGATCAAAAGATATTAATTAAACATAAGGGACTGATATTGTAATTATTGGATAGTTGCAAAGTAGGCTGAGGAAACCCTAAAGATAAGGGGACGAATTCTTATGGATAAGGCCTTAAGAATTCGTCCAAGGAAGGGATTCCAAAAGGATCTTATGGGCTGCTTAGAGCCTAAGCAACCGGATAAGTGTTTGACTGAAACCCTAACTCCTCACCTATATAAAGGGACCCTAGGCATCATATTTTCGGCTGCCCTAAGCCTAGAAGGATTGCTAGAGCCGAAAATCACCTCCCTCCTCTCTATCTTACATTCTTCCAATTGCCTTGGTGTTTGTGATCGATTAAAGGTATTACATTTGTGATACTAAACTCTCAAGTCAAGGATCTTCAAGCTTCAATTGAAAGGTAATCATCTAAACTTGTTTTAGTTCTTAATTTCGATTTTGTATGCTAGATCTAGGGTTTACAAGCTTTGGATGATTTGCATGTACAATTAGAGAAACCTAGATCCAAAGCTTTAGGGTTTGCATGTGCACCATAGGATTGTTGTAATGCTCAAAACTCATCAGTGGTATCAGAGCCTAGGCTATTTTCTATTGTATTTAATGCATTGTTTGATCATTCATTGCTTGTAAAATCGAAAATTTTGCCCTCTCACAGCTTAACTCGTCGAGTCCCCAGATGAACTCGACGAGTCAGATGAACTCGGTGAATCCAGTTAGTGACTCAGCGAGTCAAAGTGTCAGGGAGCAAAACTTTCGGGATTTTGGCCTAATTTTGATTGGGATAATTACCAAAAACGTTTTTTATTAATAAAATCTGATTTTTATTGTATAGATATGATTCTCCTTATCAAAATAGAAGATAATTGCAAATTAATTAGATAATTATTGTCTTATATTATAATCTTTAATTATTTGAATTATTTGGTTGCATTATTTTGCCATGTAATTGGATTAGGTCAAATTTAGATAATCACTAATTAATTGTTTAATTAAATTATTTGTAATTTGATCTAGTTAGTTTTGAAAAGTTTCAAAACTTGCCCTTAAGTTTCGGAATTTAAATTTTTTGATTAAAAAGTTTAATTTTGAAATATTTAAATTCTAAACCCTAGAATTTTACAAGTTTAAAATTCAACCATTATACTATTAAAATATTATAAGATTAATAATATATATATATATATATATATATATATATATATATATATATATATATATATATATATATAAGATTAAGCTAGTCTTACCGTTAGTAGGCCCTATTCACGAAGTCGATTTATAAGGGGGGTATAAGGTTCCTGCCTATAAAATGGCAGTTTAATGGGTGTCCACTCTCACCCACTGTTTCCTTGATTGGTGGAGGGTCGTTAGCCGAATGGGTAGGATAAGGAAACTAATTCCTCATTAAAAGTATAATGAATATATAAAGTAACTAAATGTTTTTTATAAAATTCCTAATCTTATTTAATTTAGGAAAAATATGAAATGATGCTATTCCATGAAATTACACTTTGTACCCTTGCCAAGTCGTTAGTGGAGCATGTGTGGATAACCGACACACTAATATGGACTAGCAATGGTGGCAAAGGGTGACTCGATGTTTATCATAGATCAATGGAGCGTGTGTGGTTAAGCGGCATATTGATTAGGTGGTAAATGACATTGAGAGTACCAAGTAATTTGCATGGTTATTCACACCTTGTTTATGATCATCGGTATCCCAGTCACAAACTTGAAGGGCATATCAAGATTTTAAACATGTCATTGAAAAGTTCAATGAATCTCAAAAGATCTAGGAGTTTCAATACATTTAAAACTTAATTTCTTTTTCGTTTTTTCTTGATGGAAATTGGTGAATTGTCATTCACTTACCTTCAATTATTTGCAGTTTGGATTACGACATCCCTCTTCTAAATTGTAAATAATGTTGTTGGATCCTAACGCTAGTTTCTCATTTTGGGTGTTTAATTGGAGATTCTTATCTAATCAAACTTTGTCTCTTTTCTATTTCAGATGTCTACTTCGAACAACAACGCTTCAGGCTCGACCCTTTCCGACTCATTCTCACTCATGAACTTGTGTGGGAGGGTGATTTTCGATGGGACCGATTTCAATGATTGGATACGCAACATCTGCATGGTCATCCGCTACGAGGACAAGGAATATGTTCTCAATAAAGAGCTGAAAGAGGTAAATGACAACACTGCTACTCCCGAAGAAATCGCTTTTTTCGAGGCTCATGAGTGAGATGCTGCGAAAGTCCATTGCATCATGCTTGCGACCATGACCACCGAACTCTAAAAGTCCTACGAGGACTACTACCCCTACGAGATACATCAAGATTTGATGGATATGTACCATCAAATCGCGATGCAGGAAAGGTACGAGATCATCGTTGTGATGATCACTACCAAAATAAAGGATAGAGAGACCGTCACGGCCCATTTACAGAAAATGCAGAGATATGTGGACCGCTTTGTGACATCCGGGAATTTAGGGCTAAATTTGTAAACGGTCAGTTCACCGTGAACCTTTTGTACCTCGACAGATTGAATATTAATGCATATTTTAGTAGAAATATAATGTCATTTTAAAGACAATAAGATATGAAATTGTATCTTATCTCCAATTATGGAAAATGTCGAACAAATTTCAAAGCGCAAATTGTAACATTAGTTAATGACTGAAAAACTGAAATTTTGGTATTAAGCGTCTTTAAACTATATTGACCGTCGAAAACGGAGTTCGTATGCAAAATATATGACCGTTTAAAAACGGGGTTCGTATGCAAAATATATGACCGTTTAAAAAAAAAATCAAACCAATATAACACTAACTTTATCTGATTTCATAAACTATATTGATCAGTTGAGGCACTTGCGCACATCAGATGAAAATTCCGTGTTTGGACTCATACTAAAGTCTAATATATACAATGCTATAGTTAAAATATTTTTAACAAAATATTTACAAACTCGAAAAAATAAATAAATAAATTTGTTCGGGTTTCGGATCCGTTGAACTTCAAACTATTATTCGCCAAGTACCCCTTAATTTGTATAAAAGAATAAAAAAAATAATACTTAAATAAACATAACAAACATGAATAAATAAAATAAAAGTAATAATACGCATGTTTATTTAAATAAATTTATTTCACGAAAACATATTAGTCTAGGGGCAGATTTGTAATTTCCTGAAACTAATTTGATGACAATATATGAGATTAGATGGGATTGGTTAGAGTGACAAATTAAAAGGACCATTTATGCCGAAACTGGGAAGATTGGGTCTTCTTCCTCACTGCATACGACTGCATTATGCAGTATATGACTTAATCATTTTTCCTCCATTGATAACTGATGTACAAACAAATCTTAGAAAGCCAATTTGTCTTACCCCTCAAATGTATCCCTTTAACTTATATGATAAATCTCTTTCCATTCTTTATCTTAAAAGCTCAAATCGTTGGTGAGATAGGAACCCCGATTTGAAGTTCCACCATATCCCCACCATAAAAACAGCATTGCACCACCGTGAGCCGCCTACTGCCGCTACTCTTAGGCAACCTCCTCTTGATCAGAAATCATCCCAACACCACCCCATTGTAGTCCGCCTCTTACAACCTCTCCCTCTCGCCGGAATCCGCTCGAAACAGAGGAGAAAACGGGCAAACTCGTCGACTACAATCGACTGCTACCCATCGCTGACGCCCACTTCATCACTCACCGTTGTTGCTGCTGTCGGAATTCCACCCCTCCGACCATCTGCCACCCTCTTCGTCCCTCTCTCGTCAATCTCGCCGGACGAAACCCAAGGGCGGAGCATGGGAGCTTCCGCTGTGTGCCACCCAACACCACTCCCTGCCATCCTTCCTTTAGGGTTGCTGCCACCATGAAAACTCCGATTAGCAATCACATTCCACCACTATGAATAAATCGACCACCACCTTATACCCCCTCCTCTCAATTGAAGATCACCACCAAACACCACTCCCATTTGTTTTCTCCGCTGATTTGGACCAGAACCCAACCTAAAACCAGGCGGGAAGAGGCCCACGGAGCTCTGCCACTCACCTACATCCCCGCTCACTGCCACCGTCGCCATCCTTCGACGCCATCTCTGCCGGGATGCCTCCGGTAAGTCATCCCCATCCTTGCCATTTCGTTCCCATGACCCACTGTCGAGCATACAGCCGAGAACTAAGAGACCCAACGAGCGGGTCTCGTTCCAGTTCATGTACCTGTAGCGAGAGAAAGAAGACGACACTGTGTAAACTTTTATTCAGTTCGTTTAAAATAGACCCTGAAGATGTATCAAGTTACCAATCAGACCCCCGTCTTCCAAACTTGAATTCAAAATAAACAGAATGGCCCCTCCCATGTAATTTCCTTACAAACCGAATCCAAACTCCTAAACTGTCATTAAAATAACCAGGAACAGCCCCTTTCCTCGAAATTTTTTTAGCAAGAAACTGTAACTTAGGCTGAGAATATGCACTTTCAGCCCTGTTTTTGAAATAATTTACGAGATCAGTCCCTTGTTGAAAACTTTTAGCAAGATTAAACCCTAGAATTTAATTGTTTTAATAAAAATCACTCCATACCTAATAATTAATATGAAAACTACCCTCTTGGTTATTAGTTAAAATTAAATAGAACCGGTGATTCATTTTAAGAGCATGGAACGTCACAAAACGACATTCGCAACAAATTTCACCCTCGAGACTCATTCACGCTTCAAGGGTGAGTGTTACGGCCCCTTTTTATGTTTTAATATTTGGGGGGGGGGGGGGGGGGGGGGGAATACATGTGAAATATATATTTAAATATATTTTTCGGTTATGAAATGTGTTTATAATCATGCAGAATATATATATCGGTTATGGAATACGCATATAAAACATATATCTAGTTTTAATACTTAATATTGTCAAAATAATATATTATAAACCGATTTCTTTACGATATACATACGTTTAAAAATATTATTAGTCATGCGCATAATTTATTTCACTTACATCGGGCATGTACAAACATATTTATCAATTATATATGTACAATTTATAACAATTATATCTTGGAAATCATTCATGCATGTGAAGAAACATTTTATCTATTTAAACGACTGACATACATTTTTACGGATTTATCGAACTTATTCAGCTTTTATTGTGAAACTTTACCGTATAACCTAGTTAATGGCCTCTATAGTGAGACAGTATTCATTACCTAAGTTTAAACACTTAGTATTCCCATTTAACTATAACCGTTAATCCTCGGAGCGAGATACGTATGTATAGATCTATATGGGTTGACACCCCCACCTGCGGTTGCTAGCTACAACCTCGACTGATCAATCGAAGCAAGTGCATATTTATCTTTAGTATAACTACGACGTCTAATGAAGCGTCGTGCAGGGATTATAACTGGTCACATAGCTCGGTTATAGGACTCACTATAGGCATTAACCAGACTCTTTAACTAGAAACCACGGATTCGGTTTCTCTGTGTATCAAGCATTTTAAGTATGGACTTACTTATGGTATAACTCTTTATCAAGCATTTTAAGTATGGATTTACTTATAGTTTAACTCTTTATCAAGCATTTTAAGTATGGGTTTACTTATGGTTTAACTCTTTATCAAGCATTTTAAGTATGGATTTACTTATGGTATAACTCTTTATCAAACATTTTAAGTATGAATTTACTTATGGTATAACTCTTTATCAAACATTTTAAGTACGGATTTACTTATGGTTTAACTCTTTATCAAGTATTTAGTATGGATTACTTATGGTTTATCTATTTATCAAACATTTTAAGTATGGAATTACTCATGGTTTATCTTTTTAACAAACATTTCAATCACGAAGTTACTTATGATATCTTTGTTTATCAAACATGGTTTTAAACACTAAAGAAATACTTTCTAGACTCATAAAGTATCATTACTGCGGTTAGCAGAAAACCTGTAACTCTCACCAACCTTGTGTTGACCCTCAAATCACATGTATTCTCAGGAGATTAGTGAACCAACCTTTGACATAAGATTTGTTCATGGATTTTCGGGCAATCTAGTCTCATTTAGTTTTGCTATGTCGGCCTACTTGTTAAGGCGAATTTATGAACCTATTAATATATGTATGAACCTTGTATTCGAACTTCAAACTTGAATGTAACTGCTATGTTGTTATTGTTGTAACTTGAGATGTATATTCAATTTGGTGGTACCTCTCCATCAAGTCTTGATGCATTTCATACGGATACATGTCCTCATAGGACTTTTGGAATTCTTGGTTCATAGTGGCTATCATGATGCAATGAACTTTCGTTGCATCACATTCGTGTGTCTCAAAGACAGCCATCTCTTCGGGAGTAGCGATTTCCGGGTTGACCTTCTCGAGCTTTTCGTCGAGGACATACTCTTTGTCCTCGTAGCGAGAAATGGTGAGAATGTATCTTATCCATTCGCTAAAGTTTGTACCATCGAAGGTCACCTTTTGGCAAAGACTCATTAGCATGAATGAGTTAGCAGCAGCGTTGTTTGCGTTCGACATCTACAAATAGAAAGGACAAAGTTTGATTAGAATTGGATTCCTAATTAAACACCCAAAATGAAAAATTAGGGCTAGGACCCAACAGCATTATTTACATATTAGAAAAGGGATGTCGTAATCCAATCATGCAAATAATTTGGAGGTAAGTGAATGACGATTCACTAATTCTTCACCATGAAAACATAACCTTAAGTTTTATTGAGAATTCCTAGATTTTAGAGATTCATCGAAACTTTCAATTGCATGTTTAAATCTCGATATGCCCCTTTAGTTTGTGACTGGGATACCGAGGATCACAAAGCGGGTGTGAATTACCATGCAAATCTACATGGTGCCTTCATTGTTACAATCATCTATTCGATGTGCCGGTAAACCACACACGCTCCATCGAACTATGATAAACAATGAATCACCCTTTGCCACCTTTTCTTAGAACCAATTAGTGTGCCGGTAAACCACACACGCCCCACTAACTTCTTAGCAAGGGTGCAAAGTGCAATTTCATGGGATTGCATCAATTCACTTTTCCTAAAGTAACTAAGATTGGGAATTTTATAAAATAGTTTAGTTACTTTATATGTTCATTATACTTATTAATGAGGAGAGAGAGTTGCCCTATCCTACCCGTTCGGCTAACGACCCTCCACCGGTCAAGCAAGCGGTGGGTGTGAGTGTACACCCATTAAGCGTCATTTTATAGGCAACAACCTTATACCCACCTTATAGATCGGCTTCGTGAATGAGGCCTACTAACGGTAAGATTAACATTTTAATTTTACTTTTATATATATATATATATATATATATATATATATATATATATATATATATATATATATATATATATATTAAGCTTTTAATAATATAATAGTATAGGGTTGAATTTTAAACTTGTAAAACTCTAGGGGTTGAAATTTAAATTCTTCTAGATTAAACTATTAATCACAAAATTCAAATTTCAAAACTTCAGGATAGAAATTGAACGTTTCAAAACAATAGGGATCAAATAACAAATAATTCAAATTAAACAATTAATTTCATAATTATCTATATTTGACCTAATTGAATTTTTAATCATTAGATAATTACCAAATAATCTTAAATAGTCCAATATTTATCATATAAATAATCAATATTTAAAAGATTTGAAATTATCTATATTTATGTCAAGGATAATCATTAAATTAAGTTAAAATTCGGATTTTTACATAATAAAACGATTTAGGTATCAATCCAAGACAAAACAGCAACAAAATCCCGAATTATCCTCTGTCTGACGCTCGGACTCGCCGAGTCAAGCTTTGCACTCGCCGAGTAGGGCCAACTCGCCGAGTCCAAACACTGACTCGCCGAGTTGGGTCGACAAAGGGCAAGAAAAAATGATTTTCAGCAAGCAAAACAGTTAAGCATCATATTCAATTGAAACCAATCATGTCTCTGATACCACTGATGGGTTTTGGACATAAGAACTTTCCATATGTGCACATACAACCCTATAGCTTGGATCTAGGTTTCACTAATTGAACATGCAACATATCCAAGACTTTCATGGCTAGATCTAATGTAAACAAACAATCAAAACATATGAAAATAGATCAAGAATAATACCTTGAGTTACTTGCTTGAAAACCTTCTTCTTCTTGGAGCTTAGAGTCACAAATGTCACTCCTCTAATGGCTTACAAACACCAACTAGCAAGAAGATGAGTTGAGAGAGATGAGGAAGAGGGAAATCGGCTCTTGGGTTACTCCAATAGCAAGGCTGGCCGATTTCCTCAACCCTATGGGTTTATTTATACTGTGAGCTCCTAGTGTTTCACCCTAAAACCCTAATTGGATAACTTAGCCTCGAAGCAATCCAAATCCTCTTCTAGATAAGGCCTTGGACGATTTCTAGCTGATCCACATCCCTAAAATCGTCCAACCCATATCCATAAGGGTTATCAGCTCAAAATACAACTTTCACACATCTGACAGTTTATACCCCTTTATTCAATTAATCTCTTTAAGTCACCAAATTAATTCCTAATTAATTTATGACTTATATTAATCAAATAATATTATTATTCTTTTAACATATTATTCTTATAATACATTAATAATAATATCTCTCCTCTTTAAATCACCCTATCAAGTTGCTATGGTGAAGGCAACCCAAAAGGACCATGCACAATCGGGTCGAGTACTTACTAAATATAGTTACAGCCTTAGACATTAATCCAACACCCATCACACGCTACCCTACTTCTCCCCAGCAAATAGGGGTCCGACACCTCCTCCCATACAACAGCTCAAAGGGCGGCATGCCAATGCTCGAATGATGGCTATTGTTGTAAGAAAACTCTGCCAAGGAAAATACGTGTCCTAACTCCCACCGAAATCCTACACACATGCTCGGAGCATGTCCTCGAGCGTCTGAATCGTCCGCTCACTCTGCCCGTCAGTCTGTGGGTGGTATGCGGTACTAAAACGCAGTTTCGTACCCAATTCCTCATGAAACTTCTTCCAGAATCTGGAACTGAAACATACATCTCGATCTGAGACAATCAAGATCGGCACTCCATGCTACGATACCACCTCTCTCACGTACATCTCTGCCAACCTCTCCGCGGAAGAGCTCTCACTGATGGGCAGGAAGTGAGCACTCTTTGTCAACCTGTCCACAATCACCTAAATTGCATCGACACCCCTCGCGGTCCTTGGCAATTTGGTGATGAAGTCCATGGTAATCTGTTCCCATTTCCACTCGGGAATCTCTAATGGCTGCAGCTTACCATGTGGATGCTGGTGCTCGTCCTTAACCCTGCGACAGGTCAAGCATCTCTCTACAAACCATGCGACATCTCTCTTCATACAGGGCCACCAATATTCCTTTTTCAGGTCCAAATACATCGTAGTGGCCCCAGGATGGATCGAGAATTTCGATCGATGAGCCTCTTCCATCAAAATGGTACGCGTTTCGCCCATAGACGGTACCCATATCCGACCCTGGAATGTCATAAGCCCCCGGCTTTCGGTAACGAATTCTGATACCAACCCAACAACTCGCTCTCTCTTCTGGTTTTCTGGCCTCACAGCCTCAGCCTGGGCCCCACGAATAGCATCCAACACTGGGGTCATCACTGTTAATCTCAAACAAACATCTCGCATTGGGGCGCCCTTCGCCCTACGGCTCAGTGCATCGGCTACAACATTAGCCTTGCCCGGGTGGTATAGGATCTCACAATCATAATCCTTGACCACGTCCAACCACCTCCTCTGGCGCATATTCAAGTTGGGCTGGTCCATCAAATACTTCAAGCTCTTGTGGTCCGTGTATATTGTACACCGAACCCCATACATATAATATCGCCAGATCTTGAGGGCGAACACTACCGCTCCCAGTTCCAAATCATGAGTGGGATACCTCGACTCGTGAGGCTTAAGTTGCCTCGATGCATATGCTATCACATTCCCCCTCTGCATAAGCACCGTTCCCAACCCGGATATCGATGCATCACAATATACCACAAAATCCTCTATCCCTTCCGGAAAGGCTAACACTGGGGTGTCGCATAATTTCTGGCGAAGTGTCTCGAACGAGACCTGCTGCTCTGGACCCCAAGAAAATGCAACACCCTTTTGGGTCAACTTGGTGAGTGGCATGGCGATCTTGGAGAAATCCTTAATAAATCTCCGATAATAGCCGGCCAAACCCAGAAAGCTCCTGATCTCGGTGGGTGATCTTGGCACCTCCCACCTCATGACCACCTCAATCTTGGCCGGATCGACCAATATCCCATTCTGGTTAACGAGATGCCTCAAAAATTGAACCTCTCGTAGCCAGAACTCACATTTAGAGAACTTGGCATAAAGCCTTTCTGATCTCAGAACTCCGAGGATCTCCTTCAAATGTTCCTCATGCTGCTCTCTAGATCTCGAATACACCAATATGTCATCGATGAACACGATCACTGAGCGATCCAACATCGGTCTGCACACTCTGTTCATGAGATCCATGAACACCGCCGGTGCATTGGTGAGTCCGAAAGGCATCACCACGAACTCGTAATGCCCATAACGAGAACGGAATGCCGTTTTCTGGACGTCCTCCTCCCGCACCCTCACCTGATGATACCCAGACCTCAAATCGATCTTGGAGAACCAAGATGCTCCCTGCAACTGATCGAACAAATCATCGATCCTCAGAAACGGGTAACGGTTCTTGACCGTTAGCTTGTTCAACTCACGTTAATCAATGCACATCCGTTGCGAACCATCCTTCTTCTTCACAAAAAGAATAGGCTCCCCCCAAGGCGAACTGCTCGGCCTGATAAACCCCTTCCCCAGCAGCTCCTGGAGCTACGAGGATAACTCCTGCATCTCCGGAGGCGCGAGGCGATAAGGCGCCTTGGCGATAGGCGCAGCTCTCGGAACCAATTCAATACCGAACTCTACTTGCCTCTCCAGAGGCACATCCGACAACTCCTCTGGAAACACATCCGAAAACTCACGCACTATCGGGGCCTCATCCACTGACTTCGGTCTCTCTGAATCAACCCTCGCATCCATCACATATGCCAGAAAGCCCTTACAGCCCTGTTGTAGACTCTGTCTCGCTCTGGCGGCCGAGCAAAATGTTGTCCCCGTACGTGTACCCTCGCCGTACACCGTAGGAACTCCCCCACTAGGGTCTCGAATCATCACCAATTGACGCTCGCAGTCTATCACAACTCCATATTGGCTCAACCAATCCATACCCACTATAACACACACGTCCCCCATCGCGATCGGAACCAGATCTATCAGAAACTCCACACCGAAGATCTCAAGGACACATCCTCGAATCACATTTGAAGCATACACTGCTCGCTCATCAGCTATGGAAACTCGCAGAGGCCGATCCAACGCCTCTCGACGGATACTAATGTGCTGACTAAATGCTACGGAAACAAACGACCGACTCGCACCCGAGTCAAATAATACCAAAGCAGGCACAGAACTCACAAGAAAAGTACTTACGCACATCATCATATAAGCATAAAACTCAACTCAAATAAAAGATGAATAGAGAATAAATACCAGCCACAACATCGGGCGTCGCGCAGACCTCTTCCGCAGTCAACTGAAATGCTCTCCCACGAGCCTTCGGGGCCTTAGCCTTCACCGGCCGAACCTCGGTAGCCCTAGCAGCAGGCGCAGACCCCTGCGTTGACCCCTGAAGAAGCTGAGGGCACTCGGCCTTCCGATGGCTGGTCTGGTTGCAATGAAAGCAAACCGAAAATCCCTTGGGGCAATCCCTCGCGATATCCCCCTCCTTCCCGCACTTGTAGCATACTCCAGCCCTGCACGACCCCTCGTGACTCTTACCGCACTTCCCACAAGTGCGGCCCTTCGCGCCCCCAGATCTCGAATCAGTGGGTCTAGCCCGCTTGGCTGCCGGCTGAGACTGAGCCGGTCGCCGATCCGCCCTCTGTGACTCGGCCTCCTCCCTGGCCTGAGTCTCCAACGCAATCTCCCTCTTCCGGGCATTTGCATGGAGCTCAGCAAATGTCTGGTAAGTCGAGTTCGCCACGAACTCCCGAATATCTCTCCTCAGAACACTTAGATAACGGCTCATACGAGCCTGCTCAGAAGACACCTGCTTAGGGCAAAACATCGCCCTCTCATGAAACTTCCTGGTGATCACTGCCACAGAATCAGTACCCTGCTTGAGGGTCAAGAACTCCTTAATCAACCGTTCCCTCTCCACCGGGGGAACATACTCCTCTCTGAACATAGTGGTGAACCTCTCCTAGGTCACCTCGGAAATCTAAGCCAAAGTGAAGTTCGCCGTCACGAACTTCCACCAATCCTTCGCTCCCAAGCGGAGCTGGTTCAGGGCGAACCGAACCCTCAAGTGCTCTGGACAAGAACACGTATAGAAACATCCCTCGATGTCAGAGATCCATATCATAGCGGAAATCGGGTCCTGCGTCCTGTCGAACTCTGGTGGCTGCGTGTTGCTGAACTCCCGAAACAACAACGAGTCACCTCCCTGAGGTCTGGCAGCAGCCACAGCAGCAGTAGCTGCAACTGCAACAGCCTCAGTCAGCGCTGCATACCGCTCATCAAAAGTCTCAATCAATGTGGTCTTGATTTCCCCAAACATCTCAGGAATCTCAGCCCGGATGGCAGCAACCACCTCCTTGTGAATCAATCGACGGATCTCCTCGTTGCTGACACCACTGCTCTCAGGTGTGTGTCGAGTCCCAACCATGATGCCTCTGAAATACAACAAAAATTATCAGAGACTCGATCGAGCATACTCATACTCGATGACGCAACCCTACTCGTCCTCCGTTGTCCAAAATATTCTTACTTGGAATGCCCACTGATCCGGTGTCTTCAGTAGTACGGGCCCAATACTACTGACCACACCGCATCAACATTCACTCCAAGTCCTCCTTGTTGGATCTTGGATTACAAGTACTCTATTCTCATGAGCTCCTAACTGCTATCTACTCGCTCTCAAAGCATCTCAGCAGCAGAAATCTCCTAGGCTAAGGCATCACAAATCAGGCCACTCTAGTCCTAATATGTATACCTAGCCTACTCTAGCATTCATAACATAACATAACATATCTCATAACACATAATGTAAGGGTACTTTTGGGGATTCACCGTTCGGGCGCTGGCTGATCGTACACACGACTCTGCTCTGTTTGTCTCAAAACTCTTTTTACTCTTTTCAAAAATTTTACTTCATTATCAAAATTTTCCTCAAATCCTCAGTTTGAGTTCAGATACGCCCGAAGATGCATCTGAATCCCTCAAACCAAGGCTCTGATACCAACTTGTAACACCGTAAAAATTTGAACAATTTTTCACTTTTGGAAAAACCATAAAATATCATTCACAATCATTTTAAAAACATTGTATCAACATTGTATCAGTACAAAACCCCAAGATCATAATATATAAACTCCAATGTGCGTGTGTACGAATAATGTTGGCGCCTTCCCGCACTCATCACTAGTACCTGAAACACATAACACAACAACTGTAAGCATAAATGCTTAGTGAGTTCCCCAAAATACCGCATACAACACATATGCCACTCGAGGCTATAATACGACCCTCCGGTCGATGTGTCTCAGTGGGACCCTCCAGTCCCGTAGCTCGTTAGACCCTCTGGTCCGGTCATAGCTCGTTGGGCCCTCCGACCCGGTCTGTATCGTTGGACCCTTCGGTCCGGTCTATAACATCATACAACATACATATAACACATAGCACATAATCTCATACATAACACATAAGACCCTCTGGTCCACATATAATACCACTCTAGGTAACGTATAGTGAGAAGACTCACCTCGGTGTCTCGGTAAGTCTCTGACTCGGCAGAAATGTGATCTAGCCTCCGCCTAATCACATAAAGTAAATACTCTCATAAATACAACTATACTCAACCCTAAAAGTCAACAAAGTCAACGGTCAAACTTTGACCCGACTCGTCGAGTGCACTAGGGCGACTCAGCGAGTCTACACGTGTCCACTGACTCTCTATAACAACGGAAAATTTTAAACAAAATTTTCATTTCTAAAAATGTATTTTCATCCAAAACAAGGCATAAATATCCATCGTATCATGTCATAATACAAATCATATGAATCCCAAGATCATAAATCATCTTATCAGTGTGTACAGATCACGCCGGCGCCTTCCCACGGTCCTCGCTAGTACCTGAAACACATACACAACAACTGTAAGCATAAATGCTTAGTGAGTTCCCCCAAAATACAACTTACGCACATACGCCCTTCCAGGCCCTGACCTTCCGGTCCATGTGTCTCAGGGGACTTCCGTCCCTGCTGGGTAAACCTTTCGGTCCTACCCATGCCAACCCTTCGGTCCACATTACAACGCCTTCCGGCCCATAACATATTCGCCTTCCGGCCCATAACATAATGCCTTCCGGCCCACATTAAACATATCATACATAGCACATATAACAATTAACTTATCACATATAACACATATGTCTCATATCATATCCGACCTTCCGGTCACACAATCAAACCCTTCCAGGTACAGTATAGTGAGAAGACTCACCTCGTAAATATCGATAGCTAGCAAATCCCGAAATCTCTCGTGCTCGATCCTCCGAGCTACAATCTCCCTATAACATCATACATCTCTTATTAACACTTTTTATCTCTAAGGTTGACTATCCCTAAGAAGTCAACACATGTCAACTCTGGTCAACGGTCAACGGTCAACTTTGACCGGACTCGGCGAGTGCACAAGGGCAACTCGGCGAGTCTAGACGTTTTCACCAACACTCTAGGATTCCCTTCTTACACGTCGAGTACTCCCCCTGACTCGACGAGTTCCACCTGGAAGAATCGCGGGGCTACCCCGACTCAACTCGCCGAGTCTCAAGAACAACTCGGCGAGTCCCAGCTTGACTTAGACCGCTTGAACACCCTTCCCTAACTCGCCCTGACTCACCGAGTCAACCCATGACTCGACTGGACCACTCACTGGTCGATCCAAGGCAATCTTCAAGCTACTCGCCGAGTCTGCTCACCGGACTCGGCGAGTCCATGCCATGTAATCACTCAAACTCACTTCTAAGGTCAGATCTGTTCCATCAATTCATAGATCTGGCCTTCCTAGACTGATTCACCACGTAAAGCCCCAAACTTGGTGTACATACAACCTCTAAATGTCCATATATGAAGAGTTATCAACAAATATCACAACTCAAGGTCATAACCTCCATTGTTCTTCATAAAGCTTGATGAATGAGGCTCTCTGGACCTCTATGGATCCAGATCTAAAGCCTCATCACTAGCAAGGGACTATTTGACCATCAAATCAACCCAACAAAGGCCACAAGAAGCCCTAAATCCAAATATACTTCACAAAACAGAAGGTGAGCCGAAATCATACCTTTAGATCGATGATCTAAGCTTCAATTCCATAGAATAGCAACCTCCTTTGCTTCCTCTTGGCTAGGACTTCCCTCTTCTTTGCTAAACAACACACAAAGGTCAAGAAATGCTTCCTTTCTCTCTCTCAAATCGCTAAAGCACTCTAGGGTTTCTCTCTATGGACTGTTGGGTACAAATGATGGCCATAAGGTCCTTTAAATAGGTCCCAAACCCGAGAAATTAGGGTTTCATTAAACAGCACGGACTCGCCGAGTCCATATCCTGGACTCGCCGAGTCCAGGCGAATCCCACGTCCAGAATCGCGTCCCTACTCGGCGAGTCTGAGCTCCGACTCGCCGAGTCCCCTCTCAAACACCAAAATCATAAACAATAAAGATACCTGGAAATCCGGGCTGTTACAATTCTCCCCCACTAGAACTAGACTTCGCCCTCGAAGTCTTGCTCTGAAAATAGCTCCGGATGCTGCACCCGCATCTCGCGCTCCGGCTCCCAGGTCATTTCTGATCCCTTCCGGTGTTGCCACTGAACCAACACCAGAGGTACCTCCTTGTTCCTCAGAACCTTGATCTTCCGATCTCTGATGGCCACTGGCCTCTCGGCATAATTCAGGCTCACATCCACCTGAATATCCTCTAATGGAACCAATGCCGACTCATCGGCTATACACTTCCTCAACTGCGACACATGAAAAGTGTCGTGGATCTGCCCCAACTCTGCTGGCAACTCCAAACGATAGGCTACCCGGCCTACCCTCGCAATCACACGAAATGGCCCAATATACCGGGGTCCCAACTTGCCCCTCTTCCTGAATCGAATCACTCCTTTCCAAGGAGAGACCTTCAGGAGAACGAAGTCGCCGACCTGAAACTCAAGCTCGGACCGGCGTCGGTCTGCATAACTCTTCTGTCGGCTGTAGGCGGTCAATAACCTCTGTTTGACCTGCTGAATCTGCTCTGTCGTCTGAAACACGATCTTTGTACTGCCCATCACTCTCTGCCCAACCTCTCCCCAACAAATGGGGGTCCGACACCTCCTACCATACAACAGCTCAAAGGGTGGCATACCAATGCTCGAATGATGGCTGTTGTTGTAGGAAAACTCTGCCAAGGGTAAATACGCATCCCAGCTACCCCCGAAATCTAACACACATGCTCGAAGCATGTCCTCAAGCGTCTGAATCGTCCGCTCACTCTGGCCGTTTGTCTGGGGATGATATGCGGTACTAAAATGCAATCTAGTACCCAACTTCTCATGAAATTTCTTCCAGAATCTAGAAGTGAAACGCACATCACGGTCTGAAACAATCGAGATCGGCACCCCATGCCGAGATACCACTTCTCTCACATATATCTCCGCCAACTTCTCCGCTGAAGAACTCTCACTGATGGCAAGGAAGTGAGCGCTCTTCGTCAACCTGTCCACAATCACCCAAATTGCATCAACTCCTCTGGCAGTCCTCGGCAATTTGGTGATGAAATCCATAGTGATCTGCTCCCACTTCCATTCGGGAACCTCCAATGGCTGCAACTTGCCATGCGGTCTCTGGTGCTCGGCCTTAACCCTACGGCAGGTCAAGCACCTCTCAACAAACCAGGCGATGTCCCTCTTCATACAGGGCCACTAATACTCTTTCCTCAAATCCAAATACATCTTCGTGGCCCCCGGATGGATCGAAAATTTCGACCGATGAGCCTCCTCCATCAAAGTAGCACGCATACCGCCCACAAACGGTACCCAAATCCGACCCTGAAAAGTCATAAGCCCTCGACCATCCGTAACGAACTCTGAAACCAAACCAACGACCCGTTCCCTCTTCTGCATCCCCGGTTGCACAGCCTCGGCCTGTGCCCCACGAATGGCATCCAATACCGGAGCTATCACGGTCAACCTCAAACATACATCTCGCAGTGGTGTGCTCTCCGCCCTGCGGCTCAACGCATCGGCTACCACATTAGCCTTGCCTGGGTGGTACAGGATCTCACAATCATAATCCTTGACCACATCCAACCACCTCCTCTGTCGCATATTTAGGTTGGGCTGATCCATCAAGTATTTCAAACTCTTATGGTCCGTGTATATCGTACACCGAACCCCATACAAGTAGTGATGCCAAATCTTGAGAGCGAACACTACTGCCCCCAACTCTAGATCATGCGTGGGATATCTCGTCTCATGAGGCTTCAACTGCCTCGATGCATATGCTATCACATGACCCCTCTGCATCAACACCACACCCAGCCCCAAAATCGATGCATCACAATATACCACAAAATCCTCCATCCCTTCCGGGAGAGCTAATACCGGGGCTTCGCACAACCTTTGGCGAAGTGTCTCAAAGGAGGTCTGCTGCTCGGGACCCCATGAGAACGCAACACCCTTCCGGGTCAATCTGGTGAGTGGCACTGCGATCTTGGAGAAATCCTTGATAAATCTCCGATAATAACCTGCCAACCCAAGGAAGCTCCTGATCTCAGATGGTGACTTCGGCACCTCCCAACTCATCACTGCCTCAACCTTGGCCGGATCGACCAGAATCCCTTCCTGGTTAACAAGATGTCCAAGGAATTGGACCTCCCACAACCAGAAATCACACTTGGAGAACTTTGCATAAAGCTTCTCCGATCTCAAAACCCCAAGGACCTCCCTCAAATGTTCCTCATGCTGCTCTCTAGATCTCGAATATACCAGAATGTAATCGATAAATACAATCACCGACTGATCCAACACCGGCCTGCATACCCTGTTCATGAGATCCATGAACACAGTCGGGGCATTGGTGAGCCCAAAAGGCATTACCACAAACTCGTAATGCCCATATCGCGTCCTGAACGCTGTCTTCTGGACGTCCTCATCCCGCACTCTCACCTGATGATATCCCGACCTCAAATCTATCTTGGAGAACCAAGATGCTCCCTACAACTGATCGAATAAATCATCGATCCTCGGTAACGGGTAACGGTTCTTGACCGTCAGCTTGTTCAACTCCCGGTAGTCAATGCACATCCGGTGTGAACCATCCTTCTTCTTGACAAACAGGATAGGCGCTCCCCACGGTGAGATGCTCGGCCGAATAAACCCCTTCCCCAGCAGCTCCTGAAGCTGCGAGGATAACTCTTGCATCTCTGGAGGTGCAAGACGATAAGGCACCTTAGCGATAGGCGCGGCCCCTGGAATCAAATCAATACTGAACTCCACTTGCCTCACAGGAGGCACACCCGGTAACTCCTCGGGAAAAACATCTGGAAACTCACGCACCATCGGAACCTCCTCAACTGAACTCGGTTTCTCGGAAGCCACCCGCGTATCCATCAGATACGCCACAAAACCCTTACAGCCCTGCTGTAGACACTGCCTCGCCCTAGCGGCCAAACAAAAAGCTGATCCTGAACGTGTACCCTCGCCGTACACTGAAAGAACTCCCCCACTAGGGTTTCGTATGGTCACCAGCTGACGCTCACAGTCAATAACCACGCCGAATCGGCTCAACCAGTCCATGCCCACAATGACACAGACATCACCCATCGCAATAGGAATCAGATCAATCGGAAACTCAACCCCGAAAATCTCTAATACACCTCCCCGGAGAACCTCCGTGGCACAAATCACTCTATCGTCAGCTATAGAAACTCTCAGAGGCCGACTCAACGGCTCACGACTAACACCGATCTGCTGACTAAAGGCCAAGGATACGAAAGACCGACTCGCACCCGAGTCAAATAACACTAAAGCAGGTACAGAGTTCACAAGGAAAGTACCTACGCATATCATAACATAAGCATAATATCTCAACATCAAAATAAGTACATGAAATAAAGCATACCTGCCACAACATCGGGCGCAGCGCGGACCTCCTCCGCAGTCAGCTGAAAGGCTCTCCCACGAGCCCTCGGTTGTGGGAGCCGATGCTGAGCCAATAACGATGGCCGGAGTACAAGCATTGATCCAAATGATGTTGGATCGTCAAATGGAGGAAACCAAACGTTTAAATGTGGGAAATGCTCTAAGGATATGACCTGCTTTAAATGTGGGAAGACTGGTCATTATGCTAGCGAATGCACAACCAAGAGAGAAGTCTGCTTTAAGTGTGGTGAAGAGGGACACTTCAAGCAAGACTGCCCAAGGAAAGAGGGGGCTACAAAGCCAAATGTGCTGCCAAAACCAAAGGCGAGAGCATTTCAAATGATCCTTGACGAAGCAGATGACAATGCGAGGATTCAGGAGTGAAGGCTTGACATCCGAAGGTCGAGTTATGAAGTAACCATAGAATCATAAGATGTAGCCTATTAGAGGCATAGTCTAGGGTGAACTTGAACACCTATGTAACAGTTTCAAGGAGTAATAAAACCTTCGTTTTGATATTTGATGTGTTAAACTACTATGTGATTTTCTTGTGTGGTGACTTGGAAAACTGCGGGACAATACTTGGGACGAGTATGAGTAGGTGTGAATGGTAGTAGAGGCCTATACTACCGGAAGCACAGGACTCACACTTGGATCAGGGAAAGTCACAAGGTTACCAAGAAGCTAGTAATTGATTTTGTTTTATTCAAGTATGTCGTTACCATCGTTTCAGTAATGACTAAGAAGGTTGTTGATATTCCGACCCTAGTGGTCATATCGAATTGAGTCCGACTACGCTAAGTATGCTATGTGGTTTAGAAAATCAAGATCGATGTAGCATCCGACTTAAACCAAATGATTGAAATCAAAGCAATCAATAGGAATATCGCGCTCGTTGTTAAAGAAGTTGGTAGCTAGAAATGCCTAATGTTAAAGTGTGATTATATCACATTAGAACATGAAGGAAGGCATAGTCTGTTTTAGAATTTAACTCTAAGAGACCTAAGTCTAAGTGTTGCAACATACGATGATAGGTCATTAGAAGATGACACATCGATCCATAGTAGTAATAAAAGAAATCATCTCAAGTTCGTATCCATTAAGGATCGAGATTGTGACTTGAAGGTCATAATTGGGAGTCTAGCCTGAAGTAGAGAGCAAGTGCACGATCGAGTACTGCATACAGTCAATAAGTCTGAGAGATAGACTTGACGGAATGTAGAAGTTATAATTATTACCTAGGATGAATAGATGACGTATGGAGTCATTATACGACCCTGTTTCGTTGATGATTCCGGGACGTAATCATCCTAAGGGGGAGATAATTGTAACGCCCGCAAACCCGGGCTAGTCAATTTAGAGGAAATAGGGGTCGAAAATGACTTTTCGACAAAAGATTATTTAGAATAAATAATCTTAACCAAGTTGTGTAATATGTATCAAGGTTTCCGTACATATAAAGAACGCCAAAATCCGAGTTATAACGAAGAAGTTATGGTCCGTCGAAGTTTTACGACAAAACCGGCACGACACCGGGAAGCGTAAATAGTGAATTTACGATAGAGCGAGATTTAGCCTTAGAAATATAAACAAAAGTTGTAGAAAATGTTAAACTAAGAGCGTCGATAAAAAGAACGCCCAAATCTGACTTCGTATGAGGAAGTTATGATTTTTCTAAGATTCGGCTTAGCAGTGCACGGCCCGAAACTCGAATTTTAGTTCGAGCGTTTTTTGGCTTACGCGGCCTAAATGAGAGTTGAATATCTCATTATTAGGAACTCAACGGTAAAAATATGGACGAAAACGGAGTTCGTATGAAGGAGTTACGAATTCTTCGCGATCATTTAACAGTCTAAACGCCTCCTACTGTTAAATTTGAGATCGGTCGAGAATTAGCTGACGGAGTCTAAACGAAAGTTGTAGATCTTGATTTTACCTACGTGTGGATATAAAGAACATCGAAAACGGAGCTCGTATGCGAGAGTTATGATTTTTCTAAGTTCGAAGGCTGATACGCGATAGGGGGTGACGTGGCACCACCAGAATTGGACACGTGGCACCACCAGAAGGCCACCACATGGACCAACTCGGCGAGTAGGTCCCCCCTACTCGGCGAGTCCATCATATTTTTGCACTATAAATAGAGGTGCCGGGTCTAGCCTTCTCTTCACACCTCCCAAACTCACTTTCTCTCTCTAGCCTCCCTAACCCCCCTAAAAGCCTAGGTAAACCCCCTAGCACCCGAAGGAAGCCCCGAGGCTCCCGGAGTCCCGAGAAAAGAGCCTTTCGGCTCGGGAATGCTGCTCCAGCGAAGCCCGTTTTTGCGAAAACCCCGCTGTAAGTGAGTTGTACCTATCCTATCTTTAGTATAGCTTATGTTTTGATATAGTAACATTATTAGGAACTTATAATGAGTATTTGGGATATTATTATGAGTTATATTGAGTGTTATTTAACGCTTATATAATAATAATAATAATAGCTAGACTATTAATTAATCGCGGTTATCGTTAGACTAAACCCTAGTGGTATTGATACTAGATTTTATCGAAGGAAATTGTTTTGAGAGTATCGAAGCGCTGTCCGAGTGCCGAGTCACCACCTACTCAGGTGAGTGCATAGTTACTTTCAGCTTACGCATAGATATGAAGTATTTTATATAAATTACGTGTTGTGTGTGTATATTATCTGTATACTTGCTATCTATGCTGGATGAACGTTTTATACATGTTTTCAATGATTTAAACTGTATATGTATTTTATATCTACAAAATGTGTTGGGTAAAACATGGGTAGATGTAATAGTTGCTGTGTGACAAAATAAAATAATGAGAGGCCTCGTTATAGCTGTTCTTGATGATCTAGTCATCTAGCGGAGTATAGGTGACGACCACGGACTATTCTAGACAGTCCAGTGGAACACTAGCAGGCTCGCAACCTGTAGGTGTTTATTCGAACTGTGTGTTTATTCGAACTGTGTGAACTGTGTGCTCACCAGATATACTCCATCCCAATGATAGTCCTTTGACTAGGTCCCTTGTGTTAGATGTTTTAGGGGCGTAATGTGAGGATAACGGGAATGGGTAATTGGGTTGATTGCTTGATGTTTAAAAATAATAATTATATTATTGTGGGTTGAAAACCCTATGTGCTCACCAGGTTTCCCAACCTGACCCACTCAGTTTATTTATATCACAGGTGTTGATATGAAGTGACATTACATTGAGAGATTTAAAGAGATGTAGATCACTAGTGTAAATAATTGTAAGTTCTGTTTGTGCTTATGTTTCTGTATTAACGATGACATCCCAAACGTTTTAAAATGAAATAAATACGTTTCTTCGAAAATGTTTTAATAACGTATTTACCATATTTTTCTGGGAACAAATTCTGCAACATTTTTATAAAATGAAGTACTCTGATTTTTATAAAGCATAAACAAAAATCGGTCTTTTCTGGCCGTGATTTTGGGGATGTCACAATAATCACGTAAAGTTCAGACCTTGACACTTATACAACGTCAAAGTGGTCTAACTTGGTGATTTAGCCCCAAAAATGACATCCCAAGCTCATGGCTCCCAAAATGACTCATAAAGCTCCATGGGTTAAGGTCTCTGGACCTCTTTGGGTCCAGATCCAAGACATAGACTCGAGAAGGGACCAAATGCTCCACTTATTCAACCTCTAAAAGGGTTAGACACTACTAGAAAAGCAGCCTTTTACGACGCTCATTGCACGTCGTAAAAGGCTCAGACGACGCGCAAATGCGCGTCAAGGAAGGCCCTGTCATAAAGAGAGACGATGCGCTTTTGCGCGTCGTCTATAGACGACGCGCATTTACGACGCTCATTTACGACGCACAATTACGACGCGCGTTTATGACACGCAATGCGTATCAAGGAAGGCCCTGTCATAAAGGAAGACGACATGCATTCGCGTGTCATAACCTTACGATGCGCGTGTTAATGACACGCAATGCGTATCAAGAAAGGCCATGTCATAAATGAATATGACACACATTTTTGCGTATCATAATTTTAAATGTTTAAAATAAATATTATTTATAGATTTACTAATTTTCAGATTAAATTTGTATTTAATGTCTCATAATAAACAAATAAAATATCATATACAAAAAATACAATCCATTGCATAAAATTTAATGTCATACAAATAATCGTTCCATGGAAAGATAAAACAAATCAATAGTTGTAACAAAAATTTACAAAGTAATTAGATACAAGAAATATAAAAAAAATATACCCTCAAATGCTTTTCAAAGTCTAATCTCCATGTCAGCTCTTCAACTCACTTCTCCAGTTTGTCCTTGGATGAGATGCAAAATTTAATTACCAGAAATGAAGGTGGAAATCCGTATCTCAAAATGCTCTCAGCAAACAAACATACAGCACAAAAGTGCATCCAGGAAGTGAAAACCTGCAGTTGGGTTGAAGTTAAGTTGGTACATTTAGGTTTTTTTGCTAGCTAATAGTTGTGAACAGGCGTGAATTAACCATAACAAGTTCAACATTAATAGTAAGAAGAAGATTTTGAGAGATACAAGTACCTCCCTATAACTTGTATAACACCAATTCAAAAGAGAGTTTCTCAGCGATTCCTGGTCTTCAGTCAGTTTTCCCAGCTCCTGTTTTTGGCTCTCTTGACTTTCTGAATTATATTCAAAATCGCGAATCTGAACCACAATTTTAAATCAACATAAGTGGTCAGTGTCTCGTAACTTGACAACCAATCCTTCTGTGAAAACTTGGGGACAACAGCAATGAGAGTGACCAAATGTTCTGAAGTCACAAGATCCTCTGGTGCCACTAAATTGGACAGACCTGGAACAGCTAAGCTACAAAATTAAATAAACCAGGTCATGTCAAGTGGATTATAAAAAATGATGGAAGAATGTACTACCTCCAGGTGCTCTGGACCTCCATAGATGTAAAAGCATCTGTTAAATGTTATTTCCTCCAATAACTGATCATCTTCAGTTCCATGTCCACCTTCACCACCATTTTTGTCAACTTCCATTCCTGATTCTGCAATCAAAAGATCAACAATTTCTTTTCCAACATACTCAAGAACTTGCAACCCCTTAGCAGTAAAAGCTCTTCCAGTCTGTTCAATTAATCAGTTAAAAGAAAAAGAAACAACCACAAACAGAAACTTTTAGTAGTAGATAAAAACAAGGAAGGGTTTGTGCTAACCTCTAAAAGAGATGGTGCAATAGAGCCTCCTGCAGGTATACCACCTTGCTGTATAGAGTTTTACTGTCTGAAGAACATAAATAATTAATAAAGATTCATTTGATTTGATTAATTTCACATAAGAAAAATAGATGTCATCATGCCAATAAGTTGACCTACTTCTGAACAAAAGTGGAACCCCCTTTCCATGCATTACTAAGAGCCTGCCAACCTCCTGAAGCAAAGTTCTCCACAGAACTGTCAATAGCCTTTATCCCCTGTAGGATAAAAAAAATCAAAGATTGAGAATAAAATCAAAAGTGGGAAAGTATTGATAACACAAGTTAGTTATGCAACTATCATTTTGAACTTGCTTGGCCAAGGATTGTGTCTTCACTGGCTTTCTCAAGTCTTTCAAGAGCAGCCTTGCGCTTCTTATCATCTTCATCTTCACTTTCTTGATCTTTATCAGATGCTTCTTGATGATCTTGCTCCTCTTTAGAAGATTTTGAGCCTTCAAGCTTGTTTTGCAACTCAGAGATGTTATTTGCAGCTGTCTTAGCAACCTCATCAGCCTGTGAACAAAAAAACAGTGATCAGAAGAAACTAAAAATGTTGCTTTTGAAAAATTATTCCCAACATAAACGACATCGTTTTCCAGGATTTTAAACATTGTTATAATATGCCTCTTCTTTGGATTTATGCTAACATTTCGATTGTTCCCATTCTTTAATCAATACGATTATTTGTTTTACATAACAATTCCAGTTGTGTACTAATAGATACCCTCCTGTTCTATACACTAGTATACTACTTAACTCCCCATTTCCAATTATTGTGTTTGTCGATTGATTTTCCATGAATTCTCATTGATTACCCGATATCATCTCTTGTACTTACACTTAAGAACCTAATAAAACTGCTTTTAAATCTGTTCTTCCTTAATATCTGAAACCATAAGATTCGAATTACAAATATGAATCATTACCTTTTGTGTTAACAAGCTTATAACTCCCCCAGGAACTCCTCTCTTTCCTTCTTTGGATGCAAAAGAGTCTCAACAACCTGCACGTGTCACTGCGAGAATCAAGTCTTCAGTAAGATCAAGTTCCATAAACAAAAATTCAAGGGTTAGTTTTCTTTTCTAATTCTACTGCCATGATCTGTTACAATGAACATTCTAGGATAATCATTCACCATCATCATCTTCATCAGTGTCCCTGAATTACAACTATTTGTATCTCAATCTGAGACCAGTCATCCTTCAAGACCTGCAAGAAGCAATTCAGTGACTCAATCCTCCGTCTCCACCACATAATATACAAACTATTCTAGCAGAAACACCAATATTTTAAACACAAGCTCTGCTTCTGTTTCTTCTTACCTTCTACCCCATCTACCCGAACAACCCCTTCAAGAACTTCAACTCCTTCTAGAACCCTAGACATTTATTATACACTAGACACACCATGCTCTGAATGGGTTTCAACTGCCCCCTTCTAAATGTTGATTCCAGAACCCACTATACCACAAAATCAGACAATATATATATATATATATATATATATATATATATATATATATACACACACACACACACATATATATATATATATATATATATATATATATATTAATCACCATAATAGAAGAGGAACACAAGTAAGAATCATAATGAAAGTACATTGCTATTTATTGTATTTAACCATATAATAGTTATAGAACCCAAAAAAGTCAAAAAAGTCAAAGTCAGGGTCAAATACGGAAATTTCTCATGTGTTCTTAAACCTAAACATATTACATACCTTGGAAGATATTTTATGCCAAGCTATGGCTGATAACCTTTTCATGGAGAAAATCTTGGAAACTGGTACTTTCCCATGTGAACATTGGATTGAAGTGTTGTCGATTATACTGTAGAAAGTTAATTAATTACAATGCATGCCAAAATGTGTTTGTGGGATTTCTTCAACACTTGAAATTATTGTGTTTGATATTTATTAATAATATGAAAAAAATGGAAACTTACAAGTCCAGCCACCATTTGGCGGATCATATCAATGGCATAACCTATTTAATTAAGATTCAACCTAACTTCATTTACATGTGTAAAGTAAAACTCAAATTATAAACATCTTTAATTATATAATTATGATAAAATGTTGAAACTATTAATTTTATATAAATTGTAAAGTAGGAGACTTACATCGTTTGAAATAAGTGTACTTATTTCCTTCTGTTCGTCTAATTTCCAGTCAATGTTTTCAAGTCTCTTTGTAGACTGCATATTATTTCCAATCACAAGTATAACAAGTAAAACACTAATAAAGAAAATATTATAAAATTAATATATGGATTTGAGATTTTACTTACAGCTAGTGCATTGGATACATTCTCTAAATGTTTTAGAAGGTGATGATGCTTTTTTAGTTGCATGAGATTAAGAGAAAAAATGATGATTTATGATTCAATGTTGCAGAAAAGAATATCATCAAAATCTCAAGGAATTATTGAGTTGGTTTTTAATTAAGTGCATTCAAATCTGTATGACTGTATGCACCACTTTGTTTGTTCAAATGAACAAATATTGGAACGAATACTTTCAATTCATTTTAATAATCTTGATCTGTTTAAGTTTCAAGCAATTAATCACTGGAAATTGTGGCTTTGCTTATGAAATTGTGGTTTTGTTTAAGTTTCAAGCAATTAAGAAAGGACCAAACATTGATCTCATCTGAAGTAGTAGCAGCAGGGCACGAGTACACGACTAGCTTCTACTTTCTAAACTCAGGCATGCGATCTGAAAGGCCAAAAAAAAGCTTTACTTGGTTTACTATTTTTATCTCATAAAGTAACTAGTTAGATACAGAGAAAAAGGATTATGTGTTTGTTTAATAAGAGTTTTATGTGGAATCGTGATTTCTTAATCAAACGATAAATTTGACAAAAAAAAACATTATACCTTCTGATATTGGCCAGTAGTAATGGTTGTTACATGAAAGCAATAGAGACGTTGACTTTATCTCACACCACACTCATGTACTTCCAATCCACTAATTACAGCAATAGAGACGTTAACTAAGAATTGAGAAGCTAAACATAAAAAGTTTATCGGATTCCCTACCATGGGTGGTTCAAATACTTCCAATTTGGTATGGTTCTTGAATCGGATCCAAGCCAGCAGAGCCATCTTAAGTCTTCTGAAAAGTTCTCGTAGGACCTAGTGAGCTGCACGAAGTTTAGTTGTAGCACTTTTAGTTTATCCATCTTTTGAATTGCATCTATCTTCAGGTTTGATAACTACATATTGAGAATGAAGAGGGATAGTAAACTTATTATTAGATCCAGGTATAAGTATGCGTGTAAAAATATGCATATATATACACACACGTCAGGTCTTAGTGATTCTGTATTACCTTGAAAGCAAACTTCTGTTCCTCTAGCATTTGCATGTCAAGTGGTAAACCTTCTACAGTTTCTGAACCCAAATTAAATTAAAAGGAAAAAAAAGGATAAATTTTATGAACTAAATGAAATAGAAGGGTGTGAAAGTAATTGTAGGCTTTATTAATCGTACATATAAAAAGCATCTTACACCATGACTTCCCATCCTTGACATCTAAAGCACTAGCTTCCTTTGCGTGTTTTATGCTTTTAGCAACAATTTCCTCTTGATTATCAGCACCTAAAGACTTATAAAAAAACGTTTAGATTAAAAAAAAACTATATATATATATATATATATATATATATATATATATATATATATATATAACATAAACAACAACCAAGATAACATATGATGTGGGAATAGCATTTGAATTTGAAAATTCCAAACAAGAATCTAGGTTAAAGACTTTGCAACTGCAGATCAATTTCAAGAAACTGAATCTTCATCTTCATTGATATATTGGAATTCTAATGCGCTTTTTCTACCACTCTAATCGATAATTAACACGTAACCTAGCTTGTATTCGATTAACCTTCTGCTACGAGAAATCATATCATGCCATTCAAACAAAATAAGCGACTGTACACTAAAAGCACACACATATAGAGAGACGATTACAATTGTGAAAGCTAAAAATCGTAGGGTTTCGAGGGAAGCGTACCAGGAGGAACGGAATCGAGGAGATTGAGAGCGATTTGAGATTGCGTTTCCAATTTGGAAAATTTTTCATTAAGGTCTGAAGGGAAGTAAGTGTCACGTATCGTGTACAGATCACTTGTTGCTTCTGTTGCTTTCTCCATTAAATCTGATGCATCTTTTCCTTCTTCGCTGAATCGATTTTCTCCGCTCATCATACCAGTCATCTGTTTACTGAATTACACCGAATATTTGAAATCAGATGGCCCATCCGAAGCCCTAAATTACACCAAATATTTGAAATCAGATGGCCCATCCAAAGCCCTCTATCAATTGAGACCACGACTCTTCTTCACCACCTTCTTTTTCAGATAATAACATTTGAACAAATCTCACAAGTAATAATAGTTCTTCTGAACTTCTCGAACTTTTTTTACCTCCTCTAGGGTTAATGATTCGTTGCTCTTCATGTCTTATCTCGTAACCCTAAACAAAATACAAGTGCGTTAGGGGGGGGGGTGCGTCGCCGCTTTGTGAGGCCAAAAGAGATGGTGAGTGTTGGTGGCGGTGGTGGTGGGTTAGGGCAGATATGAAGGATGTGAGATATGCGAGAATGATAGTCCTCGTGACGTTCTTGAAAAAAAAGCCCTAGTTTTGGTCCCCATTTTGTAACAGGAACGCGCGTTTAAAAAATATAAAGCGACACGGTGCACAGAACACGCGTTTATGATGGGTGTCTTCCGTGTTTTTATTTTTATTTTTTTCTGACACAAATTTTAGGGCGCAAAAATGAGCGCACTAAATCCTTCAAATTTTTAAAGAGATGACATTATTTTTACCTCACACACTTTTGCCTATCGTAAATACGTGGGCGTCATAAATTGCGTGTCATTAAAGGCCTTTTTTCTTGTAGTGAGAAAACCCTAACACTAAGAATCAACACCAAAACTGAAGAAGGTCCGATCAAAATACCTCAATATGGTCTCTAAGAACTCAGAAATCACCAAAATCGCACCTCCTTCAGCCTACTCTTGCATTGATCACCTCCTTCTTGCAAAACACCAACAAAAGGATCAAGAATGGCCTCTCCTTCCTCACAAACGCTCTAGATCTCTTAGGGTTTCTCTCTGGGGGTTGGTGGCCGCAAATGACGGCCCTAAGGGCCTTTAAATAGGTCCCAAACCCTGGAAATTAGGGTTTCATTAAATAGCGTGGACTCGCCGAGTCCACTCATGAACTCGCCGAGTCCAGCTGTGAACTCGGATACGAATCCGCGACCATACTCGACGAGTTTAGACACCAACTCACCGAGTCTCCTCACAACTTCCAAAAATAAAAGAATAAAATACAATACCTGGGAATCCGGATGTTACAGTTCCACCCGTGTTGTATGGTTTTCATATAACAACTGAGGGTGATATGTTTATTAGTGATAGTATACTAGTAAATTTGGATGAACCTAACAACTATAAGGAAGCCATGGCAAGCCCTGAGTCTGCAAAACGGAAAGTGGCTATAGACAACGAGATTCAGTCCATGTATGACAATCAAGTTTGGAACTTGGTTGACAATGTACCGGGTTGTAAGACAGTCAGGTGCAAATGAATCTTCAAGAAGAAGACCGACATGGATGGGAAAGTACACACATATAAGGCGCGACTGGTTGCGAAGGGCTTTAGTCAAACTCATAGAGCTAACTATGATGAGACCTTCTCACCAGTAGCAAAGATAAATTCTATAAGGGTTATGCTAGCCATAGCTGCGTTTCATAACTATGAAATATGGCAGATGGATGTCAAAACCGCTTTCCATAATGGAAAGTTGGCTGAAGATGTTTACATGAGTCAGCCAGAGGGTTTTGTCGATGCAAAGCACCCTAATAGAGTGTGTAAACTTGAGAAATCCATTTATGGATTGAAACAACCGTCTCGCAGATGGAATCTTTGTTTCGATGAAAAAGTCAAAGAGTTTGGTTTCTCAAGAAGCGAGGATGAGTCATGTGTGTATGTCAAAGACAGTGGGAGTATAGTTAGCTTTCTCGTTTTGTATATCGATGATATACTACTCATAGGAAACAACATCCCAACCATGCAGGAAGTTAAGTCCTGGATTGGGAAGTGCTTCGCTATGAAGGACCTCGAAGAAGTTGCCTATATTCTTGGGATAAGTATAGTGAGAAACAGGAGTAAAAGACTATTAGGACTTAGTCAAAGTTCTTACTTGGATAAGATACTAAAGCATTTTAGTATGGAAAATTTCAAGAAATGGGAGTTACCAATCCAAAGAAATACCAAGTTGAGTAAGACTCAAAGCCCGAGTACCAAAGCCGAGATAGTAGAGATTACTCGAGTACCTTATTCTTCTGCAGTTGGCTCGATCATGTATGTTAGGACTTGTACTCGCCCTAGTGTGGCCTTCGCTTTGTGCATGGTCAACAAATATCAAGGGAACCCTAGTAGAGCATATTGGACCGCAGTAAAGAATATTCGTAAGTGCCTTTGGAGGACTATGGAATGGTTTCTTATCCTTAGTGGGAGTGATGACTTAAGGGTGCGAGGGTATAGTGACGCCAGTTTTCAGACCGACCGAGACAACTTCCGCTCTCAGTCGGGATGGGTCTTTACCCTAAATGGAGGGGCAGTGACTTGGAAAAGTTCCAAGCAGGAGACCATAGTTGATTCACTGTGCGAATCAGAATACATAGCACCGAGCGAATCGTCAAAGGAGGCAATATGGTTGAAGAACTTCATCGGAGACCTTGGAGTTGTGCCAGCCATAAAGGAGCCTATGGAGATTTTCTACGATAACGAAGGTGCGGTTGCCTTAACCAAGGAATCGAGGGATCATGGCAGATCCAGGAATATCGACACGAAATATCATTACATTAGACATCGGGTAGAAGAGAGAATCCTCGTAGTAAATAGGGTATCGTCAGAAGAGAACCCAACATATCCCCATACGAAGGGATTGAGTAAGGTTAAGCACTTGCAGCACACTAGGAGCATTGGGCTGAAGGACGATATTAGTTTTAGTGATTAGATAGCCATAGAAACTTGTAATAGATATATTTAATTGACATTTTTATGATTAAATAAAGGAGTATTATTTATGAGTAATGTTACAGTCTTATGTCAATTATTTACTATTGTTTAATTTTGCATGTTTTGACTTCCTAAATAATAAGATTATTTAAACTATCCACAGTCGCTCATACTTTGGAAGTATGTATGAAAGAAGATTGTCATGAATTGGTTTGTAGATTGTCTAAGTGTTTAGACATAGCAAAGGTTTGTTGCAACATTCATGGGTGCTTATGAAATATGATTTGAGTATTAGATTAAACCCGCACTCACATGAATCACTTCATGGAAAATTAAATCACGAGTGATTGTGAGACGATAATATCAAATAGTCTTAAAACCTAGATGTATGGTTTATTGTTTGCGAGTTAGTTGTGTATTGATAATGCGTAAACACATCAGTAACTTGATGTTATAAAACGCATTGTTGTGTGTAATTTGATGAGTAAATAGTAAATGCATATAAGTCAAAGTTTATCTATTCCTTTTATCCTTCGAGGGTAAAAGTGATATCTTGGGCCCCTCAATGATTTGGTTTGACTTATGTATCGGGACCGGTCAGGACTAAGTTGATGTGTTCAGATAAGCTCTATGTTAGATAAATCAGAGATCGAGAAACAAACTGCTGGATAATAAGTATGACTATGTTCCATGTGATTGTCCACATGATATCTTGAGAACGGAGGACTATATGATCCCTTATCTAAAGGACGTGTCAGAGTTCGACAGCGGCTTTTGAGAGCTACGATTGCTAATCGGATTTTGAACTCAAACTTGCATCTGTAGTTATTAGACTTGTCCAAGTGGGAGACTATTGGATTATGTGTCTAAGTCCATAACTATATTTGGTATGTACTTCACCTGGTTGTAGCATGGCCCTTTTGAGTTGTCTTCACCAAAGCAACTTGACTGGATGAATTGTAGAGAAAGAGGATAAATATGGTTTATTAATATATTATATGAATATTATATTAAAAGGGAAATCATATTATTTAATTAATATTGGTCAAGAATTAACTAAGAATTAATTTTGTGATCAAAAGATATTAATTAAACCTAGGGGACTGATATTGTAAATATTGGATAGTTGCAAAGTAGGTTGAGGAAACCCTAAAGATAGGGTGGACGAATTCTTATGGATAAGGCCTTAAGAATTCGTCCAATGAAGGGATTCCAGAAGGATCTTATGGGTTGCTTAGAGCCTAAGCAACCGGATAAGTGTTTGATTGAAACCCTAACTCCTCACCTATATGAAGGGACCCTAGGCATCATATTTTCGGATGCCCTAACCGTAAAAGGATTGCTAGAGCCGAAAATCACCTCCCTCCTCCCTCTCTTTCTTACATTCTTCCAATTGTCTTGGTGTTTGTGATCGATTAGAGGTATTACATTTGTGATACTAAGCTCTCAGGTCAAGGATCTTCAAGCATCAACTGAAAGGTAATCATCTAAACTTGTTTTAGTTCTTAATTCTGATTTTGTATGCTAGATCTAGGGTTTACAAGCTTTGGATGATTTGCATGTACAATTAGAGAAACCTAGATACAAAGCTTTAGAGTTTGCATGTGCACCATATGATTGTTGTAATGCTCAAGACCCATCATCGATGAGTTGCAGGCTCTGTTTTCAGAATTTCGAGTTTCTTGGCATAGATTAGATTGGGAACACTACCACAAACTCTTTTGGATCATTAAAAATGTTTTTTTCTAATTTGGTAGTGCTTGTACTCATCTAACAACAAAATAATTGTCAAAGTTTTGAGAAAATTGTTGTTTTATGTGATAAACAAAGTTGCTTGTAAATTGTTGACTTGGAATTATCTTGTTTATGAGTTAGTTAGGTCAATCATGAATTATGTGATATTTTAGTTGTTAGAAAATTGATCTAAATGAATTTTAATGACCTCCATAACCTGTTCTCAAGTTATGGAAAATGAAAGGTTTCATCCATTAAAATACAATTAAACTCATAAGTTATGGATATGAAGAGTTTTGATAAGTTTCAAAACTTGCCCTCAAGTTTTGGAATTTGTAAAGTCTCACTAATGAAACTTTAATTCCAAACCCTAGACTTTTAAAAGTTAAAATTCAACCCTTATACTTTATAATATTATAAGTTTAATAATATGATATATATATATATATATATATATATATATATATATATATATATATATATATGTATAAGACAAGTCGGTCTTACCGTTAGTAGGCCTCATTCACGAAGCCAATTTATAAGGGGGTATAAGGTTACTGCCTATAAAATGATGATTTAATGGGTGTCTACTCTCACCCACCGCTTCCTTCACTGGTGGAGGGTCGTTAGCTGAACGGGTAGGATAAGACATTAATTTTTCCTCGTTAAAATTATAATGATAAATATAAAGTAACTAAATTTTTTATTAAATTCCCAATATTAATTACTTTAGGAAAATGTGAAAATGGTGCTAATCCATGAAATTACACTTTGCACCTTGTTAAGTCATTAGAGGAGCGTGTGTGGTTAACTGACACACTAATCTGGGACTAATAATATGTGGCAAAGGGTAGCTTGATGTTAATCATAGATCAATGAAGTGTGTGTGGTTAACCGACACATTGATTAGGTGATTTGTAACATTGGGTGTACCAAGCTAATTTGCATGGTTATTCACACCTTGTTTGTGATCCTTGGCATCCTAGTCACAAGCCTGAAGGGCGCAATCGAGATTTGAACATGTCATTGAAAAGTTTAATGAATCTCAAAGGATTTAGGAATTTCAATCCAATTAAAACTTAATAACTTATTTCGTTTTTCATGGTAGAAATTGGTAAATCATCATTTACCTACCTTCAAATATTTTATAATTGGATTACGACACCCCTTTTCGCAATTGTAGAATATTGTGTTGGGTCCTAGCCTTAATATTTCATTCGGGTGTAATATTAAGGATTCTCATCTAACCTAAACTTTGTTCTTCTTCTTTTTCAGATGTCTATCCCAAATAATGCTTCCAATCCAATCCTTTCAGGCTCTTTCTCCCTCATGAACCTATATGGGAGGGTCATTTTCGATGGCTCGAACTTCAATGACTGGATTCGAAACATCCAAGTGGCTATTCGTTATGAGGACAAAGAATATGTCCTGGATAAAGAGCTTAAGGAGATTGATGTCACTACTGATACTCCCGAACAAATTGCTGAACATACTACTCATGAGAGGGATGCGATAAAGGTGTCGTGTCTAATGATTGCTACCATGATTGTTGAGCTGCAGAAGTCCTATGAGGACTACTATCCTTTTGAAATGTATCAAGACTCATGGAAAGATACCATCAAAGTGCTCGGCAGGAGAGGTATGAGATCATTGCATCCATGATCACAACCAAAATAAAGGATGGTGAACCCATCACGGCCCACTTGCAAAATATGCAGAGATTTGTGGACCGCTTGCTTAAATTGAATGTCAGTTTTGATGAAGAGTTGGCTATATATATTATTCGACACTCTTTACCTTCTTGTTATGATCAGTTTCGTATGACTTATCATATGAACAAGGAGGAGGTCACTCTTAGCAAGCTTCAAGGCCTTCTAAGAATTGCAGAAAGCAACTTGAAAGGCAAGTCGGTTGTGTCTACTCCTACCACTACTACTTCTGCCCCTGTTATGGCAATCGAACATGGGAAGGGAAATAAGAGGAAGGCTCCTTACAAGAGCTGCAAGGGAAAGTATCTTGATGGATCCTCTTCTAGTGGGACCAAAGTTGGTTATGCTAATCCCTCTTCCAATCCGAAGGATGCAGAGTGCTTCCACTGCCATGAAAAAGGGCATTGGAAACGATGCTACCCAAGTACTTGCAGGACATAAAGGATGGCAAGATCAAGCCCTCATTTGCAGGTATTTACACTATTCAATCTAATAACTCATCACGTGCTAATTCTTGGGTCCTTGATACAAGTTGTGGATTTCACATTTGTTCTAATTTGCAAGGACTAAAAAGAAGTAGGGAATTGGAGCATGGGAAGATAAACTTAATCATGGTAAATGGGAAAGTGTCGCCTGTAACCAAGATTGAAGTTTATTCTTTATTGCTTAGTAATGGTTTAAATTTAGATTTGAATAATTGTTGTTACTCAGCCGATATGGCGAGAAATATTATTTCCTTTCACAGTTTGTATATACAAGATTTTACCGTTTCTTTTAATAATGAAATTGGTGGTATTAATGCTTATTACAATGGTGTATTTTATTTTGAAGCATTACCTAGCAATGGTATATATGAAACTGTGATGGTTGTAGACAACTTAGGAAATAATGTGTTGAACATTGATTCGTCCAATGTTTTGGACAAGGCATGCTTGTGGCATTGTCGTCTTGGACATGTCAATAAGAAGCACATAGCCCAACTCCAAAATGATGGAGTCTTGGAGTCATTCGACTTAAAATTGGATGACACTTACGAATATTGTTTACTTGGAAAGATGACCAAGTCACCCTTCACTGGTACTTGTGAAAGGGGTGAAGGTTTGTTAGATCTCATACACACTGATGTATGTGGACCATTCAGAACCGCTACAAGGGATGCTAACCACTTCTATGTGACTTTTACTGATGATTACAATAGGTATAGCTATGTCTACTCTCACACCCCAAAACCAAGAACAACGGAAACGTTCCGGGATGGAGGACGTCATGTACAGTATCACAACAGTGTAAAGTAGTAAATAAGCAACAACATCATCCATTGCATTATAAGTTAAGTTTTAATACATGTGTGTTCTTTCATTGTAATAAGACACCAAAAATATACAATCAAAATAAAAAATGACACTTGTCTGTGCTCCGTCTTCTCAAAACCTGGCCATCGTACCTGTCTACTGGTGACCTGAGAATACAAGTTATTTTGAAAGCGAGTATCAGCTTAAAGCTGGTGAATTCATAAGTATTTAAGTGTCCTTGTCTTGTTTTGAAAAACTGTTATGAATGTCATGTAAAACCTTTAAGTAAGACAGTTGATATAAGTATGAAAAACCTTAAGAAATCCCTTATTTCCTACTAGTATGAAATGTAGTCTTCTACCAAGACCCGAATGTTTTGTTAGTAAAAATGATAGCTTTTCCTTTCTATGGACTAGTAGTAAAAGTACTTAGTCTAACTCCTCGTTTATGTGAATGTATCACAAAATAAAGTAAATAGGAAAATGTACTAATGTAAGTGTTATCGCTGGGTACTAGGAGTAACACAACATCGCAATAAGCGAAAGGTATAACCTAATGAACATCCGAAGATTGTCCACTCATCCTATGTAGCAGCAGCAGGGTGGAGGGAGGGTTAGTCTCGAAATCGATCTACCTAGTATAAGTATTAACCTTAGGTATCCGTAGATGTTCATCACCCACTGGTGCTAACAATTGGGTTCCGGAATGGTTAGTCCCGTCCATTTATCCCGAGGTACTAGGGATAGGGTCCCGTCTAGATATCCCGAGGTACTAGGGATAGGGTCCCGTCTAGATATCCTGAGGTACTAGGGATAGGCAGGAAGATTTGCACAGAAGGTACTAATAAATCATCCTCGTAATTCGAGATACAAGTATTCGTGTAAATATACACAGGTAACGTATCTACGTAAAGGTACTCATGTAATGTATTCATGTATCATGTAATCATATGTAAATGTACTCATGTATCAGGTAATGTACTGGTATAGACTCATGAATGAACTGACTCTTGTGTAATTCCTTGTAATAGGAATAATGTTTTGTTTCTTCTAACTATCCCTATGATAATTAACTAGAAGGTAATTGATTGTTCAAGAAGGTAAAGGTAATGGTTTTGCAAGATATCTAAGAGTTTTGAATAATAATTAAGAGTGACTTGATGTCATGCTAATGTATTCATGTATCATGTAATCATATGTAAATGTACTCATGTATCATGTAATCATATGCTAATGTATTCATGTATCATGTAATCATATGTAAATGTACTCATGTATCAGGTAATGTACTGGTATAGACTCATGAATGAACTGACTCTTGTGTAATTCCTTGTAATAGGAATAATGTTTTGTTTCTTCTAACTATCCCTATGATAATTAACTAGAAGGTAATTGATTGTTCAAGAAGGTAAAGGTAATGGTTTTGCAAGATATCTAAGAGTTTTGAATAATAATTAAGAGTGACTTGATGTCATGTTAATAAACAATTCAAAACCAATACTTTTGTTTATCAAGGTATTTTAAGATAGAAAACCATTTCATGCATCACATTTTGTAGTATGTGAAATCTGCTGGATGAAAACACAGTTATAAAATACGTATGAGTGATTTAATAACATGATGTTTTCTACTTGTATCTCCCCCCCCCCATTAAAGCATTTAAAAACATTTAAAATATTCATTTAGGGGTATGAACTCACCTGTAGATGGTGGTTTGGATGAACTGAACGTGTAGGATTGTTAGGTGTCAAGTGAGGACTTGTACACACACAACGATCCTAATGAACATATAATCACACATATATGCACTCAATTAGTCTTAAATTACTAATTGAAATGTTAAGACATCCTACAACATAATAAATACTTTATATAAGTGTTATAAGCCCTAAGGATTGCATCTAAGCTATTGTGGGACAAGGCACTTGGGTTTAGGGTTCCAAAGGACCCTATACTTGAGTTTACTCTCCATATAACCTCGCACATGGAGTTTACGGTTGTAAACTCTAGAGTTTACGACTGTAAACTCCAAGACTTAATGTCCTTGGTTGTTTTGAGGTGTTAAATGATCCCTAGAAGTATTCCAACTTGGTGGTTTAATTCTTGGAAGGGTTTAGGGCATAGAAACACTCCTTTGATGAGTTTACGGCCCCAAGGCCAATTCCTTTGGAGTTTACTGCCGTAAACTCCCTTGGAATGATGTTTTTGATGCTTTCAAGTCCCTTGCACATATAGTATAGGTCTTAGACTTTTATCCCAAGCATATGAAGGCCTTAGGCACACTTTGGTGCCTTTGTTTGATGTTCACGACCCAAGAACCTTATTAGGGCCGTGAACTCACTTTGAGGGGTGTTTTTGATGTGTTTTGGTCCTTGATTTAAGTGGAAACAATTCCTAGTAATTGTCTAAGGCTTTAGGTGCCTTAAAAGCACCCTTTCATTCAAGTTTTTGGTTTTGTTTTTCTTGGTTGTATTCTTGTCCCTAACACACATATATATGAGTCTAAGGTAGTAGCATAACATAAGGGAAGGTTTAGGCATTGTTTCGGGAGTTTACCGCCCAAGAACACCTTGGGGAGTAAACTTCTAAATCTAGTTATTTAGCTATGTAATCTATGTTATGAACACATTTTAAGCTATATAACACTACTAGAGAGAGGTACTCACGATTTGGGATAAAACCCCGAAGATCCGTGAGAGAGAAAATGACTTTTCTCTAGTTGTAAATGTAAATAATGAATGAAATTGTTTCAGAATTCTATTTATAGTCCTGAGATTTTTGGCAGAAAATATTTTATTCCCGAAATGATCTCTAATATAATAGAGTGTTGGAATAACAGTGTTGCACACAACCCTAGGGCATCCACTCTCCTGATATTTCCTGAAGTGTAAACCCTGAATCACTCAAACTTATACGGAAAAGTCTGAAAGTTTACTGTGACTGATATAACTTCTATTGAAGTGATATTGTTTGTACATAATGGAAATTCCGGGTTATCACATCTACTTAATCAAACATAAGTCAGAAACTTTTGCAAAGTTTAAGGAGTTTAAGCAAGAAGTGGAGAGTCAATTAGGTAGGAAGATAAAGATGTTGCGATCCAATCGAGGAGGAAAGTATCTTAGTATCGAGTTCCTTGACTATCTTAAGGAATGTGGAATTGTTTCACAATCGAAGCCACCTAGGACACCACAACTTAATGGTGTGTCTGAGAGGCGCAATAGATCCTTGCTAGACATGGTTTGTTCCATGATGAGTCGAGCTTCGTTACCTATCTCATTCTGGGGGTATGCCTTAGATATTGCTGCCCATATCCTTAATCTAGCCCCTACCAAAAGGGTTTCCAAAACACCTCACGAGATGTGGACACGAAAGGTTCCCTCGTTAGACCACATCAAAGTTTGGGGTTGTGAGGCTTTCGTGAGACGCGACACTCACGACAAGCTCAAACCTTGGAGTGAGCCATGTATTTTCATCGGCTACCTACAAAAGTCCTTTTTATATCTCTTCTATAGACGAGTGACAATGTTGTCTTCGTTGCGAGGAGATGAGTCTTTTGCGAAAGAGAACACATATGCCAAGAGGACAGTGGGAGTCAAATTCACCTTGAAAAGTTTCAAGAGTCAAGCGGTGAAGGAACCTCAAACACTAGCACTCAACCCAAGGAGGAAACTCCGGTCGAGCCAATTGACAAGTTCGTACCTCTAAGGCGGTCTGGTAGAGTTAGTGTTCCACCTGTGCTATATGGTTTTCATATAACATTTGAGGATGATGCATTTATCAGTGATAACACACTGGTAAATTTGGATGAACCTAACAACTACAAGGAAGCCATGGCAGCCCCGAGTCTGCAAAATGGAAAGAGGCTACGAACAACGAGATTCAGTCCATGTATGACAATCAAGTTTGGAACTTGGTTGACAATGTACGGATATGGCAAGGAGAAACCAAAAGAAGCCCAAGAGGAAAAACCCAGAAATGGATCCTAAGGAACACCAGGGGATGAATTGTGAAAGAGAGAATTCCGACTAAGAACCCAATAAGGATGAAAGCACCAGGGAAAAACTTGATGAGCTTTACCCAACTAGTAGACCCGAGACCCTTTTCACCTTTGTCTTCCCAGATATGTAACCATCCCATATAGGTACTCTTGGGATAAACATACCTAAAAAAACGATACACATGCAAAAACGAGTTGAGTAATTGACTCCTACCCGATTTAGGGCGCATCTCCACAAAAGACAATCTGATCCACAATTGACAAGCACCAAACTCCGATAGCTAACACCCTCACGAATCAGATGCCCGTTTGGGTCACGAGTAACCCGAATTGACTCCCCGTTTCCAACCCTCCTTCATGGAGTAATAAAGACCATATGCAAAACCCGGTGTGCAACAGTGTAAATCCGATCCCCCACAAGTAACAAGAACGCCATTCCAAATGACTTACAAAACCCACCAGTAGGACCAGAGAACTATGTAGACCATGCACTCTCCTTAAAAGAGGAGATGGTCATTTGGAGACCACCGCTCATAGTAATCGAGGCTAGGATAACCTTAACAGTGTAAGGCTGGACTCAAACTGAGGATTTGAGAGAAATTTCAAAAGAAACGATTTTTCAAAAAAAAAAAAACGAGCAAGAGTTTCTAAGAGAAAAACGAGAAAGAGAAGTGTGTACAATCAGCCAATTCCCGAACGATGATTTCCCAAAATACCCTTACTTATTCGTGTTATGATTTATTATTGAGATATTAATGATGCATGCTAGAAGATTGGCTATGTATTTCATATATTAGGGCTAGAGTCGCCTGATTTGTGATGCCTTAGCCTAGGAGTTGTTGTTATCTGTGACGTGCTTTGAGTATGTACGGAGTAAGAGTATTCAACATGAATCCTTTAGAGAGAACTTTGAGTAGAGGAGTAATCTAGGAAAGATACCTAGATGAGCATTTGAGGAGCCTACTGTGGCGAAGATCATCGCCAAGTTCCGGAAGAGGGCCTTGTTGGTACCCCAGTATGCGGGGGATGAGGATATGAGGAGGAACCGATACCATGACATGCTACGGGCTGATATTCGGGAGCATGTTAGTTTCTCTGCTTTCCCTACCTTGGAGTCCATGATTGCCAGGGCTAGGGAGAGAGAGATTGATTTGGAGCTCATACGGAAGATGAAGGCTGCTGAGGGGCAGGCGATGGGGGCTTCGGGGAAGAAGCCCAAGGGATCCGATGATAGGCCTAAAGGCCAGTCAGGGCAGGACCACTGTGGGAAATGCGGTCAGTCACATGAGAGAGTTTGTCGCACTGGGTCGGGTTCAGGCTGCTATAAGTGCGGCAAGGTGGGGCATTTTCGCAGAGATTGTACTGCCCCTGCTTCTACGATTCAGACATCAGACCTGATTTGCTTCCATTGCAATCACAGGGGCCATAAAAAGGCCTATTGTCCCAGGTTAACAGCAACAGCGCCGGCAGTGGCGCCAACGTCAATGACAGCACGGGTTATGGATGGCCGGAAGGTCAAGTCGGAGGCTCTAGTGATTCGGAGCCAAGCATTTCAGCTGACAGCCGAGGAGGCATGCGCTGCACCCGATGTGGTGACGGGTATGATTCCTTTCCTCTGATTTATTTGTATGATGTTATGATATTGATATGTGCTCTGTGTATATGTGTTTAGGATCGTTCCATGTGAACGGTATCCCAATTCAGGTGTTGTTTGATTCGGGTGCTACCCGATCATTTGTCTCTCTTGCGCTTAGCAAGAAGTTTCCTGAGTCTTCGGGCACGTTGGACTGCCCTCTAGAGGTCGAGATTGTAGACGACCGATCAGTGCGAGCATCAGAGGTCTGCCGAGATTGTGTTTTGAGGCTGTTCGAGGAACGTTACCTGGTAGACTTGGTTCCCATACCGTTGCGGGGGAACAAGGTTATTATAGGCATGGATTGGTTGAGCCTCAATGGGGCAGTGATAGATTGTGCACATCAGCTGGTACGGATCAGGACCCCAAGTGAGGGAGAGTTGGTAGTTCAGGGCGAGAGGCCACAGCGAGGACCAACTGTATGTTCAACAGCGAGAGCTAGGCGCTACCTTCAGCAGGGTTGCACAGGGTATATCGCGTATGTTATGGACACCCGGGAGGCGGGTAAGGCGACAGTGGGTGATGTACTCGTGGTGTGGGAGTTTATGGATGTATTCCCCGAGGAGTTGTGTGGGATACCTACGGAGAGGCAGGTGGAGTTTAGGATCGACCTAGTCCCTGGTGCGGCTCCGATAGCCAAGGCGTCGTATCGGTTGGCTCCTCCTGAGATGCAGGAGTTGTCTACACAGCTGCAGTAGCTGTTAGACAAGGGATTCAGTAGACCACGCAGTTCACCCTGGGGAGCCCCGATTCTGTTTGTGAAAAAGAAGGACGAGTCGCATCGGATGTGTATAGACTATCGGGAGCTGAATAAGGTAACGGTAAAGAACCGTTACCCACTCCCGAGGATCGATGACCTCTTCGACCAGCTTCAGGGAGCATCTTGGTTCTCCAAGATTGATTTGCGATCAGGGTATCATCAGATGAGGGTCAGAGAGGAGGATGTGCAGAAGACTACTTTTCGGACACGCAATGGTCATTACGACTTTGTGGTGATGCCTTTCGGGCTCACCAATGCTCCTGCCGCGTTCATGGATCTCATGAATTGCGTGTGTCGGACAATGTTGGATCGGTCCATGATTGTTTTCATTGACGATATCTTGGTTTATTCCAAGACGCGAGAGCAGCATGAGGAGCACTTGCGTGAAGTTCTGAGTACTTTGAGGAGGGAGAGATTATATGCTAAGTTCTCCAAGTGTGAGTTCTGGTTGCGCGAGGTGCAGTTTTTGGGGCACCTTGTCAACCAGGACGGGATATCAGTGGATTCGGCCAAGGTAGAGGCCGTGATGAGATGGGAGGTCCCGAGGTCTCCATCCGAGATTCGAAGCTTCCAAGGATTGGCGGGCTACTATCGGAGATTCATTCAGGACTTCTCCAATATAGCCGTACCCCTGACCAGGCTGACGAGGAAAGCCATGGTATTTTGTTGGGCGCCCGAGCAGCAGGCCGCATTCGACACGTTGAGACATAGATTGTGCGAGGCGCCAATCTTAGCCCTGCTAGAGGGCATGGAGGATTTTGTTGTATACTGCGATGCGTCCATCTCGGGTTTGGGCGCGGTGTTGATGCAGAGAGGGCACGTTATTGCTTACGCTTCGAGGCAGCTGAAGCCTCACGAGGTGAACTACCCGACGCATGATTTGGAGCTGGGGGTTGTTGTGTTTGCCCTCAAGATTTGGCGTCATTACCTCTATGGGGTTCGTTGTACCATCTACACGGACCACAAGAGCCTGAGGTATCTCATGGACCAGCCGAATCTGAACATGAGGCAGCGTCGGTGCCTTGACGTGGTAAAGGATTATGATTGTGAGATCCTTTACCATCCGGGGAAAGCCAATGTGGTGGCTGACGCGCTTAGCCGTAAGGCAGCGTCGATCCGAGATATCTGCCTAAGGATGACAGTGGTGACTCCGCTGCTGGAGCGGATTCTGGAGGCTCAGCAGGAGGCTATGAAGGAGGAACATCGGAAGAGTGAGCGGATTGTGGGGCAGGTTTCCTCCTTCGACTATGATAGCTGAGGGTTATTGACTCTTCACCGTAGGGTGTGGTCCCTTATCATGGAGGCATGCGCCAGGTTCTGATGGAGGAGGCGCACAAATCTCGGTTCTCCATTCATCCCGGGGCGACGAAGATGTATAGGGATCTTTGTCTGGACTATTGGTGGCCCTGCATGAAGCGGGATGTGGCATGGTACATGGAGCAGTGCTTGACCTGCAGGAAGGTTAAGGCCGAGCATCAGAGACCGCACGGCAAGATGCAACCGTTGGATATTCCGCTATGGAAATGGGAAGACGTCACGATGGATTTTATCACCAAGCTTTCCAAGACCACACGGGGAGTGGATTCGATCTGGGTCATCGTCGATCGATTGACCAAGAGCGCCCACTTTATCCCGATTCAGGAGAGAATCTCGGCCGACAAATTGGCCGATATCTATATCAGGGAGGTGGTGGCGCGGCACAGAGTGCCAGTTTCGGTGATTTCGGATAGGGATGTGCGGTTCACATCCAGGTTTTGGAAGAAATTCCATGACGAGTTGGGTACTCGTCTGCATTTCAACACCGCCTTTCACCTGTAGACGGATGGCCAAAGAGAGCGGACCATCTAGACTCTAAAGGACATGCTGCGGGCATGTGTTTTAGACTTCGGAGGTAGCTGGGATACCTACCTTCCGTTGGTGGAGTTCTGGTATAATAATAGTTATCATGCGAGTATCGACCGTCCTCCCTTCGATATGTTGTATGGGAGGAGGTGCAGGACCCCGATATGCTGTGGCGAGGTTGGCCAGAGGGTCATGGGGAGCACCGAAGTAGTGCTCAAGACGACAGAGAAGATTCAGCAGGTCCGAAGCATGCTTCAGACTGCTCAGAGTCGACAGAAAAGTTATGCCGATAAGCGTCGATCAGACCTGGAGTTCCAGGTCGGGGATATGGTTCTCCTGAAGGTGTCGCCTTGGAAGAGCGTCATCCGATTCAGGAAGCGGGGCAAGTTGGGTCCCAGGTTTATTGGACCGTTTAGGGTTGTATCCCGGGTGGGCAAGGTGGCGTATCGGCTGGATCTTCCAGCCGAACTCAGTCAGATCCATAACACTTTCCACATCTCCCAGCTACGGAAGTGCCTGGTGGACGACTCAGCGGTGATACCCTTGGAGGACATTCAGGTTGATGACAACCTGAATTACATCGAGCAGCCTGTAGCGATCCTTGACTGAAAGTCGAGGGATCTGATGAACAAAAGAGTGGAACTTGTGAAGGTGCAATGGCAGCACCAGAAGGGGCCGGAGTGGACTTGGGAGCCGGTGGACGAGATGATGAAGCATTACCCCGAGCTGTTTCAAGAGCGAGCAACAGACTTCGAGGACGAAGTCTAAAATAAGTGGGGGAGATTTGTAGCACATGGTTCTTGGTACGTGTTCTTGTATTTAATTCTTTAAATGATTTGCAATTTTGGCCTTGGACTCGGCGAGTCGAAGGAATGAGTCGCCGAGTAGAAGCGGGATAAGACGCGGAGTTTAAGTTGTGGACTCGGCGAGTCGGGTCCCGGACTCGACGAGTAGCCGCTGTCTGGACAAAAACCCTAATCCAGGGGTTTGCACTCTATTTAAACGACCTTATGCAGCCTCCATCACTCCTTTATGCTCCCAAGCACCCCTCACTGAAACCCTAACTTTTTTTGAAGCAATCTAAGCCTTGTTGGTGGATTTTGGTGCTTGTGATCTTAAGAAGGAAGGAGAGAAGCTTGATGAAGCAAGTAGAGATCAAGGGAACCTGAGTTTGTGCACCTTCTTCAGCTCATTGAAGGTAAAAAGCTATAACCTTGCTCATTCATTTGTTAGATCCCTTTTTGGGGATGTTTAGGGCTTTTATGAGCCATTTTTGGTGGCCAACCATGTTTGCAAACATGGTTGGGGGTTTAAGCTTCTGAATCACATCATGAAAGGAGTCACTAGGCAGATTTGGGTTGCTTTTTGCACCCATGAAAGGTTCCATGTGCCATATGAGCTTGTTTTATGTCCTTTTGAGCTCAAAGTCCCATGCAAGCACGTAAAGTTTGTAACTTTATGTGCTAGATCGATTTTAGAAGCTTGGATCTATCTTTTGATCAAAGGATGTACACCAAAAATCAAAGATTTAGGGTATGGGCGTGACTAACTCGGCGAGTCCATTCTTGGACTCGGTGAGTCTAGGGGGTTCTGTCCCATTCTGTTGAGGGTCGAAAGGACCCAGTTGAGTGTGGAAAGGTTTTAAGGGGGTCTCCGGGGAGTGACCCAACGTTCTGGGCTAAGCCATTGATCTGGAAGTTCATGGGACTCGGCGAGTGCACGAAGGTGCTCGAAGAGTCCAGGGCAATCTTCATAGAACTCGACGAGTTGTTCATCAACTCGGCGAGTCGAGAACAGAATGTGTTCATCGGATGAAGATTAACTCGGCGAGTCGGATGAAGGACCATTAAGTATCAGTTAGGAAGTGAACTCGTCGAGTCAATGCCTAACTCGACGAGTAGAGACGGGAGTAAGGTCAATCGACTGGATATGGACTCGGCGAGTTGGCAAGCCAACTCGACGAGCCGGGTCAACTGGAAGTTGACTTTGACTTTGACTTGACTTTGGTTTAGAATCGGTTAGGGGTAAAATAGTCATTTTACCCTGGGTATAGTATCAATGTCTGATTAAGTGTTTTATGGAAATATAGTCGGGGGATCACCGGAGCAGCGGTCAGACATTTGCGGATCAACTTTTCAGCAGCCAACCTTTTGTGGTGAGTTACCTTCCAGTGGGGGTGGGTCTAAGGCCACAATGCCGGCCCACCAAGTAGGAGTATTTTAGAAGATGAATGTCTTTGTGATAATTATCTTGGTATGGATACGTGTTTGGTTATGAGATATATCTGTATGATATGTTACGTGTATGATAGGGATAGTTTTCCCCTAACAGTGGTCCTTAGGACCGAAGGGTAGGTCAGTACTCGGATATGTCTGATTGTATGCTTATACCTTGTTGTTGTATGCTAGTAGTAGGGGCGGAATAGACCCCAGTTATCGGTTGAAAGATATCGATGATAATTACCGGTTGAAAGATATCGATGATGATTACCGGTTGAAAGATACCGATGGTATTGTATGGTATGTGGTATGATGGGGCAACTCACTAAGCTTTGTGCTTACGGTTTCAGTTTTTGGTTTCAGGTACCTCTTTGTCTAAGGGGAAGGAGTCGGCGGCGTAGCATGACATCACACACACACATGATTTTCCGCACGAAGTTTTTTGGGATTGTACTCTGATATGATATTTGTTTATGACGTGGGTTTAGAACATGATACATTGTTTTATGAAATGACGCGTTGGCACAATATTTTCTAATGAATGATTTTATGAAATAAATAATTAAAATGAAGTTCTTGGGCTTGAATTTTGCGATGTTACATCGCGGTCCAAGTTGAGCAATCGACCGATAGATGAGACGTCACCTCATGTGACAAGAGTTGCACTGTTCCCATTTTCCTAGGAAGAGCAGAGGAGATAACGAGATTCCGATTTCAGAATTGGAAGTAAACCCCGTGGGGTAGCATATGATGGTGAACTTTTCACCAGTGTATTTGGGCAATGTGTTTGTTGTGAGGTATATTTCTTATATATACCCTGAAGGAATCATCAGTGGGGACTAAGATGGAAGAGAACAAGGAGGTGCCTTATTGAGGGAGGCATACCTTTAACAACAAGTTCTAGATGATTAAGAGGAGTATGTCGGGGCGGTGGCCCTCATTGTCTACGTTGCGTATCGACTATGAGAGTGGGGCCTCTTACATTTATAATGATTCCTGTGGTAGGAGGCTGATCGAGGGATAAGAGACGAGGTACGTGATAGTGCACTATTTCCGGATTGCGAGTAGGGACTAATTCAAAATAGTTGCGACATCCGACGGTGTGTCGGTTTGAGGCTTCGGGATGATTAGAGGAAGTCAGTTTGGGAGGATTTTGAGATTTTGCATGAGTTACGGGATATTTGGAGTTGTTTGGTGTCCATCAGGAAGATCATTGAGTAATTATGTGGTACGTTCCAAGAGTCAAGGGTGATCTACCTGGAGAAACAGTCTGTGGAGTAGACTGTTGGTATGCCAATTGGTGATGGTTCGAACCCTGAGAGGGGGAGAACCGAGTATCTTGTTGAGAGGGTCTACAATCTGTTCTAGTAGTGGTTAAAAGGTTTGGTCATGGGATCTGCAGTACGGACATTGAGACTTGGGTTTATTGGTGGATGAGGCAAGGGGCAGAGCGAGATGATGCATACAGGACGTGTATCCACGACAATTAGCCGTTGGGCAGGGATCTTATTATGGTCATGGATTCTTCGGGTTTGCAATGGTTGAGTTCAAGGCGGTTGGTTCATTGAGGTCCAGTTTCGGTTGTCGATATTTGATAGTTTAATGTATAGATTGTATCTATACCCAACGAGGAGTAGCATTTGATTTTGTCGATTAATTTCAGAGTTATTATGAGTAGCTTCGCATGGGTGTTGATCAGTAATAGGATGGGGTTCCGGATGATCGTTAACGTGATCTCAGTCATTGACGATTTCTCCGTGTTTCAATTTGTGAGTGGAGTATTGCGATGTTATGACTTGTGCGAGAAGAAGATCAATGGTCGTAGCAAGACATTGTGAGATTCGATGATGGTGTATCAGGGTATCCGAGTATGATGCCCTAAGTTGTTGGGTTGCTTTGAGACTCGAGTTTATGATATGATAAGTGGAGTATCAAATAATTATTGTTCCACTGGGAACCCATCAACTGATTGTTCGGATGGGGATGGTTCAGGAATGTGAATCGTATCGAGAGGAAGTGCGATGTTGTGACAATTGTTGTTAGGAGTGGGTGGGTGCGCCTGTTTGTGATGGATCATGGAGCATGAGTTCAACGAGCGCAAAATGGTGTGGATTCCATGATGAGATTGTGAGATGGTAAGAGAGTGGAAGGATCCAGGTGGGAGTAATCACTTTGTAATGACAAGGAAAACCATGGGGAGAGCCCCTGGAGAGTGAATAAGTAGGTAATGTAATTCTGCGGGGAGCCGTAGCATTCACAAGTGAGTAAGTAAGTGATGTAAGTCTGCGAGGGCCTGTAGCATTCACAAGTGAGTGGGTAAGTGATTTAAGTCTGCGGGGAGTCGTAGCATTCACGAGTGAGTAAGTAGGTGATGTAAGTCTGGAGGGAGCAGTAGCATTCACGAGTGAGTAAATAGGTGACGTAAGCCTGCGGGGAGTTGTAGCCTTCACAAGTCAGTGTGAGAGTATCGTAAGACAACGGGAATCCGTAGTATTCCCTGGTTAGAGCATGACACAAAGGAGTTTGTAGGCTTAAGTAGCCTTGACGACTGAGCCTTTAGGAACCTGGTGACTAGACCAGGATCGAGACTGGGGTCTCCATGATGGTTGGGATATGTTATATCTCGAATAGGGGAGATGTTGTCGTAAATTCATAAGGAAATGGAGAGTAATGTATGCGTAGATTCGCGGATGAGAGGTCGTGAGTTGAGTATTGGATGTGATATGATTGATTCTAATTTTGTTCTCGAGCCACACTCTCGAGCTTGAGTTCGGCCCTATTTGTGTATAGGATAAATGAGTAGATATATCAGATTCCTGATGGTTTTCATTTGTAGGGGTTTTGGGTTGCATCTGATGTTCTAGACCTGGGAGGGTCGATTCGATTGGTTTGAGACGGATCGCAACATCCATAGAGTTAGTGAGTGTTAGGCGACAGAGGTCGGAAACGATGTGTGACAGCAGATCGGTTGTAGCATTTCTTGGAGTAAAGTGAGCTTAGTGGTCTGTGCATGTAATTGGTTGAGATAACTTTATTGGATCGAATGGTTGGGGTTATGCTCTGGCTTAGCCATGCCGTTCAAGTTGTCGGGCGTGTAAGGGATTCGGAGGAATGTTTTCGAGGACGAAATCTAATTTAAGTGGGGGACAATTGTAACATCCCGTGTATTAAATAAATAAATAAGATAAGGGTTAATGTGAATAATGATCCTAAAGTAAACAATATTTAGCGGGATGTTGGTGTTGGGGAGCCAATTGTCATAATTTTGGATTTTGGGGGTTAAAAAGTAACTTCTGGACTTGATTAGAAAAGGATTCCAGAAGGCAGGGTATATATGGTAAATTAAGGATTTGCCTTGAAAAGTTATGGGTGGGAGGGACTGGAAATGTCAAAATCATAAAAACTTTGGATGGACACAGGATTGGACGGTGACTCCTTTTCCTCTCTCATTGGAGCATACGAACCCTAAATTGGGGAATCGATTTTACAGCCGCCACCCCGAGGAAGCTCCCTAACCGCCACTGCATCACCGAGTTTGTGCCGCCGCTGACCCACCGTTGAGCGACGCCACAGCACGCCATGCTGCTGGAGACGTAGCGAGACGCTGGAAAACCCACCAAGACCGACTGTTGGAGCGTGGTGCACCACTGTTCGATTCGTGAATGAAGAAAGAGCTCTCTATAAGCGAATTCAGCACTCAACTATCCCTTTCTTTCGCCTTTCTGGTGGTTTGGCGACGGGTGTATCGGTTGTGGCTGTCGCCGCCCACTGGCCGCCATAACTGCATTTTCTGGCGACATTAGCCATTTGGGAGATGGCCAAGCATCTTATGTTGAGTATTCGCACACTTTAAGGGTATTTATTTGGGGTTATTTGCATGCTATTTAGCCAGGAGACGAAGGGCAGCCCACCACCACCACCGTGAGGTGGTGGCTGCCACTCATTCTTGTTTTTTGCCACCCTCCGCCGCCACCAACCACCATGGGAGGTGGTTGTGGGTGTGTGTTTATGATGTGTAAATTGGTATGTGTGATTTTGGGCAGGAACCACCACCACTACCATTGGAAATGGTGGTTGCCGCCGCACGCCGCCATGAGCCGCCGCCGATCACCACCGCCCGAGGTGGCAGTGGGTGGTGCCCGATCTAGTGGAACCCTAATGGTCCTAGGAACTTAATTTGGACTGGGTTGCTTTGTGATTGGGCAAGAAACTCTAATTATTTCTGACTTCATTGTGTGAATGGCCTAGTGGAGTGATGGACTTAATGGGTTAAGTGAGAACACTTAACCCTAATCATCTTTCCATGTGAAAACCCTAATTTTGCTTGGGCCTGAGTTAGGCCTTTCTATTGGCCTTTGATTACTAGAATATGTAGATGGGCTTTAGGGCAAGGCCCAAATGAGGGATTGGGCCCAATTTGGAAAATTGGGCCATAGTTGGACCATTAGTGGGCTTTTGTGGATCTATGTGTTATTGGGCCTTGGTGGGCCTAATGGACTTGGGTTATTTATGGGTCGGGTTGGTGGACTATATTTAGACCTAATAATGTGAAGGTTGATCGTAGATCCTAATGAGGTTAATTGTGGGTTTGACTCAGTGTTAGAGGCTAGAGTCCGGAGTACTGCAACAACATTTGTAGGATCTGTCCGCCATCCGAGGTGAGTCTTCTCACTATACTCACCTGTATGGTAATTTATGCGTGACCGGAGGGTCTTATTCGTGTTATTGGCCGGAGAGTCTTACTACATTATTGACCGGAGGGTCTTAATTGTTATATTGTAATATGTGTTATCGTGCATACTGTCTTTGTGACTTATGTCGTTATATTATTCTGTGTATATGTTTATCGTATGTGCTTATGTTGAGTTAAGTGATATCCTGCATTGTGTGAATTTTCGCCATGTATTACTGTGAGTTACAAAGTTAGGACCGGATGGTCCATAGAGTTAGGACCGGAGGGTCCATAGAGTTAGGACCAAGAGGGTCCATCAGAGTTGTGGGACTGGGGGGTCCCACTGAGACACATTGACCAGAGGGTCGTATTGAGTTATAGCCTCGGCTGGCTAATGAGATGTGTGTGGTATTTTGGGGAACTCACTAAGCTTCGTGCTTACCGTGTTATGTGTTATGTGTTTCAGGTACTTCTCAGGTTCACGGGAAAGCGACGGATCGACTGTACACACGAGATAAAGAGTTATGTTTTAGAGGATCCAGGATCATTAATTAAACAATTATGAGTTTATGTTTTGTTAATTTGATAATTTGTATTTTTGTGAAATGTATTATGAGCAATTTTTGTGATTCAAAAATGAAAAATTTGTTTGAAAAGTTCACGGTGTTACACTACTTTTAAAAGATCACTCCTTATAAGGATCAACAAAAGTAATGACATGCACACATATAACTATCATTTTCAAGGCAAGACTCCAAAGGATTTCATAGAAAATATCTGATTTTCTGAAAGTACAACGAGAACGATTCTAAACAAGTGTAAACGATTTGTAAAAAAATGCTTATGAACTCACCAAATTTTTAGTTGACGCTTTTCAAAACGACTTGTATTCTCAGAGATCTAGTAAGCAGGAAACAAGGGACGCTGATGCAAGATCATTTAGTTGTAGTTGAAGTTTTCTACTTATGTAACTTTTGTGTAACTCAAAGAACAAATACAATACGTAAACAATATAAGTTTGTTATCTCAATGTATGATGTTTGGATTGCTCTGTTTCAATTATATGCAATTGTTATGATACTGCACAATGAAGTCACCCGCCTCCGGACGTTTCCGTCGTCTGGTCCGGGGGTGTGACAGATTGGTATCAAAGCATTGTTTATAGTGAACTGGTATATCTAGCCATACGAGATATGCAACTATAAATACAATGGGACTAAAACAAACTCTGCCTAAAAGTATACTTTAAGAATATAAGTATTTATAAAAGTATACATAATTACTAACCCAATATCATAACAAGAAGAGACCGAGAGTAACTAAAGGTTGAACACTGCAGTCAAACCTGGGCAGTTATGTAATCATATCTGGGATCAATATAGCCTGATCAACTACATTTATTTGAGATATGACCAACATGTGCTTGGGAGTGATGGTGGTGTTGCAACAAACCTAAAACCTAACAACTATGCACACAAGAGAATACTAGAATTCGAACATCAAGTTTAAAATACTATAAAAGTATTTTAGGATACTATAAACCCCTGACACCTAAACTATCCCCGTATATCTCGAGCCACGACTCTTGCACAAATGACGTAGTTGAAATTCCTCACCCAGACTTCTACAACCCTATCACGATGATTTACGGATGTGGCAAGGAGAAACCAAAAGAAGACCAAGAGGAAAAACCCAGAAGTGGATCCTAAGGAACACCAGGGGATGAATCGTGAAAGAGAGAATTCCGACTAAGAACCCAGTAAGGATGAAAGCACCAGGGAAAAACTTGATGAGCTTTACCCAACTAGTAGACCCGAGACCCTTTTCACCTTTGTCTTCCCAGATACGTAACCACCCCATATAGGTACTCCTGGGATAAACATACCTAGAAACAAAACGATACCCATGCAAAAACGAGTTGAGCAATTGACTCCTACCCGATTTAAGGTGCATCTCCACAAAAGACAATCTGATCCACAATTGACAAGCACCAAACTCCGATAGCTAACACCCTCATGAATTAGATGCCCGTTTGGGTCACGAGTAACCCGAATTGAATCCCAGTTTCCAACCCTCCGTCATGGAGTAATAGAGACCATATGCAAAACCCGGTGTGCAACAGTGTAAATCCGATCCCCCGCAAGTAACAAGAATGCCATTCCAAATGACTTACAAAACCCACCAATAGGACTAGAGAACTATGTAGACCATGCACACTCCTTAAAAGAGGAGATGGTCATTTAGAGACCACAACTCATAGCAATCGAGGCTAGGATAACCTTAACAGTGTAAGGAACACAAAAAGGGCACCCTTAATATAAGTGGAATGACCAAGCACTTTGTGCGCCAAGAGAGGATCGCCACACTACTCGCTTTAGGTTCATAATGCCTTTAATTGCAACTAGTAGTAGTAAACCAAGAGGAGTACTGTCACACCCCCAAACCAGACGGCGGAAACGTCCGGGGGTGGAGGACTTCATTTGTAGTATCACAACACATGCATCATAGTAATCAAAGTACAAACAACCATTGTATTTAAAAGTATAATATTTACATGTGTTCAATCATTGTATATTGAAACCAAAACAGTTATACAAAGGAAGAAGATAAGACTCCTAATGGCTTCATCTTCTCAAAAAGCTCGGGGAGTACCTGTTATTATTTCCCTGATAATACAAGTAATTTGAAAAGAGAGTATCAACAATAAGTTGAGTGAGTACATAAGTCTTTATGTTTGAATGGGTGTATTTGTATTTTGAATATGAAAACACTTCTAGAAAATCCCATATTTTCTGTGGTATGTGCAAAGTAGTTTTATTCCTATAAAACCGTCTTATTTGTAAACCATTGTATTTGTAAAACTTGTATTTGAGAGTGTGCCTGGCTTCACCAGCTGTTATTGAAAACTATAGTATAGCATTGTACTTTGCATTATGTAAACTGGTACTTTGAAGATATACTTACGTTTAGTTGTTTATACACTAACGTGTTGTTAATATCTTTTTAATGAGTTATTATAACCATACTAAGACATGAACGCCTGAAACAAACGCTTGATGAGCGCTTAAACTGTTGATAAAAATTGCCACTCATTGGCATGTATGCTTGACTGTAGCTAGCAGCCTGAGTGCGGGGTTGTCAATCCCGTTATAGATCTACACACAACTAGTTTCGATCCCCGGACTGGAGATTCTGGTTATAATGTCAGGGCTTTACCTTGGTTGTCTAGACTGAATCTAAACAACCTGAATTGAATGTCTCATAAAAAGCATATAAACGTTACATGTATATTAGTTATGAAAACCCAATCATTCTGAGATAAATGATTGACAGTATGTTCTTGACTTAGTATCCCGAACATGTATTTGATAAGTGTAAACCCTTGATTTGTTTTGAGTTAAAACCCTTGTTGTATGTAAAACAATGTATTCATATGAATTATTGCTCTATGTATCATAAATTATACCTATTATAATTTATATGTACTTTATGAATTGGTAAATAACTATTTTGCATGTAATCCTTTGCTCAACATGTTACAAAGGGTGATTAAACTGATGAAATAACTTTTAATTTTATATACATATACAATTATATATATATATATATATATATATATATATATATATATATATATATATATATATATATATATATATATATATATATATACGATTTTATATATAAGTAAAATTTGAACGACCTTCGGACAAATAACTGGTACTATAAGTCCACATCCAAACAAGGAAAAGGACCTAGAATGAATTATTAGTCCTAAGCCTTTTAAATCTTATTTATATTAAATTATATATACAAATATGTATATTTGGGAAAAATATAAGTTTATAAAAGAGTTCAAAATTTGAAGTATTTTTGATGCTTTAAAATCATTTTATCGTGATTTGAAATCATTTATTTATAACACAAAGTTATTGTGTTATACTTGTATTTCCCCCCTTAAAACAGTAGAAATTATGAAAATACGGAGGTATGAACTCACTTGGTAGGTGGTAATTCGGACAGGGTTTCGTTTCACGAAAAGGAGTTTATTTTTCGAGAAACCAGCTCAAATCGGGCAGAGTTTTGATAGGAGAGAGGATGAATTCTCGAGAATTTCGGGGCTTCACGGCTTACTTCGGGCTCGAGTCTTGATATCGGGGCTTTAAGGGTAGTATATAAGCTTAAGGGTGTGGAAAAAGTGAAAGAGAGTAAAATTTGGGGTGAAAAGTGTAAAAAATCCGGAAACCCTCGCATGCCTTATATAGGCCGTAGCCTCGGATCCGAAGCTTGTGTGAGGCTATGCGAGGCTGACATTCTGCGAAGGGAAGCAGCTTCGGTTCGGAGGTGGTAGGCTCGGATTGGTCTAGCCCTCGGTCCAATGCAAAGAAGCCACGTGCGAAGGGGTGTCCGAGGATGGTGCAAGGCGCGTGCGAGGAGCATCTCCGGTGTGTCTTCATGCGAGGCTGTCCGAGTGGGATTGGACCGCAGAGGTGGCCGAATCAGGAGGTGACACGCGAGACTTCGGTCCACTCAGCAGCCGACACGTGGAGGCTCACATGCGAGGGGTGACGTGGCGCTACTGTTCATGCGAATTTTCCCGGGTATTTCTATTTTTCTTTATTTTTTTGCCAAAACTTGTAAAATTCATAACTTTTGCATACGAACTCCGTTTTTGACGTTCTTTATATGCACGCGTAGCTAAAATTATACTCTACGACTTTCGTTTTGACTTTGTCGGCTAATTTTGAATTTATTTTTAATATTATTATTTTAAACAGACCGGGATGTGAATCCGTTATAAATTCATAACTTCTTCATACGACGTCCGTTTTTGTCTGTCTTTTTACCGTTGTACTACTAATGACGAGACCTTCAATTCTCGTTTAGGTCGTGTCGGCTAAAAACGACTCGATCTTTATTTCGAGTTTTTAGTTGTACACTGTTATACTGAAACTTCGAAAAATCATAACTTCCTCATACGAAGTCAGATTTTGGCGTTCTTTTTAAGAAAGTTCTCGGTTTGACATAAACTATAACTTTCATTTAGATTGTTAAGGCTAGAAAGCCTTTTATCAAAAATTCAGTTTTTACACTGAACAGTGTTTTGCCAGTTTTGTCGCGGATTTTCGATTGGTCATAACTTCTTCGTTATAACTCGGATTTTAGTGTTCCTTATATTTTTGGAAACCTTGTTACAATCTCTATCACTTGGTTCAACCCAATTGAGATTATTTAATAATTTATTTTTGAGGGTCAATTATGTAAATATACATAGTATGCCAAAATTTCTCTTTATTTAATTAAAAAGAAGAACAATTTGACCTACACTATTACATAAGTTTGAAATAACGGTTTGTTACAAGTACGTCCTCCAAGAATCCATACAACCAAATCCGTTGACCATGTTTCTAGCCATGTGCTATTTTGACGGACCTTACGTCAGATAATACATGTTCCCACCCTCCACTATAACTGCATCATGGGGATGTAGGTTGAACCGATTAACACCAGTACGTTAGGATTATATGAGTAAACTCACTTGGAACTAACTACGAGTACTCACAAGCTCACTTTTCGAGTGCAACAGATTTATGTCTTCTCATGAAGGTAACTAGCACCCCGACCATGCTCCAGTCCTACGAATAGACTCCACCACTTCCCAAGCCACTGTAACATCGGCTGTAGCAGCCATCATGGCATACTCCAATACCAATGACACAAACGAAGTTGGAAACAGTGTCGGTAACTTCAACCGTAACAATAACCAAGGAAACCAACAAAGAACAACTCACCCATGCACTCAAAAACCCAAACCTAAAAACAAGAAACGAAAGTCCGGGAACGAAAAAGGAGGTAGTTCGACCTAGAGGCTTACTAAAAGGTAACAAGCGGGACCAGTCCCTATCCCTACTAATCCTACTCCTCCCACATCGAGACAATCATACCTTGGGAACAATCCACCCTACAATAAGTGCAAATACCATCGTTGGGGAGTCTGTCAGACATGTTGTTGAAAAAGGTGCAACAAGATGGGACACATCTCCCGCTACTGTAGGGCCCTGGCCCCATGCGTCACCCCAACCCTCAACCCAGAAGTAAGCCAGTTTGGCACAAGTGCGGTGCAGCAGGACATCTCAAGAGAGATTGTCCAATAGAGATGACTAACGAATGAGTCAACGACTAGACAGGAGTTGAAGACAAGAAACCCTACCGAGATTTTTGGAACGTTTCAAACGATCAACTTTATGTAACAAATTTTCACAGAAAGGTATTGAAAATTGAAAACATAATCAAAAACTATTTCCCCATTCGAGCGAATCCGTAAATTGCGGAGAAGCTAGAGAATCCTTACTAGTGGACCATGAATGGTTCCATATGAACGTTGGTATCGTATATAGTTAGGATTCCATAAACTGAGAACATGCAATCCCGTATCATTTTCCTGACCCTGGTCTGAATGTTGATTAGGACAGAACCCCAAGTCAATTACCTTTTACAATCCTAAGTAGGTGCGGTTAGGTCACATCCATCTATAGTGGAAGGACCTGGCAGAATTCAGATTACGAATTCCATTGCCTTATAACAGCACCCTCGTGTCGCCAAGAACACCTAATAAGTAGAAACGAGATAGACCCAATGGTAACAACGAAAACGAAACTAGCAATGATAAAACACGAACACTAGAACACCTAACAAGTAGAAATGAGATAGACCCAATGGTAACAATGAAAACGAAACTGGTAACGATAAGAACACGAACACTAGAACTCCTAACAAGCAGAAACGAGATAGACCCAATGGTAACAACGAAAATGAAACTAGCAACGATAAGAACACGAACACTAGAACACCTAACAAGTAGAAACGAGATAGACCTAATGGTAACAACGAAAACAAAACTGGTAACGATAAGAACACGAACACGAACACTAGAACTCCTAACAAGCATAAACGAGATAGACCCAATGGTAACAACGAAAACAAAACTAGCAACGATAAGAACACGAACACTAGAACTCCTAACAAGTAGAAACGAGATAGACCCAATGGTAACAACAAAAACAAAACTAGTAATGATAGGAGCTTGAACATAAAACACCCTGTCATTCCTAACAACCAATACTCCTCAAATCGATGTAATAACAAGGAGTGATTCTCACCTTACAACCTCGAGCTTTGCAAATAGACTTTTGTCTTGTGCAATCGAACAACAAAACTTGCTCAGTCGGTAACAACGCGATCCCTATCAACCAGACGCCTAAGTTCTGGCGTAAGGAATGCCACGCCCTTCCCTAGCCCCAACAAAGATTAAAAATCAAGGAGCAAAGGGAATAAAAAAAAAGGAATCCAAAAAGCTTCTAACATTAATTCCTCCAGAGTTTCCCAAAATCTCTTAGAAAACCTCAACCATGTGCTAAGCAGAGGTAGAATCACCTCGACTCCTAGAATCACCTCAATGAACTAACACCCGACACCACTTAGCACAGTCACAAGAACGAATAGTGTCTGATCATAAGATCGGCATATTATGTAAAGGAAACATTAGACCCAGTCCCTAAACACAGGGGCACCTGTCTAACTCATAAGGGGAGAAAAAATTAATCGCCATAGGCACCACCGGCTACGATTAAGCCAAACAAAACCCATCCTCAAGGATCGATACTCCCTACCCCGAATCGGAGACACGATTAATCAACAGGAAGGAACTTGCCAAGGCCGACTTACCATTAGTTGGAAAGACCCTAGGGAGAAAACTCCCAAGATAATCTAAGACTCATAAGGTCAACTATATCACGCAAACTCAACCTTGGTGACCATAGTACTAACTCTTAAGGCCCAGAATACTCTACTTCTAGGACACCAGGATCCCGATCCCTAGAAGACCATTAAAAAGGCCTCGCCAAGAAAGGGCCCGATAACTCTTAGTCTCCGATTAACATAAGGAACTAGTTTTGGACATTTCCCCTTCCATGTGCTCAACGCCCATGAGTGTCAGACCACCGAAACTACAGAAATTCCACTTGTCGAGGTCAAGGTAAAACCGAACCCACACCCCGAAGAGAAGCATGTGTAGTAGACATCAACAACGTTGAATGCCCACTTGCTTCTAATCGAGTATTCATATGAAAACAACTAGAACTCTAGCATAGGAGTTACACCCCTCGAGGCCCTATGTGGCCAGAGGTAAAGATCATCCTCTATTATGCTGAGATGGGAGATACCCAGCTGACAAGATGACAAACACCCAATAGCACACTCACTAGACCCGGGATTATTCGATAAACCACGAAAAGGATAGTTCAAACCCGAACATGACCCCAACTATAGTGACACCAATGAAAGAGTTATGTTGATAACATCTTAAAACCTTGAAGTCCCAAGTAGGGAATCGGGGTATTAATTAAGAACTCCCCTCGGGCAAGAGTAACTCCAATCAAAAGGGAAAAGTGAACTAAACTCCCGATGCACCAGACCCTTCGAGATCCTCGCACAGATCGACCGATAGCCTACCAACTCCAATTACCCTCCGAGTTTAGTAACCTACACACTGCAGTCCATGTATCGAACCTAGAAAGTGTCTATCGGACAACCGTCCCAGTCCCACCAGACAAGACTAAGGTGAACTAGAACCTCCTAATCATTGATCTGCCTATAGAGACAATGAACGGGAAAGTTAAGAACACCAAACAAAGCCGCATCCCGATGGTGAAGATTCAAGGGAACGCTAGGCGTGAGCCGGTATCCACATGGGAACACAAAAGTACTCTTACCTATTTCCGCTTTCATGACCCTATCTTTCGAAAGAATTTTTGGACGAAATTCCCTCTAACGGGAGGATGATGTCACAACTAGCACTTTTGGCTAGGAAATTCCACCCTCGGGTAAGTAAGGACTATTGTGAGATTGTGCTAACACTCCTAAGTGTTCAATATGAGTTCCTAAGGAGCCATAAAGTGTTAGAATCCAAATCTCTCCAAGTATGTGAAATCTCTCCCAAAACTCTCTAAGTATGCGAAATCTCTCCAAGAATAGTGAATCTCTCCCAAATCTCTCCAAGAATAGTAAATCTCTCCTAAATCTCTCTAAGTATGCGAAATCTCTCCAAGAATAGTGAATCTCTCCCAAATCTCTCCAAGAATAGTGAATCTCTCCCAAATCTCTCTAAGTATGCGAAATATCTCCAAGAATAGTGAACCTCTCCCAAATCTCTCCAAGAATATTGAATCTCTCCCAAATCTCTCCAAGAATAGTGAATCTCTCCCAAATCTCTCCAAGAATAGTGAATCTCTCCCAAATCTCTCTAAGTGTGCGAAATCTCTCCAAGAATAGTGAATCTCTCCCAAATCTCTCTAAATATGCGAAATCTCTCCAAGAATAGTGAATCTCTCCCAAATCTCTCCATGGATCTCAAATCTCCCTAAGTACCTTCCTCAGTCGAAAACAACTCAAAACCGGAAGAGGAAAACCCCCAAAAGGACCCTCTTGGTCCGAACTCCTCTTGGTCCTGAACCTCTTGGTCCGGAACCCTCTTAGTCTGGAATGCCTCCTAAGGAACCAAGAGGACTCACCACTTCGGAAGCCTCTCATCCAGACCACCCATTCCGAAATCTCGCAGCTCCGGAAGCCTCTTGCCTCGCCTCGCTTCGGAAGTTGTAGCCGGCTTCGCACCTCGGTCCGGACTGTTGGCTTGCACGCGACTTCGGATCCGAGAAGGTCACTCTGGATCTCGCCTGTGGACTCTGGAATCAGGAAAAGAGCTTCGGAACTCACCCAGCAGCTTCGGAAATGACCCAAATGACTCCAGAAATTAGAAGCTGACTCCAGAACTTCTCCTAAGCTCTTCGGACCCTCGTAGGAACCAACCCCCACTCCAGATTTTCACTATTTTCAGACTTTTTCACCATTTTAAGGCATTTTGACGCCGAAAATTACACCAAACTTGTATTTTTCCTATCCTAAACCCCTTAGACCCCTATTTTATGCTAAAATTAATTATTTTAAGCATATTCTTCATAAAAATAAATGTTTGAGATTTAGGAAAACCTTATCCTAACTCAAGAAAAGGACAAAGGGATTGACCTTGTGATTTGATGAAATTCCTCATTTCCCATGCAAATCACAGTATTCCAAGATTTACCCATCAAATATCCATGCATGGACCACCAGATACCAATGTACCAAAGATTCCTCCCTTTTCCTTATACTCCAAAAGCAACGACAGTAAGGGAGTTTAGACTCCACTTTCTCTCTCACTTTTCCCCATTTTCTCTCAAAAGAGCTTCATACCCCACTTTTTCAATAATTTAATGTTTTTTTTTTTGGGGGGGGGGGGGGGGGGGGGGAGTACAAGTCGAATCTTGCCTAAATACTTGAATAATTGCTTATATACGTATGATTGTATATGTGTGTGAAATATTATTAAATTAATATTTTAGTAATATACTCATGGACATAGGATTTCTCAATTTCATAAAGAACAGAGGATACTTTGTGCAAAAGAACCTCCCAACTATTGAGTATGTCCAACTTAACCCCTTTATCTATGCTTTCATGTCTAAAGATAAAAGTTATAAAAAGAAACCTTACTAAGTGGACACCATTTCTAGTGATTTTCGAAAATAGAAACTTTGTGACTATTTTGCAAACTATCAGGGAGTATTTTATAAATATACAACATAAAAGTTTGCGTCAAGAAAATATACAAATAGAGCCGTTATGACAGAAACATTTGCATGTCATAAGCTGCTATCATAGAACCTCCAAGAGCATAAGTAATGTTCTATATGTCATAAAAACAGAAATGCGTGTCATAACCGGCAGTTATAAATTTATATAAATTATAACTTACACTTTTTCTCTTGACTAAAATGACTTATTTTTTTTCAATAAACGAAAAGGAATGAACACGAGCACCTAGTTAACGAGCACAATCAACGATATGGAACGATAACGATATTTCTATTCAATAAGTACGAGTTTCATTTTTTATCTAACAAATAATGGATCTCTAATGATTGCTCAAAAGGTTGTTAATATTCTAGTTAGACAAATCTCAAAAGTACCTAAATATAAAAATATTAGTGTACGTCTAAGTCCTGTAAAGAGTTATAGCCAGAGTCTCCTGGAGGGAGAGCAGGAATTTGTGTATAGATCTATACGGGGTTGACACTCCGCACCTTCGTTGCTCGCTACAGCTAGACAGACCAGTCTAGGGTGACAAATGTCTTTTTTCAAACCGAGGGCGCCTGAGAAACGCCAAAACAGACACTCCGTCATGATTAGTATAATTATAGCGACTCACTAGAATATGTTATATTAACTAGAACTTTATGTAAGGAAAACCTCATAAATAAATTTTGGCACGTTGTGTTGATTGTCCTACACGTGATAGGTGATGGTCCGCATTTGTTGTGTTGATTGTCCTTCTTCATCGCGTAGAATGTCCACAATAGCCATGTTGATTCTTTCTCCTAACAAGTATAGAGTCGTAATACTGCTATTTTACAAATTAAAAAGCGTAAGACTCTATAGAAAATACGATTTCGATAACGGTAAACTAGAACTTACGAATATTTTATAGCAGAAAATATAGGATTTTCTGGAGAAAACGATTTTCTACGATTTCGATAACGATAAACTAGAACTTAGGATTATTTTATAGCAGAAAATATAGGATTTTCTGGGGAAACAATTTTTCTACGATTTCGATAACGCTAAACTAGAACGCACACACTCAAATTTTTACTCGATAAGAGGAACATGATTTTCAACCATATCTCATTTTTGGAAAATAAGGGATTTTTCTTGAAACGGTTGATTGTTACTATTCAAAAGAACTATTCTCAAACACAACTTGCTTCTACAAATCACACTACTTTTAAAAGATCACTCCTTATAAGGATGAACAAAAGTAACGACATGCACACATATAACCATGATTTTTAAGGCAAGACTCCAAAGGATTTCATAGAAAATATCTGATTTTCTGAAAGTGCAACGAGAACGATTTTAAACAAGTGTAAACAATTTTGTACAAAAATGCTTATGAACTCACTAACTTTTTAGTTGACGCTTTTCAAAACGACTTGTATTCTCAGGGATCTAGTAAACATGAAACAAGGGACGCTGATGCAAGATCATTTAGCTGTAGTTGAAGTTTTCTACTTATGTAACTTTTGTGTAACTCGAAGAACAAATACAAGATGTAAACAATGTAAGTTTGTTATCTCAATGTATGATGTTTGGATTGCTCTGTTTCAATTATATTTAATTGTTATGATACTGCATAATGAAGTCACCCGCCTCCGGACGTTTCCGTCGTCTGGTCCGGGGGTGTGATAGTTTTTCCCGGTTTTCTGAACACTAAAGGAACTCGACGAGTTACTAGATGCACTCTACGAGTTGGGGTCAACATGGACTGTTGACCTTGACCTTGACCATGGTTGACCAAGTTTGACTTTAAGGGTATTTTTGTATTTTTGGGATTTTGACAAATAAGTCACATGATGGTTGTAGGTTGTTGAGTTGGAGCTGTGGATTGGGATTGATCTTATCGGTTCAACAAATCTTGAGAGGTGAGTCTCCTCAGCATACCGATGGTTCTAAGGCACCAAGATCGGCCCATTATATGATATGTGGATTTTTGGTTGATTATGTGTTATGTTGATATGACAATTTAATGGAAGACCCCGGGGGTTCCCGTGGCAGTAGATTGAGACCATGTGGAGGTTCCTATGACATTTGGTATAAGACCTTGGACGGTTTCCATGGCATCCTAGTATGTTAGCATGATTAGCTTGTATGATATTCCTTAGTTAGCGAAGACCATGTGGGGGTTCCCATGGCAGGTAGTCGAGACCATGTGGGGGTTCCCATGGCGGTGGGCTAAGACCACGTGGGGGGTCCAGTGGCACTTGGTATAAGACCTTGGAGGGTTTCCATGGCATCCTATATGTTTGTATACATGACTTATGTGGTATGTGTAGCTTATAAAGCTAATACGAATTATGTGATTATGTGGATTATGTGTGGGGTATGCTTTGGGGAACTCACTAAGCATTAGCTTACAGTTTGTTGGTTGTTTTATGTAACGCCTGTGTTTCCGGGCTTGCCATTTCTAGCAATGTAATAGTCTAGGTTAACCTCTGTAACCCGTTTCGAAATAATAAGATTGTATTATTTGAGTATTATGTGTTTTGTGCTTAATTGCTTAATTATGTGGTTTGATTAATTAAGAATAAAAATAAGCGTCAAAATTTAAGTGTAAAATAAACTTAATATCTTTGAATAATGTTGTAGTAGTTGAAACGAGGTTTCCGAATATATATAGATCGCCCAAATCTGACTTCGTATGAGGAAGTTATGATTTATCGAAGTTTTGGCTTAGCGGTGTGCAGCCCGAAATACTCGATTTGAGATCGAGCGGTTTTTAGCCGAAGTAATCTAGATGAGGATCGAAGGTCTCGTTGTTGGTATTGAAGCGATAAAAAGTTAGGCGAGAACGGACGTCAAACGAAGAAGTTATGAATTTATAACGAAGTTTTTCTGTCGCGGCCTATTAAAAATAAATAATAAAAATAAAGTCGAAATTAGCCGACGGAGTCTAAACGAAAGTTGTAGAGCGTAGTCTCACCTTCGCGTGGATATAAAGAACGTCGAAAATGGAGTTCGTATGAAGAAGATATGAATTTCCGAAGTTTATTAAATATTTTGTATTTAAATTAAATCTTTAATTCGGAGGCATTATCCGAAGGGGAGTCAACAATCCGATCCAAAGTACGCCCCGCCTACACCGAAGATGTCGACACTCGCAGCAAGTGGCTTCGGATGACGAACGCCATGACGCATTCGGACCAGTACGCCCCGCGTACTCCGAGGCTCCAGCCTCCTATAAATAGGATCCAAAGGCAGCCGATTCTTTTGTTCATTTTCTCTCTTCTCTCTCCCGTTTTGCATCGTTTTGCGTGCCAGAAATACCCCGAAGCCCCGGTATCATACTCGACCCCCGAGGCAAGTCTCGAGATCCCGAAGATCCCGAGAAGTGCGGTTCCCGAGCCGAAGCTTTGCCCACGAGAAGTTCGATTTTTTTTGAAGATCTTCCAGATCTGCTGAGGATTACTACTTATGCAAGTCGTAGTGCTGTCCGATCATCTTCTGATCAAGTGAGTGTGTAGTTACCTTCTTCTAACACATAAATATTAAGTATTTTATACGAAATACGTGTTATGTGTATATTTTGTGTTATATGTGTGAATGTATATTCACTCTCTTCTATCTCATAGATCTGATTTGTTTTCTATGAAATACGTGTTATGTGGGTGTGCATCATCTGTTATGTGGAATATGTATTGATCAAAGCATGCTATACAGGTTTTTAAACTATGTATAAAAATGTATATTTTTATCTACTAATATGTTGGGTAGAACATGGGTAGATAGTTGGTGTGTATTAAACAGATGAGAGGCCTCGTTGTTATTTGATTTAGTCATCTAGCGGAGTTTAGATGACGACCACAGACTTTTCTAGATAGTCTTGTGGAACATTAGCAGGTTCGCCACCTGTAGGTGTTAATGAACTTGGGTGTTCATTCGCTGTACTCCATCCCCCTCATGGTTGCCTTATTTGACTTATATTGCTGAGGTACCCCCGAAGCATGTGTTGTCGCCCCGATGAAATATTCTTAGACTAGGTCCCTTGTGTTAGTTATTTTAGGGACATAAAGTGAGAATAACGGGAATGGGTAATTGGGTTATTGTTGGTTGGTGGAAATTAAATATGATTATTTATTGTGGGTTGAAAACCCTATATACTCACGAGGCTCCCAAGCCTGACCCACTCAGTTTTATTTGTATTACAGGAAGTGGCGCGAGGGCATGAGATGGATGAACCATCAGTTGTTTTGTTTACAAGTCTGTATATGTATATATTTATTGAATGACTTGTAATGTTATCGTTTATGCTTATTGGTCTGTATCGGAACATGACACCCCGAGTTTTGATTATATAATGAAAAATACATTTCTTTTATGAAATGCTTTGGTAAACATTGTTTTATCATGTTTTGTTTTTGGGAACAAATTCCGCAACTCTTTCAAATCAAAAGGATTTACTCTGAAAATATTTTAAAAGCATAAAGGAAATCGGTCTTTTCTGTCCGAGATTTTGGGGATGTCACAGTTGGTATCAGAGCATTAGTTTAAGCGAACTAGGAATTTGTAGGATTTCTAGATTTAAACTTAGAATGCTAAGTGAAATTTTGAGATGTGTGTCTGTTGTGTTTTAGACACGAGCACTAGTTTATTTTAGGAAAGTTGCCTAAAATGCTTTATGTGCTAAATGTTATATGTTGCCATATATGATATTATTTGTTCGGATCTATGGTCTGTTGCCGACCGGATCTAGAAACCTTATGTGTGTAGGATTCTAAGCGTACGTCTACGATATTAGAACTAACATGTAAACATTTCTGAGTGATAAGGATGATTTGAATACCTATCATGATTGAGGATCTAATTTCGCCTTATTCGGTGTGTAGATCAAAATGGTGAGAACAAGCAGTGGAGTTGGAAATGCTGATGAAAACAGGAATCAACCACCAGTGATTGAACAAGTACCTGTCGTAGCAGCAACACCTGAGCCAATAACCATGGCTGGTGTGCAAATGATGATTCAAACGATGTTGGATCGTCAGATGGATGAAACTAGACGGTTGCTTCAACTGAATCGTGAAGAACTGTCAATTCGTGTGGAAGAGCCTGAATTAAATGAAGGGCACTCGGAGGGTGGAAACTTCAGTAGGTCTGTTGGTCAAGCCAACCCACCGATAGTTAGGCAAGATAACCATGATGGAAGGAATGATGGAATGGGATGCAAGTACAAGGACTTTCTAACTTGCAAACCATCGACCTTCAATGGAAAGGAGGATCCGATTGGGGTTATGGATTGGATCTCCGAAATGGAATTGGCCTTTATGACTTGTGGCTGCAGAGGTAAGTTGCAGACTATCTATGCCGTGCGTCAGTTCCGAGGTGGAGCCGTTCGTTGGTGGAACACTCAAGGGAAGACGTTAAGCCCTAATGAGCCACTGCAATTAACATGGGCAGAGTTCTTGGTGCAGTTCAAGCGCAAGTTCTGTTCGGCTCAAAATTTGTTGGAGTTGGAGAACAAGTTCCTGACATTGACGAAAGGCAGCATGTCAGTTGATGAATACACCAATAGCTTCACCGATAAGATGGAGTTTGCTTTGCGCATCATTCCAGATGAGCTGACAAAGGTGGATCGGTATGCGAAGGGACTCCCATGGGAGTACGAGGTGCCAGTACGTCAGGCACATACTCTAGAGGCAACTATCTGGGCTGCCAAGTCTGTTGAGAACATGATAAAGGGAAGAACCACCGACAAGGTTGAGGTTGGTCAGAAAAGAAAGTTTGAGGGAACATCTGGTTCCGGTAAGAAGGGCAAATTTTCGAAATCTGATTCGAAAAAGTTTGGAGGAAAAGGAGGCGAAGCGAAGTGGTGTGAAAAGTGTAAGAAAAAGCACTTTGGGAGATGTAGCGAGGATGTGACCTGCTACAAGTGTGGAAAGGTTGGACATTTTGCCAATGAATGCCCGAACAACAAAAGGATGTGTTTTGGTTGTAATGAAGAGGGGCATATTTTGAAAGACTGTCCGAAGAAGAAGGAGGCAGCTAGGCCCAACATTCCACCAAAGCCGAAGGCGAGAGCCTTCCAGATGACACTCAAAGCTGCGAAAGATGAAGCTGATGTCGCTTCAGGTACCTTTCTTGTTAACGAATTACCTGCTCAAATTTTGTTTGATTCTGGAGCCAACTACTCCTTTATTTCGCATGAGTTTGGTAGAAAGCTAGCTTTGCCTATTGATAGACTAGATGATGCTTTATTAGTCGAAGTAGCTAGTGGCAAGTTTGTACCTGTTAGCCATCGTATGAAAAACATCTTAATCCACCTTAATGGGAATAAGTTTCACGAGGAATTATTGCCTATCGAACTTAATGGTTTCGACATCGTGTTGGGAATGGATTGGCTTAGCGCCAATGATGCCGAAATTTTATGCAAGTAGAAGATAGTAAAAGTAAACCCGCCTGGGAAAGATTCGTTTATGGTGTATGGGGACAAACGCAGAGTAAATTCTGGAATCATTTCTCTAATGAAAGCTAGAAAGTGGTTGACCAAGGGATGTACATCATATTTAGCATTCGTGATTGATGCTAAGAAAGAAAAGAAGGTGATGCGGAGTATTCCAGTGGTGTGTGATTATCCGGAAGTATTTCCCGAAGATCTTCTTGGATTACCACCTGATAGACAAGTGGAGTTCAGAATAGACTTGTTACCAGGACCCACACCAATAGCAAAAGCACCTTATCGATTAGCACCGACGGAGATGAAGGAGCTGATGATGAAACTTCAGGAGTTATTGGACAAAGGTTTCATTAGACCTAGTTCATCGCCCTGGGGAGCTCCGATGTTATTCGTGAAGAAGAAAGATGGAAGTATGAGAATGTGCATCGATTACAGAGAGCTGAACAAGGCAACAATAAAGAATAGATATATGTTGCCGATGATTGATGACCTATTTGATCAATTGCAAGGTTCGAGCTATTTCTCGAAGATTGATCTAAGGTCAGGATATCATCAGCTAAAAGTAAGAGATCAAGATATCGAGAAGACTGCATTCAGAACTAGAAATGGACACTACGAGTTCTTGGTTATGTCGTTTGGACTAACCAATGCTCCGACAGCATTCATGGATTTGATGAATAGGGTTTGTAATCCTTTCCTTGATAAATCCGTGATAGTGTTCATAGACGACATTCTGATTTGCTCGAAAAGCCAGGAGGAACATGGCAGACACTTGCGAGAAGTGTTAGAAGTTTTGAAGAAGGAGAAGCTGTATGCAAAGTTCTCTAAGTGTGATTTTTGGATTCGTGAAGTCCAATTCTTGGGTCACGTGGTCAACCAATAAGGGATAATGGTTGATCCAACAAAGATTGAAGCTGTGATGAAGTGGGAACAACCGAAAAGTCCCACGGAGATTCGAAGCTTTTTAGGATTAGCCGGATATTACCGAAGGTTTATCCAAGGCTTTTCTTCAATTGCTACTCCATTGACAGCTTTGACCCACAAAGGAGCTACTTATGCTTGGAGTGATAAGCATAAAGAAGCGTTCGAGAAGCGAAAGAAGAAGCTATGCGAGGCACCGATACTTTCTCTACCCGATGGAGTTGAAGACTTCGCTGTTTATAGCGATGCGTCTGGGGTTGGATTGGGTTGTGTTTTGACCCAAAGAGAAAAGGTGATAGCATATGCGTCTCGACAGCTGAAAGAGCATGAAAAGAATTACCCGACTCATGATTTGGAGTTGGCAGCGGTAGTTTTCGCTCTGAAAATATGGAGGCATTACCTCTATGGCACGAAGTGCAAACTGATCATAAGAGTCTCCAATATCTCTTTAATCAGAAAGAATTGAATATGAGGCAACGACGCTGGCTAGAGTTACTTAAAGACTATGACTGCGAGATACTTTACCACCCCGGTAAAGGTAATGTTGTTGCTGATGCTCTCAGTCGGAAGGTCAATCTTGAAAGGAAAAGGCCAAGAGCGTTGAGAATTGAAGTTGTCTCGACCATTGTGGAAAGTATAAAGAAAGCTCAAGAGGAAGATTCTGAGAAAAATGACCGAAAGGAGGAACGTTTGGGTAAAACGTTGGTGTTTGGTACTAACGGTCATGGACTGAAGGTATTCCAAGATCGTATTTGGGTACCTAAGTCAGGAGGAATTAGGGACCTTCTGATGGAAGAAGCTCACAAAACCATGTACTCAATTCATACGGGTAGCACTAAAATGTATAGGGACCTAAAACCCTACTACTGGTGGCCGACGATGAAGCTTGATGTTGCAAAGTATGTGGCTGAGTGTGTGACTTGTGCGAGAGTCAAGACACAACATCAGAAACCTTACGGGAGTTTAGAACCATTGCCTGTGCCTATGGGTAAGTGGGAAGACATTGCTATGGACTTTGTCACTAAACTCCCCAGAACAAAGAATGGTCACGACATGATTTGGGTGGTCGTTGATCGATTCACTAAGAGTGCGCATTTCATAGCAGCCAAGGAGAAACGGTCTATGGAAAAGCTTGCGAATTCTTACGTGAAGGAAATTGAAGGAAGAATGGTCACGACATGATTTGGGTGGTCGTTGATCGATTCACTAAGAGTGCGCATTTCATAGCAGCCAAGGAGAAACGGTCTATGGAAAAGCTTGCGAATTCTTACGTGAAGGAAATTATGAGGCTTCACGGTGTCCCGTTAACGATTGTATCGGATCGTGATAGCCGTTTCACCTCAAGGTTTTGGAAAAGTCTACAAGAGGAAATGGGTACCAAGTTATGTTTAAGCACAACTTACCATCCGCAGACTGATGGTCAGAGTGAAAGAACGATTCAAACACTTGAAGATATGCTGAGAGCATGTACCTTGGAATTCCTAGGTAATTCGGATGAACATTTACCATTGGTAGAATTTTCCTATAACAATAGTTTTCACTCGAGCATTAAGATGGCACCTTATCAAGCTTTGTATGGACAGAAGTGTCGTACGCCGTCTTGTTGGCTTGAGGCTGGGGAAAAGCAGTTTATGGGACCGGAGATGGTTCATCAAACTGCTGAAAAGTTGAAAATAATTAGGGAAAGAATGTTAGCAGCTCAAGATCGTCAAAAGAGCTATGCTGACAAGAAGCGAAGACCGATGACTTTTGAAATTGGAGATTCGGTTTTGCTTAAAGTCTCGCCGTGGAAGGGACTTATAAGATTTGGAAAAAGGGGAAAGTTGAGTCCAATGTTTATTGGACCGTTTAAAGTTCTTCAGAGGATTGGGAACCAAACTTACAAGCTCGAATTACCCGAAGAACTGAATGGAATTCACAACACTTTTCATGTGTGTTATTTGAGGAAGTTCACTGGAGAAGTTCCCGATATAATTCCAATTTCTGAATTGAGAATTGATGAGAACAAAAGGTTGATTGAAGAACCAGAAGCAATTGTTGACCGAAAGACTAAGAAGTTGCGACGCAAAATGGTTGGGTTAGTGCTTGTCCGATGGAAACACACGAATGGGCCGAATCTCACCTGGGAGACGGAAAGTGGCATGTTGAGTCGCTATCCGCATTTGTTTGTTGATGTGTGATTCCGAGGACGGAATCATTCTAAGGTGGAGAGAATTGTAACGCCTGTGTTTCCGGGCTTGCCATTTCTAGCAATGTAATAGTCTAGGTTAACCTCTGTAACCCGTTTCAAAATAATAAGATTGTATTATTTGAGTATTATGTGTTTTTTGCTTAATTGCTTAATTATGTGGTTTGATTAATTAAGAATAAAAATAAGCGTCAAAATTTAAGTGTAAAATAAACTTAATATCTTTGAATAATGTTGTAGTAGTTGAAACGAGGTTTCCGAATATATATAGATCGCCAAAATCTGACTTCGTATGAGGAAGTTATGATTTATCGAAGTTTCGGCTTAGCGGTGTGCAGCCCGAAATACTCGATTTGAGATCGAGCGGATTTTAGCCGAAGTAATCTAAACGGGGATCGAAGGTCTCGTTGTTGGTATCGAAGCGATAAAAAGTTAGGCGAGAACGGACGTCAAACGAAGAAGTTATGAATTTATAACGAAGTTTTTCTGTCGCGGCCTATTAAAAATAAATAATAAAAATAAAGTCGAAATTAGCCGACGGAGTCTAAACGAAAGTTGTAGAGCGTAGTCTCACTTTCGCGTGGATATAAAGAACGTCGAAAACGGAGTTCGTATGAAGAAGATATGAATTTCCGAAGTTTATTAAATATTTTGTATTTAAATTAAATCTTTAATTCGGAGGCATTATCCGAAGGGGAGTCAGCAATCTGATCCAAAGTACGCCCCGCGTACACCGAAGATGTCGACACTCGCAGCAAGTGGCTTCGGATGACGAACGCCATGACGCATTCAGACCAGTACGCCCCGCGTACTCCGAGGCTCCAGCCTCCTATAAATAGGATCCGAAGGCAGCCGATTCTTTTGTTCATTTTCTCTCTTCTCTCTCCCGTTTTGCATCGTTTTGCGTGCCAGAAATACCCCGAAGCCCCGGTATCATACTCGACCCCCGAGGCAAGTCCCGAGATCCCGAAGATCCCGAGAAGTGCGGTTCCCGAGCCGAAGCTCTGCCCGCGAGAAGTTTCGATTTTTTGTGAAGATCTTCCAGATCTGCTGAGGATTACTACTTCTGCAAGTCGTAGTGTTGTCCAATCATCTTCTGATCAAGTGAGTGTGTAGTTACCTTCTTCTAACACATAAATATTAAGTATTTTATACGAAATACGTGTTATGTGTATATTTTGTGTTATATGTGTGAATGTATATTCACTCTCTTCTATCTCATAGATCTGATTTGTTTTCTATGAAATACGTGTTATGTGGGTGTGCATCATCTGTTATGTGGAATATGTATTGATCAAAGCATGCTATACAGGTTTTTAAACTATGTATAAAAATGTATATTTTTATCTACTAATATGTTGGGTAGAACATGGGTAGATAGTTGGTGTGTATTAAACAGATGAGAGGCCTCGTTGTTGTTTGATTTAGTCATCTAGCGGAGTTTAGATGACGACCACAGACTTTTCTAGATAGTCTTGTGGAACATTAGCAGGTTCGCCACCTGTAGGTGTTAATGAACTTGGGTGTTCATTCGCTGTACTCCATCCTCCTTATGGTTGCCTTATTTGACTTATATTGATGAGGTACCCCCGAAGCATGTGTTGTCGCCCCGATGAAATATTCTTAGACTAGGTCCCTTGTGTTAGTTATTTTAGGGACATAAAGTGAGAATAACGGGAATGGGTAATTGGGTTATTGTTGGTTGGTGGAAATTAAATATGATTATTTATTGTGGGTTGAAAACCCTATATACTCACCAGGCTCCCAAGCCTGACCCACTCAGTTTTATTTGTATTACAGGAAGTGGCGCGAGGGCATGAGATGGATGAACCATCAGTTGTTTTGTTTACAAGTCTGTATATGTATATATTTATTGAATGACTTGTAATGTTATTGTTTATGCTTATTGGTCTGTATCGGAACATGACACCCCGAGTTTTTATTTTATAATGAAAAATACATTTCTCTTATGAAATGCTTTGGTAAACATTGTTTTATCATGTTTTGTTTTTGGGAACAAATTCCGCAACTCTTTCAAATCAAAAGGATTTACTCTGAAAATATTTTAAAAGCATAAAGGAAATCGGTCTTTTCTGGCCGAGATTTTGGGGATGTCACATTTTAGGTACTTCAGTTCCTAAGGGTAAGGGTCCGACTTGATGACACGACATGCACTCTCCAACGATTTTATTTGGGGACACTCTGATATTATGAATAAAATGTTTGATACTATGGATTTTGATTGTGATTGGTATTTTATGTTTATTGGAAATGATTTTGTTAATTAAAAATGAAAATTTTTATTGGAAAATTTGGGTCGTTAAAGTCTCTTGGAGGAGCCGGCCACGTGGCGCCACCAGGTGGTGCCACTTCATCAACCCAGGTAAATTTTCGTTGATCTTCGGATAGCCAAAACTTTTGTATACAAGATCTGTTTTTGATGTTATTTATAACCCCAGAATCCTATCGAAGATCTCTACAACTTTCATTAAGGTCTCAACTGTTAATTCTCACTCTAACTAAAATTCATATTTAGACCGGTTTAGATTGTTAAAGTTTGTGCGAAATTCATTATTTATTCATACGGGCTCCGTCTTGACTGTCTTTATATCAACGAACTCCTAATCACGAGATCTTCAACTCTCATTTAGATTTTTTGCCCAACAATCAACCGATTTGAATTTCGATTTCTGTGCCCGCATTGTTGCGTTGAAACTTCGAAAAATCATAACTTCTTCATACGAAGTCAGATTTATATGTTCTCTATTTGCATGCTCTCGGTTTTACGTTCACTATGAATTTCATTTCGATTGGTTAGGCTATAAGCAGCATATCTAAAATTCAATTTTTACGACGTGCGTAGCCGTGTTGGTTTAATCGGGAAACTTCGAAGAAGTATAACTTCTTCATACGAAGTCGGATTTCAAAGTTCTGTATATATATACGAAATCTTTGTCACATATACTATAATTTTGGTTAAGATTGTTTATCCTAAATAATATTCTATCAAAATGTTGTTTTTTATGGCTTATTATATCTTAATTGTTTATCCCAAATATGCGGGCGTTACAACAACTATGACAAGTAATATTCTAATAGATTTTATTTTGGTTACCGACGAGAAAGTTTTATCATAGTCAATTCCTTGAATCTGAGTGTAACCCTTCGCAACCAACATTGATTTAAATGTGTGCTCATTCTCATCCATATTTGTCTTCTTCTTAAAGATCCACCTACACCAAACGCTTTTAATGTCATGTGTATGATCATCCAAATTCCAAACTTGGTTATCGTACATTGACTCTCACTTTCCATAATCTCTTTCCACTTAATATGGTTCATCCATATTAGCCAATATACAATCACTAATCAGTACTTCTCATTTGGTTTATACATACATTTTACCTTTTAAAAAACAAACACCATCTAAAGTCTTCCAATCTTAATATATATCAAAATACAACCTAAAAACCTAATAATCGCTACTATTTTCAAAAGATTAAAATATTTTTTATGCTTAATATGTTTAATATATAGGGAAAATCAACATCAACTCAATAAAATAAATCTATAATCTGAAAATAATACTCCTAAATCCTAATATCTACAAAAATATCAAGTTTAGAAGCGGTGTTGTACAAAATTTATGGTGCAAACAATTTCTACGTCAATCGACGGCGTAAGCTTCCCCGAATACGATCCAACGGTTTATACCGATTCAACCCTCGATAAATAGGAATACCACCGAAAAAATCTCATAAACCCTCGTTATCAGCTGCATAAGCCAAAAAGCCCTCGTCTAGGGTTTTATTCATCAACGCCCTCTCTGAAAGATCAGCGTTCCCGAGGTACTCCTTCTCTAGTTTCTTTTCATTATTGAGATCAATCGAGCTTTTGGTGAATGTTAATTTATCGCATACTTGTGTCTGATTTATATGTTCACCATTATTTTCGATCAAGGTCCTCTTTTGAGTTTATTGTAGCGTTTCTTGATCAAGTTTAAGTGTTCTGTGAAGCTATAGGTCTGATCGTTTAATTTTCTATTTGGTATTTTGGTCTAATTTGCTTCCAGTAGCTGGTTTAATCAGTGATAAGATATGATCGAAAACGAAAATACGTGTGGATTCGGAAAGAAAAATGGTTAAAAACTGAATTTTTTTTAACCAAACCGGTTCTTTGGATTCTATATTTTACATCCACGAACAAGATTTTTGCTTTAGGAGTTTTTTTTTAATTGATTATTGGATTTGTTTTCTAGCAATTTGTTTCAGCTGATGTGTTTGTTTACTAGTTACTCGATATTGAAACAAGCGTTAAATATATATATTTGTTAGATCGAACCATGGATTTCACTTTCTAAAACCCTAAATGTGTGTATTTTAGGTTACAAGATACAACCATGGCTTTCTTCAACAGAGCAAGTAGTATACTACGGCGGGCTGCTGCAAGTAAACATATTAATCCTCAAATGTCAGCAGCTACTCCATCAATCTTTCAAATGATAAGATGCATGTCAAGTTCCAAAGTCTTTGTAGGAGGTAATCTCAAATCACACAAGAAATTAATGTGATTTTTCTACTGAATTCAAAAGCTTTTGTGTGTTTATAGTAATGTTTGTTATTCTTGTTGCAGGATTGGCATGGGCTACAGATGATCAGAGCTTGAAAGAAGCTTTTAGCCCATATGGTGAAGTCCATGAAGGTTAAAAAACGTTAATATAAAGTTATAAACTATAACAAGATGCATTTTGAATTTTGTATTAATATTTGTGATAAAATTCTCATTGGATAGTTTTTATGATGTGAAACAGCTAGAGTGATCATGGATAGAGAAACTGGTCGTTCAAGAGGTTTTGGCTTTGTTACTTTTGGTGACACCGAGGCTGCTTCTGCTGCAGTCCAAGCAATGGATCAAAGGGTATATTTGTCATTTTTCTTTTACTTTATTTTTAATGATAATGGAGAAATCAGTAATTTTGACATGAGAACTTACAAGAAAAGGAAACATTTCTAATTTGCAGGAATTGCATGGTAGAATGGTGAGAGTGAATTATGCCAACGATAGACCACAAGGTGGTGGTGGTTTCCGGGGAGGTGGTGGATATGGTGGTGGAGGTGGAGGTTATGGTGGAGGCGGTGGTGGCTATGGAGGTGGTGGTTATGGTGGTGGTGGTGGTGGTTATGGTGGTAATAGTTATGGTTCTGGTGGTGATGGTGGCTATGGAGGTGGTAATGTTGGAGGGGGATTTGGTGGTGAGAGCCAGCAGGCGGCTGGTGGTGGTGATGCTTATGGAAGTGGTGGTTATGGTGGTGGTGCTAATGATGGTCCGGTAGAAGGAGGCTATGGGAACAATGATGAGCCTGATGATTTTGCCAAAAGGGCTTAATTTATGTGTTTGCTGTGGGCTGAGTTTTTAAATTTTTTCAAGTGGACTGATGCTGTTTGCAGCTTATTATGATAGTCTTTTCTTTTTCCAAATGTTTATTTTTATGGATATTGAAGTTGCAATGTAAACTTTGACTCTTGTGGTCTCAATCGGGTCGAACTTTATTTATGTGTTTGAAGAGCAGTTAGTGTTCTTCTGGTTTAAATAGGATGGACATAAAGATTGATTCCTCTATTTGAGAAAATAACATTTTGTTTAAGGTTTAATTATATGTGTATTTAACGAATTTGTCATTTGTTTGGTTTATAAATCACTATGTTTTGTTATGTTTATCATGATGTTGAACGAATATAATAAACAATCATAAATGAATACATCATCAAATGAACGTTAATTTAACAAACATTAAGATTAAATGAAAAGTCTTCTGAGATGAAGATAAAGGTATAGATGTGAACAAAAATGAATCATGCATCATTCCTCAGCCTTTAAGAAATCTTCATATTGATTTGATTAAATCCTTTACTAAATTAATTTCAATATTAAATTTTAAATTTCAATAATAATATAATTTTCAATAACAACGATATGATTTTAAATTCAAAATAACTTAATTTACTTAATTTATTTAAGTATTAATTTATTATAATTGTTAATCTATTAGATTAAGTTTGTTAATTTAAATATGACGATTAAATATTAAATATAAATTAAATTCCAAATTAACATAGAAAATATATTTTAAAAGCTATTTTTCTAAATAATTTAAAAGTTAAAAATATAAGATCTAAATCAAAATATCAAACTAATAAAAAGAAAATTGATCAAAAATTATTTTTTATAATATATATTTTTTTTCAAATGAGATAGTTCTAAAATATTTAAAACATATTTAAAAGTTATAAATATAATGTTAAATATAGTTAGATGTTTTATACGTAACAATAGAGAACGCAAGGAACCTCTTATTAAGGTTTTAGTAACATAGTTTCTACACATTGTTTCTTGTGTTAAGATGTTAGAATTAAATGATCTCTACATGCATATAGTGCCAACAAAGGTTGATGTCAACGAATTGCATCACTATTAACTACCATATATACACATAGTGCCAACGAATTGCATCAAGAACAATGAGTCCTAAACATATGGCAAAATTGGTTACCTATTCGTATAACCCTTTGTTTTAAAGAAAAAACTAGTCTTACAACGGATATCTATCTACTAATCAATGCCAAAAAACCATAGTTCGAAAGCTCACAAATAGTCCATGTCAAAAAGAATGCTATCATTAACCTCTCTCTATATATAACAATTCGAATACAAACAAAATTATAAGTTCCAAGTTTTATTCAGAAAACAAGGCCCTTTGTGCATTTAAAACCATAGGAGACCCTTGTCTTGCTTTCTCAACAATATGTTTTATTAAGAGCTTCTCCATTTCATCCTCATCATCATCATCTTCTTGTGAACCTCCATTGATAATGGGTGTTCCATCATCATCATCATCATCATTTTCATCTGAATCATCATCAAACTTTGCAAACTCATTACAAGCTTCATTATAAGCATCTAAAGCCTCACCCGATAAATTCAAAACAACAGGCTCATCCTCAACATCAACAATGTTAGGGTTAGGGTTTTCATCACTGCTTGACAAATCTTTCCAAGATTTGTGATTTTGGGTGTTTTTACTTTCGATTTCTGCTTCTAATTCTCTGATTCGATCTTCAAGCTGCCATTGAAGGAGTTCATGTAACCTTAAGCTTAATTCTCTAGGTGAAACTGCATAGTTTGCACATGGAGGACTTCCAGTGGTGCTTCTGCTTCTGCTTCCACTTTCATCTTCATTCCTCTTATCCATCACCATGTCAGCCCTTAACTCACCTTGAGCCACATCTGGCTCAAAATCTGGATCAACCTGCAAAAAGTTTATTTAAATTTAATACAAATAAAAAAAATATATACAAGAAACATCATCAACATTAAAATATGAAAGAACAAACAAAGATTAGTGGTGTCTGGATTAATGATATTTCACAACTATTTGAAAAATCAAAAGAAAAGTTAAATAAGAACAATGTTGTAAAAAGTTGAAACTTTCTCTAAGTCAAAAAGAAACACCCAAAAAGGTCACTAATCCTTCTTTTTGTATTAAATCATTCTTTCTGCATTAAGACATTTTAAGGAAATGTAAAAGTATAGCTTTATACTTTCTGTATCAAGTCCTTTCCCATTAAAACATCATGCTTTTAAAATGTAAAAAAAAGGGCTAAATTGAAAATGTGCATATGCAATATGTTTATGTATGTGAAATGGTTTACCTCAAAAAGATCACTAATCCTTCTTTCTAAGGTGGAAGAAGTCATATTCAATTCAAGCATTTCAAGTTCAGCTTCAAGCTCTGCTTCAATTTCACTAAAAGATTCATCTTTTGCCTTCTGAATAACAACAGATTCTTTGTTATTACTATCTGTTAATTCCTCCAAATTATTATATCCATCATCTGTTCTTTGAGATTTATGATCATCAATTGTAAGTTCTTGCATGACTAACGAATCTTTCATCTCAATCTCTTCTTCAAGATCTTGAACTAAACTTTCAGTTTGCTTCAACAACCGATTCAGTTTCTCAACCTCACGTCTATTTGCCATGAAAGAATATAATATGCCAAAAGACATCCCAATACACACATGTAGCATTGCATCTGAATCATTTTGTTTAATCCCTGAAGACCCAAGAAAAGTAACCCCACTTGACCTGTTAATTACCTTATTGCCATCAGTCACTAGAAATTGTCTTGTGGTCTTTGAAGAAGGTGAAGCAAATGGAGTGTGTAACTGAGCCATGACACAGCTTTCCAATGAGGTTAAAGGTTTAATGGCTCTTCGATTTCTTAATAGCATTCTACTTCTAGGAGTACCCATGGTTTCTTCACTTACCCTATTATCACTGCCAACAAAACGAGGGAACATGGTTGATGGTGAAAAGACACTATTACCCTCACAATTGTTTGAAATTACACCATTTACACTAGTAGAAGTTACTTCTGTAGTAGAAATAGAAACACCTTGAGAAACTTCACTTTTAACTTTGGAATCATCTTGTTTCTTTGTTGACCTGCGGAAGGGCCATTTTGGGGAATTGGGTCTGTCGGGAGGGTATTTTGGGGAATTGGGTTTGTCGTTAAAAGAACTGTTGAAAGATGGTGATTCTGATGTAATTTGTTCACCAGTTTGTTTACATTTTCTAAAATGTTGGGCTATATAGCCTGCACCAGCGGCTACTGCAACTATCCATGTATCCATTTTTCACCCTTTCACAGGAGAAAATTAATCTATCTAATCTTCACAAAAACACCACAGTGTTCGTCTTTTATTGTTATTCTTAATGTCAATAAACTAAAGAATGTAAATCCCATGAAATCAAAGAGGATTGAAGCAGTAAAACGATTGAAAACCATGGGCGATTATAACAAGATAAAGAGATTCAAAACAAAGAGCTCCATGTATTAGTCTTTCTCAATCCCTAACACTGCTGTTTTTGGCAGCAAAATTACTCTCAAAGATATTGAACACTTACCGATGCAAGGTGGGGAGACAAATCATCAATCCAAGCAGAAGAAGACGAGACGAATCCAGCGATATGAGTAAAACTCAGATTTCATCAGAAAAGCAATGAAATTCGTATTCGGATTGTTCGTACAGCAACCTTAATCGTACCCCATTAAATATAAAAAAATGGGGACGCTTTGAACTGCTCAATGACGAAGGAATACATTTATCAGGTACATCTAACATAATATGGATGGCTTTGGTGGCCTTAAATTGTTGATGAAGACTTGAAGGAAAGCGACCTAAGAAGTGCGAAGAACTTCATAAATGCTGGCATTTGAAAAGTTCTGAAAAGATTTCACCAAAATAATAAGAATGTATGTATGGTTGAAGAAACGTCTGTTAGAAAAAGGGCTAAAAAGAAGATAACGAATCGAATGATGACAAGAGCTTTAAACCAATTTCGGAATAACGATCGACATTGCAGATAAAAAGGGGTTTTGTGTTGAATTTTAGTGGGTAATTTGGGGGTTTCTTGTAACAATTGAATTGAAAAGAAAATTATTCTAGGGTTTTTCCAAATTAACCACATCAAAATTGACGCCTCAACCACCAATCCTTTGACAACTTAGATCTCTTAAGTCTCAACCATGTTGATTATTTAAATTAATTTTATGTCATTTTGTTGTTATAAAGACTTTAGAAGAATGTTTTATAATAATTATATGACTAAATCAACTATATAGATTATTTGTAAGATATCAAACGAAATAATTTTTATCAATATTTTGGGGTGGTTGTCTATGGTAAAAAGTTATGGGTTAAAAACTTACCTAAAAAGAATGGTAGAAAAGATTCGGATTAAAAACTTACTTAAAAAGAAGTTGTTGTAGTTAATTAAAAATAATAACAATAATATATTCATTTAAAGTCGTTTTGCTTTTCATGTTAAGAAATATTGTATTCTAAAATCTGGAAATAATTTGATATTTGATTAGGGTGAATATAAATTATAGTCAATATGTAAGAAAATGATATATCCTAAAATTGGGAAACAATTTCACCTCTTATAATTAATATTTATATTCTTTTTATTAAATTATTTACTAAAATCACCAAATTTCGAACTTATATATCTTTCAAATGCGATATTTCTGCAAATATAAAAAAGATCATTTACCATGCTAAAGCCGGGAAAACTTTTTACTTAATAGTGATACAATGCTTTGTTTTTATTATTAGACAAATAAAAAGAAAATTATGCAAGAAAATATCTATGGAAAAATTCAAACCAACCAAACCTAGCATATACATTTGTTATTAAATTCATATGAACGTCATTTTATAATATAAGTGTAAGTTCCAACATTGCTATTTCTGAAAGAAGAGACATTAAAACAAAAACTCTCAAATTTTATCCACGAATTAATACATCCAAATATGCGAACCATTTTTAGGCACTATATTATTTTTCTCGAGAAAAAATTAAAAACTCAAAATTTAAAATTATGATTAAGATATAGTTATGAAAAACATAATCAATTACAAACTCTATCTGAAATGACTAAGATGCATGTGTTCCAAAGTAGATGTTTTGGGTCACTCAAAACACATTTTTGAATTTGAAAGTTAGAAAAATAAAATAACATTTGATTGTCTTTGTTTGGATTTAACTTTTTAAGTTTCCACGATAAAATCTTTGTGAACCCATACAACTTTTTGTTTTTTTCTTTTCTTTGTCCTTAAACGTTCTTTAATTTTCCAACTTTTTATAGACTTCATTTATTTGTTTATTCAACTCACATACATAAGGACTTATATATGTCCTATAATTCCGAAAACATACAACTTAACAATTTCACCCACTTTTTTTCTTTTTTCTTTTTTTTAGCAAATTCATCTTAACTATTTTAACCATTTCAACCACACATTCTTTTATTTTGTTTATATAATTTTTAAAATATATCTTGATTTTAAATTTCAAGCTTTTAAGTTTATCGACGAATTTTTATTAAAAAATTCAAGTTTTTTTCTTTCTTTGAAAAATATCACCCTGCGAATCCATCGTTAATTTGAGTGTATTCACTAACTTGGGAGTTTTTTTAATGTAATTAAGTATCTTTTGAGTAAAAAAAAATCCCATGGGTTTTTTTAATAGCGATTTATATTTTATTTAGTCGTAAAAGGGGAAAATGGACACATGGGTACATACAATTTCAAAATATAATCATTTTAGCAAATAACTATTTTATTTATGTATTATGAGTGATGTTGATGTTAGCGAATAACTCTTTTTATTTATGTATTATGAGTGATGTTAGATGTGATGATGTATAAGAGATTAAACATGAAGTTCATATAAAACCTATAAAAACCATAGGCAGGAGTGGTTTAAATATGAGATGAACTAGTATTATACATGTACATGAGATGAACCATGAGAAGCATTTAAAGTTCACTCAGAATATTTAAGGCCAAAACCGCAAAATTATAATAATAAACAAAACATTGAAAGTACAATGTTGACAAGACTAAAGATGAATAATCTATTTTCTACTTGTATTATATATCTTGGTCATCCTATCATACAATGCAAGTTAGTGGCATGTGGGATAACCAATTATGTCATTTCTCCACTTTAATCATGAAATTTTGATGAAAATTGAAGTTAACAAGTCTGGACAAATAAATCATTATTGACCCTACAATATAAGCATAAAATCATTTGGGACAAAGAAAAAGAAGATGCACATGACTTTGGAACACAATAATTGTAATATATCCACCAAACCCACTAACAAATCATAACATCCACCTAACCAATTGTAAGCTTCAAGCCCCTGGTTTCATCCAATTAATTTTCCCTCTTCAATGGCTATGAACACTTTAACAAAACATTAACCAAACCATATAAATTTAACAAATAATACAAACCGGGTTGAAGTTATTCCAAAGAGTTTATAAGATCTTTGAAGTTAAACACTAGCCAATCCGCTTTTGAAGACACATCATTCCTAAGCTGGACGCCACCATAGCAGATAAAAAACGCACATACTGGTTTTCGAGTCTATTTAAAAAAAAAATTAATGGATCTCTAAAGTCAAACAAAAACCACTTGGTCAACAAACCAAATAGATTTATAAAAGAGAATGTTTACGTATTTTATACTACTAATATATGAGGTTCTATGGACATCTGAAATCACATGAGTTCAATTAACTATATTAGTAAATTATTTCAATAAAACAAATGAGAAATTACGAAAGTTGTTGAGATAATATGAAAACTATAATCAATGAATAAAAGAAATAGATTTTGGGGTAGGTTATGGAATAAAGAGAGAAGGTCAGGGACTAACAATGTAACATTTCATTTTAAAACGAATACAAGGGAAACATTACAAAACATGAGGGGGTGATATGGAAATTCTAATTAAGGAATAAAAAAAATAGATTTAAGGGTACATTGTGCAATAGACAAAAATGCAAAAATGGTCTCTCTTGTATGCATTTTTTGGGAGATTTTAGTCTAAACTTCGACTTTTTTGAATTAGTGGTTATTTTGAGCTAGTTTAGTTGCGGATTTGGTCCCTCAGTAAACCGAAATGACTTTAATACCCTTGGGTGGGGTATATGATGGATGAAATACCTTTGGAAGGTAATGCATTGTCGAATAGGTTTGATGAGGAGGCTGCCAAAGGCTTCACGGAGGCAGCTTTTGAGTTGGGTGATATTGAAAGTCCCATCATTTTGATTGGACCATAAAAGATTCTTCTTTTTGTTTGATGTATATAATGAAAATAAGGGGGTGTTTCTCTGATTTTATGATTACCATAGTCACGAATAGGAATTGTTCATGAATAGATCAATCCTTCCATCAAATTACTCTGGCATTAGGAGAATTAGAATTATGGTAAATGTCGTTGTTTTATATAAGTGAATAATCAGGGGAAAGTTATTATTGACAAAAAATGGTGGCAAATACTTAAAAACACTGGTTAGATATTCAAAACAAACCATAGAACAAGCATTTAAATACGCACAAATTTAATGAGAATGGATGAAATTAAAACCATGAAACAAACATCTATTGAAAGTGAAGCAGTACTAAAAAGAAACAAAATTAAAATCGAAATCAAAGCTTCAAAATATGAAAAGCTTACATGAACGATTCGAAGATGTCGAAGTGAAGAACTTTGAATCCTGAAGACGGTCTTTGGGTCCTAGAGCTATGCTAGGGAGAAAGTGGGCAAATTTGTTAAGAGGAAAAGGCTTTGATACAACGCAAATATTTCTTTCCTTTCTAAAATTCAAATGTAGATATTATTCGGTCGTACTAAAGAAGGTGCAGTTAAGAAATATCAAAATATTATAAATTTTATGGTGTGTAGTTAAGAAATAGTTTCCATATTAGCCAAATAATAATAATAATAATAATAATAACTCATTTTTTATTGGGATATTGACTAGAAATGTAACATAATTTAGGTTGTGTTTACATATTACCATTGTTTAGTCCTTGAAGTTACTTTTTGTTTACATATTACCATTGAATTTGTTTGGATTGTTCACATTATATCCTTATAACCGGTTGATATAGGTAACACAGTTTAGGTTTTGTTCACATTTAGTCCCTTAAGTTTTTTTGTCCACATATTAGTATTGAAGTTTTTTGGATTGTTCACATTTCATCCTTATAAACTTGTTTGGACAGATGGCATTACATTCTTATGACCTTGCAGCTCTGATTGGCTTCTATGTTGTCATTAAACTGTTTTTCAACTAGCATGTATAAGAGGTGTTTCAGTTTGAACTCAAACATACTCAATCAAACCGCCATAACTCATTCGTTTGAAGTCGGAATATCATTATTTTTTCCAACACATACTTTTTTGTGTGTACTTAATTTTAAACTATATAAACACCTTATTTCGTTACATGTTGATTGAGTTACTGGTCCGAAACATATGGTATCAAAGTTAAATTTATGTTATTCCAACATTGAATTTACTGTTTGTACTTCATTTTAGATTATATACACACCTTATTTCTTTATATATTGTGTTAATTTTTTTTGGTTGATTTGGTATTATTCTAATCATTTTGCCTCAAGTCATTAACTAGTTGTACCAAACGCATAAGAACATGTGCCAATTCCAACTGAGTATTGAACCGAAAAACAGTACCAACATCAAAACAAGTATAGTCTAACTCGCCCAATTATCGGTTCCATTATTAGCCTAAACCGGTTCGGTTCCAATTCGGGTTCGGTTTACTTCAGACATGTTGCTCATCTTAGTTCCAACTAAGAAACATTGGCTTAGTCAGCCTTTATCTAACCAACTACCTAATACAATACAGACTCATCAAACAACGAGATCGGTCCTAAAATATCAAATAATTTTTCTAGTGATGTCAATAACTATGGTAGAAAGGGTTAATGACTCACTAGTTTTGTTCACATGTGGTCTCTTATGTTTTTTTTGTCCATATATAACCATTGAACTTGTTTAGACTATTCACGTTATATCCTTATGACCGGCTAAACCTACACTAACCGGTCATAAGAATGTAATGTGAACAGTCCAAACAAGTTTAATGGTAATATATGGACAAAAAACAACTGCAAGGACTAAACATAAACACAACCTAAACTATGTTACCATTCTAAGTCAGTATCCTTTTTTATTTGTCATTTACATATCATCACTTAGAATCCTCCTTTTTATTTTTGCATTGCAAAACTATGAAAATAACTGAAAAGAGTCTATGGTCAAATCAAATAATTTTTACGCCTACTTTCCATGTTTTTAGTAAAACAAAACAAAATCTGAAAAAAATAATAATAATTGTATTTTGACATTCTGAGTTGGAAAGAAATGAAATTAATAAGATAAACCTTTATTCAAAATCTATAAACAAACACTTTTTTACATCTGTACTTTCCTTCATATCCCTCTAATTTGGGAGGATGTTTAGGAGAGAACATCCATTATGTTTTCTTTTGGTCTCTCCAATTATTTCAAAAACATAATTTTGAAAATAATATTTTTTTCTTTCCATTTCTTTTCTCTCATTTAAGTTGGATTTGGAAACAAAATCAGTGGCGGACGCAGACTGTTTTAATAGGAGTGTCCCTCGTCCTTCAAGCAGGTGCACCTAATAGAAAAAACGAAAAAAAATTACTCTGCATGCCGGAAATTGAGCAGTGGCCCGGGATCCCAAATGTCCCACTAAGGTCCGCCACTGAACAAAATATTAGTGCAAGGTTGATTTCAATTGTGGCTGGAAGATCAATTTTGCAGTGTTAGTGCAAGGTTGAGTACATATATTAACGAGAAGATTATACATTAGATTTTCTTTGTTAATTTTAATTTGATTGTGACGGAAAGACCAGTTTTGCAGTTTTACATTGTGTCTATAGTTAAGTTGTTTTGTGTTGCTTAATTGTATTAGCTTTAGGTTATATATAATATAATAATGCACATATTGTTATATATTTTATATTTTCATAAAATCAATAGAAGAGATTCTTGTAAACATTTAGACTATATTTGACGTACTAGCTGAAAAGCTAGTTGTTAGCTGAAAAGCTGGTTGATAGCTGAAAAGTTAGTTGTTAAATAAAAAGCTAGCTGATAGCTGAAAAGTTGGCAGATAAAAAAATGACGTTTGGTAAAACCAGCTGAAAAGCTAACTGAAAGATATAAAATTACATTAAAGGGCATTTAAGAGAATGTGTTTCTATAATTAATTAAGGGGTATATTTGGAAAATTTAAAAAAAAACTCCTAAAAATCTAGTCTAAGTAGCTTTTTAAAAAGCTAGCTTATAAGCTACTTTTTGGTTTACCAAACACGACAACATAAAAAAGCTCGAAAAATAAGCTAGCTTATCAGCTAGTTGTGGCGCGCCAAACACAACCTTAATGTAAAGGGTTAAGGGTCACATTATCATATTCAATTTGGCATGGATTTATACCTTTGAGTTATTTCGTCTTTTGCTTTAAAATATATTATAAATACTTGTTTATGTATAATAAATTATGTAAATATGTTTTAAATAGTTAGATGTATGTCTTAAATTAAATAAACCATCAAAAAACTGAAGTCCAAAGTTATTGTATTTCAGACGAAAATAACATACGAAATTCAAAAAGTAACATATGATGTTCAAAAGACGTTGTACATAAAATATATTGTTACAATTTGTAGGGTCGTTTGTTTATTATAGCGCACACGATTTCTTGTTTGGTATTTTATAGATTTTTTTTAGCATAAGCATCATTCCAAACACGACTTCTTATTTGGTATTTTATAGATTTTTTTTATCATAAGCATCATTCCAATATGATACGACATGAATGGATGATATATTTTGTTACTTAGGTAAAAGACTTCATACCCTTGACAATATATATACTTTTTTGCTTACTCTATGTTTCAAAGAGATATATATTTTGGATCTGAATTTGTAAGTTTCTTCATAAAGTTACAATAAATGTTGTTTTTAAAAAATTTCCATAATTCTTATAAAAAATAAAAATATGATGTCTTCAGCATCCTAATTGTTTTTGGATTGTTTATCCCAAATATGAAATGGCTGAAACTTTTTGTTTGTGCGTGAGTTTTTAAGATGAATATTGATAACTATTCATATGTCCAATGTAGATAATTTACCCTTGAAATAGTGGTGGGTAATTTCCAACAATGTTTCACTAATCATTGCATCTAGTGAGTAGTAAAAGATATTATGTAGGCTACTAGATTGTATTTGTGACTCTTATATGAAAGATTGTGGTTGGATCACAACACGAGTTTGTCTTTGTGACTTGCATGGAAGACCATAGTTGGATCATGACAGGAAAGATTGTAGCTGAGTTGTAGCAACGGAAATGATTGTGTAACATCTATAAAAATCACCACAAATTTAAACTTTTAAAAACAACCCATAGTCATAAAATGTTTACAAAATCTTTGTTTCCAAATGGTTTATCCATATCAGAGTATCCCAAAATCATAAAGCCATAACAAAGGATGTGTACGGTCACGCCTTCGCCTTCCAGAGATCATCAGAAGTACCTGAAACAACAACTAAAAAGCATAAGCCAAAGCTTAGCGAGTTCCCCTATAGTACCAATATACAAACATATAACATATACAACAACAAGTCAGTTCCAATCAACCATCAGGTTGGAATACCCCAGGCGCAGTCAACCTTTGGGTCCAGTCATCCTCGGGATATAATACCCCAGGTTGGAATGCCAATATTCAATGGGTCCACTTAGTCATCGGACTAGAATACCCTCAGGCCCTCAGTAGGAGTCTGGCATGTCAGCCGGCCCTCAGCTCGTATCAGGAATGCTCCTGTAACAACTCGAATTTCATATCCCTAAATGTAACCCTTCTCGCGACTCATTCCGATCATCCAATCGCCGCTTCCGATTTCGTTTCCGTTTCTGACCTTTTATTAAGTCGTTAATGTGGATTTTTATTTTATGACTTAATAAGTGTCTTAATAACCTTAGATCTCATTCTAACGTCTCATATTAATGATCGGAACATTTCTAGAAGCAGCCATATCGGGTTACGGCAAATTGGCCGGGTGCGACCAAAAGCCCCGTCTAACGCCGGTATCGGGTAGAATTCTAACGTGTCTTGAACTTGGACACTATTTAAAGTGATCCAAGTCTCCATTTTGAAGCTTTTGCTCCATTTTACAACTTTCATTCCAACCTCTCTCCTCAAACTAGATTTAAGGGTAAAAATCTCAAGTTTAAGGCTTCAAATCATCAAGGTACCTTCCCTAATTTGTTTTGCAACCTCTCTAGCCTTCAAATTCGAGTTTAAACCATGTATTAGGGCCATTACCATGAGTTTACGGCCCTAGAACTATCCTAGGCCGTAAACTCATATAAATGGGGTTTTTGGAGCAATAAAACCCTTCCAAACTACAAATGGACCTTAGTTATGGCTAGATGACTTTATGGAATGAACTTAGAATGCCTTAGACCATAATTTAAAGCCTTGTATATGAGTTTACGGCCCTGGTAGGTGCCTAGGCCGTAAATACATATTTAAAGGGGTTTTAAGCCATTTAACCCTTCCAAGACACAAACGAGACTTAGATATGATTTTTAGAATATTGGAAATGGACCTAGAACACCTTAAACATAAATTTTGATGGGTTTGTGTGAGTTTACGGCCAAGACTTGTGCTTGGGCCGTAAACTCCTTAAACTTGGGTGTAAACACATTTTCAAGGTGTTAGAAAGCCATCCAACACCACCAAAAGCCTTGGAATAAATCATAGGACCAACCAAAAATAATTTAAGGGCTTTAAACATAACAAAACCTCACATATGAGAGTTTACGGCCATAGAACATGCTCCGTGGCCGTAAACTCCTAAAAAGATGTCAAATGGTGCCCAAAATTTATTTCTAGGCTTGTAGGAATTTTTATAATCACATGTGATTAATTATGGGACCTTAAAAACACTTATTCAAGGGGATATGAGAGTTTACGGCCATAGATCCCATGCCAAGGCCGTAAACTCCCTTAAGTGTTGTATTTGGTGATTTTAATCCATTCCAAGCCTTAAATAAAATTATTCCAAGCATTTCCAAGTGTTAATATCCATTTGTGACCCCTTAAACACCATAAACCACCCTACCATGAGTTTACGGCCGTAAACTCATGGGGAATGGGTGTTTAGGCCGTAAACTTCATTAGGGAGTTTACTCTTGGGGAGTAAACTCAAATTCCAAGTCCCTCGCTTCAATTCCCGTCCGTAGATGTCACCCAGGTCACTCCAAACGCTCGTTTTGAGGTGTTTAACCTTGTTGGAGTATAATGTTCCATATAATTAGTGATTGTAAATCTAATTAGATATATATGGACATTATTTCATTTTACATAGGGACATCGCGAGTAATCAGGCCCCGAACCGACGTTTAGTGTCCGAAATCATCGCATTTCCGAGTCCGGTGAGTTCATACCCCTACTCTTTTTTCGTGTTTTCAATGATTTTTCAATGTTTTCAGGGGGGAATACAAGCAAAAGTACAAGTGTATTTTGTACTTAAACTGGTTTTCAACTCAATGGTTTTACTTACTAAATGTTTTGATTTCCAAAGATTTGTGATAACTCACGTTTCGAATTGCAGGTTAAACATAGATTTCTTTTAAGAGGGTTATAACTATATTCTCTTGAATAAGAAATCATACTAATCATATTTAAGATCAACAAATGTAATCGAATACGAATACGAATACGAATACGAATACGAATACTAATACGAATACGAAATGACGCCTTTGGTTGACACTAAGACTTCGAAAATACAGTTAGTGTACTCCTTGAGTGTCACCAGAGTTTCGAATCTGATACAAAAATACGCCTCTGGACCTCTACTGAGTTTCAAATATATCCGCCTCAGAATGTCGACAGAGCTTCGAATACACAACTAATATACTCATTTGGAAATCAGCAGAACTTCGAAAATATTGTAATGTACGCTTCTGTGTGATTCCAAATATTCGAAAATACAACTAAGTTAGTAGATTATAGTCATCTGAATGTAGAATAACTAAAGGCTTAGAACACATAACTAATACTACTCGCATGGTAATTACTAGTACTACGAAATCAAACCTAATAATCAACACATAGGAAAATATGGGATTTTCCTGGGATAACATTACAATCAGTAACGAATCTAGATACAAATAGACAACTCAACACATAGGAAAATATGGGATTTTCCTGGGTAGCATAACAGTACATAAACGGATAAAGTAACAAATGAATAACTAAAATTATAAGGAAAATATGGGATTTTCCTGGAACGACATAATCAACTGTTTTCAAAATTGTAACAAAGGATAACCAAACCGTTCTCATAAGAAAATATGGGATTTTCTTGATCAACAACTTTTCCAGAAAGTAAAAGAAAATCGTTCTTTTCAAAACTAAACCGTTTATGAACTCACCAGCTTTATGCTGATTTTCAAACCGCTTGTATTCTCAGGTCAGCGTTAGACAGGTACACCGCAACCATCTGGAGAAGACGGAGCGTCCCGAAGACTCGTCTTTACTTTTGTTTATATTACATATGTAAAAAACTTGTATAACTTTTCTTTCAAACAGATGTAAACAATATTATGTAATGTAATGTTTTGTGTTTACTGTTTTACTATGTGCATTGGATTTGATACTCAACATGGGGTCAACCCCGAAAATGTTTCCGCCTTCGGTTTTCGGGGTGTGATAGCTCCCGAGCCCTCGGTATGAGTCTTGCATGCCAACCGACCCTCAGCTCATATCTAGAATGCTCCAGGGTTTGTTGGCTACAACACAAAGCAGTACAACCTCAAACCAATGATCGATGTTGTTGTCTCAATCAAAAATAACTTCAAAACCACTAGATAGCTAGGGTAAGTAAGTGTCGAATCCATGAGGAGTTTTTGGTCAAACTTTTTGTTATAGTAGTCAATGGAAAAGAACTAATACTTGCAATTGTCATGAAAAATATTTAAACTAAGATTTTAATAAAAAAAACTAGAAATTTTATATTGCATACGATTGCCAATGAGAAAAACAATGTTACTTCAGGTTCAGTGTCGGATGATTAAGACTCACGTGTTTATCTTCCCTTAAATTCCAAATTAATTATGAGAACAAAACTAAGGTCAATTAACATGCAATAAATAACTTTGGGCACACAATATGTTATCCCAACTAGTTGTCTTACTCCCTATGTCTAAATGGATTAGGAACAATGAGTGGCTTGACAATATTGTGTCTTATGATTACCAATTACAATATTTAGCATTTAAAATCACAAGTTTGGAATAGTATATGTTGATTTAACCGATCGTCTTAGTTCCTAAGCTATATGAATTCGGCACGACTAGTGAGTTGACAGTAAACTATCTTAATTGTAAAATTAAACACATGAATAAAACCCAATTTCAATTATCATTGATATAAATCATAAATTTAAGAACATATAATAACCAAAGTTGATTGGAACAAAAGTAATAATCAAAACACGTTCATCAAATCATCCTAAACATTCCCGGAAGTAACCTAGGTGGTTTAGCCTTCCATAGAATTCACAAAACACAAAACTTGAATAAAAACAATGTAATTCATAATAAAATTCATAAACCAACTTGAAATCATACAACTAATAAAATCTAATGATCAATCAATCATGAAACGATGAATCCTTGGAGAAGAAGTAACCAAATCTGGAGTTTGATGAAGATCCACCGGTTGAACGACTTCAATTGTTGAATGATGACGAACTTTGTGATTTGTAGCCTCGGATTCGGAAATTGATGATCAGAAGCTCATTTGGAGAAGGTTTGGAACCCTCTAAAACTGGTGAAAATCACAGGGGAGATGTCCAATTTCGATTAGGGTTAAATCTCCTTTAAATAGGTGCTGAAAAACTGATTTCCGAAGTTGTTTTCCACGTCGACGTCATATTCGGCGTCTTAGACGTCATATAGGACGTTTTGGCGTCCTTCGTGGCGTTTTACAGGTTTTCTGTCGTCCTTTATTTGCACTTGAAAATGACCTAAAACGGGTAGGTGTCCTAGGGGGCGTCTTAGACGCGTTCTAGGACGTCCCTCATCTTTCTTACCCCTTTTTGGTGATGAAAACGGCAGAATCAGTAAAAATGCAAAGCATGAAAGTTGTAGGAAATTTTTTCTAGTTTCCATAACTTCTTCATTCATGTCAATCGGAGCTCTAGATCTTGAGATATGATCAAAACATTGAACAGTGGTCAAATTTCTCAGCACCATTTTTCTCATTCCTTTAGCAATTTGTCTCCCACGCTTGTTAGCTTCCTTTTGCTCGTTTTTCTTGTGGGTTCCACCCACTTTAGCACTAAGTGGTTTCCTGCACATAATGTTCAACATTTCATCAAAGTAGTGTCATTATTGGACAATTATGCATCAATTCAACATATTTAGTGTAATTTATTGTGCTATAAATATAGACCGATCAAACCTCCCCAACTTTATTCCAAACTCGTCCCGAGGTTGGCCTGAAATAATCAGAGTAGGCTTACTCCCTAATCCTAAGAAAAACTCAATGGAATCACGAATTTTGTACACCTTATCAAAACATATTCAATAAGCACAATATATTGATTTTTGGGGATTATTAGTTGCTTATCCGGACTTTTAAACAAAATACATGTTATGTTTATTTTACTTTGTTGTTTGAAAACATCCACTTTTTGAACCCTTCCCAATAATCAACCTCATGAATAATCAGTTGAACTCATTGCCAAAGTCCCGTTTTTAAGGTTCACTAACATAGTTAGCGCGGTCGGTAACACTTAATGGACTAACCCATACACTCCAGCTATCGACGGATCACATATTGTTTCACACAATGTCTTCAAATGGAACTTTTCTTCATATTCATATTGATTTAGCATTCTTCAAGTTCTTTGATGGCTTCATCGGATTTGATCATCTTTGTATTTGATATGAGCTTGAATATATATACTTGGAAGTTCTTCAATGTCTTTGATGCTTTTTGGTTGTGTGAAATCAATAATAGTCCCGTCCTAACCACAAATGCACAAAAGTAAGTAAGACCAAGTACTCAGAGCATGATGACACATATTGTTCGGTTGGGTCCTCAATCGAAAGATCGTAGGCTCTAGCCAAAAACCTTCATTTTGCAAACTTGGGTATTTCACATAACAGTTTTTAAATAAATATAAGTATTTCCAAACCGGCTGAGCAACCCACAAAATCAATATTAAATAGCTATTATGACTTAATGTACGAAAATCCTATCATTTTCCATCTTGATGAGTTACATTCAAGATATAGAGAAGCTAATAACTCATCACATATTTCATGGTGGCCAACTGCAGGATAAGATAATTAAAGATAGAGTTTAAGATAGCAGTACATTCATTCTAAGTCGATTATCCAAAAAAATCATCAAAGTTAATGTAAAAGAAATTAAAAATATGGAGGAAAACACACCTGATGGCTTGACTTTGACTAGGTCAGGGGTAAAATAGTCATTCTACCATAAGGGTAGTTATCAGAATCTGATTGAGTGTTTTGTGGGAATTATAGTCGGAGGATTTCCGGAGCAGCAACAATAGACAGAGAGTTCCCGCGCAGATCAGCATCTGCTACTACGAGGTGAGTTACCTTCCAGTAGGGGTGGGTCTAAGGCACCAATGCCGACCCACAACTTCTTCTGATGGATTCTAAAATATTGGCCAAATACAAACAACCAAGTATAATCATTGATCGTCCTTTTTTGAAAACTATATATGCTCATATTAGTTTCCAAGAAAATGCGATAAATGTGACATTTGTAAGCCATAAACTGAGACTCCTATTATTTGGACCTACTACCGATCCTCTAATCAGTGGCGACCTGTTTGTAATAAATACCATCGATGATTATGTCTACGAGCATACCGAAAATATGCTCTCTGACACCAACCACGGTTTGGAGAAACTTTTTCCTTGTCACAGGTTAATAAATTTAGATGGTAGAATGACTATTTTACCCCTGACCTAGTCAAAGTCAAGCCAAAGTCAACTTCCAGTTGACCTGACTCGCCGAGTTGGGCCGCCAACTCGTCGAGTCCTTATCCATCCAATTGTCCTCATTCTCGTCCCTACTCGTCGAGTTAGGCAATGACTCGACGAGTTCTCCTTCTATTCGAACATCGAATGATCCTTCATCTGAATCGCCGAGTTGTATGAACAACTCGCCAACTTCATCTTCATCTACAGAACAAGTCTTGTCCTTGACTCGCCGAGTTGTATGAACAACTCGTCGAGTTCATCTTCATGTGTTGGGAAATTGCCTTGGACTCGCCGAGTCTGTTCATGTACTCGCCGAGTCCCATGAACTACAGGTCTAAGGCTATGTCCAATACATTGGGTCACTCCTTTGGATCCTCTAAAACTCTTACATCACCTAACTGAGTTCCTTCGAACCCTAACAGAAAAAGGGAGTTAAGTCTCGGACTCGCCGAGTCGATAACGTCCAACTCCATTTCTTCGATTTCTGGTGTGCAACTCTAGCCCAAATGATATATCTATGCCCCTAAGATCGATCTAGCACGTAAAGTTGCAAACTTTATGTGCATGCATGGGACTTTGAGCCTAAAATGCCCAAAAAGAAGCTCTTAAGATGCATGGAGCCTTCTATGGGTGCACAAGCAACCCCTAACTGCCTTGTGACCCCTCCGAGGTCCTAAATCCGAAGCCTTGACCCCCCACCCATGCTTGCAATCATGGTTGATTACAAAACATGGCTTAAAAGCCCTAAATCTCCCCAAAAAGGGATCTAACAAAAGAACAAGCAAGGTATAGACTTTATACCTTCTGGAAACTGCAAATGATGAACAAAAAAGGACTCCTTTGGTCTTCACTTGATCCCTCTATGTTCTTCCTTCTTCCGTGTGATCAAAACCACCAAAAATCACCACAAATGCCTTAGATATTCATACACACAATTAGGGTTCGCTATGGAGGGTTGCTGGAAGCAATAGGGACGAGTGGGGGCTGAATGAGATGATTAAATAGGGTGCAAATCCTCAGATTAGGGTTTTGTCCAGTCAAAGTCTACTCGTCGAGTCCGGCCGCCGACTCGACGAGTCCACTACTTAAACCCTGGGTCTAAACCGCTTCTACTCGACGAGTTGGGCCGCCAACTCGCCGAGTCCCGGGCCAAAATGCAAAGTTCTTAAATAAAAGAAATACCTACCGGGAACTAGGTGCTACGAATCTCCCCCACTTATTTTAGACTTCGTCCTCGAAGTATGCTGCTCGTCCCTAGAAAAGTTCTGGATAATGCTCCATCATCTCATCCACTGGCTCCCACGTCCATTCCGAGCCCTTCCGGTGCTGCCATTGCATCTTCACTAGCTCGACCTTCTTGTTCCTCATATCCTTCGACTTTCGGTCGAGGATCGCCATAGGTCGCCCAATGTAATTCAGGCTGTCATCGACCTGAATATCCTCCAGGGGTACCACTGTTGAGTCGTCCACCAGGCACTTCTGCAGCTGTGAGACGTGAAAGGTGCTATGAATCTGACTGAGTTCGGCTAGCAGATCCAGCCTATACGCCACCTTGCCCACCCGAGCTATAACCTTGAAAGGTCCAATATATTTGGGGCCCAACTTGCCCCGCTTCCTGAATCGGATGACGCCCTTCCATGGCGACACCTTCAGGAGAACCCTATCCCCGACCTGGAACTCTAGGTCTGATCGGCGCTTGTTGGCATAAATTTTCTGCCGAATCTACGTAGTCTGAAGCCTGCTCCAAACATGCTGAATCCTTTCTGTCGTCTTGAGCACCACTTCGGTGCTCCCCATGACCCTCTGGCCAACCTCACCCCAGCATACACTTACTCCCGTATAGCATCTCGAAGGGAGGACGATCGATACTCGCGTGGTAGCTATTGTTGTAAGAGAACTCCACCAATGGGAGGTAATTAAGTATCCCAACTACCACCGAAGTCTAGCACGCACACCCGCAACATGTCCTCCAGAGTCCGGATGGTCTGCTCGCTCTGACCATCCATCTGTGGGTGAAGGGCGGTGCTGAAGTGCAGACGAGTACCTAACTCATCATGGAATTTCTTCCAAAACCTGGAAGTGAACCGCACATCCCTATCTGAAATCACGGAGACTGGCACTCTGTGCCGAGCCACCACCTCTCGAATGTATATGTCGGCCAACTTCTCAGCCGAGATACTCTCCTGGATCGGTATAAAGTGGGCACCCTTGGTCAACCGATCCATGATGACCCAAATGGAATCCACTCCCCACGTGGTCCTGGGAAGTTTGTTGATGAAGTTCATAGTAATATCTTCCCACTTCCACAGAGGAATATCCAACGACTGCATCTTGCCGTGTGGCCTCTGGTGCTCGGCCTTGACCTTCCTGCAGGTCAAGCACCGCTCTAGGTACCATGCTACATCCCGCTTCATGCAGGGCCACCAATAGTCTAGACGAAGATCTCTATACATCTTCGTCGCCCCGGGATGAATGCAAAATCGGGATTTGTGCGCCTCCTCCAACAGTACCTGGCGCACACCCCCGAGGTATGGTACCTACACCCTACAGTGTAATGTCAATAATCCTCGGCTATCATAGCGAAGGAGGAATCCTGTCCCATAATCCGCTCACTATTTCGATGTTCCTCCTTCATGGCCTCCTGTTGGGCTTCCCGAATCCGCTCCAACAGCGGAGTCACCACTGTCATCCTCATACAGATATCCCTGATCGGCGCTACCTTGCGGCTAAGCGCATCGGCCACCACATTGACCTTCCCTGGGTGGTAGAGGATCTCACAATCATAATCCTTTACCACATCAAGCCACCGACGTTGCCTCATATTCAGATTTGGCTGGTCCATGAGATACCTCAGGCTCTTGTGGTTCATGTAGATGTACAACGAACCCCATATAGGTAATGGCGCCAAATCTTGTGGGCGAACACAACAGCTGGTGGTTGTCGAGGCCAACACAAATAATAACCCTAAATATTACACACTAAAATAGTGTATAGTGGTAAAGGGATCGAATCCACGGAGATTGGTTCAATTTATAACTCTATGAAAAATCTCTTTGTAAAAATACTTGTAAAATGACAATAAAAAATAAAATGGGGGGTTTTGGTGTCTTGAAATACTTGAAACAAACTAGAATTAACTATGATTAAATAGACAAATGCAACAAAAATAAGAGTTTGATGTAAAATCAATGAGGGAAAGATGGTTGACTTAAAGTTTCCTCACTTTGACTTTTGATGAACATATCATTAGAATCCAATGGTGCAATACTTTGATTTAAATCCTTAATTTGGCTATAGTAATCCAAGGAGCTTGAGATTACCTAGACTTTTCTTAATTGTTGAAATGGCTAGAGAAGCTCATAACAATTTCCTTAGTCAAAGTCACTAATTCCAAATAGCATGTAATTAGTGAAAGTCAACTAGCATTAAGAACCAAAAAGTCACCAAATCCAAGAGGGGTCAAATGCTTTCACCACCATGTTGGAGGAAATGTTTTTATGATTGTGTGAAGCAAAAACAACACAAAAATCATTTGTTGCTTGCTAATTTGAGGATCCTTTACTTAATCAAGAAATTAGCCAACTAATCACCACAAACACATTTAAACTCATGAACTAAAACATACAAGTAGTGATAAGATGTTAAAACACAAAACATTCCCATAAAGATTTAAGAACATGTTCATGGATTCTTCAACATTCAACAAAAGTTCAAAGGATTAACCAAAAGTCAACCAAGATTAGTTTAGCCAAGCATGGCTAAACCCAAAGAAACAAAGTTAGAGAAAATTATACCAAACATTAAGCAAGAATCAAGAGGTAAAAATATGATGTTCTTCAAATGTTCTTGTCCTTCAAAAGTCTTCAAAACTCCAGAGAGAATCTCCAAAAATCGGATGTCCAAGAGTCTCCAAAAGATGGGCACCAACCTTCCTCAAATAGCTCAAAAGAAGAATTTCCGAAACTGCCCCTGCACGAGGTTGCGCGACCCGCGTGCTGTTGCGCGGGTGGGTTGCGCGGGTGGTCCCTGAATGTAGCATCTTTGAGGTTTTGGGCCTCCATAGCTTAGCCCACTTGGCCCAGTGCGAGCCCAATCAGCTCCTAGCCCATTTTTCTTCAAGTTTTCTTCAATTTAAGCCCAATTTGGCTTCTCCAAATGATTCATAGCTCATAAACTCACCCGATTAATAATCTATGCATGCTTGAATACACTCCCGCATCTTGCAAATTTAAATGTTTATTTCTCTCCAAGCCTTCAAATAACCATCAAGCTCGCTCCATGCATAATCTCCACAGTCACCAAGCCTAACATCATTTTTGCCTATCAAATCTCATCGCTTCCCATACGTCCCGAACATTCCCGCTCCACTAGTCTCCATGAAATCTGCAATAAAGCTCACGAAACTAGAAAGTGCCCGAAATAGTCATAAAATAACAAAAAGGAAAATATGCATGAAAATTAACTAGATTATGGATGAAATATGCTAAAATAAACTATAAAAAGAAGTAAACAAAGCTAACTATCAAATCACCCCAAGCTTAAACCTTACTTGTCCTCAAGTAAGACAAGACTAAAATGAACTTGGGATATGAACTATCCTAGAGAAAATAAAAAGAATGGATAGAGCCGCAGAACCTGATCACCGTTAGTCAACATGGTCAAAATTGATCTTGCTATTACCTCACGAATTTTTCATCCGATGACAATGGTACCATAAACCATAGCCAGGACAACTCCTTTAGCTGAGTAAGGAGGGATGAGCAGTCGCAGCCTCAATGGAACATGCATACAATGAAGAATATCTGTAGTAGGGAGAAAGCAGCTGGATGGGCTCGGGTGGAGCTCTTCTTTAAGTGTACACTCTGATCTCACGTTTGCCGGTCTCTCTCATGTGTAACTAGGTTTAATCGCTCGGGCACCGTTGTAGGAATCGGTTCACTTGGTGTTGGCCCAAACCTCCCGTAGTATCCGACTCGACAGTCTCCCTAACATCACCAATTTTCGAAAAAACAACTCGATCTATATACAATAAAACATACCTAAATAAATGAATATCAAACGCCGGGTGACCAAAATGGTAGAAAATTTAGTTCAATAATTGAACCGGTCACCCTTCTCAGATTTCTGCGGCTGGGAATTTGCCTGGCTTTATTTTTTTTTTTTTAATTTTTTTTTTAATTTTTTTTTTACTTGAAGGTAATGTAATAACAACCCTTTGACTCAAAATTTGGTTCCTAAAGTGTGTAAGTGGAACCGAAAGGGTAGTAATATAATCCGAATGGTCTAAGCGAGAAAATGACCATGTGTGGAACATAAATATATAATGTAAGCTCCTTTTCAAATTTGTGAATTTTTTTTTCAAAAATAATGAAAATGTCCACATGCGGACTAAAAGACTTCTCTAAAATCCTAAGAAAATCGCAAAAAGATATGGTGATGTAAAGAGACCGGATATGGATTCTACTCGGGGACAAGCACTAGTGCTTCATCCTAACGGTTCAAACATGATCAAGTGTGATCGTCTCGGCTGTAGTGACCGCAAGGCTAAGACATCCATTGCTATAGTATATCCTACAGTCATTAGTATTGTATGCATAATTCTTCATGAAAACTACCTGTCCATGATCACTTACCCCTTTAAGCTACCAGCATCTGATCCCAAGTATGAGATCCCAAACTGCAGCTAATGGTCCCCGTTCGATGGATGAGATAACAACAAGATCCTGGACCAATAATGATACAATAACTGTGAACCTATTCCATCGCATCCAGGGGGTGAGAATAAACAGACAACAAAAATGCATGAATGTTAATGCCTAAGCTAAATGTTATGCAAAAATATAAAAAGTGAAAAAGAAAAAGAATAAAATCTTTTTGGATTTAAAAAAAAAATGAATGAAAATTAGCTTAAAACTAAAATGATATGCAACCTAGTTAAAAATGCATGAAAAAAAAGTAAAAGATAAGGGATATGCCCCACCCCAAGCTTAAGAACAAGCATTGTCCTCAATGCTTAAGGAAAGGGCGGAAAGGACCTAAATCGGGGGGTCGGATGACGGGAGATGTTTGTGGCGGTGGTTTCGTGAAATTACGACCGGTAGAATTCCGACAATCTTGAATTTTCCGGCGAGGTGGTTGCTGGAAGGTTATATAAGAGGAATGGAGTGGGAGGTCAAGATGATTAAATGAAGAAGAAGGGAAGCTGAACATTTTAATTTATGGGTCAAAAAGGGTCAATTTCGGTCAATGTTGGTCACAAAAAGTCAAAAGGTCAACTCATTAAAACCTTTGGTCAACACCTGGTCAAATAATAGCCAAAAATAGCCCAAATTGCCCAGCACAGTGCGCGGGTCGCGCAGAGTAGCACGCGGGTCGCGCAGACCTTGCAGTTAAGTCTTGGGCCAATGTCGCTTCATCACACCTGGCCGTGCAACCCACCCGCGCAACAGCACGCGGGTCGCGCAACCCGCTAATGCTGATCTTCATTTTCACTTCATTTTTCTTCGTTTTTCACCCGTTCTTGCTTCGGACAGCCCCAAACACCTAGAAACTCTTGATTTCTTCAAAAAACAACTCTTTTGAATCCCAAAAACATCTTCAAAACTCATTTTGTTCAAATTAAAAACACGAAAACACAATGCTTTCCAAAAATGCCCTTCTTTAACGTCTTTGGCGAGACGCCTCCAAACTTCACTTTAACACTTTGGGGCGTCCAAATGGACGACATCTTGGACATTTGAATCAAAACCTTCATTGAATGGCTTCAATCGATGTCCATTAACCTTGTAAATTTGCCCCATGTCTACATTTTTTAATTTCCACACCTCCATTGGGACTCTTTTCTTGTATTTGACTTTCTTTTTATGGGAGAACCATACCGGACTTAGACCTTTGATAATAGAAATCATCCAACCATATTCTCTCTCGTACTTGTTCCGTAAGGTGACCAACTCTTCCCTCTTTGACATGGTGGTTGAGTAGGTGACCGGTTGGGTGTCTTCTTTCTCGAGATAGGTATCCTTTGAAGAGTCCGACAAATTTATCGCTTCTAGCTCTTGTGGTTGGTCTACCAATGGAGTTAGTTTCTCAATGGTAGTGGGTGGCTCAACCTCTCTTTCATTAACCCATATCACTTCCTCTATAGTTTCATTGTCAGCTTTTTCAATTTCTTCTTCTTCTTTAACAACCTCTTCCACTTCTACTTCTTCTTCCTCTTCTTCATATAACACTCTTGGGCCATCAAAAATTTTCTCATCATTCAAAGGAATGGAACATGCGCTATGCGATGGGCTCTTTTCAGATGGTATTTTTTCTTGAGCTTCCATTATACTAATTGATTGAGCAATTTGTGTTATTTGTTGCTCTAAGCTTTTGAAGCTAGCTTGAGTTGTTTCCTGGAAAATTTGGGTAGAAGTGGCAATGCTTTTCACAATGTCCTCTAAGGACATGCTTGGCGTTTCAGTTTGTTGAGGAGGGTAAGGATAGGGTTCTTGGAACAGTGGAGTTGGTTGGTATTGGTTATTTCCCCATGTTTGGTATGGGTTTTGGTAATGGTTATTTCCCCAAACTTGGTTGTTGTCCCACCATTGATCACGTTGAGGCTGATCATAACTCCACTGGTTTGACCGGTAGTAGCTTCCTTTCTCTTGCACTTCTTCCCATTCTCCTTGTAAATATGGACACATGTCGGAATGATGTCCATTTTGGGCGCAAAAATCACAAAGAAGAGGTGTGGGCTGCACACTTTGGTTACTTTCAATCATCATAACTAACTGAGCTAGCTCAGAAAGTTGGTCTTCGGTGCAAGGAGTGTTCATTTCCAAATCATACTTTTTTTTTTAATTTCGGGGTTTTAAATTAGAGTACCTGCACAATGAGATGTAGGCATAGAGAAACAAACTGATTAAATCAAAACCAATCCCCGACAACGGCGCAAAAAATTTGGTGGTTGTCGAGGCCAACACAAATAATAACCCTAAATATTACACACTAAAATAGTGTATAGTGGTAAAGGGATCGAATCCACGGAGATTGGTTCAATTTATAACTCTATGAAAAATCTCTTTGTAAAAATACTTGTAAAATGACAATAAAAAATAAAATGGGGGGTTTTGGTGTCTTGAAATACTTGAAACAAACTAGAATTAACTATGATTAAATAGACAAATGCAACAAAAATAAGAGTTTGATGTAAAATCAATGAGGGAAAGATGGTTGACTTAAAGTTTCCTCACTTTGACTTTTGATGAACATATCATTAGAATCCAATGGTGCAATACTTTGATTTAAATCCTTAATTTGGCTATAGTAAGCCAAGGAGCTTGAGATTACCTAGACTTTTCTTAATTGTTGAAATGGCTAGAGAAGCTCATAACAATTTCCTTAGTCAAAGTCACTAATTCCAAATAGCATGTAATTAGTGAAAGTCAACTAGCATTAAGAACCAAAAAGTCACCAAATCCAAGAGGGGTCAAATGCTTTCACCACCATGTTGGAGGAAATGTTTTTATGATTGTGTGAAGCAAAAACAACACAAAAATCATTTGTTGCTTGCTAATTTGAGGATCCTTTACTTAATCAAGAAATTAGCCAACTAATCACCACAAACACATTTAAACTCATGAACTAAAACATACAAGTAGTGATAAGATGTTAAAACACAAAACATTCCCATAAAGATTTAAGAACATGTTCATGGATTCTTCAACATTCAACAAAAGTTCAAAGGATTAACCAAAAGTCAACCAAGATTAGTTTAGCCAAGCATGGCTAAACCCAAAGAAACAAAGTTAGAGAAAATTATACCAAACATTAAGCAAGAATCAAGAGGTAAAAATATGATGTTCTTCAAATGTTCTTGTCCTTCAAAAGTCTTCAAAACTCCAGAGAGAATCTCCAAAAATCGGATGTCCAAGAGTCTCCAAAAGATGGGCACCAACCTTCCTCAAATAGCTCAAAAGAAGAATTTCCGAAACTGCCCCTGCACGAGGTTGCGCGACCCGCGTGCTGTTGCGCGGGTGGGTTGCGCGGGTGGTCCCTGAATGTAGCATCTTTGAGGTTTTGGGCCTCCATAGCTTAGCCCACTTGGCCCAGTGCGAGCCCAATCAGCTCCTAGCCCATTTTTCTTCAAGTTTTCTTCAATTTAAGCCCAATTTGGCTTCTCCAAATGATTCATAGCTCATAAACTCACCCGATTAATAATCTATGCATGCTTGAATACACTCCCGCATCTTGCAAATTTAAATGTTTATTTCTCTCCAAGCCTTCAAATAACCATCAAGCTCGCTCCATGCATAATCTCCACAGTCACCAAGCCTAACATCATTTTTGCCTATCAAATCTCATCGCTTCCCATACGTCCCGAACATTCCCGCTCCACTAGTCTCCATGAAATCTGCAATAAAGCTCACGAAACTAGAAAGTGCCCGAAATAGTCATAAAATAACAAAAAGGAAAATATGCATGAAAATTAACTAGATTATGGATGAAATATGCTAAAATAAACTATAAAAAGAAGTAAACAAAGCTAACTATCAACAGCCCCCAACTCCAAATCATGCGTCGGGTAGTTCGCCTCGTGAGGCTTCAGCTGCCTCGAAGCGTAAGCAATAACATGCCCTCTATACATCAATATTGCGCCCAAGCCCGAGATGGACGCATCACAGTATACAACAAAATCCTCCATGCCCTCTGGCAGGGGCTAATATTGGCGCCTTGCACAATCTCTGTCTCAATGTCTCGAATGCAGTCTGCTGCTCAGGCCCCCAACGAAAGACCACGACTTTCCTCGTCAGCCTGGTCAGGGGCACGACTATCTTGGAGAAGTCCTGAATGAATCTTCGATAGTAGCCTGCCAATCCCAAGAAGCTCCAAATCTCGGATGGAGACCTCAGAGCCTCCCACCTCATCACGGTCTCTACCTTGGCCGGGTAAACCGAAATCCCGTCTTGGTTGACGAGATGCCCAAGGAATTGCACCTCACACAATCAGAACTCACATTTGGAGAACTTGGCATACAAGCTCTCCCTCCTCAAGGTATACAGAACCTCCCGCAGGTGTTCCTCATGTTGATCTCTCGTCTTGGAATATACCAAGATATCATCAATGAAAACTATCACAGACCGATCCATCATCGGTCTGCACACGGGGTTCATGAGATCCATGAATGCGGCAGGAGCATTGGTGAGCCCGAAGGGCATCACCACGAACTCATAATGGCCATAGCGCGTCTGGAAAGCAATCTTCTGCACATCCTCCTCTCTGACCCTCATCTGATGATACCCCGAACGCCAATCAATATTAGAGAACCAAGATGCTCCTTGTAGCTGGTCAAAGAGGTCATCGATGTGACAACCCGAAATTTCCATTCTGAACAAACCATATCAAGTCAATAGAAGTTAGAACAGTTACAGTGAATTTCTAGACTTTTGGGTATAAGTTTGAGTATTTCGGGGTTTACACTAAAGGAGATATCAGGAGAGTGGATGCACTAGGGTTTGGTGCAACACTGTTATTCCAAAACTCTATGATATTAGAGTTCACTTTGGGAATAAAATATTTTTTGCCAAAAATCCCAGGACTATATATAGGATTTTGAACCATATTTATTCATTAGTTACATTTCCAACTAGAGAAAAGCCGAATTCTCTCTCACGGATCTTCAGGTTTTCATCCCAAATCGTGAGTACTTCCATCTAGTTGTATTATATATCTTAGATTGTGCTTAATAACATCAAAATCAGATCAAAACCCCAAGATTTGAGAGTTTACCGCCCAAGAACACTTGGAGAGTAAACTCTTTTATAAGGGCCAACGTGTGCCCAATGTCCCTCCAAGCCTTGGAACTCAACCTAGAAACTACCATGACACGTTTAGACCACAAGATCATTAAGAAACAAAGGCTAGAAGTGAGTTCATGGCCAAGGATGTTCTTGGGCCATGAACTCCATTTTAAGGTGTCAAAATGCCCCAAATGTCTTCCTTAATCCAAGAGACTAGCATAGCACTTTACCCTAATGTGTTTAGGACTAACAAACACCATTAGAACACCAAGAGTAAGGTGTTCATGGCCCAAGAAGTTCCAGGGCCGTGAACTCCAAACAATAGTGCCAAATGGTGCTATAAACTCTTCTCAAGCCTTGTACACTAGCCTAGTTTAGTTCCTAGTTGAATTAGGAACTTGAAAACACCAAAAACACCCATCCAAGGGAGATTACGGCCGTAATCTCCATTGGATTTGGTCCCAGGGCCGTAAACTCCTAAAAGGAGTTATATAATGCCCTAAACTCTTGCATAGACCAAGCCATTAAGTAGAAATGCTTCTTAGGGTCTTGTAGATCATCAAACACAAAATGGACATATAAGTGTGAGCTTACGGCCATAAACTCATGAGTTTACGACCGTAAACTCCTTTGGTAGTGTCATTAGGGCCGTGAACTTCATGGTGGAGTTTTCCTTGAGCCATACACACAATAGCTTCCCCTACAAACACTTAGATGCAATCCTATAGGCTAATAACACTTGATAAAGGTGTTTAGCATGTCCTATGGTGTCTTGACTTATTTATTAGTTGTTTATAGACTAAATTGTTACATATATGTGATATTATATGTTAACTAGGATCATAGAGTGTGTTCAAGACTTCACTTGACACATAGCAATCCTACCTCTTCAGTTCATCCGTATCGCCCACATCAGGTGAGTTCATACCCCTTAATCAATGTTTTAAATGATTTTAAATGCTTTAAATGGGGGGGGGGGGGGGGGGAATACAGGTAGAAAACAACATGTTATAAAATCAATCATATGTATTTATAACTGTGTTTTCATTCAACAGATTTCACATACTACAAAAATGTGATGCATGAAATGGTTTTATATCTTAAAAATACCTTGATAGCAAAAGTATTACGTTTGAAATGTTTATTAAAATGACATCAAGTCATTGTTAATTATCGTTCAAAACTCTTAGATGTCTTACAAAACCATTTTTACCTTCTTGAACAAAACTATATCTATACACTTATGTTCTTTTATATGTATTGATGTTATAGTTTTCATCCTTCATTCAGTTTCCCACACTCTTGTGTAGCAAGGGTGTATAAACCCGTTTGGACAATCAATTACCTTCCAGTTAACTATTATAGGGATAGTTAGGAGATACATAACATTATTCCTATTACAAGGAATTACATCAGAGTCAGTTCATTCATGAGTCTACACTATACCTTACATGAATACATTACATGAGTACCTTACATGAATACATTACATAAGTACCTTACATGAATACATTTTCCTGTATACATTTACATGGATAATTGTACCTCGATTCATTAGGATGATTTATTAGTACCTTCTGTGTAAATTGTCCTACCTATCCCAGTTCAACGGGATATCTAGACGGGACTAACCATTCCGAAGCCCAGCTGTTAGCACCAGTGGTTGATGAACATCTACTGATGCCTATGATTATTTCTTATATTAGAATACTTTTACGGGACTAACCATTCCTCGGGCCTACTGTTCGCTACAGAGGTTGATGAACATCTACGGATGCCTACGGTTAATACTTATATTAGGAAATCGTTTACGGGACTAACCCTTCCTCCCACCTGCTGTAGCTACAGAGGAAAATTGAACAATCTACGGATGTTCAACGGTTATACATTTCGCAAATCGCTATGTCGTGTTCATCATAATACAAAAGGATAACACTTACATGATTATATTTTTCCTATTTACTTTATTTTGTGATACATTCACATAAACGATGAGTTAGACTAAGTACTGTTTGTAATAGTCAAAAAGAAGGAAAAACTATCATTATCATAGCAAAACATTCGGGTCTTGGTAAAAGACTATTATATTCTTTTCCTATTTACTTTATTTTGTGATACATTCACATAAACGATGAGTTAGACTAAGTACTGTTTGTAATAGTCAAAAAGAAGGAAAAACTATCATTATCATAGCAAAACATTCGGGTCTTGGTAGAAGACTACATTGTCATAACAAAACATTCGGGTCTTGGTAGAAGACTACATTTCATACTAGTAGGAAATAAGGGATTTTCTAGGGTTTTTCATTACTTACATCAACCGTTTCATTTAAAGATTTACAGGGCATTCATAACAGTTTTCCAAAACAAGACAATGACACCTAAATACTTATGAATTCACCAGCTTTAGGCTGATACTCTCTTTCAAAATAACTTGTATTCTCAAGTCATCAGTTAGACATGTACGATGGCCAGGTTTTGAGAAGACGGAGCACAGACAAGACTCATCTTATTTTGATTATTCATTTTATTGTTGTACATTATGAAAGAACACACATGTATTAAAACATTACTTTTAATGCAATGGATGATGTTGTTGCTTGTTTACTACTTCACACTGTTATGATACTTCACATGACGTCCTCCACCCCGGAACGTTTCCGTCGTTCTTGGTTTTAGGGGTGTGACAATCGATCCTCGGGAGTGGGTAACGGTTCTTTATCGTTACCTTATTTAGCTCCCGATAATCTATACACATCCGGTGTGACCCGTCCTTCTTCTTCACAAACATAATCAGGGCTCCCTAGGGTGAACTACTTGGTCCAATGAATCCTTTGTCTAACAGTTCCTGCAGCTGTGTAGACAACTCCTGCATCTCAAGAGGAGCCAACTGATACGGTGGCTTGGCTATCGGAGCCGCACCAGGGACTAGGTCGATCCTGAACTCCACCTGCCTCTTCGGAGGTATCCCAATCAACTCCTCGGGGAATACATCCGCAAACTCTCGCACCACGGGTACATCACCCACTGTCACCTTACCGGCCTCCCGGGTATCCATATCATAGGCGACATATCCTACGCAACCCTGATGGAGGTAGCACCTAGCCCTCACTGCCGAACATAAAACTGGTCCTTGTTGTGGCCTCTCGCCCTGAACTACCAGCTCCTCCCTCCCCACTTGGGGTCCTGATCCGCACTAACTACTGCGTGCAGTCAATCACTGCCCCATTAGGGCTTAGCCAATCCATACCAATAATAACTTTGTTCCCCCGCAAAGGTATGGGAACCAGATCTACTAGGTAACACTCCTTGAACAGCCTCAAAACACAACCTCAGTAGACCTCTGATGCTCGCACTGACCGGTCGCCCGAAATCTTGACCTCAAGGGGGCAATTCAACATGCCCGAAGACTCAGGAAACTTCTTGCTAAGAGCGAGGGAGACAAACGGTCGGGTAGCACCCGAATCAAACAATACCTGAACTGGGATACCGTTTACATGGAACGATCCTAAACATAGCACATACATATAACATATCAAAATCATGACAACATAACATAAAAAATCTGAGAGGAGAAATTCATACCCATCACCACATCGGGTGCAGCGCGTGCCTCGTTGGCTGTCAGCTAAAATGCTCGGCTTCGCACCACTGGAGCCTCCGTCTTGACCTTCCGGCCATCTGTAACCCGCGCAGTCGCCGGAGTTGGCGCCACTGCCGGCGCCGCTGCTGCTGTCAATCTAGGGCAATTGGCCTTTTTATGGCCCCTCTGATTGCAATGAAAGCAAATCAGGTCTGATGTCTGAATTGCAGGAGTAGAGGTAGTACAATCTCTGCCAAGATGCCCAATCTTGCCACACTTATAGTATTCGGAACCTGACCCAGTATGGAAAAATCCCTCATGTGACCGACCGCATTTCCCACAGCGGTCCCATCCTGACTGGCCTTTCGGCCTAACATTGGATCCCTTAGGCTTCTTCCCCGAAGCCCCTATCGTCTGTCCCTCCTCTACCTTCCTTTTCCGTATGTGCTCCAGATCAATCTCCCTCTCCCTTGCCCTGGCAATCATGGAATCTAGGGTAGGGCAGGCAGAAAAATTGACATACTCCCTGATATCGGCTCGTAGCATGTCATGATAGCGGGTCCTCCTCATGTCCTCATCACCTGCATACTGGGGCACCAACAAAGCCCTCTCCCGGAACTTGGCCGTGATATCCGCTACAGTCTACGTAGTCTGTCTCATATCCAAGAACTCCCTGGCCAGCTGTTGGAGCTCCACAACTGGTGCAAACTCGGCCCTGAATCGGGTCACAAAATCTGACCTCGTCATAGCCTCAATGGCTGCGGCTCCCAATGTATCACCAATCAACTCCCACCAATCTCTGGCTCGATCCCTCAAACATCCCGCAGCGAAACGGACCTTCGACCCTTTCGGGTGGAAGCTCGTCAACTGCGCAGATTAAATGTCTGTGATCCATCTCCTAGCAACAATGGGGTCCTTCACCCCATGGAAATCCGTCGCACCACTCCCTCTAAAGTCCTTAAAGGACAGTGTGCGCGTACTCGCCTGGCTAGACGCCAAATCACTCTTGAATTATCGGAGGCGATCCTCCATCAGCTTGATGATCCCTTCCTTGATCGACCCGAAGATGACCGGGGTCGACTCAAGGATACCTCTCGTGATCTCCGAAACGATGAACTCACTTAGTCCACCATCCACCTGCTCGGATCCTTCACCCGAGCCCGAACCTGATCATGACCCCGAGCCTCCCACTCCATGTCGTGTGGTCACCATACTGAAAATAAACATACAAACATCTGGATCATACGTACTCTCGAGAGGTCTCACACATTCTCCAAGTCCCCTAGTTCCATCTCGGCCCTCCTTGACTTGAGTATGGATTCTCTGCTTCCAGTAGTACGGGGCCATACTACCTTCCACATCTATCCGTACTTTCCTCAAGGATTGCTTCGACTTCACCGAGTCCCTTTTTCCGATACCCTTTCCACTGATCTCATCCTAGGATTTCCTAGGGCACCCTCTGACCTACTCTCTGCCATCAGCTGCACTAGGAGTCCTCACCATCTCCCCCTGACGAGCTTACGGATACTGTTACATATCCGCTCGCTAGTTAATTAAGGTCGGCCAGAACTCCTATAGCGTAAAGCAAGCAGCATTCGTGCATCGAGTAACCACTTCAAGCATAACTTAATCAGGTCATCCTACCGCTGACTAGATAGTCCTAGCATACAACTCCTACAACATGCATATAAGTCATCCTTCCTAGATCCTTAGCCCTATTCTAGCATGCAGTCCTCAGAATCATAAATCATATAACATATAAAGTATGGGTATCTTGGGAAAAACTTACTTGATCCCGGCCGATCGCACGCATCACACACCCTGTCTTTCTCAAAATTCCTTAACTTAGATTTTAGAAAACCATTTTCCTTGTAAAAATATTTTAGTCCCTCGGTTTGAGTCTAGACACCCCTGAGGGTGTGTTCGAATCCCTCAAACCAGGGCTCTAATACCAACTTGTAACATCTGAGGCCAAAAATTTTGTTTTTAAATTAAGTAAATCATAATTTATGTTACCAAAACATTGTCACTATTCCATCATTCATAAAATCATAAAATCATGTCTCGAAAACCATATCATCAGGAATAATGAAAATCAGAATACAATCCCAGAAAATCTGATGCGTAAACCATGTGTGTGATGTGCTGCTACGCCGCTGACTCTTTCCCCTTAGACGAAGCGGTACCTGAAACCAAAATTGAAACTGAAAGCACAAAGCTTAGTGAGTTCCCCCATCATACCACATACCACATAACACCGTCGGTATCTTTCAACCGGTAACTGCCATTGGTATCTTTCAACCGATAACCATCATCGGTATCTTTCAACCGGTACACACCATCAGTATCTTTCAACCGGTAACTGGGGACTAGTTCACCCCCTAGCACTAGCATACAGTAACAAGAGGTAATCATACAGTCAAGCATAATTGGGTAGGGACAACTAATCCTTTCTACCCACATAGCATATCACACATGCATATCTCATGACCATAACACATTAACATACCAAGACAATTATCACAAAGACAATCATCTCAAACATAACTACCTATTGGTGGGCCGACATTGGTGCCTTGGACCCACCCCTACTGGAAGGTAACTCACCTCGTAGTAGCAGCTGTTGATCTGCGCGGGAACTCTCTGTCTGCTGCTGCTGCTCCGGAAATCCTCCTATTATAATTCCCACAAAACACTCAATCAGAGTCTGATAACTACCCTTATGGTAGAATGACTATTTTACCCCTGACCTAGTCAAAGTCAAGCCAAAGTCAACTTCCAGTTGACCTGACTCGCTGAGTTGGGCCGCCAACTCGTCGAGTCCTTATCCATCCAATTGTCCTCATTCTCGTCCCTACTCGTCGAGTTAGGCAATGACTTGACGAATTCTCCTCCTATTCGAACATCAAATGATCCTTCATCTGACTCGTCGAGTTGTATGAACAACTCGCCGAGTTCATCTTCATCTGAAGAACAAGTCCTGTCCTTGACTCGTCGAGTTCATCTTCATGTGCTGGAGATTGCCTTGGACTCGCCGAGTCTGTTCATGTACTCGCCGAGTCCCATAAACTTCAGGTCTAAGGCTAAGTCCAATACGTTGGGTCACTCCTTTGGATCCTCTAAAACTCTTACATCACCCAACTGAGTTCCTTCGAACCCTAACAGAAAAAGGGAGTTAAGTCTCGGACTCGCCGAGTCCTAAGAACGACTCGCCGAGTCGATAACGTCCAACTCCATTTCTTCGATTTCTGGTGTGCAACTCTAGCCCAAATGATATATCTATGCCCCTAAGATCGATCTAGCACGTAAAGTTGCAAACTTTATGTGCATGCATGGGACTTTGAGCCTAAAATGCCCAAAAAGAAGCTCTTAAGATGCATGGAGCCTTCTATGGGTGCACAAGCAACCCCTAACTGCCTTGTGACCCCTCCGAGGTCCTAAATCCGAAGCCTTGACCCCCCACCCATGCTTGCAATCATGGTTGATTACAAAACATGGCTTAAAAGCCCTAAATCTCCCCAAAAAGGGATCTAACAAAAGAACAAGCAAGGTATAGACTTTATACCTTCTGGAAACTGCAAATGATGAACCAAAAAGGACTCCTTTGGTCTTCTCTTGATCCCTCTATGTTCTTCCTTCTTCCTTGTGATTAAAACCACCAAAAATCACCACAAATGCCTTAGATCTTCACACACACAATTAGGGTTCGCTATGGAGGGTTTCTAGAAGCAATACGGACGAGTGGGGGCTGAATGAGATGATTAAATAGGATGCAAACCCTCATATTAGGGTTTTGTCCAGTCAAAGTCTACTCGTCGAGTCCGGCCGCCGACTCGACGAGTCCACCACTTAAACCCCGGGTCTAAACCACTTCTACTCGACGAGTTGGGCCGCCAACTTGCTGAGTCCCAGGCCAAAATGCAAAGTTCTTAAATAAAAGAAATACATACCTGGAACTAGGTGCTACACTTTATATACCTCATGGAGATTGCAAACAAGAATGAAATCCCAGATCCATAGTGCTCTCAAACTCCAACGCCTAGCGTACTAAGACGCGCCCTAGTACGCTTAGCGTACACACGTACGCTCAGCGTACTCCCACAGTCTGAAATTATCAAAGTGCCGTCATGGGCCCTTTTTCACTCTTTCTTTTACTTAGGGAACAATATGCAATAAATCTCAATAAAAGGGTCAACAATGAAAGTACCTCAAAACAAGATGTTATAGATTGTAAGACTATGGTTTGATCATAACATTCACATAAGTTGGAATATACCCCTAGGGTTGGGTCCACCGGTATGTATGGTATGTGGTATTTCGGGGAACTCTGTAAACTTTGTGGTTATAATTTCATGATTTAATTGTTTCAGGTTTTCTAATATTCGACGAAGGACACGGCTTGATTGCATCGCATCAATTAAAGATTTCTGCATTTAATAACTCTCATGTTTATACTCTGATAGATGTTTTGAATAAGTTGGTTTTATTTAGATCTTTAAAGTTGAAATTAGAGCGAATGTTTAACATTAAATGGAAAATTTTGGTTTGAAATTGGGACGTTACATTAGGGTTTATGGAGATTTAGCAAAATCAACATCAAATCTACCATGGAATGATGGATTTGAGTTAGAAACCAACATAATCATCTTAATTTTGATTAGAACACAAAACTCTAGTTATCAAATGAGATGAAAATCAAATTCAACTCCCAAACAAAAAGGTGAAACTCGGATTTATACACAAAGGGAGGAAGAAAGTATACCTTAAATCACTAAATTACTTCACAACTTTCACCAAATGAACCAAGAAAGCTCGAGATCAAATTCTAGGGTTTTCTTATGATGAAATCGATATTTTCACAGCCCTAGCTTCTCCCGTTCATCCCATTTCCTGAAATGAAGAGCGTAAGACTCTTATTTCAGAAATTTTCACTTCCCACCCCTTATATTTGTGCTTTTTTTTTTGACAAAAATGACATAAGGTTCTAATATGTGGGATGTAACTTTGCTACTTCGATGATATTTTGTGTACAAAAACTATAATTTAATGATATATTTTGTATTAAAAAAAACAAAGATATTTTTCTCAATATTTTGGAAACTTTGTTACTTTTTTTTCTTAAAGTCATTTTCCCCATATTAAAAGGGAAGAAGCGGATACACAATTTTGTTATTTGAATCTGTATAGAACAATTTTCGTATATAAAGTTTTGAATAATTTGTCTTAAAAATTATTTAATTTATAAAAGTTTTGATATATGAAATTTTAGATTAGATATTTTATTTAGAAACCCCTGCCTAAACATGTACATGAATCATAATACCAACGAACATTAAAGGATCAAAAACCCTAGTTGACGAGACTACAACCGCTCCAACAGACACAATGACTTCGCCGGAGAAGCGATGCCTCTACGAAGTCCTTGGTCTCCAACGCGATTGCACCGCCGATGAAATCCGCTCGGCGTACAGAAAGCTCGCTCTCCAACGTCACCCTGACAAGCTAATCAAGTCCGGCGTCAGCGAAGCTGAAGCCACCGCTTCCTTCCAGGAGCTCGTCAATGCTTACGAGGTCCTCTCTGATGTGCGAGAGCGCACATGGTACGACTCTCACCGCTCTCAAATCCTCTTCTCCGGTTCAAACCCTAACAATTCATCCTCCGGCTCTGCTGTTGTCCCCGATCTCTTATCCTTCTTCTCAAATTCCGTTTACTCTGGATTTTCAGATAAAGGTAAGGGTTTCTATAAGGTTTACGCCGATGTGTTCGATAAAATCTATCGAAACGAACTGAAATTCGCGAAGACGTTAGGGTTAGGAAATGTTGTTAAAGAGGCGCCACTGATGGGTAATTTGGATAGTCCATATGCTCAAGTGAATGCGTTTTACGGATACTGGTTAGGGTTCGTAACAGTGATGGATTTTGTTTGGGAGGATGAGTATGATGCAAATGCAGGACCAAATCGGAAGTCTCGGAGGATGATGGAGGATGAGAATAAGAAGATCAGGAAGAAGGCTAAGAGAGAGTATAACGAAACTGTTAGGGGTTTAGCAGAGTTCGTGAAGAAGAGGGATAAGAGAGTGATTGATATGCAGATGAAGAGGAATGAGGAGATTGAGAAAAAGAAAGAGGAGGAAAGGGCAAGGAAGAAAGAAATGGAGAGAGAGAAAGCAGAGAGAGCAAGGTTGTATGAGGAGCCTGATTGGGCAAAAATGGAGGATTCAGATGAGGTGGTGGTGGAGGAGGAGGAAGAAGAAGATGAGCGGAAGAATGAGTTTTACTGTGTGGTGTGTGGGAAGAAGTTTAAAAGTGATAAACAATGGAAGAATCATGAGCAATCCAAGAAGCATAAGGAGAAAGTTGCAGAGTTGAGGGAAGCTTTTGAAGAAGAAGAAGAAGAAGAAGAAGAAGAAGAAGTTACAGAAAACAAAGATGATCTGCAAAGTGAAGACATTGATGATGGTGAGGTGATTGTTGATGAGGTTGAAGAACTGAAAGAAAAGTTTGAAGAGGTCATAATTGAGAAGGAAGAAACAGCTCATGATGAAGAAAAAGATGATGATGAAAATAGTTTAGAAGCAATGTTATCTTGGAATAAGAACAAGAAGAAGCCAAAAAAGAAAGTTTATGTTGAAGTTGAAGAGGAAGAGGTAGATTTGATGGAGTATAATAACAAGAAAGGTAGAAGAAAGAGAGGAGGCAAGAAAGATACAGCTACAAAACCAGAAGATGAAGAACAACAAAAAATAGATAAACCTGAAATAAGTGGCAATGCTGATGTGGACAACAAATCTGATGATGATGATGATGGTTCACATATCGAAAAACCATCATCATCATTATCCAAGCCTTGTGTAGAAACTGAGACCAATGTTGAAGAAGCTAATGAGCCCAATGTAAAGATTAAGGTTGTCAAACAAGCTCCAGCCTCAAAGGTTATCAATAAAAAAGAAGGGAATTCAAAAGGAAAAAACTCTACTAGAGGCAAAAAACAGAAGGTATTATTATTATCAGTTAAGGTTATTAATTTCTTTATTACCAATATAATTTGTTTGGTTTTTAATATTACGTTACATAATATCTTATTACACAGGCAACATCAAGAAATTCTGGGCATGAATGTGATACTTGTGGAGTTAATTTTGATTCAAGGTACACATAAGAATTAAGATTGCTACATTTTATTCCTAATCTGTTGCCATTTGGTCTTAATATTATGGTTGTTTCCAATGTCAGGACCAAATTACATAAACATTTGAGCGATGAGGGCCATGCTGCTATTAAATCAAGATGAGTACCAATTTTGTTTTACAATTTTACCCTTTTGTAGAGTAGGGTTCCATCTTGCCAGATTGGTGATAAACTATATTGGAAGCTAAAGGATATGCTAAGTTTATTGTAGTTGTAATTGTATTGGTAATTTATATTCCAATAAAAGCTAAAATGTTCAATTTTTTATAATCTTTATTTGCATCTGTTATAGAATATATATATATATGAACACACTTTGTTTATTTTCCAGGTTGAATTAAAAAAACAAACCAACATGTAGCGTTGCCTTTTCTTCTATTAGTCTATATAAGTAGTTAGTTCAACCCAAAAACAATCATAAACAACCAATTTCAAATGCAAAAACCAGAAGTTCAATCATATCACAATCTCATCGTTTTCATCACAAATTCACAATATCAATTATCATAACTACTTACTAGAAATTTACGTAATATGATGAAGTCATAAAGGCTTAGTAGATGCTTCATTTATGTAAGCAATGGCTTCATCTTCTGACAACTGCTTTCCCATTACAAGCCCTCTAATCAAAGTATCCGCATATTCTTTAGCTGGTGGACGCAATGGTATCTTCCCAGATTTAAACCCCTCGACTTGATCAACTCTACACCTGGATTTTAACCAAAAAAAACATTTCAAAAAATAATAATAATAATAATAATAATAATTTAAGCTTACGTCATTGTCAGAATTGGAACACCCTTTTCTTTTCCCAAGTAGACAACATTATGATACCAACCATCCTACACACACAACAAACAAACAAATGTTGTTAACTACAAAATACGATGAATTGTTTTCAATTTCAATGGCATATATATAAATACCTTGAGAGCTTTCAAAGAAATGTTGTTTTTGTTTTCAATGGAGTTTAAAGCATTCAAATCAAAGAAAGGAGAAGTGGTGTCACTAGAGACATTCTCCTGAAGCAAAACATCGTTGAACTGCTCAAGACTGCATGGAAATTTAAATTTCAAATTAAATAGTATCCGCTTTAAAAAATAAAAATGAATTTAGTTAGAAGTTACACACGTGATTCTATAAAGACACATAAAGGTTTTGTCATGATTGTTGGTTTGAGGATTAAGGAAAGCAACACCTCCTGGACCCCACGTAACAGTAGACTCTCGACCGAAGAATAAACGATGAGGAACAGTCTTCCATAACACCTCCTTTGGTTGACTTTTGTCAACAGCTCCTTTACATGCTCTTCTCATGCCTTCCACCTACAAAATTCCAATATTAAAAAAACTAAAAACTTATACTTGGCTATGTTCGCCAGAATAGCTGCTAGCTGATAACTATAAAGCTTGCTCTTTACCTACCTGGCCACCTTGTATATAACATTGGAATCTTGACTCGCTCATGTTTGATCCAAAAGAAGCATACCAAACATCAACTTTCGACAGCTCAGATCTCCAATCTTCAACTTTATCTACATTTAGTTTCCAACTTACCACATTAAAAAAAATTGTAAAAATAGATTAGGGAATATAATAAATTAGCTGGAGTACCATGAGCATCATCATCACTAACTTTGAGTTTAGAAAGTGGTATTGTAACATCATCTTCTGATACTTCATCATCATCATTTTCATCTTCTGACTCTGAGCTGTATGTCTACAACCACATGACTTTGAGTTTAGAAAATGGTATGATGTATGATGAACATACATCATACAATACATGGCCTCAACTCAAATCAATAAACACACTACAAAAAAAAGACAAAAAAAAAAGGCTTGGGTTACCTTAACTAGAGGTGTTACTTTACTGGTTAACTTCTCAGGTAACTTCTCTGCAAGTATCGGCCAATAAGCACTCAATTCCTCACGAACCTGAACACATATAATAAAAAAAAATGAAAATTTCCCAAATTCAGAAAAGATTAAACAAAATTTAAGATTAAGATGTTTACTTATACTTACCTCTTTGATTATTCTCCAAGTGGATTCAAATGGATAAATCTCATCAGGTTCAACAATTTGTTTGTCTTCTAACAAAACTTGTACACAAGAAAGTACTGAATTTGCTATAGAGTTGAGATTGTATCCTCCTTCCAATGCCATAACTATCTTTCCATTGCTAAACTCCATCAACTAAACAAAACCATCAACCACCATTAAATAAACCTTAACACAATTTTATGACTTATTTTGTGCTAACCTTCTTCAACAATATAGCAAAACCATGTGGTGTGATACGACAGCCTCCAAGAGGATCACCAATAGCTGTTTAAATAAACAAAAAATTGAAAAATTATAGTCCCAAAAACATAATTTTATGATCAATAACAGTTAGTAGAAGTAGAAGTGTAGAAGTAACCTGCATCAAATCCTGCTGAAACTAGAATTATATCAGGTTTAAATTCTCTTGCAACAGGGATCAATATATGGTTCCATGCTGCAATATAATCTGCATCACCACATTTTCCATTCTCCCATGGAACATTTATATTGTATCCTTCACCTTCTCCCTCACCCTTCATGTCATATGATCCATCATCACCACAGGGATAAAAAGTCCCATACTCATCCCTGCATTATTTTGTATTCTTGTATTAATATTTGAAATTTATCATTTTTACTTGTATTATTGGTAACTAATCATTTACCTGTGTACAGAGAAGAACAACACTTGGGAGTCCTTATAGAAGGTCTTTTGAGTACCATTTCCATGATGAACATCCCAATCAACGATTAGTATCTTGTTAATACCTAATTCCTGCAACATACATAAGAAGATTTAAGTTAGATAATTCATAAGATTGTAGTCAATTGTTGATTTGACAAACTGTATGCATCGATCAGTGATCATTCTTACTTTTTGGTTAAGGAGAAAGCTTGTTGCAATTGCAATGTTGTTGAATAAACAGAATCCCATTGGTTCATTTTCTTCTGCATGGTGTCCAGGAGGTCTAACAATGGCAAATGCAGAGTTTAGTTCACCTTTTGCAACTTTTGCAGCAACCTGTTGAACAAATTGTATAGTAATATTATAGTTGATTGCAGATATGTAAATGTATAAGAGCTTAAATCAGATATGAGCTTCTTACATCAAGCACAGAGCCAGCAGCAAGATAAGCAGATTCTGTTGAACCTTCATTGAAATATATTGAATTCAATTTTGCAGAAATCCTGTCTCTTTGTGAGGCCAATTTCTTGGAGCTTATAGTCTTGATCAAATTGATGTGATTACTGGTGTGAACTGCTGCTATGTATTTGTCTTCTACTTCTTTGGCGTCAAAGACAACACATCTGGAGTGTACAAATGCATGCAATGTAAATCACAGATACCTCATAAAATGAGTTAACCATTACTACAGATACAAAAATAGGTTTCTCGTGTTCCCAAGAGAAAAAAGTATTGAGTATTCTACCCTAGTACAAGAATTAAAAAGAACTTTTTAGGGAAGCAAGCCAGTGTTGTAGTAAAAATGAAGAGCATTATGATGAATAACAAAATCTAGTACTAGAAGCATAATTATGTCTCAAAATGACGTAATTGTCAGTTTCATGGCAAGTCATCTCTATCTGTGGATATGATCACTTATAAGGGTTGCTTTAATCTTCAGTCATATGAGTTGCAGATTTCATACAACATACAGAACCTTATGACCCGAGAACAAATTTATGTGACTTCGACACTATCTGACACTGTAATTTCATCTAAAATCGCTTAAAATTACATCAAAACAAGGTTACATTTACATGTACTTGAAATATCCAGCGTGTGTGCTTGTGTAAAAGAACTCACCTCTGAGGAATGTTAGCGGACATGAGTTTGTTCCAAATAGCACGAATGCGATCGGGGTTTTCGGGATGAGGTTCGCCTGTAGGTGTCGAATGCTTACACATCCGTTCATCATAGACCAGCCCCACACGACGTAGTTCTCCAGACGCCGATGATGAAACTTGAGCTCCAATTCCGGACTCCATTGACTAAGAAATTGAAAGAGACTGATCAAACGGAGGAAAATTGTGCGAGTTGGGTTTGAAATTTGAAAGATATTTCACGGAAGCCGTAACCGTGATGGCGTCTCCCCTTCCACTATTAAAAAGCTACAATCCCCAATCAAGCCTGGCTTTTTTGGTATCTTTGACGTCCAAAATGTGGAATACCATAGATAATAATAAAAATTCAATAAATTTAACTAACATGGTATAATTCATATGATCGCAAAGAATCAATAACAAAATTAGCAACTTATTCTCTATTTAGTAAGTGTAATTTATTATATTAAATATTACAATGTTTTTTTTTTAAGAAGGAACAAAGTTGGTATTTAAAAAAAAAGGAAAAGTAATTGTATTATTATTAGTTTTTGATGATTTTTGACATTTTATAATTCCCTAATCTAATAAATAAAAACAATTTTGGCAAGTGGCATTCTATTCTATTAGCCACCCTAAGCTTTTTTTTTTCGCGATTTTTAGGTTTCGCTACACCATGATTTTGAAACTATTCATGCAAAAAAGGATTATATTTTTGTTTTTATTGAAACTCGATCTCCTTTTTTTCTAATTGTCAAATATGAGTAATAAGATTACTCTTAATTGGGTTGGTTGGCTTCCAATACACCTTAATATCTTAAACTAGTCGTTTTTTTGCTAAGTACCTTGCTATGCTTTTTTTTTTAATAAATAAAATAAAGTTTTGACGTTACAAAAAAAGTCATAGATGTCATTAAGTATATGATAGGATGGTTCATGACTTTCAAATCTATGTGTCTTGACTTTAGTCTACAAGAAAAGAACTTGTAGTGTTTGAAGAATGTCATAAATACTATTTAGTGATATAAAGATCAATCGTAATTTATTCAGTTTAAATTAAGATTCTAAATTGTGTGAAGCGTAACGTGTCGACAATGTCAGGTCTCAAGGTTTAAAAATCATGATGTTTTCAAGGTGTGGCTTAATGCTATAATTTTTGTAACATCCCAAAAATCACAGCCAAAACTTTCATTTTTAGATTAGTGTGTATGTTAACCATACATGCTCCACTAACAACTTATTAAAGAAATAATGTGCGTTTTCATGGAATAACATACGTTTCACATTTTTTCTAAAGTAACTAGAGTGTGATTTTAAAATAAGGTTCTATTACTTTATAACATTAGACTTTTAATGTTCATTATGTCTTATCAAAACTGTTTGGCAAACAAACATCTACCACACAAAGGAGCGGTTGGTGGAAAGAACAATGATTTTGAAAATTGTTTTTCACAACGTGAACACCTGGTTCTCATGACGTGAGATCTGCTAGATCCAGGTTTTCAGATTTTCTTGTCTAATATATGATTTATAGGGTTGTTAATTTGTAATTATCTGTTTCAATATATGACATAATCTGATTTTTGCCTATATTAGATAATTAATTAAAACCCTGAATGTTAGGAGAGATATATTTAGACTTGATAATAATTAATTATATGATTAATTAATATTTTATTTATGGATCACTACTACAAAAACAGTCTTTTACGACATGAAATGCGTGTTGTAAAACGCTCATACGACATGCAAATATGTGTCAAGGAAGACCTTGTTATAACGAAAGACGACACGCTTTTGCGCGTCGTCTATTTATGACACGCATTTATGACGCACATTTACGACATGCATTTACGGGTTATATGATGAGTCTCAATAAATGATCTTGCAACTGAAATTTCGAAATTACCCTTGACCATTAAATCGATGCTTTGCATATCCTGGGTCTTGATTCTCTTCCTAATTTTTTACCCTATTTCGTATTCCGACGCCTGATTTTTTGGATTCAACATTTCCTGAATTCCATTTAATCTCTTTTGAAATCACGATGATTTTTTCTTTGCAAATTAGGAATGTAATCCTATGTAAATTTGAAATTGGTGGACTAGGGCTTCTATCATAAACATTCGATTCAATACATGTCTCATTGGAACCCTCGATCTAATCAATGGTTGATGGTAATCCTTGTTCTTCTTCTCTGGATTCAAGGAAATGTCTCATGAAGCCATGATCGTCTCCCCTATTGACGTTTCTAGGTAAGCTTATTTAAATTTTTTGTATGAATATTGATTTATGAAATACATATCTTGATATGATCTTCTGTTTCTCCTCTTTACTTCCCCTTCTTTCTCTCCATCTCTATATTTTTCGTTATTTTTTGTTTATTTTTCGAGAATCAGACCCGATGACATAAAAATGGAACTTCATAATGATATTGGGTCATCAAGAAGGGTTTTGATTTTGCAGGTAAATTTTGAAGCAATATTTCTTTGCTAGATGATTTTGAGTTGTATTTATAGGTTTTGTTCTCCAAATTGGATAAAGGTCATGAACAAAGTTTTGATCTGGATGAAGGCCATAAATTTTTTAATGTAGGCCATGAATGAAGTTTTTTTTTTCTTCCATCAATATATCAGTTAATTAATGCGTTAAGGTAATTGATTTTATTTTCATCTCCTTATTTTCTCAAAACCAATGTTGTAGATTGAAGAAGAATGGGTCGATTCTGTCAACTCTTTCCGATTTAATGGGTGAAGGTAATTGATTTTATTTTCATCTCCTACTTACTAAGCACGAACCTGTAAAGAAAGTTATTCATTTTATATGTTTGATTAAATGTCTTAATTAAGTTAAAGAATTATTTTGCTATGTTTTGTAGGGGAAGTGTAAGAGGATGATACACGAGATTTCACTATATCAATGACACTTTTACCCAATACTAATGATTTCAGAATGGGTCTCTTTTGGTTCATTAAGTTAGTTCGTTATTGACAGTATAAAGGGATAAATTGTTACATTGGTAACTTTAAGACCATATTGTAACCTTACTTGAAGTGCTTCTTTTTTAAGGTACTTGCCTATGCGTGGGTTTCTTGGTTAATTCACCAGATGAGATAAAAAAGGCATGGATTTATACTTTAACCAATAACAATCCTCAGGTAAATCCAATAATGATCCTACAGCATAATATTGTTTTTTAATTATCTTACAAGACCACTAGAGTTGCAGAGTTTTGCGTCCCAACTGCTTTGGTGAAGTTTCGTTGGAGTCAATCTCCTATTCATACAGCTGATCTTCCCTTACAATGTTATTCTCTGATTTTCTCTTTTTTATTTGTTATGGTGATCTTTTAATTGAAAGAGGTATTGATAATTTAGTTTGCGGACAAAATGTGTATTGCTGGAACATTTGGGTACCTTGCTGGTTATGAGTTTTTTCTTCTATTTTAGACATACTTGAGACGTCGTCATTAGTCATTTTTTATAATTTTTGCATCTGTTAAAAGAACTCTTTTATACAATGAAAATATAACATATATATATATATATATATATATATATATATATATATCATTATTATATATGAAAACCTTTTTTTTATAAGAGCGCGTATGGCGCGTGTGATGATGTTTTGGGAAGCCATGTTTCACCAAATCCATTGCCGCTTCCTTCAACCAACGCCTCCATTCATCAACCAATGTATCATGTGGCGCCTTTACTTGAGACACGCCTCTTACTTATTCTCTTTCCTTCCCTTGCTCACAAGTCACAACAACAAAGCCTCAAAGCCCTAATTTTTGGCAAATGACAAGCGGAAACTCTCTGAAACCCCTTTCTTTGGGCGTGTGTTCCCGACTTTAACAATTTCACGTCCCGCCACGTAACCCATCTCCGTAACAATGCAACTTTAACACAAATGTATCTTCTTTCCCTCTACAACGTTTCACTTTTACATTCTTCACAGATCCACTCAACGATTCCCTTATTCTCAAAATGAAATCTATGGCTTCCTACCCACAAGAATACCAACGACCATCAATAAAATAAAATAAAAACTAATTTTAGGTACAACAAATCTCCATTCATCTCTGTACACGCTTGATCATTGATTGATCTTTACCGATTTCCTAAATACAACCTTATTCTTTCTCTAGGTTCTTTCTGCGTGTTCATAGGGTTTCAAAAAATGACACATGGACATAAAAGGGAACAACGCTATGTACGCCGATCCACAATGTCCATCCCCACCGCCTCATGTTGGGTTGCCCGTATCCGCCTTCATGTTTGAAGATTTGGATTACGTTACTACAAATTGAATCTGCTTTCGTTCACTCATCCAACGATTCTTCTTCAATTTCGTTTTGTTCATCCTCCTGAAGAACAAAATTGGTTTTATTAAAAAAATCTCATCTTGCTTGTGTATTTCATCAATAATCTCTTTTCCTTTGTTGGTTTTCTTGATTCCCTTTGATGCGTTGTTTCTTCGTCTAATCTCAACCCTTTCACAGAAGAAGGCATGAAGTGCAAGCAGAGGCAAGCACGTGGGTGTAATTCTAGATTCACAGGGGTTTAGCAGGTACTTACTCCAGCTTTCTTTTTCCATTAACCATAACTCCATATTTCTCTTCAAGATAACTCATACCACAACCCTACTCAATTAGAGACTACTGCTTCTAGGATCATCGGGAAAAAAGCATCTAATAGGTATGTACGTGTTGACTTGTTGACCATCTTTGTGTGATTGGACTTTCATCTCAATTAACCATGCAATTTCGTCAGACCCACCAAAACCCTCTTGGAAGCTTTTAAAATCAAACATTATTATGCATCAAAATCCTAAGTGTCAGACCATTGAAGTAAGTAAATGAGAAGCAGTACTTGAGGCATGGTTCTATGTGTTTGCGCCAGGGTGCTCAACTATCACCAGTTTCCAAGACTTCTATGAACAATTCGCAAAATGAGGACATATAAGTCTTTGGAGTCACTTTATAGCACACATACTAACTGTTGTATAAATGCTCAAGGGAATTGTGAAAGATTTTGGTAATGACTTCTGATGAGTTTACTTTGCTTTTCAGTATTTTGTTTGTATCTCAAGTATGCATTCCAAATTGGGGATTTTATGTCTGAATAATAATGTGTTAATTATGTTTTTAACTGAAACTAATAATTCCGACTGAATTGAAATTTTTTGATATTAGTTTGTTCCTCCATTTGATTTGAGGGTTTTTTTTAATGGTTGAGTTTTGATGATCTGAATATTGAAATTTTACCATCATTTTCAGAAACCATATATAATGATAATTTCATGGAGTAAATGGTAAAATAGGTTTCCAGCAAGCAACATGTTTGGAAATGTAAACTAACAACAAATTTCTTATTTTTGGTTTATAGGGATTAACGCCTCTGAAACTTTTTGGATAAATGATTCCAACTGCAAGTTACTCTCTATGTTAGCCTTTGAAATTGCTTATCTTTCACAATTCTTGCTCTTTTGCATATTGGTAATAACAAATCAAAATGACATACGTGATGTCTGACACCACAGTGGATGGATTTTCAAGATTGTGATATGGGCTTTGCTTATCACCCATTTATTTTCCCTTTATAATCAAGTCGTAGCAGTCTATGGTTAGTACCCTTCCATTAATTCTCGCTTACATGCCCAACATTGTCAATATAGCCCTTAGTATTATGAAAAGGAAAAAGAATTAGAAAAAAGTCAAGGGTATATAAGTCATTACAGTACATCCGTAGTTATTGCTTAGTAGATGTTACATCTTATGTTGGAATGCATCATTTTGTAATTCAAAAAGCTAGCCACTTGGTAGAGATTTTGCTTCTTAGATTGGAGTCCTTAAGTTCTAATCTGGACATTGGCGAATTTTACTAATCGTTCAAAAAAATATATGTTTGACTCAAAAGTCAAGCAACAAAAAGTATTACCAATAATACAACCATTTAAGGTTACCTCACCTCTACATTTGTGATTTGTACAAAGTGTCAAACTGGCCTTAAGTGACAACTATGGACAAGATGGAGAACTAATCCACAAAATCACCACCATTTATGTGTGTTTTTACTAAACTCTCATAATCCCATGAAAAAGATGCATTCCGACGTAAGATTTTGTTAACAAAAAACAAGAACTGGTTTTTGCAATTATAAAAGTCGATAATTTTTCCATAGTTGTATAATGATCCATTACAGCTGGAAAAAAAAAGATAAGGCATTTGAGGAATTAGTTGTAATTATGGAGTAAGAAAGGATATCACCTATTTGGAAAGATTAATGGAATGATTAACTTAGGGAACTGAATTTCATTTATATATTTTGATTAACATGATTTAGTAATGGTAAGATTTTATATCCAACCATTGAAGTTCAAAATTAAAATAGATTACAGAGAAGTTGGTAATATGAATTTGTATTAGTTATCGTAAGTATATAGGAATGTGTTATTTATATGACATGGAACGTTTTGAACTCTTACGTAACATGTACTTTCATTTATTTGTTTAACTATATTTCTTGGATGCATCAAAATCCAAAATTATATGAAAAATTAAAACCAAACTTCAATTGAAAGATTAAACACAATCGTGTAATGCATTAACGTGTAATGCGATAAATAGTTGTCTATAGCAGTGGCACCCATTAAAGATTATTTTTAATTACTATCAATTTTGTCAATTAATCTTGAATCCACTTATTTTTAATGAACTAGATCTTCAACTTGCTTACACGTAATGATGGCCAAAAATCTTCACATGTGACCGGTACGCCAACGATCATAACATGTTTTTTGCTAGCTTCACCTTTCTAGCATAATGTTTTAATTTTACAACAAAAGTAACACTACAAGTTATACTCAATGGGTATAAGCCCTAAAAGAGAAGATTTAAGGAGGATAGTAATGTGCTTGTTGATTATAAAAAGATACTTCCTTTTGTATTTTCTAATTCATGCATTTACATTGAAAATCCATTCATTTATAGCATTGTACTTTCATTTTTTAGTTATTAACACAATGTACATTAGATAACGGTAACATAATACATTATTACTCTCCGTGGGTCGTGCTTAGCACGAGCCTCAAAATTTTCTAGTATATATATATATATATATATATATATATATATATATATATATATATATATATATATATATATATATGGCATTTTGGTGTAAATAAGATGTGACCTCTTGTAACATTTTTGATGTACATAGCTTTGGGGTACTTACACCATAAGTGATACTTACATCATCTTCGGTCCCATTTTGCCTATTTAATATCATAAAGTCCCAATACATTTTTTATGTATATAGCATTGTAATAAGAGGTGTGTATATATTCTCCTTCTTTCAACGGCTGCACATTTATAAACTTAAAACCCTTTGTCTACTATATCATACTTTCTTTTAAAAAATAATCATCTATGCAAGCTTCTTCTCACTATATCATTGTGCACCATTTTGCCTATATAGCAGACCAATTAGTGAATTACATGATTGTTATTTCAACTTTGAAAAATAGGTTGTTATTCCAAGTATTTTTAGAGGTTACTATTTCAACCTTGATAAGTAGTTTGCTATTCCAAACCTTTCAACTTTCCTAGCCATCTAGACTAAATATTTTATCCTTTTGAATCATCAGACACGTCACCACTGGGTTTTTTGGACTACCTTTGAAATACATGTGTTTTTTTCCTGAACTTTCTAGCATGGAACATGTGAAACTCTATGTGTAAATAAGTAATATATTTTTCTTAAACTTGATTTGGCATCTACATGGATCCATGGAAGGCTACGACTATTGGTCAAATTTCTAAAATGCCCATCAAGAATGCACCTGCACTTGGTGTTGTTTCTATGATGTATAGCATCCTATTTTTAAAATAGCATCTTACTTTTGGATGGAAGGATTTTATATGCTTTTAACACTATGTGAATGCTACATTACTTCCATGTGTGTTTATAAATACTATCAAAGTTTGAGATTGTTGATTTAAAGAAAAAAAACAAAGTTCAAACTTCACTGTTAAATATTTGATTACGCTTTCTTAGTGTTTAGTAAATTTAATTTCAACAATGCCATCAATTTTCTATTAATTATTGTTTTATTTTTCAGGGACTAAAATTGGATAAAGGCACAAATTGATCAAAGGAAGTATAACAATTAAAACTTGATGGGGCCAACATAGTGGCCGATACATTAATCCGCAAGACGGCAGGGTCCCCGATTGAAAACATTTGTATGAGGATGATAGTGATTTCTCCTTTGTTGGATATGATCAAGGAAGCCCAGGTAGAGGGAGCAAAGAAAGAGAATTGGAAGATAGAGAAAATACGGGGACAATATCCTTTGTTTATTAAAGATAGTCGTGGCCTCTTGACGCAGTGTGGCCGGGTATGGGTACCCGTGACAGGGGGAGTGAGACAGAGGCTATTAGAGGAAGTGCACAAGTCCAAGTTCTCTATACACCCAGGGGCTACGAAACTGTATAGGGATTTGAGACTGAGTTATTAGTGGCCTCGTATGAAGCGGGAAATCGCCTGGTTCGTAGAGCGGTGCTTAACTTGCAGGAAGGTCAAGGCAGAGCATCAACGGCCTCATGGCAATGTTCAACCACTACCTATTCCAATGTGGAAGTGGGAAGAGATCACTATGGACTTCATCACGAAGCTACCCAGGACGGCGAGGGGCGTGGATGCCATATGGGTGATCATAGTCAGACTGACAAAGAGTGCCCACTTTATTTCGATCACCGAGAGTATATCTGCAGAGAAATTAGCAGATATTTATGTTCGAGAAGTGGTGGCTAGGCACGAGGTGCCAGTGTAACATCCCAAAATTCGAGACCAAAAAATTCGTTTTAATTAAGTTATTACATAAAATAGTTCATCAAAACACTGCCAAAATCATTTCAATACATAAAACCATAATATCATGTCTCGTAACCAAATCATCTGAAATAAAAAAACATCATAGTACGATCCCAGAAAACTCTCAGCAAAAATCATAAGTGTGCGTGTGTGATGCGCTGCTACACCGCTGACTCCTTCCCCTTGGACGAAGAGGTACATGAAACCAAAACTGAAACTGTAAGCACAAAGCTTAGTGAATTCCCCCCATCATACCACATACCATACAATCATATAGCATACATAATGTTGGGCAATTCTGGGGCGCCCGTCCTACCCATGTCAAGCCATTCTGGGGTGCTGACCTACCCATGTCAAGCCATTCTGGGGTGATGGCCTACCCACGTCAAGCCATTCTGGGGTGCTGACCTACCTACGTCAAGACATTCTGGGGTGCTAACCTACCCTCCGGTATATCTCAACCGAACACGGGGACTATTTCACCCCTATTATTAACACATAACATCATATCATGATCATGCTGTCAGACATATCTGGGGTGTCTAACCTACCCATTGGTCCTAGCGACCGAATCGGGGACTAGTCCCCTTCTACTGATACTATCTCATATAACATGGCAATTAGCAAACTAGCATACTCACATATCTGGTAGTCTAGCATACACACATATCCAACAATTAGACCATACAATTATCACAAAGACAATCATCACAAAGACAATCATCTCAAATATAACTCTTACTAGTGGGCCGACCTTGGTGCCTTAGACCCACTTCTACTGGAAGGTAACTCACCTCGATATCGTGTAAAGTCTAAACTGTCCTTAGCGTGAAGGTCGGATCTCCTCGACTCCTCAATCCCTACACACAACCCTCAAATCATCAAACAGAACATACAACCCTAACCAGGGTCAATACCAAAACCAGGCAAAGTCAACGTTGGTCAAAGTCAATGCCTAGTTGACCTGACTCGCCAAGTTGGTCTACCAACTCGTCGAGTCCATACTCCATTAACCCGCTCTAACCCCGACTCCACTCGTCGAGTCTAGCGAGAACTCGTCGAGTTTTCCTTCATTCAAACCATCGGGACCATCTTCATCCGACTCGTCGAGTTCTTCCTTCAACTCGGCGAGTTCATCTCCCTCATAAGAACGTGTCCAGTCTACGACTCGCTGAGTTGTATAAACAACTTGTCGAGTACATCTTCAAAGATTGGGAGATTGTCTTGGACTCGCCGAATCTGCTCATACACTAGTCGAGTCCCATGATTCCCAGGTCCCTTTTCGCATCTAAACATCTACGGGACTTCCTCCCAAACAACAGGTCCACCCACAAAAAGGATTTGGTGGTCATTACACCGCGACTCGTCGAGTCCCAAGAACACCTCGTCGAGTCCATCATTGACCAACACTATACAGTCGATTTAAATGGGTCTTAATACCACAAAATCATAGATCTGGCCTCCTAATGTCCATTTCATACGTAAAGTTCCAAACTTGGTACACATGCAAGGGGTATTTGGCCCAAAAAACCATAAAAGATGGCCTCCAAGGTGCATGGGGTGTTCATGGCAGCAAAATGGGAACCTTTGTGCCATAAAACCCCCTAATAGACATGGATCTAAAGCATACACTGACTTCCAACACTAAAACTCGAATACCACATCTCTAGGGCTTAGAAAGATGTAGGAAAAGGCCCAAAATCTAGATCTATAGACAAAGGTTCAGCTTCATACCTCCAATAAGCTGAAAATGAACTCCAAACTCTGGATCTTTTTGTTTCCCCTTGGCCTCACAAGTCTCCTTCTCCTTTCCAAGCTTCAGACACAAGAGGTAGCACCACAAGGCTCAAAAACACAATAAGAACGACTAGGGTTTTGATATGATGTCTTCGGGGAGCATAAGGGACGATGGAGGCTAAGATAATCTGTATAAATAGGGTGTAAACCCTCAGATTTAGGGTTTCACTCAACCAACACCTACTCGCCGAGTTAGCCCCCAACTCGTCGAGTATGTCACTTAAACTGTCTGTGGGTTACGACTCTGCTCAATGAGTTGGGCCTCCAACTCGTCAAGTCCCAGAGAAAAACACAGAATACTTGAATAATAGGCATACCAGGAATCAGGTGTTACAGCCAGTGTCGGTAGTCTCTGACAGAGATGTCTGGTTTACATCTAGGTTTTGGAAGAAGTTCCATGAGGAACTGGGTACTCAACTGCATTTTAGTACGGCATACCACCCCCAGACCGATAGTCAGAGCGAGAGGATGATCCAGACACTGGAAGACATGTTGCGTGCATGCGTACTGGATTTTGGGGGGAAGTTGGGATATGTTCCTTCTACTAGCAGAGTTTTCGTACAACAGCAATTATTATATCAGTATCGATCGAGCTCCATTTGAGATGTTATATGGTTGGAGGTGTAGGACCCCAGTGTGTTGGGATGAGGTTGGGCACCGGGAGCACTGAGGTGATGCTCAAGACGGCCGAACTGATTCAACAAGTACGCGATCGGCTGCGGGTCGCGCAGAGCCATCAGAAAAGTTATGTTGATCGACGGCGATCGAATCTCGAATTCCAGGTGGGGGATTTTGTGTTGCTAAACGTGTCGCCCTAGAATGGAATTATCAGGTTTCAAAAAAGGGTCAAGTTGGGGCCTCAAGTCATAGGCCCGTTCAGGGTCACGGCTCGGGTGGGCAGGGTGGCATACCGCCTGGATCTGCTATGAAATCCCGAAATTTCTATCTTGTACAACCGTTTAACTCAATCAAAGTCAGACTTGTTTCTGCTAACTTTTAGCGCTGTTTAGAGTCTGTTTGAGCATTCTAGGCCTAGTACATCCAAGGAATGAGTGTTAGGAAGTGTCTACTGAAGTTCAAAGCCAACCGACATGCCATAAATTTCACCATGTGGAGTTTACAGACACACCATATGAGTTTACGGCCGTAAACTCAAGGTGGCCGTAAAATCATGTCCTTAAGCATGATTTTCCATCTCATTTCTTCATTATTCACCATTTCACCTCAAGAACTCAACTTCTCTCTCAAGCATCATCAAGAACTTTCATCTTGATCTTCAATCTAGTAAGTAATCTTTCCATTTTCAAGTTGATATCCTTCTATATCTAGTGAAGATACATGATTTCATCCATGAATATCTTCTTTTGGTTAGATGTTTAAGTGTTCTTCATTTCACCAAGAACACATACTAGTTCTTGGACCGAGAACCCCTCTCAAGCTTCAAAAACATGAGTATATCTTCTATCTCATAGTTAGGCTTGTTAAGCTCTTGATTTACACCTTAAAAACAAGCTTTTCCCAAGAACATGAGGTGTTTACAGCCAAGAGCATCTCCCTTGGACGTAAACCCTAGTTTGAGGTGCTTATGAGCCCTAAACTCTTCCTAAGGCTTGGACATGAACCTAGAACCCCTCCTCAATGTTTGAAAGCCCTTTAAAACACCCAGATGCTCAAAAGAGCATGAGTTTCCGTCCCTATGTGTTTACGACCGTAAACCCATGCTCTTTTGTGCATATGGGTGTTTTTAAAGGGCTTTCAAGCATTGAGGAGGGGTTCTAGGTTCATGTCCAAGCCTTAGGAAGAGTTTAAAGCTCATAAGCACCTCAAACTAGGGTTTACGACCAAGGGAGATGCTCTTGGCTGTAAACACCTCATGTTCTTGGGAAAAGCTTATTTTCAAGGTGTAAATCAAGAGCTTAACAAGCCTAACTATGATATAGAATATATACTCACGTTTTTGAAGCTTGAGAGGGGTTCCCGGTCCAAGAACTAGTAGGTGTTCTTGGTGAAATGAAGAACACTTGAAGATCTAACCAAAAGAAGAGATTTCATGGACGAAATCATGTATCTTCACTAGATACAAAAGGATATCAACTTGAAAAATGGAAAGATTACTTACTAGATTGAAGATCAAGATGAAAGTTCTTGATGATGCTTGAGAGAGAAGTTGAGTTCTTGAGGTGAAATTGTGAATGATGAAGAAATGAGATGTAAAATCATGCTTAAGGACATGAGTTTACGGCCACCTTGATTTTACGGCCGTAAACTCATATGGTGTGGTCATAAACTCCACATGATGAAGTTTATGGCATGTCTGTTGGCTTTGAACTTCAGTAGACACTTCCTAACACTCATTCCTTGGATGTATTAGGCCTAGAATCCTCAAACAGACTCTAAGCAATGCTAAAAGTTAGCAGAAACAAGTCTGACTTTGATTGAGTTAAATGTGATGGTTTTTGAGAAAAACATCATTCCTATGGTGTACATGCAAACGCTAATAGCGTTTGGATCTAGTTTGTCTAATGAACATGCAAATGAATATCCAAAGCCATAAACCCTAGATCTATCATATAAGAACTGAAATAAGGGTTTAGATCTGACCTTTGATTGTTATATAGCAATAACAATCAATCCTTAGCTTCAGAAAGCTTAGTGCCTCAAGTGTTGCACCTCTAATGGAGTCACAAACACCACTAAGCAACTAGGTGAAGAAGGAGAAGAGAGGCGAGGCACCAAAAACGGCTGGAAACCCTAATCCAAGTGTTGGCCACGTTTTTGGTGCATAGAGGGCCTTTATATACATGTAGGCTATTAGGGTTTACAACTAGGAAACCCTAATCTGGCTGCTTAAGCCCTAAGTAGCCCATGGACTCCTTTAACATATCCCTTGGATGAATTCTTAATGGGATTCCCATAGAATTCGTCCAATCTATATTATTTAGGTAATCCATAGCCCAATTGCAATTATCTTATAACTACAAATCCAGTCCCCTAAGTTTAATCAATCTCTTTTAGCCACGAAATTAATTCTTTACTAATATTAATTAAACAATATGATTTCTCCTGTAATATATTATTCTCAAAATATATTAATAAATCATAATTAAACCTTTCTCTCCTTAATTCATCCTACATATTGCTATGGTGAAGGCAACCTAAAAGGACCATGCTCATAATCGGGTCAAGTACATACCAAAATAGTTATGGACTTAGACACTAATCCAACAAAACGGTTGTACAAGATAGAAATTTCGAGTCGTCACATCATCCCCCCATTAGAGAGAATTTCGTCCCGAAATTAGAGTTTAAGCAATTAAGTAGTTACAAACAACTAAGCGAAAAGTTGAGGATATTTCAGTTTCATTTGATCCTCGCGCTCCCAAGTGAATTCAGGTCCTCGCTTGGCATTCCAGCGAACCTTCACTATCGGGATACGACTTTGCTTCTTTTGCTTGACCTCTCGGTCCATGATCTCTACAGGTTCTTTCATGAAGTTAAGGCTTCTGTTGATCTCGATCTCGTCGAGTGGGATTACAAGAGTCTCGTCGGACAGACACTTTTTCAAGTTCGAGACGTGGAAAGTAGAATGTATGTAACACCTTTAATTCAACAACACCAAGAAAGGAAAGGAAACCCTAAGTCAAAGGGGTCAACTCATCGAGTCCATGGAGGAACTCGACGAGTCGGAGCAGGCTACGTGTCACATTTTAAGTGACCGACTTGGCAAGTCGGGGGAATGACTCGGCGAGTCAGGTTTGGGTTGGGAAACCCTAATTTCAGGACCCAACACCCTATTTAAAGAACATTTTAAGCCTCCAACCGAGCCTCCATCACTCTCCTTACCTACCCTCAAAACCCTAAGCCTACATTGAAGTGCTCTTAAGTTTTACTTGCCATTTTTGGGTGATTTGAAGCTAGAAGGAATAAAGTAACCTTTGGTGATTCAAGAAGAGGCAGTAGATCCGGAGTTGGTGTGAGATTTAAGATCATTTGAAGGTATGAAGCTTATACTTTGGCTATTGTTCATCTAGATCCCCTTCTTAGCTTTGATTTTTTCCCTTTTGTGCCATTTCCATGGCTAATCCGAGTTATAAGCCCTTGAGGATGTATTAGACTTCAGACCTGATCACTTCTGAGCCTTAGGGGCTCTGAGTGAGAAGCTTTATTCAGCTATGGCATCATTTTATGATTCGGACCTCCATTCTAGTTGGGATTTGGTGTTCTAGCCTCATAACCCTTTGCATGCACGTAAAGTTTGCAACTTTACGTGTAATGCTAGCCCTAGGAGTCCAGATCTACAATTGGGAAGCAATGGACTGGGATGTAATCGAAAATTTGAAGATGTTGAGGGTGGACTCGGCGATTCTGTTATTGGACTTGGCGAGTCGGGTCGAAACCCTAATCGCTTTTGGTTCCGAGTTAGATCAGTGAATTGAGTGGTGACTCAGTGAGTTGGACAGGACAAAACTCGAAGATTGGAAGACTCGACGAGTCATGAGGTGACTCGGCGAGTCGAGTCGCGACTAGAAGGATTTTCTGAATTTATGAACTCGACGAGTCAGTAGGCTGACTCGGCGAGTAGGGTCAACATGGAAGGTTGACTTTGACCAATTGACTTAGTTTGACTTCTGGAGGTCAGTTTGAGCCTAAGTGTTATATTGATATAAGTAGCTCGGGGAGCTAGAGGCAGCGGTTCGGGGAGATTGTCAGTCAGCATCCAGAAGTGTAGTAGCAAGAGTTTCAGCAGTGCAAGGTGAGTCTCCTCACTGTGTGTATGGGTCTAAGGCCACAGTGCCGGCCTATTTAGTTTGTGTAGAATAGGAAGACCCGGGGGTTAGCCCTAGGCACTGTATGCTAGTATGTTATTCCGGACCAAGGTCCGATGCTGGGCGGGAGCCCAAGGGAATGTTCCCATGTTAGATTATACTTGTTGTTTGTGTGATACGTGAATGTGCCTGGTAGGAAGGTGAGTGTGGGCGAGGTCCCGTATCTCACCACTAGCAGAGTACGGACGGAGTTATGTATCTCATTAGTAGCAGATCAGGGGCGAGGCCCGAGATAGGAGTGGAGTGAGTGTGGGTAGGGGCCCGTATCTCACTTACAACAGGAGCTTGGACGGGGTTCCATGACTCATTAGTAGCAAGTCAGGGGCGAGGCCCAAGACAGGCGAGGCCTTAGTACAGGAATGCAGTAGGGTATGCTCAGTTTATGTGTTATATGCCATTGTTATATGTAGTATGTGTTTAGCGGGAGGGGGACAGAGAAAGGCGGGGCCTAAGAGAAACAGATTTGTATACGAGCGTGGCTCGAAGACAGGCGGGGCCGATGTAGCGGGCGAGGCCCGAAGTAGTGGGTGTGAGCCAATATATGCAAAATGTGATTATGCAGGGTATGTGGTAGGTTGGGGAACTCACTAATCTTCGTGCTTACGGTTTTCAGTTTGGTTTCAGGTACTTCCGGTAGCGGAGGGAAAAGCTCGGGATGATCGCATGGCACACACCATTGTTAACTTGGCTTGGGATGTTATACTCTGATAATAGTGTTCTGTAACAATGAGACTTATGTTTTGACATAATAATTTGATGACGTGTGGTTTTATTACTTAAATTAAATGAAATTTTTAGTCTTGATTTTTGGGATGTTACAGTGGACGTTACTAAGTTCGCGAGGTAGGTTGAGTTTGTAAGCTACAGGGCCGATTCTAGCGATGGTTTCGAAAGGCCCTATGTATCTTGGATTTAGCTGTAACGCCCCAATTCTCACGTATTGATTTAAATGAAAGTTTATTTAGTTTTAAGATCTACTCGACGAGTTGGTTTCCCTACTCGTTGAGTAGCAGCAGGGTGGGATCGCGTGTTTAGTGGCCTACTTGCCGAGTCCATGAAGAACTCGACGAGTAGGAGCTGGCAGAAGAAACCCTAGATCCCAGGGTTTTGCACCCTATTTAAGGAAGCATAAGCCTCCTTTGGCCTCTTTATAGTCCTTTGAGAGCTCAGAAAACCCTAATTCGTGTGGTGCTTCATCCTTGTGTGTCTTAAGCTTTAAAAAGAAGGTTTTTAGAAAGGAAGAACTTAGAGGGAAAGAGTCTGTGAGCAAGGAAGGTGTGGGAATCAGAGATCTACCTCAGTTAGCATCATTTGGAGGTATCAAGTCATCACCTTTACTTCATTTTCCTTCTAGACCTCATTTGGTTGAGATTTAGGGTTTTTATGGTTTGATTGAGATGATAGTGTGGGATATGAGCTAGATCTGAAGTTGTAACTTCAGATCTGGACCCTTCTTGGGTTCTAGAGCCATAAAGCTCTGAGCTTGGTCATGTATGAAGCCTCCTTGAATATGAAACCCCCATCGTGAGCTTGGATTTGACATTGAGAGCCTTTTTAGCCATGCATGCACGTAAAGTTTGCAACTTTACGTGCATGCCTTAGAAGCTTGGATATGTAATTTGGAGTCACTTCATGGCTTAAAAGAGTTTGTATAACTTAAGGACGGAAGGAACTCGGCAAGTCGCAAGGTCGACTCAACGAGTCATATAAAGATAGGCCTGGACCCAACGAGTTGGATGAACAACTCGGCGAGTCCGATGAAGATTGCCATAGTACTCGATGAGTTGTATGAACAAATCGACGAGTCGGTTGAGGTTTCCCCAATTTATGTATGCATGTGTAACTGTCGAGTTGCAAGAAGGAAGCTCGATGAGTGGCCTTAGAGTTCGATCGTAAACCAAAGGAACTCGACGAGTCACTCCGTGACTCGGTGAGTGGGCAGGTACTTCAAGGAACTCAACGAGTAGCCGAGGGTACTCGGCGAGTTAGGGTCAACATGGACTGTTGACCTTGACTGATGAGTTTGATTTTGACCAGGGTTTGATTAGTTGGATTTTGGGATACCTTGAAAGGTTGGGAACTTATGGGTATAATTATATTTTGGTAATAGGTGGTGGAGTTTTTGACAGTGATCCGAGAGTTGGAGTTCATCTATCGAGTCGACATGTGTAAGGTGAGTTATCCTCACTATATCAATAGGGTCTATGACACCAAGGCCGACCCTTAAGTTGTTATTGTTATGGTGTGCTACATGTGGTTATGATCTGTTAGATCGGAATCAGGATAGACAATATATTATGCTCTTATGATATGTAGGGATTGGTATGTTAGTGACCTCCTAGGTCGGTACTCTAGTTACGAGAGATTTCTATGATTGATGATCAGTGAGATAGATGTGTTTGATGTTTGTATATGCCAGTATATGATAGTTATGCACACATGGTTATTTTCTTGTTGGTTGGGTTGAGGCGTTCCTACTTTTGTGTTGAAGGCCAACATACCCTATGAGCTGTCAGGGGAGACTGTAGGCCCACGTGGAGGCCCCGTCATGTCGAAGGCTCGGGATAGGATCAGATAGACTGAAGGCCCTGCAGGGCGGTCCAGTCAGGCCGATGGCCCAATATGCATGTTATTGATTGTCTGTTACTGATATGGTATTATCAGCATGGTATTGGTATTTTGGGGGTAGCTCACTAAGCCCTCGGGCTTACAGTTTTCAGTTTATTGTTTCAGGTACTTCAGGAGATCATGGCAAGGCGAAGGCGTGACCGTACCACTCCTTATCCTTTTGATCTAGTTATTGGGACAATCTGATGAACAATGATTTGAAAACATTTTGTAAACAAATACTATTTGGTTTTATTTATGATTGAAAAAGTTTAAATTTGGCGTAAAATTTTTGGATGTGACAAGTTGGTATCAGAGCCTTGGTTTGAGTGAATTGGAGGAACGCTCATGTGCATACAGTCTCAAATTAAGGGAATTTTCGGAATAAATACTAAAATGGTGTCACACCCCCAAACCAAGGATGGCGGAAACGTCCGGGGGTGGAGGACTTCATGTATAGTATCATAACAGTAATGGCAATAGTGATGAAAGTAAACACCACCAACATATATATATATATATATATATATATATATATATATATATATATATATATAATTGAAAGAGTTACATCATTGTATGAATTACATGTTTCAAAATCAATTACAATATGTTGACAAAAATATGAAACGTTTGACGCCTTAACGTCCCATCCTCAAAATCCACTTGATTTCCTGTTTAGTGATTTCCTGAGAATACAAGTTGTTTGAAAAAAATGTCAACACAATGGTTGGTGAGTTCATAAGTTTTTGTAAACAATTATGAAAAAGCTTGTCTCGTAATTGTATAGTTGTTCCAGAAAAATCCAATATTTTTCTTAAAATGAATACTGTAATTTTGTATCCAAAGAGTGAAACGTATGAGTAATCTTCCTTATTTACAGAAAATAATGTGAGTTTATTCCAACATAAACGCGTATGATATCAATGAAATTCTAGTAAATTCTTATGTTTGTTAATACTTTCTGTGAGTTATTATAACCATACTATGACCTAGGTGGCCTGAAAACGACGTTCTTCGGGCGTCGTAAAACTGAAATGACACTTGTCACCACAGACCTGCCGGTCTAGCTGTTGCAAGCAGCTGTGGTGTGGGTTTGTCATGCCCAATATAGATCTATATACAACTATCACGCTCTCCCTCCAGGAGACTCTGGTTACAATACATGACTTATGATTAATGCAAAGCGAATGTCTCACAAAGTTATTAACGAATTCACACTTAATGAAATGAAAAATTCCCTTTTTGTATAAATGCACCTTTCTGAAATGTATGTATTTTGAAATGTGTTATAAACTATACCTATTATAGTTTATCAAAACAAGGATAGTAATAGCAAAGTACATAAACTATACTTAACGTAGTTTAATAAAATGTTTGTGTGTAATGGTTGTATTTCAATGATAACACCTTGTTTATTCTATGCTTTATCTAGTAAAAATCCATTTGTTAACTGATGTATATCTAGATACTAACACAAGAATGTCATATATTGCCATAACACAAAAACACATAATGTTATATACCTTGCTCAACATGTTACAAGGTGAAATGAGATTACTAGTGCTTTTCAGTTAATAACATTTTCTGTAACTGTTATTAGAAAATTTGTAGAAAAATCATAAAATGTCCAAATCAAGTTCTGTAACTTCTGAGAGTTTGGAAAATGAGTCTAGTTTGTTCATAAAGTTTTCCATAATTTTTAGTGACCTCTAACTTGTGTGAACAAGTCCATAATCACAGACTAGTCCGGATTGATGTTTGAAATGATAGGCAGTTTTGTAAAAATCACCATAAATTGTAGAAAAATCGTATGGAGATGTGCAAGTAGTAATTTTAAAGCTAAAAACTTGAACTACATGCACCTAAAACAGTTTTGAAAACAAAAATGTTTAAGTCCGTGAATGGGGTCCAACTTTTCTGATGAAAGCTGTTAGATAAGTTTAGTTATGTTCAATGTGTTTTAACTTGTATTCTCCCCCTTAAAACTTAAGAAAACATGGTAATGGAGGGGTATGAACTCACCTTGAGTGATTTCAGAAGAGGCTTGGTGAATAATGGAAGTAAAAAACTCAAGAACACTTGAAGATGCTTTGAAGATTTTCGAGAATCTAACATCAAAGTGATGGAGTTTGTGTAAGCAATCAATGGTTTGAGTAGAATGAAGAGCAATAATCACAAGGAGGGTGAATTATACTTACCAAGAATGTGAGAAAGCTTGATACTCATCCTTGAATCTCGAATTTTGATGGAGAAAGTTTGAGAGAAAAGTGGAGATGGATCCTTAGTGAAATGAGAGCAAATGAGGGATGTGAGGAGAGAGGATGGTTTGTTCCAGCTCTAAAAACGTGGAAAAGGGTGATAATTGAGTGGAAAGGACATAGAAGTGACCCAGGTAAGGTGGGGAGGTGTGGCTGGTCATAGAGTGGGTGTGGGGGTGCTTGCTTGTGTCATAAGGTAAAGCAAAGTCTTCACTCTACCTTAATTATTCACCAATTAGATTTTATTATTTAAATAAGGATTTTCATGAAAATATGATTAAATTATGAATATTTGCGGTTTATTTTGTTAAAATACGAGTTTGGGTGAAAATTCCGCATTAAAATCTCGAAAAACGGGCTTAAAATGATAAAAATATCAAAGAAGGGTGAAAAGTGTCGAAATTCCGAATTCTGGCCGAGGTCTCGGCCTCTGATGCTTGGAGCCGAGAGTAGAACCGAAGACCGAGAGAAGAGAGCAGAGACCGAGAGGAGAGAGCAGAGACCGAGAGGAGAGGCTCGGCTGCTTGGGGCGTCTCTCTGGCCGAAGGTGGTGCTCGGTGCTTGGGGGACCGAGAGCCTCGCAGGTTCTGCTCATCAGGAGGGACCGAGAGCCTGGTCCTTGGACCGAAGGTCATGCCTCTCGGGCCGAAAGTAGAGGGGAAGCCTCTCGGGTAGAAAGTAAGAAGGGAAGCCTTTCGGCTCCTAAGAGGTTTCGGTTCCTAAAGTCCGTTTTTCGTGTAGACTTCCGTTTTTGGGCTGATTTCGCCAAAATCGAGGGTCGGGATGCCCCAAGTGATTATAGAAAGTTGAGAGAGATTTTGAGAGAGATTTGGGAGAGATTTCACATACTTGGAGAGATTTGACATTCTTGGAGAGATTTCACATACAAAGAGATATTTGGGAGAGATTTCACATACTTAGAGAGATTTCACATACAAAGAGATATTTGGGAGAGATCTCACATACATGGAGAGATTTGGGAGAGATTTGACATTCTTGGAGAGATTTCACATACTAAGAGATATTTGGGAGAGATTTCACATACTTGGAGAGATTTCACATACAAAGAGATATTTGGGAGAGATTTCACATACTTGGAGAGATTTCACATACAAAGGGATATTTGGGAGAGATTTGACATACTTGGAGAGATTTGGGAGAGATTTGACATACTTGAAGAGATTTGGGAGAGATTTCATGTGTGACTATTATGAATGTTTGGCTCCGCAACGCAAGGTTCGTGGACCCCGTTAAGTCATGTTTAAGGATCCTACACACTCCCGATGAGTATGCAACATGGTTTTATCAGTTTAGTTCATTGTTTAGCACTAAAGCTTAGGAAATTTAAACACACGAACTTTTCCCAAGTGATGTTTTCCCATTAATATAGTGAGTTATACAGTAATTACATAACACAAACCCTAATATACAAGGTTAAATCGAGTTGACCGGTTTGACTTGTTGACTTTGAATTGACCCTGGATTGACGATTGTCACAAATGGTTTTCAAAATGGAGGATGAAGGATGCAGAGGGTATGTAACGCCCGTAGATCCGGACTAGTCAATTTAGAGATAATAGGGGTCGAAAACGACTTTTCGACAAAAGATTATTTAGAATAAATAATCTTAATCAAGTTGTATAATATATCTCAAGGGTTCCATACATATAAAGAGCGCCGAAATCCGAGTTACAACGAAGAAGTTATGATCCATCGAAGTTTCACGACGGAACCGGCACGACACCGAGAAGACGTAAATAGTGAGTTTATAATAGAGAGACTTTTAGCCTTAGTAATCTAAATGAAAGTCGTATAATATGTTAACCTAAGAGCATCCATAAAAAGAACACCCAAATCAGACTTCGTATGAAGAAGTTATGATTTTTCGAAGTTTCAGCTTAGTAGTGTACGACCCGAAACTCGAATTTTAGTTCGAGCGGTTTTTTTCCTACGCGGTCTAAATGAGAGTTAAATATCTCATTAATAGGAACTCAACGATAAAAAGACAGACAAAAACGGAGTCTGTGTGAAGGAGTTACGAATTCTTCACGGTCATTTAACAGTCTAATCTCATCTTACTGTTAAATTTAAAGTCGGTCGATAATTAGCCGACGGAGTCTAAACGAAAGTTGTAGATCTTTTTTATCTACGTTTGGATATAAAGAATGTTGAAAACGGGGTTTGTATGCGAAAGTTATGAATTTTTGAAAATCGGCTGATTTCCACCCTTTGTGGGATGCCACGTGTCAGCCTGTCAGCACCAGGCTGTGCCTGGCTGTAGCCAACCTGGCTCACGACGTGAGCACCATAAAACTCACGACGTGAGTGACCCTCCAGCCCCCTATAAATAAGAGGTGAACCCTCTTCATTCCTCACACCTCCCATAACTTCCCTCTCTCTCTAGAACTTCTCTCTAGCCCTGAAACCCCCCGAAAAGCCTAGGGAACCTCCCTAGCACGAGGCGGAAGCCCCGTAGTGCCCGACGGCTCCGAGAAGAAGAGCCTTTCAGCTCGGGAATGCTGCTCCAACGGTGCCCAGTTTTGAGAAAAACCCGCTGTAAGTGAGCTATGCCTAACCTATCTTTAGTATAACTTATGATTCAATATAGTAATGTTATTAGGACCTTACAATAAATATTTGGGCTATTATTATGAGTTATATAAGTGTCGTTATAATATCTTTTTAACCACTCTCGGTACGGGAAATCTGGTTTAAAGGACCGCATAGGGTTGTTGGATTTCAGAAGTGTTATACGCCAAAATGGTCCTGCCCTCCGGTGTTTTATGTCTGGCCCCTATCTATACATAGTGGGTGAAGAGTATTGTTTAACGCTTATATAATAGTAATAATAGCCAGACTATTAATTAGTCTTGGTGAATATTAGACTAAACTCTAGTGGTAATGATACTAGGTTTTGTCTGAGGAAAATTGTGTTGAGAGCAACGAAGTGTTGTCTGAGTACCGAGTCACCACCGTATCAGGTGAGTGCATAGTTACTTTCATATTACACATAGATATGAAGTATTTTTAAACCACATGCTATGTGTGTATATTGTCTGAATACTTGTTGTCTGTGTTGGGTGAAAGATTTTCATACATGTTTTAAATTATTTAAACTGTATACGTATTTTATATCTATAAAATGTGTTGGGTAAAACATGGGTAGATGAAATAGTTTCTGTGTGACAAAAATAAAATTATGAAGAGGTGATATAGACCATGAGGTAAGGGTGAGAGGTGAACCATGAGAGAAGCCTTTTACCCAAGTGATGGCCCCGTCATCCAGCAGAGTATGGATGACAACCACAGACTATTCTAGACAGTCCAGTAGACACTAGCAGGCTCGTAACCTGTAGGTGTTTTGAACTGTGTATTCACTAGGTGTACTCTAAAAACCCATCGATATGTATTACGAGTGGATTCTCGAAAACGATACTGTCGATAAACGAGATAAAACCCATTGACCTGTATAGTGAGAGGAGTCTCGGAAACGATACTGCCAATAAACGAGATAAACCTTGGTAACTACGGATTTAGTGCCTGTTGAGTAAACCTTGACAACGATGGATTTCGTACTTGTTCCTTAGGATAACCCTTAGGAATAAATAAACGAGGAATAACTGAATTCTTAGGGTAGAATAAAGAAGATAATAGGGATGGGTAATTGGGTTGATTGTCTAAATGTTTAAACATAATAATTATATTATTATGGGTTGAAAACCCTATGTACTCACCAGGTTTCCCAACCTGACCCACTCAGTTTATTTATATCACAGGTGTTGATATGGAGTCACATTACACTGAGAGATTAAAGAGATATAAATCACTAGTGATAATGAATGTAAGTTCTATGGTATGCTTATCAATTGTATCTATGATTAGGTACGTTTTTAGTAAACTCTTTGCCTGCTTTGGTTTTATTCGACTCGGGGGCGAGTCGGTCGTTTGTATCTCAGACTTTCAGTAGAGAATTAAGTGTGCCGGTAGATGAGCTTGAGTGTCTGCTGCGAGTTTCGATCGCCACCAAGCACGGTGCTTCTGCTTCTTTGGTCAATCGGGGATGTGAGTTGGAGATTTTCGGGGTATCCTTCCTGATAGATTTGATTCCTATTCCCATGGGGGAAGTATGTGTGATCGTAGGGATGGATTGGCTCAGTCGGTTTGGCGCCATGATCGACTGTGAGGGATAGCGAGTGGTAGTTGGTGAGGGCACTAGAGTGGGAGCAGGGTTTTATTCAGCCACCAGAGCTCAACAGTTCATTCAGCACAGGTGTACCGGTTATCTAGCGTATGTGATGGATACACGGATTGGGAATCATGCTTCAGTTTCAGAGGTTCCAGTGGTTAGAGAGTTTGTTGATGTGTTTCCAGAGGAGTTACCTGGAGTGCCACCGAGAGGCAGGTAGAGTTCATGATTGATCTAGTGTTGGGTGTGGCCCTTATCGCTAAGGCGTCGTACCGTCTGGCACCACCAGAGATGCAGGAGTTGGCATCTCAGTTGCAGGAGCTGTTGGGTAAGCAGTTTATCCACCCTCAATATTTGGAGGCATTATCTGTATGGGGTCCGTTGCACTATATACACGGATCACAAGAGTTTGAGACACGTCATGGATCAGCCGAACCTGAACATGAGGCAACGCAGGTGTTTGGATGTAGTCAAGGACTATGATTGTGAGATCCTTTACCATTTTTGGGTGACTTGAAGCTAGAAGGAAGAAAGGAACCTTTGGTGATTCAAGAAGAGGTAGTAGATTCGGAGTTGGTGTGAGATTTAAGATCATTTGAAGGTATGAAGCTTATACTTTGGCTATTGTTCATCTAGATCCCCTTCTTAGCTTAGATTTTGTCCCTTTTGTGCCATTTCCATGGATAATCCGAGTTATAAGCCCTTGAGGATGTATTAGACTTCAGACCTGATCACTTCTGAGCCTTAGGGGCTCTGAGTGAGAAGCTTTATTCAGCTATGGCTTTATTTCATGATTTGGACCTCCATTCTAGTTGGTGTTCTAGCCTCATAACCCTTTGTGTGACAACCCGAAATTTCCATTTTGTACGAACACTAACTATTCAATAGAAGCTAGTCCAGTTTCAATGAACTTCAGACTTTTCCGAATAAGTTTGTGTACATTAGAGTTTACATTTAAGGAGATATCAGGAGAGTGGATGCTCATGGGTTTGTGAAACTTGAGCATTTCAACACTTCATCATGTTAGAGTCCAATTCCAGAATAAAATATTTTCTGCCAAAATATTTCAGGACTATAAATAGATTTCTGAACTAAATTATTCATTATTCACATTTCCAACTAGAGAAAAGCCAATTTCTCTCTCACGGATCTTCGGGTTTTCATCCCAAATCGTGAGTCTACTTTCCTAGTTGTGTTTTAATGCATGTTATATGCTTAATAACATAGTTTACATGTCAAATTTGTAAGATCCGGGAGTTTATCGCCCAAGAACGTTCTTGGGGAGTAAACTCCAAAACGAAGCCTAAGAGCTACCTAATCCCATTTCCTTGTTAGGTAACTAGTTAAGGACATTATGTATGATCTTTTAAGGCTAGAACACAATCAAGAACACTTAACTTTTGGAGTTTACAGCCCAAGAGTTTCTTGGACCGTAAACACCATTTTTCAAGGGCTTAAAGTGCCCTAAACACCCCTTAAGGCTTTAGACAATAACCCTCTATTACTTGTAGCTTGAATGGGGAGTAAATCACATCAAAATCATCCCTAAAGGGGAGTTTACGGCCAAGAAATACTCTTGGGCCCTAAACTCCAAGTAAAGGCACCAAAGTGTGCCTAAAGTCCCCTTTAGCCTTAAACAAAAGTCTAGAATATATCCTTTGTGTGCAAGAGGCTTAAAAGAATTAAAACACCCACCCCATAGGAGTTTATGGCTGTAAACTCTAGGGGATATGGTCTTTAGGCCGTAAACTCCTCAAAGGAGCATTCTAAGGCCCTAAACTACCTAAAGGATTAAACCACCAATGCTAGGCTTATTCTAGAATTCATTTAACACTTTAAAACACCCAAAACCACCAAGTCAAGAGTTCATGGCCGTAAACTCAAGGGTTTACGACCGTAAACTCCAAAGGTGGGGTTTGTTGGGTGGTAAGCTCATATACAAGGTCATTTGGTACATTAAACCCCTTTAGCCTTGTCCCGTAGCAACTTAGATGCAACCATTAGGACCTATAACACTTATACAAAGTGTTTACATGTTCCTAAGTGTCCCAACTTATTTCATTAAGTTATTATTTGGCTAATTAGTTATATATATGCTTATTATATGATAACTAGGCTCGTGCGTGTGAACAAGTCTCCGTTTGCCACCTAGCACGGTATCCGACACTACAATCCAAACCACTCACCACATGTGAGTTCATACCCCTTTAAATTAACCTTTGAAATACTTTAAATGTTTTAAATACTTTATGGGGGGATACAAGTTCAATGCTTATAGTTATTGAAATCAATCACATGTGATTGCATTAATCACATGTGATTAATAACTAGAAAGGCAATGATTTTATCACTGTTCAAACTGTTTATCAAACTGCTTTACTTCGAAATGTTTTACAAACTCTTTTACTTATCAAACACTTTTATTTAAACTTTGTTATACTTCTTATAAATTGCATGCCCATATATGTATAGATATATAAGCAATGTTTAAAGGGCTTAGGAAGACCATCCGCCCTATTTCCTTTTTCTCGATTTGGATGTGGTCTGGTGGGATTTCGGGTGACCATCCGAAGGTCGTTTCAATATTAGTTATATATCAATTATACATATATAGACATAAAAGTACTTCCATATTCATGCGTACTATACACATTACTAGTAAGTTACCATCGGGGTAACACAGGATCATACTACTACAATTGTTAGATCAATGAGTCAGTTCAATCATGAGTCTATACATTACATTACTATGAGAACATATACAACTATACTAGAAAGAGAACATATACAACTATACTAGGATGAGAACATATACAACTATACTAGAAAGAAAACATATACAACTATACTAGGAGGAGAACATATACAACTATACTAGAACGAGAAACAGTACATATACAAGAATACGATAACAATTGTGATCCACTGGATCGGAGCATGCCTTAAATGTCATGGCCCGAGTTGTAGCCATAATTCTCTTGGAGGGAGAGCGTGAGTTTGCGTATAGATCTATACTGGATTGACTATCCTACACCTTGCTGCTAGCTACAGCCGGACCTGCAGGTCTGCGGGTGCCAAACGTCATTTCGTTATTACGACCATTCGTATGTCGTTGTTACCAGTCGATAGTATGGTGCAATTATCACATTATACCTTAATATAAATCCGGTTTAAGGTAGTTAGTACAACAGTAGTTCCTATAATACAAAACTACAGTACTACAATGATTTACCCATTACATATTTTTAGTGATAACCTCACTTAAACATTAATGTACAAACTATATTTGTTAAATGATAGTTACACTTGGGAAATTACACACTTTTACAACAAACGAGCATACAAAACAGTAAAGCCTTGGTAGAAGGCTACTTTAATAGAAAATATAGGATTTTCTGAGAGATTCAAACTTTTACAAACACTTACATACATTTTTCAAACTTATACTTCAGACACGTTCAAACGTTTTGATAACAAACGTCGACACTAAAATACTTATGAACTCACCAGCTTAATGCTGATAAACTCTATCAAAATAACTTGTATTCTCAGGTCATCAGTAGACAGGTACCGAGGCCAACTTTTGAGAAGATGGAGCGCATCCAAGACTCATCTCATTATTTTGATTTACATTATGTTTTTGGTGTCTATAAGTGTACAGAACACGTTTGTATTAAAATTATATATTTAATGCAATGGATGATGTTGTTTGCTTATTTACATTTACTGTGTTGTGATACTGTACATGACGTCCTCCGCCCAAGAACGTTTCCGCTGTTCTTGGTTTTGGGGTGTGACAGATTGGTATCAGAGCATTGTTTATAGTGAATCAAGTATATCAACCCATAAAAGATATACTAAACTATAAACCCATTAGGGATTAAAGCACTCTGACCAGGATTCTATACTTTAAATATTAATTTATTTAATTAAGTATACTAGTCTGCATTCATACTAAAATCAGTGTCACAACGACAATAAAAAAAGTATTACGATTGTTAAATATCACAAGTAAGCTCGGGGATATATGGTCAGTCCTGGGAATGGCATAGCCTGATCAACTATGCTGGTCCGAGGAGTGATTAGCATATGCCCTAGAATGGTTGTGATGTGTTAACAAGTCTAAAAACTTACCAACAATACCACAAGAAGATCAGTAGAACTTAAACTTAAAATACTATAGGTGTATTTTGTACTACGAGTTACATGTATACTATATTCTTATACCTCTCTTCTCGTGTAGATATAAATGGCTGGATTCCATCATGGCGACCCGTACTTTCCAAATGAAGGCAATGCCGAGTGGATCGAAGAAGAGCCCGAAGATGAGCATCCAATCCCGTTGGATGATCACCTCGCAGAAGGCTTTTCTGATGGATCCGACTCCAAGCCTGAAGTCAACAACCTACCGCTAGTAGGTCAAGCCCCGAACAACAACCCCCGACCAGTTTTTCCAGGTCCTACTCCCTTTTGGGAAACCAACTTGAATCGCTGGAGTGATGAACAGGGTCAACCCTTACCATACTTTGGGGACCGAAGCTTTTATAACGTCAGTGAAGGTGGTTCTGCTGACTGAGCTCTGCCCGTCATTATCCGCAGAATAGCTTGTAATGTTGAACAAGGTTGAGCAGCCATCGACCGGGTCATGGAGATTGATGCCAACTCAGGTGTCAACACAGTCCGAATCCGCCGTCTTGAAGAAGACATGGAACGGACCCGGAGGACCAGTGAAACCCTACAGCAACAGCTGGCTGCCTCACGAGCTGAAGTCTTGGAACTTCGAGCCCGTCAGAGGGCTCAGGAGCGACACCTTCAAGAGGTGTTTCGTCAAGTGTCAAACCTCAGAACTCGCCCGAGGAATTCCCATCGCCGTTAGATGATGTCTAGTACATCTCTGTCTTTTGGTTAAGGAATAGCCTTTAACATCTGTGCTCTTTGTAGCACTTGTCTGTAAAATATTCCTAACTTTCAGTGCGCTAATTAGGGATCTAAGAACTGTCAACTTATCTGTATGGTATGATGTAAGACCTACTGTTAGGTCGATTTTCCTTGAACTTATTACGTCAGTAATACCAGTATTATTGAAATCTATCTAATCTGTGGGAAAAATCTGTACACTTGTGTTTTCCTACTAATATTCCTTGTTGTGATTTCAAACACTTATTCAACTGTTGGGCTATGGTTAGTTAGTCCATGTGTCACTTTCACGTTGCTTACAAATGGATTCTTACCAATTTTTCTTATCTTTATAAACTTATAGCTGAAAGATGCCTCCTCGCAAATCTCCCAGGAATAACCCTGCACCTCCTCCGCCTCCGGTCATCGATACTGCAGCCCTGAATGCTGTCGTAGCTGCAGCAGTGGCAACTGCCATGGATCAGTATCACTCATCTGATGCCAGCAGAGGTGGAACCCCTATTGAATCAACCCCGGTTGAAACCCCTGTGCGCTCGAGAGAGTGCTCCTACAAGGATTTCACCAATTGCAAGCCGAAGCCTTTTTATGGCACCGGCGGAGTCATTTCCCTCTCGCAATGGTTCGAGAAGACTGAATCAGTCTTCGAAATCTGTTCATGCCCTGCGGCGAGTAAAGTCAAGTATGCCGCATGCACCTTTGAAGGAAAGGCCCTGACATGGTGGAACGGCCATGTTAAGGCACTAACCCTCGTCGTAGCCAACGACATAGGCTAGGAAACAATGAAAGACCTCATGATTGAGGAATACTGCCCGAGGGGCGAAGTCCAGAAACTGGAGCAGGAACTTTGGAACCTGACTATGAAGGGCACCAACGTGGTCGCTTATACTGCCCGTTTCAGCGAGCTGGTGGCCCTCTGCCCCAATATGGTTCCCACTGAAGGGAAAAAGATCAAAAGGTACATATGGGGGCTAGTGCCTCCTTATCAGGGGAATGTTCTAGCATCAAACCCCGCTACCTTCAATAGTGCCAAACGACTGGCACAACGACTCATTGACCATGGAGTCAAAACCCCTGCAACAAAAACAACCCTAGCCATCCCGGAACCCTCCAAACCCGCTGACACTAAGCGGAAATTCTGGGATGAAAAGAAGAAGCAACGGGCTGCCAAAAAGCAGCAAATTGTGGCAATGCATGCCGCAATAACCCCTGCTACTGCTGCTACTACTGCTCCGGTGGGTCAGTATGCTGGAAGTTTGCCCAAGTGCAACAAATGCAACTACCACCACAACGGCCCCTGCCGTGAAATGCAGTGCTCTAACTGCAACAGGAAAGGACACACCGTCTGTTTCTGTAAGTTCCCGGCACAACCGATCACCCAGGTCCCTGGCTCTGGCGCGAGCCCGACCTGCTATGGATGTGGCGAAGCAGGCCACTTTAAGAGGGACTGCCCCAAAGCAAAGAATGCTGGTGGAGCAGGGAGGGTACTAGCTATAGGCCACGGGGAAGCAGTTGTTGACCCGACAGTGGTGACTGGTACATTCCTCCTCGATAACTCCTATGCATGCATTCTGTTCGATAGTGGAGTGGAGCGAAGCTTCGTAAACCATAAATTTGCTCGCATGCTTAAACAACCACCACACACACTCAAAGAACAATTCACAGTAGAAATGGCTAATGGAAAAACTGAAAGTACGAATAGCATATACTTAGGTTGTACCCTAACTCTAGATAACCATTCTTTCCCAATCGACCTCATGCCGGTCTCAATAAAAAGCTTCGACGTTATCATTGGCATGGATTGGTTAAGTCTTCATCGCGTCGACATCATGTGCTTCGAGAAAGCAGTCCGTCTAAACCTTCCGTCTAACGAAACTCTTATAGTATACGACGACAAACCTAGTGCGAGTCTTCGTATAATATCCAGTATTCAAGCACAGAAGTATCTGCGCAAAGAATACCATGCATTCCTTGCTCACATTGTAACAACTCAAGATTCCGGGCTGTTACAACTCTCCCCCACTTGGATTAGACTTCGCCCTCGAAGTCTCACTCTGCAAATAGTTCCGGATGCTGCTCCCGCATTTCGCGCTCCGGTTCCCAAGTCATTTCTGATCCCTTACGGTGTTGCCATTGAACCAACACCAGAGGCACTTCCTTGTTCCTCAGAACCTTGATCTTCCGATCCCTGATCGCCACTGGTCTCTCCGCGTAATTCAGGCTCGCATCCACCTGAATATCCTCCAATGGAACCACTGCCGACTCATCGGCTATGCACTTCCTCAACTGCGATACATGAAAAGTGTCATGGATCTGACCCAACTCCGCTGGCAACTCCAACCGATAGGCTACCCGGCCTACCCTTGCAACCACACGAAATGGCCCAATATACCGGGGCCCCAATTTGCCCCTCTTCCTGAATCGAATCACTCCTTTCCAAGGAGAGACCTTCAGGAGAACGAAGTCGCCGACTTGAAATTCAAGCTCGGATCGGCGCCTGTCTGCATAACTCTTCTGTCGGCTCTGGGCAGTCAATAATCTTTGTCTCACTTGATGAATCTGCTCTGTCGTCTGGAGTATGATCTCCGTGCTGCCCATCACTCTCTGTCCCACCTCTCCCCAGCAAATGGGAGTCCGACACCTCCTACCATACAACAGCTCGAAAGGCGGCATACCAATGCTCGAATGATGGCTGTTGTTGTAGGAAAACTCCGCCAATGGTAAATACGCATCCCAACTACCCCCGAAGTCTAACACACACGCTCGGAGCATGTCCTCCAGTGTCTGAATTGTCCGCTCGCTCTGACCGTCTGTCTGGGGATGGTATGCGGTACTAAAATACAACTTAGTACCCATCTCCTCATGGAATTTCTTCCAGAACCTGGAAGTGAAGCGCACATCGCGGTCTGACACAATCGAGATCGGCACTCCGTGCCGAGATACCACCTCTTTCACGTATATCTCCGCTAACTTTTCCGCTGAAGAACTCTCACTGATGGCAAGGAAGTGTGCACTCTTAGTCAACCTATCCACAATCACCCAAATTGCGTCTACTCCCTTAGCAGTCCTTGGCAATTTGGTGATAAAATCCATAGTGATCTGTTCCCACTTCCACTCGGGGATCTCCAATGGCTGTAACTTGCCATGCGGTCTCTGGTGCTCAGCTTTAACCCTACGGCAGGTCAAGCACCTCTCAACGAACCATGCCACGTCCCTCTTCATACAGGGCCACCAATATTCCTTCCTTAAATCCAAATACATCTTTGTAGCACCGGGATGGATCGAGAATTTCGATTTATGAGCCTCTTCCATCAACGTAATACGCGTACCGCCCACGAACGGCACCCAAATCCGACCCTGAAATGTCATAAGGCCTCGACTATCCTTGACAAACTCTGAGATTAACCCCACAACCCGCTCTTTCTTCTGCATTTCTGGTCGCACAGCCTCAGCATGTGCCCTACGAATATCATCCAATACAGGAGTCATCACGGTCAGTCTCAAGCACACATCTCGCAATGGAGTGCTCTCCGCCCTGCGGCTCAATGCATCGGCTACCACATTAGCCTTGCCTGGGTGGTACAGGATCTCACAATCATAATCCTTGACCACATCCAACCACCTCCTCTGACGCATATTTAGATTGGGTTGATCCATCAAATACTTCAAACTCTTATGGTCCTTGTATATCGTACATCGAACCCCATACAAGTAGTGACGCCAAATCTTGAGAGCGAACACTACTGCCCCCAACTCCAAATCATGCGTGGGATATCTCGCCTCATGAGGCTTCAGCTGCCTCGACGCATAAGCTATCACATGACCCCTCTGCATCAACACTGCACCCAATCCCGAAATCGATGCGTCGCAATATACCACGAAATCTTCCATCCCTTCTGGAAGAGCTAATATCGGGGCTTCGCACAATCTTTGGCGAAGTGTCTCAAAGGAGGTCTGCTGCTCGGGCCCCCATGAGAACGTAACACCCTTCCGGGTCAATCTGGTGAGTGGCACAGCGATCTTGGAGAAATCCTTGATAAATCTCCGATAATACCCTGCCAACCCAAGGAAACTTCTGATCTCAGAGGGTGACTTCGGCACCTCCCAACTCATCACCGCCTCAACCTTGGCCGGATCGACCAATATCCCTTTCTGATTAACCACATGTCCTAGAAAATGGACCTCCCGCAACCAGAATTCACATTTGGAGAACTTTGCATAAAGTTTCTCCGACCTCAATACCTCAAGGACCTCCCTCAAATGCTCCTCATGCTGCTCTCTCGATCTCGAATACACCAGAATGTCGTCGATAAATACGATCACCGACCGATCCAACATCGGCCTGCATACCCTGTTCATGAGATCCATGAACACAGCCGGGGCATTGGTGAGTCCAAAAGGCATCACCACAAACTCATAATGCCCATATCGCGTCCTAAACGCTGTCTTCTGGACGTCTTCATCCCGTACTCTCACCTGATGGTAACCTGACCTCAGATCGATCTTGGAAAACCAAGATGCTCCCTGCAACTGATCGAATAAATCATCGATCCTCGGCAACGGGTAACGGTTCTTGACCGTTAGCTTGTTCAACTCCCGGTAATCAATGCACATCCGGTGTGAACCATCCTTCTTTTTGACGAACAGAATAGGTGCTCCCCATGGCGAGCTGCTCGGCCGAATGAATCCCTTCCCCAGCAACTCCTGGAGTTGCGAGGACAACTCTTGCATCTCTGGAGGTGCAAGACGATAGGGCACTTTAGCAATAGGTGCGGCCCCCGGAACCAGATCGATACCAAACTCTACTTGCCTCACAGGAGGTACTCCCGGCAGTTCCTCGGGAAAAACATCTGGAAACTCACGCACCACAGGGACCTCCTTAACTGACTTCGGTCTCTCGGAAACCTCCCGCGTATCCATCACATACGCCACAAAACCCTTACAGCCCTGCTGTAGACACTGCCTCGCCCTAGCGGCCGAACAAAAAGCTGATCCTGAACGGGTACCCTCACCGTACACCGAAAGAACTCCCCCACTATGGTCTCGTATGGTCACCAACTGACGCTCGCAGTCGATGACAGCGCCGAATCAGCTCAACCAGTCCATGCCCACGATAACACAGACATCCCCCATCGCAATAGGAATTAGGTCAATCGGGAATTCAACCCCGAAAATCTCTAGTACACATCCCCGAAGAACCTCCGTAGCACGAATCACTTTCTCGTCAGCTATAGAAACTCGCAAAGGTCGTCTCAACGACTCACGACTAACGCCGATCTGCTGACTAAAGGCTAAGGACACAAAGGACCTACTCGCACCCGAGTCAAATAACACTAAGGCAGGCACAGAGTTCACAAGGAAAGTACCTACGCGCATAACAACATAAGCATAACATATCGACATTAAAATAAATACATGAATTACAACATACCTGCCACAACATCGGGCGCAGCGCGGACCTCTTCCGCAGTCAGTTGAAAGGCTCTCCCACGAGCCCTCGGGGCCTCGACCTTCACCGGTCGAGTCTCAGTAGTCCTGGCAACAGGTGCAGATCCCTGACGAAGCTGAGGGCACTCGGCCTTCCGATGGCCGGTCTGGTTGCAATGAAAGCAAACCGTAAATCCCTTGGGACACTCCCTAGCAATGTGTCCCTCCTTGCCACACTTGTAGCAAGCACCGGCTCGACACGCCCCATCGTGACCCTTACCGCACTTTACGCAAGTGCGGTTCTTCGAACCTCCCGTCCTCGAATCGGCGGACTTGATCCGCTTGGCTGCCGGCTGAGACTGAGCCGGTCGCCGGTCTGCCTGCTGAGACTCGGCCTCCTCCCTGGCCTGAGTCTCTAACTCGATCTCACGCTTCCTGGCATTCGCCTGAAGCTCAGTAAAAGTATGGTAAGTGGAGTTTGACACAAACTCCCGGATCTCCCTCCTCAGAACACCTAAGTACCGGCTCATCCGAGCCTGCTCTGTGGCCACTAGCTCGGGGCAAAACATCGCCCTCTCATGGAACTTCCGCGTGATCGCCGCCACCGAATCAGTACCCTGCTTGAGGGTTAAGAACTCCTGCACCAATCGTTCCCGCTCCACTGGGGGAACGTACTCATCCCTGAACATGGTAGTGAACCCCTCCCATGTCACTGCCGCAGTCTCTGCTAAAGTGAAGTTCGCCTTCACGAACTTCCACCAGTCCTTGGCTCCTAGACGGAGCTGGTTCAAAGCGAACCGTACCCTCAGGTGCTCCGGGCATGAACAAGTGTAGAAGCACCCCTCTATATCTGCGATCCACCTCATCGCAGCAATCGGATCCTGCGTCCCATCGAACTCTGGTGGCTTCGTGTTGCTGAACTCTCGGAACAGCAATGAATCACCCCCCTGTGGCCTAGCAGCGGCCACAGCTGCGGTAGCTGCAGCGGTTGCAGCCTCAGTCAATGCGGCGTACCGCTCGTCGAACGTCTCCATCAGGGTGGTCTTGATAGACCCAAACATCTCCGGGATCTCAGCCCGGATCGCCGCCGCCACCTCCTCGTGGATCATCTGACGAATATCCTCATCACTCACACCGCTCGTACTTGCCCCGTGCCGCGGTCTAACCATGATATCTCTGAAATACAACATAAAACTATCAGAGATTCTACCGAGTATAATCATACTCGTCACGCAACCCTACTCAGTCCCAGATATCCAAGGATTCTTACTTGGGCCTCCCACTGACCCGGTGTCCTCGGTAGTACGGGCCCAATACTACCGACCACACCGCATCAATGTTCATCCCAAGTCCTCCTCCCCAAACTCCAGATAGTGAGTACTCTACTTCTGATACGCTCTATCTACCCGCATACTTGCAAAGCATCTCATATAGGCAACTTCCCTAGACTAAGGCATCACAAATCAGGCCACTCTAGTCCTATCATGAATACCTAGTCTTCTAGCATGCATAACAATTCATATCATATAATATTGTAAGGTATTTTGGGGATCTTTACCGTTCGGGCGCTGACTGATCGTACACACTGCTTCTTTCTTGCTTACCACAAAACCATTTACAAAAGTTATGCCTTTATTTGAAAAGCTTCCTCAAATCCTCGGTTTGAGTTCAGATACCCCCCTAAGGTGCACCCGAATCCCTCAAACCAAGGCTCTGATACCAATTGTAACAACTCAAATTTTTCAAACAAATTTTTCATTTTTAAAACATAATTGTTTCCATTAAAAACAAGACATAAATAGTTTAATTATTCGATCAATACAATTATTCAAACTCCCAAGATCATAAAACAATCTTCAGTGTGTATCGATCATGCCGGCGCCTTCTCACGGTCCTCGCTAGTACCTGAAATACATACACAACAACTGTAAGCATAAATGCTTAGTGAGTTCCCCAATATACACTTACACACATACGCCTTTCCAGGCCCTGACCTTCCGGTCCTCAATACAACGCCTTCCGGCCCATAACATAATCGCCTTCCGGCCCATAACATATTGCCTTCCGGCCCACATATCATACATAGCACATATAACAATTAACTTACCACATATAGCATACATATCACATAACATATTCGACCTTCCGGTCACACAGACAAACCCTTCCGGGTACAGTATAGTGAGAAGACTCACCTCGTATATGCTGAAAACTAGCAACTCCTGAAATGACTCGTGCACAACCGACGAGCTACAGCCTCCCTATAACATTACGTAACTCATTAATACTTATCTCTTCTAAGGGTGACTATCCCTAAGAAGTCAGACTTAGGTCAACTCTGGTCAACGGTCAACGGTCAGCTCAACCGGACTCGGCGAGTACCATAGCGACTCGGCGAGTCTAGACGTCTTCCAACTTTCTGAGATTCCTTATCTACTCGTCGAGTACCCTCATCGACCCGACGAGTTACTCCTGGAAGAATCGCGGGGCCACCCCGACTCCACTCGCCGAGTCTGAAGAACAACTCGGCGAGTCCCAGTAAATCTTCAAGCTACTCGCCGAGTCTGAAGAACAACTCGGCGAGTCCATGCCATGCAGACGAGTAACTGCTTCCTGAATTACGTATGGTCCCAAGATATACAACCATGGGACCCTCTGGACGTCTAAACATCTCTTTACTGTGGGTATAACATCTGGGTAATAACATAATAACCCATCTAATCACTAAATGGGTTTTTCATAAACCCTAGGTTCATAGGCACATTAACTAACATAATTGATCCGAGTATTACCTGAGAACGTTCTCTCTGTGTCCCCCAAACCTCAGGACTCGATCCTCCTTGATATTCCTTTGACCAATTTCTTCTTCTTCTTGTCTAACCAATTCTTCCAAGTTCCAAAAGCTTTCTCTCCTGCTCTAGACGTCCACAGCGATTAGGGTTCTTCTCAATCGACCAAAAGACTGAAAATGACGGCCTAAGAGGCGTTATATACGATTCAAACTGAACGGTTAGGGTTTCTGCTGAACAGCGTCGACTCGCCGAGTCCATACCTGGACTCGTCGAGTCCCGTCGCGATCCCGCGACCAAGTCTGCGATCCTACTCGGCGAGTCTAGGCTCCAACTCGCCGAGTCCCCTCTTAAATCACCCCAAAAACATAATTATAATAATACCTGAGATTCCGGGCTGTTACACACGTCGTCGACACAAGCCTCGAAACGAAAGAACTAAAGAACATCCCAGTAGTGAGCGGCTTCCCCGACATTTTCCCAGAAGAACTACCTGGGTTACCTCCGCAACGACAGGTCGAGTTTAGAATCGACTTAGTCCCAGGAGCTACCCCAATAGCCAAGTCGCCCTACCGCTTAGCACCATCTGAGATTCAGGCCCTCTCTGGTCAACTTAACGAACTGCTCAGCAAGGGCTTTATAAAACCAAGTTTCTCACCTTGGGGAGCACCGGTCTTGTTCGTTAAGAAGAAAGACGGATCATTTCGTATGTGTATCGACTACAGAGAACTCAACAAACTGACAGTCAAAAATCGTTACCCTCTGCCTCGCATAGACGATCTATTTGACCAACTGCAAGGGGCAAATTATTTTTCCAAAATTGATCTAAGATCCGGATATCACCAGTTACGAGTACTAGAGGAGGATGTGCCGAAGACAGCCTTCCGAACTCGTTACGGACATTACGAGTTCGTGGTGATGCCATTCGGATTGACCAATGCGCCTACAGTCTTCACGGATCTGATGAATAGAGTATGCCGACCTTACTTGGATCAGTTCATCATTGTTTTCATTGACGACATCCTGATCTACTCCCGAAGTAAGGAAGAACATGGCGATCACCTGCAACAAGTCCTAGGGACATTACGAAAGGAGAAACTTTATGCGAAGTTCTCGAAATGTGAATTTTGGATCCGAAGAGTCGAATTCTTAGGACACGTGGTAAGCGAAGAGGGAATCCACGTGGACCCATCCAAAATCAAAGTCATTGAGAACTGGTCAGCACCGAAGACGCCTACTGAAATTCGTCAATTTCTAGGTCTCGCTGGCTACTACCGTAGATTCATTCAGAACTTCTCCCGAATAGCGAAACCTCTTACAACCCTGACCTAGAAAGGCGTGGCCTTTGACTGGGAAGAGAAACAAGAAAGAGTGTTCCAAACGCTCAAACGAGCCTTGTGCATCGCGCCAATACTATCCCTTCCCGAAGGTATAGAAGACTTCGTAGTCTATTGCGATGCATCGAATCAAGGGCTCGGGTGTGTTCTGATGCAGCGAGGTAAGGTCATCGCCTACGCCTCGAGACAGTTGAAGACACACGAGGTTAACTACATGACCCACGATCTTGAACTAGGAGAGTGGTGTTTGCTCTGAAGATCTGGAGACATTACTTGTACGGAACGAAAAACACTATCTTTACCGACCACAAGAGTTTACAACACATTTTCGATTAGAAGGAGCTCAACATGAGACAACGACGGTGGGTCGAGCTACTCAGTGACTACGAATGCGATATTTGTTATCATCCGGGTAAAGCCAACGTAGTAGCAGACGCCCTAAGTCGGAAGGAATATTCTGGTCGCAAAGTCAAGTCATTGTCAATAACCATCCATTCACACTTGTCTAAGCAAATTCAGGCGGCCCAACTTGAAGCCATGAAACCTGAAAATGTGACGGGTGAATCCCTTAGAGGAATGGAAAAGAATTTAGAAGCCAAGGGTGACGGAGCCTTATATTTCATGAACCGAATCTGGACACCGAAACACGATGGTTTCCGAGACTTGGTCATAACCGAGGCGCACAACACTCGGTATTCCGTCCACCCAGGTTCAGATAAGATGTATATGGATCTTAAAAAGCTATACCGGTGGCCTAATATGAAAGCAGAGATTGCTACCTTCGTAAGTAAATGCCTTACTTGCGCAAAGGTTAAGGTCGAGTACCAGAAGCCCTCTGGTTTATTGCAACAACCAGAGATTCCAGAATGGAAGTGGGAGTGGATCACTATGGATTTCATAACCAAGTTTCCCAAGACAACGGGTGGACTTGATACCATATGGGTCATCGTCGATAGATTGACCAAGTCTGCGCACTTCCTGCCTATCAAAGAAACTTACAAGATGGAGAAACTTACGAGAACATGCATTAGGGAAATCGTACGGCTACATGGTGTACCTATGTCCATTATCTCCGATAGAGATAGTAGGTTCACCTCAAGATTCTGGCAATCACTACAACATTCCTTAGGAACAAGGCTGGACATGAGCACAGTCTACCATCCACAGACCGACGGACAGAGTGAGAGGACCATCCAAACACTGGAAGATATGTTGTGAGACTGCGTGATTGACTTTGGGAAGGCATGGGATACTCATTTACCCCTTGTCGAGTTTTCCTATAATAACAGTTATCACACGAGCATCAAGGCTGCTCCATTTGAAGCTCTCTACGGCCGAAAGTGCAGATCTCCTCTGTGCTAGGCTGAGGTGGGTGATACCTAATTAGCCAGGGGGCAAGCTTCTGACAGTACTCTCATAGGTCCGGAGATCATTCGGGAAACGACAGAGAAAATCGTGCAGATCCGTGAACGATTAAAAGCCTCTAGAGACCGACAGAAGAGCTACGCTGATAAACGAAGAAAACCTTTGGAATTTCAGGTGGGAGATCGAGTCCTTCTCAAAGTCTCACCCTGGAAGGGCTTGATACGCTTCGGAAAGCGTGGGAAGCTTAATCCAAGGTACTTAGGGCCTTTCGAGATTCTTGCAAGAGTCGGCCCCGTAGTTACAAACTCGACCTACCCGACGCACTTCGTAACGTACATTCTACATTCCACGTATCTAACTTGAAAAAGTGTCTATCCGACGAGACTCTTGTAATCCCACTCGACGAGATCGAGATCAACGAGAGCCTCAACTTCGTGGAAGAACCTGTAGAGATCATGGACCGTGAGGTCAAGCAGACAAAGCAAAGCCGTATCCCTATCGTGAAGGTTCGTTGGAACGCCAAGCGAGGACCGGAATTCACTTGAGAACGCGAGGATCATATGAAACTGAAATACCCTCATCTTTTCGCTTAATTATTTGTAACTTCTTGTTTTCTTAAATTCTAATTTCGGGACGAAATTCCTTCTAATGGGGGGATGATGTGACAACCCGAAATTTCCATTTTGTACGAACACTAACTATTCAATAGAAGCTAGTCCAGTTTCAATGAACTTCAGACTTTTTCGAATAAGTTTGTGTACATTAGGGTTTACATTTAAGGAGATATCAGGAGAGTGGATGCTCATGGGTTTGTGAAACTTGAGCATTTCAACACTTCATCATGTTAGAGTCCAATTCCATAATAAAATATTTTCTGCCAAAATATTTCAGGACTATAAATAGATTTCTGAACTAAATTATTCATTATTCACATTTCCAACTAGAGAAAAGCCAATTTCTCTCTCACGGATCTTCGGGTTTTCATCCCAAATCGTGAGTCTACTTTCCTAGTTGTGTTTTAATGCATGTTATATGCTTAATAACATAGTTTACATGTCAAATTTGTAAGATCCGGGAGTTTATCGCCCAAGAACGTTCTTGGGGAGTAAACTCCAAAACGAAGCCTAAGAGCTACCTAATCCCATTTCCTTGTTAGGTAACTAGTTAAGGACATTATGTATGATCTTTTAAGGCTAGAACACAATCAAGAACACTTAGCTTTTGGAGTTTACAGCCCAAGAGTTTCTTGGACCGTAAACACCATTTTTCAAGGGCTTAAAGTGCCCTAAACACCCCTTAAGGCTTTAGACAATAACCCTATATTACTTGTAGCTTGAATGGGGAGTAAATCACATCAAAAACATCCCTAAAGGGGAGTTTGCGGCCAAGAAATACTCTTGGGCCGTAAACTCCAAGTAAAGGCACCAAAGTGTGCCTAAAGTCCCCTTTAGCCTTAAACAAAAGTCTAGAATATATCCTTTGTGTGCAAGAGGCTTAAAAGATTTAAAACACCCACCCCATAGGAGTTTATGGCTGTAAACTCTAGGGGATATGGTCTTTAGGCCGTAAACTCCTCAAAGGAGCATTCTAAGGCCCTAAACTACCTAAAGGATTAAACCACCAATGCTAGGCTTATTCTAGAATTCATTTAACACTTTAAAACACCCAAAACCACCAAGTCAAGAGTTCATGGCCGTAAACTCAAGGGTTTACGACCGTAAACTCCAAAGGTTGGGTTTGTTGGGTGGTAAGCTCATATACAAGGTCATTTGGTACATTAAACCCCTTTAGCCTTGTCCCGTAGCAACTTAGATGCAACCATTAGGACCTATAACACTTATACAAAGTGTTTACATGTTCCTAAGTGTCCCAACTTATTTCATTAAGTTATTATTTGGCTAATTAGTTATATATATGCTTATTATATGATAACTAGGCTCGTGCGTGTGAACAAGTCTCCGTTTGCCACCTAGCACGGTATCCGACACTACAATCCAAACCACTCACCACATGTGAGTTCATACCCCTTTAAATTAACCTTTGAAATACTTTAAATGTTTTAAATACTTTATGGGGGGATACAAGTTCAATGCTTATAGTTATTGAAATCAATCACATGTGATTGCATTAATCACATGTGATTAATAACTAGAAAGGCAATGATTTTATCACTGTTCAAACTGTTTATCAAACTGCTTTACTTCGAAATGTTTTACAAACTCTTTTACTTATCAAACACTTTTATTTAAACTTTGTTATACTTCTTATAAATTGCATGCCCATATATGTATAGATATATAAGCAATGTTTAAAGGGCTTAGGAAGACCATCCGCCCTATTTCCTTTTTCTCGATTTGGATGTGGTCTGGTGGGATTTCGGGTGACCATCCGAAGGTCGTTTCAATATTAGTTATATATCAATTATACATATATAGACATAAAAGTACTTCCATATTCATGCGTACTATACACATTACTAGTAAGTTACCATCGGGGTAACACAGGATCATACTACTACAATTGTTAGATCAATGAGTCAGTTCAATCATGAGTCTATACATTACATTACTATGAGAACATATACAACTATACTAGAAAGAGAACATATACAACTATACTAGGATGAGAACATATACAACTATACTAGAAAGAAAACATATACAACTATACTAGGAGGAGAACATATACAACTATACTAGAACGAGAAACAGTACATATACAAGAATACGATAACAATTGTGATCCACTGGATCGGAGCATGCCTTAAATGTCATGGCCCGAGTTGTAGCCATAATTCTCTTGGAGGGAGAGCGTGAGTTTGCGTATAGATCTATACTGGATTGACTATCCTACACCTTGCTGCTAGCTACAGCCGGACCTGCAGGTCTGCGGGTGCCAAACGTCATTTCGTTATTACGACCATTCGTATGTCGTTGTTACCAGTCGATAGTATGGTGCAATTATCACATTATACCTTAATATAAATCCGGTTTAAGGTAGTTAGTACAACAGTAGTTCCTATAATACAAAACTACAGTACTACAATGATTTACCCATTACATATTTTTAGTGATAACCTCACTTAAACATTAATGTACAAACTATATTTGTTAAATGATAGTTACACTTGGGAAATTACACACTTTTACAACAAACGAGCATACAAAACAGTAAAGCCTTGGTAGAAGGCTACTTTAATAGAAAATATAGGATTTTCTGAGAGATTCAAACTTTTACAAACACTTACATACATTTTTCAAACTTATACTTCAGACACGTTCAAACGTTTTGATAACAAACGTCGACACTAAAATACTTATGAACTCACCAGCTTAATGCTGATAAACTCTATCAAAATAACTTGTATTCTCAGGTCATCAGTAGACAGGTACCGAGGCCAACTTTTGAGAAGATGGAGCGCATCCAAGACTCATCTCATTATTTTGATTTACATTATGTTTTTGGTGTCTATAATTGTACAGAACACGTTTGTATTAAAATTATATATTTAATGCAATGGATGATGTTGTTTGCTTATTTACATTTACTGTGTTGTGATACTGTACATGACGTCCTCCGCCCAAGAACGTTTCCGCTGTTCTTGGTTTTGGGGTGTGACACTTTGCATGCATGTAAAGTTAGCAACTTTACATGTAATGCTAGCCCTAGGAGTCCAGATCTACAATTGGGAAGCAATGGACTAGGCTGTAATCGAAAAATTGAAGATGTTGAGGGTGGACTCGGCGAGTCGGGTCGAAACCCTAACCGCTTTTGGTTTCGAGTCAGATCAGCGAGTTAAGTGGTGACTCAGTGAGTTGGACAGGACATAACTCGGAGATTGGAAGACTCAACGAGTCATGAGGTGACTCGGCGAGTCGAGTCGCGACTGGAAGGATTTTCTGAATTTATGAACTCGGCGAGTAGGGTCAACATGGAAGGTTGACTTTGACCAGTTGACTTAGTTTGACTTCTGGAGGTCAGTTTGAGACTAAGTGTTATATTGATATTAGTAGCTCGGGGAGCTAGAGAAGCAACGGTTCGGGGAGATTGTTAGTCAGCATCCAGAAGTGTAGTAGCAAGAGTTTCAGCAGTGCAAGGTGAGTCTCCTTACTGTGTGTATGGGTCTAAGGCCACAATGCCGACCCATTTAGTTTGTGCAGAATAGGAAGACCCGAGGGTTAGACCTAGGCACTATATGCTAGTATGTTATTCCAAACCAAGGTCCGATGTCGGGCGGGAGCCCAAGGGAATGTTCCCATGTTAGATTATACTTGTTGTCTGTGTGATACTAGAATGTGCCTGGTAGGAAGGTGAGTGTGGGCAAGGTCCCGTATCTCACCACTAGCAAAGTACGGACGGAGTTCTGTATCTCATTAGTAGCAGATCAGGGGCGAGGCCTGAGATAGGAGTGGAGTGAGTGTGGGCAGGGGCCCGTATCTCACTTACAGCAAGAGCTTGGATGGGGTTCTATGACTCACTAGTAGCAGGTCAGGAACGAGGCCCAAGACAGGCGAAGCCTTAGTACAGGAATGCAGTAGGGTATGCTCAGTTTATGTGTTATATGCCATTGTTATATGTAGTATGTGTTTAGCGGGCGGGGCCCAGAGACAGGCGGGGCCTAAGAGAAACATATTTGTATCTGAGCGGGGCTCGAAGACAGGCGGGGCCGATGTAGCGGGCGTGACCCAATATATGCATTCCTAGGTTAAGACCATGTGGGGTAGCCCATGGCATTCCTAGGTTAAGAACATGTGGGGTAGCCCATGACATTCCTAGGTTAAGACCATGTAGGGTAGCCATGGCACGATGGTGTAAGACCCTGGGGGGAGCCCATGTCATCCTTACAAGTGTTTGTATGTATGACTTATGTGTTATATGTAGCTTTTATAATTAACATGATATGTGATGTGTGTATTGTGTATGATATGCTTTGGGAAACTCACTAATCACTAGCTTACATGTTGTGGATTTGTTTCAGGTACTTCAGATCTCAAGGGCAAATGCAAGACGTGATGGCGCGGCATGCACTCTCTCCTATGCGTTTTATGGACACTCTGATATTTGGATTAAAAGTTGTATTTAATATATGTTTTGAAAACAATTACGATTGGATTTCTTAAACTATGAAAATGTGTTTGCTTAACTTAAAATGAAAATTTTATTTGAAAAAAAATTGGGTCTTTACATGATGGTTGTTGTTCATATGGGAAGGAGGAAGAGGATTGAAATTTTCTTTTTTATTTTTCTTTTAGTCAAAAAAGTATTTATATAAATAAAAAAACTGGAAAACCAAAAAGGTGAGGGTAATATCGTCATTATAAAAAAGTTCAAAGCAAATTGGATCAAATTCACAACAAAATGAAAATTTTGAAACTCTGGTGCTAGTCCAAATTTTTGTGGACTAAAATGACAATTTATAGCTAACTAAAAGGACCATATGTGTAGTTTTGTCATAAATAAAACATAAAAAATGAATCGCATCAACCTAAAATGCAAGTGTTGAGGTTTAAATGTACATATCTCAAACTTAAAGGGTTCAAGTGCATATATTCAAAACCCGAAGGGATTCGAACGTAAGTGTTCTTTAACGACGTGGCGGACCAATTTAGGGTCGTTCGGCCACCACACGGCTCAAATGCCCTTTGGACGTTTAACATATCTCGGCGGCGTGTGAATCATCACCGGTAACTACCGTGCACTTCCGATTATCTCTATCACTGATTACTTATCAGGTATACTTTTAATCATCCTCCATATGATTCATCTATTCACACGTGCATCGTGTTAGCAATTGTATTTTAGAGCTGTGATTCGAAGAGGTTTATGAATTTGGGGGTTTAGGGTTTTGAATACTTGGTATCCTTAGCGATCTTGTAATATAAAAACTATCAGCCACTCTATCCTTCTTTCCAAATTTAATCTATATCGTTCGTGCATTTTGAGAATACTACTTGAATCTAATCAAATTACATGCTTCCAGCTGATAAAGATCATCAAGCTTGAATGAATGGTGCTACCACATCTAGCAGCTTAAAGTCAGCCTTCTCATACTGTGTACAACAAGTTCGCAACTATGATTATCATCACTACCTCTGTCTTCTTGAACTCCCAACCACCATGCGAAGAGCTGCTTTTGCTCTTCGTGCCTTCAATGTTGAAACATCAAGAGCAATGGATGTTGCTTCAGACCCGAAAATTGGCTTAATGCGTCTTCTATGGTGGCAAGATGCCATTGACAAGATCTTCAAGAACAAAATCATCGAACACCCAACTGCCTTAGCTCTCGCATCTGTAATATCCGATCAAAAAATCAGCAAAAACTGGTTGAAACGATCTGTTGAAGCTCGTATAAACGATGCCCAAAGGGATGTTGATGACATCTATCAAACAATTGAAGAGTTAGAGAAATATGCTGAAGATACTTCATCAACTCTTCTGTATACAACTCTTCAAGCAGGAGGAATAGCATCAACAACTGCAGATCATGCAGCTTCACATATAGGAAAAGCAAGTGGTCTTCTTTTGCTGATAAAGTCTCTTCCCTATCATGCTAACAGGAACCATAGCTTTTCTTATATACCATTAAAGGTGGCTGAAAAACATGGGTTGTTAGTTAAAGATGGAGATAGGGTGGAAATAAGAACTGATTCACGTGAGAGATTGAGTGATGCGGTTTTTGATATGGCATCAATGGCTAATGCCCATTTGCAGAAAGCTCGTGTTTTGACTGAATCAGTGCCTAAAGAAGCTAGGTCAATACTTCTGCCAGCTGTCCCTTCACAAGTGATTTTGGATTCTTTGAGTCGAGTTGGGTTTGATGTGTTTGACTCTAGGCTAAATCGGGGGATTTTGGGTGTTCCTCCATTGTTGTTTCAGTTGAAATTGAAGTGGCATTCATGGAGAGGTATGTACTAATTGTTTTTCGTTACATTTTTTGCTAATTAAATAACAGATAGAGTTCCCATATTAAAAAGGGTAATAAAAAGGTAAAGGAAGAACCTTGTGGTTTATTTATTTGCTACCAATGATTTTGTATTCAATGATGTTTATTTTGATTTCTTATTCATTGATCTGTATCAAAATGTACAAGTTTTATTTCTTGTTTGACAGAAATGTTTGTCATTTGGGGCTCTTTGATAGTTGTCGATTGAGTCAAATGAGTCGATCTGATTGTGATTAAGTCGATCAAACAACCATTATCCTTTTAGTTTGTTTTACCCATATATATAAATTTAAATCTTGTTATACGTATCTTTAGACTTATGTAATTGAAGTTCTAAAAAGTAAACATAAGGTTACATAGTCATTTGGATTCATAGAATATTTTTGATATACTTTTTAAATCTTGTTTTGTAGTTCTCCACTTTGGAAATGTTGACATGTATGCGTATCACGACATGATCATTAAAGTTTGCACTTGCAAACAAGTTACGATAATTTTCAAGTCATGAACTATAAAATATAGGTTTTGATTAGATTGGAAAAATCAGGGTCCTATTATGCCATCGGGTATGGTCGCTATATCTTCATTAGAAAAGTTATGCCACATCCATATTCATTACCACACTACTACCATCTGGAATGGTTAACTCTCCACATTATTTATATTTTTTTATTTATTTTTTATATTTTTTTAACATTAGATTAAATAAAAAAACATAATTTTAAACTTAAATAATCATTTTACTAATAAAAAAATTAAATAGTCATATTACTAATTTTTAAAATTAAAAAAGCATATATATATTTATATATAGTTGAGGGTTTAACTTAATTTAAAGGTATAATAAGATTAAAAGACATAATATCAGGGACCACAATTGTAACTTCAATCAAACAGTTGTAACTTCAATCAAAAACAAAATTTGAGAACTTGATTTGCTTTTGAAGGTTCATTTTGTTCACAAGTTTATAACCGTAGTAACAACTGTTATAAAAATAATTAAAATTTTATAATAAAAATATATAATTATTAATCTATTATTTTAAATAAATTATTAATTAAGAGATATATAAAAAATTTAAAGTTATTATAACTTTAAATTTAAAATATAATTAAAAAAATGTAAATTTGAATTTTGAAATTAATTGCCTAATATATATAAATGACATATGACATGATATTAATGAAGAGTTGTATTAAAGTGATAATTTGACATTTTGTTTTCTGTGAAAAAACCGGGGTAACCATTATTGAAAATTAAAGCTTCAATCTTCACTTTTTACACCATTTAATTACATTTAAATCATATCTCTATAGATCGTTGTCCTATTTTTGAACGTTTGGAAGAAACAAGTGTGATTGGCTGTGACAACCCGTGAGTATACTCAATCCGCATCACACCTACGGGATGTTGGGGGCGGTGTTCATGCGTGAACATCGTTGCCATGTAGGCTTAGATGCATCAAAATGTATGCCATACCCGATAACCTTATGGATACACCAATCTACAACACTATAATATACTATTAGGTTTACTTTGTAGGTTATTATTACCATATAATTATCATTGACCTTACTTTTTTAAATCATCATTATCATATATTTTATTTGACTAATTTTTATTCTTACTTTATTATAAGCTAATCAATAAACTATTATTATTTAATAATCATATTTTTAGAAGTAATTTTATTAATAATAATAATTTAAATTTATTTTTTTTATTAAGATAAAAAACAACAATAATATTATTTTTATAATATAATAACATAAATAATATTATAAAAAAATAAATTTTCATCAACCTTATATCATTGATAGTATAAATAATATTATAAGAAAAATAAATTCCGAACAAATCTTCATCATTTTTTTTAATTTTAAATATTACAGCACAAAAATTCGAGACAAAAATAAACAGCTAATCATCTATAGTCATAAAAAAATCTTTCTGTAGGTTTGAATCGCTTATAAAATTTTAGACGCGACTTATACATAGTTTGTCATTCGGTTGGGTACGAGTCTTTATGGCGGATTCATATGCCGAAATGAGAGGCTCGAGTACTCTCCTTCTAACTGTACCATCACATAATGATTGGTGTATACATCTGCAAATGTAAGGACACGATGATTTTGAAACTCTCTAGGACATCTCCATAGAGGGAAAAGGGTTATACAACCTACTGTGGTAAAAAATGGACGATCACACAAAACATGTTGGCTATCAGGATACCTATCTCAAGTATAAGAGTTGTTAATCGTCAATTTCAGACAGTCAGCTCCCACCTGTACTTGCTTGTTTTTCACTATGCATGAATGCGAAGGCTATGGAAAACGTCTTTCTCGTAGAAGTGACACCAACAATCTCCAGAAAGAAAGATTATACTTGTTTGTTTTGTATGTAGCATCCATCAACACCACATGTGGAAATGCTTGTCACATCTGTAACGATATTGGGTGTATAAAAAACAACTCCTCTAACTTGTTAGTACTTTCGTTCGATACTCATAGTTACACCCTTTAGTGTGTAAAATATGCATGACATTTGTATTGGGGTTATACCCTCTCGTTGAGATATCTTAAACTTATGAATACAATTTTATATAGTTAGTCACTGAAGACACATTATTTTCATTTTGTTGCTTTATTGTTGACAAAATATCTAGCGGTTTAACATTCAAATCTGTCAAATCTTGGACCAAACGAGTCATTTTATCCGACAATCGCACTACAAATGAATGATCTTCCATATCATTGATGGTTCGTGATTGTGCTCATCGTGTCCCTTAACTTCCAACCATCATGTGCCTTCAAATATTTTCCAATCAATTCGATGGACAATTTTTTTTTCCGCATCTTTACTTCTGGATATACCACCATGATCACAACAAAGAAATACTTTAGAGGTGAATCCAAAAGTTGTTGCCTTCGATCGTTTAGTGACTGTAGCAAAAGCTTAGAACACACAACATTTTGTACCAAATTCTTCAAATCTTCAAGAGATCTAAAAACCTAAAAATTGAGAGAAAAATTTAATCTTAAAAAAATCAATAAATATATCTAATAAGTATACACATAAACATAAGATTAGAACAAAGAAATACTTTAGTGGTGAATCCAAAAGTTGCTACCTTCGATCGTTTAGTGACTATAACAAAACTCTAATAAATATACACATATAAATATAAAATTAGAAATTATACTTCATCGATGTTCTAAAATATTAGCTAATTGATTAAAAATTAATTGAAAACCCTAGTTTTTTTAGGTCCATTTTTGTTTTTAGATCGCATAATTCATATGTCCAGCAAGCAAAATAGAGTAGCCGATGGGTTTGGCCCAAAAGCCAATTATAACCCATTTCTTCATATAAATAGTAAAACCTTATATTTTTTTGACATCTTATTCACAATAAGTCACCAAGGCGTCGCCTCGCCGGACCACCAAAGCGCCGACGTTGGACCACCTTAACTACCGACTCGTCACCTCTCTTTCCATTTTTCCCGACAACCTCTAGAGGAATGTATCTTTACCATTCCAAATTGGTGTGTTTGTAAGGTGTGCGTCACCGAAGCTACCAAGTTGTCACCGCCGTCAGACCACCCTAGCTATCACCGTCAGACCACCCTAGCTACCGATTCACCACCTCTCTCTCTCTCTCTCTCTCTCTCTCTCTCTCTCTCCATTTCAGATTGTGTGTCTTTACCATTTCAGATTGGTGTGTTGCCAACAATGTAGTTCCGATGATAGCAATGTATTTCCTGTGATATTTCTAGCCAACAACGTATTTCCGGCAAGCAATGTATTTTTGATGATATTTTCCGACATTGTAATTAATTTAGAGGGTTTTTTTTTTTTTTTTGTGAATGAGTTTTTTTTAATGTAGTTTGAACTTGAAAATTTATAATAATATATTTTATAACTTTTGTATTTCTTTTTGAAAATCTAAACTTGACGGCAAATAAAACTTATTGTAAACATAAATTTATTAACAAAAGAAAAAATCTATGGTTAAAATAGGCTATCACTAAAAATAGGTCAGCATAAAATCTTAGACTGTGTATGTGAAATAGGTTGGTATTTATAAGAAAAATCCTTTTAACTTATGATGGTCACTTTTATCCATACACCATTTCTATATATCTATACACAATAAGGCTAAGATGTGTCATTACGCATGAGAAGGGAGTGAAAATATGCCACGTCATTATTTTAACCATTCCACAACCAACCTACTTGGTTGTAGAAATGGTGTTCACTAGTGAAGTGACGGTGAAGAAGAGAGAGATTGTAGAGAGAGAAAGACACAAACAAATCTTCCACCAATCGGAGCCTTCGTCTTCTTCCGTAGCTGGTACCACGCCACAAGACACCCACCCATCTTTGGGGCGGTGTTCACGCGTAGCCTACTATGCCACACAGGCATCACGCGTATGGTTGATGCCTCCATACCGCCCAACCTAATCATTATATTTACTATTAGTTTATAACCCGTGGAAACCACGGTTACAAAATGAATTAAATATTCATAGTAAAAAAATTCAAAATTATTAATCAATTATTTTATATAAAATTTTAAATACATTATTAATTAAAAGATTTTTTTATTAGTTATGTAAAATTATAATTATTGATTCAAATAAATATGTGTAATTAATTTATCATATATATTAGACTATTTTTATTTGTGAACTAATGAAAACAATAATATAAAATTTAAAATTTAAAATAAAGAATAAATGTGTAATTAATTTATCATATATATTAGACTATTTTTATTTGTGAACTAATGAAAACAATAATATAAAATTTAAAATTTAAAATTTAAAATAAAGAATAAATAGATTGACAAATAACATTACATTAATTAGGAGGTTTAATGAATTTAAAATGGAGAATTAATAGAATGACAAGTGACATCATATTAATTAGGAGTTCTAATATTATGACACTTGGCAAAATAACTACTCTTTTATTAGTATAGATTTTTATTTGTGAACTAATGAAAACAATAATATAAAATTTAAAATTTGAAATAAAGAATAAATGTGTAATTAATTTATCATATATATTAGACTATTTTTATTTGTGAACTAATGAAAACAATAATATAAAATTTAAAATTTAAAATTTAAAATAAAGAATAAATAGATTGACAAATAACATTACATTAATTAGGAGGTTTAATGAATTTAAAATGGAGAATTAATAGAATGACAAGTGGCATCATATTAATTAGGAGTTCTAATATTATGACATTTGGCAAAATAATTACTCTTTTATTAATATAGATTAATTATGTAATGATTATAGCTCAATCATTATTAGTGTCTCCTTTTATTCATATCCCAATCAAATTTAAACCGGTTCATTTATCCTTATTTCCTTTCTATTTATCAATACCCTCTAAAACAAACTATTATAAAAATTAAATATGTACATATCTTAAAATTTATGTTTTTTACATAAGTTAGATTTTTTTAACGGCCAATTTAAAAGATGTTTGACGTTATTCCAAATATGTTTTTTAAATGTTTTATTAGTTTATATTTATGTTTTATTTGAATAAACTTTTCTATTATTTATTATATAAAAATATAACCTTATTCTTTTACAGATTCTGATTAGCTTTGTGTAACTCGAAACGAAAACGAATAAAATGTCAAAAATACATTAAATAACGAATTCAAAACAAATGGTAAACAAATTGTTTGACATTTTGTTATTTTATATTTTTTTGACATTTTGTTCGAATATTTTTTTAATCGTTAACGTTTCGGTCGAATACATATCTTTAAGTATCGTTTTTTTGTATTTATTTAAAAAATTCTATTTTTAAAACTTATTCTTATTTCAAACGACGAATTTTTAAAAAATGTTTGACGTTTGGTTTTAAAAAAGTGAATGACGTTTTGTTTGTCTGTATAATTAATAAATCTTTTAATTTTGTATTCTTTTTTGTATAATTAAAAAATCTTTAAATTGTTGAACAGAAAACTTAAAAATCTTTAGCTTATACTAATGACGTTTTATTAAAAATAGAATAAAATCTTAAATCTTAAATCGAACAAAATGATAATAAGTTAAAATAAATTTCATATAAAAACATAAAAATAATAATAAATAAATTTAATTGATAAAGATAAGATAATATATTTAAATAAAATATTAAAATAATTATTATTTTGACCTAAACAATAATTATTAGGTTACCTAAAAACTAGAGATACATGAGAAAAAAAGGCTTTTACGCAGAAAACATTTTCAAATTGTTATTTTTTACCTAAAATTTAAGGGTTTTTCATTTTACACACCATTATTCACTAAATTTAGGACACACCAATCTAATACCTATCTACTAATATCCATATGAGGTTGGCTAAAAAAACACCGTATTTTTAAAAAAAAAAGTCACGCACCTTTTTGGCTTATAAGAAGCTAGCATCTTTCTTTCTTTCTTTTTTTTTCTTTTTTTTTTTCTTTTGCAAACTAACATAGATACATCAAACCTTTAATCTAAACATTTAAATTTTATGATATTTATTATTAAACCTTACCGTTAAATTAATTTTATTTACTATAATTTTAATAATAAAGTATTTTCAAGTGACTTTTATTTAATTTATAATATATTAAAACACAATATTTCCTATTGCTTTTTTTTTCTTGTTTATTTACAAATTAACCCTTAGATACATCAAACTTTTAATTTAAACCTTTAAATTTTATGATATTTATTATTAAACCTAAGTGTTAAATTAATTTTATTTACTACAAAACTTAATAATAAAGTATTTTCCAATGATTGTTATTTAATTTATATCATATTAAAGTGAAATATAAATAAAATATTTTGTAATATCAACTAAGTTTTAATTAATGTCATTTAACATTTATATTTTTAAACATAAAGTTGTAACTAAAATATAAAGGTAAACAAACAAAACATACATCCGAACGTTAATAAATTGTTTGACAAAAATAAATTTATTCTTTTTTATTTGATAAATGAATGTACATATGTACAAATGCATTACTTTTTTCAGGTAATTTTTTTTATCAACGGACATGGAAAATATTATGGTTTATATATTTTTTTAGTTAGTAATATATTTTTTATAATTAATGATATTAGGTTTATGAAAATAAAATAAAAAAAGTCTAAAATTATATCAAACAACTTTTGACTTTTTTTTAGAACTTATTTTCTAAAAAAGTCACGTATTTTTTTTTTTTGCTATTAAGTTACATAACTTTTGACTTTTTTAGTCTAATTATTAAAGATATGTCATACAATATATTTATTGATTTTCTTTAAAAATATAACTTTTTTCCATGCAACATTAAACCTTCTTGTTTTTTATAGATGTTTGTGGTTTACTTCTAACAAAAAATAAAATGTATTGGATTTATATATATATATATATATATATATATATATATATATATATATATATATATATATATATATATATATATATATATATATATATATATATATATATTAAGTTTGTGGGTTTAAGTCTAAAAATCTCGGTTTAAAAAATTGATGAAAATAAGGTTAAAAAATTTAATGATTTTTTTTTATAAAAACAATATTATTGTTATCTTTTTATCTTATTAGAAAGTAAGTTTAAAATTAATAAATTAATTAATAAAGTTACTAATAAAAATTTATTAAATAATAAAGATAATAATGATTAGCTTATTATGAAATATATGTATAAAAGTTAGTCAAACGATTATTGATGTGATTATTATAGGATAATGATATAAAAATAGGGCTCTAGAATAGTGTATGACAGTAGACTGGTGTGTCTCTAGTAGGACCCAACAAAAAATCACTATCTGTAAGTCCGTTCACTCTCTTTTATGCTCAAGAAGAAATTTAATTTTACTGGAAAAATAAATTTTATTGATATACACAAATCAAATGTACAAAATACCATGACAGATTGGACAGCACCACCAGAACACTATATGCTTATGCTTGAGACAGGTATCCTGATAGCCAACATGTTTGGTGCGATTGTCCAATTTTTTACCACAGTTGGCCCTATAACCTTTTTCCCTCTATAGAGAGGTCCTAGTGAGTTTCAAAATCATCGTGTCCTTACATTTGCACTTGTATACATCAATCACTATGTGATGGTACAGTTAGAAGGAGAGTATCTGATGCCTCCTATTTCAGCATTATGGATCCGCCACAAATACTCGTCCGCAGCCGAATGACAAACTATGTATAAGTCGCGTCTAGAATTTTATAAGCGACTCAGACCTACGGAAAGATCTTTTATGATTATAGATGATTAGTTGTTGTTTATTTTTGTCTCGAATTTTTGTTATGTAATATTTAAAATTAAAAAAAATGATGAAGATTTGTTCGGATTTTATTTCTTATAATATTATTTATAATATCAATGATATTAGGTTGACGAAATTTTATTTATAATTTATTCTTTTATAATATTATATATGTTATTATATTATAAAAACTATATTATTGTCGGTTTTTATCTTAATAAAAAATAAATATAAAATTATTAATATTAATTAAGTTAGTAAAAAATGTAATTATTAAATAATAATGATTTATACATTATGTAATAATAAGTTAATAATAAAAGTTAGTCAAATAATAATTATATTGTGATGATGATTTAAAAAGTAAAGTCAATAATAATTATATGATGATAATTACCATCATCCACCTAAAAAGCAAACCTAATATATAGGTTGATGTTTTATAGAGGGGTACTACTTTGGACACACCACTCTACAAAACACCAACCTATATATTAGGTTTGTTTTTTTAGATGAATGATGGTCATTATCATCATATAATTATTATTAACTTACTTTTTAAATCATCATCACAATATAATTATTATTTGACCAATTTTTATTATTAGTTCATTATTACATAATTTATAAATCATCATTATTTAATAATTATATTTTTTACTAACTTAATTAATATTAATAATTTTATATTTATTTTTTATTAAGATAAAAAACAACAATAATATAGTTTTTATAATATAATAACATATATAATATTAAAAAAAATTATAAATAAATTTTCGTCAACCTAATATCATTGATATTATAAATAATATTATATGAAATAAAATCCGAACAAACCTTCATCATTTTGTTTTTAATTTTAAATATTACATAACGAAAATCCGAGACAAAAATAAACAACAACTAATCTTCTATAGTCATAAAAGATCTTTCCGTAGGTCTGATTCGCTTATAAAATTCTAGACGCGACTTATACATAGTTTGTCATTCGGCTGCGGACGGGTCTTTGTGGCGGATCCATAGTGCTGAAATAGGAGGCATCGGATACTCTCCTTCTAACTGTACCATCACATAGTGATTGATGTATACAAGTGCAAATGTAAGGACACGATGATTTTGAAACTCACTAGGACCTCTCCATAGAGGGAAAAAGGTTACAGGGCCCACTGTGATCAAAAATTGGACAATCACACCAAACCTGTTGGCTATCAGAATACCTGTCTCAGGCATAAGCATATAGTGTTCTGGTGGTGCTGTCCTATCTGTCATGAAGAAAGACAATGAATCAAGTACTCCATTGCATCCAATGAAAACTCTAGAATAGTCTTCATATGACGTCAATAACTCGTCATACAATTGTTGGCGAATGAAAAGCCACTCATTTTCATCATACCCGAGACAAACAGCTACCGATCGAAAACCACAATTTCCATCACCCCTTACATTTTGTATACGCGTGATGTATGGATGAAATATTGATGGAATTTCCTTCAATAATGAACTATGTTCCTTCGCTGCTTTCTCTTTCAAGTCAAACTGGTACGAACATTGGTCTATTGGTTCCTCGTTCATGCCCATAAAGAATGAACTATGCCTAGCTGGTTCATCATTCAAGTCAAAGAATGATGAATTATGCCTAGTCGGTTCATCGTTCAAGTCGAAGAATGATGAATTATGCCTAGTCGGTTCATCGTTCAAGTCGAAGAATGATGAATTATGCCTAGTTGGTTCATCGTTCAAGTCGAAGAATGATGAATTATGCCTAGTCGGCTCATCGTTCAAGTCGAAGAATGATGAACTATGCCTATTCGGTTCATCGTTCAAGTCGAAGAATGATGAACTATGCCTAGGTGGTTCCTGATTCAATTTTGAACAACTGTATCGGTGAGGAGCTTGACTTTGATGGTGACCACGCTTCACTTTTGGGCGTCCACGGTTATTTTTCTTAACCGAAGGTTCATTGATCATAATTTTTGAAGGATCGATTATCTCTTCCATCTTTCTTATATAACTGTATTTGACATGATCTGGTTGATTGTTGAATTTTTCCTTCCACCTTTGCATATGATCATCAACATTAAGATTTCCATAATCCACAAATACAAAGGGCTTAAAATCAAGCGTTCTCCAAAAAATATCAATTGAATCCAACGGAATAGGTGAACCTATAGTAAAAAAGTCAAAATGTTATAAAGTGATTATACATATAAAACTTGTCAATTTAATACAATACATTTGACATACCTGCATCGACATACATCGCAAGTTCGTGAGCACATGGTAAACCAAAACATGTTCGTAGTTGACAGCCACAATTCTCAGGAGTTGGTACAAAACCTTTTAACCGACAAAGCTCTTCTAAGATTTTATCCAAAGCATGCTCTGAAACATGATGTCGTAGTGAATTGAATATCTCATCCTTAAATTTTGGTTTACGAATGATTATGCTCCTTGTGAAACTCTCTTTGATAGCTGTGTCTTGTGACTGTACAACTGTTTCAATAACATATATGAATTTATCCAAATCACGTTTTCGAGATGCTAGGTGTTTTTTTAGCTTAGCGTGCTGACTCTCAACTCTATTTGTTATTGAATTTCCAAAATTGGTACTTTTGTCGATCCACAATGATACAAATTTGTCGGGATACTTCTCCCAACCAAGTATTGTAAAGATACCCAAAAACAACTAAAATGTGAAGAAAAATCAAATTAGTATGATTGAATGAATAATAATGGTTAAAGAAATTAAGAGTTTAGGATATATATATATATATATATATATATATATATATATATATATATATATATATATATATATATATATATATATATATTAATGATACCTGGATCTTTGGACAATAACGATTGAAGGTCTGCATACGCTTGCATGTATGCACTCGGTGTCGGAGATTCGACTAATTTCTTCCATATTGGATGAAGAGAACCCCAAGTCTTATCTGATTTGATACGTTTCCTACAATGCTTTGTTATATCGTTGAATATATGCCACCTACAAAGTAAATGATTACTTTGTGGAAAAACATCTTCGCACGCCTTCATCAACGCCAAATCTCTATCGGTGACGATGACACGGGGACAAAAAGAATCGTTAATCGTCAATTTCAAACAAGTCAATGCCCATGCGCAGTTGCTTGTTTTTTCGCTATGCATGAATGCGAAAGCTATGGAAAACGTCAGTCTCGTAGAAGTGACACCAACAATCTCCAGAAAAGGAAGATTATACTTGTTTGTTTTATATGTAGCGTCCATCAACACCACATACAGAAATGCTTGCCACATCTGTAACGATATTGGGTGCATAAAAAACAACTCCTCTAACTCGTTAGTGCTCTCGTTTAAACGATACTCATAATTATACCCTTTAGTATGCAAAATGTGCATGACATTTTGTATCGGGCTTCTACCTTCTCGTTGAGATATCATAAACTTATGACGACAATTGAATATAGTTTTCAGTGAAGACACATTATTTTCATTTTGCTGCTTTATTGTTGACAAAATATCCAGTGGTTTAACATTCAGCTCTGTCAAATCATGGACCAAACGAGTCTCTTTATCCGACAATCGCATTGCAAATGAATGACCCTCCATATACATTGATGGTTCGTGATTGTGATCATCACGTATGACGTGTAATTTCCAACCATCCTGTGCCTTCAAATACTTTGCTATCAATTCGAATGGACAATTAATTTTTTTTGTTTCCGCATTTTTACTTCTGGGTATACCACTACGATCACAACAAAGAAATACTTTAGATTTGAATCCAAAAGTTGTTGCCTTCGATCGTTTAGTGACTGTAACATAACCTTGAGAACGCGCAATATTTTGTACCCAATTCTTCAAATCTTCAAGAGATCTAAAAACCTAAAAATTAAGACAAAAATTTAATGTTAAAAAATTGATAAATATATCAATATATATATATATATATATATATATATATATATATATATATATATATATATATATATATATATATATATATATATATATATATATATATATATATAAGATTAGAAATCATACTTGATCGGTAGAAAAATCTGAAATATTAGCCATTTTTTCCTGTAAAAATGAAATAAAACAAAAAACATCATGATTATGAATTATAAGGAAAATTTAATTAATGGTAACAATTAAACAAAAAATTGTATGAATTATAAGGAAACATTGATTATGAATTTATGCTATAATAGCACAAATGGTGTTCTTTCTTTATTAAAAAAAAAAAAGAAAAAAAAAAGCTTGATGCGTATTTTAATCTGACACTCCAAAACAAAAAAGAAAACAAATTTTAGCTCCAAAACCAAAATTCCCCCACCACATAAAACATCACCTTAGTCCCCCAAAACCATCTCAACTAAAAGAAAGAAAAAATCATAATTTTCCTTAGATTTAATCCGTTTGCATAGTGAGTTCGAGTTTATCTCCCGAATCCTCCAAATTTCCAGGACATAAAAAAAATAAAAAAATAAAAGGGAATTATAAAATGTTTAAATTTAGGGGATTTAAAATGACATATCTTCAAAATTTGGGCTGTTAATATATCATATAAGATATATAAAATGCTTACTTTGTTTAAACCCTAACACACAAATTCAGCCGCCAAGAATGAGAGCCAGAGACGTCGGATGCGATTTCCTGCGACGGTGACGACGTGATTTCCGGCTGAGGTTTCGATGGCGGTCTTCTCACGGTGCTATATCTCTCATTCTGTCTTTCTCATGGTTTCTTTCCGGTGGTCTTTCTCACGATCTCTTTTTCTCTCGTTTTGTCTCCGGCATTATTCCGGTTAGTTGTTGCCGGCGGCGGCGGCAAGCTGGTTCCGACGGTGAACAACTTTTTTTTAAGATTATTGTTAATATACTGTTTAAATGGTTTGTTTTCTGTTTATATAAAATGTTGTGGTTTATTGGAAGTTTAAATGGATTAATGATGTTCAGTTTTCAATATAACTATATTTTTGTAGTTTGTTATAATTTAGTGTTTTTAGACATATATGAAAATGCATCGTCACCGATAGAATTCTGTGTTTTTAGTGTTTTTAGACATCAGCACTTTATAAGTATTGGAGAAAAAAGTAAAGAAAAAATGAATAAGTTTAAGAAAAATAACTCCTCATATCTACACGAGTTATACTATTATTATTGGAAAATAAAGAATTCTTGGAATTTGGATTTTACTGGCACAAAGTGAGTTTCAATAAAGTGTAAAAATAAAAAAGCCAAAAAAAAAAAAGAATCAGGATCTATGGTCAAAATAGGCCATCATTAATTAGAGGGTAGAGGGTAGATTGGTGTGTTTTATAGATTGATGTGTATAAAGATATTGTCTTTATAGAGTGGTGTGTCTAAAGTAGGACCTAAAATTTAATGATGAAGAGGGAGTATGACAATGAAAAAATGGTAGCAATAATAGCTCACAACATATAATTTACTTTTTAGTTGTAATTATTAAGTAATTATTAGCATGTCGTTTCATTCTCTTCAAAATTATAATCATTTTCTTTTAAATTTTAATATATATTAGACCATTTATTTTAGGGTTTGTCCTATAAATACCCGCCACCGTCAGACCCCCCTAACCTCAGTTTAGTCAACGTTAGTGATGATGCTAATTTTGGTTTCAAAGAGGGCGTAAAATTGTTAAAAGAAAGCTATGTTGAACAGTCAAATGAACGAAAATATAGTTATGCCAGAAAATTACGAGACATATTTTCACCATCAACAACTACAGTTTTGATCCAGATACTATTTTCTTCAATATAGTAATTCGTATAATAATATGCTAACAATTTATTTGTTTATTCAGATGTTCATAAATATACTCGTGGACATCCATTATTGAGCAAACAAAAGCCTAAAAAGGTAGACCACAACACCCCACCCATACCAACGCATGCCCCTACCAATACTTGTAGACATCGTTTTTCTACGAATAGAACATATAATATGGATACTAGTTACCTTGACTTAAATCAGGAACCAGAGAGGCATATCACGTACTCGTTTCGAGAACCTTCAATGTCCAACTCATAATTTAACCAAAATCAACCATTTAGCACGTACCCGTTTCAAGAACCTTCGATGTCCAACTCATACTTTAACCATGATCAACCATTTTATACTTCAAACCCACTTATGAATGAAATTCCACATCAGTTTCATCTATACGTCTGGAACATTACAAATGTTGAAGGTGAAAGAAATTGTGGATTTCGGTTTATAGCAGTTGCTCTTAGTTGTAGTGAACATGATTGGATTCAAATTAGGTACGATCTATACAACGAGTCATTATCACACTCTCAAGAGTACGCTATGATTTATGGTGATGTTGAGTTTTTAAACCGCATAAGTTACTCGTTAAATTACTATGGACCGGGTTTTGCAGTATTGGTTGATTATGCTAGACACAACTATACTTATTGCTAACAGATATATGGTGTTATCGTTATTTATCTAAGCAAGCAAGGTTCTTCAACATGGTCCCCACATCTATATGGCCCCCAAGACATACCAAATCCTGCATATATCGTTATCGCCCACGTTCACCCTAACAAGGAGCGTATCCAATGCCTGATGTTTGTCCAAACTTCTCCGTACATACAGATGAGAACATTCGACTGCATGAGAAACATTGTATAGTTCTCGACCAAATGTTTTCAATCCGCATAAAAAACCACACAATTGTAATATCGAACAACTTAATATTCATGATAAATAAATACAAACTTTGTTTTTGTTCTATTTTATATAGTCGTTCGAAATTTATAATATCATCCGAATTTATAATATATGTTGTCCAAATTTTAGAATGTCATCCAAATTGTAAAATATTGTCCAAATTTTATATAGTTATCAAAATTAATAATAATAATAATAATAATAATAATAAGAATAAAATTTAAAATGAAAAGAATTAAAAACAACAAAAAAACAAAATAGAGAAAAAATAAAAACAACAAAAGACAAAAAATCACATCGGAGTTGAAATTGAAAAAGAATGGGGGTATTTATAGCATTAGTCTTTATTTTTTTCAATTTATGATATTATTATTTACTAGTGCTTTTTATTTATTTATCTTTGTTTTTATTATTTAAAAACATTTTAATTTTTTTGATGTTCTGTCTGAATACATTGTTTAATGTTTTTTTTGACATTTTGGATGATATCCGATACTTTAAAATCACCAAATTTAGGATTAAAACACCTTAAATTCTTGGAGAAATTGCCCATGTAAAAGTAATGCCACAGAGTCCTTAAATTGTTGTTTACTCACCATTTCATTTTATATTTGTTTTTATTACATTTAGTAATTTTTTCAATATTTTGTTTTGTGTTTTAAGTTAATATATTTTGTAATTTATTTGTATATCCAAAACATTTATTCTAATAAAAGAATAGTTTTTTTTTTTTTTTGGTATTGTGTCACTTATTTAGACCTACTAATTAATAATATGCCACTTGTCAATATTTTGTTTTTCATAACTAATATTTTGTCAAGTGTTATTATACTCCTTCTCCAATTTACATATATATATATATATATATATATATATATATATATATATATATATATATATATATATATATATAGGTTCAAATGTGGATTGTCATCTATTAAGCGGACGTGTGGACAATGCTATTCTGTAAAAATGACAAAGAAATATATTTTGTTTGATAATGTGAATACGTTCAATCTTACATGATTATTGTTATTATCACACATTCTCACCAATTAAGTCGTCTATAAAGTTATTATAGATTTTTTTTATTATTCTCATTCTGTTAGAATGTTGTAAGCATGTTTATTGAGTCGTTTTCTGTAAAAATAAAAATGAGTGAAAAACAATGTGTGAGAACAAAAATGAATAAGAATTAACGAGAATGAATGTAAATAACAATAATTATATGAGGTTGAACATACTCATATTACTAAACAACTTATTATTTTAGTAATTCTCATAGAATAACGTTATCCACATGTCCACACAATAGTTGTTCATCCACATTATAACCTAGTCATATATATATATATATATATATATATATATATATATATATATATATATATATATATATATATATATATATATATATATATATATATATAAAACCATTGAATTTACGGATACTAAAATCATAGATTCTGTTTCTTTTTTTGTAATATACCTAATCACATAAAAGAAAATCCATAAATTTCACATATTCATTTAAATCAATGATTATAAGTTTACATAACTAATATATATATATATATATATATATATATATATATATATATATATATATATATATATATATATATAATTTATTAATAATTAATAGTTTTTCTATAAAAACTTAATTTAATTTGTAACCGTGATTCTTACGAATTATAACCTAGTTAAGTTACTTAACGCCCAACATATAAACTAATCGTTCTTTTAATGTTTTATAAATAGAAAAGACAATTTTTTTTTTCATATTTGAATAATATTTTTATACAGATAATCTAACCTAATAAATGAAAATGTTTTTTTTTTGCCACATGTCATGTTTTCCATGCATTTGCCATATGTAATTTTCTTAGATATTATTGATTTTTTTATTTTCCACGTGTTATTTTCTGACTTTTTTTTACATTTCTTTAATTAAAAATTCTAGAATTAAATACATTGTTTATATATGTAAAGTATTTAATTATATTAAACTCTTAGAATAATTGTGATACAAACCTTAATTTCCTTCCTTTTTAATTCACTAATAATATGCTCTAGGTTATAACCCGTGGACACCAAGGGTGAGAAATTTCAAAATAATATCAATTAAATTATAACTTAATTATTTAGCAATGTTTTGTATGTAATTGGATAATGATATAATGATTGGTTGAAATTAAGAAATGGTAATCGTTTGAATATCAAATAAACAATTTGTATTTGTAGATATGTAAGAAAATAATCATTTTGTATAATGCAAAAATTTAAATAAAACAAAAAACATAAATTGATATAAATAATAAAGTTGTACAAAGTTTTTATAAATTTCTAAAAACTTCTTTGTACACGACATTGGACGTTTTATTTGATAGTTTACCATGGTTATCTAAAATTAACAATTTTAATCCTTCTCTACTTTGAAACCTAGATAAAGCAACATATAATTGGCCATGTGTAAAAACAGGATTCTTGAGAAACAATCCAACCTTCGATAAAGACTATCATTGGCTCTTGTTAATTGTCATTGCAAAACATACAACCAATGAGAATTGTCTTCTTTGGAATTTGAACGGGATCTTGTTTTCAGTAGGAGTTAAAGACATTCTTGGAATAAAAGTCCGCTTTCCAATATTACTTCCAGATATGATAACTGCCTCGATAACACGTTTGCCCAAAGTTTTCACCTGTAGTCTAGTGTCATTGCATAAGCCATTTTTCTGATCAATGTTTCTCAATGACATAACTGGAACACCGACTTTTAAAATGAGATTATGGTTTGGCATACCTGACATTTTAAGACCATTTAAAACATCAGGTGAGTATAAATTTGCATCAAACTGATCATGGACTAACTCAGATTGGCAGAGGCTATCTGAACTTAAATATTCTTTTTGCTCTCCTGGAATCAATTTTAGCAACCGATCATTTATTTCTTGAACAACTTCATTTTTGGGAGCAAGTATTGCTCTTTCTTGAAAATAACCCGCGATGTTGAAGTTTTCAAGAATGGAAGGGTATACAAAATTGATTAATGAACCAATAGGATCACATGGATCATTAATGAGAATATCTTCTGGAATATCAACAATTGCTTCACCATCATTCAGACCACCAAGATTACCTTCTCTTATGTCCAACAGCCAGTTTGAAAAACCCTTTATTCGATCAACAACAGATGAATCGCTTCCAACAGTTAACCTCATGTTTTTTGTTAATTTATGGACTTTGCATTGTTGTCATAAATACGAAGAGCTTAAAGAAGCGTTAACAATGTTTTGTCTACTGCCACCCGGAAATAGTAATGGATACTAAAGAGCAAGATAAGAAGGATGCAATTCACTGATACGCTTTAGTAATCCTGATGAGGTTTCAACAATGATGTCTCTTTTTTCAATTGAGTCAAGAATGTCACCAACAATTAAATCGGCTACCTCAGAAGAAGTTGGTAAGTTATACGTCCTTCCATCTTGTTCTCTTTTTCCAATTAGTCTTAACTTCAAATTAGCGCCAGGATTTTCATGAAGACTGCCTCTTACCATCCTATAAGACTTGACCAACGCATTGTTTGAATCTAACATAACCTTCAAAAATTCTATAATCTGGAGATCATATGGTCTTGAACTTGATGTAGAAGAAGTTGTTGGTCCACTGAAATTATTAAAAAAAATTATTTACTGTTAGTAAAAATATATAAATGATGTGAAATGATTTATTAAAGTTGATTGTAAAAATATACCCAATACTTGTCGATCTATTTGAAATCTCGTTATCCGTATCATATATGTATAACTGACAGAAATTTGGTCTTGATCCACCTGTAGGTAGAAGACTTCCCATACTATGATAATTTTGACCGCTAAGTCTGAATATGTATGGTGCGTTGCCTGTGTTGATAGATGAATCAACTTTACCTCCCATTGATGTAAATGAAAACATTGAATTGAAACGACGAATGTTCTTCATGAAGTATTTGCTTTTAGAATCTATGGAACGGTAAATATTTTTGTAACATGAAGGTGCTTCTTTTAAGGGTGGTAGCTCAACTTTGCCGTAACAACAACATAAGGAATAAGATGTATTCCTTTTTTGTTTCCCTCTAACCGATTCATCTTTCCATAGTTTTGCATGACACATATGACATATAAAAGTCTGGTCTCCATGATTCAAGTAATCTATTGAATATCATAAATAATAAAAATTTCTGAATATAATTAAAAATATAAAATAAATAATATTAAATTTTGTATAATTATGATCACCTATCAAAGTACCGCGGAAAACATCTTCAATAATTTGGTCATCATTAATTTCTTCATCTAATGTTAAGTCAAACATAGGTATTGCAGATATATGGGTAGACTTCCTTTTTAATTGATGTTTTCCTCTTGGTAACTTGATTGATGAAGATTTTTGAATGATGGTTGAACGACCGGTGGATGTCATGCCAATATTAAACACCGAATTATCATTGTTAATAGATGGCGGTGTTTGATTTTTATTATTGATAATATAATTTTCTGACAAAATAAAGATACAAATTAGAACGTTAGGAATTTTTATAAATTATATAAATGTGAAACATACATTTTAGAAATTGTCTATAAACAAATGCATACCATTTGAAATGTTAGATAATGGAGTTCTAACATTTATATTGGTAGAAGGAGAACGAATAGTTGTATGTTGATATACAAATGATTTGACTGACTTTATATTTTCCTTATTTGATGTAACGTTTGTATAGCAATTCATAGAGGGTAAATAACAACGACGATTGTAGACATCTGTTATATAATTAGAATAAAAATAGTTAGTAATAAAACATATAATATTAAATTTTATAAATTTAATATTAATAATATTGAAATTTGATATATCATATATAGTTAAGAAAGAATTGTAAAATGAATGAATAACAATACCGTTATTTGACATGTGAGAAACATGTGAAATAGATGTTTTTTTATGCTTAGATGTATTAGAAGTTTGTTTGGATTTTTTATTATCCAAATATAACTTTCTAATTTTTATCCTTTCTTTTGCATTAGTAGAGTCTGTAGTTTTAATCGAACCTATAAAATAATAGAAAATATTTAAAGACGTTTTGTTATATAAAGTTCAATATATTAAATTTTATAAAATTTTATTTATTTTAAAAATAATTATGAAGAACAGATTAAAAATAAATAAATAAAACATATTACATATGAAAAAGAAAGTAAGAAAATTACCGTATGCGCTAAAATGAATAGCATGTGCAAAATGTATACGTTGAGACGATTCCATGGTACAATTTTTCTTGGATTTTTTAGTATCCAAGTATAACTTTTTTTTTCTCTAGCGTATATGACATCCATGTTCTTGTTTGATATATATTAAAAATAAAATAGTAAACTTAAAAAGGAAATGAATAATTTGAAAATAACGATTAAGAAATTGAATAATAATAAAATAACAAACAAATTATAGTTATAAATTAGAATGTGTAATGAGTTAGTGGAATATATATTATATATTTAAGTGTTTTATTTATAAATTAAGACATTTTTAAAAAAATAAATTTTAATTTATTTATTGATAATACAATGGAAATTCCACTACAAGTAATGTTTTCAAATGTTTAAGATATTCTGCTTGACATTTTAAACACGGTTTGTGCATAAAATAAATCCAATACATGAGAAATTAAATAAATTTCATTTTAATGATTATTCATAAATTTTAAATTATAATAAAACATTAAAACCCACCTAAAAGTTATCACTATTCCCCAAACGTTTCCTTTCCCCTTTTGTCTGTAACACGAACAATCAAATAAAAAACCTAGACCTAGAATTTCAATTGCATACAGATTTCCACAACCACCATTCGATTTCTTAAAGGGTGTAAACGTTTATTCTGGCGATAAAGATGAAGGAAGATACCAATACACCACCGATTAGAAATGTGAAGTGAAGAAAAGCTTATATTGAGTAAGACCTAATGTCGAACTCGGAGATTTATTGAACGCAACTTTGGGGTTTGAAGAAAGCAAGAATCAAGGTAAGAGATGATCAATTGATGATTAATCTTAGTTTTGTTAACAGAAAATAGATTATGTCGAAGTAATTTTACCTGTTTTTCTTTGTTCCAGAAATGTTGAATCTGAAGATATAAGCGAAAACTCAAGCCGTTCAAAAGAATACCCTCACATTCGTTAATAGCAGAAACACAAAAAGGTAGAAATGGTTTTGGTTCGATTTTTGAAATTTGAGTCTTTGTTTAAACATTTGAATTTTGAAATTGCTAAATTTTAGACAAAATCTCGTTAATGATTATTCAGGGATTATAAAATTTTAGTGGGTAATTTGCATCACATATATAAGATTATCCTATATATAAAGTGGTTCAAATTATATAAAAAATCATATTATCTTGATTGGTAAAACTTATACTTATATATAACATATCATTTCTAAACACACCCACAACCAGACCATCTGGCATATGTGGACCAAAACCATTAAGAAGCATGAAAATACAAAGGAAAATTATAAAATACAGAATTTTATGACCGAAATTGCAAATATATGCAAAACTAAAAACCAAAAACATAATACTCTTAGAATGTACATATAATCTTTAAAATTATTACAAAACCATTAAGGACACAAACTTCCTAATTACAACTTTCTATTTTGAAAGTGCATTGTTATAATTATGAACACTTTTCTTACTTTTTAAGTATAATGATGAAGCCGGACCGATTATGTATTGCACTTTTATAGTGCAGTCTGGGAGGGTTTTTTTGAAACACAAATGGTCCCTATGTGAACACAGAAAAATGGTCCATGTGTAAGTCAAAATGGCTAAATCAAATAAATGGACGTTTTTAAATTAAAAATCTTACAATTATAACACGGTAGTATGAAAGTATATTGCTATAACCGGGAATAGTTTTCTTACCTTTACCCAGGGACAGCCCCCCCCCCCCCCCCCCCCACACACACACACACACATACACCAAGAAACTCACAGAATGCAAAATACTAAAGAAACTTTATATTAATACCATATTCAGATAAGATAATCGAATGACAAATATTCAAAAGCATGTCAAAGGACCAAAATGGCTTCCATTTCTCATAGGGGTATTTTCGGTACCGTTTATTTCTATGACATTCTTTTATGTTTCTTACTAAATTGTAACTTTCTTGTGTTTTAATATTAATATTTACCACTTTATTAAATCTCATGAATTGCCAAATTCCTCCATTGCTTATGTTTTCTGCTGCCAGTGCTGCATTCGGAGGTATGTCTTTAAATTTTAAATGAATTGAGTTTTTATTCTATCATAGTATAATTATAATTTTTAGGATTTTATATTTGAAAATATATAAAAAAGTATTTTTAATAAATCACAGGGTATGGATTTCAAAATTTCACTAAGATTAGTGTTACATCTATAAATCTTATTGAGAAACATGGTAAGTTTCTTTAAATCTTATTAATGTCCTATGGGTTTAGATTTATGTTTACAATCTATTTATGTGCTAACTTGAGTCCTTATGATTTTAATGTATAGCCATTAGCTTAAAAAATTGAAAACATGAAAAACAAATTAAATATTATAAATTAAAAAGGGAAAATTTATAAATCATAAATTCATAGTCATAATATATTATATTATGAACGTAGGAAAAACATACCATCAAAAAAACAATCATTCCCAACAAAAAAATAAACTTCAAAATCACAATGTCAAAGTACCGAATGATAAATAAAATGCAAAATCACTATTTAAAATCATCACTACCTTATGAAACTTCTCCTTGAAATAAAAACTCAGCCACTTTTTTCCAACTTAACCTTCACAATCTGGTTAATGCCTCTTTCCGATGAAATTTTTGGAGTTTTCGTTGATGATAACTTTTCATTCATCTCCAAATCAAAGACTTCTTCCAAATTTCTCTTCAAAACTGTTAGTGTATTCAAACTCTTCATGGGACTTGTTGTTGAGTTTTTATCAACAGTTTTAGGTGTTATGTTGTCGTCTGTCATAGAAATTGTATCCTAAAAAAACAGATGTACTCAATAAAAAATTTATAAAGCGAAGTAATATATTTATAACATAATTCGATTCAAATATAATGTCTATATAACCTTCAAAATCCAATTATCTTGTGATTCAAAATCTGCTTCACCAATATCAAAGGACTGTGAAGTACCAATCTGCATAATAAATATATATTATATGAACATAAATCAGCATATTATATAAAATTGTAAACATTAATACCATAAACCATATGATTTAGTAAACAAGAGAGTTTATGTATACATAGAATTATTAAAAATATAATAATAATAATAACAATAATAATAATAATAATAATAATAATAATAATAATAAAATGACCTGTGAAACGGTAAACTTATTTTCAAGTTCTTCAATCAACTTTTCATCATCGCTGACTCTACATATACTATATTGGTTGTTCCTTTTTGAGACGTTGAAGTGTTTGATTGATATTTTAAACGCCAATTTCAAACTTTTAAGTGCATTTATCTCTCCGGGATAGAAAGCAGTACTAAAACCAAACTAGAAAAAAAAAAGATAAAAAATAAAAGTGAGGTTAAAGTAATTAGATTAAGTGAGTGTATTAATTAATTTTAATTTAAATAAGGTACACCACCTGTAATGTTTTATTAAACAGATCCTTGGCTGATTTTTCAAAAGATACTTTCCATCCCTTTCAAACATGGTTAAGGTAACAGTACCAGTACTGTCTTGTACACGTAACGGGATCATAAATCTAAAAAAAATGATAATACAAAATAATATGAAATATAATATAACTTTTACTGATTAAGTAGGAAATTAATAACCTGGGAATAACTGAAGTTTCAGTTTTTGTGCAGTCCTTATTATGACATTCATAACCATTAGTTAATCCATCAGCATTAGTAGTGCCAAATAATGCCAATTTTCATTTTGTAAAATTCCCTTTATAGTGCCTATGATAATGAATGTATTTTTCTGCACATTAAATTTATTTTGATAATGTAATATATATAAAAAAAAGTAGGATTATATTTACTATAAAATATATAAAAACCACATCTCCAAGGGTTCAGAAATATCAGAAATTGTCTTCATCTGGAAGTTAACCATGAAATCATCATGTTCGGAAACTTTATTAGACTTCATTCATGTCAATGTATTTGTGGATGAATCAGGGTGATCATCTCCATCCAAACTGTTTTTAAAAAAAAATTAAACTAATATTTAGTCACATAAAAGTTAATTGTAGAAATTAGAATGATATAACATCAATTACCTTTTCTTAAAAACATTGATTTCATCAATGTCCGTGTTAATGAACAGCTTTGACACGCAAAGTAGGTGTTAACCGTTGGACGATCTAAAATAAAGCATTTATTAAATGTTAGGATAATGATTAAAAATAATATTTAATAACAAAATAATACAATATACCTCTCCAAATACTAAGTTTTGCAAATTGAAGGATAACAATAATACGAAGATTGTGTGGATTGTTATCAAGAAAGTGTTGCATCTTGTAAGAAAAATCACCCCACAAATTGACACTTAATTGCAAACCACTGCCAAATAAAAGTGTAAAATTAAATGAAATGATTATAATATGTACTTGAAATATACAAAAATAAAAAAATAAAATAACAAACTTTGCATCTTGGATTTAGATGTTTAGTCTGTGCTTTTTCTTATCATCATTGTCTCGCACCATCTCACCAAATGCAACGACTAATCCAATAACATCTATCAACAACAAAAAAGATAAATTAAATATTATTATGAAATTAAAAATATGATATTCTATTTATATTCAAACAATAAAATCGACCATAATAAAAAAATAATAAAATACAACTAACCGATAGCGATGTTTTCAGGATGAATGTATTTTTCTGCACATTAAATTTATTTTGATAATGTAATATATATAAAAAAAGTAGGATTATATTTACTATAAAATATATAAAAACCACACCTCCAAGGGTTCAGAAATATCAGAAATTGTCTTCATCTGAAAGTTAACCATGAAATCATCATGTTCGGAAACTTTATTAGACGTCATTCGTGTCAATGTATTTGTGGATGAATCAGGGTGATCATCTCCATCCAAACTGTTTTTAAAAAAAAATTAAACTAATATTTAGTCACATAAAAGTTAATTGTAGAAATTAGAATGATATAACATCAATTACGTTTTCTTAAAAACATTGATTTCATCAATGTCCGTGTTAATGAACAGCTTTGACACGCAAAGTAGGTGTTAACCGTTGGACGATCTAAAATAAAGCATTTATTAAATGTTAGGATAATGATTAAAATAATATTTAATAACAAAATAATACAATATACCTCTCCAAATACTAAGTTTTGCAAATTGAAGGATAACAATGATACGAAGATTGTGTGGATTGTTATCAAGAAAGTGTTGCATCTTGTAAGGAAAATCACCCCACAAATTGACACTTAATTGCAAACCATTGCCAAATAAAAGTGTAAAATTAAATGAAATGATTATAATATGTACTTGAAATATACAAAAATAAAAAAATAAAATAACAAACTTTGCATCTTGGATTTAGATGTTTAGTCTGTGCTTTTTCTTATCATCATTGTCTCGCACCATCTCACCAAATGCAACGACTAATCCAATAACATCTATCAACAACAAAAAAGATAAATTAAATATTATTATGAAATTAAAAATATGATACTCTATTTATATTCAAACAATAAAATCGACCATAATAAAAAAAAATAATAAAATGCAACTAACCGATAGCGATGTTTTCAGGATGGACCAATGAGATAATAGATTGGTAATCAACAAACTCAAAACCAAATGTAGGTCCAGAAAAGTCATGACACTCTCGTAACAACAGTTTCATGGACAAAACTAAGCTTATGATCTTGCCAAGTTAAAGTAAAACCACCCATCCTTTGAGATGCAAAGCTTGGACATTTTATGTAAAATGTCAATCCATCTTTTAGAATGTTTTTGAAACGATAGATGCTTTTTCTTGTTACATTTGCTTGGATCTTAGTACCCTAAAAGAAGTAGAAAATATAAATTTATAATTTAATCGTATTACATTTTGAATGAATATATCATGTTAAATTGTAAGATACCTGCTCATCTATTAAGATTAATTCAATGGAGAAAAGTTTGTCATTGTTATAGAATGAAAAAAGGTTCCATAGGTTTATCACTCTGACTTTGATAGTCGAATCATCTTTAAGTACATCCAAATCTGCAATCAAAGTAACATTTGGCTGTGCCATCTGTCTGCAAAGAAAAAACAAAGTCAATAAAAAATTTACAATAAAATTTAAATTCCCTTTTTGTGTTATGTAACTGTTGCAGCAGAAAGTAAGATGCTATAAATGAATTAAAAGTAAACAGGTCTTATAGGCATATGATTAGAAAACTGTAAAATACGAAAAAAAATGAAGAAAGAATCCAAATCATAATTAATAAGACAACAAAAAGAATCAAAGCCATTTTTCGCATTTGATTAGAAAAATGTAAATATAAATCACATAAAGCATTAAAATAAAATTAAAGTATTTTTTTTTAGCTTTGAGTATTAAATTGAAATAATACAAATTGATGCTATATAATTGTTCATACAAAAAGTATGATGCTATACATGTAAAAATAAATCACATAAAGCATTCAAATCACAGAATAACTAAAACATAGTTGCTGTATAGCGTGCCTTTTTTGGCCTTTGATTAGAAAAAAGTAGAATATGAAAAAATAAAGGAAGAATAGATTTCATTTCACACAAACACATGCAGTACCAATAACAAAAACAAAATAACATAAAGCATTAAAATCACAGCAACAATGAAAACATTGTTGCTGTGTGTATTATAAACGAATATAAAATGAAATAAAATAGACTTTTGATTGCATTTTCATCAAATAAAAAGAAACATACCTGATGGATTGAACACAGAACACAAGTAACAAAAACAAAGTGACATTAAGCATTCAGATCACAGTAACACTCAAACATACCTGATTGATTGAGCACTATTCAGGTGCAGATTGAAAAGAATAAAACGTCAAAGGAAGATCGCAATTTTGTTTTGGGGGTTTGGTTTTTATAACACGATGAAATAAAAAAATGAGGTATATTTGGTATAAGATTAATAAATATAAAAATAATGCAGCTTTTAAGGGATATTGTAAATAAAAATTCAAAAAACCAAATCTTTATTTGAAATGATTCAGTTAAATGAAATCTATATATTTTTGAATTTTTATATTTGAAGAGATAAGTTTTAAAATTAATTTGATTGCACAGTTTTGATGCAAGTAATATCGGATATGAGATAAATGCTATAATTAATCAAAACTAAAATCGAGTTATTTAGGAAGTGATGATCAAATGATGAAGTCGAAAATTATGTGCAATTTGATGGATAAGTAGTGGGTAATTGATTTTTATTAAATGTGAAAATCGGTGATTGATTTAAAGTATATTGAAGAAGTCAACGATTTGTGTTAATTTGATTCCTGATTTACAGGAGATGATATGCTCGATTTTGATGTTTTTAATTTCACTATATTTGCTGTAAAACAAATAATCGATTGACATAAAAATAGGATTGATATCAATGTTTATTTGCAGGATTTTCAAAAATTGTGACCTGATTTTTAGGAGATGCGAGGTGCAAAGAATGGGCGGGAAAATAAATCATAAGGGTTCCCTATGAATGACACGTGGCAAGTTGGAGTTGCAAAAGAGGACACGTGGACTCCAAAGTACTCTTTTATTAAGAAGAGATATGTCAGCCAATTTCAAACTATTAACAATTCCAAAATTATATAATGTTGAAGGAAATGATTTCACGAGATCATCATATATGCATTTCAATATTTATGGTATTGTAAAAAATAAATATTCTTATAGTTTTTTATATTATTTTTTTAAAACCCGTGTTACACACAAGTCTCACACCTAGTAATTAATAATATAATTATCAAAATAAATATTTCCTTAATAATCAACACCCAAAAATAATTATTATGTGATGTAATTGATGTGACTTCTTTTATCTTAAAACTAGATTATGACCCGCGTTAAACGCGGGGAAACGTGTAAAAAATTTCATATAAAATTATAAAATGCCGATGCAATAAAAAATATATGATAAAGAACGTAAAAAAATTAATATCATTAAACAAAATAAAACATGAGTTGACAATTAAAATATATTTCTACTTGGCATAGTCACTATCTCAAAATATTAACGAAATGAAAATACTTCATGAGAACGATGTTCCGAAACGACATACTCAATCGTATTTCCTTTAAAAAAAAATAAGGAGATTGTTTCGATAATCTCACCATTCATGTGCACCGACATTATAATTACTAACATCTATTTTAACCCATCAATTCTGAATGAAAACCCAAATACCTCACAAACGATCTCCACATATAGAAAAATATCACAATTTTCTGTCAAACTTGATAAGCCTCGATGCATGCAAGTTGAAATCATTAATAATAGAAGGTGCATATATCACTAAATATTCTTCTGAATATACATTGAATCGCAAAATGTGATTGTTAGACAATAAGATGTAAACCACATACGATGGATAGATGATCTTATGCATCATTACTTTTATTGCCCGAAGTGTACTCCATTATTGATTTGATGAATTGAAGTGATCTGATAAGTCGAACTAACAATTAATAAGCAAAATAGGAGGTAATAGTCGACTTTCAATGTGTGTCAAGTAAAAAAATTGATATTGTATACACAAAAATAATGAAATCACTAACCTCGTGTATTTCTAGGTATCCTGATTCCGATGTTAGAGAGCTTTGATGTTCATAGTGAATAAAAGTTATTGTTAAGGAGGTCATATACAATATATCCAGAAGAAATTTATAGACAATTTTGGAAATTATCACTCATATATTATAGATGTCAACAAAATTGTTTCTATACTTAATTTCAAAGGATGCATAAATAGATTACATTTTATTTACTACTAAATCAACCTAAAAGTATAATAAGATCATACCAAAATATTTTAAAATCATACCAAAATTAATCGGATTTTTATAACATAATAATTAAAAAAATCATAATCATCTCTAATATAAAAAATAGCATTTTCGTAATTAGTATAAATTCCAAAGATAGTTATTTTCGATTTTGTTAAAATTAATTAAAATTATAATATAATATACATCTAAAAAAGTATACCAAAAATATTCAAGATCATACCAAAATTAATAAGAGTTTTACAATATTTTCATTAAAATAAAAAAAATGATATCATACCATATTTAATTAGAATCTTAACATATCTTTCAAATTATAATTAAATAATACCGATAAAATAAAAGTTAAATGATTTAAAAATTCGTTCTTCTTTTTAAATGTTAATAATTTTTTAAATAACCAACATATATTAAACGTAATTTCATCTTTAGTTATAACTAATTGTAATAACTAATCGTATTAACTAATCAATGTTTCGCAAAAAACTATTAAATTAAAAAGATAGATGTTTTATCATAAATGTTAGTTAAAACTAATATATACATTGTTATGATATTTTCAAATTCAATTTCTCAAACATAAACTTTTCTGCATGATATTTTCAAAACATCATATGCAAGTTTAGATTGAAACTTTATCAAATTACTAAAATGCCCCTGATCGTGTTTTGTATTTTTAAACCTAAACGTTGCCAAATATATAAAAATGCCTCTAATCATATTTTTATAATTTTAGATTAAAACTTTTTGCTATTTCAGTTTAACAAAAATAATGATTTTAAGACAGAATCTCGCACAAACCAAAAAATAAAACATTTTTGTTTTATAAAGATGTATATGCAAATAGAAAATTACTTTGCCATAAATAAATAAAAAACGAAATAAAAAAAAACCTATAAACCATACACTTGCACCAAAAGACAAAAAAATCACCAAATTTCACAAGGGAATCTAAAACTAACCAAATCAGTCAGCAAAAAGGACCCAAAACAAAGGATATGTGTGTTATTATGTCAAAATTAACTAATCAAATCTACTGTTAAAATAAATTAGAATAAATGTCATGCATTGAATAGCTATTTACATGTAATCTCCTTTGTTTCTAGCTATACCAAATTTAATGATTTCCCTAACAGCTCTTTTATCGAACAGGGCTTGAAATGCATTGATGAGAATTTTTTTTGATTTTTGCCTGTATTTTAATTTTTATGCCCTGTAGGTGATAACCAATGTTGTTTTATTGAAAAATAAAATAAAATAAAACTTTATGTTAATTTAGTAAAATCGTACATGTTGGTCAACTAAAATCATGTCCAAGCTTCTCACCATGTTTGTGTTGTTTTCGTAAGTCTGCTTCCAAACCATGACTACTTGAACACTGAATATTCTATGATTCCTTCGAGGCATCTATGTAGCAAGATTATCAAAGACGACTTCATTGACACTGTTGTGCGTCATTTCGCCTATTCTAAAGAGAAACACAAAACTATTACAAATAATTAATAGACTAAAAAAAGATACTATTTAAATAAAATCTTAGTTAAGTTGTTTTATTAATAACTATTGTACTACTATTTGATAAGCAGATAAAATACAATTTTTATGTTCGTAAGATTCTATTGCTGTCAAGACATGGTGTAAAACCATAAATTCCAATATTGCATTATTGAAATTAGAAGAGAAACAGAAAGAATAATTATTCAATGTAAAAGAAAAAACCTCAGACTTCGATTGATAAGTTTGCATGCAAAAGTATCAACGTGAATAACTCATGTTGTTAACAATACATACATACATACATATATATATATATATATATATATATATATATATATATATATATATATATATATATATATATATATATATATATATATATATATATATGAACGAATTCACTAAGAACGTTTAAAAACAGTTAGTTAACACATATAAGAGATACCAACAAAGAGAAACACAATACATACACATGTTAATTTGAATTTTCATGATGCAGATTAGCTATTTTTGCTTAATCGATATCACGTTTTAGAGATAAGAAAATTCATTATGGATCTCATAACATAACAAATGATTATACGAAATCTAAATGTTTATAGAAATTTGAATATATTCATGTACCTATGATTTTCTATATTTCACTTATATTAGGTCTGACCCTATCTATAAGAGTCAACATAAATGTGTGTAGATGTAGAAATTTGACACTTTGCTTTATATAAAAAAGTTGAACTTGTTAATATTTTTATGAAGTTGTAAATCTTTTTATGCAAGTTTCTCTAAGAACAGTTACAAATAGTTAGTTAACATATATAAGAGGTACCAACAAAGGAAAACACAACACATACACATCTTAAAAAGCACACGCGGGGAAAGACATACCTTGAAGATTCGTAATAAAACTGATGTGAATGTTGACGTATTGTTTTGTTCAATTTCTGTAGTACATTGATATAAGAACAAACATGTGAAGGAGACAATGCAAAATGTGAGAATTATTTATAATTTTCAAAACGCGGACAATGAGAAACAAAATCGTTTAAAATCTACTTTAAATTGGAGACAATATGTTTATCTATTATTTAGTATTTCCAAATATTTGAATTAAAGGATATTGGTGAAGATAATAAGGAATGAGAGCTGATTAACGATTTTCAAGAGATAATTGGAAAATATGAAGCGTGATTTTATATTAAATTCAAATAATTGTCAAATATAGATGAATTAGATGCATATTTAATGAGATTTAATTAAATGATGGTTTTTAACTTTGTAAGGGTCAACGATTTTGAATGATGTAAAGATATTATTTCCTTAATTAACATTTTAATCATAAATATTGGAATCCGAAAAAATAATCATTTCCTAAATCAATATTCTGAAAGGATCTAAAAAAATCTTATTAACATTATGAGGATGACATCATCAGATTGATCCAAGGGTGAAATTTTTTAAAAGAAAACCAATCAATGGACCTGATTGTTAAAAATGATTAATCAGGTTTCTCTTTTAATATATATAAAGATGTTACCAAAAAAAAATAATGATTAAAAGATATGATTATTGAAAATAAGATAGAAATAGTAGAAAGAACTCCAACACCGTAACTTATTTACTTGTCAATAAAACTTATTTAAAGTGTATCTCAATTTAAAAGAACTTTAAATTTTTTTATTAAAACAAAAGTAAAAGTAGAATATGGTTATAATAAAACAACTGTAGGATAAATACAAAAATGGGATAAATATAAAAATGATGAAAATGGATGTACTCATTTGGTAATATGACTATCTTTTTATCTTTAGCACAAAAAGCTTTCAACTTCACAATGAGCTTTACTAAGAAATGTACATATGTTTTTTGAAAATGGCCCTTGCCTCAAAAACTACTAAAACAATATTTTTTTAAAGAAAAAAACATATATTTTGCATGATTTGATAGTATTTTCTCATGTTTAATTTCTAATTTATTTTGTAACCACATAGATGTAAATTTAAATTTATTGATATATTTCTCATCATCTCACTCTTTTTTGCCTTCAATTTTTTTTTCTAAATTTTTTTATCGTATTATAGTTATACCTAATCCTACTATAAATTATCCCCTCAACTATTACACATACACAAAATTCTTGTATGTAATTTTTAGTTTGAGTACAAATTTCCAAATTTAATAACTTTAAAGATATATATTTTCAAAAGAACATGTGTTAATATCCAAACAGACCAATCACCAACGCAACTGGTCATCAGGTAAGAAACTATGTTTAGAATAAAATTGAAAATATTTATCGCAAATTTTTTTTTCTAATAGAGATAGTAATTGTTGCTAACTTGTTATGAAATACTAGGTGAATGTCCGCCGCGTTGTGCAGAAACACCTATATAGTTGAAGTCTTTACAAATATATGATTTTTTAAATATAACAATGACGTTGTTAAATTTGATATAATAATTTGTATATACTAAATTGATAAAATATATTGATTATTTTGAATTATATGATAATATATACATTTATTATAACTTCATAATCTCACTCGTTTGAATGACTTCTACCCGCGAGTTACACATGAATAAAGTTAAATATAATATATGATTTGATGTTATTTATAGTTGTTTTTATTGTTAATTAATTTTTTAAAACTTATTTGCTTAATGTTTTAATTTCTATCATTATAATTATTTAAAACATCAAACATTGTTTTTTATTTGAAAGCTAACAATATAATCATTTATATAGAGTTGTTTTTAACTATTGTTATTGTAAGTTATTTTAAGCTATTTATTTGGAAACTTTTAACGATTATAAAAATATATTTAAGAAATATTTTAGTTAAGTTGAAATTACAATTTAGTTTTTGCTTTTATCACTACAATTTATCACTTTTAACTATTTACAAAATATTCTTTAGTTTTTTTAAATGGAACTGAAATTTATATTTGAGTTGACATTTTAATGCACAGAAACACCTATATAGTTAAAGTCTTTACAAATATATATTTTTTAAAATATAACACTAACGTTGTTGTTAAATTTGATATAATAATTCGTATGTTAATTTGATATAATATATTGATTATTTTGAATTATATGATAATATATAAATCTGTTATAACGTCATAATCTTAATCGTTTGAATAACTTCTACTCGCGAGTTACACATCAATAAAATTAAATATTATATATGGTTTAATATTATTTATAGCTGTTATTTTTAACTTATTTTTTAAAATTTATTTGCTTAATGTTTTAATTTCTATTATTATAATTATTTAAAACATCAAACATTATTTTTTGATTTTAAAGGTAACAATATAATTATTTATATAGAGTTATTTTTAACTATTGTTATTATAAGTTATTTTAAGCTACTTATTTGAAATTTTTAACGATTATATAAATATATTTAGGAAATATTTTAGTTAAACTAATATTACAATTTAGTTTTTGCATTTATCAATATAATTTATCACTTTAACAATTTACAAAATATTATTTGGTTTTTTAGTGGAACTGAAATTTATATTTAAGTTGACATTGTAATGTTATATTTAAATTAACAATTTACGTATTTTGTCCAAACTGTTCAAAAATTGTAGCTTTAAACTGATAATGGTTTACATGCAACAACATTTTAAATCTAATAAATTAAGTATAATATGTTAAAATTTAAAGACATAACTTTATAAATAGAAGTAAAGATATTATTTTAAAATTGAAATTTAGTCTATTTATGATTACACTTTAGGTTTGATATTTATTTAACCTTATTAACCAACTTACAATCATTATTAGAAAGACACTACAATTTATCACTTTTAACTATTTATAAAATAATCTTTAGGTTGTTTAAGTTAAATAAAATTTATATTTAAGGTTAGCCTATAATGTTATATTTTAATTAATAATTTAAGTATTTTATACAAATTGTTCAAAAATTATACCTTTAAAATGATAGTGGTTTACATCCAACAATATATTAAAACTAATAAATTAAGTATAATATGTTAAAAGTTAAAAAACATAATTTTATAAGTAGAATTAAAGATATTATTGTAATATTGAAATTTAGTTTATATATGAATACACTTTAGATTTGATATTTATATAACCTAATTACCAAATTATAATTATTATTATAAAGAAATTGAAAAGTCATGGGAGTTTCAAATGAATGTGGTGAAAGAAAAAAAAGAATGGGGGTTTCAATTGCATGAGATTCAAGAAAAAAATGCTAGCTTTATAAGTATGTATGATAATTGATTGAGAGTTTATGTTATATCGACAAACAACAACAAAATAATTATATTTATAGAATATTTATCAACCTTTTTGAAACATTTATGTTATGAACTCAAATCATTTAAAACTATTTTTCTTTGGACTATGTAATCATCTTACTCCTGAGTCCTGGCGACCTTGAATAGCTCTCTGGATTCAAACTCGGGTATTCTATAGCAGAGAGCTCGTCGTGCTTTATCAAATGAGTTATCAAGCGGTGGTTTTTAATGTTAAAACAATGTTTATACATATTTTTTATATATATTATTGCTGCAAAAGCTTTTAGGGTTTAGATCGTTTTGAAAAAAGAAATTGTTAGAAATATATTAAAGTTACCAACAAATTAACTCAATAAATATTATAACTGTTAATGAATTCTGAGATTTTGGTTACCAGATGTCATACCAGTTTAGCAGGTTATATTTTAATTTTATATTTTTGGTCAATGTCTTAAATTTTTATTTAAAAACTTAGTTAGATTTTAATTTTGTGATGAATATGGGCCAAACACTTTTTTACAAGTTTGCACCAAAACTAGTTTGTTTGTTAATTTTACAAATTTACTTTCTAGATTTTTTTGCAAGTATTTTGTTTACACTATAAACTCTCTCTTATATATATATATATATATATATATATATATATATATATATATATATATATAGAGAGAGAGAGAGAGAGAAAGAGAGAGAGAGAGAGAGAGCTAGAATGTTTCTAGAAACTATTGTATTCCTAACTGTACCACTGAGAATTCAAGAAATAATAAATAATTAAATAAATCATTTAAAGGTATTTTGGACATTTTGTACTTTTAATTAAAGAATCATTTAATTGAAATCCTGTAATTAAGGAAATAAAATAAATATATTTAACCTAGTCTATCTCTTATATCCTGTCTTATATCAACGAGTATATGTGTGGTCGAACACGTTCATCATCGTCCATGGTTTTTCAGGGTTTATAAACTAATATAGCCCACTTCCTCTCTTCACTGACCTCCATCTTTCAATTTCTTCAATTCTTAACAATTCCAAACACTCACTCACTCAATTCATATCTTCTTCCATCATCAAATTCCAACCGAGTACTCAGAAACCTCCAAAATCCTCAAACTCTTTTCGCTCCAAAAACCCACCGTTAATGTGCTCGACATCATTGGCTTTGACCCCCCGGGGGGGGGGGGGGGGGATTCATTCATCCAAAAAACCACCGCTACTATTGCTAATGGAAACGGTACAAGCACTCCTAGTAGCATATTCAAGATCATGAAACAGAATAGTACAAGAAGAGCATTGCAGATAGCAGTGACAAGAGCTTTTTCAATAAGAAGATCTCCATCTATGTCTGAAAGGTATGCCAAGATCCACGATCAGTATGCAAATCCACTTGATGATGTTGATCATTTTGAAGCACAAGAGCAAGAGCAAGAACAAGAACAAGAACAAGAACAAGGAGAAGACTTACATATAGGAATATCTAAGAAGAAAAGGGGCAGGGGAAGTATACTAAAAACTTGTAAGCACATTTGTATTTCTCGATCTTGAATCTTTTGAATGAATGAATTCTCCATAAAGTTGTGATAGATATGGTATAATAGTTAGATTATTTTTATGATAATGTTGCAAAACTCTATGGTATTCCAGCAATAAAGCACCATGTAAATTTGGTCAAAACTTTTGCATAATTTTTCTACCTTCTAAGTGTTCGATGAAATGCATATAAGATCCCATCTTTTTTTTCATTGCAATTTTAGGATTACATTCTATTAGAATAAATTACAAGTCTTTAATGTGTACTATATTTTGTTAGAATAAATTAAAATTTTTTAATGTCTAACATATTCTATTAGAATTTATAATTTTATTCTTTTAGAATATACTAAAAGTTTAAATATTTTAAAGTTGATTATGTTTTCTTTGTGTATATAAATTTTGAAGAGGCTGCTATTGATGTGGAAAAGAAGAAAATATAAAGAACGAGAGTATTCTAGCAGAATGTATTGTGCAAGAATGTATAACGTGTTTCTTAACAATAATATTCTTTCAGAATGGATTAGTGTTTTTGTTAGATTTTGATGTTTTTATTTTTATTTTTTTAATCATTCTTAGTTTTAATCTTTAAGAATAAATGTAATTCTTAAACCATTATTAATCTTTTTTTTTTTTCAGAATGAATGTAACAATTGTCTAGTTTTATTCTTTACGAATTAATGTAATTAGTGATTCTTAAAAAATAAAACATGTATTCTTTAGAAAATGTTATTCTTGATAATATATTGTATAATTCTTTAAACATGTTAATTATTAAAAATATATTGAATGAACCATATTCTGCAAGAATAAAATCGAAAATATATTTACCAGCTTATGTTTGACTTTCTGTCATTCAGAAAGAATAGAATCTGTTAGGATTAGAAATTATAATAGAATTAAATTTGAATTAATTTAAAAAATTCAGATTTAAAAAAAGGAAATTAATTATCCCTAAAAATTCGAAAACTTCCTTTTTTAATGTAGGTTAATTGACCAAAACACCATTCTGCTGAAATTTGTGTGATTATATGATACATATTACCCTATTGTAATATCATAGACCCTCAGATCATGATCATTGATTTTATTAATCCATTGGTCCAAAATTGTGCTTACGGGCATACAACAGATATAAGAAACAAAATAACCTAGCTCTCTCTCTCTCTCTCTCTCTCTATATATATATATATATATATATATATATATATATATATATATATATATATATATATATATATATTAGGTTTATTTGAAACGGCCTAATTTTGTGAGACCGTGACATCACTTTTTTCTAGTGAAATATTTGACATTCTAGTGTTTATAAAAATTAAATATGTATAACATTCTAATATTCTAAAACAATAATTTTAACATATTTTACATTGAAATATTCCAAAACATATAATGTTAGAATATATTCGATATTTTATTTTTACGAATAAAAGAATATTAGAATATTTCATTAAAAAAAATTGGTCTCATGGTCTCACAAAATTATGTTTTATCTCAAATGAACTCTTACCTCTCTCTCTCTCTCTCTCTCTCTATATATATATATATATATATATATATATATATATATATATATATATATATATATATATATTCTTTTTGTTGCCTTTAAGGATGTTAGGACCAATGTATTTGAGTATATGGATGATTATTAGGCATCTTTAGTTCTTTACTTTGAGAAACCATGTTATGCACTGTGCACTTTAGGGGTGGCAAAGCGAGCCAATGGGTCGTGCTTTGGTCTAACATGACACGATACGACAAGATTTTATATAAGACGAACACAACATGACACTATACCATGTTTCTTTAACTAACACGAAAACGAACCGATTAAAAAATGACAAACGCGACACAACAAAGATGAAATAAAATAACAATTAATTTATTTAATTAATACTTAATGATACATAACATGACAAACATGAGAGATAAATGCTATATTGTGTCAATTTCGTGTCTAATTTTGAAAACGAACACGACACGGCACGATGTTGTGTTTTTTACTATTGTCACGAACACGACACAAACACGAATTCAAATTACAGTTTCGTCCCAATTTTAATTTTGTGTCGTGTATTTTTTCGTGTCGTATCATCTATTTTGTTAAATATTAAATCATAGCTCACACTTTGATTGCACCTCTAAAGTTATTTTGTTGTGTTTCCGTAGGGCCTATGAGTATGTTACTCTATAGGAGTAAAATTAGAAAATCATTGTATAACTAAAACAAACGACTTGGCTCTTGTAGTTAAATCAATATCTATAAAAATATTAGCATTGCTATGTCTTTATATCCAACTAATAATGCTTATATTCTTATAAATGTTGATTTAATTACAAGAGCTAAGTCATTGGTTTTATGTTATAGATGCAATGATTTCTAATGTTACTCCTATGGAGTAACATTTCTACTCCTAGGCCCTATGGAAACACAATGAAGTTGGTAGCTTTAGAGGTGCAATCAAAGTGTGAGTTATGATTACTGAAATCGTCCACGTGGTTTGTCAAAATTTCGTGTTTGGTCTCTAACTTTTGTTTTGCACTCGGATCATCCCTACAATTTATTTTTTTCGGTTTTAGTCCCTAAAAGAACTGAAAAACAATAATAACCTTGCCTAGTTCTTTATTTCATTCATTTATTATTCATTTATGTCACACCCCAAAACCGGAACGGCGGAAACATTCTGGGGTGGATGACGTCATGTCAAGTATCACAACATATGCAGTATAATAATCAAAGTACAACAACCATTGCATTAATAGTAATAGTTTTACATAGTTTACATTACATTACATCATCAAGGTAATACAAGTAATAATATAGGTGCAGCTTGGTACTAAACTGTCTTCATCAAAAGCTCCTGGAATGTACCTGTCTATTGCTGACCTGAGAATACAAGTTATTTGAAAGAGAGTATCAACATTTTTACAAATGCTGGTGAGTTCATAAGTATTTAGTGTCATTTTATCCAAATAACTTTATATAAGTAGTAGTTTTAAGGTATACAGTGAATTAGAGTCCTTTCCAGAAAATCCTATATTTTCTAATTAAAAGCAGTCTTCTACCAAGACTGGACAGAGTTATGTGGTAAAAAGTAATTTTTCCTTAACACTATCATTATCAAAATGTGGTATTGATTTTGGAAGAAAGTAGGAGAATATCAAGGAAAATAACATATGCCTCAGCAGTGAAGACTGCTGACTAAGGCGAAAAGAAATCATAGACTCCAGGAGAGTACCGAATGAACGGTACGCATGGCTCAGTCTAACAAAAGGGAGACACAGACCCCAGACGGTATCAAATGAAAGATACGTCTAGCAAGGTCTAAAAACAGTGAACAAAAACCCCAGACAGTATCAACTGAATGATACGTCTAGCAAGGTCTAAAAACAGTGAACACAGACCCCAGACAGTATCAACTGAATGATACGTCTAGCAAGGTCTAAAAATAGTGAATACAGTGAATACAGTGTTCAAACCCATTACCTTAAGGCCATGAATTATAAGGTAACCCTGAGATACTCGTAACCATACTGATAGACACTAGAGAACTTGACGCCCTGCAAGCGTCAGTGTAAGTGTGACATTTGTCACCCCTTGGCTTGGTAGGACGTGGAATGTAGCTAGCAGTCAGGGTGCGGGGGTATCAATCCCGTATAGATCTATACACACAATGTCCGCTCTCCCTACAAGAGACTTTGGTTACCAACTTGACAACGGAGAAGGCCGTGTACTGAAGATGTATCTCGTATAGTGAGATCTGATGTAAAATAATGGACTAATGATAGAGACTCACAATTGAACTGACTAATGTAAACCTATATGTCTATGCTTGTATACATAATATATAACTAATGATCAAGCGACCTTCGGACGGACATCCGATCCCACCAGACCACATCTCAACGAAGAAAAGGAAATAGGTCGAACAAGCCTTCCTAAGTCCTTTAAACATTATATATATATATATATATATATATATATATATACGAGCACATGCATACATTTAACAAATAGGAACATTTAACGAAGTTTAAGTGTTTAACGAAGTAGAAGTGTTTCACAAAGTATAAGTGTTAACAAGTAGGAGCGTATCGTGAAGTAAAAGTGTATCATGAAGTATAAGCGTATCATGAAGTATAAGCGTATCATGAAGTAGAAGCATATCGTGAAGTATAAGCGTATCGTGAAGTATAAGCGTGTCGTGAAGTTTAAGCGTAAATAAGTAGGAGCGTATTACGAAGTAAAAGCGTTACGAAGTAGTAGCATTAACTAAGAGGAAGTATAACGAAGCAGTAGTATTTAACAAAGTAGGAGTATAAAAACATGGAAGAAAACTTTTATGAAAAAAAAACTTGGGAAAACCTTTATACTTGAGAAAATCACGTCTTGGTATTCTTTTGTAAAATAAGTTTTAAATGAAACTTTGATAAAACATTTTAAGTAAAGAAAACCTTTGTTTAAAATGCTGCTGTAACGGAATTTGAAATAAAACATACAGCGCGAGAAACATTTTGAGAAGAGCTTTGAACAAGTGAAAACATTTTAGGAAAACCGTTTACAGTATCATTCTTGGTAAAACAGTTGACAGTGTAATAAATCCTTGTGCATGCGGGTTATCAATCACATGTGATTGATATGATAACTGGCATGTTTAACTTGTATCCCCCCATAAAAGCACGTAAAAACATTTAAAAGGTTAATACAGAGGTATGAACCCACCTGATGTAAGTGGATCCGACGAAGGTGTCGGTTGGGTGCTCGATGTCAAGTAAAGACTTGAACACACTTAGTGACCTATTAACATATGATGATATATGTTTACATACAATTAGTAAATATAATACTAATTAAACACATATGCGCATCCTAAAGTGCGGAAAACACTTTGATTAAGTGCTAGGGGTGTCCCGGGTAACATTTAAGGGTGTGTATGGCTTAGATAGGGAGTTTACTCTTCAAGAGTAAACTCTTTATAGAGTTCACGGCCCTGGGACTAACTCCCCATGAGTTTACGGCGGTAAACTCATGGTGAGGGTGTTCTAGGATGCCAAAATGTCTCATATCACTTGTAGATTTATGCTAGGTCCAAATATAAGGCACATGAGTGGATTTAAGGCATCTAAATGGACCAAATAGGAGTTTATGGTCGTAAGCTCCTATGTACATATTCTTTTGGTGTTTTAAGGGCTTAAATGATAGAGAATAAAATCCTAAGCATTTTTCCAAGTCAAATGGGGAGTTTAGGGCATCATTTGGGCACTTAATGGGAGTTTACGGCCCATGGACCAATTCTATGGGGGTTTACGGTCGTAAACTCCTATTTCCTTGGTTTAATTGATGTTTAATGTCCTTACTACAATGGAAGTTGGTTCTAGATATTTTTCAAGGCCATAGGAGGTGTTTGAGGACATTTCTAACACTTGAAATTGAGTTTACTCCCCATGAAGAGGAGTTTACGGCCCAAGCATGTTCTTGGGCAGTAAACTCAAGTTTACTCCCCAAAATGTTAGTTCAAGGTGTTCTAAGTCCGATTCTATAAGTCATTTAGCCATATCTAAGCCTTAGGGGTAGTTTAGAGGGGTTTTGGGGCTTAAAAACCCCATTTAGGGGTGTTCACGGTCCAAGAGTGTTCTTGGTCCGTAAACACATGAATCTACCCCTATTTGATGTTTTAAACACGAATTTGCATGCTAGCTAAGCTATACAACAAGTTAGGGTAGATTTCTTACTCGTTTGGGGCTTGAAACGGACGATTTTTGGCTCGAAAATAAGTTGTAGAGAGAGTGTGTAGAGAGAGAGTAAAAAGGGTGGAAATGGAGTTTACTCTCCCTTATATATGGGCTTGAGTTGAGGCTCAGTGGAAATCTACCCGATACTGCCGTTAAACGGGGCTTTTGGTCGCACCCGATTTAGTGATCGTATTTTGACTTGGTTGAAACTAAAAATTTTCAAGGGAAAAATTTGGGGTGTTTTTAATTTGTTTCAATCCTTAATAATTCATTTATAAAAGTCCCAAATTAATTAGCCAGTCCCAAAAGTTGACGGACAGTTAAATAAAACGAGACTTATTAACGGAAACGGGTTAAAAATGACGGAATAAATTTCGGGTTGTCACAATTTATAATTTTCTAAATAGAAAAATAATCATCACCACAAACACTACCATTCAACACTAACACTACCATTGAATGCCACTACCACTACTGCTCCACCACTACCACTATTGTCTTTGACCACCACCGTTGTCGTCAAACATCACCCACACTTACTATGTTTTCTTTCCCCATCAACACCACCATGTCCCTTTCTTTCACAGATCACACCTTACCGACCAAACTTGTAGATTCCGACCACACCTGTATATTTCGAATTTCCGACCTGACGTTTTGTGTCTGATATTGAGCACCATATCCGACATTGACCTCTAATTCCAATGCCACTCCATTAACTACAATTATCCAAGAAACTAAACTCATAAATCCCTTTCCTCTTCCTCCAACCCAAACCTGTAAAAAAACCACAAATGCTCAAAATGGTTTTAGAAATCGATTCACCATCGTTCCCCTCTAGATTCGGAGTGTTAAAGGAAAATCAGCTGAACAAATCCACAAAAAAAAGTAAGAAACCTGCAACCATTTTTTAAATCACGGTTTGCATCTGCTAGTGGTAGGGCGTAGATGGTGAGCTTAGGATGACGTAGACGCACTACAAGGATCTAACCCTTTGCAGACGACACCTATCCAGACGACATTTGTCGTCGACAAAAGTCGATCTATAGAGGCGACATGTCGTCTGGACAGAGTTTTCTAACATTGATCATATGTCGTTGACTAGGAAAGCTATACAGACGACAAGTCGTCTGCATAGGCTCGGCGGGAAGGGGCAAAATATTTGCGGTATATCGAATTTCTATACCGACGACATGTCGTCGGGAGGAGGAATTAAAAACATATTTTCGATTTATTTTAATTCTTTGTCGCAGAAAAGCAATGTGATGCTGTTTTGGTCAGCCTATGCAGACGACATGTTGTCTCTATAGGGTGCTTAAAAATTAATTTTGATTTAGTTTTTATCCGTCTTGCAGAAACAAAATACGAAGTCGTTTTGGTCAAGCTATCCAGACGACATGTCGTCTGGAGAAGGTAGGACCGATCCGCGTGAAAACCCTTTTTATTTTATTTTTTAATGAAACTAGGTGGAACGACGCCGTTTTCGTTTACCTATAGAGACGACATGTCATCTCTGTAGGGTTTCGCTGTAACAAAAACCCTTTCGGTCTTCATTTCCAGTCGGCTGCCCAAGCATTTTCCTCTCAATTGCTTCGGCAATCCCAGTCGAAGCAATCCCAGTCGTCTGGACTGGCTATGCTATACCGACGACACCTATCCCGAAGACATTTTCGACTTTTAGCGACGGACCTATACCGACGACTTTTTACAGACCACATGTCGTCGATATAAGTTTTAGAGACGACAAGTCGTCTGCACAGAGTCCATAATTGTCGTTTGCATAGGGCTCAATCCTTGTAGTGATGGCTTGGCAAGAAACCTGCAACTGGATGGTGAAAGTCGAAGGTGTGCATCTGAGTTCACAGACCTTAGTAAAAAACGACGATATTGTATCACACAAATCCTACATGGAGTTTGCATATGGTAACCAACGTAGATTGTTGAGATTTCAATAGGCGACATACGGATGCAGAGAAGAGCAAACAAGTTGCAGGTTTCCGAAGACTTTATAGTTGTAGGTTTCTGGCAACTTTGGGGTTTGAAAGCTTCCGATATCGGTGTTCACATGCTTGTTGATGGCAACGACTTTAGAATTAGAGGTTTCCGACGATGACTCCAACGAAGAGTGTAGATCAGTGCTTTAGTGTTGAGTTTAGAGGGACAAAGATGACTACTTGAGCTTACGATCGACTTGAGGTCTAAGAAGGGAATAGTGGGCTGGGGATTTGGGGATGTGTGGGGCCCAAGTTTTTTAGTAATATCTAAAATATTTTTATGAAATAATCAAAATATGCTAAGGGTATTATAGTCTTTTTATGTTTGTCAAGGGACTAAAACCGAAACAAAAGTAAATTGTATGGATGGTTTGAGTGCAGAACAAAAGTTAGGGACCAAATATGAAATTTTAACAAACCATATAAACGATTTCAGTAATTTGTTCAAATAATTTTAAAGTCTAAGAAGAGAACTCAAACTTATTCGGTTTACATCTCCATTAATTATTTTGCCACATCAAATTATGAAGAATATGTTCCCATTCTCTAATGTAATGGACTATTTGTTTGAAATACAATTAATATTCGATTACTTTTAATATATGTCGTAAAACAATGTTCAAATGGTTTCTTTTTTATCAATGCTATTATACATGTTCAATCCGGTTTTTAAAGAAATCGTTCAGTTCGATATGATCTAGAAGTTAACATAGAACCAACTGTTGTTGAACAAGTTTCATCTCTGTTTCTCGGTTTCCCAATCAGACCGGTTTAAATCGGTTTTTAAAATATTGAGGAAAAGCCAAAAATTAAACAAATGACCATTTTAGCCAATGAAATTGAAGACAACATGCTCTCAACTGCCATTTCATTTAAGAGATAATGACTTGAAAAGGTAATGGACTTTCGACTTTGTTCACATTTAGTCATTAAACTTTTTCTTATTATCTATTTGCCACTGAACTATTGAAACTGTTCATATTTTACCCTTATGACCGGTAACAACCGGTCATAAGGGTAAAATATGAACAGTTTCAATAGTTCAGTAGCAAATAGATAATGAAAAAAAATTAGTGACTAAATGTGAACAAAGTTGAAAGTTCGTTTCCTTCTCAAATTATCCAAATATTATACCTCGAAAAATGTATAAAAAACGAAAAACAAAAGCAAAATTATATGTATAAGTTTTATGTTAAAAACTATACAATATACATTTAGAAATTTTCATATTACACACAACATCCATTTAGAAGTATTTTTAATATTATTATTTTTTTTTAAATTTTCTTATGTAACTTGTTTTAACATATACATACATATAGTTGTAAACATACATATTGTCAAACACATCCATACAATCAAATATATAGATACATAAATGGTCTATATTATATTACAGTTTCAAAAGTAGTCCCGTATGTAAAAAATTATTATATGAGTTCTCCCTCATTAGTTATAAATTTTTTATTTTATCACTTTTTTCATTTTTAACGATTGTACTTTAAAAATAAAATGATATAGTATTAATTTTTATGTGAGTTTAAAGCATCTTATTTTCATTAAAAAAAGAAAAAATGATAAAGAATAATATGATATTTTTACTTTACACATACACAAAATAGATTTTCTTAACCAGTTTTGTACATAAAACACACAAAGTCAAATATAAACTAAAACTGCCTAGCGAACTAACAAACAACACCCGAGAGAGGGAAAAAGTTGATTCTTTAATGAAACTAAGCAACAACATCAATTTTAAATCTATTATCAATAGCTATTGGATTTACATTAAGGATGTTGTCTTCATAAATATTTCAAGCTAACTTGCATCAGCTCAAACATGAAGTTGAGCATCGATATTTAGATATAATCAAAATACCTTATTGGTAGTCAATAATATTAGATTATGTGTCTAAATCAAAACTAAATTGATATAACTTTATGACTTTTTGGGTAGCCCTTAACATCTAGAAATAGTTAAGAACAACTTAAGGAGCGTGATGAAATAATTTGTTTTTTATATCTTTTTTGGGTATAATATTGGGATAATTTGAGAGGGAAACGAACTTTAAGTTTTGTTTACATTTAGTCACTAATTTTTTTTTCATTAATTATTTGTCATTAATTATTGAAACTGTTCACATTTACCCTTATGACCGGTTGTTACCGGTCATATGGGTAAAATGTGAACAGATACGATCGGTCATAAAATGTGAACAGATACGATCGGTCATAATGATAAAATATGAATAGTTTCAATAGTTCATGAGTAAATAAATAATAAAAAATATTTAATGACTAAATATGAATAAAATCAAAAATCTATTATCTTTCTAGTCATTATCCCTTTATTTAATGGTTGTGATCCGATGGCAGGTCTGTGATTTCGTGGTCTGTTACCCCGATATGTTTAAACTCTTAAAAAAATTAACCTTATTTTTTCATTTTCAAGAAATTCTCTTTGATGCTGAAACCGGATTTCCTTCTAACAACGTTGGTTAGTATATCTTATATTTACTTTCATTATTTGTATTTTCTAAGAATGGTTGAAACGTAGTAGTTATCTTTAATATTCATTGTTCGATTTTCGTACACTCAACTAACAAAATCACAAATGGTATGGGTCCTATGGCAGCTATTGCGTAGTTTTACAAGATTTTTACGATCATAGATGATCATATCATATTTTACAATTTATACAAATTATCGGTATGCATTCAGTACTTTTTTAACTTGGTAATAAAATTTTATATATAAAATTTTCTCTTTGGATACTCCGTATGTTTTTAAAAACACTTTTTATTTAAAACAAAATTTTTCAAAAACTTTGTTAATCGGTTTTACGATTTAGTTTTTTATGACATTCAATACAGAAAGTGATAATATATTGAATCCGCCGAATACTGCCAGTGGCAGCACAGCTACACATGTGAGGTAAATCAGAACAAATAGACAGGAGAGGGATGGAGAGAGATAGAGATCACATGAGTCATGACCACCAAAAAGGAATATAGACCCTCAATAGTTTCCCAAATCAGACAATGGGAATAGTAAAGCCAAAATACAAGCTTGTCCATAACACATTTCCCTAACCTAAAAAAGCAACCCCATATAGAAAACAATACTACAAGTCTACAACCACATGCATGCCTTCTTCCTTTCTACATGCATTATCCACTTGTACCTTTCTACATGCATTACCCACTTGTACATACCCACTCACTCACTCATCAAAATATCAAATCAACCCCACAAAATCATTACCATAATAATACCCACCACGAACACCAACACACTAAAACTCCTCCGCCGTCCACCACCGCTAACATCGTTCATACCACCTCCTGTTGGACCCAAACCCGTCCCAACACCGCCACCTAACACCCCCGTGTTGCCTGGGTTGTTCCCATATGGAGTGGTTGTGCTGCCGCCTGACGCCGTCACAGTGGTGGAACCTGGTGTTTTCGTGTTGCCACCTGGCATCGTTGTACCACTGCCACTGCATACATAATCACCACCAATCAATAACTCACCATATACACAGTACAAGTCGTAAAGCAATAACACAAATGAATTCAAATGTTGCTATAAATAGTTGTATATCATGCAACAAAAGTTGCAAGTTACTTTTGAGAAAAAGAACCAACTTTACTTTCAATCAAGACAAAACAAACATTATTACTTTAGCTTTTACTTTATGAAATTATCTCTAAACCCTTACAAGTTTCATGGACAAAACAAGATTGGTCAAATCTTATAAAAGCCTGTTATAATAAGTTGTACCTCGTGAATGCATTACGGACTTGTACAGTACAGCTAAACATAGCAATATTGTCGGTGAATGTATGTGATAACAAGATATATGTTCAATAATTGATTCATTATTTACATGATGCAATTTCACATATCAACGTACAAGTGACTATGCATAACGTACGACATTGAAGAGATATTGATCTGCTACACGTATTTATTGGTCTGTCTCATAGTTATGTTTTGTCCGTGAGAGTGTACGACTCGGGAAGGACAAGGTACAATACCAGTTAACGCGCATTGGATACTCTGAGTGATAATGGGAATCGTACAACTCGTTTAAGCACAAAAAGACATTATGGTACAAGTCAAAAGTTGATAAAGCACATTACTTAGATTGTCTCAAAAAGCGGTTTTCTTTATGGACACATTTCCAAATTCAAGTATACTTCTAACATTAAAAATAAACTAATTTCCTTGAATATTTCCTATTAAAGGAATTTTGTTTTCTATTTCTAACATTAAAAATAAAATAATATTCTTGAATATTTCCTATTAAAGAAAGGCATTTGGCTACAATTACATACCTGGCAGAAGTAGGATACGTACACCCATTAGCACCTGTTCATAAACAACCAAAAAAAAAAAGAGATAATTATCAATAATAAAAATTACACATAGTTGTGTGTGTAATGTGTAGATAAGGGAGAAGAAGAAGACTAACTGGGGTCAACGTTGACCACCATGGCTGCACCATTGAAGACACAGGCCTCCGGTGCCTGACGTTTGTTCTGAAAGTAGCTGTTGACGGCGTAGTTGCAGTGGTCGATGACGGTGTCCGGGTTGTAACATTTGCCGCCTTGGTGGGTCTGGGTGCAGTCTGCGCCATTTCCACAGGCATAGTCTATTGCCATCTGTAACACCTTATCGTTTCCACCTTTTTTGCACACACACCATGATGCACCTATACATACATACATATAACTCTTACAACATGAAGAACAGCTTTCGATTCACGATGTACAGGATTTGGAATTTGAAAATAGGAAACAAAAAGAAAGAAAGAAAGAAATGCTTACTGGAGTGAGCGACCATGGAGGAGAAGAGCAGAAGAAGAAGAACCCGAGTAGCCATTGTTGTGATGTAAGCTGAAGAGCAAGAAGGTTGGAGAAGATGAAGAGGTAGAGACTAGAGAGAGGGAGTGTGAGTGAGAGGGTATTGGGTAAGTGAATGGGTTTAAAACTTTAAATGAAAAGGTAAATCTTTAGTCCAGAGAAAAACTGGTGAATCCCAGATCAAGATTTGATGATTAGGTGTACTTAGTTCAATGAGAGTTGTACGTGAATCTGGATTTGGTTATGACAGCTCTGGGAAAGGAAATTACCGAAGATAATGGGATCTCTTATTTTATGGAGATATTGAAATTAAATAATTTTTAAAATAATTTTCATCTGACAAGGGATCCAGGCAGCGAATGTACTATTGTCGGGGGATCAATAGTGGGGATATGACTTTTAAATGTGGTTCATTGGCCTTTTCTAACGGGTATATTTTGGATTTCAAAATATATAAAAGTAAAAAGTCCATATGTTAACAAATATCGATAACATTTGATGAGGCATTGTATTTTGGGAAAAATGACTCTTGAGGGTAATTAATTTTCGCGTTTGTATTTTTTTGGTTTTTTTTTTTTTTTGTATTCAATATACCATCGAACTTGTTGTTGGTGTTTACCATAGCCCTTTTGACCTGTGATAGCCGGTCAAAGAGTTATGGTGAACACAAACAACAAGTTCGATGGTATATTGAGTATAAAAAAAGGAAAGAGACCAAATGAGAACAAACACAACAATTGGTTACCCTCCTGATTCATTTTCTCTTTACTCATTTACAGCAAATTCCCACGTCGTCTCCTACTGAAATTAATGACTATGAGATTCATTATTGCTTCTCTTCAAAACATAACTCACGAAAGGACATTATTTATGCATGTACAACTTTGTAATGCACTTGGATATTTATTAGGGGAATCTTGACTAAGCAGACGCATTTCATGACTACATTTACATTTGCAATCAAATGCTTTATTGTATCATAGATTCTAGACAAGTCTACAAACGAGTGGAATCACAAGTGTTGTATTTTTGAGTTTAATTAGTTTTAAGATCGAACTCATGGGATAAGATACAATATCATGCTGCTTTTGTAGACACATCACCATAATATTGTACATATTGATGTTGTATCTTATCCCATGAGTTCGATCTTAAAGCTAAGTAAACTAAAAAATCACAACACTTGTGAATCCACTCGTTTGTAGACTTGTCTATAATCCATGATACGATAAATCATTTGATTGGAAATGTAAATGTAGTCATGAAATGCGCCTGCTTAGTCAAGATTCCCCTAATAAATATTCAAGTGCATTACAAAGTTGTACATGTATGAATAATGTCCTTTCGTAGGTTATGTTTTGAAGATAAGCAAGAATGAATCTCATAAAGTCATTAATATCAGTAGGAGATGATGTGTGATTTGTTGTAAATGAGTAAAGGGAAAATGAATCAGGAGGGTAACCAACTGTTGCGTTTGTTCTCATTTGGTCCCTTTCCTTTTTTTGTACTCAATATACCATAGAACTTGTTGTTTGTGTTCACCATAACCCTTTGACCGACTATCACATGTCAAAAGTTGGTCAAAAGGGCTATGGTAAACACCAACAACAAGTTCGATGGTATATTGAATACAAAAAAAAATGGACCAAATGAGTACAAACGCAAAAGTTAATTACCCTCAATAGTCATTTCCCCTTGTATTTTGATGGTTAAGTTAACCAAATTAACATATATATATATATATATATATATATATATATATATATATATATATATATATATATATATATATATATATATATATATATATATATATATATATATTAGTTTATTAAAAAAAATTATTATAATGAATGAAGATCTATTTTATTACATGTCAATCTCTCATGAGTTTTAACCTTTGTTATTTTGTAATAATTTTAAAAATAAATAGTATTTACATGTAATTTATGTTTTTCTTTTTCAAAATTTAAAATTAAAAAGCCACATAATACTTATATTTTATATACGTAAACTATTAAATGTAATAAATATAAATATTTTATAAAATAAAATAAGAAATAAGAAATAAAGAAAACTTATTAATTGCAATTTACTATTATATTTATTACATTTAATACTTAAATATATAAATACAAGTATTGTGGTGTTTTTTAATTTTAAAATTTTAAAAAAATCATAAATTTACATATGAATATTATTTATTTTTTAAAAATTTAACAAAATAACAAACGTTAAAACTCATGAAAGATTGACATTTAACAGAATGGATCTTCATTTATTATAATAGATAATGAATTACTTATTTTGCGATAGCACCATTCGAAATGACTTTTTCTATCGAGTCGTGTTTTTCTTACATAAAATTACTACATAATTTGTATGTTACAAAATAATTTTCACGAATTTTAAAATTTGTTATGTCATGTTTATTTAGGTTTCACGTAAATTCCTTTTTCTTGTGAAATTTGTTTATATTTTTTCGTCTATAACCCCATTGCTTAATACTTCAACATACTTGTTTAAAAAACCTTTAAACCATCTTTTAATGCCTAAAATTAATTCATTTAACAAGATATTAAAGACATCTTCAATCCTACATTAAAAATCTACTTTTACATTATAATGGGCAAACACACAATTCGGTAGTAGATGTTATTGGTCCGTAACAAGTGTTGCCGGTGATAGATTTTATAATAGAAAAAATAAAAAAAAAAATCGAAAAAATTCAAAAATTTTACATTGCGTACAGAAAAAGCAGTGGTTGTCGGTGCCACTGTAGGCACCCAAAGAGAACCGCCCCTGATAATGCTCCAACCCTACACTATACTTAACATTATATATAATGTTGACTTTTAACACTATAGTATAGGTGGCGTACAAACTCTAAGTGAATACATTGACGACAATTTAGATTTAATCGCAAAAAACTAAACTTTGTCCGAAATCAAGTTGTTATTTTCAATGATATCTTTCAAAAGTTACAGCACATTATTCAATGAAATGTGTCCATAAAGTTATCTAATAGATGAAACTTTAAAAGGGGGAACAATTGTGGAATCATCTAGTAGTGTCGTGATGCAAATATCCAACTTCTAATGATGCTAGTAAATGATAGTAAACTTATTACCACAAGTTGCGAATTAAAGAATTATATGACATTAAACCTTTGGTCTGTATGAGTATCGATGAATTAAACAATTTAGAATTTTGGCTTTGTGAAAATAAAATGAACCTCAATCTTTTATTACAATGGTGGTTGCTTGTGATTACTAAGTTTTCAAAGTTCTACTGTAGTTTAACAATCCATTTTTTTTTATGATGATATTAAAACAAAGGTCAAGACTAACATTTGAATCAATGGATGGATGCACTTGTTTGAAGGATTACTTAGATTGTGTAGAAAAGATATAAAATATTGTATCACTTAAAGGCGAACCTCTCGCGTCATGCGAGCAACGCATCCGTGAAAAATAAGTTAAACTTGAGATATCACCCTTAATAACTGAAATATACGGGGTGACATCACAGAAGAATTAGACACAATCCAAGAATTTTCAGATTAAATATTCGAACATTTGAAGATGACAACTATTTTGGACATGAATCCATCTAAACTTTGAACTATATGATGATAATCGAGGATACATGAGAAATTGTTTTATATTAGCAAATCATGTTTTTTGACATTTTTATTATGAAAACTTGAATTTAAAAGTGGTTAAGGACGTGAAAAAAAGAGAGAAACGGTTGTTGAAACCACCTTTAAATCTATATTACCATAACACCCTCTAATATAAACTTATTATCTTTAATTTATTGCAAATAAATTTAATTTCTAAAGTATATGTGTTTGATTTTTATAAGATAAAATCTGTTTTCGTTCATAAAATGTTTATGTTTTCACATGAACCTACTTGTGTGTGTGTGTGTGTGTGTGTGTATATATATATATATATATATATATATATATATATATATATAATTTATTTTAGTTGGCTAAATAGTTGTAACGACCATAAAATTCCAACCAATTTAAAATTTTCAAAAACAACCCAGTTTCATTAAGTTATTACAAAAAGGTTTTCAATACAATTATTATCAGAGTCTTCCCAGAACCACATCATAAAACATAATCATGAGGAGCGGTACGATCACGCCTTTGCCTTGCCACGGTCTCCTGAAGAACCTGAAAAACATTAAACCACAACTGTAAGCCCGAAAGCTTAGTGAGATACCCCCAAAATACCAACCACATATACCATACACGCATAACATGTCATATCACAACAGAACACATAACAGCCATGCACTTCGGGTCTACTATGTGACTGGTCCGCCCGCACTGGGCCTTCAGTCCACCTGGTCCACCCTCCGAGGCTAACCACATACATCGAGTCTACAGTGTGGTTGGTCCGCCCGCACCGGGCCTTCAATCCACCTGGTCCACTCTCTGAGTCTACAGTATGACTGGTCCGCCCGCACTGGGCCTTCAGTCGGCATGGTCCACTCTTCGAGCCCCGGCACGTCTGGTCCGCCCTATTGGGCCTACAGCCTATCCGGACCGCTCGCTGGGCCTTCGGGATAACCGGTCCGCCCTGGGTATGTTGGCCTACAACACAAAGCAGGGTCCGCCTCAACCCAACCTCAGTCCAACAACCATGTGCACATAAACATTCAAACATATAACAATTCGCATCCAATCAAACCGATCTAGCAGATCACAAAGCATAACATCATCCTAACCAGGATACCGACCTAACCGGTCACTAGCATAGCATCATCCTATATACCAGGATTCCGACCTTAACCAGGTCTTTAACATATACCAACCTAACTACCAGGATGCAACATAGCAAAGCAATAACATAACAACGATACTCGGATCACAATCCGATAAAGGGCCGGCCTTGGTGCCGTAGACCCTGTCGATATAGTGAGGATAACTCACCTCGCAACTGCCGACTGAAAAGATAATCCCAAGCTGCTCCGACCACTGACACGATCTCCACCACTAGCTAACACCAAAACACTGGACTCAAAACAAAAGCCAATGATTACCAAAATGCCCCTAGAAATCACTGGTCAACCCTTGGTCAAAGTCAAAGTCAAAGTCATTCTCCTGACTGACTCTACTCGCCGAGTCAACCCGATGACTTGCCGAGTTCCCATGCACAGAACTTCCCCAATCCGCGACTCAACTCGCCGAGTCACCCCGAGACTCGCTGAGTCTAACAACTCTGAGTCCCCTCGCACTCAACTCACCGAGTCTTCCCTTGACTCACCGATTCACGGCTCAACCATAAAAAGGTTAGGACCTCACGACCAGACTCGCCGAGTCCAAGAACAGAATCGCCGAGTCCAAGGCTATCTTCAACCAACTCGCCGAGTTCCTGCCCATCTTCAAGCAACTCGCCGAGTACACCTTTGTGACTCGCCGAGTACCCCTAGATCTTAATCCATACAGAAGCTTTCCAGGCCATGCAGATGATCCAAACCATAGATCTAACCTCCTACAACCCATCCATCACGTATAGTGGCAAACTTTACGTGAATCTAAGGAGATCTAGGCATTATACATTCTAGAGCTAGGGTTTGGGACAAAAGAACTTCACCAACAACTCTTGAGCATAGACTTTATGGTTTTCAGGATCATTAACAACCTAGATCTGGGGTAGCAACCCCAACTCTTGCACCAAACTTGAGACGGACCTCATATGTGTCCCCAAAAACCCCACAATTGATAGATCTAGGTGCACAAAAGCCCAAACAGAAGATTATTACCTCAAATGCAAGCTCCAACTGAAGAATAAGTTGAATCTTTGCAAAGCCCCTTGCTCTAACCTCCTTGCTCTTCGATTTCTCCCCAAGATTACCTCCACAAAGGCTCCAATCTCTCACAAGGAAAGCTCACAAGAAACTAGGGTTCTGGAACACAAGGGGGAGGTAAAGAGGCTAAGGGAGAGGATATCATGTTCTTTATATAGGGCTCAACCCCCGAATTAGGGTTTTCTCCACTCAGCACCAACTCGCCGAGTCTAGCCGCCGACTCCCCTAGTTGGCCACTTAACACTCGACCAGAGTCGCGACCCTACTCGCCGAGTCCACTCGTGGACTCGCCGAGTTGCCCTTCCATAATTACACTTTGCACCCTGAACTTGCACTCCTGGATCCGGGATGTTACAATTCTCCCCCACTTAAATTAGGCTTCGTCCTCGAAGCCTGCGGTAACATAACTCCAGAATTACTCTCTCAATGCACCACCTGGCATTAACCAGACTAGGCTCCTCAAAATACAACCATCGAAACTCGAAATCCAACTTCCTTCATGCGGTGTTCTGACCACCGCTTCAAGCCGGCCATCGACCTCATCCTCTGATAACCACACTTATCAACCGAGTACCACTCCATGATACGTCAGTCGCTCCAAATCACAATAATCACATGACTCATACGAGCTAGAAATAACCCTGAACCACCGGAATCCCGATCTGAGACCAACTTTATCCACTCCATGCTGACAGGATGACACATCCTTCAGCCTTAGAGCAACTCCCATGAGTTCTCCTCCCCAATCTCATGCCAATGCAGAACTAGCTCTGGCATCCTCGGGTTGGGAAATCCCGATACACTGGCGACACCTCCAAACATCCCCCAGGATGAATTACTACTACATACACAAATCCTTGGTCAAAATCAAACTGGGAATCCAAGACTCCATCCCTGCATCCCTTCTGAGCCTATTAGCTCTTCACCCTCGAAATTCTTTCCGCGACCTCAGCAGACATCGAACCCGGATGTGATCTCATACCACCGCCGCAACACACTGCTCAAAACCATAATTGGAATACCCCAATCAAAACTCTACACTATGGCTTTCACTTCCGTGAACTCACACTCCCTCTCGGAGCTACATTCCTTTCCCTTCCCTTACCAAGGAAAACCACTTGGCTGCCTTGACACTTCCACAAGTGCCATGGTGCTCACTCAATACTACACCATTTCCTTATAGCATAACTGATATCTCCTGCACCACACATGCTCTGAATCCGCTTGCAGGGAATCTCGAGTCCATGCACTACCTTCCACTAAACCTGATCAATACCCGGGGTCAGACCTTCTGATGCTATCACATCGCGACATACCCATTCCATATCCTCATACAAATCTATCAACACATGCAGAGTCTTCAGCATAACTGGACCACCTCATCAGGCCTTCTGCCCATCTGGACCACTCTCAGAACCTTCAATAGGTCTGGACCGCCCTCCAGGGCCTTCAGCCTGTTTGGACCGTTCTCTGAGCCTTCGGCCTGACTGGTACACCCACCGGCCTTCAGTCTATCCGGACCGCTCAACTAGCATTCATCATCCCGTGTTATCCTTCCAGGAAGACTCTCCCATGCATACTGTTCTAGCCCTCTAGGGGCTCTGAACTCTATCTCTATTCTACATACTCAATCCCGGCCTGATCCCATGCCTTCCACAATCAATCACCCTTGGTCTGCATCCTACTCCGTCCGTCTGACACTTGCTCATACCAGCCTACGCTCGGCTGACAGAACCACTGTTGAATCCCAACAGCTAAACAACCTCTCATGCTTATCGATCTTCTGGAGAATTTTCCAATTCTCCCCCACTTAGAGCAATGACTATCAACCACCGGTCGCCATCACCGACCTCCCTTATCAACCTTACACAACACAACCCTTTCACTCGAACTGATTCCCACTAGAACGAGCAACCTTCACAAAATCACCTATCAGCACTGATCCTCTCGGACTCGAAGGAAACCCGACCTCCAGCTAACCACTTCTCAGACTGTAGATGTTCCCCGACATTCAGACTAAAGCCAGATTCTCACTAATAAACCTCATGAATGATAACCAACGAAATTTCCAACACCAAACCCATAACCATACGGAAAATCACACAACAAGACTAGCAAAAAAACAATACTCCAAAAAAATAATCACAAGATAACAAGGCATCAAGAAAGAAACATACCTGCAGCTGCATCTGGCACTGCCCTGACCTCCTCTGCTGTAAGCTGAAAAGCACGACCCTGAGCCCTCGGGGGCTCCGCTCCACCCTGACCTCCACCCGCAATCCTCAAAGTGGCCGGTGCTGGAGCCTGCACCGGTCCTGCAACAAGCTGTGGACAGTTGACCCTCAAGTGTCCAACCTGATGGCAATGATAACAAATCCTCAAATCCCGAACCGGGGCTGTCTGCCGACAATCCCTCGCATAGTGCCCCTCCTTCCCGCACTTGCGGCATGCATCACCGGACCTACAAACTCCGGTGTGACCCTTCCCACACTTCCCACAAGTGTGGCCGCTCTGATCTCCCAATCTAGAATCAACGGTCTTGGACCGTTTCAGCACCGGCTGCGACTGCACCGGAGCCTGCCTCTGCTCTCGCAACTGCAACTCAATCTCCAACTCACGTCACTGGCAGCCTCCTGCAACTCCAACATGGTCTCACACCTCTGCGTCGACACAAATTGCCTGATATCCCTCTTGAGCATACTCAGATATCAGGACATCTGAGCCTGCTCCGAAGCGAACTCAGGGCAAAACATCGCCCTCTCAGTGAACATCATGGTGATCTCCGTCACCGACTCCGAAGCTTGCTTCAGCTCCAGGAACTCCTGAGCCAATCTTTCTCTCTCAACCTGCGAAACATAACGATTGTTGAACATCTCCCGGAACTGATCCCAAGAAACCGCAGCCCTCTGCGCATCCGAATATGACCCCGTGGTCAATCTCCACCAATCCTTCGTCCCGAGCCTCAACAGGTTCAGAGCACACCTCACCCTCTGATCAGCAGGGCATGAACCCGTGAAGAAACACCCCTCCACGTCCGACAACTATCAGCAACAATCTATTCCTGAACCCCATCGAAGGTGGGAGGCTTCGTGTTATCGAAGTCCCAATACTGAAAACCTCGACCGGCTCCTCCCCCTGCCGTTGCTACAGCCGTTGTAGCCGCCGCGGCAGCCGTCTCTGTGAGAGCCGCATAGTGCTCATCAAAATACTCAACCATGACGGTCTTGATTGACCCAAACAGTTCCGGCAACTCGGTCCGGAACAATGCATCAACCTCATCATGCAGGATCTCCCGAATCCTAGCATCCAAATCGTCTGTGCTCATCTGACCAATAACCTCGGGCGGTACTGACGCACCCTGATCGCCCTCTCCTGCTCCCGATCACGACCTGGATCCGCTCCCAGCATGCCTCGAAACCTCCATACTGAAAAACATCGCAAGATCTCAGATACTTCCCACTAACCCGGGAACCAACCCACAACCCATCCCTAGAGGTTATGATTTCTTTGATACGCGTATGGGTCCTGTGCTTTCAGTAGTACAGACCCATACTACCTTCCACACCTACCTATATTTGTATCAAGTATACCACAACACCCTAGTGAAGAACATACATAACAAGCACTCAACCCTCACTTCTAGAGGAACACCGGAATTCTCCCACAGAAGAAACCCTAGGCTAGCAGGCATCATAAATCAGGGAACATTATCATAAAATCCTGAAGATCCCTAGCCTAGTACTAGCATGCTGTTCTATCAAAGCTCAAAAACAAATATCATGTATGCTATTTTGGGGTTACTTACTGGCTCCGACTAATTGTACCTCCGCATCCTCCTTTACTCATTTTGTAAACCATTTAAAATTCTCTTTTGAAAACTCTCCTCGATTTGAGACTGGATTCACACGAATGTTCCTCCAATTCACTCAAACCAAGGCTCTGATACCAACTTGTAACGACCATAAAATTCCAACCAATTTAAACTTTTCAAAAACAACCCAGTTTCATTAAGTTATTACAAAAAGGTTTTCAATACAATTATTATCAGAGTCTTCCCAAAACCACATCATAAAACATAATCATGAGGAGCGGTACGATCACGCCTTTGCCTTGCCACGGTCTCCTGAAGAACCTGAAAAACATTAAACCACAACTGTAAGCCCGAAAGCTTAGTGAGATACCCCCAAAATACCAACCACATATACCATACACGCATAACATGTCATATCACAACAGAACACAGAACAGCCATGCACTTCGGGTCTACTATGTGACTGGTCCGCCCGCACTGGGCCTTCAGTCCACCTGGTCCACCCTCCGAGGCTAACCACATACATCGAGTCTACAGTGTGGTTGGTCCGCCCGCACCGGGCCTTCAATCCACCTGGTCCACTCTCTGAGTCTACAGTATGACTGGTCCGCCCGCACTGGGCCTTCAGTCGGCATGGTCCACTCTCCGAGCCCCGGCACGTCTGGTCCGCCCTATTGGGCCTACAACCTATCCGGACCGCTCGCTGGGCCTTCGGGATAACCGGTCCGCCCTGGGTATGTTGGCCTACAGCACAAAGCAGGGTCCGCCTCAACCCAACCTCAGTCCAACAACCATGTGCACATAAACATTCAAGCATATAACAATTCGCATCCAATCAAACCGATCTAGCAGATCACAAAGCATAACATCATCCTAACCAGGATACCGACCTAACCGGTCACTAGCATAACATCATCCTATATACCAGGATTCCGACCTTAACCAGGTCTTTAACATATACCAACCTAACTACCAGGATGCAACATAGCAAAGCAATAACATAACAACGATACTCGGATCACAATCCGATAAAGGGTCGGCCTTGGTGCCGTAGACCCTGTCGATATAGTGAGGATAACTCACCTCGCAACTGCCGACTGAAAAGATAATCCCAAGCTGCTCCGACCACTGACACGATCTCCACCACTAGCTAACACCAAAACACTGGACTCAAAACAAAAGCCAATGATTACCAAAATGCCCCTAGAAATCACTGGTCAACCCTTGGTCAAAGTCAAAGTCAAAGTCATTCTCCTGACTGACTCTACTCGCCGAGTCAACCCGATGACTTGCCGAGTTCCCATGCACAGAACTTCCCCAATCCGCGACTCAACTCGCCGAGTCACCCCGAGACTCGCTGAGTCTAACAACTCTGAGTCCCCTCGCACTCAACTCACCGAGTCTTCCCTTGACTCACCGATTCACGACTCAACCATAAAAAGGTTAGGACCTCACGACCAGACTCGCCGAGTCCAAGAACAGAATCGCCGAGTCCAAGGCTATCTTCAACCAACTCGCCGAGTTGTTCTTCCAACTCGCCGAGTTCCTGCCCATCTTCAAGCAACTCGCCGAGTACACCTTTGTGACTCGCCGAGTACCCCTAGATCTTAATCCATACAGAAGCTTTCCAGGCCATGCAGATGACCCAAACCATAGATCTAACCTCCTACAACCCATCCATCACGTAAAGTGGCAAACTTTACATGAATCTAAGGAGATCTAGGCATTATACATTCTAGAGCTAGGGTTTGGGACAAAATAACTTCACCAACAACTCTTGAGCATAGACTTTATGGCTTTCAGGATCATTAACAACCTAGATCTGGGGTAGCAACCCCAACTCTTGCACCAAACTTGAGCGGACCTCATATGTGTCCCCAAAAACCCCACAATTGATAGATCTAGGTGCACAAAAGCTCAAACAGAAGATTATTACCTCAAATGAAAGCTCCAACTGAAGAATAAGTTGAATCTTTGCAAAGCCCCTTGCTCTAACCTCCTTGCTCTTCGATTTCTCCCCAAGATTCCCTCCATAAAGGCTCCAATCTCTCACAAGGAAAGCTCACAAGAAACTAGGGTTCTGGAACACAAGGGGGAGGTAAAGAGGCTGGGGGAGAGGATATCATGTTCTTTATATAGGGCTCAACCCCCGAATTAGGGTTTTCTCCACTCAGCACCAACTCGCCGAGTCTAGCCGCCGACTCCCCGAGTTGGCCGCTTAACACGCGACCAGAGTCGCGACCCTACTCGCCGAGTCCTGTAACATCCCGGAATATCAAGAGTAAAGTTGAAGGGCTAAAAGAGTAAATTGGGAAGGGGAACTCGGCGAGTAGGGTCGCGACTTTGGTCGCGTGTTAAGTGGCCGACTTGGCGAGTCAGCGGATGGACTCGGCGAGTAGGCGCTGAGTGGAGAAAACCCTAAATCCGGAGGATGAGCCCTATATAAAGAACATTATACCCTCTCCCCATCCTCTTTACCCTCTGTTGAAGTCCAAATAGCCCCAAGACGTGATTGTGAGGGATTAGAGTGCAATTGGAGCTTGGAGAAGTGGTTGTTGAAGAAATCTTGAAGGAGAAGAGACTTGGATCAAAGGGCTTTTCAAGGATCCGGATTAATCTTCTCTTGGAGCTTCCTTTTGAGGTATTATTTCATTGTTTGAGCTGCTATTATCTAGATTCATCATTTTTGGAGGTGTTAGAGATCATATCCTTTGGTGTATTGGAGTTTAGAGGTTAGATTTGAGGTTGCTACCTCAGATCTGGAATGGAGAAGGGTTAGAATGCATAAAAGTCCCTGTTTTTGAGTGATTGAAGGAGCTATCTTGTCCCAAACCCAAACCCTAGAGTGAAAATGCCTAGATCTCCTTGGATTCACGTAAAGTTTGCCACTTTACGTGATGGATGGCCTTAGGAAGGGTAGATCTATGGTTTGGATCATCTGCATGGCTTGGAAAGCCTCGGTATGGATTCAGACCCGGTGGTACTCGGTGAGTCACATGGGTAGACTCGACGAGTTATTTGAAGATAAGCTGGAACTCGGCGAGTTGGAAGAACAACTCGGCGAGTTGGATGAAGATGGCCTGGAACTCGGCGACTTGGAAGAACAACTCGGCGAGTAAGTTGAAGATAGCCTTAGACTCGACGAGTCTGTTCTTGGACTCGACGAGTCTTGTCGAAGACTCCCAATCTTTTCTAGTTGAGCCGAGAATCGGTGAGTCAAGGGATGACTCGGTGAGTTGTGTGTGAGTGGACTCAGAGTTGTTGGACTCGGCGAGTCTCGGGGTGACTCGGCGAGTTGAGTCGCGGATTGGGGAAATTCTGAGCATGGAACTCGGCGAGTCATCGGGTTGACTCGGCGAGTAGAGTCAGTCAGGGGTTGACTTTGACTTTGACCAAGGGTTGACCAGTGATTTCTAGGGGCATTTTGGTAATTGTTGGATATTGTTTTGAGTTCAGTGCCTTGGTGGTTGTCCAGTGGTGGAGATCGTATCAGTGATCGGAGCAGCTTGGGTTATCTGTTCAGTTGGCAGTTTTGAGGTGAGTTATCCTCACTATATCAACAGGGTCTAAGGCACCAAGGCCGACCCTTTATCGGATTGAGATCCGGGTATTTGTTGTACGTTATTGCTTGATATGTTGCATCCTGGTAGCTAGGATGGTATATGTTAGAGACCTGGTTGAGATCGGTATCCTGAGATGTAGGGTGATGCTATGCTAGTGACCGGTTAGGTCGGTATCCTGGTTAGGATGATGATATGTTATGTGATCTGTTGATCGGTTTGTTGACTGTGAATTGTTATATGATTGTATGTTTATGTGCACATGGTTGTTTGGACTGGAGTTGGGTTGAGGCGGGTCCTGCTTTGTGCTGTAGGCCAAGATACCCAGGGCGGACCGGTTGTCCCGAAGGCCCAGCGAGCGGTCCGGATAGGCTGTAGGCCCCAAGAGGGCGGACCAGATGTGCCGAGGCTCGGAGAGTGGACCAGGCCGACTGAAGGCCCGGTGCGGGCGGACCAGTCATACTGTAGACTCAAAGAGTGGACCGGCTGGATTGAAGGCCCGGTGCGGGCGGACCAATCACACTGTAGCCTCGATGTATATGGCTAGACTCGGAGGGTGGACCAGGTGGACTGTTGGCCAGTGCGGCGGACCAGTCACACAGTAGACCCGAAGTGCATGACTGTTCTGTGATTGGATATGTTATGGCATGTTATTATGCGTGTATGATATATGTGGTTGGTATTTTGGGGATATCTCACTAAGCTTTCGGGCTTACAGTTGTGGTTTAATGTTTTTCAGGTTCTTCAGGAGACCGTGGCAAGGCGAAGGCGTGATCGTACCGCCCCTCATGTTTTTGTCGTGATGTGATTCTGGGAATACTTTAAATAAATTGTATTGAAAACCTTTTTGTAATAACTTTAATGGAATCGGGTTGTTTTTGAAAAATTTAAATTGGTTGAAATTTTTCGGTCGTTACAAGTCCACTCGTGGACTCGCCGAGTTGCCCTTCCACAATTACACTTTGCACCCTGAACTTGCACTCCTGGATCCGGGATGTTACAATAGTCGTCATCTTCAAATATTCGAATATTTAATCTGAAATTTCTTAAATCGTGTCTAATTCTTCCGTGATGTCACCCCCGTATATTTTAATTATTAAGGGTGATATCTCGACTGCAACTTATATTTCACGGATTCGTTGCTCGCATGGCTCGAGAGGTTCGCCTTCAAGTGATATAATATTTTATTTATTTTCTACACAATCTAAGTAATCCTTCAAACAAGTGCAGGCATCCATTGATTCAAATGTTAGTATTGACCTTTGTTCTAATATTATCATGCCACTACGAGAAAAAAAATGGATTGTGAAATTATCGTAGAACTTTAAAAGATTAGTAATCACAAGCAACCTCCGTTGTAATAAAAGATCGAGGTTCATTTTATTTTCACAAAGCCAAAATTCTTAATTGTTTAATGATCGATACTCATACAAACTAAAAGTTTGATGCCATATAATTCTTTAATTCCCTGCTTGTGGTAATAGGTTTACTATTATTTACAAGCATCATTAGAAGTTGGATATTTGCATCACGACACGATTAACTCTAGATGATTCCACGGTTGTTCCCCTTTTTAAAGGTTAAACTATTAGATAACTTTGTTGATACATTTCATTGAATAATGTGATGCAACTTTTAAAAAATATCATTGAAAATAGCAACTTGATTTCAGGCAAAGTTTAGTTTTTTTTTTTTTTTTTTTTTTTTTTTTTTTTTTTTTTTTTTTATTAAATCTAAGTTGTCGTCAATGTATTCAATTAGAGTTTGTACACCACCTATATTTAAATTTTAAAGTATGGTTTAAGGTGGCATCACCGATAAAAGTCGGAGGAAATTCCATAAGATATGTTTTAAAATTTTGTTTTATTTGGTTAATCACATAAAAACATGTCACTTGCGACTCATATACCTTTGTTTTTCATGTCAACTATATTATTGGTTTGGGATAGTCTTTGTGTGCTTGTTCTTTAATTTTTTTAACTTATATCATCCACGTAGTTATGTCCCAAAAATATTAATAAAATTTTTCATTAAAACCATCATATTCATACATTCATTTGTTCCAAAACCAATCGGGATAAATTGTATTTTCCAAACATTAGAGTAAAACAAGTATAATCAGTACGGAAAAGCCATCAGGGGATGTTGTGCAGTCAAGTCGGACCCTTCTATTTGAAACTGAAAGTACATGAAAAATGTTAAACTACAAACCGTAAGTACAAAGCTTAGTGAGTTTCCAAAATACCACATACCATACATACATTTTGCATGGGCTACCCCCATGGTCTTTTCCCATTGAAATGTCATGGGCTACTCTCAGGTTCTTACATCCAAGTGTCATGGGCTACCCCTATGATATTTCCTTGAAATGTCATGGGATGCCCTCATGGTCTAACATCCAAGTGACATGGGCTACCCTCAGGGGCGGACCTAGGGGTGGTCCACGGTGGCACCTACAACACCTAACTTTTCCGGCCGCAGTGGAAATTTTTTCGAACCCCTCACTCTCCTGTGCAACCCCTACTGTAAAATCCTGCATCCGCCCCTGGCTACCCCCATGGTCTTTCATGTAAATGTCATGGGCTACCCCCATGTTCTTTCATACAAATGCCACAGGCTACCATTGGGTTCTTCCATGCAAGCATCATAAAGGCAACTAGCACCCTACATAGTATAGGGAGTGAAAGATCTAGTATGCTCAAGAATCATATTAAAGTGATATTGCTAATTAACATATGATAAAAATGGCTCACACTAGCAGTATGACATCCCCAAATTCACGGTCATTTTAAAAAATTTATTTATGCTTATTTAAAAATCAGAGTATCCATTTTGAAGAATAATATTGCGGAATTTGTTCCGAGAAAACATGATAAATACATTATCAACGCATTTCCCAAGAAATGTATTTTGTTTATATTAAAACTTTGGGATGTCATTGTCAATACAGAAATATAAGCATAAATAGACCTTACATTCTTTTACACTAATGATTTACATATCCTTTTAGCTCTCGGTGTAATGTGTCTTCATATCGATATCTGTGATACAAATAAATTGAGTGGGTCAGGTTGGGAAACCTGGTGAGTACATAGGGATTTCAATCCCACAATGTTATATCATATATATATATATATATATATATATATATATATATATATGTGTGTGTGTGTGTGTGTGTGTGTGTGTGTGTGTGTGTGTGTGTGTTTTAGAACTCATAATATATATAATTTCACCTCATATAAACAATTTTACCCCACCCTATCGATCATCACAACGACACGATCTATACTCTTGGATCTAAAATTAACATCTTCACCTAATCCATACTCTTGGATCAGGTATGTCTAATCCATGCTCTCAGATCAATAACTATGCCCACTCCGTACTCTCGGACTAGGGACAATTGACTATGTATAATCCACGCTCCCGGATTAATGACAAATAACTATGTCCTCTCTATACTCTCGGACTAAGGTGTAACAACGGAAAATTTAAAACAAATTTTTTCATTTCTTAAAATATATTTCCATCAAATAAGTCATCACGATCCAATGTATCATGTAATAATACAATCATATAAATCCCAAGATCATAAATCTTCCATCAGTGTGTACAGATCACGCCGGCGCCTTCCCACGGTCCTCGCTAGTACCTGAAACACATATCACAAAATCTGTAAGCATAAATGCTTAGTGAGTTCCCCAAAATACAACCTACGCACATACGCCTTTCCAGGCCCTGACCTTTCGGTCCATGTGTCTCAGGGGACTTCCGTCCCGACTAGGTAAACCTTCCGGTCCTACCCACGCCAACCTTACGGTCCACATTACAACGCCTTCCGGCCCATAACATATTCGCCTTCCGGCCCATAACATAATGCCTTCCGGCCCATATCAAGCATACCATACATGGCACATATAACAATTAACTTATCACACATAACACATATATCTCATATCATATCCGACCTTCCGGTCACACAGTCAACCCTTACGAGTATAGTATAGTGAGAAGACTCACCTCAAGTATCTCAATAACTCGCGAATCCTGGAAATCACTCGTGCTCGATCCTCCGAGCTATAATCCTCCTATAACATCATATGTCTCCGATTAACACTTTTACCAGTAAGGTTGACTACCCCTACAAGTCAACACTTGGTCAACTCTGGTCAATGGTCAACGGTCAACTTTGACCGGACTCGGCGAGTGCACTAGAGCGACTCGGCGAGTCTAAGCGTTTTCACCAACTCTCTAGGATTCCCTTTTTGACACGTCGAGTACTCCCCTGACTCGACGAGTTCCACCTGGTATGAATCGCGGGGCCACCCCGACTCAACTCGCCGAGTCTCAAGAACAACTCGGCGAGTTCCAGTTCGACTCAGACCACCTGGTAACCCTCTCTGACTCCCCCAGACTCACTGAGTCAACCCATAACTCGGCAGGACCACTCACTGAGTGGTTAATGAAAATCTTCATGCTACTCGCCGAGTCTGTTCTTCAGACTCGGCGAGTCCATGCCATGCATCAACTCAAACTTGCTTCTGAGGTCAGATCCGCTCCAACAATTCATAGATCTGGCCCTCCTAAGCTTATTCATCACGTAAAGTTCATGTCTTGGTGCTCATAACACACCCCATGACTCATAAATGGTGTTTTGACCTTAAGCATAAAGACCCCAATCCAAAACCCCCATGGATTTATAAAAAGCTGGGACAAAGGGACACTCTGGACCTCCAAGGGTTCAGATCTAGAACCTAACTCACTTAAGGGACCAAGGAAGTACTAGATCTAGCCACAAAAGGGCTCAATAAGCCATAAATCAATATAAACATCAACATAACAGAGAATAGCTCGAAGGTAGTACCTCAAATGCGATGTTCTGGACCTCAAATCTTCAGAAAGTGGCTCCTCTTGATTCCCCGTAGCTATTGCTCCCTTTCCCTTGAAATGTAACACCTTCAAGGTCAATAATGGCTCCTTGCTTTGCTCCAAACGCTCACTCTCGCTAGGGTTTCACTCAGGGGTCTGGTGAGCACAAATGACGGCCTTAAGGCCCTTTAAATAGGTCCCAAACCCGAGAAATTAAGGTTTCATTAAACAGCACGGACTCGCCGAGTCCATACCCTGGACTCGCCGAGTCCAGGCGCGAACCCGTGTCCAGAACCGCGATCCTACTCGGCGAGTCTGAGCTCCAACTCGCCGAGTCCCCTCACAAAACACCAAAAACATAAGCATAAAAGATACCTGGAAATCCGGGCTGTTACATAAGGACAAATAACAATGTTTAATCCATGCTCCCGGATCAATGACAAATCTTAAAGTTCGACCCTTCGTGTATATCTCACCCACACTCATAAGAAGAGACTACTCGATATCCATCTTAATTAATTTAGGTTTGTTCTGTATCATAAATCATCATATATTATGAGATACCTCTTAACACGTATTTCAGGCAATAACATATATTTCACAGACAAACATATATTTAATACTTTAATCAATACTTGTATTAAAATCATGTTCAAGTGAGGGACTATGACTCACTTGTTAAAGTGATGACTCCAAACTCGGGCAGCGCTTCACTTTTAACAATTTTATTTTCCTTAGACGAAACCTAGTATCATTATCACTAGAGTTTAGTCGAATATTTATTGCGACTAATTATTAGTCTAGATTTATGAGTGATATTATTTTATAAGTGTTAAACAATACTTTTAAACTACTATGTGCAAACAAAGGCTGGCCATGAAACACCGAAGTGCGTGAACATTTTGGCATTTACGTTGTTCTGAAATCCAACAACCCTATGCGGCCACTCAAACCAGATTCTGTGTACTGCGAGCAGTTAAAAGGTATTATAATAACACTTTTTATAATTTATACTTACCACATATTTCTTATAGGTCCATAATAACGATAATGATCTTAAATATACGTTATACTTAAAGAAGGGTAAGCATAACTCACTTACAAAGAGGTTTAGCGAAGAACCGGGCTCTGCGTGGGCAAAACTTCTGAGCCAAAAGCTCTTATTCTCAGAACCTTATGACTCTCTGGGACTCGCCTCTAACACCTAGGAGGTGCTAGGGAAAGGCTTATAGGGTTTGGGAGTGTTTGGAAGAGAAATAGGTGAAGAGATGTGAGAAAAACAGTGAAAAAACGCCTTTTATTTATAGGCTGACAACACCGAGTACATTGAGCACACTCAAGAATTATGCTGAGCGTAATGGGTTTTTAAGGGTTACACTGAGCGTACTCAAAATTACGTTGGGCATAATGTGACACGTGTCGCGATCTCGTGCAAAGCCGTGGAGAAGAAGGTCGGCTCAGATCGCACCATGTGTCACTCGATGGTTACTCCAAAAACTAATTATCTTCTAAAATCCATAACTTTTGCATACGAGCTTCATTTTTGACGTTCTTTATGTCCATGCGTAGGTAGCGATATGATCTACAACTTTCATTTAGACTCCGTTGTCTAATTTTGACTTTATTTTTAAAGTTATATTTTAATAGGCTTAGGTAGTTACAGTCCGTTAAAAATTCATAAATCTGTCATCCGACGTCTGTTTTTGACTGTCTTTATATCGTTGAGCTCCTATTAACGAGATCTTCAGTTCTCTTTTATGTTGTGTCGGATAATAAGCGATCGGTCAAAAATTTCGATTTCCAGGATGTGTGCTGCTATGCTAAATCTTAGAAAAATCATAACTTCCTCAAACGAAGTCAGATTTGGACGTTCTCTATATGTACAATCTCAGTTTAACGTATACTACAACTTTCGTTTAGATCGCTAAGGCTAAAAAGTATTTCGTCAAAAATTCACTTTTTACGATACAAGGTGCCGTGTCGGTTTAGTTGCAAAACTTCGACGGGTCATAACTTCTTCGTTATATGTCGGATTTCAACGTTCCTCATATGTACGAAATCCTTGTGACATATACTATAATTTTGGTTAAGATTATTTATGCTAAATAATATTCTATCAAAAATTCATTTTTAATGCTTATTATCTCTACATTGACTAGCCTGAATCTGCGGGCGTTATAGATTCGCCAATTCTGAGCAAGGATTATGGTATTAAGTCATCAACATAAAGGAATTAAGGAATTGGAGCGGTATCATGGTAGGTGACTATGACTATCGGACCTGCTAAGATTACGGGGAGTATTCTTCTGGATTCCAGGAGTTGGGCGATCATCGGGTTTGACTAGTAATGGAATACTAGTATTGGTAAGCGCATGTCGTAATCGGTTCATGTATATGAAGATAAGATGGGTTAGGAATCCATCAAATCTCATGCGATAGGAGAGCTTCAACGAGTCCAAGTGGGGGAGAATTGACCAAAAATTTTCGGAGTTGGATCGGATGTGAAACTAGGGTAAGTTTTGCATCCCAGTCAGGTGGAGAGATGGCCCTAGTGGTCGTCGGGATTGAAGTGGCATAAGTTGGGAGTTCATGAAACTCCCAACAGTTGGTCAGCATCTTCTTTATAGCATGATTGTGGATGGATCCAGGATGAGGGTTGTGTTAGAGCCTTGTTGCCGGTTCTTGTATGATGAAGGCTTTGGGGTTCGAAGCATGACCCGAACACCTGATTGGATGCAGGTTTCGACTTAGTATGAGTGGGGTTGTGATGGTTTGGGTGTGGTAAGACTATGAGTGGTAATAATGGTTGGTTAGAAGTGTTGTAAGACTGCGAGTGGATCATAGCATTCACCAGTTTGTGCCATGAGTATAAAGGAGGATCAGTTCATGCCTTGGGCATGACGGTCACGTTGTTGGAGAGCATCTCTTTGATTTTGGTTGATGACTATAGGGGTACGATGCAGACTCAGGCCTATGTAGCTCTAGATGGGTGGGACCCGTGGGCGAGGCCCGCTCCATGGTATAGTTTGGTTGGGACCCATGAGCGAGGCCCATGTGAATTTGGCAATGTAGGTGGGACCTAGTAAAGACCGTAGGGTCAAGTTTTTGGATATTGGGTTGCAAGAGTGAGTATGCGGTCAATGAGTGGCGCAGAGGGATGCTTAGGCTAGGATATTCTTGTCATTTGGACTCTTGGGAACCTGGTGGCTGGACCAGGTGTGAGATTGGTAGTCTCAACGATCGTTTAGGAATCTTTATATCCCGATTTAGTGAGGGGTTGAAGTAAATTAGAAGGTTTCGGGTGAAATGTAAGTGTTGATCCTTGTATCTCGGGTTGTGATTTGGGTGCCAAGATGGTTCTTGGTGGGAACTCGCATTGAGAATCGCGGGTGTTTAAGTTCAAGGTCTTCATTTCAGTTGGATATGAATTAAGGAATATATATGCCAAGGATATCAATTGAAAAGTTCATGGTTAAAGGGATGGTTTCTGTTTTGATGAAAGAACAAGCTTTTGTGATTGTGTTTTGGATTGGTTCTATCTATGTGGGGGTCAGGCTAGTATGGGGTTTCAGAATTTCAGCAACGGTATGTCGTTTCGGTAGTTAAAGGAAGCAGTGTCTTGTTCAGCACTAGAAGGTTCATCTCCCGGTTTGTCTCGCGTTGTTCATTATGTTCATGGAATTGTTATCATCAGGATGAGCCTTCCCTCGAAGGAATATCTAATTCCTTTGGTCAAGTGAATAGTTTTCGGCATCAACATGCGGTCTGTGATGCTGATTTCCAATGGGAACCTCAGGTAATCGAAAGTTGAGACGTCGGTTTGGGAGACAAGTGGAATGGAATTAGCATTGTTTCGGTATGGCCGGTCTGTCAATCAGTCAGACCATTTCGAGCTTCAGATTCCAGGATGAGTAGATGTGGTTACTTTGCATGAGATTGTTTTAGGATGAGGAAGGATTCGTTCATCTTCGGGTTGGGAGAGCCCTGACAGGGTTGGTTTCGGTTGTATTTGGGAAGGCTGTGGTATGCCTGGGATGGTAAGGAATGATTTCAAGGACGAAATATAATGGGGGAAAGTTGTAACACCATGTATCGAACAGTTTCCTATTTTGGGGTGGTGGCCAAAGATAGAGTACTATCAACTTTAGGACCTTAATGAGATTTGGACCCATTTGGATGTGGGTGTAACGACGTAAATTTTCAAAACAATTTTTCATTTTTAAATCATATTTTCAATCATCAAAAACAATGTCAACAAACTGTATCCAATGTCATCATAACTAACAAATCCCAGAATCTCAAAACATAATCTCTATGAATGTGTACGGATCATGTCGGCGCCTTCCCGTGATCTTCGCTAGTACCTGAAACACGTAACACAACAATTGTAAGCATAAATGCTTAGTGAGTTCCCCAAAATACCACATGCAACACATACGCCTTTCCAGGCCGTATCATACTAACATACATATCACATAACATACGTACCACATACATATCACATAACAACATACAACTCATACTTCTCATAGCATATAAGACCTTCCGGTCACACATAAGTACCCTTCCAGGTACAGTATAGTGAGAAGACTCACCTCAATGAAGTCAAATAACTCTCGTGCTCAACGTCCCGACCTAGCCTCCTCCTATTATTCAAATAACATTCCTGATCAATATTCTCTCATAGTGTAACACCGTAAATTTCAAAACAATTTTTCGCATTTTATAAAAAAATAATTTATTTATTACTCATAAAAACATCATTGTTCAAAACTCAATTCGTAACATATAACAATCCCAAGATCTCATAGCATAAAAATCTCGTGTGTGTACTGATCAAGCCGGCGCCTTCCCGCGATCCTCACTAGTACCTGAAACACATAACACATAACATTGTAAGCATGAAGCTTAGTGAGTTCCCCAAAATACCATATATAACACATATTAGCCACTCGAGGCTATAACTCTGTGGGTCCGTGCACCCAAACTCTGTGAACCCTCAGGTTCTATCTCTGTGAACCCTCCGGTTCTAACTCTGTAACATGCACAACATAAATCACATAGAATAATGCAATGCAACACATAACACATATATAGCATACAACACTATATCACATAACTCTGATTACCTACTCAAGGTAAAGTATAGTGAGAAGACTCACCTCAGACTCTCGTAAATCCCTGACTCGGTAGAAGTATTGCCTAGCCTCCGCCTATTCACACAAAGTAAATATCCTCATAAATATAACACTCGAGGCTAGACTCGACCCTCTATTGTCACCCTCAGAAGGTTAAAAGACTATTTACCCCCCCCCCCCCCCTCTTGACTCAAGGACTACATTGCTGACCAAACCCTAAAAGTCAACAAAAGCCAATGGTCAAACTTTGACCCAACTCGCCGAGTGCACTCTGGTGACTCGGCGAGTACACACATGACTCCTAACTCTTTGTCCCGCTTGGCACGTCGAGTCTTTCCCTAAAATCGACGAGTCACAACAGGCATGAATTGCGGGACCACCCCGACTCAACTCGCCGAGTTTCAAGAACAACTCGGCGAGTACAGCCTTGAACTTCAGTCCTCTAATCCCCTTCTGACTCACTGAGTCATTCCCCCAACTCGGCAGTCCACTCACTGAATGATTAATGGCAACCTTCATACTACTCACCGAGTCTGTTCTCGGGACTCGGCGAGTTCATGCCATGCACACTCTCAAAACAACTTTTGAGGTCAGATCCGTCCCATACAATCATAGATCTGGCCTCCCCAAGCATGATAATCACGTACAACTAACATCTTGGTGCTCATGCAAAGGCTTAAAGGCCTTATTTGAAGATATGACCACTAAAATGACATCCAAAGCTCATAACCCCCATTAACACTCATAAAGCTCAAGGGAAAAGGGTCTCTGGACCTCTTTGGGTCCAGATCTACAGCACCAACACGAGAAGGGACCAATTACTCAATAGTCTTCCTCTAAAAGGGGCTAAAAAGCCCTAACTCTAGGAATTACACCATAAACTGAAGAAGGGTCGAATGAATACCTCAAAATGAAGCCTCTGAGCCCTGAAATCACTGGATTAGCACCCTCTTCAGCCTCCTCTTGTCTTGGTCCTCTTCTATTTGCAAAAACACTAACAAATGATCAAGAAATGGCTCCTTTCCTCTCACAATCGCTCTAGCTCACTTAGGGTTTCTCTCTGGGGTCTGGTAGCCGCAAATGACGGCCATAAGGCCCCTTAAATAGGCCCCAAACCCGAGAAATTAGGGTTTCATTAAACAACGTGGACTCGCACCCGGATAATGATTCGCGTCTCTACTCGGCGAGTCTACGCACCAACTCGCCGAGTTCTTCCACAAAACTTGAAATACAAAGAATAAATATAATACCTGAAATTCCGGATGTTACAATTCTCCCCCCCTTGAATCAGACTTCGCCCTCGAAGTCTCATCCCTGAAATAGCTCCGGATGCTGCTCACGCATCTCCCGCTCCGGCTTCCAAGTCAACTTGGATCCTCTCCGATGTTGCCACTGAACCAGCACCAGAGGCACCTCCTTGTTCCTCAGAACCTTGATCTTCCGATCCACAATCGCAACTGGTCTCTCCGCGTAGTTCAGGCTCGCATCCACCTGAATATCCTCTAACGGCACTACCGCCGACTCGTCGGCTATACACTTCCTCAACTGAGACACGTGGAAGGTATTATGAATCCGCTCCAACTCCGCAGGTAGCTCCAAGCGATACGCTACCTTGACCACCCTCGCGATCACTCTGAACGGCCCAATATACCGGGGCCCTTGCTTGCCCCTCTTCCTGAATCGAATCACTCCTTTCCAAGGAGATACCTTCAGGAGAACATAATCACCGACCTGGAACTCAAGCTCGAATCGTCGCCTATCCGCATAACTCTTCTGGCGACTCTGAGCGGTCAACAATCTCTGCCTGACCCGCACTATCTGCTGTCTTCTGAAGCACAATCTCCGTGCTACCCATCACTCGTTGCCCTACCTCTCCCCAACAAATGGGAGTCCGACACCTCCTCCCATACAACAACTCAAAGGGTGGCATACCAATGCTCGAATGATGGCTGTTGTTGTAGGAGAACTCCGCTAAGGGCAAATACGTGTCCCAACTTCCGCCAAAATCCAACACGCATGCTCGGAGCATGTCCTCGAGCATCTGAATCGTCCGTACGCTCTGACCGTCAGTCTGTGGGTGGTATGTGGTACTAAAATTCAGCCTCGTACCCAACTCCTCGTGGAGTTTCTTCCAAAATCTGGAAGTGAAATGCACATCTCGATCTGACACAATCGAGATCGGCACCCTATGCCGCGATACCACCTCTCTCACATATACCTCTGCTAACTTCTCCGCAGAAGAACTCTCACTAATGGCGAGAAAGTGAGCGCTCTTTGTCAAACGGTCTACTATCACCCAAATCACATCGACACCCCTCGCCGTTCTCGGCAATTTGGTGATAAAATCCATGGATATCTGCTCCCATTTCCACTCTGGGACTTCCAGAGGCTGCAACTTACCATGCGGTCTCTGATGTTCGGCCTTAACCCTACGACAGGTTAGGCACCTCTCAACAAACCACGCTACATCTGTCTTCATACAGGGCCACCAATACTCCCTTTTAAGATCCATAAACATCTTAGTGGCCCCGGGATGGATCGAGAATCTCGATCTATGCGCCTCCTCCATCAAGATGGTACGCGTTCCTCCAACAAACGATACCCAAATCCGACCCTGGAAGGTCATAAGCCCTCTGCTACCGGTCACAAACTCTGACACCTGTCCGATAACTCGCTCTCTCTTACGGTTCTTCGGTCTTACTGCCTCAGCCTGAGCCCCTCTGATGGTGTCCAACACCGGAGTCATCACCGTCAATCTCATACAAATATCCCGAATCGGGGCGCTCTCTGCCCTATGACTCAGGGCGTCGGCTACCACATTAGCCTTGCCCGGGTGGTACAGGATCTCGCAGTCATAATCCTTTACTACATCCAACCATCTACTCTGACGCATGTTCAGGTTTGGCTGATCCATCAAATACTTCAAACTCTTGTGGTCCGTGTATATCGTACACCGAACCCCATACAAATAATGGCGCCAAATCTTGAGGGCAAACACCATAGCCCCCAACTCTAGATCGTGGGTGGGATACCTTGCCTAATGGGGCTTCAGCTGCCTCGATGCGTACGCGATCACATGCCCCCTCCGCATCAACACCGCACCCAACCCAGATATCGATGTGTCACAATACACCACGAAGTCCTCCATTCCCTCTGGAAGAGCCAACACCGGGGCTTCGCACAATCTCTGGCGAAGAGTCTCAAATGAGGCCTGCTGCTCTGGGCCCCAACTGAACACCACACCTTTCCAGGTCAACCTGGTGTGAGGAACGGCAATCTTGGAGAAATCCCTGATGAACCTCCGATAATAGCCAGCCAACCCTAGAAAACTCCTGATCTTAGAAGGAGATTTCGGCACCTCACAACTCATCACCGCCTCGATCTTGGCCGGATCGACCAAAATCCCCTTTTGGTTAACGAGGTGACCAAGGAACTGCACCTCCCGTAACCAAAAATCACACTTGGAGAATTTGGCGTAAAGCCTCTCCGATCTCAGCATACTGAGGATTTCTCGCAAATGCTCCTCATGCTGCTCCCTGGATCTCGAATACACCAGAATGTCGTCAATGAACACAATCACTGATCGATCCAGCATCGGTCTACATACCCGATTCATGAGATCCATGAATGCTGCAGGCGCATTGGTGAGCCCGAATGGCATCACCACGAACTCATATTGCCCATAACGATTCCTGAATGTGGTCTTCTGGATATCCTCCTCGCGCACCGTCATCTAATGATATCCAGATCTCATATCAATCTTGGAAAACCAAGACGCTCCCTGTGTTGGATAAGGTGTCTAAGTCCATAACTTATTTGGTATATACTTGACCCAACCCGGCATGGTCCATTTGGGTTGCATCTCATCCGAACTATTTATGGATAATTTTATGAGAGTTATACACATATGTTTATTAATATATTATAAGTTATAATATATTAATATGAAGTTCTGTTATTTAATTAGTCTTAGTCTTAAATTAATTATGAATTAATTTAGAGATTAAAAGGAAGACTAATTAGATTATGGGCTATTGGTTTTATATGGTGTGGGCTAACACTCATTTGTTAATGGGCTAGGCTTGGATGGAAGTCCATGGATGATCCATGGAGCTTTTAACCCATGGATCCTTGGAAAGGAAAGGCCATGGGTTATTAGGGTTTCACCCTAACCATGCACACTATATAAGCATGCTTATGGAGCATGAAATGCCCCCTAAGGTTAACTAGTGGAACTAGTGTGTGTGTGCTTGTGTGTGGCCGAAAATACAAGTGTGTATTCTCTCTCAAAGTTTTCCAAGAGTTTGTGGTGTTTTGTGATTCCATTTGAGGCATTCACACTATTGGTGCTTGGCCCTCAAACTCCTTAGGAATTGAACTCATCATCAAAAGGTATGTAATCTCATCTAATTCTTTTATGTTTAAAAGTACCCCATGCCATGTTAGATAGGTTATGAACCTTGGAAAATTATTATTTTGCATGTATTTAGACAAACATAGATCCAAGGTTTATTAGGGTTGCATGCACACTTAGGAAGTGTTAGATTGCTCAAAACCCAACAGTGGTATCAGAGCCTAGGCTTGCTTGTTTGAATACTTGATGCAAATTGCTGAAAAACGAAGATTTTATGCTGTCTGCACAGCTGACTCGCCGAGTCCATGAAGGGACTCAACGATTCCAAGGCAAAACTCATCCAACTCGGCGAGTTGGTTCATGCACTCGACGAGTTGGACCCCCAGACAACATATCTTCGAGTTTTGGTGCTGGAATTGGTCTAGAATCATTACCTTAAACTGTTTTGGACTCATTAAACCTGTTTTTGATGTGATAATGATGATGGTGGACCAATTTCAAAGTTATAATCAAAATTCCATGATTTTATGTGTTCATATAATTCTTGAAATTTTGATGATCATGTTCATGTTCTTATGAATTTAGAAGATGATAGGAATTATTTGCTGAATTGTTTAGAATTAATTCTTGATCATTTATGTGTTTTAATGGAGTCCATAATTTGTCCTCAAGTTATGGATATCCAAAGGTCACTTTCTTTAACACACACACTTAAAACACATAAGTTACATGAAAATAAAGAGTCTTCATTTTTATGAACCTTTAATTCATAAGTTATGAAATGAAAAAGTCTTGGATGGTTACAAAAGATGAAGAGTCTTGTCCTTAAGTTATGGAGGTTCAAGAGTCACTTCATTAATAAATATATAAATAAAGTGTAACCTTAATTAATTCCATAAGTTATAAAATAAAGAAAAGTAATTCTTTTATTAGTTTAAAGTCTTCCATAACTTGTCCTCAAGTTATGGAACTTGAAGAGTTTTTGGATTAAAACTACTTTAAACACATAAATCATGGAATTAATTAGTTTTGAATAGTTTCAAAACTTGCCCTCAAGTTTTGGAATTTGGAAAAGTTTCACACACTTTAATAAACTTTAATTCCAACACTTAGAATTTTAAAAGTTAAAATTCAACCCTTATACTATTTATAACATTAATGGTTAATTATATATATGTATAAGAACAAGTCGTTTTACCGTTAGTAGGCCTCATTCACGAAGTCGGTCTATAAGGTGGGTATAAGGTTGTTGCCTATAAAATGGCAACTTAATGGGTGTCCACTCTCACCCACCGCTTGCTTGATCGGTGGAGGGTCGTTAGCCGAACGGGTAGGACAATGACTTGAAATTCTCATTAAAAGTATAATGATTATTATAAAGTAACTAAATGTTTTATTTAATTCCCAATCTTATTTACTTTAGGAAAAATGTGAATTTGGTGCTAGCCCATGGAATTCACACTTTGTACCTTACCAAGTCGTTGGTGGAGTGTGTGTGGTTAACCGACACACTAACTTGGACTAGTAAGGATCACGAAGGGTGACTTAATGTTTGTCATAGATCAATGGAGCGTGTGTGGTTAACCGGCACATTGATTAGGTGACAATATTAAGGGTACCAAGTGAATTGGTATGGTTATTCACACCTTGTTTTGTGATCCTCGGCATCCCAGTCACAAAATTTGAGAGGGCACACTCGAGATTGAAACATGCCATTGAAAAGTTCAATGAATCTCAAAAGATCTAGGAATTTCAAATCCAATTAAAACCTAATAAATTATTTCGTTTTTCATGGTGGAAATTGGTGAATCGTCATTCGCCTACCTTCAAATATTTTATAGCTTGGATTACGGTATCCCTCTTCCAAATTATAAAATATTGTGTTGGGTCCTAGCCTTAATATTTCATATTGGGTGTTATATTAAGGATCTTGAGTCAACTAACTTGATTTTCTCCCATTATAGATGTCTGGTTCAGACAACTATGTTCTTCCCAAATCTCTTGAAGATGGTGTCCCTCAACATCATGCTTCACTTCCTCCACCTCCTCCAATTATTCTCCCTCACCCACAAGTTCTTGAAAAGTTTAAAGTCACTCAATCCCTATTGGCAAGCATAGTCTATGTGTGCTCACATCTTGGAGATAAAGTCACATATCGACAAGCCGGGAGAGTTGGGTGTCAAAGTCCCGTGAAAGTTGGATGTTCAATCACTTTCTTAGTAACATAGTGAGTCTCTTTGGGACTACTATGAGACGGACTATGACATGACCCTTAATGATGTTATCTATTTGCTTGGTGTTGTGGAATGATTTGGAACACCAGTAAAGCAAATTTGATTAAAAGAACAACTTCCCAAGTCTACATGGACATTGACAATGGTAGCATTGGATATCTAGAAAATGACTTCTCTTCCCAATGGAAAGGGATCGGCTATAGTCAACTCGGTTGACCAAATAGTAAAGAGAAAGGCAAATTCTGAGATAGTCTCATGTGCCATTACCAAAGGGTCCATGTGTTTTGTTGCCAAAGGAAGGGGCATTGGTTGCGAAGCTGCCCTATTCACCTGAAAGGTCATAAGGTTGATCAAGTCAAGAGGTTTGACTCTACTTCGGGTAAAGTCCACTGTCTAACTCTATTAAGTTCCTATTTGGAGATTCTTATTACATAATGTGAATGGGTCACATGCTGATGTTTTTAAGAATCAAAGAAAAGATAGGAAGCTTAAAGTAAGTATATGTTGATTCTGATTGCAAAGGTGGGTTTCGATCGCATGGTTCGACAATCAGAATTTTGAGCTGTTGCTTAAGAGTTATAATATATTGCTTATGAATAGATAACAACTAAGGTTTTCATGTGGATTGTAAGGATAAGTTTTTCCGCAAAGTTTTAAAATAAAAGAAAAAAAGGGGTTTTAATTTTATTTATTTTAAAAAAATATCCTTACAATGGCATCTGTGGAAAATTGTTGCTTATATGTTTCCAGTAATAGAAATATTGGAAAGTGGATTTGATTCCTTCATTTGTGGTAGTGTCTGAATTTACCGAATGAAGAAAGTTTTTCATCACCCAAGTTTCAATTGGACAGAAACTTGGAATCATACAAGTTGTATTGTATGATGAATGAGAATTTTCATCTTTGAAAATGAAGACTAATTCTTTGATCACATGTATATGTGAGTCAATTGAAGGACTGAGGAATTAGGTACACTGGGTGTGCGCTGGTCAAGGTCCACCACAAAGATTGATTTGTCATGATTTACTAAAGATTAGTAAATATCATTATACTTATGAGGTTAAGTATAATTTTGTAACATTGGAAAGGTTACAATGTATGACAAAACAAATGAGAAGAATCAAATTAGGCAGAAAGATAAAAGTTTCTCAAATCTGAAAGGATGGGAGAGTACTTTAGTATCGTATTTCATGATCATCTTAATGATTATGAAACCATATCACAAATTCATACTCTAAGGACATCTTAGTGCATTTTTATCGCTAAGAAGAGAGGTCATGAATTGTTGGATTGGTTAAGATCGAGAAGATGAGTCATACTTCGTTCCAAAACAATTCTTAGAGTCATACTCCAAGATTGTAACTTTGAGTGACATAAAGGAAGATTTATTAACACTAGTCAAATGTAAGAGTAAAATGTTTTCTACTCTTGTACATTTGAGATTGGTAAGTTGTGATGTCTTGGATGAGACAAAGACCAACTAAGACCAATTGTGAAAAGTGTTAGTCTTGATAAGAATCCGCACTATCCCTTGAATATTTTTTTTCAAGGAATGGTTCTTGACTGGGGAAAGACAGTGGGAGCCTTAAAGATCCTGAAAGAGTTTCAAGATTTAATCAAGAGTAAAACTGTAATTTATCACTAGCACGCGACTTAAGGTTTGCAACCTATCATGTTGACATAATTCTTATTTCTGTACCTACTTCAAATAAGTTGAATTTGCATGTGAGTTATCAGAGTTCAACTTGGAAGCATTGGTGGGCCTTGTGCTACCAAGGTGACAAGAAACTAAGACTGAACAAGTTTAATCCATGTAAGGCTGAATTTGTCACTAACCTTATCTTGTGATTATGGTTTTGACAAATTCACATGGATAGGAACTCATACACTATAAAATCTAAGTGTCATAAGGTTTCTCTCCGATTCATGCAAATGATGGTGAGGAAACGCTTTCACTAAGTAGATTTTAAGTAGATAGCAATTGTGTTATTTGCATTTGAGACTATGATTACGGCATCCCTTTTCATAGTTCTGAAAATTGTTTAGACACACATGTGAGCTATCTAAGAAAGGGTGTATGAATCTAAATTTCAGAAGTCCAGCAGATTTCTGGAAATATGTCAGAGCTAGTGGGAGCATAAGTGTTATGCTGATAATCATCATGTTAGTGGGAGCATGATTATTACGTTTAGTGTTGCAAGTTAGCAATGTTAATTATAGAAAACAAAGTTTCAATTCGTGAAGTTGCAGGGGTTGAAAGGTTGTTTTGCTATAATTAAGGGATAGGAAATTATACTTCATTTCAATTCTAAAGCTTAGATTGAGATTGATTTTAATCATCTTTAGTCAAGAATATATATATATATATATATATATATATATATATATATATATATATATATATATATATATATATATGAATTTTATGTTGGAATGGTTTCTATATATATTGCGTTTTCAAAATTCGATTATGATTACGACATCCCTCTTCATAGTTAAATTTTGAAAACATGGAAAATAAAAAATATTGTAGCAAAAGACTAGTCTAGTATCATGTCTTTATGTGAAACATCATGAATTGTGTCCCATATACTTCGGATATAGGATCGATTTCATGTGCTATAATATTCATCCTTTCTAAATTTTCCAAATGCTTAAGGCATTGAGAAGGGAAAAGTCTAGAACTAGATATGACTAAAGTTATTAAGCAATTGTCGAGGACAATCTGAGGTTCGCCAAAGATTGGTTGCTCAGGGAAAGTTGGAAGTATTATGTAAGTTGTCGGAAAGGACCATATTGACATATTCTGAAAAGAAGTAACTCTTGTTCGGAAGTGATAGTCAAAATGGGACTATGGAAATGTCTCTATAGGTGGAAGTTATTCTATCTATGTAAGATTAGAAAACCTTAATGCAAGAAGGATGTTTAAAGCAATGTACTTTGAATATGAGACTTCCGTTCCATAGAAGTTGACCTTCTTTGGAATACTCTGTAATGACTGGTGACAAGGTTTTGGTGACTTTGTGCATAATCATTACAAGAGGAACATTGCATAAAAGTTTAAAATCTAACAGTTTTTTGGTAAATGATAGGAATCGGGGATTCTCACATTTACAATAAGGATTTTGGATTGTGAAATGAGTATCAATGGAATCATGTTCAATTGATCTACATCACAATGTAAGGATCATAGACAAACATAGTGTGCATACTTGGAGTATGGCATAACTATCGTTTAGAAAAACAAAGTGTACATGCTAGGAGCATGGGACGACTGTTGTTTTTATTCAAGTCTTAAGTTGATTGTTTGAAACATTATACAATGAATAATGTGTAGTCAATATGGTGATAAATAAAAGGTGGTTCTATTTATATTCAAAAGGGTTCTGAGACCATATTGGATTCGATTATTATTGTGTTTCACTTTGCATGTTTTGACTTCCAAAATAGCTAGGTTATTCTTTCCGAATGACTAAGTTATTTAAACACTCCACAGTCGTTCATATGTTGGAAGTAGGTATGAATCAAGACTGTCATGAATCGAGTTTGTAGATGGCTAAATGGGTTTAGTCATAGCAATGGTTGCTACAACATTCATGAGTGCTCATAAGTTATGAGTATTGGAATAAACCCACACTCACTTGTATCACTTCATGGAATTTATCTCGAGTGATCGTGAGACGGTAATATCATATAAATCTTCAAACCTACAGATATGAGTTGTTACCTATGCGTTGGTTGTGCATTGATTTCACGTAAACGCATCAGTAACTTGATGTTATAAAACGTGTCTTTGTGTACAATTCAACAAGTAGTAGAACAAGCATATGAGTCGAAGTTTATCTGTTCCTTCTAGAAATAGAAGCGATATCTGGGCCCCTCGATGATTTTGTTGTGACCAATGTACCGGCCGGTCAGAACTAAAATTGACGTGTTCGATTAAGTTCTTTGTCAAACAAATTGAAAATCGGGAAACAAACTGTTGGACGATAAGTACGACGTTGTTCCATGTGGTACTAAAATGCAGCCTCGTACCCAACTCCTCGTGGTATGTGGTACTAAAATGCAGCCTCGTACCCAACTCCTCGTGGAGTTTCTTCCAAAATCTGGAAGTGAAACGCACATCTCGATCTGACACAATTGAGATCGGCACCCTATGCCGCGATACCACCTCTCTCACATATACCTCTGCTAACTTCTCCGCAGAAGAACTCTCACTAATGGCGAGAAAGTGAGCGCTCTTTGTCAAACGGTCTACTATCACCCAAATCACATCGACACCCCTCGCCGTTCTCGGCAATTTGGTGATAAAATCCATGGATATCTGCCCCCATTTCAACTCTGGGACTTCCAGAGGCTGCAACTTACCATGCGGTCTCTGATGTTCGGCCTTAACCCTACGACAGGTTAGGCACCTCTCAACAAATCACGCTACATCTCTCTTCATACAGGGCCACCAATACTCCCTTTTAAGATCCATAAACATCTTAGTGGCCCCGGGATGGATCGAGAATCTCGATCTATGCGCCTCCTCCATCAAGATGGTACGCGTTCCTCCAACAAACGGTACCCAAATCCGACCCTGGAAGGTCATAAGCCCTCTACTATCGGTCACAAACTCTGACACCTATCCAATAACTCGCTCTCTCTTACGGTTCTCCGGTCTTACTGCCTCAGCCTGAGCCCCTCTGATGGTGTCCAACACCGGAGTCATCACCGTCAATCTCATACAAATATCCCGAATCGGGGCGCTCTCTGCCCTACGACTCAGGGCGTCGGCTACCACATTAGCCTTGCCCGAGTGGTACAGGATCTCGCAGTCATAATCCTTTACTACATCCAACCATCTCCTCTGACGCATGTTCAGGTTTGGCTGATCCATCAAATACTTCAAACTCTTGTGGTCCGTGTATATCGTACACCGAACCCCATACAAATAATGGCGCCAAATCTTGAGGGAAAACACCATAGCCCCCAACTCTAGATCGTGGGTGGGATACCTTGCCTCATGGGGCTTCAGCTGCCTCGATGCGTACGCGATCACATGCCCCTTCTGCATCAACACCGCACCCAACCCAGATATCGATGCGTCATAATACACCACGAAGTCCTCCATTCCCTCTGGAAGAGCCAACACCGGGGCTTCGCACAATCTCTGGCGAAGAGTCTCAAATGAGGCCTGCTGCTCTGGGCCCCAACTGAACACCACACCTTTCCAGGTCAACCTGGTGTGAGGAACGACAATCTTGGAGAAATCCCTGATGAACCTCCGATAATAGCCAGCCAACCCTAGAAAACTAATGATCTTAGAAGGAGATTTTGGCACCTCACAACTCATCACCGCCTCGATCTTGGCCGGATCGAACAAAATCCCCTTTTGGTTAACGAGGTGACCAAGGAACTGCACCTCCCGTAACCAAAAATCACACTTGGAGAATTTGGCGTAAAGCCTCTCCGATCTCAGCATACTGAGGATTTCTCGCAAATGCTCCTCATGCTGCTCCCTGGATCTCGAATACACCAGAATGTCGTCAATGAACACAATCACTGATCGATCCAGCATCGGTCTACATACCCTATTCATGAGATCCATGAATGCTGCAAGCGCATTGGTGAGCCCGAATGGCATCACCACGAACTCATATTGCCCATAACGATTCCTGAATGTGGTCTTCTGGATATCCTCCTCGCGCACCCTCATCTGATGATATCCAGATCTCAGATCAATCTTGGAAAACCAAGACGCTCCCTGTGTTGGATAAGGTGTCTAAGTCCATAACTTATTTGGTATATACTTGACCCGACCTGGCATGGTCCATTTGGGTTGCATCTCACCCGAACTATTTATGGATAATTTTATGAGAGTTATACACATATGTTTATTAATATATTATAAGTTATAATATATTAATATGAAGTTCTGTTATTTAATTAGTCTTAGTCTTAAATTAATTATGAATTAATTTAGAAATTAAAAGGAAGACTAATTAGATTATGGGCTATTGGTTTTATATGGTGTGGGCTAACACTCATTTGTTAATGGGCTAGGCTTGGATGGAAGTCCATGGATGATCCATGGAGCTTTTAACCCATGGATCCTTGGAAAGGAAAGGTCATGGGTTATTAGGGTTTCACCCTAACCATGCACACTATATAAGCATGCTTATGGAGCATGAAATGCCCCCTAAGGGTAACTAATGGAACTAGTGTGTGTGTGCTTATGTGTGGCCGAAAATACAAGTGTGTATTCTCTCTCAAAGTTTTCCAAGAGTTTGTGGTGTTTTGTGATTCCATTTGAGGCATTCACACTATTGGTGCTTGGCCCTCAAACTCCTTAGGAATTGAACTCATCATCAAAAGGTATGTAATCTCATCTAATTCTTTTATGTTTAAAAGTACCCCATGCCATGTTAGATAGGTTATGAACCTTGGAAAATTATTATTTTGCATGTATTTAGACAAACATAGATCCAAGGTTTATTAGGGTTGCATGCACACTTAGGAAGTGTTAGATTGCTCAAAACCCAACACCCTGCAGCTGATTGAACAAATCGTCGATCCTTGGCAAAGGATAATGGTTCTTGATCGTTAACTTGTTCAGCTCTCGATAATCTATGCACATTCGGTGTGAACCATCCTTTTTCTTCACAAAAAGGATTGGCGCTCCCCACGGCGAGCTGCTCGGCCAAATGAACCCCTTCCCCAGCAGCTCCTGAAGCGGTGAGGATAACTCCTGCATCTCTGTAGGTGCAAGGCGATAGGGCGCCTTGGCAATAGGTGCTGCCCCCGGAATCAAATCAATGCGAAACTCAACCTGCCTCTCGGGAGGCACACCCGGTAACTCCTCGGGAAAGACATCCGAGAATTCACACACTATCGGAACCTCCTCAACCATACTCGGTCTCTCTGCACCAACCCTCGTATCCATCACATATGCTACAAAACCACTACAGCCCTGCTGTAGACTCTGCCTCGCTCTAGCATCCAAACAAAACGCTGAATCGGGACGGGTACCCTCGCCGTACACTATAAGAACTCCCCCACTTGGGTCTCGTATAGTCACTAGCTGCTGCTCGCAGTCGATAACTGCTCCAAATCTGCTCAACCAATTCGTGCCTACGATGACACAGACGTCCCCCATCGCAATTGGGACCAAGTCAATAGGAAACTCTACACCGAAAATCTTGAGTACACATCCTCGAATCACCTCCGTGGCATACACTGCTCTCTCGTCGGCGATGGAGACTCTCAGAGGTCGACTCAACGCCTCTCGACTAATACTGATGTGCTGACTAAAAGCCAACGATATAAAAGATCGACTCGCACCTGAGTCAAATAACACCAAAGTAGGTACAGAACTCACAAGAAAAGTACCTACGCATATCATAATATAAGCACAAAATCTCAGACATTAAAATAAATACATGAAATAATACATACCAGCCACGACGTTGGGCGCTGCGCGGACCTCTTCCGCAAACAACTGGAAGGCTCTCCCCTGAGCCTTCGGCGTCTCGGTCTTCACCGACCGACTATCCGAAGCTCTAATAGCAGCAGGGGAAGACCCCTGAGAAGCTCCCTGTGCTGACCCTCGCAGCAGCGGACACTCGGCCTTCCGGTGTCCGGTCTGGTTGCAGTGGAAACACACTGCAAACCCGTTGGGCAGTCCTTGGCCATATGCCCCTCCTTGCCACACTTGTAGCAAGACCCAACTCTACAAACTCCATCATGACTCTTGCCGCACTTTCCACAAGTGCGGCCCTTCTGGCTCCCTGCTCTGGGATCAGCGGGCTTGGCCCGATTGGCTGCCAGCTGGGACTGTGCCGGTCGCCGATCCCTCCCCTGAGACTCCGCCTCCTCCCTAACCTGAGTCTCTAGCTCGATCTCCCTCTTCCGGGCATTTTCCTGAAGCTCAGCAAATGTCCGGTACAAGGAGTTCGCCACGAACTCCTGAATATCTCTCCTCAAAATACTCAGATAACGGCTCATACGTGCCTACTCAGTAGACACGTGCTCAGGGCAAAACATCGCCCTTTCATGAAACATCCTAGTAATAACCGTAACTGACTCCATACCCTGCTTGAGGGTCAAAAACTCATGTGCCAACCGATCCCGTTCCACCGGGGGAACGTACTCATCATGAAACATGGAGGTGAACCTCTCCCAGGTCACCGTAGCAAGCTCTGCTGGAGAATAGTGTGCTGTCGTGAACTTCCACCAGTCCTTCGCCCCCAGGCGAAGCTGGTTCAGCGCAAACCGATCCCTCAAGTGCTCCGGGCACGAGCATGTATAGAAACACCCCTCAATGTCAGATACCCATCTCATCGCTGCAATCGGATCCTGCATCCCATCAAACTCTGGTGGCTTCGTGTTGCTGAACTCCCTGAACAACAACGAGTCACCCCCCTGCGGCCTAGCAGCAGCGACGGCTGCGGTGGCCGCTGCAACAGCAGCCTCAGAAAGAGCGGCATAACGCTTGTCAAAAGTCTCAATCAGCATGGTCTTGATAGACCTGAACATCTCTGGTATCTCTGCCCTGATGGCCGCAGCCACCTCCTCATGGATGATCCTGCGGATCTCCTCATCACTAGTCTCGCTGCTCTCTGGTGCATGACGTGTCCTCACCATGATCTACCTCTGAAATACAACTTACTATATATTAGAAACTCACTCGAGCATACTCACACTCGATAACTCATGCCTCTTTGATCCCTAGCATCCCAAAGATTCTAACTTGAAATGTACACCGTCCCGTCGTTTTCAGTATTACGGGACTAATACTACCGTCCACACCGCGTCAGTATACACCCAAGTCCTCCTCCTAGGACCCCATGTCCCAAGTACTCTATTATGCATAATCCACTCTTTAACAGATCTCTAATAAGCTCCTCACTGCTGCCTACTCACTCTCAAGCATCTCATAGCAGCTCACCTCCCCCTAGGCTAAGGCATCACAAATCAGGCCACTCTAGTCCTAATAGGAATACCTAGCCCACTCTAGCCCGAGAATACATCATATCAATCTCATAAGCATGTAACATAAGGGTATTTTGGGAAATCACCGTTCGGGCGCTGACTGATCGTACACACGACTCTACTCTGCTTATCCAAAAACCTTTTACTCTTTTTAGAAAACTTGGTTCACTTTTAAAAATATTTCTCAAATCCTCAATTTGACTTCAAATACGCCCGAAGGTGTACTCGAATCCCTCAAACCAAGGCTCTGATACCAACTTGTAACACCGTAAATTTCAAAACAATTTTTCGCATTTTATAAAAACATAATTTATTTATTACTCATAAAAACATCATTGTTCAAAACTCAATTCGTAACATATAACAATCCCAAGATCTCATAGCATAAAAATCTCGTGTGTGTACTGATCAAGCCGGCGCCTTCCCGCGATCCTCACTAGTACCTGAAACACATAACACATAACATTGTAAGCATGAAGCTTAGTGAGTTCCCCAAAATACCATATATAACACATATTAGCCACTCGAGGCTATAACTCTGTGGGTCCGTGCACCCAAACTCTGTGAACCCTCAGGTTCTATCTCTGTGAACCCTCCGGTTCTAACTCTGTAACATGCACAACATAAATCACATAGAATAATGCAATGCAACACATAACACATATATAGCATACAACACTATATCACATAACTCTGATTACCTACTCAAGGTAAAGTATAGTGAGAAGACTCACCTCAGACTCTCGTAAATCCCTGACTCGGTAGAAGTATTGCCTAGCCTCCGCCTATTCACACAAAGTAAATATCCTCATAAATATAACACTCGAGGCTAGACTCGACCCTCTATTGTCACCCTCAGAAGGTTAAAAGACTATTTACCCCCCCCCCCCCCCTCTTGACTCAAGGACTACATTGCTGACCAAACCCTAAAAGTCAACAAAAGCCAATGGTCAAACTTTGACCCAACTCGCCGAGTGCACTCTGGTGACTCGGCGAGTACACACATGACTCCTAACTCTTTGTCCCGCTTGGCACGTCGAGTCTTTCCCTAAACTCGACGAGTCACAACTGGCATGAATCGCGGGACCACCCCGACTCAACTCGCCGAGTTTCAAGAACAACTCGGCGAGCACAGCCTTGAACTTCAGTCCTCTAATCCCCTTCTGACTTACTGAGTCATTCCCCCAACTCGGCAGTCCACTCACTGAATGATTAATGGCAACCTTCATACTACTCACCGACTCTGTTCTCGGGACTCGGCGAGTTCATGCCATGCACACTCTCAAAACAACTTTTGAGGTCAGATCCGTCCCATACAATCATAGATCTGGCCTCCCCAAGCATGATAATCACGTACAACTAACATCTTGGTGCTCATGCAAAGGCTTAAAGGCCTTATTTGAAGATATGACCACTAAAATGACATCCAAAGCTCATAACCCCCATTAACACTCATAAAGCTCAAGGGAAAAGGGTCTCTGGACCTCTTTGGGTCCAGATCTACAGCACCAACACGAGAAGGGACCAATTACTCAATAGTCTTCCTCTAAAAGGGGCTAAAAAGCCCTAACTCTAGGAATTACACCATAAACTGAAGAAGGGTCGAATGAATACCTCAAAATGAAGCCTCTGAGCCCTGAAATCACTGGATTAGCACCCTCTTCAGCCTCCTCTTGTCTTGGTCCTCTTCTATTTGCAAAAACACTAACAAATGATCAAGAAATGGCTCCTTTCCTCTCACAATCGCTCTAGCTCACTTAGGGTTTCTCTCTGGGGTCTGGTAGCCGCAAATGACGGCCATAAGGCCCCTTAAATAGGCCCCAAACCCGAGAAATTAGGGTTTCATTAAACAACGTGGACTCGCACCCGGATAATGATTCGCGTCTCTACTCGGCGAGTCTACGCACCAACTCGCCGAGTTCTTCCACAAAACTTGAAATACAAAGAATAAATATAATACCTGAAATTCCGGATGTTACAATTCTCCCCCCCTTGAATCAGACTTCGCCCTCGAAGTCTCATCCCTGAAATAGCTCCGGATGCTGCTCACGCATCTCCCGCTCCGGCTTCCAAGTCAACTTGGATCCTCTCCGATGTTGCCACTGAACCAGCACCAGAGGCACCTCCTTGTTCCTCAGAACCTTGATCTTCCGATCCACAATCGCAACTGGTCTCTCCGCGTAGTTCAGGCTCGCATCCACCTGAATATCCTCTAACGGCACTACCGCCGACTCGTCGGCTATACACTTCCTCAACTGAGACACGTGGAAGGTATTATGAATCCGCTCCAACTCCGCAGGTAGCTCCAAGCGATACGCTACCTTGACCACCCTCGCGATCACTCTGAACGGCCCAATATACCGGGGCCCTTGCTTGCCCCTCTTCCTGAATCGAATCACTCCTTTCCAAGGAGATACCTTCAGGAGAACATAATCACCGACCTGGAACTCAAGCTCGAATCGTCGCCTATCCGCATAACTCTTCTGGCGACTCTGAGCGGTCAACAATCTCTGCCTGACCCGCACTATCTGCTGTCTTCTGAAGCACAATCTCCGTGCTACCCATCACTCGTTGCCCTACCTCTCCCCAACAAATGGGAGTCCGACACCTCCTCCCATACAACAACTCAAAGGGTGGCATACCAATGCTCGAATGATGGCTGTTGTTGTAGGAGAACTCCGCTAAGGGCAAATACGTGTCCCAACTTCCGCCAAAATCCAACACGCATGCTCGGAGCATGTCCTCGAGCATCTGAATCGTCCGCACGCTCTGACCGTCAGTCTGTGGGTGGTATGTGGTACTAAAATTCAGCCTCGTACCCAACTCCTCGTGGAGTTTCTTCCAAAATCTGGAAGTGAAACGCACATCTCGATCTGACACAATCGAGATCGGCACCCTATGCCGCGATACCACCTCTCTCACATATACCTCTGCTAACTTCTCCGCAGAAGAACTCTCACTAATGGCGAGAAAGTGAGCGCTCTTTGTCAAACGGTCTACTATCACCCAAATCACATCGACACCCCTCGCCGTTCTCGGCAATTTGGTGATAAAATCCATGGATATCTGCTCCCATTTCCACTCTGGGACTTCCAGAGGCTGCAACTTACCATGCGGTCTCTGATGTTCGGCCTTAACCCTACGACAGGTTAGGCACCTCTCAACAAACCACGCTACATCTGTCTTCATACAGGGCCACCAATACTCCCTTTTAAGATCCATAAACATCTTAGTGGCCCCGGGATGGATCGAGAATCTCGATCTATGCGCCTCCTCCATCAAGATGGTACGCGTTCCTCCAACAAACGATACCCAAATCCGACCCTGGAAGGTCATAAGCCCTCTGCTACCGGTCACAAACTCTGACACCTGTCCGATAACTCGCTCTCTCTTACGGTTCTTCGGTCTTACTGCCTCAGCCTGAGCCCCTCTGATGGTGTCCAACACCGGAGTCATCACCGTCAATCTCATACAAATATCCCGAATCGGGGCGCTCTCTGCCCTATGACTCAGGGCGTCGGCTACCACATTAGCCTTGCCCGGGTGGTACAGGATCTCGCAGTCATAATCCTTTACTACATCCAACCATCTACTCTGACGCATGTTCAGGTTTGGCTGATCCATCAAATACTTCAAACTCTTGTGGTCCGTGTATATCGTATCTCTAATAGAATAGCAAAAAGCAAGATAGATAGGACCCTATGGACCTCTTAAGGTCCATATCTAAGAGGAACTCCACCTTGGGACCTCACATACTTCGAATCCAAGCCAAAGAAAGCATAAGAAAACCCTAGATTCAAGTAGATCACAAAATACACGAGATTGAGCACAAATTAGTACCTCTAGCAGCCTCTTCTGATCAAATGGGTGATAGATCTGAGCTCCTCAGTCTTCCTTGTTTGTCCTCCTTCCTTCTTTCTTGCAGAATTACACTTAGAATGATGAATTAGCCCTCCTCCTGCACTACAAGCTTTCTCTCTGCTCTCTAGGGTTTCTTAGGGGTGCATTGGTCGCAAATGGAGGCTATAAAGGCCTTTAAATAGGGCACAAACCCCGAGAATTAGGGTTTTAATTTACAGCGCGGACTCGCCGAGTCCACGCATCGACACGTCGAGTCCTTCATTAAATCAGACAAGAAAAATGCGGTCCTACTCGGCGAGTCTGAGCGCCTACTCGCCGAGTCCATCTCTAAAATTCAAGACACATACTTAAAATAAGATACCTGGGAATCCGGATGTTACAGTGGGTGACGTAATTTAGATGATTCGGATGTTTGGTTTGTGTTTTGGATCCAAAGGATATTTTGGTAAAGTTTCAGCTCGGGCGTTAATGGAAATTGGATTTTTTTTTTTTGGAAATTTTAAGGCAGGTATGAGTTGATAAAAGTGTAGAACTTCTTGTTACATTTTCATGGATATAAGGATCTTTGAAATCGGATTTATAATAAAGAATTTATGGCCTTTGGAGGATTATAGGGTTTAAGGATAACCCTAGTACAAAAGGCGTACATAGGGAGTACACAGGGTGTACATAGGGAGTACACATGGTGTACTAGTGCAAAGTTCAGTACACGGGGCGTACACTTGTGTATGCTTCGTGTACTAAGAAGGATTGATCGCAGGACCGAGGCCTCGTATGTTGGGCGCACGAGAATTATGTTGGGCATATGAGCGTTTAATGAAACCCTAGTTTTGAGATGTTGCACCTTATTTACTCATTAAGTCTCGAGGGTAGGCCTCTTTACCAGCCTTCATACCTCCTAAACCCTAAATTTCGACCCTTAGCCTCCATTGTTGTATCTTTGAGCTCTTGATAAGAAGTTGGTGCTTATTTTGCTCATTTTGAAGGGATTGAAGAAGATTAAAGGTGCATTTCTTAGTGTGAAGCTTAGAAATCTAGAATCATCACTCATTTTGAAGTCTATTGAGGTATCAAGTTCATACCTTGTCTTCTCCTTGATTAGATCTCTTCATGTCATGGTTTTTGTTATTTTGGGTCCCTTTTGGGTTAGTTTGATGAGTAAAGTTGGTTGTGGGGTTTATCCTTTTAGATCTGGGCCTATTATGAGTTTCTTAAGCATAAAGGTGCAAGCTTTATGGTGCTTATGGTCTCATGCGTGCATTAAGTCATCTATTAAGTCCTCTTGAGCTTTAAGAGCTTCATTACGCCATACATGCACATAATGTTGGCAACTTTATGTGATTAACCACCTAAAGAAAGTCAAATTTGAGCTTGGGTCATGGTCTTAATCGATTAAGAGCTTAAATGGAAAAATTGACCAAGTTGGAGAGTACGTGGGGCTCACAAGCATGTACGATGTGCATATAAGCATAATAAGAATTAGGCTGAGTACGCCCCGCGTACTCAGCAAGTTGGGTTTCTTTTGTTTTAGGCTACAGTTTTGGGCTAGGTTGGGCTTGGCTATTTTAGGCCATGATGGGCCATCAGAATTCAAGTGTTTTTGGTCTAAGAATATATTTTTTGGACCTTAGTTTAAGGCCTATGAAAGGGTTTGGGCCCAATTTGGAAAATTGAGCCATATTAGGGCCTTGTGTGTTTATTTGGAATTTAGGCCTTTGGATTGGTGGTTTGGGCCTAGGCTTTGGACCAAGTTGGGAAAAGGATAAAAAAGTCTTTTACCCTAGTTTGGACACTTAGTATGGGTCGGGATCCAATTATTGATGAATGATTATTTTGGTGATTGATAGTATGTGGATCTTAGCAGGACAGCAGCCATAGATTCTTCCTGTAAGATTCGACAGTGTGAGGTAAGTTTCCTCACTGTGTTTAGTGGGTCGAAGGCACCAATGACGGGCCATGGTTTTTTATGTAGGGTGTTAGATGTCTAGGTGAATCTTACATGTGTATGTGCTTGTATGCTTACTGGGTGGGGCCCAATGGTTATTCTTTATGCTAGTATCTGGTTATGCGTATATAATTTATATGTAGGAGGGGACCATTATACGATTTTGGGCGGGGCCCGATGGTTATTCGGTATGCTATTATCTTTGTGATTTTCGCATGTGTTTACATGTTTATGTGATTATTGGGCAGGGCCCGATTACAAATCTGTATACCGAGCGGGGCTCGATGCCAGCCGGGTCCAATATATGTTTATTTATGTGTGTATGGTATGTGGTATTTTTGGGGTACTCACTAAGATTTGTGCTTACATTTTTTACTTTATGTTTCAGGTACTTAGGTTTTCAAATGGAAGAGCTAGGAGTGATTGCAGAGCGCACACCACCTTGTTTCATATTTTCTTGATTTACTCTGATGTGATGTGATGATTGATACATTTTTTTATCTGGATTTTTATGATGATGTTTATAGAATATCGGTTTTATTAATTTGAAAATGAAAATTTTGAGTCTTATATTTGGGATGTTACACCTACATTGGGGTCTTCGACCCACGAGTACAGTGATGAGACTCGCCTCAAACCAATGATAAACAATTGCACACATAAGCTACTAATACAAAGGATCCTCACAATGAATACATTCAACCAACCCTAATCACTATTTAGGATAACAACCCACAAATAAAGGTCCAAATCATAATCCATCATACAAAAGAGAAAATACCCTTTCACCCTTCCTACACTAGGCTCAAATAGCCATGTCCCAAGGCCCAAAATGACCCACATGGGCTTTATGTAACGACCGAAAAATACAACCAATTTTAAATTTTTCAAAAACAACTCGATTCCATTAAATCATTACAAAAAGGTTTTCAATACAAAACATTTAGCGTATTCCCAAAATCACATTACTACAAAATCATGAGGAGCGGTACGATCACGCCTTCGCCTTGCCACGGTCTCCTGAAGAACCTGAAAAACATAAAACCACAACTGTAAGCCCGAAATCTTAGTGAGATATCCCCAAAATACCAACCACTTATACCATACACGCATAACATGCCACAACATATCCGATCACAGAACATCCATGCACTTCGGGTCTACTGTGTGACTGGTCCGCCGCACCGGCCTACAATCCACCTGGTCCACCCTCTGAGTCTAGCCATAAACCTTGAGTCTACAGTGTGATTGGTCCGCCCGCACCGGGCCTTCAATCCACCTGGTCCACTCTCCGAATCTAACCACATTCATCGAGTCTGCAGTGTGATTGGTCCGCCCGCACCGGGCCTTCAATCCACCTGGTCCACTCTCTGAGTCTACAGTATGACTGGTCCGCCCGCACCGGGCCTTCAGTCGGCCTGGTCCATTCTCCGAGCCTCGGCACGTCTGGTCCGCCCTCTTGGGGCCTACAGCCTATCCGGACCGCTCGCTGGGCCTTCGGTACAACCGGTCCGCCCTGGGTATCTTGGCCTACAGCACAAAGCAGGACCCGCCTCAACCCAACCCAGTCCAAACAACCATGTGCACATATACATACAATCATATAGCAATTCACAGTCAACAAACAGATCACATAACATATCATCATCCTAACCAGGATACCGACCTAACAGGTCACTAGCATAGCATCTCCCTATCTCTCAAGATACCGATCTCAATCAGGTCTCTAACATATACCATCCTAGCTCTCAGGATCCAACCATATCAAAGCAATAACATAACAACAACTACATGGATCTCAATCCGATAAGGGCCGGCCTTGGTGCCTTAGACCCTGTTGATATAGTGAGGATAACTCACCTCGATACTGCCGACTGAACAGATAACCCAAGCTGCTCCGACCACTGATACGATCTCCACCACTGGACAACCACCACGGAACTGAACTCAAAACAACAACCAACAATTACCAAAATGCCCCTGGAAACCACTGGTCAACCTTTTGTCAAAGACAAGGTCAAAGTCAACCCCTGACTGACTCTACTCGCCGAGTCAACCCGATGACTCGCCGAGTCCCCATACTCAGAACTTCCCTCAATCCGCAACTTAACTCGCCGAGTCAACCCGAGACTCGCCGAGTCCAACAACTCTGAGTCCACTCGCACACAACTCACCGAGTCATCCCTTGACTCACCGATTCTCGACTCGACCAAAAAATAATGGGACTCTTCGACAAGACTGGCCGAGTCCAAGAACAGACTCGCCGAGTCTAAGGCTATCTTCAACCTACTCGTCGAGTTGTTCATACAACTCGCCGAGTTCTAGGCCATCTTCATCCAACTCGCTGAGTTGTTCTTCCAACTCGTCGAGTTCCATTCTATCTTCAAGCAACTCGTCGAGTCCACCCATGTGACTCGCCGAGTACCACCGGTCTGAATCCATACAGAAGTACTCCAGGCCATGCAATTGATCCAAAACATAGATCTAGCCTCCTACAACCCATCCATCACGTAAAATGGCAAACTTTACGTGAATCCAAAGAGATGTATGCATTTTTCACATTAGGGCTAGGGTTTGGGACATGATAGCTTCACTACACACTCAAACACAGGGACTTTCAGGCATTCCAATCCTTCTCCATTCCAAATCTGAGGTAGCAACCTCAAAAGAACGCCCCTACTGCAATGGAACTCGAATCCAAGCAAAGCCCCTTGCTCCAATCCTCCTACCCTTCAAGATTTCCTCAACAATTGCTTCTCCAAGCTCCCAAATGCAACTTGATCCACTCACATACGAAGGCTAAGGGTTTCTAGACTTGAGGATGAGTAAAGAGGCTGGGGGAATGAATGTTATGTTCTTTATATAGGGCTCAACCCCGAGAATTAGGGTTTTCTCCACTCAGCGCCTACTCGCCGAGTCCATCTTACTGACTCGCCGAGTCAGCTACTTAACACACGACCAAGTCGCGACTCTACTCGCCTAGTCCACCCATGGACTCGCCGAGTCGCTCTTTCCCAATTTACTCTTTTAGCCCTTCAACTCTACTCTTGATATTTCGGGATGTTACAATTCTCCCCCAGTTAAATTAGGCTTCGTCCTCGAAGCCTACGGCAACACAACTCTTAGAAATACTCCTGTCATGCACCACCTGACATTAATCCAACCAGGTTCCTCAAAACACAACCATAGAAACCAGAAGTTCACTTTCTCCTTCCTTGCGGTGTCCTGACCACCGTCTCAAACCGGACACCGGCTGTACCTTCTGATAATCACACTCAACAATCGAGAATTACCCAAGATGCATCACTGCACCAAATCACAACCATCACTCGACCCATATGAGCTAGAAAACCATGAACCATCGGATCCCCGATCCGAATCCCACTCTATCCATTCCATGCTGACAGAAAGACCCATTCTTCAATCTCAGAGCAACTCCCATGAGCTCTCCTCTTGCAATCACATACACATGCTGAACTAGCTCTAGCACCCTCAGGTTGGGAAAACCCGATACACTGATGATATCCTCAAACATCCCCCAGGATGAACCACTAATACATACCCAATTCCCTGATCAGAATCACACTGAGAGCCCAAGACTCTCTCCCTGCATCCCTTCCGAGCCTCTTGGCTCTACACCTGCGAAATTCCCTCCGCGACCTCAGCAGACATCCCAAATCGGATGTGCTTCTATTCCACTGCCGCAAACACACTGCTCAATAACCATACTCGGATTACTCTAATCATAACTCTGCTTTGCCACTTTCACTTCTGTGAACTTGCACTCCTTCTCGGAGTTACACACCTCTCTCATTTCCTTTACCAAGGAATCCACTTAGCCGCATTGTCACTCCGACAAGTGCCATGGTGCTCGCCCAACGCTACACCACCCTTTTATAGCGTATCCTCTATCCATCCAACACACATACTCTGACTCTATTCACAAGGACTCTCAAGCCCGTGCACTATCTCAACTACTCAAGATCAATACCTGGGGCCAGACCTTCTAATGCTAACACATCGCAACAAACTCAATCCATACCCTCGAACCGATCCAACAATACCTGCAGAGTCTTCAGCATGACTGCATCGCCTCACCAGGCCTTCAGCCAATCTGGACCACTCTTAGAACCTTCAGCCAATCTGGACCGCTCTCAGTGCCTTCAGTTTGGCTGGACCGTTCTCCGAGCCTTCGGCCTGACTGGTACGCCTACCGACCTTCAGTCTATCCGGACCGCTCAACTAGCATTCATCATTCCGAGCTATCTATCCCGGAAATCCTCCCATGCATACTGTTCTAGCCCTTTAAGGGTTCCAAACTCTGTCTCAATCGCACATGCTCGATCCCGGCCTGCTCCCAGGCCCTCCACAATCGAATTCCCTAGGTCTGTATCCCGCCCCGCATGCCCGACACTTGCTCCTGTCAGCCTACACTCTGGACTGACGGAACACTGCTAAATCGCAACAGCTAAGCACCCTCAAATACTCATCGATCTCCCGGAGAATTTTCCAATTCTCCCCCACTTGTAGCACTGATTAACAACCACTGGTCGCCAACACCGACCACCCAGAACAACTCTGCACAAAACCAACACTTACACGCGGACTAATTCCCACAAGCATAAACAACCTTAACAAGATCCCACATCAACACTGATAACCCGCTCGAAAGAAATTCAACCTGCATCTAACCACTCCTCAGAAAGCAGATGCTACCCGGCCTTCAACCCAATGCCAGGTTTCCACTAATAACCCTCATGGATGATAACCAACGAAATTCCCAAACAATAACCCATAAACAACCCAAAACTCTCAAAAACGACGAATACCGCATCGAAAACCACACAAAGATACCAGCACATAACCAATACACCACAAATAATCACAAGATAACAAGATATCAAGAAAGAAACATACCCGTAGCTGCATCCGGCACGGCTCTGACCTCCTCTGCCGCAAGCTGATAAGCACGACCCTGAGCCCTTGGGGGCTCCGCTCCACCCTGACCTCCACCTGAAATCCTCAAAGTGGCCGGTGCTGGAGCCTGCACCGGTCCCGCAGCAAGCTGTGGACAGCTGACCCTCAAATGTCCAACCTGATGACAATGATAACAAATCCTCAAATCTCGAACCGGCACTGACTGCCGACAATCCCTCGCATAGTGCCCATCCTTTCCGCACATGCGGCATGCACCACCGGACCTACAAACTCCGGTGTGACCCCTCCCACACTTCCCACAAGTGTGGCTACTCAGATCCCCCACTCTAACATCAACGGTCTTGGACCGTTTCGGCGCCGGCTACGACTGCACCGGAGCCTGCCTCAGCTCACGCAACTGCAACTCAATCTCTAACTCACGCTGCCTAGCGGCCTCCTGCAACTCCAACAAGGTCTCGCACCTCTGCGCAGGCACAAACTGTCTGATGTCCCTCCTGAGCATGCTCAGATATCGAGACATCTGAGCCTGCTCCGAAGCGAACTCTGGGCAAAACATCGCCCTCTCAGTGAACATGCTGGTGATCTCAATCACCGACTCCGAACCCTGCTTCAGCTCAAGGAACTCCTGAGCCAATCTCTCCCTCTCAACTTGCAGAACATAACGAGTACTGAACATCTCCCTGAACTGATCCCATGAAACTGCAGCCCTCTGCGCATCTGAATATGACCCCGTGGTCAATCTCCACCAATCCTTCGCCCCGAGCCTCAACAGGTTCAGAGCACACCTCACCCGCTGATCAGCAGGGCATGAACACGTGAAGAAACACCCCTCCACGTCCGTTAACCACCTCATAGCAACAATCGGTTCCTGAACTCCATCAAAGGTGGGAGGCTTCGTATTGTCGAAGTCCCGATACTGAAAGCCCCGACCAGCTCCTCCCCCTACCGCTGGTACAGCTGTTGTAGCCGTCGTGGCAGCCGTCTCTGTGAGAGCTGCATAGCGCTCATCAAAATATTCAACCATGGCGGTCTTGATCGACCCAAACAGCTCCGGCAACTCAGCCTGGAACAACTCAGCAATCTCATCACGCAGGATCTCACGAATCCTCGCATCCAACTCACACGTGCTCATCTGACCGATAACCTCGGGCGGTACTAACCCTCCCGGAACTCCCTCTCCTGCTCCTGATCCTGATCTGGATCCACCCTCATCAAGCCTCGGAATCTCCATACTGAAAAACACCACACAAAATCTCAGACTCTTCCCATTATCCTGGGATCCAACTCTCTCAACCCAACCCTAGAGGTCATGGTTTCCCTGATACGCGTATGGGTCCTGTGCTTTCAGTAGTACGGGCCCATACTACCTTCCACACCTACCCATATTTGTATGAGGTACTACCACAACACCCTAGTGGAAACATGCATAATAACTCTCAACCCTCACCACTAGAGGAACTCTGAAAATCTCCCACAAGGAAACCCTAGGCTACAGGCGTCACAAATCAGGCAACATTATCATGAAATCCTGAAGATCCCTAGCCTAACACTAGCATGCTGTTCTATCAAAGCTCAAAAACAAATAACATGCATGGTATTTTGGGGTTACTTACTGGCTTCGGCTGATCGTACCTCCGCGTCCTCCTTTACTCATTTTGAAAACCATTTTAAACTCTCTTATGAAAACTCTCCTCGATTTGAGACTGGAGTCACACAAGTGTTTCTCCGATTCACTCAAACCAAGGCTCTGATACCAACTTGTAACGACCGAAAAATACAACCAATTTTAAATTTTTCAAAAACAACTCGATTCCATTAAATCATTTCAAAAAGGTTTTCAATACAAAACATTTAGCGTATTCCCAGAATCACATTACTACAAAATCATGAGGAGCGGTACGATCACGCCTTCGCCTTGCCACGGTCTCCTGAAGAACCTGAAAAACATAAAACCACAACTGTAAGCCCGAAAGCTTAGTGAGATATCCCCAAAATACCAACCACTTATACCATACATGCATAACATGCCACAACATATCCGATCACAGAACATCCATGCACTTCGGGTCTACTGTGTGACTGGTCCGCCGCACCGGCCTACAGTCCACCTGGTCCACCCTCTGAGTCTAGCCATAAACCTCGAGTCTACAGTGTGATTGGTCCGCCCGCACCGGGACTTCAATCCACCTGGTCCACTCTCCGAATCTAACCACATTCATCGAGTCTGCAGTGTGATTGGTCCGCCCGCACCGGGCCTTCAATCCACCTGGTCCACTCTCTGAGTCTACAGTATGACTGGTCCGCCCACACCAGGCCTTCAGTCGGCCTGGTCCACTCTCCGAGCCTCGGCACGTCTGGTCCACCCTCTTGGGACCTACAGCCTATCCGGACCGCTCGCTGGGCCTTCGGTACAACCGGTCCGCCCTGGGTATCTTGGCCTACAGCACAAAGTAGGACCCGCCTCAACCCAACCCAGTCCAAACAACCATGTGCACATATACATACAATCATATAGCAATTCACAGTCAACAAACAGATCAAACAGATCACATAACATATCATCATCCTAACCAGGATACCGACCTAACAGGTCACTAGCATAGCATCTCCCTATCTCTCAAGATACCGATCTCAATCAGGTCTCTAACATATACCATCCTAGCTCTCAGGATCCAACCATATCAAAGCAATAACATAACAACAACTACACGGATCTCAATCCGATAAGGGCCGACCTTGGTGCCTTAGACCCTGTTGATATAGTGAGGATAACTCACCTCGATACTGCCGAATGAACAGATAACCCAAGCTGCTCCGACCACTGATACGATCTCCACCACTGGACAACCACCACGACACTGAACTCAAAACAATAACCAACAATTACCAAAATGCCCATGGAAACCACTGGTCAACCTTTGGTCAAAGACAAGGTCAAAGTCAACCCCTGATTGACTCTACTCGCCGAGTCAACCCGATGACTCGCCGAGTCCCCATACTCAGAACTTCCCTCAATCCGCGACCTAACTCGCCGAGTCAACCCGAGACTCGCCGAGTCCAACAACTCTGAGTCCACTCGCACACAACTCACCGAGTCATCCCTTGACTCACCGATTCTCGACTCGACCAGGAAATAATGGGACTCTTCGAGTCCAAGAACAGACTCGTCGAGTCTAAGGCTATCTTCAACCTACTCGCCGAGTTGTTCATACAACTCGCCGAGTTCCAGGCCATCTTCATCCAACTCGTCGAGTTGTTCTTCCAAGTCGTCGAGTTCCATTCTATCTTCAAGCAACTCGTCGAGTCCACTTATGTGACTCGCCAAGTACCACCGGTCTGAATCCATACAAAAGCACTCCAGGCCATGCAATTGATCCAAAACATAGATCTAGCCTCCTACAACCCATCCATCACGTAAAGTGGCAAACTTTACGTGAATCCAAAGAGATGTATGCATTTTTCACATTAGGGCTAGGGTTTGGGACATGATAGCTTTACTACACACTCAAACACAGGGACTTTCAGGCATTCCAACCCTTCTCCATTCCAGATCTGAGGTAGCAACCTTAGATCTAACCTCTAAACTCCAAAACACCAAAAGATAAGCTCCCCACAAACCCCATAATGATGAATCCAAAGAGTAACAGCCCAAGGACGAGATATTACCTCAAAATAACGCCGCAACTGCAATGGAACTCGAATCCAAGCAAAGCCCCTTGCTCCAAGCCTCCTACCCTTCAAGATTTCCTCAACAATTGCTTCTCCAAGCTCCCAAATGCAACTTGATCCACTCACATACGAAGGCTAAGGGTTTCTGGACTTGAGGATGAGTAAAGAGGCTGGGGGAATGAATGTTATGTTCTTTATATAGGGCTCAACCCCGAGAATTAGGGTTTTCTCCACTCAGCGCCTACTCGCCGAGTCCATCTTACTGACTCGCCGAGTCGGCTTCTTAACACGCGACCAAGTCGCGACTCTACTCGCCGAGTCCACCCATGGACTCGCCGAGTCGCTCTTTCCCAATTTACTCTTTTAGCCCTTCAACTCTACTCTTGATATTTCGGGATGTTACACTTTAAGTCAGTACGACATGCATACACAATGCGTACGCCAAGCATACTAGATCTTCACCGAAGGAAACATGAGCTTAGTCTGCTACATCGTACATACTTAGAGGGTATGCCCAACGTACACATCAGTTACCCAGATCTTATTATTAAGCTCTTAATGCTTAAAGACCATTCATCCAACTCAGAGATATGAACCTAAGGAACATCTTAACTAATAAAGTCAACAACTTGATGCCTTTACATGGATCAAAGAAGAATAAAACCAAATTCTAACCATCTAACTTCATATTATGAACAACTACTCATGCATGGATGAAGTAAATCCATCAAGATATGGTTTTTATGCATTAGTGACCTCAAAAACATTACGAAATGCTAACCTAAGCATCTAGAGTAGCTGTTACTCATAAGATCAACCCATGGGACCAAAATATTCCAAAACCCTAAGCCAAACGAGATCTAACCAATGAATCATAAAGGTTAAGACTTTATACTTCCAAAAGGATGATCAAGATGAACAAGGTTTGGTTCTATAAGCTGCAAGCCAACCAATACTTCTCCAATGAGCTCTTTCTTCTTCAATAATCACCAAAACAAACCAAATCACCCAAGGGGCTCAAGAATCTCACAAATGGGGCTAGGGTTTTGAGGGGACTGCTTTAGAGGATGGAGGTTAAAGATATGGCCAACCTCAAGGGAGATAATGAGGTCTTATAGGGTCCAAACCCCAAAATTTAGGGTTTGCATCCTACTTGAGTACACCTAGATTACTCTAGGTACGCCCAACGTACTTAAGAGGAATTCGCGTCTAAGCTAAATGAGCTACATGGAAACCGAGAGTTATAATAGGATATGAAGAAGGCTTTCCTTTTTTACACTTCTTTATGCTAAAACTATACGTATGTATGTATGTGTGTTTTTTTTGCTCTAGTTTTTGTTGATGATTTGAAGATCACACTTTTGCCTTTTGCTCTCTTTAAGTCATATTTTGATATGCACTTAAAGCTTAAGAGGTTAAGAGTTTTCTTACAAGACTAGTATCTTAAATCAAGTTGGTAACTTGCTGGTGTCTCAAAGGCTCCACATTCTCCATCAACTTCCAATCCTTCCAAGAGGAACAAAAGAACTACAAAGGTTGTTATATCTTCATCTTCTTCTTTGGTTTTTGTTTTCTTTCCAAACTTTGCAAGAAAAATGCACAGTTGTTTATAAACTTGTTTTATGTTGTTCAAAAGTCAAAGTCTTCCGTTGTTATATCTTATGTTTTTGAAACTAATTTTTGAATAAAAACCCAACAGTGAGAAGATTCACCTCAACCTTGAAGACAAGATAAACCACCCACTCGAGCCGACATCTTATTTTTCACAAGCATGACAACTTCTTACTCGACACCCAACTTATCTAAGCGACTAGGTACACTGCCTATAGGTGCATAAATTAGTTAAGTTAGTTAGGTTATAAATTTAAAACTAGGAGATACTTCTACACCAAGTTTTTGGCGTCGTTGCCGGAAATGACTTATTTGATTTTTAGTTCAATCACTTTTAGTTATTTGATCCTTTTTGTGGGGTAAAAACCACAAAAAGTTATTTTTCTATATTTATTTTATTTTATTTTTCCGCCTGAACATCAACCACGCCGTGGGCATCTTGGGCACGCCGCGTTTACATTTCAATCAGTTTTTTATAGTTTAATCATTTTTTGTTCATTTTACGTGTTTTTGTTTTGTTTTATTTTTGTTTCTGTCACACCCCCGAACGTCAGAAAAACAACGGCGGAAACGTCCTGGGGCGAGTGACGTCATACGTAGTATCACCACAATCGTATCATAGCAATCAAAGTAAATACAACCATTACATTACAATATGAATATTTACATCTGTTAGAAAACATAGTTTGTATACATCGATATAAACAAAAGGTAAAGACGAGACTCCAAAATGCTCCGTCTTCTCCAAAAGCTGGCAAGGTACCTATCTATTGTTGTCCTGAGAATACAAGCGGTTTTGAAAACGTATCAGCATAAAGCTGGTGAGATCATAAGCGTGTTTTTGTATTGAAAATTAGTCACTGAATTTGTACAAATGGTTTCTTTTCAGTATAAGTAAAATGGTCGTTTGTATCGAAATCACTGTTATCAGGTCTTGAAATGTGTATGCATGCTTCCCAATAAAAATCCAATATTTTCTAACATGTTCGTTGGTTACTGAATGAAAAGTATGTTTCATTACTTAAAATAAAGCTATAGATTATGTCCCTGGACTACCCTCCAGTAAGTAAACAGACAGTTTCATTAGTTAAAATAAAACTATACAAGAAGGAAATCCCGTAAACAGAGGTTAGTTTATACTTATTGTGAGTCGTATAACCATACTAATATGAACGGTGACCTCCTTGACGTTTCTTCAGGCATCGTACGATTACAAAATTTGTCACCCCAGGCGTGCCCGCCTGACTATAGCTAACAGTTCAGGTGTGGATTGTCGGTCCCGAATAGATCTATTCACAAATTTCACGCTCTCCCTCCAGGGGACTCTGGCTATACTACCGGTGAGGATTTATTGGTACCCCGAGGGGCATAACGAAGATAAGTCTCACAATCCTGTATTAAGTAGTTTATGTATTGTTCGGTTGTTCTCGAGTTCGAGATCGTTTGTAACATTATAGAGTATGAATAATTATACAAAAATGATTATTTAGCAAGATACTCTAGGTTTGTATTCGTAGTAATGGATAAACTAAACCTGACATAATTTATATGTTTGTTTTTGCATGAAGTTTAATTCTATAAGACTGGTAATGAAATCCCAAACTATACCCATTATAGTTTAAATAGTTAGTTACGTTCAAGTATTGTTTTGAAAACTATGCAATTATAATTAGGAAAACGTCCCTTATGCTCCACATATTACAAAAGGGAAAAATATATCTAAATGTTTGATAGAAAACCGTTGTAATTGCATCAATTTTAAGTTATGAAAACTTTTGTGTGTGGCTTGTATTCCCCCCCTGAAAACATGAAAAGCTCGGAAAATGCGTAGGGATATGAACTCACCGGTTGTTGGATGCAGAGGATTGAACTGCACGATCCTTGAGAGTTGATGTATGTTGCACTTAACGGAATTCTGATATCTAATAAATACATATGTATATCTAAATTAGCGATTTTGTTAGCTAAAATGTTAGATAAACACTTGGTTTCAGTTAAGGAATGTTGTCGGGAATTGGTTGGATCGAGGAAAACACACTTTTTCCCACGAAAGATCTGTTTACGCCATAAAAGGGAGTTTACGGGCGTGAACTAGGTTTGCAACCCAAGGGTGTACGGCCCAAGTGTTTACGGTCCATGGGTTTGCGGCCGTAAACACTTCGACGAGAAGTGTGATTTTCGGTGTTTTAGGGTCCTTTCTAGCCTCTTGGAATTATTCTAAGCCTTGTGCAAAGCTCATAGTAGGGTTTAAGGGCCAATATTATGGCCATTGAAGGGTGTACGGCCGTAAACCCATTCCAAGTTTATGATTTGGGTCGATTTCAGGTTAAAAATCAGTGGTTTCTAGTAAACATTGAGCATATAGGGTAGTTACTTACTGAAAGAGGCTTGGAATGAGGTTTTTAGCCACGAAAAACTAGAGTGTGTTCTTGGTGAGAGAGAATATCTAGCAAAGATGAAGTTATATGGAATGAAACATGGATTCATCACTAGAAAAGGGATTAAAACACAAGAAAGGTGAAGAATCACTTACATTCTTGAGGGTTCTTGATCAAACTCGAAATTGTAGAGAGAGAAAGCTTCTTAGAGTGTGAAAGGGATGAAATGAAGGCCACTCATCCCTTACATAGGGTGAGTTTACGGCCAGGGGTGGGGGTCCACCTGGCATTGACCGCAAATAGAGTTTACGAACATAAACACGCCTTGGCCGTGAATTCGTTGTTTTTCGAGGGAATCTTGAGTTTTTCGTGCGATTTTTCGTTTTCTGACACGTGTGTAATTATGACAATAACCCTAGTTGATTTACTTAACCCAAGAAGTTGACGGAAAATTTAATAAAATTAAATTTTGTTAACAAAAGTGGGTTACAATAATGGAATAAATTTCGGGTTGTCACATCATCCGCCCGTTAGAGGGATTCGAACATTGAATACAAATCATGGATTTGGAAAGACATGCAGATACTTCTGTTCCATTTGATCTTCGCGCTCCCAAGTGAATTTGGGTCCCCGCTTGGCATTCCAGCGAACCTTCACTATCGGAATGTGACTTTGTTTCGTTCGTTTAATTTCTCAATCCATGATTTCGACCGGTTCTTCCACAAAATTGAGGTTCTCGTTGATTTCAATCTCATCGAGCGGGATTACAAGGGTTTCGTCGGATAAACACTTCTTAAGATTTGATACGTGGAAGATAAGGTGAATGTTGTTGAGTTCTTGGGGTAAACGGAGCTTGTAGGCTACAGGACCGATCGTAGCAAGGATATCGAATGGTCCTTTGTATCTTGGATTTAGTTTTCCACGCTTTCCAAAGCGTATCAAGCCTTTCCAGGGCGAGACCTTCAGCCAGCTCAATGAGCTGCTCAGCAAAGGATTCATCAGACCGAGTTCCTCACCCTAGGGAGCCCGGTTTTATTTCTGAAAAAGAAAGATGGATCTTTTCGGATGTGCATTGACTACCGCGAACTAAACAAGCTCACCGTCAAAAACCGTTATCCTCTTCCTCGGATAGATGACCTCTTCGATCAACTTCAAGGAGCTAGCTATTTCTCCAAAATAGACCTCAGATCAGGGTACCATCAGCTGCGAGTCCACGAGGGAGATGTTCCTAAGACAACATTCTGGACTCGCTATGGTCACTACGAGTACATAGTAATGCCCTTCGGTCTAACCAACGCACCGACAGTATTGATGGACCTGATGAATCGGGTGCACCGTCCTTTTCTGGACAAGTTTGTTATCGTGTTCATAGACGATATACTTGTCTATTCCAGAAGCGAGGAAGATCACAAACAACACTTGAGATTAGTGTTGGAAACACTAAGAACGGAAAAACTATACGCGAATTTCTCCAAGTGCGAATTCTGGATTCGAAAAGTAACTTTCTTGGGTCACGTAGTAAGCGAGGAAGGCATACACGTGGATCCTTCCCAAATCAAAGCGATAAAGAACTGGTCAGCACCGAAGACGCCCACATAAATTCGTCAATTCTTGGGTCTCGCTGGCTATTATAGCAGGTTTATCCATAATTTCTCAAGAATTTCCAAACCGTTAACCACTCTGACTCAGAAAGGTGTACCCTTTTGTTGGAGTGAAAAGCAAGACACTGCATTCCAAACATTGAACTGATCCCTATGCAACGCACCTATCCTATCTCTACCCAAAGGGACGGAGGACTTCGTTGTCTACTGCGATGCATCAAACCAGGGCTTAGGTTGTGTGCTTATGCAACGAGGAAAGGTTATTGCTTATGCCTCGAGACAGCTGAAGGCACACGAAGTTAATTACACAACTCATGACCTGGAGTTAGGAGCAGTGGTCTTCGCATTGAAAATATGGAGACATTATCTCTACGGAACCAAGTGCACAATCTTCACTCACCATAAAAGCCTGCAACACATCTTTGATCAGAAGGAGTTGAACCTGAGACAACGGAGATGGGTAGAGCTACTCAGCGACTATGAGGGAAAAATACGCTATCATCCCGGCAAGGCCAATGTGGTAGCAGATGCCCTCAGCCGGAAGGAATACTCAGGTCGCAGTGTGAAAGCACTTACTATGACTATCCATTCCCACTTATCCACACAAATCAGAGAGGCTCAATCGGAAGCCCTGAAACCAGAAAACATGGCGGATGAAGCCTTGAGAGGAATGGAAAAGAACTTAGAGATCAAGGGGGATGGAGTCTACTATTTCATAGATTGGATCTGGACCGCAAAGTTCGGTGGTTACAGAAAGGTCCTCATGAACGAAGTCCACAAAACTAGATACTCCGTTCACCCAGGTTCGGACAAGATGTACCTTGATCTCAAGAAGTTATATTGGTGGCCAAACATGAAAGCAGAAATCGCTACCTTCATGGGCAAGTGTCTAACTTGTGCCAAGGTGAAGGTCGAATATCAGAAGCCCTCAGGTTTGCTTCAACAGCCGGAGATACTTGAGTGGAAGTGGGAGAGGATTCCCATGGATTTCATTACCAAATTACCCAAATCTCCGAGTGGGTACGACACCATCTGGGTAATATTCGATCGATTGACGAAATCCGCTAACTTCTTGCCAATCAAAGAAACTTTCAAAAGGAAAGACTCTCACGAATCTACATTCAAGAAATAGTTCGACTGCACGGGGTGCCTGTGTCCAATATCTCCGATCGGGATAGCAGGTTCACTTCGAGGTTTTGGCAGTCACTACCGAAAGCTCTTGGAACTAAGTTGGATATGAGTACAACTTACCATCCTCAGACAGACAGACAGAGTGAGAGAACCATTCAGACCTTGGAAGGCATGTTAAGAGCATGTGTCATTGATTTCGGTAAATCGTGGGACACCCATCTGCCCTTGGTTGAATTCTCCTACAACAACAGCTATCATACCAGTATCAAGGTTGTGCCTTTCGAAGCCCTCTATGGCCGCACGTGCAGATCCCCTCTGTGCTGGGCTGAGGTGGGCGACATGCAGCTAGCCAAGGTACAAGTCCCCGACAGCACTCTCACTGGTCCAGAAATCATCCGCGAAACCACCGAAAAGATCATACAAATCCGGGAGCGACTGAAAGCTTCGAGAGATCGACAAAAGAGCTACACCGATAAACGATGAAAACCCTTGGAATTCCAGGTCGGAGACCGTGTTCTACTGAAGGTCTCGCCCTAGAAAGGCTTGATATGCTTTGGAAAGCATGGAAAACTAAATCCAAGATACATAGGACCATTCAAGATCCTTTCTAGGATCGGTCCTGTAGCCTACAAACTCCGTTTACCCATGAACTTAACAACATTCACCTTGTCTTCCACCTCTCAAATTTTAAGAAGTGCTTATCCGCTTTTGTAATCCCTCTCGATGAGATTGAATCAATGAGAACCTCAATTTCATGGAAGAACCGGTTGGAATCATGGATCGAGAAATTAAACGAACGAAACAAAGTCGCATTCCGATAGTGAAGGTTCACTGGAATGCCAAGCGGGGACCCGAATTCACTTGGGAGCGTAAAGATCAGATAAAATAGAAGTATTTGCATCTCTTTCCAAATCCATGATTTGTATTCTATGTTCAAATTTCGGGACGAAATTCCCTTTAACGGTGGGATGACGTGACAACCCGAAATTTATTCCGTTATTGTAACCCACTTCTGTTAATAAAATTTAATTTTATTAAAATTTTCTACAACTTCTTGGGTTAAGTAAATCAACTAGCGTTATTGTCATAGTTACATAACTGTCGGAAAACGAAAAATCGCGCGAAAAACTCACGATTCCCTCGAAAAACAACGAGTTCACGGCCAAGGCGTGTTTACGACCGTAAACTCTGTTTGCGGTCAGTGCTAGGTGGACCCCCACCTCTGGCCGTAAACTCACCCTATATAAGGGATGAGTGGCCTTCATCTCATCCTTTTCACACTCTAAGAAGCTTTCTCTCTCTAATCTCTCTCTATAATATCGAGTTTGATCAAGAACCCTCAAGAATGTAAGTGATTCTTCACCTTTCTTGTGTTTTAATCCCTTTTTCTAGAGATGAATCCATGTTTGGTGGCTAAAAACCTCATTCCAAGCCTCTTTCAGTAAGTAACTACCCTCTATGCTCAATGTTTACTAGAAATCACTGATTTTTAACCTGGAATCGACCCAAATTATAAACTCGGAATGGGTTTACGGCCGTAAACCCATGTGTACGGCCGTACACCCCTCAATGGCCTTAAACTCCATTTTTGGTCGATTATTGGCCCTTAAACCCTACTATGAGCTTTGCACAAGGCTTAGAATAATTCCAAGAGGCTAGAAAGGACCCTATACACCGAAAATCACACTTCTCGTCGAAGTGTTTACGACCGCAAACCCATGGGCCATAAACCCATGGACCGTAAACACTTGGGCCGTACACCCTTGGGTCGCAAACCTAGTTCACAGCCGTAAACTCCCTTTTACGGCCGTAAACAGATCTTTCGTGGGAAAAAGTGTGTTTTCCTCAATCCAACCAATTCCCGAGAACATTCCTTAACCGAAACCAAGTGTTTATCTAACATTTTAGCTAACAAAATCGCTAATTTAGATATACATATGTATTTATTTGATATTAGAATTCCGTTAAGTGCAACATACATCAACTCAAGGATCGTCCAATTCAATCCTCTGCATCCAACAACCGGTGAGTTCATACCCCTACATATTTTTCGAGCTTTTTATGTTTTCAGGGGGGAATACAAGCCACACACAAAAAATTTCATAACTTAAAACTGATGCAATTACAACGGTTTTCTATCAAACATTTAGATATATTTTCCCTTTTGTAATATGTGGAGCATAAGGGACGTTTTTCTAATTATAATTGCATAGTTTTTAAAACAATACTTGAATGTAACTAACAATTCAAACTATAATGGGTATAGTTTGGGATTTCATTACCAGTCTTATAGAATTAAACTTCATGCAAAAACAAACATATAAATTATGTCAGGTTTAGTTTATCCATTACTACGAATACAAACCTAGAGTATCTTGCTAAATAATCATTTTTGTATAATTATTCATACTCTACAATGTTACAAACGATCTCGAACTCGAGAACAACCGAACAATACGTAAACTAGTTAATATAGGATTGTGAGACTTATCTTCGTTATGCCCCTTGGGGTACCAATAAATGCTCACCGGTAGTATAACCAGAGTCTCCTGGAGGGAGAGCGTGAAATTTGTGAATAGATCTATTCAGGACCGACAATCCACACCTGAACTGTTAGCTATAGTTAGGTGGGCACGCCTGGGGTGACAAATTTTGTAATCGTACGACGCCTGAAGAAACGTCAAGGAGGTCACCGTTCATATTAGTATGGTTATACGACTCACAATAAGTATAAACTAACCTCTGTTTACGGGATTTCCTTCTTCTATAGTTTTATTTTAACTAATGAAACTGCCTGTTTACTTACTGGAGGGTATTCTAGGGACACAATCTATAGCTTTATTTTAAGTAATGAAACATACTTTCATTCGGTAACAAACGAACATGTTAGAAAATATTGGATTTTTCTTGGGAAGCATGCATACATATTTCAAGACCTGATAACAGTGATTTCGATACAAATGACCATTTTACTTATACTGAAAAGAAACCATTTGTACAAATTCAGTGACTAGTTTTCAATACAAAAACACGCTTATGAACTCACCAGCTTTATGCTGATACGTTTTCAAAACCGCTTGTATTCTCAGGATAACAATAGACATGTACCTTGCCAGCTTTTGGAGAAGACGGAGCATTTTGAGGCTCGTCTTTACCTTTTGTTTATTTCGATGTATACAAACTATGTTTTCTAACAGATGTAAATATTCATATTGTAATGTAATGATAGTGTTTACTTTGATTTATATGATATGATTGTTGTGAATTATGATACTACGTATGACGTCACCCGCCCCCGGACGTTTCTGCAGTTGTTTTTCTGACGGTTCGGGGGTGTGACAGTTTCATTGATTTATTACCCTAGAATCCAAAACTCCAATTATTCCACCACTCAAAAATAGAGAATCAACTTTCCACAAGAAGGTGGACGTGTCAAGTTGCACTTTCCAATCCGACAAATTCAAACTTTTTTGAAAAGAATCCAAGCAAGAAGTAAGCAGGATACGATCCAGAAACATCTACTGAAGAAAGTTCATGAGATGAGATAAAAAGAGAGGTTGAATAGATGACGAATATCACGACCATGATGATAGGGGAATACAAGAAAAGGCTGCGTAACGACAACGGTCTACGTCTCGTGCCACCTGAGATTCCAATTGAGAGGGTTTTTGAGCTCAAGGGGAACATTCTATCAATGCTCAAGGACATACCTTTTTTCAGGAAAGAGTATGAAGACGCTCTCAATAATATCGATGAAGTTTTGGACATTTCTAATTATTTTAATGTTCCAAATGTTTCAAGAGACACAGTATTACTGAGATTGCTTCCCGTGAAATTTATTGGAGATACAAAGATATGGTTGAAGTCGTTAGCTCCTAGAACAATAAGGACTTGTGACAATCTTCGTGAATCGTTTTTTGAGCAATTTAGTTCTCCCTCTAAGATATTTATTGTAACGCCCGTGTTTCTAGGCTATGCATTAATATTGACATAATGGTCTAGGTTAACCTTTGTAACTCATTTAGAAGAAATGAAAAGGAATTATGTGAATTTTATGTGAATTATGTGTTTTATGCTTAATTATTAGGATTTAATTAATGAAGAATAAAAATGAGCGTCAAAAATAAATATTAGATAAAGCCGATATCTTTACATTAAGTTGTAGTGGTTGAAAAAAGGATTTCGGGGATATAAAGAATACCAAAATCCGAGTTATAACGAAGAAGTTATGACCTGTCGAAGTTTCACGATAAACCGGCATGATGCCGAATGTCGTAAAAAGTGAGTTTTTGATCAACTACTTTTTAGCCTTAGTAATCTAAACGAAAGTCGTAGTATTCGTTAAACCGAGAAGTTCGATAAAAAAACGCCCAAATCTGACTTCGTATGAGGAAGTTATGATTTTTCGAAGTTTCAGCTTAACAGTAGACAACTAAAAACTCGAATTTTAGATCGAGCGATTTTTAGCCGACACAACCTAAACGAGAATTGAAGGTCTTGTCATTAGTAGCACAACGGTAAAAAGCCTGACAAAAACGGACGTCGGATGAAGAAGTTATGAATTTTTAACGGATTTCTTGTCCCAGTCTGTTAAAAATAATAATATAAACATTAAAGTCAAAATTAGCCGAAGAAGTCTAAACGGAAGTTGTAGAGCGTAATTTTAGCTACGCGTGCATATAAAGAACGTCAAAAACGGAGCTCGTATGCGAAAGTTAAGGATTTTAGAAGTTTTAGCACAAAAATCGGGAAAATTCGCATAGTCACGCTTTTGCCACGTGTCCGAAATTCTGATGAGTCACCTCGCATGCGAGACTGCACCGTGTCGCCCCGTGTCCTCTTCTGATTTGACCGAAGGGAGGCCCAATCCGAAGCTCGCAGCTGGACCGAGCCTCGCACCACCTAGCCTCCGAACCTCGCATGTGGACTAGTAGACCACAGTCCAATCAGAAGCCTCCAGCAAGGCCCTCGCACGCGCAGCCCATGTGCGAGCACCTGCGCACCCTCGCCTGCGGACCCCACCTCCCTAGCCGACCTTCGGACCCTATAAATAGAAGGGGTATGCGAGCCTTCTCGGGTAGTTTTTGAGTTTTGCCACTTTTAACCCCTTTTTCCATATTTTCTTCATCTTAACATTCCCCAAAGCCCCGGTATCGATTATAAGCCTCGGAATATTCCACGAAGTGCCCGAGAAGCCCGGAGGATTTATCTTTTTGGTTTCGAAGCCCGACCCTCGCAGAGCCCGATTTCTCAATAAAACTCCCGGTTTTATTAAAAACGATCGTTTTAGGAAACGAATTGCTGCCTGGTTTTCATTAAATCAAGTGAGTGTGTAGTTACTTTCACCTTACATATAGATATGAAGAATTTTACATAAAATACATGTTGTGTGAATATATATTGTTTGTTCATTTGAGATGGGTGCTGAAGGAATGATTTATACATGTTTTTAAATAATTTAAACTATATATGTATTTTTATCTACGAAAAATGTTGGGTAAAACATGGGTAGATGAAATAGTGGGTATGATGAAAGGTGAGTTGGATAATGGAGATGATCAATAATATTGATCATGAGTTGAGGGTGAGTGGTGAAATTTGAGAGAATCACTTACCCAAAATGTTGGCCCCCGTCATTCAGTAGACTATGGATGACAACAATGGACTATTCTAGACAGTCTATGGAACAGTAGCATGCCCGCAACCTATAGGTGTAATGAACTATATGTTCATTTGCTGTACTCTAAAAAAACCCATTGACATGTATTGCAGGAGAGAATACCTGTAAATAATAATGTCGATAAATGAGAGCTATGGACCTAGCACATGTTGAATAAACCTTGGCAGCTATGGAATTAGTGCCCGTTGTATAAACCCCGGTCACGAGGTGACTTTGTTTCTATTCCTTAGGATGAATCCTTAGGAAGGAGTGATAGTTTATTCTTAGGGTAAACCCTTAAGAAATAAATAAAATAATGGGGTTTGGGGTAATTCGGTTGATTGAGTGATGTTTAACCATAATAAATTTATGTATTGTGGGTTGAAAACCCTATATGCTCACCAGGCTTCCAAGCCTGACCCACTCATATGTTTATATTATAGGTAGAGGACCCCGAGCATAGTCGGATGATGATGAGTGATTTTAGATTATAGGCTAGTAGTTACAAATAATTGCTGTAAGGCTTATAATGTCTTGTTTATGCTTTTGATCTGTAGCGGAACATGACATCCCGAGGTTTTGATATAAAAGGAAATGGTATATTTCTTAAAGAAAGGTTTTGACAAACTTTTATCATATTTTGTTTTGGGGACCAATACCGCAACATCTTTTATAAAGATTTCTTTGATTTGATTTTAAAAAGCATAAATTAAATCGATCTTTTCTGGTCGAGAAATTAGGGGATGTCACAGTTGGTATCAGAGCATTAGTTTAAGCGAACTAAGAAATTGTAGGATTTCTAGACTTAAACTTAGAATGCTAAGTGATGATTGTGAGATGAGTGTCTACCATAATTTAGACACGAGCACTAATTTATTTTAGGAAGGATGCCTAAAATGATTTTATGTGCTAAATGTTCTATGTTATAGCTATAATGATGCTATTATTTGTTCGGATCTATGGTCTGTTGCCGACCGGATCTGGAAACATTATGTGTGTAGGATTCTAAACGTATGACTACGAGTACTCAAAGTTGGTTCGGAAGTGATAATCCACAAGCTGAGCCAATCACGATGACTGGAGTGCAGGCAATGGTACGTACGATGTTAGGTGAACAGATGGAAGAAACAAAACGTTTACTTCAACAAAGTAAGGATGAACTTATTGTGCCAGTACGTCAGGCATCTGTTCTTGAGGCAACTATTAGGGTTGCTAAGTCTATTGAAGAAATGATCAATGACAGAACTACCAACAAAGTTGAAGTTGGCAAGAAGAGGAAATCTGAGGGGTCTTAAAGGCCCAACAAGAGCAACATATCCTCAAAGTCTAGCAAAATAGGAGGTAAAGGAAAATGGTGCGGGAAGTGCAAAAATAAAAACTCTGGGAATTGTAACGGGAAGGTGAAGTGCTTTAAGTGTGGAGAAATAGGGCATTACGCCAATAAGTGTACGATTCCCAAGGAGGTGTGCTACGGATGTAAAGAAGAAGGCCATATTTCTAAGAATTGTCCGAAGAACAATGAAGTAACAAGGCCAAGTGCACCATCAACGCCAAAGGAATTTCAGGATATCCTTGACGAAGCGATTAATAACACTAGGAAGCAGAAGTGTAGACTTGATACCCGAAGATCAAGTTACGAAGTAGTAATGTGAATAGTAACAAGTGGTTTAGCCTATGAGAGGCATAGTATAGGGTAAACTTGAACCTTTGTGTAATCGTTTCAAGGAAATAAAATAAACCCTCGTTTTGGTTGGTGTAATTTTTGAAGTTGTCCCAATCATCTGGAATTTCCATCACCAACCAAGTTGAAGTAGAGTTGATCATTGAAGATACACGTGAAAGAAGTCCTAGTAGAGTCTAGGAAAATTTTATGATTAATTGGACACATTTGCATGTGTTAAATTGTTTTGTGATTTTAGGACTTGGGGACTGCGAGACAATACTTGGGACGAGTATGAGTAGGTGTGAATAGTAGTAGAGATCTATACTACTGGAAGCACAATACTCGCACTTGGATCAAAGAAAGTTACAAGGTTACCAAGAAGATATTATTTGATTCCGTCTTGTTCTAGTCTGTCATTACCATCATTTCGGTAATGACTAAGAAGATGATTTCTATTCCGACCTTAGAGGTCATATCAAATTGAGTCCGACTACGATGAGTTTATTATGTGGTTCAGAGAACCAAGTTCGATGTAACATTTGACTTAAGCCAGAAGATTGAAATGAAAGATGATCAAAGCGATCAATAGAAGTATCGCACTCATTATTAAAGAAGTTGGTAGTTAGAAATGATACATGTTGAACTATGATTGTATCACATTAGAACATGAAGGAAGGTATAATTTGTTCTAAAATTTGTCCCTAGGAGATCTGAGTCTAAGTAGTGCAATATACAATGAGAGATCATTAGAACATGACCCATCGGTTTGTTACAATAAATGAAGGAAAGTACTTATTCCAAGAAGAAGAAGGAGTCCTCAATAAGGATTTATTTTGTAACTCGAAGGTTACGATTGAAGGTCCTATGAAGATCTGAAGCTTTCTAGAATTAGCTGGATATTATCGCTGATTTATCCAAGGCTTTTCTTCAATCACGACTCCATTGACAGCTTTGACCACAAAGAAGCTGTCTATACCTGGAATGAGAAGCATAGGAAGCTTTGAGAAGTTAAAGAAAACGTCGTGTGAAGCACCGACTCTTTCGTCACCTGACGGAGTTGATGACTTCACAGTTTAAAGTGATGCCTCTGGAGTTGGGTAAGGTTGTGTTCTGACCCAAAGGGATAAAGTGATAGTGTGTGCATTGAGGCAATTGAAAGAGCATGAAAAGAACTACCCCACTCATGATCTGGAGTTGGCAGTGGTAGTATTCTCCCTAAAGATAGGGAGGCGCTATCTTTATGGTACTAAATGCAAACTTTTCACTGATTATAAGAGTCTTCAATATCTATTTAATCAGAAGGAATTGAACATGAGGCAATGACGCTAGCTAGAATTAGTAAAGGACTACAACTGTGAGATACTTTACCACCCTGGTAAAGCAAATGTTGTTGCTGATGCTCTCAGTCGGAAGGTAAGTCTTGAAAATAAAAGGGCCAAGAGCATTGAGAATTAAATTTGTCTTGACAATTGTGAAAAGTATAAAGAAAGCTCAAGAGGAAGCTTTAGAGAAAAATGAACGAAAGAAGGAACGTTTGGGATAAAACGTTGGTGTTTGATACAAACGGTCAAGGACTGGAGGTATTCAAAGATAGGATTTGGGTACCTAGGATGGGAGGAGTAAGAGGTCTTCTGATAGAAGAAGCTCACAAGACCATGTACTCGATTCATCCCAGCAATACGAAAATGTATAGGGATCTAAAACCCTATGAAGCTCGAAGTTGCTAAAGTATGTGGCTGAGTGTGTAACTTATGTTAGGGTTAGGGCACAACATCAGAAACCATATGGGAGTTTAGATCCTTTACCCGTACCCATGGGTAAATGGGAAGGTATCACTATGGATTTTGTGACTAACCTGCCCAGAACAAGGATCGGTCACGACATGATTTGGGTGGTCGGTGATCGCTTCACTAAGAGTGCACATTTCATAGCAGCCAACGAGAAATGGTCTATAGACAAACTTGCGAATTCTTATGTGAAGGAAAGTGTGAGGCTTCATGGTGTTTCGTTAACGATTGTATCCGATCGTGACAGCCATTTTACCTCAAGGTTTTGGAGGAGTCTATAAGAGGAATTGGGTACCAAATTGTGTTTGAATATAGCTTACCATCCGCAAACCGATGGTCAGAGCGAATGAACGATTCAAACATTGGAGGATATGCTGAGAGCATGTACCCTAGAATTTCAAGGTAAATGGGATGAGCACTTATCTCTAGCAGAATTCACCTATAATAATAGTTTCCACTCAAGCGTTAAGATGACACCTTATCACGCTTTGTATGGGGAAAAGTGTCGGATGCCATCATGTTGGCTGGAAGCTGAGGAAAAGCAGTTTATGGGACTTGAAATAGCCCATTAGATTGCTGAAAAGTTGTAAGTGATTAGGGAAAAAGATGTTAGTTGATCAAAAGAGCTATGCTGACAAGAAAAGACAACCGATATCATTCGAAGTTGGAGATTCGGTTTTACTTAAAGTCTCGTTGTGGAAGGGACTTATAAGATTTGGTAGAAGGGGAAAGTTGATTCCAAGGTTTATTGGACCATTTAAGGTTCTTCAGAGGATCGGGAATCAAGCTTACAAGCTATAATTACCGAAAGAACTAGAGAGTATTCATAACACCTTTCATGTGTGTTATTTGAGAAAGTCCACGGGAGGTGTGCCCGACATAATTCCCATTTCTGAATTAAGGTTGGACGAGAACAAGAGGTTAATTGGAGAACCTGAGGCAATCATTAACCGTAAGACTAAGAAGTTGTAACGTAAGATAGTCGATTTAGTGCCTGTACGTTGGAAACATATAAATGGGCCAAATCCCACCTGGGAAACGGAGAGTGACATAGTGAGTCGCTACCCGTAGTTGTTTGTCGTTGTGTGATTCCGGGGACGGAATCATCCTAAGGGGGAGAGAGTTGTAACGCCCGTGTTTCTACGCTAGCCATTAATATTGACATAATGGTCTAGGTTAACCTTTGTAACTCACTTAGAAGAATTGAAAAGGAATTATGTGAATTTTATGTGAATTATGTGTTTTATGCTTAATTATTAGGATTTAATTAATTAAGAATAAAAATGAGCGTAAAAAATAAATATTAGATAAAGCCGATATCTTTACATAAAGTTGTAGTGGTTGAAACAAGGATTTCGGGGATATAAAGAATACCAAAATCCGAGTTATAATGAAGAAGTTATGACCTGTTGAAGTTTCACGATAAACCGACACGATGCCGAATGTCGTAAAAAGTGAGTTTTTGATAAACTACTTTTTAGCCTTAGTAATCTAAACGGAAGTCGTAGTATTCATTAAACCGAGAAGTTCGATAAAAAGAACGCCCAAATCTGACTTCGTATGAGAAAGTTATGATTTTTCGAAGTTGCAGCTTAGCAGTAGAAAGTTAAAGATTTCTCTGATTTGATTTTAAAAAGCATAAATTAAATCGGTCTTTTCTGGCAGTGAAATTAGGGGATGTCACATTTATACTCGAGAAGAAGATACCCAAATTTCATCAAGGAACGGGAAAGTCATTATACGAAGCTTGGGAGAGGTACAAGGGCTTTCTAAGAAATTTTCCTCAACATAACATCAACGTGCAACAAGAAAGTCTCTATTTTCTATGATGGGGTGAATTTTACAGAAAGTCAACTTGTTGATTCTCAAGGACTAATGACAAAGAAATAACCGACCACCATTCAAGTGTTAATTGAAGAATTTGCAAAGCACTCACGCAAATATTATAACCCATGAGAAGATGTTACTAGAAGTAAAGGAGATGGAGGGAAGGAACATGTCTACAATCATTTCTAAACTATAGAATATGGATAGGTGAATGATGAAATTGGATCAATATATACACTCAATAAGAGTTGGATGTGACAATTGCAATGGACCATATTTGACGAAGGATCGCGATTTGGATGAACACTTGAATAAGAAAGCGCATGTGTTTACTCTAGTGGGGATAAATATGATGAAGACTGGAGAAAGCCAAAAAAGTAGTGGTTGCCTTATGACAAGTACAAGAAGCAAAAGGACGAGAGATACAGACAAACCGGTCGATGCTACTACCAAGAAGAACAACCACCACCAGAGAATAATATGGATTTTGAGTCAATACTTAATAGGTTTATGTAAGCCTCTGAAAAAAAGACATGATACTACTGATACTAATGTCAGAAATCATCAAGCTTCCATCAACAACATTGAGACTCAACTTGGTCAATTGACAACATTTGCTAACAAAAGGTTACCACCCAAAAATCCTGACCCAAAAGCACAACCTCATGTAATGGCGATTTACACTGAAAAAAGAAGTTCATTCTGAGCCATTAGTGATCTATGATGTTGCTACTCTACAGACAGATCCACATTTTGAATAAGAGAAGCCCGAAGCACAAAAAGCAAAATCTGAGTCGAGTTATGTTCCTTTACCACATTGTGGTGACCTTGTGTCGCACCCCAAAACCAAGAACGGCGGAAACGTTCTGGGGCAGAGGACGTCATGTAATGTATCACAACAATATGAAGTAGTAAACAAACAAGCAACAACATCATCCATTACATTAATAGTATAATTTTAATTACATTTGAGTTCTTTCATAGTATAATTCTACAAAATGAGTATTACAAAATAAAAGACGAGTCTTGACCGCTCCGTCTTCACAAAACCTGGTAGTCGTACCTGTCTATTTGTGACCTGGGAATACAAGTTGCAGTGTAACAGACGACAACTACCTAGGTGATGGAAACTGCACTTATTGCAATTCGGTAGGTTTCTAGCATACTGTCTGGCCGGGTTAGGGATAATTGGGATACTAGTAGTGTTGGTGGTAGGAGTTGCAGATGTCGTGGCTGCGAAGACTCCCACCGGCGAAGGTTTCTTGTTTGTCCCTCGAGGTGATTTGCCTTTAAGTCTATCCCAAAATTTTTGTTTATTGCTCTTTGGTTTGAGGTTTGTAGTGTCGTGGTAGTTTGTTACTCGTGGGTGTACTTGGTTGTTACTTGGAGTGACAGCAGCTGAGACTGCAGCTTGAAAGGTAGATGCATCAATCTGAAGAGTTGGTGTTTGGTTGATGGGTTGATTACTTTTCTTCGGCGACATGATTCTGTAACACGAAAGAAAAAGGATTTTGTGAGCGATTTTGGTTGACCCTAAATGTACTTCGATCGCTTATGTAAAGAGTAAGAGTATGTTCTCGAAAGTTTGACCTACATCCCTATGATGTAGTCCTAGTACAGAGTAAAAGTATATTTGTAGAGTGGTCTTAAGACGTTTGTCGTTCAAGCCGAGGTATCATTGGTTGGTGAATAACATGATCCCGCCACTAAAAGGGACTTCGAAATGTCTCCGGAGTTACATTTCTATAGTCCAATGACTTAACTAAAGCATGTTTCAGATAGACTCCAACGAAGGTATGATGAGGGTTTTTGAACAAAGAATGACACGGAAATTAGCCGACTATCAATATCATCGATGTTTAATATGTAATAAGTTTTAGGAAAATTTGATCTTGAAGAAGGTCTTACATCATATCCGGAGTAGAAAGGTTTTGGCCGCATAAAGGCCTAACTAACGGTACTTACAGTCCAAGATAGTTACATAGAAAAATGCTACATAGGACATACACAGGAAAACGATTCCTTTAAACAAGGAAGGGAAATAAAGCATTTCTTACTGGCGGAGGTCGTCCTTCTGGCGAACTCTTAGTTCAGCCAATTGACGTTTCATATCAAGCAGGTATCTTTCGTACACTCTCTGGCGTACTCATAGCTCTATGACTTCGGCTCGTGTTTTAGCTAATGCTTGCAGCAGGGTCTCATGGTCTCTCTCAGATCTCTCACGAGTGTTTTCAAGACGATTGGTGTAGATGGTGTGCATTCTTGCATTGGCATTTAACCTCTTCGGTATAATGGAGAGTCGTCCTGCCCTGAATTTCGTTTCGAGCAACTCTACGGATCAGGATTGGTAGAACTTTGCCTGCTGAGCTCCCTTTGCTTAAGTTGTAGCAACTTCGGTCTCCTTTAGACGGCATAGGTTGATCTTGCTCTCCGCTCCATGTTTCTCAGCATTCTACCCAAGGAAGCGTCGAGCCATGAAGAGCTGGACGAGGGTTAGGATTTGAATTGGGAGTTACCGGGGGTAGGTTCTCATTCTCGAGTTCGGAGTTATCATCAACCGAAAGGTCTCCAGCATGGTGATCATTCAAAAGGGATTGGATGATCATTCTCTAGTTCTTCTCTGAACCATCCAGCATTGCCTTTGATCGGGAAATACGGGTCGTCGTGGGGATGGGGTCCAGCTATGTTATCTATGCGATAATTGGGGTATAAGAATCTAACACATAAGTAGTTTATAGTAATACACAAAATACTCCTATAGTATTTTAGGTTTATGTTCTAGTGTTCTCATTGTGGTAAGTTTTTAGACTTGTTGCAACTCACAACCACACTTAGGCACATGCTAGTCAACCCTCGGATAATATAGTTGATCAGGCTATATCATCCCAGTTTTAACTATATGTCTCTAAGTCTACTTGTGTTGTCCAACAATCGTAATACATTTGTTCTGTCCTAGTGACACTGATTTTAGTATGAATGCAGGCACGTATACTTACTTAAATATTTTATTATTTAAAAGTATAGACTCTTTGTCAGAGTTTTTTAATCCCTGTTGTATTTATAGTTTGTATATCTTTAATGGGTTGATATACTCAATTCACTATAAACAATGCTCTGATACCAATCTGTCACACCCCAAAACCAGGAACGGCAGAAACGTTCTGGGGCAGAGGACGTCATGTAATGTATCACAACAATACGAAGTAGTAAACAAGCAACAACATCATCCATTGCATTAATAGTATAATTTTAATTACATTTGAGTTCTTTCATAGTATAATTCTACAAAATGAATATTACAAAATAAAAGACGAGTCTTGACCGCTCCGTCTTCACAAAACCTGGTAGTCGTACCTGTCTATTTGTGACCTGGGAATACAAGTTATTTTGAAAGCGAGTATCAGCAATAATGTTGGCGAATTCATAAGTATTTATGTGACTTTGATTTGTAAAGCTGTAAAGAAAGACCTGTAAATGTTTGAAGGAAAGTTTGTACCAATGAAGATGTTTGTAAGTAATTGTAAACGTTTGAAACCCTAGAAAATCCCATATTTTCTACTAGTATAAAAAGTAGCCTTCTACCAAGACCCGACTGTTTTAAATGTTTGCTATTAGAAATCCAATATTTGCCCATAAGTGGGTGGTAGTTTAAAAGTCCCAAAAATGAACTACAATGGTGTTTTTCATGCCTAAAATAGTAGATTTGTGTACATATGAAATCGCTAAGGTATTTGATAACCCCGTAAATCAATGTGTTTTTAATACTTTGTGTGAGCTTTATAACCATGCTAATGACCCAGACTGTCTGTAACAACGTTCTTCAGGCGTTGGAATGTTATGACGTTTGTCACCCCAGGCCTGCCGGCCTAGCTGTAGCTAACAGCTTAGGTGTGGAACTGTCAATCCCGTATAGATCTATACACAAGTATCACGCTCCACCTACAAGGGATTATGGTATATAATACAGGACTTAATAATGCATACTCGAAAGTACGTGAAATGTCTCACAAAACCTAGTATAAAATAGATTTACGTATGAAAATGTCCATTTGTTCTTTGTATATGAAAATATCTCTTTGATATGGTACTTGTAGTATGTAAAATTTCATGAATATCTAGTACACTATCTTATGTAATCGTATCTCTTTTAATTGTATGTCTTGAAATTGTATGCCTTGTAATTGTATGTAATCGTATCTCTTCATAAAGTATGTAATGTATTAGTGTAGACTCATAAATAAACTGAATCTTGTGTGATTACTTGTACTTGGAATGGTAAGTAGTATATCCTAACTATACCTATTATAGTTACTAGTATTGTACGTGTATAACCGAAGTATGCCTTTGCTACCCAAAGGTACTGAACCAACTGACAGAAACTTTTATGTCTATATATGTACATATGATATATATATATATATATATATATATATATATATATATATATATATAACTAATATTTAGACGACATTCGGACGAATAACCGATGCCCTAAGGCCACATCCCAACGAGGAAAAGGAAATAAAGTGAGCTAGTCGTCCTAAGTCCTTCAAACATTACTTATATAACTATACATATATAGGCATGCATAAAAATATAAAAGAAGTTTTGTAAAACCTTTGAAAAGTTTAATAAATAAGAAATGATGACTTGATGTCAGTTTATAAAACAATTTGAAAGTAGTTTGTTTGATAAGAACAATTTTAAGTATAAGAAGACCTTTGTTTGAAACACGATCCTAACAGCGTTTGAAAGAAAACATAAAGTATGTAAGACAGTTTGATAAATAGTTTTTAACATGTAAAAATGTTTGTCGTAAACTATTACGGTTTTTCCAAAAGTTTGTTTCGTTTGTATAGTAAACCCTAGTGAAATTCTCACTTGTTATGTAAAGTGTAACTTTTGTAGTGACATAAATGAACACATATACTCAAAGTATAAATAACGTGTTTGATTCGTATATGTATAACAACATATTTAATTTCAAAAGACAAGATGTTATCGTGATATATTTTGTGTACGAAAGGTTCCATGTAGTAGTTATGAATCACATATGATTTACTTGATAAAAAGAGTATATAGTGAAACTTTAGGTTACACACGATAATAATCGTGTGTTTACTTGTATTCCCCCCCCCCCCCCTTAAAAGTGTATATAAAAAGTATTGATAACACATTTGAAAATGTAGTTTATAGGGGTATGAACTCACCTAAGAAAGTGCGTGATTTAAAGAAAACGAGCTTTTTCTCGGGCGGCACCTCGACTGGAAAGTGGTGAGTTTTTCGAGAAACTTGGGGCTTCGGACCTTCGTCAGGGCTTTGATATGAAACCGGGAAGTCGGGATATTGTTGGCATGAAAAACGAGGTGAAAATGTGAGAGAAATGAAGAAAATGAGCAAGGATGGCCGGCACCCTCGCATTCTATTTATAGGGGTGTGAGAGGCTTCGTACGTTGGGCGTACTTCGGGCTTACGCGGGGCGTACCTCGTACGCTAGGCGTACTCCGAGGTTACACTGGGCGTTCGCTTGCATCACTGCTGACCGCATCCTCGGGCGAAGTGTTTGGTCGACATGGACGATCTGGGGCCTAGTATCCGAGTACGCTAGGCGTACGAGGGTACGTTGAGCGTAAATCGTTTCGGTGTGTGTGCCACGAACTTGTAAAATCCGTAACTTTCGCATACGGGCTCCGTTTTTGACGTTCTTTATATCCACGTGAAGGTGAGAAAATACTCTACGACTTTCGTTTAGACTCCGTCGGCTAATTTTGGCTTTATTTTTAATTATATTTTAATTAATAGGCCGGGACACGATAACTTTGTTAAAAATCCATAACTTCTTTATCCGACGTCCATTTTCGTTTGTATTTTTACCATCGAACTACTATTTTCGAGACTTCAACTCTCATTTAAGTTGTGTCGGCTAAAAACCACTCGATTTTTATTTCGAGTTTTTAGCTGTCTACTGTTGTCACGAAACTTGGAAAATTTGTAACTTCTTCATACGATGTCCGTTTTGGGCGTTCTTTTTATGCATGATCACGGTTTAACGAAATCTACGACTTTTGTTTAGATAACTAAGGCTAAAAATCATTTATTGAAACGTCTTGTTTTTCGCTTAATCGGTGTTGCCTGGTTTTGCCGAGAATATTCGGTTGGTCATAACTTCTCCGTTATAACTCGGATTTTAGGGTTCTTTATATGTACGAAAACATTGATATGATTCCTACTACTTTATCTAACCCAAATAATATTTTTAGGAAAGTTATATTTTGGCCTAAATTTGAGTGGTGTTACATTTTATTGTCTCAAAATATCGAGTTGTCACATCATCCCCCTGTTAGAGGGAATTTCGTCTAGAAATTAGAGTTTAAGCAGAATTAATAATCATGCTACGGATAGAAGTTTTATTTGCTACTCGTGTTCTTAAGTGAACTTTGGTCCTCGCTTGGCATTCCGGCGAACCTTTCACTATCGTGATACGACTTTGCTTCTTTCGCTTGCCTTCACTGGGGTGATAACTCTTCGTGGTCGAATGTATGTTGAATGTTTTTGTGGTCTGTGAACATAGTACACCTTGTACCTGATGTGTGTAAATTCAACTAGTTTTATCCCTACTTTTTATTAATAATTTGAGCACACAAAGGCAGTGAACCTGTCTTTAAGTGGTATAGATTGATAAGTGAGGTATCGAACTCAGGGAACGGGCAATTAAACTAATAGCTAATTTTAACTAAAACAAATAATAAAAGTAAAGGGTTTTTCTCTAGTTTTGCAAGACTAGAAACTTAGACAAACTAAATTAACTAATTAACTAAAGCAACAACTATTCACCAAATTTGATAAAGATGTTTCTATTTAGGTTCAACCAATTCACTCCTATGGTTATTTAAGTTAAGGTGGATTAATTGCTATTGGTTACCAATTATAATAGTTAGGTTCATATTCATTACTCCTAACCCTTAGACAATTAACTAATTTAAGCGTTGATCAAGTGTTTAAACTAATTAATTCCCTAGATTAATTATTTGGATTAAATAAGATTTGTAATGGTTAATTAAGTTATTAATTCAATTAACCTCTTGTTGATGGTTTCTCAAACAAGCTCACACATTAATCTTTCTATTTTCTTATTAATCTTAGTTTCATAATCATTACTTCTAAGCATATGTTTTAGCATTCACATAGACATATGAGGTTAACAATTAAGTGATGTTCATGCAACCTAATTGCCTTCCAATTAACAGAAAATAGTAGTGATTAATACATAAGGTTCTTTAACAAACTTAATTTAATAAATCACCAATAGACAATTAAGCAAAAATTAATAATTAAACCATAGGAGTTCTTTGGTATTCCCCAAACAGAAACAAAAACGAATTTAGCTCATAGTTGCAGTAGAAACAAACACAAAAACAAAGTTTATTAATGCAAACTTGTTTAATTCCTAAGTCTAAGTGGTAGAATTAACCTAATTGCTTGAATTCTTCCAACTCTTGAAGCTTAGGGTTCCTTAGCGCCTTCTGAACCTTTTAGTCACAGCTAATCCTTCCAAAAATCGCCAGGAATCAATTCCCATGGGATAAGGATTCGTCTTTTATAGATATCCCAAAACAGAGGGTACTCGGCGAGTAGCAGAATCAACTCACCGAGTAGGTCCATACTTATCCGTCTTGAATTAGCAGTCGTATTTATCTTCTGGCATATCGTCGTGCACTCGCCGAGTAGGGTCGATCTACTCGCCGAGTAGATCTCCTTCTTTCACTCTTTAATCTTCACTTGCTTTCCTTTTCTCCTTTTTGCCTCCAAGCATATCTTTTGGACTGAAAACACAATTCACAACATTTTAAGTACCTTTTGTCCACATTATTCTCATAATTAATCAAAAATAACTAAGAATATATGTTAAATAATTAACTAATTATGCACATATCAAAATACCCCACACTTGACTTTTGCTTGCCCCTAAGCAAAACTAAATTTTAAACACATTAAAATCACATTAATAACTCCAATCCAACCCAGCCATTATGCCAAGACCGCAACGCATGCATTTGTGTCTAAAATTCCTAAAAACCCCCCCATACTTCAAATACTCACAATCCTCATAAACATTTGCCCACTCACCCCGAACTATGCTCATTTTATGTAACCCTCCGAATCCATCCTCAGAAAATCTCTTTACCCTCAAGGTATTTTTAATTGAGCAACCCAAGCATACATATTCTAGAATTACAACTTTTCGATACCACTATGGAATTCTTTGAATTCTTCACTTTCTTGATAATTTGATCTTTGATATCTTTGAATTCACCAACTTGTATTGACTTTTGGTATCTTCAACTTTTTGGATTTCTTGGAATTTTGATCTTTTGATCTTCACTTCATTTGCTCCAAAATTCTTACAACTTTTCTAGCAATTCTTTTTTTTTCATGTATTTCTCAATATATTTTTTTCACTCAAATCCCTACATGCTTAAGTAGGGGCGCTCAATCTCAACCTTTATTGGCTAATGATAAAAACTTTCCTGGATACATTTCAGGTTTAGGCTGCTAAACATATTGCATCCCTCAGGCTGAGCAAGGTCGTGTTTTTGTCTCATGATTTCACTGAAATAAGGAAGCCACAAATGCACTAGAACGTGTATAGGCTCAACTAAACATTTGGGTTCTCATGCAATTATTAACACAATTCTAATATGGAATCCTAATTTTTACCAAAATTTTCTAATTTAAGACCTAAGCATTTTTTGATATGCAACAAAAAATAAATTATTTTAAAAAAAATTAGCCTAAATTAAGATTCTAAGTGTTCTAAGATGTGACTAACCCCCTACCCCACACTTATTTTATGCAATGCCCTCATTGCATATTATAACAACTAAAAATGCAAATAGAGAGAAAGTTGGAACAAACTCCCCTGGGGTAGCAGTCGCTAGGTTGACACTCCCTTCTTCAACTCCTTCTTCTAGTGACTTTAACCATGGGAACAGCTCATCCATGGCACGGGCGTCATACGTCTCGTGTGGTTGATAGCTCGAAAACTCCAAGGAAAAAGGGTTGTTGCACAATCCTCAGTAGTAATTAATAAAGAGTGTATGAATGGCGCAGAAAAACTAGCCAGAACAAATCAGAAACTCCTCTTGCAGCAGGCTACTCGGCGAGTAGGTGATCAAACTCGGCGAGTAGAACTCGATTGGCAAAGTAGTTCGTGCAAAAGCAGATGTACTCGCCGAGTAGTATTAGTGCACTCGGCGAGTAGAGCTTATATTTCCAGAGTTTTATGAACCGCTGTCTCTCTTTACGCTAGTGTTGACATGGAAACATAAATGTACTCTCCCGTGAACTTCCTAAGCAGCAACACTTCAATAAACTCTCGGTTCGTACAGACTCAATCCTAGGAACAAGACTCCATAATTACTCATAAAGACTCTCATTCCTCTCTTGACCCTTCCTAAATAGCATGCTTCCTAGCTTCAATACCTGAAAAGAAAACTAAAAGTAACACTAATATTCCAACCACATAGCCAAATTCAACATGTCCACAATTGTCTTAAAACAAACATCATAACCAAACAAAACAAAATAAAATAAAATCTTCATTCTTCCTCTTCCATCCCGGCTCCGCCAGCTCCACTACCTCCTTCTCCACCCCTTCTTCGCATCCTTTCGTCCCAATCCATAATGTAAGGGTAGCCGGGTCCCGGTCGCGGGTCAATATGCATTTGTTGGAAAAGATACTCAAAGGATTGATTGGTGTAATTAACCCCTCGCCCTATATCATCCAAGTAGTTTCGATACTCCACTTGGTTCCATCCCTCGTTATCCTCCACCGGAATAACCGGTGGATCTTCTCGTACCCGCTCGCTCCTTGGCCTAACCCGTCTTCCCGGCTCCTCGGGGACCGCTGGCTCATCCTCATTCAGGATAATGAAAGAATCACCAAATTTTTCAACTATCCGAGCTCTCCTATAAAGTGCAGTGTTGAACGGAGGAGGGTGAATAATCGTTAGCGTTTGAGCTTGCGACAATTCCAAGATCCCAAATGATCTCGCAAGCCGAGTAATGAACATGCCCCCATTGATCTTCGAGTTTATCTTCTCCTTAACCGCTCCCTCCGCAAGAAATTTAGCAACGCAGTACGGGAGGTTGCAGAAGACATCGGGAGTGATGATACTCCACAAGTAAAAGACATCAAGGGTGGGAACTTTGTCCCAATCCTTCCGCATGTTGATCGTGCTTGCAACGAACCGGTGAATGAGTCGATGGATTGGAGAACGGATATGACCTTCTTGAGCAGTGGAAGGTATGTAGACCCGGTTAGCAATTGTACTCCACCATGTCGACGCCACCACCCCCTCGGGAAGTTCTTTGTAGGTATTCTCCAAGAAGGCTTCAAAGTAGTCCGTCATCGACATGTCTTGATCGTAGATGCCCAACCGCCAAGATAACTCAACCATGCTGCATTGTCGCAGCTCTCCTCCCAAAGAAAACGAGATCGTGTTTGGATTGTAATACTCACTACCACCTCGGAATGAAATGGTAGCAAAGAATTCCCAGCACAACTCCGCGTATACTGGCTCTTGTATTTTAAACAATTGCAACCAACCATCACAAGTGATGTTGGCATAACCCAAGTTACAATCTTTCACCAAATATGGAGTAAGTTCCTCTTCCAAGCCGACATTGCCCATCCATCCCCAATCCACTGCATTGGGCAAGTGGATTTCTTTCTGTCGCAGCGCCTCCAACCTGCTTAGGGCTCGAGTTTTTGAGGATTTGGAGGTGATTTGTTGAAAGGCTAACCATGGCATATCACCATGGCCTCCTCCATGTGATGACTGTCCTCTCCTTGCCATGCTATCTGCATAAATATACCAAGAACACCCCATAATTAAAACAGGAAAATTTTTGATCTGATTAGGACCTACTCGCCGAGTACGCGAACATACTCGCCGAGTAGTATGAGCTTTTTGACAGATCGAGATCGGATCTGTGTAATCTGTGTAATAGTCCAATTTGTTCATAGGGTTTTGTTGTCATTACTTATCTAACCATAGATCTTGAAGAAATTACTCCAAACAACCTCTAATTCATGAGTAAATCAAAGCCCTAAAAATTGGGAAAAACTCCCCAAATCCGGAATCATAACAAATATGGGAAGATATATGATAAAGATTGGACCTTTCATAAAATTAAAGGGTAAAGATGTTACCTTGTTGCTTGAATGAAGAGAAAGAAGAAGAAAATTGGAGAGATCTTGAAGAACACTTAGAGATGCGGCTGAGAGGATATGCTCGGCGAGTGTGGGGATGAATTGGTGAGTAATAAAAATTTTTACAGGTTTTAATTTACTGGGTTTTAACCTACTACTCGCTGAGTAGAATGGATATACTCGCCGAGTAGACACGCGTGTTATCGAGTTTTGGCTGTAAGTGAACATTTACTCGCCGAGTATAGTCGATATACTCGCCGAGTAGATGTCTCAGGTTGAAATTTTTTTTTAAATTTGCCAATTTTACTGTATGAATTCCTTTGTTTAGCCCTTCCACCCCACACTCACAATATAGCTTGTCCTCAAGCACTTAGAGAAATAGAATAAATGAAGAAGAATGAAAAAAACAATATGAAAAATAAAGAAAAGGAAAGAAAATGCAAACGTGAAACTCGGGTTGCCTCCTGAGAAGCGCTTCTTTTGATGGAGTCATTAGCTGGACTTCGCCCCGTCTACGTGTTTGCGATTCCGCACAGTAGCAGCTCCTCCAATCCTTCATTTCGGGGGACTCCTTCTTCATATTTCTTCACTCTATGACCATTGACTTTAAATGGTGTGCCGTCTCTTGAGATCAATTCTATAGCCCCGTGAGGAAACACCGTCTTGACCAAAAAGGGACCATCCCACCTTGATTTGAGTTTGCCCGAGAAAAGTTTTAATCGGGAATTAAAAAGTAGTACTTTTTGGCCTTCATGGATGTCTTTGCTTTGGATTCTTTTGTCATGCCATCTCTTGGTCTTTTCTTTATAGAGCCATGAACTAGAATAAGCCTCATTTCGGAGTTCTTCAAGGGCATTCATTTGCATTATATGGTTGGTCTTCAATTCTTCCATGTCAAAGTTGCACCTCTTTAACGCCCAATATGCCTTATGCTCGATTTCAACCGGTAAATGACATTGCTTTCCATAAACTAACCTATATGGTGTAGTACCAATAGGTGTTTTGAAAGCGGTACGAAATGCCCATAGCGCGTCATCCAATTTATCCGACCATTCCTTGCGGTTGCTTCCCACCGACTTCTCTAAAATACGCTTCAAAGCTCGATTGGTCACTTCAGTTTGTCCACTCGTTTGCGGGTGGTATGACGTGGAGAACTTATGGGTCACCCCATATTTCTTGAGTACCTTTTCCAATTGATCATTGGCAAAGTGTGTGCCACGGTCACTAATTAGGGCCTTCGGAACACCAAACCGAGAGAATAGTTTTTTTAAGAATCGTACCACTACCCGTCCGTCATTTGTAGGTAAAGCCTGCGCCTCCGCCCATTTCGAAACATAATCTACCGCCACTAGGATGTACTTGTTTCCTTTGGAGGTGGGAAAAGGTCCCATGAAGTCAATGCCCCACACGTCGAACACCTCACACACTTGAATGCTATGTTGTGGCATCTCATTTCGAGATGAAATGTTTCCCACCCTTTGACAAGCATCGCATTCTTTGACATATTGGGCTGCATCTTTGAAGATTGTAGGCCAATAGAACCCAATGTCAAAGATCTTCTTTGCGGTATAGTGTGCTCCATGATGTCCTCCCGTGGGCCCGCTATGGCAGTGTTCTAGTATTCTTCGACTTTCCTTCCCGAACACACATCTTCTTATAATTCCATCCGCACAGCTTCGAAAGAGGTATGGATCGTCCCAAAAGTAATATTTGATCTCCGCAAAGAATTTCTTCTTTTGCTGACTACTATAATCCTTCGGAACGTAATTTGTAGCTAAATAGTTAGCTATGTCTGCGAACCATGGCTCCTCTCCCACGGACACCATAATGTATTCATCCAGAAAGTCGTCTCCATCCTTATCTTCTTGCAATTTCGGGTTCTCAAGCCTAGATAAATGATCGGCCGCTACGTTCTCCATTCCTTTCTTGTCTCGTATCTCTATATCGAATTCTTGAAGAAGCAGCACCCATCGTATTAGTCTTGGCTTGGCATCCTGTTTGGAAAACAAATACCATGGACTATCGGAGATGGAGTAGATGATTCCTGCATCCAAAAGCTTGACCACCTCCTTCTTGATGACTTCTTGCATGTTCGGGTTTAATCGTCTTTGATGTTGCACCACCGGCCTTGCTCCTTCTTCTAAATTGATTTTGTGAGAGCAGTAGGATAGGCTTATTCCCTTGATGTCGGAGATGCTCCATGCGATGGCTCTTTTCCTTTTCTTCAACACGCGTACAAGCTCCTCCTTTTCCGTCTTGGATAGGTCCGAGGCTATGATCACAGGTTTCTGATTTCCTTCTTCCAGAAAGGCATACTCCAGATGGTCAGGTAGTGTTTTGAGCTCCAATTTGTTGTGCATAGTGACGGAGTCGCCGAGTGCAGGTTTGGTACTCGGCGAGTTGGTGGCTGCATTCACGACTTCTGGCTTTTCTTCAGATGTACTCGGCGAGTAGATCGGGTCTACTCAGCGAGTAGGGCTTTCAGCTTGCTTCTTTATTTCTTCATACTCCGCTTCTTCCAACAGTCTTTCAATCTCTAGTAAGTCCTTTTCTGGATCAAATACTTCATCCAGAGCTGCAAACTTGCTGGAATCTTTAGGTATGTCTTCTTCCAATATTTCGTCAAGCATGTCGATTGAGAAAGCCGTGTCGTCACTACTCCTTGAGTACTTCATGGCTTGGTCTACCCCGAATGTCACTGAATCGTCCCCAACTCGCAATGTGAGCTTAGAATCTCTCATGTCTACGATAGCGCTAGCGGTGTTGAGGAAGGGCCTTCCAAGGATGATTGGCCCTTGCGGATCCGCCTCCATGTCGAGAATGATGAAATCAGCCGGGAAGACAAATTTGTCTACTTTCACTAGCAAATCTTCACAAATGCCTCTTGGGAAAGTAACAGTCTTGTTTGCCAAATGAATTGCCATTCGAATTGGCCTTGGCTCCGGGAGGTCCAGCTTCTTAAAGAACGAGTATGGCATAAGGTTCACACTTGCTCCAGAATCAGCTAAGGCATGAATTGCAGCCAAGTTGCCAAATTGGCAAGGCAAAGTTAAGCTCCCCGGATCACCCTTCTTCTTTGGTAATTTGTTTAGCATTGCGGCGGAGCAATTCTCATTAAGCACTACCTTCTGCACTTCCTCCATCTTTCTTCTGTTAGTGAGGAGTTCCTTAAGGAACTTTGCATACTTGGGCATTTGCATGACGGCTTCAATGAAAGGAATGTTGATTTCAAGAGTTTTAATATGATCTAGAAACTTCTGATATTCCTCTTCCTGCTTCTCTTTCTTGGCTCGGGCTGGGTATGGCATTGGAGGCTGGTATGGTTTCAAGGGCGGCTGTTCATTTGTTTTAGCAGGGGTACTCGCCGAGTCCATCGGTCCTACTCGGCGAGTAGGACTCTCAGATTGTGAGTGTTGGTCTTGTTCTTCCGTTCCTTCCTTCTGTGAGTCCTTGGTTGCTTCAGTTCGAATGGGGGCCAGGGGAGTAATGATCTTCCCACTTCTTGTGGTAACAATATTTACTTGTGCGCCTCATGGGTTGTTCTCGGTTTTGCTAGGAAGCTCACCCGGTGACCTTTGGTTTAGTTGTTGAGCAAGTTGCCCAAGCTGCGTTTCTATGTTGTGGATGGATGCTTGCTGATTCCTGAGCATTGTTCTTGTTTCTTGGATAGCAGCATCATGGTCACTATATCTTTTCTCGGAAGCGGCCACAAATTTAGTTAGCATATCTTCCAAGCTTGGCTTCTTCTCTTGCACCGGCTCCTCCTTTTGGTAAAAGCCTCTCCCTTTTTGTCTGTACTTCTCCTCCTTGGCCTTCTTATACTCTTCGTAAGGCAGCCACTCCTTCTTTTGTTTGCGCCAGTCCTCATCATACCAGTCACCACTCGAATAACATACTTGTGCCTTTTTGTTGCCGTTCTCATCCAAATCGCAATCTCTAGTGAGGTGAGGTCCATTGCAGTTTTCACAACCCACCCGTATGGCATGGATAGTTTGATCCATTTTGTCCATTCTCCTATCCATGGTTTTTAACATGGCCATGACCGCGGATAAATCTTTAGTAGCAGCGTACGCGGCTCCCCTCGTGACATCATTCCTAGGGTCGTGGTATTCTCTAGAGTGTTTAGAGAATTCTTCAATCAATTCTTTAATCACCGGGGGTGGCTTCTTTGTAAGTGGGCCTTGTGAGTCTAGCAACTGCCGGGTTGTGACATTGACTCCATCATAAAAGATGGAAACTTCTTGCTGGCTGTTTAGATCATGGTGTGGGCAATTTCGTAGCAGACTTTTGTACCTCTCCCATGCTTCATATAAAGACTCTCCAGCTTGTTGTTCAAAGTTTGCAATGGCCTTCTTGAGTTTGGCTATTTTAGATGGTGGGCAAAAGTGATCAATAAATTCTTCCTTCATTCTGGCCCAAGTAGTGACTGACCCGGGGGGAAGTGATTTGAGCCAGTCTTTAGCAGCACCCTTAAAGGTTACCGGAAGCATCCGAAGTAGTTGAGTTTCACGGGTTACATTTGGAATGTTGAAGTAATCAGCAACATCATTTACTTCATCCAAATGTTTGTAGGCATCTTCATGATCTTTCCCATAGAAAGGTATTTCCTTGAGCGAAGCTAGGATATGACCTTTTAGCTCGAAGGTAGCAGTTGTGGGAATTGCGGGTTGCACAACTCCCTGGCCATGGTCGTCGCGCATCCTCTTCTTCCATTCTCCCATGGGAATTTCATCAATGTTAGCCATAGTGAATGCTAACTCTTCCTCCGATTCGGTTTCTTGTTCGTACGTTGCCTCCTCTTCTTCCTCGGTCTCGTATCCAATATCTTCTTGAATTGGCTCCTCAATTGTCAAGGAAGCGCTAGAAGCTCCTGATTTACTGCTCTTCTTTTTCCCAAAAACAGTCTTCAAGTTGGACAATGGTGATTTCTTTGGTGTGCTTGAACTCTCCACGTCATTCCCTTTGTTTCTTTTCAATGCGGATTCGGGGTCTTCAAACGGGGGTACCAGTGGTGTGTTTGCTCCTCTGGTCATGAGAGTCCTGAAATTGATCAAATAAAAAAAACGTAAAAAGAACAAAAAGATTGTAAAAAAAATTGCTGACTAAACTGCTACTCGCCGAGTAGGTGCGAGTGCACTCGGCGAGTATCAGTGATATTTCAAAAAAAAATTTAAGTTTTAACCTAACTAAAACAGATACTAAAACCTAATTACTAGTTACTAAATTGCAATAAATGAACTTTATGCAAGTAAACTCACACAAAGGATCGAAAAAATTAGGAATTAGCTTAATTATTGAGAACCGTTCCCCGGCAACGGCGCCAGTACCCTACAAGTAGTGTCTCCAGATCTTCAGAGCAATTACCGCTGCTCCTGACTCAAGATCATGTGTTGAATAGTTAACTTCCTGTGTCTTAACCTGTCTTGAGGTATAGGTAGTGACCTTTCCTCTTGCATAAGAACACAACCAAGCCCTTGTTTGGATGCACCGCATTACACCACAAAATCTTCTATCCCCTTTTGGGAGGGATAATTTCGGTGCGGTGCACCAGGCTTACTCTAGCATTTGGAACGTTCTTTCTTGTTTACAGACAAGTCTGGTGCTCCTCATGGTGAGAAACTTGGCCTAAAGAATCTCCTTCTAAGGAGTTTGTTAAGTTCGCTAGGAAGTTCTTGCATCTCGGTTGGAGCTAGACAATAAAGTGATTTGGCTACTGGGGTAGCCCCTGGAACTAAGCCGATTCAGAATTCGACTTGACGTTGTGTTGGTAGTCTCGCTTGTCCTTCTGGAAAGGTGTCGGGAAAACCGCGTACTTCTTGGATGTTGAATGTCCTTCACTTCTCGGCACGTTTTGGCGTTGTGTGCAAGGAATGCATGATATTCCTTTCATAAGTATTTCTGAGCTTGCATACACGAAATGATGAGAGGGTTCGTACTTGGTTCGTGGCTGTAAATAACTAGGGCTTCGCTGTTTAGGGAGGTTAGGATGAACTACTTTATCAAAGCACCTGATGTCGGCTCGATGTAGACTTAATCAACTCCTACTAATTATGATGTCAAAACCTTGGGGTGGATTAGCTGTCGTGAAGATCTTAAAAGAAAGTATGACTACTCATGAATTCGGGAAAAGGATAGGTATTTCTAAGTTTATTCTTACAGAAGCACGATCACTCGCAGTCTTGGGCAATCTCCGTCCTAAAGTTCATAGTAGAATTCATACCTGGTTCATCAATCACAGTCTCGGGTATGCGAGTCATATATAATTAAGATTGAAAAGGTGGGTCTTTGGATTGAACTTGAGGTACTGCACGAGTGGTGCTTCGGGGAGGTTTGCTGAGGTTTCTTTGGAAAGGATAAGAAACATGAGGTACTCTATACATGGGTACTTCGGTGTTCTGGAATGACGGCTTCGCTAGAAAGACGTTTTCGGAGAAGGAGAAGTATGCATGAAATTGGATAGCGAGGATCGAATTGAGTCAAGTTGTATGATGATATCGGACTTACTTGTAAATAAAGGTATTAGATTTGATCATAAGGGTGTTACAGACAAAACACAACAGTGCAACTTTAACAGAGTTACAGTACTTTGGTTTTACTACAAGACTATTGTTGCGAACAAGGTATACTACAAAAGGCAAGTATACGCAGCACGAGGGTCCCCTTTTCTAACGGGATCTCTCAAAAGATAAGACTCGAGTTGCACTAGATTTAAACATGATTAACAGCATACTTAATGCTCACGATTGGAAGTGAGTCCCTATTATGGTTGGGTCCTTCATTGCCTTTTTCCATGCTGAGGTCAAACTCCTCCTGTTCCACTGTCATTCTTCTCTGTTGGGCAGTCCCTCTTGAAGTGTCCCATGAAACCACATAGATGGCATATCCAAGAAATTTCGACATTGGTGGCTGAAATAATGTGTTGGACCCGAGTCCTGCAGAAGCGAGTAGTGTGTCCGTTCTTGTTGCAGGTCTTGCAGTGTAACAGACGACAACTACCTAGGTGATGGAAGCTGCACTTATTGCAATTCGGTAGGTTTCTAGCATACTGTCTGGCCGGGTTAGGGATAATTGGGATACTAGTAGTGTTGGTGGTAGGAGTTGCAGATGTCGTGGCTGCGAAGACTCCCACCGGCGAAGGTTTCTTGTTTGTCCCTCGAGGTGATTAGCGTTCAGGTGAGTCAGAACAGCTGTCATAGCAGCTGAGACTACAGCTTGAAAGGTAGCTGCATCAATCTGAAGAGTTGGTGTTTGGTTGATGGGTTGATTACTTTTCTTCGGCGACATGATTCTGTAACACGAAAGAAAAAAATTCCTTTAAACAAGGAAGGGAAATAAAGCATTTCTTACTGGCGAAGGTCGTCCTTCTGGCGAACTCTTAGTTCAGCCAATTGACGTTTCATATCAAGCAGGTATCTTTCGTACACTCTCTGGCGTACTCATAGCTCTATGACTTCTGCTCGTGTTTTAGCTAATGCTTGCAGCAGGGTCTCATGGTTTCTCTCAGATCTCTCATGATTGTTTTCAAGATGATTGGTGTAGATGGTGTGCATTCTTGCATTGGCAATTAACCTCTTCGGTATAATGGAGAGTTGTCATGCCCTGAATTTCGTTTCGAGCAACTCTACGGATCAGGATTGGTAGAACTTTGCCTGCTGAGCACCTCAAATCCATGGCTAAGCTTCCTAAGTTTGCTAAAGATGTGATGACTAACCGAAAGAGTTAGAGAAAGTGTCCATAAGCGTGCTTAATGAGATATGTTCAGCTAAAATAATTAATGGATTACTAATAAATATGGAAGATTCAGGCCGATTAATTTTCCTTGTGAATTTGGCAATTCTACCTCAATAAATGCTTTAGCCAATTTGGGGGCTAGGATTAATCTTATGCCCTATTCATTTTACAAGAATCTGGATCTACCACCACTACAAAAGATAAGGATGACACTTCAAATGGCAGATCACTCAATCACTCATCCACATGGGATCATTGAAGATTTATTGGTGAAAGTTGGAAAAATTATTTTTCCTGTTGATTTTGTGGTATTGGATATGAAAGAAGATGAAGAACTACCCACAATTTTGGGAAGACCATTCTTGAGCACCACAAGAGCCCTAGTTGACATCTATGACTCAATGCTCACACTTCATGTAGAAGATGAAGAAATCACTTTTGAAATGAATCAAAAAGTGAGTTATGATAAGCCAAGAGATGAAGTGTTAAGGATGAATAATATGGAAGGAGAAAATCTTAATGAGATAGAAGAGATTGAGAATTAATGGAAAAATAGTTGAAAGCTTGGGAGAAGCCTCACATTGAAAGAGTAAAATTTTCTAAACCAAGAGCTTCAATTCCTATGACATTTGAGGTGTTCGCGTTCACTACACCCAAGGCTTAAGTGGAAGAAGCAAGTGATGAACAAGAAGTTGATTCGGGTGACAAAGGGGAGATAAATGATGAAGCATTAGAGGACTCAATAATTGTAAAAATGGAGTTAGACAAAGAAGATCATAAAGATGATGAGAAGAAGTATACAAAGATGAAAGGAAAAGGCAAGGGGATGAAACGAAAACATGAAGAAAGCGCTGATCAAATGAAGAAAGAAAACTCAAAGAAGGCGTACATTCAACGGGTTCAATAATATAAGAGCAAATGGAAAGAGCAAAAAAGACAAAAGGGAGATCCCACTCCCACCCGCAACAATGTAGAGTGGGAAGGAGTCTGACTCACGACTCCTAAAAAAGAAGCGCTTCGCGAGAGGCAACCCGATTTTTGAGAGTTTGCATTTTCTTTTCCTTTTGATTTCTTTTTATTTTTAGTTTTATTATTTTAACTAAATGATCATGCGTTTTTCTAGTCTTTTGGTCTTATTTTTTAGCAAGAAAAGGAACCAATGAAGGAGCTTAATTGATAAAAAAAATCCATAAGATTTTTGAAGATTATAATTGAATACCATATTTTTCAATAAGTGTGGGGTTCCCACTAGGTGAACATAAGAGTTTTGAAGGATTTTTACAGAAAGAAAAGGTCGGGAATGGTCCTAATCCCTTGAGAAGAAAAGATGCATTATTTTGGCTCTTAATGACATTCTAAGAAGTCACCATGACGTGGCCATCATCTCCATGCCATGGCATTTGTTATTTTCACGATTGAATTATGTTAGACCTAGTGCCATGATGTGGCATCCCTATACCACGTCGTGGCGTTCTTACTTTCACAAGCATGACGACTTCTTACTCGACACCACGATGTGGTGTTGCTTTCCCACATTGTGGCTGAGGTTTGACACACTTTTTGAAGATGGTTATTTGGTTTACTTTGATCCGACATATTTATATTCATGAGAAAAGAGTACAGAAGTACTGTTTCGAGCCATTATACGAGATTTCCACAACACAAGTTTCAAAATTCGATCTCACCACTACTACCACAGGGGAGTTTGTTCCTGTTAATGCTTTTTACTTTTAATTGTTTAAATATGTTGTGTAGACATTGCATCAACTAAGTGTGGGGTAGGGGTTGAATTTAGGAATACAAGCATACTGATAAAAAATTTAAAAACATGACCAAGATTTAAAAAATTATTAGAAATATTTGAAATAATAATCTAAAACTGAATCTAGTTAAAAAAATATATTATATTATTATGTTGAGATCTAGGTTGCTAGTGTTGTGTGGGACGATCCGATGCGAGTTTCAATGTTTATTTGAGCCAATATATGTTATAGTGTATTTGTGGCTTCACTGTCCTAGTGAAATCATGGAACAAAAACACGATCTTCTTTAGTTTGAGATTTATAATATGTTTAGCATCGTATACCAGAAATGTATCCAGGAGAGCTTATGGAGTCATTGCACCTTAGACTAATACCTCTAAGCAATAAGGGTTGAATTTAAGTTCCCTTGCTTAAGCGAATGTTTTTTTAGGATTTTTAGTTTTGTGTGAAAAAGTGAGTTGTTAAGAAAAAAAAGAAAAAAGTAAGAAAAAAAAAGTTTCAAAGTTTGAGAGAATAAGAGTCCAGAAAGCTTTGAAGATCAAGAACTATCATGAAGAAAAGTTCAAAAATCAAAGACTCGAGAATAAGGCAATTTGACAAGTTATTATTATTTGTAATTTTTCTTTCTAGGTTATTGTTCTATATGTATGCTTGGGAGCTTAACCAAAAATTCATTGAGGTTAAGAAATTTTTATGGGATGAATTTGGAAGGATGCATAAAATGAATGTTGTTCAAAAGAAGAGGGAAAGTGTTTATGAAGATTGTGAGTATTTAGGATTGATGAGGTTTTTAGGAAAATTAGACACAAATATGTGCATTGCGGTCTTGATGCAATGGAGAGGCTCAAAATGGATTGTCTTGTGTGATGTTGCTAGCTAGGGTTTTGATGTGATGGTATGATAATGATAAAAATCATTTTTTCTTGAGGGCTAGGAAAAGACAAAAGTATGGTATTTTGATATGGGCATATTTAGGCATATATTTCGGGCATATTTCTAATACTTTTAGCTACTATTATGCTTATTTTGGGACACAATGTACTTATTATGGTTGAAATTTGTTTTGTAGTAGCAAGGACATGCTTGGGATGAAAAGGAAGCAAACAAGAGTTAGAAGCAGGAAAATGAAGGCTAAGTAAAAGAGAAGGCTTGAAGACAGAAGACCACGACGTGGTGAACGGAACATTCGCGATCATTAATGCTGACTTGGAGAATACGAGATATCTGCAAAGAGCATGAAGTGGCGCCTATTAACCATGACATAGTGATCAGATATATGGCAACTCTATATATCCGTACATTAGGTTGAATGCTGAGACTTCTGGCCGATTTTCTAAGGAGGATTGCAACTAAAACCTTTTGGATATCCTTGGAAAATCAGAACTTGATTGGTGTTAACGTTACCTTGTACAACCACGTTAAATATAATGGAAAGCATAACTGAGATGTTTTCACGCCAAAACCTTGGCCATGACCCAGTCTTGGCCTAAGTGAGCCAACTTTGGGGTGATAGTTCACTTTCCCTCACGAGGAAAGAATATTCCCCATGATCTTCTCATTCACTCACAACCAATCAGAGCATGCCAAAAAGCCTAGGTGACGCCCAGAACTGAGGTCACCTGGACGTTAGTTAACGTAGGCATAATACTCCCAGTAAGAGGAGGCCACACCTAAAAATCACTGGACAAGGTCCCCACGATTCGTTAGTAATAGGTATAAAAGGATCTCTTCCAGCATAAGGAAGGGATCCATCTTCTTCCTCATGAAATTTACCCTAAAACTCTCTCTCGAGAAAACTAACTTGATCGTTGAAGCGACATCCCTGGAGAACACCCGGACGTCCTTTAACGATCCTTCTATTTTGTGTTCTGAGGCAAACATCAAGGAAAACATCGAGGTCTGATCCATCATCCAACATTCCATTTCACTGAAGAGCATGTCACAACACTTGCCGCCATTCGGATGTATCCTCAAAGCGATACAGCCAACAAACAACGTTGGTCCTTTGCAAAAGGGGGATCTGAACCCACCGCATCTGCTACCGCAATGGAAGGTCTATTCAGAATACCGATAACGGTAAGCAACGACCCTCACCGCGAGTATAGAACACAGGCCCCAATCCAAGTGCTAATGGCACAGATCCCACCGCCTACGACAGAAATAGCAGAGCTAATACTCTAGAGCAGTCTTCGGCAACTGTCGTTAGATGGTCCACAGCCTCAGACAACGATATTGCATCCCGGCCTATTGCAGAAAACTCTGTATGACGGCACAGAGGTACTTACTATCTCTAAGTCTCATAAGAGAAACACAACTCACCAAGCGGAGGACGAGATAGAGGTACTCTCGAGAAATCTACTCAATATTAGTTTTTTGAGCAGTGATCCCAGACCACTGAACTGGGATCTGCGAGATCCAATCCTCATATCTGGATTCATTCGCAACACGAAAGTCCATCGAATATACATTGACAATGGTAGCTACTCCGATATACTCTATGAGCATTGTTTCTGGAAACTACCAGATGCATGGAAGGAGGGGCTACAGCCCCCAACCGGTGGGCCATTGGCAGGATTCACCGGGAATAGCTTGTGGCCATTTGGCACTATTTGGCTGCCCCTAACGTTGGACAGTCACGATGAGAGGGATCAAATCACAAGAAAAATCGAATTCTATGTGATCCAGTATCCAACAGAGCACAATATTATGCTTGGACGGTCGGTAATCTCCTTGCTACACTTTGTACCATCAACGATCCATGGCATAGTTAAATTTAGCACGCGCCAAGGATCAGCGACAATCCTCTCCACAAACACTAGGGCACACCATTGCCACTAGAACATAGCCGTTCCCGAGATGGTGCGAGCACCAAAGAAGTTGAAGGAGGGATCTTCCACCGAGCAACACCAACAACATAGAATATCCTGAACAGTTCGTGCGAATTGGCGCTCACCTATCATATGAGACTAGGGCATGACTGGTAGCACTCCTAAAGCAATACTCCACCGTCTTCTCCTGGAAACCAATAGATCTGATAGGCGTTGATCGACAGGTTATAAAACACAACCTTAATATCATGTCTGGAAGCAATCCGGTTAAACAAAAGAAGATGGGTCAGGCAGAAGACCAGAACAGGGCTATAAACGCAGAAGTGGCTGACCTGGTGAATGCTGGCATACTCAGTGAAGTAATGTTTCCGACATGGATAGCAAATCCTGTCATGGTAAAGAAAGCAAAAGGGTCATGGTGAATGTGCATTGATTACTCAGATCTTAATAACTCCTATCCAAAGGATTGTTATCCTCTCCTGGAGATTGATCAGAAAGTCCAATGGCTTGAAGGTTTTCAGCTCAAATGTTTCCTTGATGCGTATAAGGGCTACCATCAGGTACAGATGAAACGAGAAGACGAGGTGAAAACTACCTTCCACATCGAGAAGAGCACTTTCTGCTACTAGAAAAGGTCGTTTGGGCTCAAAAATGCAGGTGCTACTTATCAGGGGCTAATGGGCATGATATTCATCGATCAAATTAGTAGAAACATTGAATTCTACGTCGACGTCATGGTAGTCAAAAGCCATAATGAAGAAACATTGATGCACGATGTGGAAGAACTTACAAAACGCTAGCCAAAGCGTAGATGAAATTAAACCCAACTAAGTGTACTTTTGGGGTAGAGGAAGGGCAATTCCTTGGGTATCAGATATCCAAGGAAGGGATTCTGTCCAACCCTACCAAAATCCAGGAGCTCCTTGAGTCAAAAACTCCCCACAAACTTAAGGGTGTACATGAGATCAATGGTAGGTTGACGACATTTTGAAGATTCATTGCCAAATCTGCAAAAAAAACGCTTCCTCTATACCAAACACTCAAAGAGTGCCTAGACAAAAAGCAGTTCAAATGCACAGAAAAAGCAGATGCAACATTGCAACAACTGAAAGATGCCTTACACCAACTACCGGCTCTCGCTTGCCTGCTATCAGGGGAGACATTACAGATGTATTTAGCAGCTTCCGAAGAAGTTATCTCCTCTGTGTTAGTAGTGGAGAGGGAAGGAAAGTAGGTTCCCATCCATTTTGTTAGTGGGGCACTACAAGGACCGGAGGTCAATTACCCGACCTTAAAGAAGTTGGTCCTCGCCCTGGTATACGCTGTCAGACGGCTACGGAGGTATTTTCAAGCCTACAAGGTGGATGTTCTGACTAGTTACTCGATAAAGCAAGTACTGCTAAGGCCGGAAAAGTCTGGACGCCTGGCCAAATGGGCCATCAAACTAGGCGAACATGATATATATTACCACCGCAGGACCAGCATCAAGGCCCAGGTCCTCACAGACTTCCTGGTCGAGATTCCATATACTATTCAGGGAGTGTCGATGACAATCTCTATTGATCCCTTAGAGCCTGAAGTCGGCAAGGAACTTTGGAAGTTATACACTGATGGCACAGCAAGTAAGGAAGACTCAGGCATAGGCCTGATCTTACAAAGCCCCAAGGGTGAAGAGATCACTTACATGCTGCGATCCGACTTCCAAGTATCAAACAATGAGGTAGAGTACGAAGCACACTCAACGGGTCTAAGGCTAGCCAAGGATGTTGGTGCAAAACAACTAGCGGCTCTCAGTGATTCATTACTTTTCACAAACCAAATAAATGGAACATATGCGGCAAACTAGGATGCAGAAATACATAGATGCAAGCCGTAGCTTAACCATCACATTCAAATTTTTTTCAATAAAACAAATCTCCTGGGGAAAGAATGCAAGGGCAGACGCTCTCAGCAAGCTAGCCTCTACTTCATATGACCACTTAACAAAGAAAGTGTTAGTTGAAGTACTCCCGGAGACAAGTATCGATAACCAAAGGGTTAATACAGTATCGACTACTCCAGAATGGACCAAACCCTATGTCGATTACTTGCACCATGGCGTGCTCCCGGATGACCCAGAGGAGGTGAGAAAAGTCAAAACCAGGGCGTCGCATTGCAATCAGGGACAACCAACTATACCGAAGAGGGTATTTAAGCCCATGGCTCAAGTGCATCTCTAAAACAGAGGGGCATACATTCCTAGAAGAAATTCATTACGGGGATGTGGCAACACACAAAGGCGCTCGAGCGCTCACAGGCAAAATACTCCGCCTAGGGATATATTGGCCAGACGTGTACAACGACGCCATAGCCCTAACCAAGAAATGCAAAGAATGCCAGGCATTTTCTCCTTTCCAAAATCAACCGGCCATGCCATTAACTAGCATCACCAGACCTGGCCCTTCCATCAATGGGGGATCGACATAGTGGGACCATTCCCACCAGCGCCGGGGGTGTGAAATTTTTGTTGGTGGCCGTGGATTATTTTACCAAATGGATAGAGGTAGAACCGCTGGCCACCGTTACTGGCAATAAAATGATAAATTTCATGACCAAGAATATCTTTTCTCATTTTGGCACTCCTAGAATCCTCATAAGTGATAACGGTACGCAATTTAAAGGAAGCCCCTTCAAGGAGTGGTACGAAAACAAGAAAATCCATCGTCGGTTAACGTCAGTAGTGCACCCTCATGCCAACGGATAGATTGAGATATCAAACAAAACCATAGTCAATGGTTTGAAGAAAAATCTACTCAGATCAAAGTCCGCCTGGGTGGATGAGCTATCGACCATGTTGTGGTCATATCGTACCACAAAGGTCAAGCACGGGAGAAACCCCATTTAGTCTATCTTATGGGACGGACGCAATCCTCCTCTTGGAAATAGTAGCAGGCTCCCTACGAATATAAAGTTTTGAGGAAGTGGCCAATGTATAGGGACGATGCCAGGACCTGGACATGCTCGAAGAAAAACATGAGTTTGCACAGATGCGTCGTGCACTGTATAAATCGCACACCGAGAACTATGACATCCGACAAGTCCGAGTCAAGAACCTCAAAGTTGGAGAATGGGTGCTAAGGGAAAATGAGTCGAGTCATGCCGAGCCATTAGGGAAACTTAGTGTTACTTGGGAAGGACCATACAAAATTGTGGAAGCCCATAAGAATGGTGCTTATGTCCTAGAAGCTCAGGACGGGCGTGCCATTCCAAGAACTTGGAATGCGCAGAGCCTGCGTCATTTTTATTCTTAAAATGAGTGTTAAAGATAGATTCAATGCTAGCAAAGGCATTGTATATTAGTTTTGACTTGTAAATGTAATCAGCAAAAATTACTTTACCACCTTCAGTCTTATAACACTCTAACAACAAAAATAGAAAAAACAGAAAGGGCAATTCAGATGCTCCTTATTTTTAAGCTTGAAAAGTAAAATAAGAGGCTATGTATGTTTACCGTGTGACAACAAGGACTGATCATCCAACGTCACACGAGCGAAATTGGTACAAGGAGGAAGCCAGGGGTTTGTATAAAAAAGGTTCATAACCTTTCCCCTAAAACATGTTCATCAATCACATTATAGCAAACATACAAAAGAACATGTGACATGAGTGTAGAAGAATCATGACCTTCCATTAATGAGGAAAGCATAATCGGGTGAGCCTCAAGATGACGATATTGGCTACACTTAGGGTCTCTAAGCAGCAAATTAGAACAAATTTCTCAAAGACCAACATTAGAAAAGCACAAGGAGTTCACAAAGAAAAGAAATCAAACCATGGATATCAGCAAACCCTGTATAAATACTATGTGATGACTAACATAAACCATACACAAAGCAACAAAACAATAGAATATATGCAGTAGTGAGATACATTCATAACCAACGATTAAAAAGTGGACATTGTCAGATTGCCGGACTCCCGGACTTTAAGGCTGCCACCAAGGGCAACAAATACAAAACACAAAGAAATACATAGAAAATATTGTTCACAGGGGTTACATCAAAACAAACAAAGCAAACATCACTACTTATGGGCAGGGGTGTTACGAGCAGTGGTGCCACTTGATTGGCTAATTTGATTTCCCAAGGCGATAACTACATATTTCAATGTAAACATCAACTTGTAACCTTATCCTACCATTCATATATAATACATGAATTGGATCCATTTCTCATTTACAGTTAACATATCCACTTCTATTCTCTCTCAAATATCAAACCCCAAACTCAAAGAGCAAACATTCCCTGGAACTTATACTTCAAGCTTCTTCCTTAGGATACATTGTAAGTTCTTATTATCTAGTGTTCTTCTAATACATTTCAAATATAGTTTCATATGTTCACACATTAATATGTGTTTAAACAATTAGGATACGATTAGCTTCCCGTATTCTAGCTCGAAGATCACCGTTTTCATCTCGTTATCTAGTCGCAAACGCAAATAAGGTGAGTTCATACCCCCTACATTTGTCAAGACTTCTTTTATATATATATATATATATATATATATATATATATATATATATATATATATATATATATATATATATATATATATATATATATATTGGGGGGGGGGGGATACAAGTAACACACAATAATATTTTCGTTATAATGCAAACATTTTAAATACGTTACTATACTATTTTACGAAAAGTGTTAAATATACGAATGGTTTTACTATCAATTACATATGATTTCACGAACAACATTTTGATAATCATTACATTATTCATACAAATATATATATATATATATATATATATATATATATATATATATATATATATATATTTCAAATACAAAATGTTTATTTCATCAAAACTGTACATATATAGTTTACGAAACATTACCCCTTTGTAACCCATTGAGCAAAGGGTAAAAACGATATAAAATACATATGTCGTTGTTTTACGACATTTTCGACGTTATCCTGGAAATATGGGATAATGTCATTTACAAACGTTTTCATTTCAAAATCATTTACACTCGTTGAATGAATTTGTGAGATAGTGTCTTCATCATAACTAACTTAGCTATACAGAAAGTCCTGTATTTATAACCGGAATCTCCGATACGGGAGTGTGATACTTGTGTATAGATCTATACAAGACTAATGATCCCACACCCTGACTACTAGCCACAGTCAGACCGGCAGGTTATGGGTGACTAATGTCATAAATAACTCGGCTCCTGAAGACCGACGAGGAAATGATTGCATCTTAAAAGCATAATTATAAACCTCACATGGGGAAACGACGATACGTTTATTTTACACAAAAACACATATCTTCAAACATTTTTATACATGAATGAAACTACATATTACTACTTTCGGTATGCAAAACACTAGTACATTTAGGTCTTGGAACATTTAAGACTACAACTCATTTCTACGGAAAATATTGGATTTTCTGGAATAAACACTATTGTTTTACAAGTGAACGACGTACATCTCATTTATTAGAAAATATCGGATATTCTGGAAACAACATTGTATATTTTCACGGAAAGGCTTACTATTTTTCATAACAAACTCTTATGAACCCACCAACTTAAATGTTGACACTTTTTCAAACAACTTTATTCTCAGGGAACCAGTAAAACAAGTAATCACCAACTTTTGAGGATGGGGCGCTAAGGCGTCAACTAAATCATTTTGACATCATATTGTAATTGACTTTTGAAACATGTAATACTTACAATGATGTAACTTTTTCAATTATATATGTATGGTGGTTGTGTTTGCTTTCTTTACTATTATTCAACTGTTATGATACAATACATGAAATTCATCTACCCCCGGACGTTTCCACCATCCTGGTTTGGGGGTGTGACACTATAACCTCAAAAACATTAGAAGGAGGCATTCAAATGGTCTGGAGTAAGCCATACTCACAAGGACCAAGATTATGTAGACAAAAGCATAACACTCATAACCATACTAGTTCTAACGTGTACAAGAATCAATATGGAAGCTTTATACCTTCCAGAGATAGATGTTGGCTTGCAAATCCCAGATCTACACACCTTGAAGCTTCCCACTTGATTCTACAAACACTTTCTTCTTTCAAAGAGCGCACAAAACTCTCTAAAAGCTCCGAAAATCACAATTGGTGGCTAAGGTTTCAATGGAACGATATGAGGTGATGGAGGTTGGTCATAGGAAGGATTCCAAGAAATTAGAGCCCTTAAATACGACTCAAAACATTAGGGTTAGGGTTTTGGTCTGCATGGGTTACACCTTGTATAGCATAACCTAAGCCATGTATAGGTCATTAAACCTGCATTCAAAATTGAACACCTACGCGCAACGTAGCTTTCCTACGCCCAACATAGGGTAAAAATTCCTAATTTCCAATTCAACTTCAGACAACCATACATTTTTCGTTTCAACTCCGTTTTCGGCGTTCTTTTTATACACAGAAAGATATTGATGAACCCCACAATTCTATCAAGTTACTTTTTGCTTAACACATGTCTAACTAAAACGATAATGCATGCAAGAAACCCGACATATAATTTTTCCCATTTTACCATTTGGTTCCAACACACAAATCAAGGACCTAGATCTCATAACCAATATTAACAACATTAAATAAAGTTTAAAATTTAGATCTCATGATCAAAATATGGACCACAATCATGAATTAAGAAACATCTCGAAACTAGGCGTTACACATGTGGTTTGATTTTGTTTCGACTCTAGTCCCTAAAATACATAAAAATGACTAACCTACCATTATTATTTTTTAATTGTTATTTAACTAATTGGAATTATTATATATCCTTATTTAGACAAAATGGCCCCACCATCCCAACTAGAGATGCACAAAAATCCTATTCGATTCCAGTGTGACAGCGTCGATGTGCTATGGTTTGAAACCGATTTGGACCGGATCTGATTGATTGTTCGCTAATAGATTATCGACTTGCTTAATCCTATTTGATCCAGAATTTGATTTATTTAAACACTCAAATATAACTTAAAATGTGCCATATGTTCATTAGAATATTTAAAACATACATCAAACGTCCATGGTAGAGTTTTGGATGCTAAATTAAACTACTAAACTAGTAATAATAGTAAAATGGCGTTAAAGCATTTTGCCAATTAGTCTTCACCTTTGTTTTGTTGTTGTTTAACCTTCGCAAATAGGGTAAGTGGTCTCATCGCTACACTCGCTTTCATCTTCGTCTACGTACTCGTCTTAATCATCGTCGATGTCATAAGTCGGTTCTGAAAGCATTGTTATGCATGTTCTCATTCTTGTTCCATTAGTTCTTGCTCGACATTGTCTTGAAGTGGGTCTTCGAGTGTTGACAAGTGTTGTATACATTCCACCGAATCCAACCATCTAGATAAGATTTTTTTCTCAACTTTGATAAAACCCTACCACTAAAAGAAAAAATGTATTCAGAAGTTACCGTAGAAGCTTGAACTGTTAGTAAATCATGGATCATTAACAAAAAGAATTGAAAATTATGCTTTTTTTTTTCTCTCCACCAAGCTAAACGATCCAAAATTTTAAATCGCAGTCCACTCATGAATTTTAAAACGTTTAACCCCATATAAATTCCAAATTTAGTTAATATGTATGGTCTTTTGTTTTATTCCTCTAAAAAATAGCTATATTGGTCGATATGAAAGTCTAGTATAAAATAACATATCACAAAGATCATTTCCACAATTTACTAGATAAGACTCTAATAATTTATAAATATTTCTATTTTTCCCACAATCAAAACTTTTATCTTCATTTATTTCAACCATTTATGAAAGCCATGTATAAACATTCCATTCTCGGAACTTAAACTAGCACCATGCCAACATTGAGTCACATCTTAACCATGATTCACACGACATCACAATAACTAAGTCGTGCCTATAGTTTCTCCCAAGGAGGCAATAATCCAATCTCATTAATACATAGAAAGGACACTCCATTGAATCCACGTATTCTACAACACTCTTCAAATAAAAGAAAAAAAAAGGTTTGGATTTAACGAAATAAAATAAAAACATGAGCCCACAAAGGGTAAACAGTTGTTTGTGACTACAGTAAAGTAAAAAAGTCATATACAAATGATAAAGCTGAAAGTAAACATGAGGGTAAATAGATAAATACTTATAGCAAACTGAATCCCATACATCAGGAAAGTAGCTATACATGTAACATGTCAAATGTTGGCTTCATCAAAGTCAAACGATCAAATAGTCAATCTAACATTATCTTATACCTTATTTACAAAGTTGTGCTACAAATAGTCAAATAACATAACCACTTATTATTCCAAATCGAAAAACCCAGCATCCCTCATCTCAGAGTAGTAAGCGTTATCCAAAAGCAAGTCTTCCTCCTGAAAAAAAAAAAAAATTATATTATCATTTCTTCAAGAAAACTGCATTTTTTAAATGTTAAATCAAGGAGAAAATATATAATTATTTACCTGGAAGAAATCAGAGAGGAAGGTCACATACACAAAGGGAAGATAGAGTGTGTGGTAGCAGATAACTACAAAGCTATACACCCTGCATAAATAAAATAAATGAGAAAATAAAAATCATAGATTTTTTATTTTATATATAAATAAAATATAGTTGTGTATACTGTATAGGTACCAAAGTCCAAAGGCCAAACCACTGGCAGCAAGTCCACAACCAAATAATGCAATTCCAGTGATGATGAACATGGCAACAACATAATTGTAAAATGCTGGTCTCGCTGCATAAAAATGGAATGGAATGAGTCATGTTTTATGAAATTTTATATTATATAAAAATAAAAAAGTAAACATAATAATAGCTCATTAAACTTACGAGGCAACTTATCTCTCCATTTAGAGTAATGCACAAAAAGAATATATGCATAACTGCATGTGAGCAATAGTTCATCAACTATCCACAACCCCCACTTCCCTCTATGGCTCGTTTCATCATCCATGAAAAGTGGGACACGGAATCCAAACACAAAAATCGCCTAATAAATAAAATATGTCAACAACATGCAAAACAAAATGATAATTAGGTTCGGGATTACCTTGAGAAGTATGTCTGCTCCAACAATGAGGCCTGAAATACTGAAGGTATGAGCTAATGCCTGGAGGCCACTTGCATAATTTTCTTGAAGTAAGAAGGCCACTAAGCTAATCTCTAAACACAGTGTTCCCATTGATGTCAGCAATGACAATAAGTTCCAAGAAACCTCCTTCCCAGGAATGCACTGCCATACCTGCAGATTTTTAAACAAATGTGTAGTTTTAATCTTATGCTAATCTCATGATTTTTTATATGTTTTGGATTTGGTTGATAAGTTCTAGTTAGGTGTTGTTGAATTCTAAATGCCTCAGTGTTTAAATGTATATGATTTATCACTTATCCTTTCCTAAAACAGCACATTTACACTTAATCATATAAGAATTGATACACTTTGAACTACAACTAAACTATAGGGACAATTTGTCAAATACGAAAATTACTAGAATATATATATATATTAAGAAGAGGATAGGAAGCTTCACAGATCAATCTGTTTCAGATGCAGTCCACAAGAAGAAAGGTATGGAAATTTGAAACACAGCTTCTTCAAGTAGACTAACAGTAACTAAAGTAAAAATAATAATAATAATAATCTGGAAACAGTGTCTAATTGCCTATTTGCCTCAAGTCCTATCTCGACAAGGTAGTTCTTTTGTTGACTCCATGATCCTCACATTTAAATCTATACCACTTTTATCCTTATGCATAAAAAATACCCTGTAAACTCATTTTACTTATATAAACTAAACAATAAATTAAAAAAATTGTGATTAAGTAAAGATCCGGTGCTGCATAACAATCAACATTCTTCACAAAGTGTGAGGTCTAGGCTCCAGTTAACTAAGGGAACCCATGCACACATACTTATTGCGTATACAGAGGTATAATATAAGCAACAATACTATCTTAAAAAAGGACTAGAAATGTTACCTGAAGAGAGCACCAAGCCAGATTAAGGATAGCTGACAACCAAAGGAGGGCATAATAAGCGATCATAACATGTGATCGACGACGATTGAGCTTCTTAATGTTCCTTTTGAGATGAAACCCTAAATATACTACAAATAAAACCGCCGGGATCGATAAAACGGCGATGTACCATAACCCATGACATCTATACTGAGTGAACGGGGACGATGGTGATGATATGTCGGTTATGGCGGGAATGCTTCCAACTGCAGGGAGGTAATGGTCTTGATCCCTCACCATCTGCTAGAGAAACAACAATTCGGTAATTAAAGGCATAGATGATGTTTGAACCCTAATTTTATGCGTGCCCCTTTGGATCGATCGGAGGTCTTCGATTTTAACCCCAAGAAAAGAAACCCTAATTTCTCTCGGTGTTGAAATTGCAGACTTCGGAGTTATCAGATGAGGATTGACTAGCGACACCGGCTGATTATGCTGGCACTTGTTATTCTAACTTTCCATTTATTTTTTAGTTTTTTTGTCTAGAAAATACTCGCAGGAAACCCAATTCCGATTACCATCGGTCTTTTTACAAATCGTTCTTTGCAAGTTAACGTACCGGTCCTACCGGAATCGTTACTATTCTTCGATCCAAACTTAATAGACCAAACGGAGACCAAGTCCATATATTTTTTGAGATCATGACATTATTTGCAAGGCTTATTGGACTCCATTAAGAACCAAAAACGTTAAATGTAAATGATATAAACATATTTCGATTATCTATACACGTTTTTTCAATGTGTTTACTACTTGCATACATACACGTTCAAAACAATCTATCTCACGGTGAAACCTCAACTCATCAACATGAGAAGGGAAACCACACTTAGTAGACATGGCAAATGTGTATGTTATGTCGAGTTGAACATTAAACAGATTGAAAGAAATTAAAACTAACCTGACTTGTTTAACTAACGTGTTGTATCTATCTGTTTATTTTGTGTTAGGTTAGCGGGTTATGGTTTATATCTTGTATATGTGTCATATCATGTCAGTTAAACTTAAACCAAACATAGAAATATGAGTTGGGAAATCGAAAAGAAATAGTGAAAATCGAAAAAGTAGGAGTTTGAATGGAGGGGCAAGGTCATACTATGGAGTGTGTGAGAGAAAGGAAAAGATGAAACAAAATGTAACATTCAAAAATACGACCCAAAATTTTTTGTTTTAATAATAATAAAAATCATATATTGATCGTCACATCATAAAACCATGTGTCAAATATCTCAACCCATAATAAAATGTCATGAACATTCGTGCCAAATCAAACTAAAAATCCAAAACAAACTCCCAGGAAAAAGACTGAAGCTATGGTGTGTGCGATGTCATCATCCCGAGCTCTTCCCTTTACTTGCGGAAGTACCTGAAACCAAAACTGAAACTGTAAGCACAAAGCTTAGTGAGCTCCCCCAAACTACCACATACCATACATAACATATAAAGCATCTATTGGGCCTTGCCCACTGCATCGAACCAAAGTCCAAAAACTAACCAGGGCCTTGCCCTCTACATCGGACCGAAGTCCGGAACTGATTGGGACCTTGTCCCCTGCATCGGACTGGAGTCCGGAACTGACTAAACATAACAAAGCATAAACATATCAGCTAACGTGGATACATATACTGCATACTGCATCAGAACATAGTCCAGAACACATAACACCAAACATGCTTGAATCACAAAGACATCAAGCACCCTAACTACTGCATCGGGCCGAGGTCCGAAACTACTGCTAACTAAACGGGCTGGCATGGTGGCCGCAGACCCAATCCTACTGGAAGGAAACTCACCTCGTAGCCTAGCTACTGAAAGGACTGCTCCGGAATCTGTCTGTTGCGGCTCCGGTTTCACCCCGGCTACAATTTCCATAAGCACCATCAATCAAATATTGATAATAATACTGAGGGTAAAAATGACTCTCTTACCCCTGGTCCAAGTCAACCTAACGGTCAAAGTCAACATTCAGTTGACCTGACTCGTCGAGTTGGGTCACCAACTCGTCGAGTCCTTACTCTTACTTTCTTGCTTCTACTCGCTACTACTCGTCGAGTTTTGGCACAAACTCGGCGAGTTCCTCTTTGTTACTAACACTCCGACAATTTGCATCCGACTCGCCGAGTTATATGAACAACTCGTCGAGTTCTTCTTCATCAGATGAACACTCTAGCTGTGACTCGCCGAGTTGTATGAACAACTCGTCGAGTCTGTTCTTGAGGCATGAAGATTGCCTTGGACTCGTCGAGTCAGGGCATTGACTCGTCGAGTTCTTCCACAAATGAGTTTAACCCTCTAGCTCACCGAGTCCATCTCTCACTCACTGGTTCCACTCGGCATAACTCGAAAAAGAGAAAACAGGGGACTCGCGACTCGACTCGCCGAGTCTGAATAACGACTCGCCGAGTCGTATACATGCAAACACTAAATACTCGATTCTGCTTGAAACCAGTCCATTCCATTCATAGATCTGGGTTCCTGGGACTAGATTAACACGTAAAGTTTCCAACTTTACGTGTAAATAACATCAAATGAAGGTTTTAGGGTTCAAAGCACACTATAAGAGTAGATCTAGAGCTTTCATGCAAAAATGGCTCCATAAAGGTGCTAGATCTAAGCTTCTGGAATTCAAACCTAGCTAGATCCGAAGGCTAATCAACTCCATGAGTCCTCTATGCTACTACTAAGCCAAGAAATGGTTCAAGAATAGCTTTAATGGCTTCAAAAAAGGGATTTAAGCATAGAAACAGAAAAGGGCCCAGATATACCTTACTATCTTCTGAAATTCCTCAAGGATCTAGGATCTTCTTCTTCTCCTCTTGATCTACCTTTCTTTTTCTCTCAAGATCTTCAAAGAACACACCAAAATCACACAAAAATGCAAAGAGGGCTCTAGGGTTTCGAGAATTATGCTCTGAGGAGTGATGGGGGCTGACTTGAGGCCCCAAAAGTTGTTTAAATAGGGTGCAAACCCTTGAAATTAGGGTTTCATCCAGACTGGCGGACTCGCCGAGTCCGGAATATGGACTCGTCGAGTCGCCAACTTAAACGTGCTCGAAATCCTGACTCTACTCGACGAGTCCAGCTACTAACTCGTCGAGTTCCCCTTAAAACTTGAAGAAAAATAAATACAAATAAATATAAATATCATACCAGAACTGGGGTGTTACACAAAATCTTGACTTAGACAACTAAATCATTTTCATATTACAAAGTGACTCAACCCAACAAATTTCTTTTATATCCGGTTTTGGATTTAGACATATCCAATTTATCTAAGTAATTAAAAACGCTTAGTTATAAATAAACATGTTATTTTTCTAGTTGAATACTTTATCATTAACCTTACCTATTTAGTTTTCATGGCATGTGTTGTCAACCCATTTAATTCAAACGGTTACACAAACCTTTTTCTTTCAAGTTGGGTTTTTATTGGTTTAGAGTGTCGTGTCGGTTTTTGCCACATCTGTTTGTCATAACCACACATGTGTTTTTTCCTTATATTCACTTTCTAAACCAAAACATTAGTCAGTCTAAGTGTTGATCTTGCTTCCAGTTGATTAATCAAGAAATTAACAGACTTTTTTTTTCTTAGTGGAAATATTTGATGAACCAAATATGTTAAAATAATACCTCTAACCACATTGTGTCAACACATGAAATCTAGGAATCATAAATTACTATGCATGACATGCTGAACTTTATGAATTTAGTCATTGAAATATGAAACAAACTATCATCTTTCAACTATTTAGGGGGTGTTTGAGATTGTTTTTCAAAACAACTTATTAACTTATTGGCTTTTTAAAAAGTCAATAAGTCAGAAAGAGTGTTTGACAATCTTAAAAGTACTTTTCAAAATGACTTTTCCATTAATTATAAAAAGTTTTCAAAAAATGATGTAAAACTTGGTTTTTTAAAACTTTTTTTTTAACTTTTCACTACTAATGTAACATCCCAAAAATCAAGGATAAAAAATTTTCATTTTTATTATAATCAAAACATAGATGTAACTTGATCCAAACATTTAAAATCATTTTTAAGTAAAACAGTTATCAGAGTTAAATCCCAAAATCACATATTGCGAAAAAAACGGGTGTATGCGTTGCGATCAAGTCGGACCCTTTGCTTCCGAACTGGAAATATCTGAAACCAAAACCACAAACTGTAAACACGAAGCTTAGTGAGTTCTCTAAATACCACATACCAGACATATCAAACGAGCCTTACATAACATACATAATCATGAGCCATACATATCACACATAAACATAATCAATAGGAGTGTTATGTGCCAACCATAGTCATGCCATTATGCTACGAGCTGCCTCGTGGTCTTCCTTGCCAGGCCGGGGGCCACAACCCAGGGTCTTACAGACAAGTGCCATGAGCCAGCTCCTGGTCTTCCATGAAAACATCATAAAGACAACTAGTACACAATCTATCATTTCTAACTAATTAACTTCCAAAGTTCAAACTCTGGTCTTGCATATAGATTGTCAGGATCCACCTCCTGGTCTTTCATACAAATACCAAGGGTCACCCCCGGATCTTCCTACATCACATAAATCAAATGGGCCGGCATTGGAGCCTTCGACCCATAGAACAGTGAGGAGACTCACCTCGAATGCAGAAGCTCACTGAAAGAAATCCTTACCTGCTACCTTGACGACTTCCCAAGCTATCAATACCAAAATATCATCCAATTAGCAATTGGGTTCCAAACTATGATTCATAATCCATACTTGGGGTAAGATGACCATTTCACCCCTAGCCCAAAAAGACTCACAATTGAGGTCAAATCCCAAACCAAACAAGCCCAAAACCACAAAATCCATAAAAGCCCTCTAATGGCCCAAGTTTCCAAATTGGGCCCAAACCCTTATGTAACGACCCAAAAATCAGAGGTAAAAATTTCATTTTTATTATAGCTAAAACATTAATACCATTTATTCCAAACATGTCAATTACTCATTAAGTAAAAGATTTATCAGAGTTCGTCCCAAAATTATTCATTGCGGAATCATAGGCGTGTGCACTGCGATCAATCCGAGCCCTTCATTTCCAAATCGATGACACCTAAAACCAAAACTGTAAACCGTAAGCATAAAGCTTAGTGAGTTCCCCAGAGCATAACCCCCCCCCCCCCACACACACACACAATCCACATAACATATATCATATTAGTTGTAAAAGCTATCTCTGCTGTTAGCAACAAGGGCTATCTCTACCATCAACCATAAAGGATGTCTCTACCATCAGCCATAAAGACGGTCTCTACCATCAACCACAAAGGCTATCTCTACCGCGTATCATGCATACATACATATCACACACCTCTACATAACAAGTATACCAATTATCATAAAATTAGCTAATTAAAGCTACACACATATCACATACACCATGCATACATAAAACCTGTAAGAATGTCATGGGCTATCCCACATGGTCTTTACCTAGGACTGTCATGGACTACCCCACATGGTCTTACATCCAATTCCATGGGCTCCCACACATGGTCTTTACCTAGGAATGCCATGGGCTACACCACATGGTCTTATATCCAATGCCACGGGCTCCCCCCGGGGTCTTCCATGCAAAAACACACAATCACATATCATAACAAATCATGTATCATATCAAATCATATAATGACCAATGCATATAACATAATCACATAGTGGGCCGGCCTTGGTGCCTTAGACCTATGGGTATGGTGAGAAGACTCACCTAGCACTGCTGAAGCCCCGCAGATAAAGCTCCCCTTGTTGGTTGACATATTCCCGAACTGTCAACATCAAACAATACCCAATTAATAATTGGGTTCCAACACATAACCATAAATACATACTTGGATAATTACTACATCACCCCCATGTTGGCTTTATTCAATCCCAAGGCCCAATCCATAGGCCCAAAGTCAACTATGAATCAAATCCCAACATATGGCCCAATTTTCCAAATTGGGCCCAAACCTTTGCATGGTCTCATTATAAGGCCCATCCAAAAAGTCCAGTCCATCATTTGGTATTTTAATGGCCTAATATCTCATAATCACAAAGGCCCAAACTATGGCCCATCCATGGCCTAATTTTCCAAATTGGGCCCAAACCCTCATATAGGTCTTACCCTAAGCACATCAACATATTCTAGTCCATAAGATCATTCTTGGATGGCCCATTAATAATCTAATTACCAAAGCCCAATGAAAAGGCCCAACACAAAGCCCAAGTGAAATTAGGGTTTCACATAAATGACAATTAGGGTTAAGTGTTTCTCACTTAACCCACTAAGTACTAAATCCATTAAGTCCCTCACTTTACTAAGTAAGTTATATGGTGTGATTGGGCTTAATACACAATTCCATTCCAATAGCCCAAATGTGAGTCCCGATAGGTCCAAGCCCATAATCCTAAAATTAGGGTCTTCACATGAAATGATGATTAGGGTTAAGTGTTTTTTACTTAACCCATTAAGGACTTAATCCATTAAGTCCATTATTGCCTTAAGTTAGTTTGACAATGATAATTATTTAATATTTCAAGTTTATTAAATAATTCTCATGTGTGACCCGATCAATTTCCACAAGTTAGGGTTTTATGCCCTTAGGGTTTTCCAAACCCTAATTAAGGTTTTCCAACCCAATACTAGCTCATTAGTCCATTGGTTGAACTTTTAGGTCACATTGGGCCTTGTTGGGCCCATTAGGGTTTTATTAGGTCAATTAGGGTCCATTAGACCTATTAGGGTTTTCACAAAGCCCATTAGGCTTTATTGGGCCCATTAGGGCTTCAAGCACCCCAAACGAATCAAACTCAACGAGGTAAGCACACCGCCACCCGACACGGCGGCCGGTGGCGGCAACCACCACCCTACGGTGGTGGTTTTAGGGCTTCTTTTCATTATTCTAAGCAACGGTTACAAAGTTACAATACAAAATACCAAATTCACACACTTACACACGCACTAAAATACACATACACGACGGCACATGGTGGCAGTGGCTATCCTCGGTTTTCCGGCTAGACTTACACACCCACGACATATAAGCGCATCAGAAATAGAAACACCCCCATACACCCGTGCTAGGAAAAAACTGGACGCAACCACCCACCTGGTGGTGCGCGGTGACGGCAGCAACAACCACATCGGTGGTTAATGTGGTAATGGCAGCGTTACAGCAATAATACGGAGAAAAGGAAGGTTTCGCGACCTCACAACCACGTTCCAGCTTCTCCCGACATCCTCAGCGCTCCTTTCGTCGCTTTACACTCTTCGCCGGCAGCGGATGCAATAGTGGCGGCGCTATACATGTAAACTTCAACTATGTAAATTACTTATATTTCTCAGGGATTCAGTAATACACGTAAACTTCAGCTTTTGGAGAAGTGACGCTAAGGCGTCAGTTTAAAACTCATTTTGGCATCATATTGTAATTTGTTTTGAAACAAGTATCATTCAACTATGTAACTTTTAAATTATATATATGATGGTTGTTTTACTTTCTTTACTATGTATTCAACTGTTACGATACTACATGAAGTCATCTGCCCTCGAACGATTCCGCCGTTCTGGTTTGGGGGTGTCACAATATCCGAAAAGCATCATAAAATATTTATATATGAAAGAGAAATTTACAATATAAATTTATCTTTTAATAATCAATATTCAAAAGTTTTATATCCACCCTAAAAATCAATCTTTAAACATTTTTAAATGACCATAAACAAAATGACTTAGATATTATTTTTAAAGAAATTGTCCACTTTCTAATTATATTAAAAACCACAGAATTATGAATGCTAACTTAATAATAAACGTATAAATATATTTTGATTTTGCCTATATATGTAAATATTACTACAAGGTATATAAACAAAAATGAACTCATGATATAAGATAAAGCATAAAGTGTTTCTATCACTCATAAGGTATCATAGCCTGTCTAGACATATTCACATAAAAAGAAGCAAAATGGTTCTGATACATGACAACACCTACAATCTTATATAAAGAAAGTCTTCACATATTTTCAAATACACATATAAAGATATAACAACACAACTGATAATTAACCAAGAGTTGGAGTAAGAGTCGAGGTTGCATACTTGGGAGGCCATGGGCAAGAAAACGAGTCAGAAAGAGAGGAACTCTTCATGATGAGCACAATTACAACGGAGAGCGGCGATTTTTTATGGACTAGTGACCGGAGTGATCAAATTGACGGCCCCACTTGGGATGTGGTGGCAAAGCGCGGAGATGGTGTGTAACATCCCGGAATATCAAAAGTAGAGTTGAAGGGCTAAAAGTGTAAGTGGGAAAGGGCAACTCGGCGAGTCCATGAGTGGACTCGGCGAGTAGGGTCGCGACTCTGGTCGCGTGTTAAGTGACCAACTCGGCGAGTAGCATGGGTGGACTCGGCGAGTTGGTGCTGAGTGGAGAAAACCCTAATTTCGGAGGTTGAGCCCTATATAAAGAACATAACACTTCTTCCCCAGCCTCTTTACCTTCCCTTTGAGTTCCAGAAACCCTAAATTCGTGTGAGCCTTCCTTGGTGAGAGATTAGAGCCTTCGAGGAGGTAATCTTGGAAGGAAATTGAAGAGCAAGAAGAGGGGAGCAAGGGGCTTCACAGAGAATTGGTTCATTCATCGGTGAGAACCATCATTTGAGGTAATAATCTTCTGTTTGAGCTTTTGTGCATCTAGATCTATCATTTGTGGGGGTTTTGGGGCATAAATGAGGTTCATCTCAAGTTTGGTGTAAGATCTGAGGATGCTACCTCAGATCTAGGTTGTTAATGATCCAGAAAGCCATAAAGTCTATGCTCAAGAGTTGTTGGTGAAGTTCTTTTGTCCTAAACCCTAGCCCTAGAGTGTAAAATGTCTAGATCTCTTTGGATTCACGTAAAGTTTGCCACTTTACGTGATGGATGGCTTGTAGAAGGGTAGATCTATGGTTTAGAGCTTCTGCATGGCTTGCAAAGCCTCTGTATGGTTTCAGATCTAGGGGTACACGGCGAGTCACAAGGGTGTACTCGGCGAGTTGCTTGAAGATAGACTGAAACTCGACGAGTTGGAAGAACAACTCGGCGAGTTGGTTGCAGATAGCCTTGGACTCGGCGAGTCTGTTCTTGGACTCGGCGAGTCTGGTCGTAAGGTCCTAACCTTTCTTCTGGTTGAGCTGTGAATCAATGAGTCAAGGGATGACTCGGTGAGTCGAGTGTGAAAGGACTCAGAGTTGTTGGACTCGGCGAGTTGTGTCGCGGATTGGGGGAAGTTCTGAGCATGGGGACTCAGCGAGTCATCAGGTTGACTCGGCGAGTAGATTCAGTCAGGGGTTGACTTTGACTTTGACCAAGGGTTGACCAGTTGACTTCCAGGGGTATTTTGGTAATTGTTGGATATTGTTTTGAGTTCAGTGTTGGTGTTGGCTAGTGGTGGAGATCGTGTCAGTGGTCGGAGCAGCTTGGGCTTATTTGTTCAGTCGGCAATTACGAGGTGAGTTATCCTCACTATATCAACAGGGTCTACGGCACCAAGGCCGGCCCTTATCGGATTGTGATCCGGGTATCGTTGTTATGTTATTGCTTTGCTATGTTGCATCCTGGTAGTTAGGATGGTATATGTTAGAGACCTGGTTAAGGTCGGAATCCTGGTATATAGGATGATGCTATGCTAGTGACCGGTTAGGTCGGTATCCTGTTTAGGACGATGTTATGCTTTGTGATCTGCTAGATCGGTTTGATTGGATGTGAATTGTTATATGTTTGAATGTTTATGTGCACATGGTTGTTTGGACTAGGGTTGGGTTGAGGCGCGAACTACTTTGTGCTGTAGGCCAACATACCCAGGACTGACCGGTTATCCCGAAGGCCCAGCGAGCGGTCCGGATAGGCTGTAGCCCCCAAGAAGGGTGGACCAGATGTGCCGAGGCTCGAAGAGTGGACCAGGCCGACTGAAGGCCCAGTGCAGGCGGACCAGTCATACTGTAGACTCAGGGGGTGGACCAGGTGGATTGAAGGCCCAGTGCGGGCGGACCAATCACACTGTAGACTCGATGTATGTGGTTAGACTCGGAGGGTGGACCAGGTGGACTGAAGGCCGGTGCGGCGGACCAGTCACCTAGTAGACCCGAAGTGCATGGCTGTTCTGTGTTATGTTTATGATATGGCATGTTATGCGTGTATGGTATATGTGGTTGGTATTTTGGGGATATCTCACTAAGCTTTCGGGCTTACTGTGGTGGTTTAATGTTTTTCAGGTTCTTCAGGAGACCGTGGCAAGGCAAAGGCGTGATCGTACCGCTCCTCATGATTATGTTTTGTGATGTGATTCTGGGAAGACTCTGAAATAATTGTATTGAAAACCTTTTTGTAATAATTTTATGAAATCAGGTTGTTTTTGAAAAGTTTAAATTGGTTGGAATTTTATGGTCGTTACATGGTGACCGAGAAGGGTTAGGGTTTCTTAGTTTTAGACTATTTGATATTTGGTTTCTAAATTTCTGGGGTTTTATGCATGTTTTGATAGAGTACAAATATTTTTGGAATATGTATATTTGCTTAGAATATGTAGGTTTGTTTATATTACAACAAAAGTTTTGATTTGTGATAGAATCCAAATACGATTTTATTGAATTTTGAATTCCTTTTAATTAGATTATTATGTTTGCATTGTTTTTTAATTAAAAAACTTCCTTAACAGGCAAAATTTGTATGCTTATCACTCATACGATGTCGTTTATTTAATTAAGAGGGCAAGTTTATGCTTTTAGTGGTCGCATATTGGGGGGGGGGGGGGGGGCAAAGCACCGGCCTACCCCGGTACTCCCTCTGCCCCTGGGTGATTGATAAACATGCGGATCCTACCCAACTTGTTATTCGGGTCCATGTTACCCGAAATTGATCCATCTTTCTACTCGAAGTATATATTGAAGACGTATGTGTATTTTTCAATATAAGAGATTATTTTTCATACTCGTCTCGTTATCTTCTCTCGTTCTCTCTGTACAGTTCTTAGCATTTCATCATTATGGTTTCTTCTACAATCTTCGTTATCTTGTTCTTAGATTAGGACTTTGTCGATTTAAGAGCATATTGAATTTGTAATGAGGAATTTCTTTTGTAATTTTGTTTGAAAACCAACTAAATCTTATTGAATGAGAACTGTTAATGTTGTGATATTTTGAGTTCGCTTTGATTTTGTGTTTGTTAGAGATTTTTTAACTTTTCGTGAGACTACGAAAAAACAAAACAGTTTTTCAAAAATTTGAACTTGTTCTTCAGGTTACGGATATTTTTTCAAATTTTAAATATATTTTTCATGCCAATAATGCTTAATCCATCATGTATATTTTTATATAAAAAAGTGTTTTTGATGTTACCAAAACAAATATAGAATGACTAAGATTTTTTTTAAATGACTTTGAAAAGTAATTATAAAGATACAACTTCACATTTTTATGGACACTTTTGTGATTTTCCCCAAAATTAATTAGAGTTATACCCTCCGGTATCGAATACTTTTGTGATTGCCAAAACAATTTCACCGATGCGAATGATCACAAATGAGATATATTTGTAACTTGTACTCCAAAAGGCTTGGAAGAAAATGGTGTGCTGCTAATAAGAAATCCCGTAGACACTCCATTGATTCTTTTATAAAAAGTTGTAACATCCCAAAATTCGAGTCCAACATTTTCATTTTTAATTATATAAAGTAGAAAATCATTTAACAAAACATAGTCGAGAATATAACAATCCATAACACCATAGTAATCATGTCTCCAAAAAAACGTATCATCAAGTTGTAGTAAAATCAAAGTACTATCCCATGAATCACAAAATGTGGAAAACTGATGTGTGTGTGATGTACCGCTACCGTGTCGGCTCCTTCCCCTTCACTAAAGAGTTACCTGAAACAAAATTAAAAATTGTAAGCACAAAGTTTAGTGAGTTCCCACATCATACCACATACTATACAAATCACATACTGTCAGGCATATCTGGGTGCCCGACCTACCCTGTCAGGCATATCTGGGTGCTCGACCCACCCTGCTGAGCATACCGGGGTGCTCAACTTACCCCACTTCCAGGCATATCTGGGTGCCCGACCTACCCTCCGGTGTGTCTCAACCGATTACGGGGACTATTTCATCCCTACCACTACCACAAATAACATAACATACTGTCTAGCATAGTTGGGTACTGAACTACCCTTTTGGCCCCATCGACCGGTAACCGGGGACTATTCCCCCTACTACCACTATCATATAACGGCATATCATGCTAGCACATAAAACATAATAGATAACAGCAAACCTAGATAATTATCACAAAGACAATCATCTATCAAGCAACTCCTAATGTTGGGTCGACATTGTGGCCTTAGACCCATTTCTACTGGAAGGTAACTCACCTCGATGTCGTGTAGTATCTGCACCATCCTTGTCACAGGAATCAACTCGTCTCTACTCCTCAATCCATATACAACAACCTTTCTCGATTACTAGTACATACTCATAACCCCCTTACAAGGGTCAACCCAATCCAAGTCAAAGTCAAGGTCAAACCCTGGTCAAAGTCAACTTCTGACTGACTCGACTCGCAGAGTTGGTCCACCAACTCGTCGAGTCCCCATGTCCACCTTCTGCCATAATCCCGTCCTTACTCGTCGAGTCTAGCAAGAGATCAACGAGTTCTTCTTCAACAACACCTCTGACTATCTTCAACCGACTCGCTGAGTTTGTTCTTGAACTCGCTGAGTTCATCTTCATCCGAATGAATGAGTCTAGTCTCTGACTTGTCGAGTTCTCCTTCAACTTGTCGAGTCCATCTTCATGAGGTTGGGACATTGCCTTGAACGCACTGAGTCTGTTTATCCACTCGCCGAGTCCTATGATTTCCAGGTCCAAAACAAACCCCTAGCAGGCTGAGTGTTCCTTCCACTCAACCAAAACCATTTCCAGAAGACGTTTTGGGGGGAAAATGCGACCCGACCCGCCGAGTCACCCAAGTAACACGCCGAGTCCCTCTTTGTCCAAAACCATACAGTCGATTATAATGGGTGTTAATGTATCAAAACCATAGATCTGACCTCCTAGGTTCCATTTCATACGTAAAGCTACGAACTTGATGTCCATGCATGAGGTTTTTGGCCCCAAAATCCATAAAAATGGGGTTTATAAGATGCATGGGCTTCCCATGGCCATAAAGTTGGCACCTTTATGCCATGGGAACCCTCAATTGTTCAAGATTTGAAGTGTAACTCCATGATACACACTAAATCCGAAAATGGCCTTAGAAATGCCCCAAAATGATAAGATCTAAGCCTTAGAGGAGATCTATCAAATGAGAAGTCAAGGTTGAAGCTTTTTACCTTGAATGGGATGGAAATAAGTCAAAACTTCTGGATCTACTAGTCTTCTCTTGATCTTCCAAGCTTCATTCTCTTCTTCAAACTTCAAACCACCACAAAACACACCAAAATGGCTCAAGATCACTTAAACAAGGCTATGGTTTCAATCTAGGGCTTCTTTGAGCTGGGAAGGGCGATAGACGTTGGGTTGGGACGAGATAAAGTGTTTAAATAGTGTGCAAACCCTAAATATTAGGGTTTTGTCCAGACAGCTCCTACTCGTCGAGTCGTACTCTCGACTCGTTGAGTAGGTCACTAAACCTCCGGGTCCAAAGTCGATTCTACTCGACGAGTTAGGCCTCCAACTCGCCGAGTCCCAGATCAAAACATGATAATTACTTGAATTAAAATACATACCAGGAATCGGGTGCTACAAAAGTCAACTATGTAATTAACTATTTATAATCAGCTTTTTCGGAAAACTATACAATTTTAACCAATAAAAATATTTCAAAAATAAATTAGAGTGTCTATATGGTAAAATGAGATGTCATTTTAGCCAACCCCGAAAAAATGTGATGTGTATATGGTGTATCCGTGTAGCGGATGAGTTCTTCTAGAAACAATGTTAGTTATAATTTTTCTCGATCGACCACTTAATCATCTTCAAACAAAAAAATAATATGCTGGTCAAAATAAAATTAAACTATTTTGCAAGAATTGATGTGTGGAATAGAAAAAGATATATTAAACCTAAGAGAATAAATCAAAAGAACCAAATAAAATCAGAATATTGAGACATAAAATCAAACAAAATTAGGAATTGAACAAGCTTGAGCGATAATGAGGCGCAAATCTATTTGACTTCCCAAATTAAATTCATATGGTGGGACCATGAGTGAGAGATACGAGAGAACGTGTGAATTTGGTTAAAATAAGACTAAATTTAAGTGTGAGATTAGGATGAGGGATTATGGGGATAATAGGCGCAGTGACAGATGCACAACAAAACCTCAAAGAGTTGCATCTGTGATTTTATAGGTGACATCGAAAAATTTACATTATATTGAAAATTTTCCCAAAAACTTTACATTATGCTGCAAAATTTGAGGGGTTGCACCGGCCACCCCGGAGACTCCTAAATCCAGCCATGAATAGACGAATGTCATGTATTACCGAGATATACCTTCATGTTGTGTCTTAAATTTCAAGAATAACTCGTATCAACTATAATAAATCAAGATTTCATCTTGCCATATCTTAATCGCTCATGAGTTTTAACACTTGTCATTTTATGATATTTTTTAAATATATAGTATATACATGTCAAATTCTAGGTTTTTCCAATTTTTAAAATTAAAAAGTCATATAATAGTTATATATTTATATATATAAAGTATTAAATGTAATAAATACGATAATAATTGTAACTAATACATTTCTTCTTTCCTTATTTTAAAACTTTATTTTAAAAAATACTTAATGTTTATAATTTAATATTTAATTATTAGTAATCATTTCGTGTAATATACGAGTTTTACACTTGGGAAGCGTTTGACTTACATTTTCACAGCCCAAAAGTCCTTTTTGGAAAAGTTACAAAAAGTCAGAATTTCTTGACTTTTCCAAAAAGTTCATTTTCCTTGTATAAAAACTCCAAAAGTAGCTTTTAAAACTAGTATTGCCAAACATCTTTTGTTTTTTTTTTTTTTTTTTTCGTTTTTAAAAAAGACTTTTGGGCTGTGAAAAGCTAAGTCAAACACCCCCTTGATGTTTAATAGATAAGAATAAATATCTACGTCTCCAAAATTTGGGATGAGAGAAAAGGACCAAATGACAAATCTACATCTACATTTCTTCTAATAAATGAAACCTAAAAATGACACTTGTCAGTTTTTTAGAATGTCTCTTTGATACATGTCATTTTTCTAGGATTTTTATTATTTCCTCTTTTTTTGTGACAAATCAAATTCAATTCAAATTTTGAAAATACAAAATCATATCCTAATAATATTATTATGTTTATTTTGCTTAACAAGTCAATTCATAATTACTTACAATCGACAATGTTTTGTTTTTTTTTTATATTTTTTTATTTATATAGAAAATTTTAAATATACAAACCGTGGTTTCCACGAATTATAACCTAGTATCATATATTACCAAGGCCCTTCGCGTCGATGACTTTGAATTTTCAAGAATAATTAGATTTCAAACGGTTAATAAATAATAATAATGAATGTATCAGAACATGGGCTTTCCCATTTTATTATATTAACCCAAATTCTCGCTTTTTGTTCTTGATTTCCAATAAGTCTTGTCTAGAGTCTAGTTGTATTATTTTTTTCTTGTTATATATTTTGATTTTTCTTTAAAATTTGGATTTGTATCCGGGTGAACGAGATAATTCAATTGGAATCGACCAAAGTTTCACTATTATAAAGTATCATGAACTTTGAAAAGAAATAAGATTTCAGAAAAATATAAGACAATCCAACGAATTATTTTCACTCCCTTTAGTTCAAGTATTTTCTACGTGCATCCGTCCTATATATGTAATTCTGCCTTTAACCAACTTCGGAAAAAAAAATTACTGTTTATGTTGGAATTTCATAATTCACAGATATCAAATAAATCTCTTTAATGATTTGGAAACTGCATCTTGATGTTCCACTAGATGTCTATTATTATTTTTTGATAGATGATTGACATATTTGTTATTATCATTCTTTGATACATGATTGACATATTTGTACATTTGAATGGAAACTACTGGCCTTTCTCATTTGACGTGGAACAATGAACACATCGTTCTTTTATTTATTTATTCATAGGTTATTAAAGTTAACCTTCGTTTTACCTATCGCAGCAACCGCATTGAAGATTTACTTGGAAAATAAAATAAATATGCACTAATTGGTAGTGTATAAAAAAATACAGTCATGGATGTTATGAGTGAAAATATGATGGACTCCTTTCAAAAAAATCAGTAAACGCAGAGGTCTAACTATAAAAAGTAATATATAGACTATTTTAGCCCCCACAAAAATTTATACATCCGCCCCTCTTCATGAAACTTCTCTACATATTTTATACATTGTAACAAAAATGTACTTGAGACTTTGAACTCGAAATTAATGTACAACTGAAAACACCTTACAATCCCCACCATTTGCATTTGCATTCGCAACTTGAATCAAAATATCAGACTTCTTCCCTGTTTCAGCATTCACCACTCCGCCATTCCTTTCTGTTCTATAACTCAATTCCTCCCCATTCATCTCTGCATCTATGAAAACAGTCGAATTCTCATCGATCTCTTCTCTTATCAGCATCTTAGACAACTCAGTCACCACCCTCCTCTCCAGCCACCTCCTAATCGGCCTTGCTCCATACACCGGATCATAACTCTGATTCAGTATCACATCCAATGCCGCCTCCGTGACACCCAAAGCAACACCCCTCTCCGCTAACCTAACAGCCACATCCTTCAACTGAAGTCTAGCAACTTTCCTCAACTGATCATGAGATAAAGGATCAAACACCACAATCTCATCGAGTCTGTTTAGAAGCTCCGGTTTGAAATGCTTCCTCACTTCTCCCATCACCATTTCCCGAGCCTTCTCCATTGTTGTTTTCCCTGATAACCCTTTTAGCAAATACTCAGCTCCAAGATTTGAAGTCATGATGATGACTGTGTTTGTGAAGTCAACCGTTCGACCTTGACCATCGGTCAACCTTCCATCATCCAGCATTTGAAGAAGCGTATTGAACACGGATTGATGAGCTTTTTCAACTTCATCAAACAACACCACACTGTATGGTCTCCTCCCCACAGCCTCGGTCAACTGACCACCTTCTTCATAACCAACATACCCTGGTGGAGCTCCGATCAGCCGTGACACCGAGTGCTGCTCCATATACTCCGACATATCGATTCTTATCATCAGCTTCTCATCATCAAACAACTGCTCTGCAAGAGCCTTTGCAAGCTCTGTTTTTCCAACACCTGTGGGACCCAAAAAAAGGAAGGACCCGGTCGGCTGCTGAGCCCTCCCGAGCCCGGCTCGTGACCTCAGCACCGCTTCAGCCACCGCGTTCACCGCCTGGTCTTGACCCACGACCCGTTGATGCAACCGATCGGATAACCCGATCAACCGCTCTTTCTCATTGGTTCCGAGTCGAGTCACCGGGATCCCGGTCCATCGACTCACCACCTCAGCTATCTGATCGGGTCCCACTGTTTCTGTTAGTATCACATTTTGATTTGTTGTTTTTTCGAGTTTTGCTATGGCAGTTTCCACTTCTTGAATTGCTCCGAATTTTAAATCTGCAGCTCTTGCTAAATCGTATCTTCTTTCTGCTTTTTCTAGTGCTACTAAAAGCTCCTCCCTTTTCTGTTTCAGTCTGCGGATTTCATCGATTCTTTCTTTTTCCTTTTTGTATTTCATCATCAATGGTTGAAGCTTATCTCTCAAATCATCGAGCTCCTTTTTCACTTCAACAAGACGAGCTTTGCTTGCTTTGTCTTCTTCTTTCTCCAAAGCATGAACCTCAACTTTTAATTGCATCTTTTTCCTTTCAAGATTGTCTATTTCTTCAGGTTGACTATCAACTTGCACCCTAACATTTGCACACGCCTCATCCACAAGGTCAATAGCCTTATCAGGGAGGAAACGTGCTACATACGAAGTAACAAGCAACATCAGAACCATATATATAAATTGTGAAGAACAAGTTCAAATCAATAAAAAGAAAGTGAATCATTGAATCAATTCATACCAGTTATGTATCGACTTGAAAGCTGAGCAGCAACAACAAGAGCACGATCAAGAATCCTAACACCATGATGACCTTCATATCTCTCTTTCAACCCTCTAAGAATGCTTATGGTGTCAGGAACACTTGGTTCAGCCACCAAAACCTGCTGGAAACGTCTCTCAAAAGCAGCATCTTTTTCCACATATTTCCTATACTCCTCTAAAGTGGTTGCACCAATGCACCGAAGTTGACCTCTAGCAAGCATGGGCTTGAACAGATTTGCAGCATCCATGGATCCTTCTGTACGACCCGCTCCAAGAACAAGGTGGATTTCATCAATGAACAATGTCACTTTCCCTTCAGCCTTTTCCACTTCTTTCAAAACTGCTTTCAGTCTCTCCTCAAACCCCCCAAAATATGAAGCTCCAGCGATTAAAGCTCCCATATCCAATGATATAACTCTCACATTAGTAAGATTACTTGGGACATCTCCTCTAAGAATCCTTTGAGCTAATCCTTCAACAACAGCAGTTTTTCCCACACCAGGTTCACCAATAAGAACAGGATTGTTCTTCGTCCTTCTTGATAAAATCCTAATCACTCTCCTGATTTCCTCATCTCACCCAATTACAGGGTCAAGCTTCCCAGCTTGATCTACAAGATCACGACCATATGTGTAAAGAGCTTCGAAATTAGTATTAACTGAAGCACTTTCCACCTTCTTCTCTTCTTTATCCCGGAGCTTTTCTACCTTTCTTTTCACTCTCGATGCATCAACTCCGGCGTCTTTTAGAAGTTCTGAAATTTGTGAATCTTCAAGAATACCCAAAATCAATTGATCCACAGCCAAATGGGCGTCACCATGGGATTTTTGTGAAGATTGTGCGCGACGAATTGTCTTGATTAGAGAAGCACTTGCTGTAACTTGATCAGGGGGAGGGGATTGGGAAGGGAGTTTCTTCAACGCTTTATTGAAAACCCTCTCCGCTGAATAACCTGCTTCTTCACCACCGGTATTGTTTATTGATTGCCGGAATATTCCATTATGGTCAGAAATCAAAGCTGCTGCAATATGTAGAGGTGTGTACTGTGCTTGTCCAGCATTCATTGCGAGTTCTTGACCTGAAGCCAAAGCTTCATTCGTCTCGTGGGTGTATTTGTCAGGATTCATGTTTGATAATCCCTCTCAAATAACCTACAAACGCAATAACAAGAGCATCAGTTTGTGTTTTATAAACCATATCAATGAGTTTCGAATTACAGAAGGCGCAAACTCTTGAAAATAAAATACAGAGAGAAAGAAGTCATATTAAAACATGGAGAGAAGAGAATGTCTTACCCACGGAATTGAATGAAGAACTTTGATAACTGGTGAATGGTGATGAATAATGAGAGGGATGAAACGCTTTATATACATGTTGGAGCCGCGAAAGGCATCGGGAAGATGGGCTCTGTAGGCTGTACCCTACCAGAATCCAGAAGTGTTCGAGAATTTCGGATTAAAGTGGTATCTATTATTATTGGATATTATTGGATTCCATATATATTTTTAAATATCAACGTATGATTTCGAATCTTTATCAAAATATGATATCGAATCTTAATTTCTAAATTGTAGGTCGTTTTGTTTCAAATTGTATCCATCTCTATTCCTTCCAAAATTGCAATTTTTTCCACCATTTTAGGTTTATCCATTTATTACCATTTAAAAAAAAATCCCTCATTTAAGATATTTAAGAAAAGAAAGTTACAAAAAAATAATTAAAAAAAAAGATGAAAGAAATTTATTTAATAAAACAAGTCGTTCATAGATCTTAAGATTCTTTTTAAATTTTGGTTTACACAACTATTTCTTATCAATTAATTGATTATTATTAATATAAATATTAAATGTATTGATTTGCATGTTAAAAGCCGATGATTTTTACGATTTATTTGTAAAGCATGCTAAAAAAATTGTATATTCCCATTATTTTTTTTTCAAGTGAAAATTAGATAAATGAAAAATGGACTGGGAAATCAAATATTAGGAAAGTATTATCCAAACTAAAAATAGGAAATCAAATATTATGAAAGTATTGCACAAAGTAGGTTTAAACCCATGTACCGTAGAATAACTTTAAAACTTAATAAAGATAATAATATTTAATAATAAATTTGCAATGTTTCTCTAAGTTCCTCGATGTTTACAGTCAAATCGTTATTCTCAATAAACAAAAGTCTCGTATACTAGTTAGAAATTCATGCGACCATTCATGACACAATCCTATAAATAAACATAGAAATTGTTATCATTTAAATTCGAAATATTATGAAAAGTATATAAAATGTTGATAACCGCTATTCAAAATATTATGACAAGATTGTTGATGAACCATTCTATAAATGAACATATATATTGTTATCATTTAAATCCAAAATATTATGACAAATGTATAAGATTGTTGATGAACCGTTATTTACTTACCATTTGTGGCTTGAGTTCCTAGTTTGACTCAAGATCCTCAAAATCTCTTTTATATCTCACATTAGAGTTTATCTCCATCTATAAATATATGTGATGAGGAGCAAATCAATACACACGGAATTACTTCACAAATTCGTTTTCGGATTGCTGAGGGTTCTTAGAGGTTGTCTTGAGATCAACTGGAAAACCAAGCTTGTTCTTCAGATCCAAAAGCTTCAATGGAAGCAGGTACACAATCTCCTACTACTATTTTCTTATATCCAAATTCGAGTTTGAAAGTCTGACCTTGAAAGCTTCCGCATATATAGATTAAGTTATTAAATGCTAACAATTGGTATCAAAGTTTTCTCGAATTTGGTACTAGAAATTTTTTGTTGGTTTAAGATCTGTAACATACATGTTTCTTCTTCATCATGTTGTGAATTATTTCATCAAAGCTCAAATTTGATACTAGAAATTTTTTGTTGGTTTAAGATCTATAACATACTTGTTTCTTCTTCGTCACGTCGTGAATTATATACTTCATTATATGCTTGATTTTTCTTGACTGTTGATTGAAAGAAGGGTGTGAGATATATATTTGTATTTTTTGCTACTAAGATCGAGATCGTGTGTTTGGTTAAATATTTTATTATTATATGTATTAAGCACATTTGTTTGACACAAGGCCGGTCCTAAACAATTTGGGGCCCGGGCCAAAATAAAATTGGGGTTGTCATAATGTTTTTTTTTATAAAAAAAGAGGGCGGCACCTCCAAAAATTTTATTAATTAAAAAAAATAATACAATTGAAGGCTGGAGACTCCCCACCTATGGAAAAAAAGACTTCGGGACAGGCCCCGTAAGCCAAACAACCTAGCAACTATTAATACAAAACAATAAATAAAAAAACCAAAACATGCTCTAAACCAAAATACATAAACATATCAAAGAAACACTAAAGAAATTTACATTTACGAGCTTTTTTAGATGCAAAGTCATCAATTATAGAATCAAGTTCAATATTATCCAACAAATCTTTTTCAATGCATAACATAGCCAAACCATTTAATCTTTCTTGTGACATTGATGATCTCAAATAATTTTTTAATAATTTTAGTTTTGAAAATTTTCTTTCTGCTGATGCTACAGTAACTGGTATGGTTAATTAGATTCTATATGCAATACAAACATTTGAATAACAATCTTTACCTTTGACAAACTCTAAAATTTCAACCGATGACATAACAACATTTGGCAAAGTTTTTTGTAATACTTTAAGTTCCGTCAAAAATTCATTTAAATCCACATCACATAAGTTATTATGAGTAAACTTATTTACAAAAACAGCACAACTTTTTTTAAGTTCAATATCATCCAATGACTTTAACCTTTTTGAATCATATAAAAATCCAAAAATGTTTTCAAAGTTTGTTAATTGCTCAAATCTACTCTCTAATGATGCAATTGCCACATCAACAATATATATAAAATACTCGATTCTAAATAATTCTTCGGGTGATAGTAATTCATCTTCACAATTAATTTCATCAAATTGTTTTTTTCTAGTAATTTGACTTTTTTTGGGAATATAGGTTCAACTTCCATATCGGATGCAATGGCCTTAGCATTATCAATACTAATGGCATAACCTTCATTTCTGTAATTTTAAAAAAATGTTATCATATTTTTTAATAGATCAATTGTGGCATCAATACATATAGTTTTGGTTTGCATTTTTTTACTAACTTTATTTATAGCAAATAAAATATCATACCAAATTACCATACCAAGTAAAAAATCATAACTTTCAATAGCATTAACTAAACTTTCAGCTTCACTTTTAGACTTTGCATCATCACATGATGAACTTAATTCTATCAAGGCATCCCTTATATGAGGAGCTTGAAACCTAATGGCTTTGACACTTTTTATTCTACTCCCCCAACGTGTATTAAATAAAGATTTTACCGTTAAGTTAGGGACTTTATCAAGTAATATTCACAATCTTTTGGTTAAACTTGAAAATAATACAAAAATGCGTTGCAAAACTCCAAAAAAAGAAATCGTTTTGGTACAAGAATGAGTCATATCACTAACCGTGAGGTTAAGACTATGACAAGCACATGACATAAACAATGCTTTTGGATTAATTTCAAGTAATCGTTTTTGAACACCTTGGTGTTTTCATGTTAGAACCATTATCATAACCTTGTCCTCTTACATTATCAATATTAAGACCATAAGATTTAATTGCATTTAATAACTCATTAAAAAGTCCTAAACCCGATTTATTTTCTACCTTTAAAAATTCTAAAAAAAATTCCTCAACTTTTATTTTATTATTAGACATGTTCACACATCGAATAACAAGAGTCATTTGTTCTTGATGGCTAACATCGGGGGTGCAATCAAGAATAACAGAAAAATATTTTGATTCTTTTATAATATTAATTATAGAATTTCTAACATTATTAGCTAAAATAGAAATGATTTCATTTTGAATTTTGTGTCCAAAATAATGAAGATGAGTTTGATGATTTTCTATGTGTCTAACATGTTCTTGTATTATAACATCAAATTCTGCCATCATTTGAATTGCTCCCAAAAAATTACCATTAGATTCTTGAAAAAGTTTTTCGTTACAACCTCGAAAAGCCAAATTATATTTTGCCAAATATTTAATGACAACAATTATTCTTTTTAAAACTTGCCTCCAACGTTCTTTTTCAGTTAAAACTTTATTTTGTAAATCTTTATCAATTGTTTTATTCTTATCAAATCTTGCTATTAGTTCATCCCAAGAATCCATACAAAAAACATGTTGGGAACTATTTTCATGTTCTTTAAGTCTATCAAATAGATGTTTCCAATCATTAAATCCATCATTTGTTAAAGAAATTTTATTAACATAATTATTAGGTTTAAACAATTTACAACAAAAACAAAACACTTTATCAACTTTTTTTGAGTAAATTAACCATTTTCGATCACTCGTTTCACCATTACTTAACTTTGTAGTATAAGAAGCATAAGAAAAATGTCTAGATAGATTATCTTTAGGATACACAAAATTTGATTCTCTTATTGGCCCTTTTTCAATCAAAATATCTCTTAAGTTATTATCAAGATTATCCCAATTACTAGGATCATATATATCTAAAGGTGGAATAAATTGTTCATTGTTATCATTCATGACATTTTCATTCTCATTCTCATTTGAAATGTTAACATTTTCATTATTGACATTAACATCTTCATTATTAATCTTTTCATCATCAAAATCAACATTTTCATTTGAAACTTTTTCTTGAGAAACATTTTCATTCAAGACATTATCTTGCTCATTAAAAATAGCTTCATGTGTGAGATTATCTTGTTCATTTATTTGTACATCAGCAAAACTATTTTTTTTTAAACCTGTGCATAGACCCTTTTTGAGTTTCATTATCTTGTTCAATTTTTTGTTTTTTCTTTCGTTTTTCACTTCCAGACATATAGTTTCTAGGATGCATATTCAATAGAGTGATAAGAGGCAATCATGCAAACAAACAACAAGCACACAGTGACACAGATAACAAATAATAAAAGATTAGAGTTCTTGTTCTTTGTACCTACTGTTGACTGCCAGTGATGCTTTGATGGTAATTGGTAAACTGTTGATGTTGTGAGCTTTTAAATAACCTCTAAGCAACTGGAAGTGGTAAGCTGCTAATTCTCAGTCCTCAGATTCTACATAGCATAAAATTATGAGTATTAGATTCATAAAAAATTAGAAAATCACAGATAAATAAGAAATTTGAATGCTAGAAATTAGAACTTACAGATAAAATTCTGTGATAAATAAGAAACTTGAATGCTAGAAATTAGAACTGTGATAACATTAGGGCTTGATTTTTGGCATGACCGCATGAATGTTTGGAGATTGCTGTTGAAAACTTTGAGGACTCACGACTCGTCGACTCAGTCTTCTACTCTTCTGTCTCTTCGTCTGTGAGGACTCACGACTCAGTGGTCACAGGTCTGTAAATCTGTCACAGTCTCACAGATTGAACTTCAAAATCGAAAATAGATGGCCAATGATCGGTAGAAATCGTGATTACCGAGAAAGAAGCGAAGGAGAAGATGCACTGAATCGCCAAATCAGAAATTAGAAAAGGGAGAATTGGGGAAGAAATAACAGATCGATTCAAATCATTCAATTGAAATCGAAGAAGAAATATAAGAACCTGATTATTGAGACCGTTGCAGCGTTGCTTAACTTAGAATCCGGAGAAAACGTTTCGATTCCATAGCCGATCGTTGAAGATTAATTGCGCCTTGGAAGTCGGCATCTCTCGCAGTCTCGCTCTCAGCACGCCAGTCGTTCCCCATTCCGCAATTCCTCCCGCTTTCTTTTTGGACTTTTGGTTGGCGTTGATAAGAAACAATTGTTGTATTGGGCTTCATCAATCAGAGTCCAATAAGCTTAAACCTAATGGGCTAATACTATACAATTAATATAAGACATATAAAATGGGGGCCCTATGGCATTTGGGGGCCCGGGGCGGTCGCCCAGCTTGCCCAGGCCCATGGGTCGGCCCTGGTTTGACAACCCATTTGCCTTTCTCTTCTGCTTTCTGACGTCGCTTTTCAATTGTCTATAAACAATTGTTGACTATTGATTTTGACGATGACCACTCATGACATGCTTGAAACTTGTATTATATGGATTATATATAATCAGTCTTTAGTTCATATTTTGTTTGAATTTACTATTTAGCGAAATTATGTCGGATTTTATAAGGTTTGTGGTAGAGATCTGGATATCAACTTGGATCGTGAGAACACTTTCCGAACTGATATTTCTACCCTATGTTTGGTTTGCAAGAAATTCAGCCTAGGATAATCCAAGTGGACACTTACGATTCTAGGCACAGAAATCGTAAGCCAATTTGCTAGAAAGATTCTATGAGAGTTTGAAGAAAATGAGAGCTAACTTTCGGATATCACTTCACAACAGTGTGACAACCCAAAGTTTATTCCGTTACATTACCCCGTTACCGTTAACGGAATATTCCATTTTATAAAAGTTCCGTTAGCTCGAGGTCGTGAAATAAATAAATATTTTATTTATTTATAATTTTAAATGTCGTTAACGTCGTGATAAGATAAATAAAGACTCGTAATATACATTTCCATTTAATTGGAAAATGTTAGTTTTTATTATTACGACCACTAAATCGGGTGCGACCAAAAGCCCCGTATAACGGCAGTATCGGGTAGAATCCCACTGAGCCCCAACTCGAGCCCCTATATAAGGGGGACTGGACTTCATTCCACTCTTTTCCCACTCCCATATCACCCTCTCTCTATACTCTCTCTCATAAAACTCGTTTTAGCCTCAAATCCGCGAATTCTCGCCTCCTAAACGTAAGTCTCTTTACCCTAACCCATTCTAAACATCATAACTTGTTGTTATAGCCCAAAAATCGAACTTAGAAGCTGTTGAAAAGGAGTTCACGGCCTAAGAGCATGCTTAGGCCGTAAACCCCTAATAAGAGGCCAAAATGACCCAAAAATGTCCCTAAAAGCTTGGAAACTAAATGGGGATTTAGCCTAGGAGTGTTTAATCATCAAAACACAAGAGTTTAGGGCATAAAAGAGAGTTTACGGCCCAAGCACATGCTTAGGCCGTAAACACCTCAAACCCTTGCAAAAATGCCCCAAAAACACTCCCAAACCACCCTTAGGCTTAAGACATAAATTTGGGGGATGCTATTTCGAGTTTAGAACAATTAAACACAATGAAATGAGGGGTAAATTGGAGTTTACGGCCCAAGAACATGCTTAGGCCGTAAACACCCCCAAACCTCACCAAATGAGAGTTTAAACCCCCTAATTGGCCTTATACCTTCACTAGAAAATGCTAGGGATGAATCAAGGGCTTAAAATCAAAGTTTAAGGGGGTATATGAGAGTTCACGGCCAAGCCAAGAGCTTACGGCCGTAAACTCCCAAGGGATGGTCATTTGGACCATAAACTCCAAAGGAGTGCACTCTTGGAACCCCAAACACCCCTATAGCCTTAAATAATTACTAAGATTGATATAAGGCCCTTAAACTTCAATGAAACCAAGAGGGTAGGAGTTCACGGCCGTGAACTCCCATAGGGGTAGTTCATGGGCCGTAAACTCCCATATTGTCCCTTTAGAAGCATTAAATCCCTTCAAGCAACTTAGTTTTGGACCTAGCAAAATTCCATGAAGAAGTTAAAGCCTTAAAACACCCTAGAAGACCCTCACCATGAGTTTATGGCCGTAAACTCATGGGGAGTTGTCCCAGGGCCGTAAACTAAGTGTATAGAGTTTACTCTTGAAGAGCAAACTCCATTCCTAAGCCATTTGAGCCCTTAAATGTTACCCGGGACACCCCAAACACTTAACCAAAGATTTTTCCGCTCCTTAGAGTGCGTATACATGTTTAATTAGTATTAAATGTACTAATTGTATGTGAACATATGTTATCATATGTTAAATAGGTCTCTAAGTGTGTCCAAGTCCTTACTTGACACCGAGCACCCAACCGGCGCCTTCGTCGGATCCACTTACACCAGGTGAGTTTATACTCCTGAATGAACCTTTTAAATGTTTTTACCTGTTTTATAGGGGGGGGATATGTAACGCCCGTAGATCAGGGCTAGTCAATTTAGAGACAATAAGCGTCAAAAATGACTTTTTTATGGAAGATTATCTAGAAGGATTAATCTTAACCAAGTTGTAGTATATGTCACGAGGTTTCCGTGCATATAAAGAGCGCCAAAATCCGAGTTATAACGAAGAAGTTATGACCTGTCGAAGTTTCGCGACAGAACCGGCACGACACAGCGCGACGTAAAAAGTGAATTTACGTTGGAGCGATATTTAGCCTTAGCGATCTAAATGAGAATCAAAGATCCTGTTGTTAGTAGCGAAACGACGAAAAGTTAGGCGAGAACGGACGTCAAACGAAGAAGTTATGAATTTATAACGAAGTTTTTCTGTCGCGGCCTATTAAAAATAAATAATAAAAATAAAGTCAAAATTAGCCAACGGAGTCTAAACGAAAGTTGTAGAGCGTAGTCTCACCTTCGCGTGGATATAAAGAACGTCGAAAATGGATTTCGTATGAAGAAGATATGAATTTCCGAAGTTTATTAAATAATATGTATTTATTTTTAATCTTTAATTCGGAAGCATTATCCGAAGGAGTCACCGGTCTGATCCAAGGTACGCGCCGCGTACTCGAGTACGCCCCGCGTACTCCGAAGGTGTCGACATCACAGCAAGTGGCTTCGGATACGTAAGCAGTGACGTTTCTCGGACCAGTACGCCCCGCGTACGTGCGAGACTCAGCCCCTATAAAAGGCTTGCGAGGGCAGCCGAGAGTTTTGTTCATTTCTTCTCTTCTTTCTCCCGTTTTGCATCGTTTTGCGTGCCAGAAATACCCCGAAGCCCCGGTATTATTCTCGATCCTCGAGGCAAGTCCCGAGATCCCGAAGATCCCGAGAAGTGCGGTTCCCGAGTCAAAGCTCTGCCCGCGAGAAGTTCGATTTTTGTAGAGATCTTCCAGATCTGCTGAGGATTTCTACTTCTGCAAGTCGTAGTGCTGTCCGATCATCTTCTGATCAAGTGAGTGTATACAACCTTTCATAAACACGATAATAATACAAGTATGGTTCGAGTGTATTAAGTATATTGTTGTTTATATGTGTGAGTGTGTGGTTACTTTCTTCTAAACGCATAAGTATGAAGTATTTGCTACGAAATACGTGCTAAGTGTTTATATATTGTTGTTTGTTTGAGGTATTGGAGGAATGGATGAACTATATAGATTTTTAATGAGTTAAACTATATGTGTATTTTATATCTACGAATATGTTGGGTAGGACATGGGTAGATGAGATCCGTGAGTAGGGATCAGATCAAGAGGTTAGTTTTATATCCGTGAGTATGGATCAAGTAAAGAGATAAACTTGCTATTAGTCCGGGAGTATGGATTAAGACTAAGTTAATTGTACTTAGTCCGGGAGTATGGATTGGGTACAATTATTGATCTGGGAGTATGGATCAGATCAGGATTAGGGTATATATAATTGTCCTTAGTCCGGGAGTATGGATTGGGTACAATTATTGATCCGGGAGTATGGATCAGATCAGGATTAGGGTATAGATAATTGTCCTTATTCCGGGAGTATGGATTGGGTACAATTATTGATCCGGGAGTATGGATCAGATCAGGAGGTAGTTTTAGATCTGTGAGTATGGATCAGGTAGTTTTAGATCTGTGAGTATGGATCAGGTAGTTTTAGATCCGTGAGTATGGATCAGGTGAAAAGAATAGTTTTAGATCCATGAGTAGGGATCAGGTAAAGAGGAAAATATTAGATACAAGAGTTTAGATCGTGTCATTGTGAGGATCGATGGGGTGGGTTAAGAGTTGCCTTTATATGGTGAAATTGTGCAAGTTTGAATGTTCTATATTTATAAAAATATGATATAACATTGTGGGATGAAAACCCTATATGCTCACCAGGCTCCCAAGCCTGACCCACTCAGTTTTCTTTGTATCACAAGTATTAATACGAAGACATATTTCATAGAGAGATTTAAAGGAGATATAAATCAATTGTGTAATTAAATGTAAGTTATGTTTATGCTTATATGTCTGTATCGGAACATGACATCCCGAGGTTTTATTATTAAATGAAAAATACATTCCCTTTGAGAAATGTTTTGATAAGTTATTATCATGTCTTGTTTTGGGAACAAATTCCGCAACCGTTATCTTTAAAAGATTACTCTGATTTTATAAAACAAAGCATAAACAAAATCGGTCTTTTCTGGCCGTAAAAAAAAATGGGGATGTCACAGAATACAAGTTAAACATGTCAGTTATCATATCAATCACATGTGATTGATAACCCGCATGCACAAGGATTTACCACATTGTTAACTGTTTTACCGAGTAGGATGACTATAAATGGTTTTCTAAAATGTTTTCACTTGTTCAAAACTCTTACTTATACTGTTTATTCAAAGTTTCATTTCAAACTGATTTATGAAAAGTTTCCAAAGAATTTCTAAAGGTTTTCAAACAAATACCATGTTGTGATTTTCCTAAGTATAAAGGTTTTCCAAGGTTTTAAATCAAAGTTCTCTTTCACGTCGGATACTTTTACTTTTACTTGTTAGATACCGCTGCTTCGCTTTTACTTAGTTTAAACTCCTACTCGATAACGCTTCCACTTCATGATACACTTATATTTGGTACACTTATACTTCACGACTCGGTTATTCCACACTGTACGCTTATACTTCACGACTCGACTATTCCACACTATACGCTTATACTTTACGACTCGATTATTCCACACTGTACACGTATACTTCACGATTCGGTTATTCCACACTGTACACTTATACTTCACGATTCGGTTATTCCACACTGTACGCTTATACTTCACGATATGTTTCCACTTGTTACACACTCAAACGTAGTTAGATGTATGCATGTGCTTGTATAGATGCATATAAATAATGGTTGAAGGACTTAGGAAGGCTTGTTCGCCCTATTTCCTTTTCTTCATTGAGATGTGGTCTGGTGGGATTGGATGTCCATCCGAAGGTCGTTTGATCATTAATTATATATTATGTACACAAGCATAGACATACATGTTTACATTAGTCAGTTCAGTTAAGAGTCTCTACCACCAGTTCATCACTTACATTGGAAACCCTCTACCCACTATTTGGGATGCATCTTCGGGACACGGCCTTCTCCGTCATCTAGTTGGTAACCAGAGTCTCCTGTAGGGAGAGCGGACATTGTGTGTATAGATCTATACGGGATTGACACCCCCGCACCCTGACTGCTAGCTACAGTCCACGACCTACCAAGCCAATGGGTGACAAATGTCATATTCTCTAGACGCTTGTAGGGCGTCAGGTACTCTAGTGTCGGTTAGTATGGTTACGAGTATCCCAGGTTACCTTATAATTCATGGCATTAAGGTAATGGTAATTCACCAGCAATTTACACTGTATGCTGGAAACCCACTCTCGGAGTCACACTATTTTAGACCTTGCTAGACGTATCATTCATTTGATACTGTCTGGAGTCTGTATTCACTGTATCCACTGTATTCACTGTTTTAGACCTTGCTAGACGTACCATTCAGTTGATACTGTCTGGGGTCTGTGTTCACTGTCTTAGACCTTACTAGCTTTACCTTTCATTTGGTACCGTCTGGGGTCTGTGTCTCTTTTTGTTAGGCTGAGCCAGGCGTGTCGTTCATTCAATACCCTCCTGGTGTCTATGATTCTTTTGCCTTAGTCAGCAGTCCTCACTGCTGAGGCATATGTTATTTTCCCTGATATTCTCCGACTTTCTTAAAAAGCAAATCCCGTATTTTGATAATGAAAGTGTTTAAGGGAAAACTACTTTTTACCACATAACTCCGTCCAGTCTTGGTAGAAGACTGCTTATATTAAAGAAAATATAGGATTTTATGGAAATGACACAAATGTAATAGATACACTGAAACTACCACTTTTAGTAAAGATATTTGAATAAAATGCCACTAAATGCTTATGAACTCACCAGCATTTGTAAAAATGTTGATACTCGCTTTCCAAATAACTTGTATTCTCAGGTCAGCATTAGACAGGTACAATCCAGGAGCTTCTGTTGAAGACTATTTTGTGCCAAGCCGCACTTATATTATTACTTGTATTACCTTTATGTATTGTAAAGTAAATCATGTAAAAATTATTACTATTAATGCAATGTTTTGTTGTACTTTGATTACTATAATGCATGTGTTGTGATACTTGACATGACGTCATCCACCCCAGAACGTTTCCTCCATTCCGGTTTTGGGGTGTGACAAACAGGAAGAGTCGTTTATATAATAAATGAAATTAGGGTTTCATTAGGGTTGGGCCGTCATTACTTGCTTTGGAAGCAAGTCAGGATAATCCAGATTAATGAGGATTTAGGGTTACCAAAACTAACGAGATTCATTAGTTTTACCATAATCATCCTCGGGAATCCTAGCCAGGGGATCTGCCCCTTGGACCCTGCTAGGGGCGTTGCCCCTAGACCCTGCCAAAGGGGCGCTGTCCCCGGACCCCCGACTTGACGTCGAACCAGCTTCTAATTGGATCTTATATATGCATGCACTCCGCACCAACCCGTTCATATATTAGAGTACAAATTAAGAAGCCCCTTAGCTCACTTGTTAGTTCCAGTTACATAAAATGACATGGTGACACTAAAATCACCAACAATCCTCTCCCATTTTAGTGTAACCCTTGAACAAGCGTAACCTTATCAAAACAAACCAAACCAGTACATAATGAAAATATCGAAACGATTGAATTTCCACTTAGTATCACACATTTGCAAATACTCGAGAATCAGGGTGTTCTAAGAGTTGAACCCATCAACCCATTTGAATACCAGGAAGTAAAATACATACTAGTTTGTTGAATTTCTAGCAAAATACAACTTGATACTATTATAAAGTCGTGTGTCCCAATCATCTCATGATCGTATCAAGGTCAAGTCCACAACCTCTTGAAATGCGGCTACACTTCACAATCACGCAGGTAATTCCTTTCCATGTATTTGCACATACACTTATCAAAGGAATTATTAAAAAGTTAAACTTCAACCTGGCTAACTTGCAGAACCGAACACATACCTGGGATGAATACTTCATGTGTTCCAATATATAAGTATGAGCTTTCCGTATTGAATTCAACTCCTAACATTATATTAGGAGGGAATTGGGTGTCTCATCAGTGCAGAATTAAATAGACTTTAATCCCATCCCGATTATAGACTTGTGCACTAAGTCTCTTCCCAGACCTTTAGTCAAGTGATCTGCCAAATTTTGTTGCGATTTCACAAACTCAACCGAAATCACACCACTCATGATTAGTTCTCTAATCATACTATATCTAACACCTAGGTGTCCAGACTTGCCATTATAAACTTGGCTATATGACTTAGCCAAAGCGGCTACACTATCACAAAGGATAGAAATAGGTGCTATTAGTTTAGACCACAAAAGAATCTCATAGACTAAATTCCTTAGCCACTCTGCTTCTTTACCAGCAGCTGCTAACGCAACAAACTCATATTCCATTGTTGATTTGTAATGAAAGATAGCTTCTTGGAAGCCCAAGAAATGGCACCTCCCCCAAGCAAGAATACCCAACCAGAAGTTGAGGAATGGTCCTCCATGGTGGTTATCCAACTTGCATCCGAATGACCTTTTAAAACCGAAGGACTTCCCAAATAACTCAAGCCATAATCCATGGTTCCCTTGAGATACTTGAATACTCTATTCACTCCTTGACAATGTTGAGCACTAGGATTACTAGTATACCTGCTCAATTTACCCACATCAAAAGTTCAATATCAGCTCTGGTACTTGTCATGGCATACATCAAGCTACCAATAGCCTTAGAGTATTCAAACTGTGAAATAGGAACACCATTATTTGGCATTAGTTTCATACTTGGATTCAGAGGAGTACTCACAGGAGAACAATCAGTAAAGTTAAACCGCTTGAGTATTTTCTAAATATAATGACTGTGAGTCATTACCAAACCTTTGTTCATCCTTTTAATTCTTATTTCAAGAATTACATCAGCCTCTCCTAAATCTTTGATAGAGAACTTAGATGACAACAATTTCTTTGTTTTATCTACTTGATTTTGGTCGGTACCAAAAATCAACATGTCATCTACATATAAGCAAATGATCACTCCGTCTCTAGTAGCATCATCAAATCTACTATAAACGCACTTTTCACATTGGTTTGTCTTGAAACCAAAAGACAAAATAACCTCATCAAATTTTTGATGCCATTGTTTAGGTGCTTGTTTCGGCCCATACAAAGATTTGACAAGTTTACAAACCATATGCTCTTTACCGGGCATAATGAAACCTTCTGGTTGTTTCATGTAAACTTCCTAGTCAATATCACCATTTAAAAAGGCTATTTTCACATCCATTTGGTGAATAACCAGATTGTAGATACTTGCCAAGGAAATCAACAATCTAATAGTAGAAATACGTGTCACTGGAGCATACGTATCAAAATAGTCAATCCCAGGTTTTTGTCTAAAACCTTGAATAACTAACCAGGCTTTGAACTTGTCAATAGTCCCATAAACATTCATTTTATTTTTGAAAATTCATTTGCATCCAAGTGGTTTAGAACCTGGAGGCAAAACGGACAACACCCATGTGTTGTTCTCCAGAATTGATGACATTTCATCATCAATTGCTTCCTTCCAAAAGGCACTATCACGAGACTCTAGGGCCTCTTGATAATTCTTAGGATCATCTTCAATACTATATCAATATAAGTATTCAAGATTAATTTCATCCGTTGAACCTTCCACCAAATACAGTTGGAAGTCGGATCCGAAATTTTTCGCAATTTGGCATTTTTTGCTTCTACAAAGCTCTTGTGGTTCTTGTACGTTACCACCATCTTGACTTTCTGAATTTTGCTCTTTATTAGCACTAAAAGTCAGATCCTTAGGCCTTTGAATCAATGAAAACTGCATCTCATCAAAAATTGCATCCCGTGATTCGATAACAGTGTTAATCGAAACCGAATCATTAGGTTCTATTACATAAAACCTATATGCCTTGGAATGTTTAGCATATCCAATGAATATACAATCAATTCCATGTTCTCCCAAATTTTTCTTTTTGGGCTCGGTGAGTTTTAAAACTGCCTGACATCCCCAAACCTGAAAATAACTTAGATTCGACTTTTTCTTGAACCAAAGTTCATATGGGACTGTTTTGTTCTTTTTATTTGGAACCCTATTTAATAAATAGCAGGTCATTAACATGGCCTCTCCCCAGAATCCTTCACTCAATACCGAGTATGACAACATTGAGTTTACCATTTCCTTTCAAACTCAATTTTTGCGTTCAACAATACCATTCTGTTGGGGTGTGTAAGGTGTCGTGGTCTCATGAATGATACCCACTGATTGGAAGTATATGGGATCCATATATTCACCTCCCCTATCAGTTCTAAGACATTTAACCGGAATGCCCAATTGTAATTCCACCTCGGTTTTGTATATTTTGAATTTATCTAAGGCTTCATCCTTAGAATGTAACAAATACACATGGAAAAACCGAGTGCAGTCATCAATAAAAGTGACTACATACTTTTTGTTTCCTAAAGAAGGAGTGGAGTGAAAATCACAGAGGTCACTATGTACAAGTTCCAAAACAACTGAATTTCTAGTGACATTAGGAAAGGGCTGTTTTGTTACTTTTGTAAGCATGCATGTTTTACATTTATTAGATGTCATATCAAAGGCTTGAATTAATCCATCTTTTGACATCTCATGCATTCTTCTAAAGTTGACATGACCTAATCTTACAGGCCATAACATAGATTTATCAACATTAGAAGCAGAAGATACAAATGCACAATTTTGAATAGGTAATAATTTGTCAACAATATTTAAACGAAACATTCTATTATTTAAATATCCAAAGTCAACAAACATTCCACCCTCAGATAAAATAAACTTATCCGACTCAATAACTTGTTTAAAACCATCATAATTCAAACAACTAGAACTGACAAGATTCTTGCGAATCTTGAGAACAAACAAAACATCAAATAACTTAATTGTCTTTCCAGAAGTAAATTCAAGACACACGACACCTAAACCACAAATACGCATAAAAGAATCCTCTCCCATTTTCAGCACCAACATCTTCAAGCGGAGTTAATGTTTCAAACATCTGTTTATCCTTGCATACATGGTTCGTTGCCTCGGAGTCGATCCACCAAGCAACATCATCATCCTGCACATAGAATGATTCAAGAATAAATGAAATATAGTAAACATAATTCTGATTAGAATTATCAAAGTTAGTCAAAAACAGACCTCCTTTAACTTGGGCCGAAGACCCGTTCACTTTCCCATTGTCTCCACTGCTTCCAGTACCATTGTTTCTAAAATTCACTCGACAATCACGCTTTCAATGCCCAACTTGATTGCACCTCCAACAAACCAGATCCTTTCTCCTTTTGTTGGAGTTGCTTGGGACATGCTCTTGCTTACGTTTGCCATGTCCTTTGTGGTTCTGGTTCCTTGGTTTGTTTTCAACCATATGAACCGAGGGCTGTCCAGATTCAACTTTTTCTTTGGGTTTTCAGATTTGTCACTTTCCTTCGCGCAAAGAGATTCTCCAATACGAATGTGACTAGCAAGTTGAACCAAACACAGTTCCTCTTTTTGATGTTTCAAGTTGTGTTTGAAGTCTTTCCAGGATGGAGGCAGTTAGTCAATTATGGTTGACACAACAGTGGATTCATCCATATTCATACGGTGCAGTTTAAACTAACTGTATATGCCAAGGAGTTCATTGTATTGTTCAGAAACATACCTTGAATCATCCATCTTATAATTGTTAAAGTCACTAACCAGAAACTTCTTGCTAGAAGCATCCTCGATGATATATTTCAATTCAAGTGTGTCCGACAACTCCTTGGCACACAGGGTTGTTGGATTAGTGTTTAAGTCCATAACTATTTTGGTATGTACTTGACCCGATGGTGCATGGTCATTTTGGGTTGCCTTCACTAAAGCAACTTGATAGGATGAACTCTGGAGAGAGAGGATTAATTATGATTTATTAATATATTATGAGAATAAAATATTAAAGGAGAAATCATATTGTTTAATTGATATTAGTCAATAACTAATTAAGAATTAATTTTATGGCTAAAAGACATTAATTAAATAAAGGGGACTAGAACTGTCAATTGTGTGATAGTTGAATATTGGGCTAATGGACTCCATAGAGGATGGAGTGGACGAATTCTATGGGGAAACTCATTAGAAATTGTCCAAGGCCTCTAAGGAGGGAGTTCATGGGCTGTTTAGGGCCTAAGCAGTCAAATTAGGGTTTCCTTGTTAGATAACCCTAATAGCCTCACATATGTAAGGAACCCTAGGGCACCAAAACGTGTAGAAATGATTCCTTAGGGTTTCAACATGTTTTTGGGTGCCTCCTCTCTTCTCATTCTTCGTCCTCTTGCTCTTGGTGTTTATGAGCCATTAGAGGAGTGACATTTGTGACTCTAAGCTTTCTAAAGCCATTACAAGGAGGATTTGAGATTGTTATTGCTACATAACAATCAAGGTAAGATCTAAACCCCATTCTTATGTTAATAATGATTATCACATGCTAGATATAGGGTTTAAAGTCTTGGATGAATTGCATCTACAATAGAGAAACCTAGATCCAAGCATTAGGGTTTGCATGAGCACATAGGATGTTCTTATGACTAAAACCCATCAGTGGTATCAGAGACTTGATTGGTTTCTATTGTATTGATGCCTTGTTTATTTGTTCAAGCTTTAAAATCGATTTTCATGCTTTCCGTCTAATGAACTCGACGAGTTCCATGAGGAACTCGACGAGTTGGATGAACTCAACAAGTTCCAAAGTGGACTCGACGAGTTCAACTGTCAGACAGACGGATTTTCGGGATTTCTGCCTATTTTGACTTAAGATAATTGCCATAACTGTTTCAAATTAATAAAATACGATTTTTATTGATTCCTTATGATTATCCTTCTCAAAATAAAAGATTTTTGTCATCTAATTAGATAATTGTTACCTTATTTGATAAATGTTAAATTATTTGAATTATTTGGTCAATTATCTTGCATGAAATTGGATTAGGTCAAAATTATATAATCACCAATTAATTGTTTAATTTCCCTCAAGTTTTGGAATTTAAATTTTTGATTAAAAGGTTTGATTTTGAAATATTTAAATTCTAAACCCTAATGATTTGAAATGTTTCAAAACTTGCCCTCAAGTTTTGAAATTTAAATTTTAATTAAAAAGTTTAATTTTAAAATGTCAAATTCTAAAACCCTAAGTTTTGAAAAAGTTCAAATTGCACCCTTATGGTTTTATTAAATTAATTAAGTATATAATTAAAAGAGAGTTAATAAATCCATAGTGATATGGTTTAGATTTAATTAAATTAAAAGTATAATTTATTAAATTAGACCACCTAGTATTTTAAAAGTGTAAAATACACCCTTATACTATATATAACATTAAAAGTCTAATATTATATATGTATAACTTAAACTGCTAGTCTTACCGTTAGTAGGCCTCATTCACGAAACCGATCTATAAGGGGGGTATAAGGTTATGGCCTATAAAATGGCCGTTTAATGGGTGTCCACTCTCACCCACCGCTTCCTTGATTGGTGGAGGGTCGTTAGCCAAACGGGTAGGATAGGGCAAACCCTTTCCATTAAAAGTATAATGAAGTATAAAGTAACTAAATGTTTTGTTCAAAATTCCCAATCTTAGTTACTTTAGGCAAAAGTGAATTTGATGCAATTCCATGAAATTACACTTTGTACCCTTGCGAAGACGTTAGTAGAGCGTGTGTGGTTAACAGACACACTAAATGGTTCTAAGCAAAGGTAGCAAAGGGTGACTCAATGTTTGTCATAGTTCGGTGGAGCGTGTATGGTTAATCGGCACATCGAATAGGTGACTGTAACATTGGGGGCACCATGTAAGTTTTCATGGTTATTCACACCCTGTTTTGTGATCCTCGGCATCCCAGTCACAAATCGAGGGGCATATCGAGATTTAAACATGCCATTGAGAAGTTCAATGATCTCAAAGGATCTAGGAGTTTTTCAATACATTTAAAACCTAATCTCTTTTTCGTTTTTCATGGTGGAAAATTAGTGAATCGTCATTCACTTACCTTCAAATATTCTGCAATTTGAGTTATGGCATCCCTCTCCCAAGTTGTGGATTATTGTGTTGGGTCCTAGCCTTAATATCTCATTTGGGTGATTTATTAAGGACTCAATCAATCAACTAACTTGAAATTTTTCTCCTGTTTTGTAGATGTCAAAGTATGACAACTATGGTCTTCCAAAATCCCCTGGAACAAGCTTTCCACATGAAATGATATTCCATGATTCGATCGAGGAACACGACATCATGCTTCACTTCCTCCACCTCTTCCTATTATTCTCCCTAACCTACAAGCTCAAAGGCTTGAAAAGTTCAAACTCACTCAAGCCCTTTTGGCAAGTAAACATGAAGAAGGAAAGTCAGTGTGTGCACACGTCCTAGAGATGAAGTCACACATTGATAGGTTAAGAATGTTGGGATCCGTTGTCTGTGAGGAGGTGGCTGTTGACTGGGTTCTTCAGTCGCTTCCTGACTCATATAGTGAGTTCGTAAGAGAGTACTATATGATAGACCACAACGTGACAACAACTTACCCTTAGCAGCTCCAATTGAAAATCCTAATCCTCAATCGGAATTTCATGGCTCGACACCTCTATGGGCAACCAACCTGAATAGATGGAGTCGCGAACAGGGTCAACCCCTTCCATACAATAGAGACCGAAGCTTTTACAATCTAAGTGAGGGAGGCTCAGCAGATAGAGTCCTTCCTATATTGGTTCGCCGAATTGCTCGCATTGATGAACAAGGAAGGACAACCATCCATCGAACTGAGGAGAATGATACGAACACTGGAGTCAATACAGTTCGCATCCGACAGTTAGGATTCGCTCACGGGAGAATCATAAATCAAAATGAAGGTTGGCATAGAGAGCTAACTGAAACTCAAACTGAAGTCAGGCAACTTAGAGCAAGCCAGGCAAGGTATGAAATGTGTTTGCTCGAGATGGAACATCAGTTGGCAGGTCAAAAGGCTCAGTAGAACAGTTCCCTCTGCCAGTAAAGGATACTCTACTCACTCTTTCTTTTGGTTTGTGGAATAACCTTCGTGCGTACTCAAATGAGTACTCTTTCGTGTAAATATTTCTGTCTAGCAATTTCTGTTTCACTAGACCTCTATGCTGTCAAATTTTCCCGGTATGGTATGTTGTAGACATACGCCAAGGTTAAGTTTTCCAAATTATATGTAACTTTTGTACCAACTATTATGACAGACCTCTTGTATCCTTTAAAGATTATCTTTATCAATCCGTGCTTTCGCTATGTAGGCAGTTCATGTCATGAACTGTTATAGCAACTCACTACACTGTCTCTGTCGATCTAATCTATTGTAGTTCAATGTTATTGAACTCAACAACACTGGCGAAGTCTTGCCACCATTTCATCTGTAACCCTATAGCTGGAATTGCCTTCTCGTTATTCAAACAGACTCAATCCTTCGATAAATTCAACTTTTCTACACCCTTTAGAGAAAGAGACAGTTACCATATAATAACAAACCTTTACAACCTACTCGAAGTATTCCCGATAGACCACTTAGGAATAAGCACGCGTACAGTGAGTCAAGTTCAAACGCAGAGGCTATGAAAAAATACAGTTAACCTATCGCTACAAAGTGTGTATGCCACTTGTATACTCAAGGCGATGATAGACGGACCAGGTATGAATTCAGCCATGAAATTCAAGACAAAGATGATCTGTATTACGAGTAATCAATACTAACATTTAGATGAACATAGACAACTGAACCCAAATCCACACGACCTCTACCGATCCAAACATTAGACAGGATGATGAAGATCCGTCGGAACACCCACGCTAAGAGTTGGATTCAATAGATAACAAGAAGATTCAAATGGAACAGAAGTACGCTCACCTTTCCCCAACCATCGATGTCCCATTCAAATGCGAATTTCGGGACGAAATTCTCTCTAACGGGGGGATAATGTAACACCAGCGAAATTAGGATCAAAATTTAACTTTTATAAAACAATAATTGGGATATACCAAGTGTTATATATCGTAACGAGGTTTCCAAAAATATAAAGAACACTAAAATCTGAGTTATAACAAAGAAGTTATGACCAATCGAAGATCCGCGACAATACCGGTAAAACACTGTTAAGCGTAAAATACGAAATCCCGATAAAATACTTTTTAGCCTTAGGTATCTAAATGAAAGTCATAGATATCATTAAACCGTGAACATACATAAAAAGAACGCACAAATCTGACTTCGTATGAAGAAGTTATGATTTTTCGAAGTTTCGGATATAGCGGTAGACAGCTAAAAACTCGAAATAGAGATCGAGCGATTTTTAGCCGACACAACCTAAACGAGAATCGAAGGTCTCATCGTTAGTAGTACTACGGTAAAAAGACAGACGAAAACAGACATCAGATGAAGAAGTTATGGATTTTTAACGGACTTTTCCAGTCCCGTCCTGTTAAAAATATAATATTAAAAATAATTTCAAAATTAGCCGACGGAGTCTAAACGAAAGTTGTAGAGCGTAGTCTCACCTACGCGTGGATATAAAGAACATCAAAAATGGAGTTCGTATGAGGAATATATGAATTTTTGAATTTTATTAAATAATTAAAATATTAAATTTAATTATAAATACCCGATATTATCCAAAGGAGGAGGAGTCACCAGGCTAATCCGGATTACACCCAACGTAATGCCATGATACCCCTAGCGTAATACAAGGATTCAGACCCTATATAAAGGATGCGAGGGTTCCGGGGTTATTTTCTCATTTCTTCTCTTTCTCGTGTCGAAGCTCTGCGTTTAACCCCACGAAGCCATCCCGACATCCCGGTTTTCATATCCAAGTTCGGAAGGAAGTTTTACGCTCCCGAGATTCCCGAGATTCCCGAGAATCCCGAGAAAATCAACTTTTCCAGTCAAAGTTCTGCTCGATTCTTGTCTCACTTTCTTCAATCTATTAGGTGAGTTCATACCCTCTTTTATACACCTTCAAATACTTTATAATGTACTTTTAATACATTTTGGGGGAGAATACAAGTAAACACCCGGTTAATCCTGAGTGAAAGTGTGAAAACTCTTGTTATACTTTGCATACATTAGATTTTTACAAAATGCATAGTATCCAAGGTAGTCATCCTTGTTAAACCATTTTATGCATTCAAAGAACTTATGATTTATGCTTTGTCAAACATTGTGAAAGAGGATAAACATTGCATACAAAACTATTATTTTAATACAGACTTAGTTGAGAATCCGTGAGACGATTACATCTTCGATGCTACCTTTTCGTTAAAAGGCACTACCTAAAGTCCTGTCTATTATAACCATAGTCTCCCGTTTGGAGAGTGTGTCAAATGTGTATAGATCTATATGGGAAGTCATGATCCCGCGCCCTGACTGTTAGCTACAGTCCTTTGGGTGACAGTTTGTCATAATGTTTCGACGCCTGAAGACCGTCACCACAGGCATATTATGTTTAGTATGGTTATAAAACTCACCGGATAGACAATTATTATGGTATTCTGATTTTATGAATGAGTAGCTATTAAAATTATTCTTCATCTAACGAGTGCGATCTTCTTATAGCTTTATTATATAAAACTATGCCTCAACCTTTTAAGCATGTCAGTTGCTTGCGATTTTCGGTCTTGGACATTAGAGACTGCCTGTTACTTTAGAAAAATAAGGGATTTTCCTGTATCCAAAACAATCAACTAATAGGAAAATAAGGGATTTTCCTGGTACAACCATTTACAATTCGCGACACGAACATTCATATGCATTTCATACTTTTATAAGAAAATAAGGGATTTTCTTGGAAACACACGAACTTTGGAATGGCATACATTTTCTCAAAACCGCTTATGAACTCACCAACTTAATTGTTAACACTTTTTCTTTGAAATAACTTGTATTCTCAGGAAACCGCTAAGCAGGTTTGGAAACCAACTTTTGGGGATTAACGCTCTAACGTTAATTACTTCTTTTGAAAGATGTTTATGTATTTATCTTTTGAACATGTAACAAATACAATTATGTAAACATTTTGAAACCTTTATATGTATGGTGGTGTGTACTTTCCTTACTATGAACTGTTATGATACTGAATATGACGTCCTCCGCCCCCGAATGTTTCCGCCGTTTTGGTTTGGGGTGTGACATGAGGTAGCCTTCAAATTCTCTAGTGGGATAGGGTCACCTAGCCACTAGTTGAATGTTGATAGTACAAGTTTTTGAAGAGGATAAAATAGACATTTCAGTCTATTACATGATGTTTATTAAAGAAACTATTTATTTTATAAAATTTTTGGAATTATGATCACTGCAAAAAAATATATATTGAACATATATATTTTCCAACCAAACAAGTGGATTAGATGTTTATACTAGGTTAAGGATGAAATGGATTATCCTTATATAAAAGGAATAGAGTTATAGAACTTATGTTAAACAATAAACTCAACTACTCTGGTATCTACTAATTGCATTTATGTAGAATATCCTAAATGATTGTTTAGAATGAAGTTTCTACTAGTCCTACTAATTTTCATTCCATAAGACAAGTGATTAGAAAGTTCTTTTTCTAAGTGGCAGCTATATGGAACTTTAAGAGCTAAAGAACTATAAACTAAATGCATTATAGTTTGTGTAATGGTCGTGTTTCTAGGCTAGGCATTAATATTGACATAATGGTCTAGGTTAACCTTTGTAACTTATTTAGAAGAAATGAAAAGGAATTATGTGAATTTTATGTGAATTATGTGTTTTATGCTTAATTATTAGGGTTTAATTAATTAAGAATAAAAATAAGCGTCAAAATTAAAGTGTGAGATAAGCCCGATATCTTTACATAAAGTTGTAGTGGTCGAAACAAGGATTTCGGGGATATAAAGAATGCCGAAATCCGAGTTATAACGAAGAAGTTATGACCTGTCGAAGTTTCGCGACAAAACCGGCACGGTGTCGAATGTCGTAAAAAGTGAGTTTTTGATAAACTACTTTTTAGCCTTAATAATCTAAACAAAAGTCATAGTATTCGTTAAACTGAGAAGTTCGATAAAAAGAACGCCCAAATCTGACTTCGTATGAAGAAGTTATGATTTTTCGAAGTTTAAGCTTAGCAGTAGACAGCTAAAAACTCGAATTTTAGATCGAGTCATTTTTAGCCGACACAACCTAAACTAGAATTGAAGGTCTCGTCATTAGTAGCACAACGGTAAAAAGTCTGACGAAAACAGACGTCGGATGAAGAAGTTATGAATTTTTAACGGATTTCCTGTCCCGGTCTGTTAAAAATAATAATATAAAAATTAAAGTCAAAATTAGCCGACGAAGTCTAAACAGAAGTTGTAGAGCGTAATTTTAGCTACGCGTGCACATAAAGAACGTCAAAAATGGAGCTCGTATGCGAAAGTTATGGATTTTAGAAGTTTTTGCACAAAAATCGAGAAAATTCGCTTAGTCACGCTTTTGTCACGTGTCCTCGCCTCGCATATGCCACGTGGCGAAATCTGCTGATTCACCCTCGCATGAACAGTAGCCACGTGATCCTCGCATGCAACCCATGTGATCTGACCCGCGTGTAGGCTTCTGATTCGACCAAGGAATAGGCCCAATCCAAACCAAGCATCTATCCAAACCGAGGCTGCTGACCAATCCGAAGCTCACAGCTGGTCCGAGCCTCGCACATAGGTCACGAGTCCGCGGTCCAATCAGAAGCTGCCATCGAGTCCCTCGTACCTGCGCACCCTCGCCTGCGGACCCCACCTCCCTAGCCGACCTTCGGACCCTATAAATAGAAGGGGTATGCGAGCCTTCTCGAGTAGTTTTGGAGTTTTGCCACTTTTAACCCCTTTTTCCATATTTTCTTCATCTTAACATTCCCCAAAGCCCCGATATCGATTGTAACCCCCGGAATACGCCACGAAGTGCCCGTGAAGCCCGGAAAATTTATCTTTTCGGTTTCGAAGCCCGACCCTCGCAGAGCCCGGTTTCTCAATAAAACTCCCGGTTTTATTAGAAACGATTGTTTTAGGAAACAAATTGCTGCCCGGTTTTCATTAAATCAGGTGAGTGTGTAGTTACTTTCACCTTACACATAAATATGAAGTATTTTACATAAAATACGTGTTGTGTGAATATATATATATATATATATATATATATATATATATATATATATATATATATATATATATTTATATATATATATATATATATATATATATATATATATATATATATATATATATATATTGTTTGTTTATTTGAGATGGGTGCTGAAGGAATGATTTATACATGTTTTTAAATAATTTAAACTATATATGTATTTTTATCTACGAAAAATGTTGGGTAAAACATGGGTAGATGAAATAGTGGGTATGATGAAAGGTGAGTTGGATAAAGAAGATGATCAATAATATTGATCATGAGTTGAGGGTGAGTGGTGAAATTTGAGAGAATCACTTACCCAAATTGTTGGCCCCCATCATTCAGCAGAGTATGAATGACAACCATGGACTATTCTAAACAGTCTATGGAACACTAGCAGGCCCGCAACATGTAGGTGTAATGAACTATATGTTCATTTGCTGTACTCTAAAACCCATTGACATGTATTGCTAGAGAGAATACCTGTAAATAATACTGCCAATAAATGAGAGCTATGGACTTAGCACATGTTGAATAAACCTTGGCAGCTATGGAATTAGTGCCCGTTGTATAAACCCCGGTCACGAGGTGACTTTGTGTCTATTCCTTAGGATGAATCCTTAGGAAGGAGTGATAGTTGATTCTTAGGGTAAACTGATGGGATTAAAACAACTTTTAATCTATGAAGATCGATTAGATCTTGAACAAGTATATGAATAAGAAACAACAAAAACGCAATAATAAGAACAAAACAGCTTGAATCAAACGTGTCGAATGATTAAATAAAATCCTTAGAAGAGCTCGATTAAGAACATCAATTGTAAAGGATTAGAAGATTACAGGAAAATATAATACTCTTGATGAATCGCTATATCGAAAATCTCTGCAATCTTAACCTAATATGCATGCAAGCATTAACTTAAATACTATACATAAAAGGCTCACGGTTGGACAGGCCCAAACCGGAGAATACAAGGCTAAACTAACGAGCCCAAAAGACGCAACATCAACACTATCTTCAGCCCAACAATCTCCCCCTTTGCGTCAATTTGGAGCGAGACCTTCACTTCTTACTTGGGCCGGCAGCTGAAGCTGGTACCTTCTTCTTCACGGTGCTAAACAGACACTTGGTTATAGAGAGGATGGTCTGTCTAAACCGGATGTACCAATTGATCATATCATTGAAGTACTTGATGTCATCAGCCGAATTGTCTTTACACCGCTTGACGATTGATAAGACGTGCTCCAAGCAAGTTGTAGTGTAAAGATGTTTGTCAGCTAAAGCGAAGAGACATTTCTATCCTTCGACTCTAGTGAACATCACAGAGTTTCGCCTCGGATCTATCTTACCCATTTGCATTGTGTTTAGATCACTGGCCGATCCCACTGGTGCTACTTTCGGTTTCTTTTTGAAAACAGTGGCGACCTCCTGATCCATTTGGGCAACCTCCATGATGTAGCTAGCCAACATCCTTTTGACATGGTCTATGATCGGACCATATTCAGATTCATTTGTCAGCAGGATATTGTACAAGACTATCCAATCATGAGGATTCAGATTGGGCAGATCCGCCAGGGTGATGATGTGAGCAGTTCTTGCAGATCCTCGGATAAGCTTGAACTTGACATTTGTAAATCTCCCCACGGCATAAGGCTTCAGCACCCGAACATTAACAATCTTCTGGGCGCTCCATGTAAGGTATTGAGGGCGAGCGGCCTCCAGATAGAAGTCAATAAGCTCCCTGTCAAGCTCATCGTTCGGATGCGGGACTTCAAAAATGTTAGAGAAAACGTGGAAGATGAACGCCTTTCGAGTCAGCGGCATATCGAACTGCGAATCGATAGTGTTGTTGCAGTCGAACGATATCACCGGCTCGAGCCATAGTATGCTTGGAGTCTCTATGGCCTATTTTATCAAACGATCCCTGGTCCAGGAAGGGAAGAGCAACTTTCGGCTCTCAAGGAGATCGTGGGCTTCTTTTTGCTTACGTTCGGCTTCTTCAGCCTCACGCGCCACACGACTGGCATCGTCTTCAGCATTGCGACTGTTCTTTCTTTTTAACATGTCCGCAATGGTCTCCTTGTCTTCATTTTCATCTTCATCTTCATCTCCTCCCTCTGCTATGTTTTTTCCCTTGTTCTTCACACCCGAACCCGAGGCATGACCAGTTGGGGGTGGTTCGGTGGTGTGAGTAGCTTTTGAGGAAGGAGGTGGTTTCGATCCTTTCTTCTCATCTCCCCCTTGTTTCGGAATGGACACGAAACTCGGTAGGCCTTCAATTTTGCTTAAAAGGTCCATGGCCGGGGAGAGCTTTTCAGCGAGGGTACGCCTCACCGAATGATTCAGGATGGGGTCATGTGCTTCCAGGATGTTTAATAATGCTGCGTGGACATCCGAAACACACGATTTTATGACCTCCCTTTCGGATCGAAGAGCTTCCAATTGTTCTTGGGAGTTGGAAAGTTGTGTGCTCTTGACTTTTAGGGCGGTTGTTTTACTCGCCAAAACGTCCATCAGAGAGTTCTCAGCTGCTAGATCCTCTTGTAGCTTTGCCAGGCGGGCATCAATGGAGGCACGGAGTGCCGAGTTGTCGTCGCTGATATTTTGTCTGAGGGTAGCGAACGAAGTCAACTCCGTCGAGACGAACTTGGCCAATTGCTGAACAATCGGTTCCAGAGTTGTCTTTGTGGCGTCGGCGCTTTCCTGCAAAGATGTTAGCAGGACAGTAGCGTCGGAGAATAGTTTATCGACTTTTTCGGTCGCTGCCTCACAGGCTCGGGTGGAGGCGTCGATGGCAGCAGTTGCTGAGGCAACGGAATCATGTTGAGCCCTGGAGAAGGCGTCAACGATCTTCTGAAGGGCAGCTTCAGACAAAGATGACTGCTGATTGGAAGAGGATGCGAGAAGTTGATCAACCTTCTCGTTAAGCTCGCGAAGATGCTTCTTTGTCACTGGAGCATCATCCTCCTCATCACTCTGAACTTGAAACGGACTATAATAGACCGAATCGAAGTTCATGTGATCACCACCAAGATATTGATCACCGCCATCGGAGGCGTCTTCTGGAGATTGAGGTGGTGGTGAAGTTGGGGGTGTTATGGGTTTGGTTGGTTCAGGTTGAGTGGGTGGGGGGTTAGTTTCGGGTGGTGGTTGTGTTTCGATTTGAGGAGGTTTGGTTACTGGAGGGGTTTCGGTGACAGGTGGTGTTTCGGTTGATGTGGTGAATATGGGTGGGGGTATAGGGAATGAGGTTGGGGGTATAGTGGGGTTTATGGTGGGAATGGAAATAGGTATTGTGGGTGGAGGTGAAGGAACTGGGGATTGATGAAGTTCCATCTTCGGGGTTGGGGACCGAGGGGGTGTGTTGCCTCGTTGAGGAGATTCGTCTCCTTGTGATCCCTCAGAGTCCGAACTCCCACCTTCGGATTCGCTTGATGAGGAGGGAATAACGAGCTTTCGCTTCGGTTGGGTCTTCCTCCTTTTCGGCTGTGGGGATGAAGCAGTCTTCGGTTGTTTGCGCTTCTTGGGAGAAGGTCCCTTTGGAGCTTTGGACACTTGCTTCCCCTTCTCTGCCTTTTTGCCCCTGGCCACCGGTTTATCGGCATCATGAATCGATCGCAGCATGTCCGGTGTCAGTTCCCTCGGACCAGTTGGCCTAAACTCCTTGATCGTCCTGATCAGTTTGCTATCGGCTGGCACATCGGCATACATCGACTCCGGGATAGAGCCAATGAATGAGAATTTTGATGCATCGGATACGATGATCTTCTTGGTATGAAATGTACCAATAGAAGACATCGATGCACCATCGGCTGTTGGAACATTGAACTTGTCCATGGCCCATCTTGTGATCAAGATCCAGAACCAGGCCAGCGACACCTCAGAGTGTCGGGAAGAGGAAGAGAGGCTCTGAATCAGTTGTTGCCAAAGGACAAACCCATAGTCCAAGTTTATCCCATTGTATACCCCATACATTATTGAAAGGAAAAGACGACTTGCACCATCAGATCCTGAGCTCCTCTCTGACAGCCCCTTGAAGAGAACTGTAAATAACCCATTCCACTGGGGCGGTAGGCAGGACTTCTTAAACTTGGCGACGGAGGTGAGAACCTCTGTGTAGCCCATGTTGTAAAACATGTTGTACAACATCCCAACCGGAATCGTCTCCGGGTGAACTCGCGACGGGTCAGCAGCAAACCCTAACATAGTGCAGAAACGGGGGCGAGAAATCGACGTCTTGTGTTCTGCCACTTCGAAGAATACCCTGTCGACGGCCTTGTCGTAGTAAGCCATCGCGTAGACCTGAGATAAGGCCACCATTGGCACCGTTTCGATTCTTGACAATGCAAGAGCAAGCTGGGAGTACTTGAGACATTCGATGACCGGCGACATATAGGAATCATACGCCAGTGGATTCAGATCAATGACTAGGCATTGCTGAGGACGGATTGGAAGAATCTGAGAAGTTGCATGAACAGATGAAGATTCAGCCATTGTTGCAGGTTTGGAGAAGAAGATGACCGGGAGAGTGTTTGGAAGTATTTTTGTTTTGGGAATTATGGGGGCAGTAAAGAGGTAAAAGGTGGTGTTGATGGGTTTTTATAGTGGGTGATAAGAGAGAGAAAAATCGTTTCAAATCTCTTATGGAAATACGAAACGGGTTTTTGGAGTGATTGATTGGTGACAGTTGGGACGTGCGATGATCACGTAGGAGAGAGAGTGTCAGATTCCTAGGATTACGCCGCCCAATAAGCGACGGTTCAGAGAAAGGAACCGTTTCCATTTCCACACGCGACTCTAATGTCAGAATGAAGACGCTTCGATACACACGCGTCCTGAAATGTCAGAAAAAGTGCGACCGTTTCAAATTCACGCGCCCTCCTTTTTACCGTCGTTTGAATTTTTATCCTTTTAACTCCCGCCGAGTCAGCAACTTTTTGTCTTATCCCCTTTTTAAACAGTTGTTTTCAATTAATGACCCACGTGGCTAATTTTTGACCACAACTTCATTTGTAGCCATCCAGTAATAATCCAGCCTGTAAAATAATTAGTAACGGAATTTTTTGAAAATCTAGGATTTTCGTGCAAAGAGTGTAAAAGATAAAGAAAGAAAGCAACTCTTTTTAGGATAATCTGTGATGTCACTAATGACACGAAACTGATGATCCCGGGCACGAATCTCTTCCTTCTAAGTCAAGAGAGACCTCAAAGTGTTAGTGTGGAATCCCGTTGAATGACGATCAAACATTTATTAAGAAATGTTGAAACGCTTCTTTTAATTAGGCTAATTAAGGGTGGTTTCGCTTTGATTCAATAATTCAATTCTTGATATAAGAATGAATGTGAACAAAGTACTTGTGAGACCAGTGTAGTCTGTTGAACAAGTAGGTTGGAGTTGATTTTGTAGTGGCTTGGATTAATATGAAATCTCAGATAAAAATTTAAAACTGGATCCCTTGGGAAGAAATGTTATGGTGTGTAACAATTTCATTAGAATCATGCAAAAGGAAAAAAGTGAGATTCCATGAAGGTACATTCGTCAATTCATTGGTGAAAACTTGATCAAGTTAATTGGTCACCGTCAATTCGTTGGTGTTGAATTTTGGGTTTCACTCAGCTCGTAGTGGCACGAAACTAAGATCATAAACACAGATGTTGTGTAACCATAAACCTCAGTGGTAGTTTCTGAGAGTCTCAAGGGTTACAGTGATGAGGCGAATGTAATGGAGAAGTGTAGTGGGGATGGTGAAAGAAAACATAGTACCTCTGCTGCGAAAATAAGGACCAAGCAGGAGACTCTGAACTCATGTGAGAAGAGAGTGAGGTAGCTCACGATTAGAATAAATGAGTTAGCCTTATTGGGAAGACAAGATTTGTGTTTACCAGGTCATGAAGGCTATTATTCAAAATCTTATGAGGCTTGGGACACATACAGCAGCATGCTTCTAGGGACACTTAAGTAAGTCATCAAATATATTCCCATAAACAAATGAGCACACGAAAAAAAAATATTCTTGGAGTTTTGATATTTAAAAAGATAAAAAATAAAATAAAAAAATAAGACTTAAAAAAAATATAAAAGAGTGAAAAGAAAAAAAATACGATTAAAAAAAACTTTGGAAAAATTGAAAAACCGAACCCGAATGTTCGGTTGGTTTCGGTTGGGAAAAAGTTGAAAAACCGAACCCGAGCATTCGGTTTGTTTCGGTTCAGGAAAATTTTGAAAAACCGAACCCGAACCTTCGGTTGGTTTCAGTTCAGGAAAATTTTGAAAAACCGAACCCGAACCTTCTGGAGGTTTCGGTTTTGGAAAATTTTTAAGAAACCAAGGAGTTTAGATATGCAATTTGGAAAAACTTTTTACACAAAGAAAAACAAATTTTGCACAAGAAATATACAACACAGAAAAACTACCTTTGAAGTAATGAGCGAGTGAGATGGTTGAACCGAACCCGAACGTTCGGTTGGTTTCGCTTCTTACGATTGAGGTTGAGAGGTAGTGTGAGGTACTGACTCTGATTCCATCATTCCTAGCCCTTGCAATATTTTATAGAACGACGCTTCTGGAAGAGCTTTGGTAAAGACGTCAGCCAGTTGATCAGTGGTTCTTACGAAGTGAACTTCGACATTTCCATCTTCCACATGATCTTTGATGAAGTGATACCTCAGTGCTATGTGTTTGGTTTTAGAGTGTTGCACTGGGTTATGACAGATCCTAATTGCACTTTCAGAGTCACAATATAGAGGGATCTTTTTCATATTGAGTCCATAGTCTCGAAGTTGACTCTGGATCCAAATCACTTGTGATGTGCAGGATGCAGCGGCAATGTATTCCGCTTCGGCAGTAGACAGCGACACACATGTTTGTTTCTTGGATTGCCAGCTGACCAATTTCCCATCAAGAAATTGACAGCCACCAGTTGTGCTTTTACGGTCGAGTCCACATCCTCCAAGGTCAGCATCAGAATAGGCTTGAACGAAGAAGCCTGAATTGGATGGATACCATAGACCTAAGGAGGCGGTTCGCTTGAGATAGCGTAGGATGTTCTTCACTGCCAGCATGTGAGGTTCGCGTGGGTTAACCTGAAATCGAGCACAATAACACACAGAAAACATGATATCAGGCCTGCTAGCAGTTAGATACATCAATGAGCCTATCATTTGACGATAGAGCGTGATATCGACAGCCGGTTTATCTAGTGAAGGGGTGAGCTTGGTGCCGAATGCCATTGGGACTTTTACTTTTGAGTCTCCCATCATTCCAAACTTCGCTAGGAGAGTCTTCGTGTAAGCTTCTTGATTGATAAAGATGCCTTCGGGTCCCTGTCTTATATTTAAACCAAGGAAAAAATTAATAGGACCCATTGAGCTCATTTCAAACTTAGTCTCCATCAACTTTCTGAATTCAGCTGTTAAGCTGGGATTCGTAGAGCCAAAGATGATGTCATCGACATAAATTTGAACTATCATAAGGTGGTTACCTTCCTTTTTGCGAAAGAAGGTTGGGTCAACCGAACCTTGTTTGAATTTAGACATCTTTAAAAAATTTGTAAGCGTTTCATACCAGGCTCTCGGAGCTTGTTTGAGGCCGTACACAGCTTTATCCAGAATATAGCAATGATTTGGATACTTTTCGTTCACGAACCCAGGAGGTTGTTCCACATACACAGTTTCTTCGAGTTCTCCATTGAGAAATGCACATTTAACGTCCATTTGAAAAACCTCAAAGTTTTTGTGAGCAGCATAGGCCAGAAATATTCGAACAGATTCTAGCCTAGCTACTGGAGCGAACGTCTCTTCATAATCTATCCCTTCCTCCTGACAGTATCCTTTGACCACCAGACGAGCCTTGTTCCTTATAACATTACCTTCCTTATCCATTTTGTTCCTAAAGACCCATTTGAGACCAACAACCGAAGCATCCGGAGGAGTTGGAATGAGGCGCCAGACTTTGTTCCTTTCGAACTCGTTCAGTTCGTCTTGCATTGCTTGAACCCAATCAGAGTGATCGAGGGCAGTGTTCACTGTCTTCGGTTCAACTTTTGATATGAATGAGTTAAACATACAAAACTCAACCTTTGAAAATAAGGATGTATGTTTTGCCTTCAGTTGAGATCGGTTCAGAACCTTTTCAGATACATCACCAACTACTTGAGAGATGGGATGATCTCTGGTCCATTTGGTAAGAGGAGGGTAATTCGGATCGAATGTTGGATCTAGTTCAGCGTTGATCATCTCTTCTGGCTCAGAAAGGCTACCGTAATCCAGCGTCATATCATCATGCTCCCCCTCGATTGATGAGTCTTGAGAAACATGAGGTTCAGGGGTTTCTTGTGGTGCTGGATTTTCAGGCGTTGAAGCACCTTCGTTTGGAGGGACATCTTCGGTTGGAGAGGCACCTGCGGTTGAAGAAGTAGAGCTTGGCTCCCCCTCGACTTGAGTACTTGGCTCCCCCTCGACTGAAGCATTGTTGGTTGGAGATTCATCAGTGAGCGATTCTCCTTCATGCATTCTTCTTGCAGCATCTTCGACAATCTGCTTCATATGATCTATTTTGTTGTCAGCTGCACCTGCTTCTGAGAGAGAAGCTTTTTCCGGTTCGTCAAAGAGTTCCAGAAAATTCTCGTACAAAGTGGCGATTGAGACTGTGACTTGGCCAGTTTGAGGAAAGATTTCCCTGGCAATGTCATCTATGGCCTGTAGCTTCTTGACATAGCAATCATCGAAGGTCACATAGTATGTCTCTTCAATCCTTCTTGAACGTTTGTTTAGGACCCTTTACGCCTTGGATGTGAGTGAGTAACCCAGAAAGATTCCCTCGTCGGCTTTGACATCAAACTTGTTGCGGTGTTCTTTAGAGTTAAAGATGAAACACCTTGAGCCAAACACATGGAAAAATTTCACATTGGGTTTTCTGTTATTTATTATCTCATAAGGTGTGAGTGTGAATCACTTGTTGAGAAATTGTGACTAATTCCCTTTTCTGCAAGAAACTCTTCAAACTCCCTGTTCTTGAATTCGAGACCATTGTCGCTCCTGATGTTACGAACGACCTTCTTGAGTTGGACTTCAATTTGCTTGATAAACACTTTCAGCTTTTGAGTCGCTTCAGATTTGAGCTTTAAAAAGAACACCCATGTAAATCGGGAGAAGTCATCAACGATAACAAGAATGTACTTGCTACCACCGATGCTTTCGATAGATGAAGGACCACACAAATCGATATGAAGCAATTCGAGTGGTTCAACAACTTTTGTGTTGATTACAGATGGGTGACTTTGACGACTCTGCTTTCCTATTTCGCATGCAGCACACAAATGCTCTCTGTCGAACTTGAGCAATGGAAGACCCCTAACGTGACCTCCAGTGACAAGTCGGTTGATATCTTTGAAATTGAGATGAGAGAGTCTTCTGTGCCACAACCAGCTTTCGTCGGATTGAGCTTTTGATAGCAGACATATGGCTGGGTTTCCTTTGATGGGTTTCATGTTTAGAGGAAACATTTCACCCTTTCGCTCTGACTTCAGAATCACTTTCTTTGTCTTTTTCTCTATGATTTCAGAACCTTCATCATCGAATGAAACTTTGAGACCTGTTCCTCCAACAAGCTGAGATACACTGATGAGGTTGTGTTGAAGTCCTTCCACATAGGCTACCTTCCTTATGGTAAAATCACCATTCGTTATCATCCCATATCCCTTTATGGTGTCGAAAGAGTTATTTCCAAACTTAACGTTGTCACCATTTGTAAGAGATCTGTATTCCCTGAGCTCCTCTTTCCTCCCTGTCATGTGACGTGAGCAGCCACTATCGATGTACCATTCTTCGTCAAACTGCTCGTCACTGATAACCTGCAAAAGTTAAGCAGATTTAGGAACCCAAAGTTTCTTGGGTCCATGTGAGCTTTTCATGGGAACGGGAATAGTAAGAGAGATGTCAACTAGTTATGTTCGTTTTATTAGAGTTGTTTCATCTTTCTTTTTAATGGTAAAGACTTTTATTTTGTTAGGATTGGGTTTGTTCGCTTTGGACTCAGGTTTGGATTTATCGACCTTTTTCTTTCCCTTCTATTCAGCTGAAGAATGAGGTTTTTGAGAGCATGTGAGATTAGCTTTGGAGCAAGATGGAGATGAATGAGTGGAAGTAGAAGAACGAGAGGAATTAGAATGAGAGAATTTGGATGGGGAGGACTTCCTGGCTGATGACTCAAGGTGACCCTTTTGCTTTTGATCATTAGAGGGGCGGACCTTCGAGTTTTGTTCTCTTTTGACTTCAGAGCCGAACCTCTGAGTTCGGTTGGAGTTGTTCTTGGAACCGAACCTTTGGTTTCGGTTGAAATCCTTTTCAGAATTGAACCTTTGCTTTCGGTTGGTATTTTCATGCGAACCGAACCTTGGCTTTCGGTTGGTATTTTCTTGCGAACCGAACCTTGGCTTTCGGTTGTTGGAACTTTCAGGCTTTCTTACAGGATTGTCTTCATACTTCAGATTTTTGTCTTTGTGTGAATAGTATGCATTCTGGGAGTGCCAGAATTGTTTTCTTTCAGAGAGGTTTTTCCTGTATCTTTGGTTCCTTTCTATCTTCTTATCCCTCATCTGCTTAGGTTGATGATGAACGTTCGCTTTCGCTTTTGTTGTCACCTTGGCTGGTTCCTTTTGAACTTCAGGAGATTTTCTTTGAGCCGAGGGAACAGAGGGAATATCTGAAGAAGATTCAGTTTGCCCTGAGGAATTGGAAGGAGTATCTGATGAAGTTTCACTTCGAGCTGTTGGTGTTGAAGGAATGTCTTATTTTACTGAACGATCAACCTCTTGAGGAATATCTTTTGTACCACTGGTGCTTGGTTCACTGAAATTATCAGGCTTGTTCAAGGGTTCAGGTATGTATCTCCCTTTTCTCATCCAGGAGGTTCTTTCAGATAGGCCAACGGTTTCGTTTCCATTATCAATAGGAGCTTCCCAGAAGTACTCATCACAGCCATCAGCATTGTCTTCGTTAACAATAGCTGTGAGTTCAGCTGTTTGATGTTCGGTTACTCCAGTCACCTTGCATACCTGATTCGGAGTGGTCCTGACCTTTTGATACACAACAACTTTTTCTACTAATTTTGGGGACTTTTGTTGGGACAATCTAGCGAATTCCACAGAATTTTCAGAAATAAGATTTTTGTGGTTTTCAGTTTCGCTTTTAACAAATTCTGAGCAGTCAACCGTATCCTCTACAGAAATTTCACTCATGTTTTCGTCCTCGTTGAGCTCAGATGCATTTTCAACATCGATTTTATTTTCTGAGCTAACGTTGGCGTTTAGAGAGTCAAATTTTTGCATGGTTTCGGTTCTCAGTTTAAGTCTGTCATTTTCGTCCAAAAGATTTTTGAGCATGTCCTTGTGGTCTTTGGATTTGATGAAGGACTCAATTTTGTCCAGTCCATACATATAGGTTGGGTTGACATCATCAGACGATATCACACTCTCACAATTGTAGGCTTCGGCATCGATTTCATCCTCCTTAAACTCTAGGAAGGGCAAAATCATGCGATGGATCTTTTGGCCTATTTCACAGTCTAAGTGAAGTTGAGTAATATTGGAATATAAGCGTTTAGCAATTAAACAAAAAAACATTTCGTTGTTTTAACAATTTTAAATTATCTCTCTGCAAATAAATGTTTTCGTCTTTGACTTTAACTAATTCCGACTCTTTTAACTCAATCCACATTCGCCGCTCCTCACTCTTCGACGCCACCCTGCTTAATTGATCAGTCAGGTTAGAATTGGTGACTCGAGTTTGAGTTAAGCTACTATCTAAATGAGAAATTCTTGTATTAACATTTTTTAGTTCTTTCTCATATGAGGATGATGGTACTTTAGATGAAATAAAAACAGATTGTACCTTCTTTATCAGTTCATCGAGCTCATTAAACTGTTGGCTGAGTGGTTTGGCCGTAAAGCACATATCCTCCTGCACCTTCGGTCCATTGCTTCCTCCATCGGTATTGTATCCCCTCATTTGAGATACGCCAGACACCATGAAGCATTTTCCACCACTGCTTTCCTCCTTAGCCATACAAGCCTTTCCATGAGTAGGCTTCCTCACTTCTTCGTCTTCTGAGTCAGTAGACCAAACTTCTGTGCTACCGAACTCATCGTCATTAACCGAACCCTGCACAATAAGAGCATTAATAGAAGGGTTAGCGGTAGACTTCTTCTTTCTCAACTCATCCAATCTCTTCTGCAGCACGGCTTCCTCATCCTTTCCATCGTCCTTTTCAGCCATCTTCTTAAGAACACAGTCCTTAGCATAGTGGTTCTTGCCACCACAGTAGAAACAACTTACTCCGGAATCACCATCTGCCTTCGGTTCCTTCTTGGGCTCCTCAGCCTTCGGTTCATTGTTTGCCTTTTCAGAGCTGTAACTCCCCTGCCAGTTTCGGTTTTTGGTGCTGGGGAATCTCTTCTTTATGAACCTCTTAGGATTGGATACCATCATGGCATAATCCTCAGCTGTGAGGTCATACTCTTCCAAGTTGAGCTCTTCATCCTCCATCACTGCTTTACTTTTAGATAGGAGGGCCAACGAACCAAGACTAGAAACAACGTTCTTCTCTTGAACCACAATCTTCTCTTGGGACTTTAGAATACCCACCAGTTTCGCCAAAGAGTATGATTTAAACTGTTCATGGGCTTTGACTGTGGAAACTACTGCTCTCCATTCAGATCTCAGTCCGTTCAAGAAAGTAACCTTTTGTTCGATGAGCTTCCTTTCAATGTCGTGTTTGATCATCTTACTGAGAAGATGATTGAAGCGATCAAACGTCTGGGTCACCGTTTCTTCGGCCCCTTGCCTGAATTCTCCAAACTCAGATAGAAGCAAGGTTTGGATAGAATGTTCAAGATCTTCGTCTGTGGAATACAGTTCGCGAAGTCTATCCCACACTTCCTTCGCCGTAGTGCATGAGCTGACCAGTCTGAATGTGTCGGACTGAAGGGCGAATCTGATCAACCTTAGTGCCTTAATATTGCACTGGAATTTATCTTTTTCATCTTGCGCAATATTCGTCACGTCCTTAAGCAGATCGTTGTACTCTTTTTGCGTCTTAATGATTCTGGATGTCGCAGAATGAGAAAACGGTCCATTGATGATGGCTTCCCATATGAGAAAACCATTGTCCTCCGATCCAATCACGTAATCTTCAAAGTGATGCGCCCATACTTCATAGTCATGGGTGTATAAGATTGGAATCTTTGTCGTCGAACCAATGCTGTTGGAAATATTAATAGGGTTTGATTGTGTCGCGTCCATTATGATCGTAAAAACCTGTTCAAAGATCAGACTTGTAATAAAGCAGATTAGGGCAAAACAATAAATATTAAGATACGTCAATTAAGATGACGGCTCAATAAGTATCGATGATTGCGGAAAACCCTAATGGAAATCTTTTTCACAGAAAAGATGTGTATCGATTACACAGCCTCCTGCTCTGATACCAATTGATGGGATTAAAACAACTTTTAATCTATGAAGATCGATTAGATCTTGAACAAGTATATGAATAAGAAACAGCAAAAACGCAATAATAAGAACAAAACAGCTTGAATCAAACGTGTCGAATGATTAAATAAAATCCTTAGAAGAGCTCGATTAAGAACATCAACTGTAAAGGATTAGAAGATTACAAGAACGATTACAGGAAAATATAATACTCTTGATGAATCGCTATATCGAAAATCTCTGCAATCTTAACCTAATATGCATGCAAGCATTAACTTAAATACTATACATAAAAGGCTCACGGTTGGACAGGCCCAAACCGGAGAATACAAGGCTAAACTAACGAGCCCAAAAGACGCAACATCAAAACTATCTTCAGCCCAACATAAACCCTTGAGAAATAAATAAAATAATGGGGTTTGGGGTAATTCGGTTGATTGATTGATGTTTAAACATAATAAATTTATGTATTGTGGGTTGAAAACCCTATATGCTCACCAGGCTTCCAAGCCTGACCCACTCAGTTGTTTATATTACAGGTAGATGACCCCGAGCATAGTCGGAAGATGATGATGAGTGAATTTTGGATTATAGGGCGGTAGTTACAAATAACTGTCATAAGGTTTATAATGTCTTGTTTATGCTTTTGATCTGTATCGGAACATGACATCCCGAGGTTTTGATATAAAAAGGAAATGATATACTTCTTAAAGAAAGGTTTTGACAAACTTTTATCATATTTTGTTTTGGGGACCAATTCCGCAACATCTTTTATAAAGATTTTTCTGATTTGATTTTAAAAAGCATAAATTAAATCGGTATTTTTCTGTCCGAGAAATTAGGGGATGTCACAGTTTGGAACTAGCAAGTTTTCAACAATTGTTGAAACTGCTCAATAGTTGATCAGAAACTAATAAAACACATAGAGATGCATTCATATATGATTATCAAGTATGGGCTTGATTAATCTTCCTCGATATAGTTTGACTATAAAGAGTAAGTGAGTTTTCAAGGGAGAAAAAACATACATGATTGAAAATCTTTTCAGATTTAAGCTAACATCTCAAAGTAAGAATCTTCTTTCTTATAAGATAATTACATAGTGTGATTTGATTATAAATCAAGATGACTCTAGTGTTTTCTACAAAGCTAGTGAGAGCGTAGTAACATTCCTAGCCTTATATGTAGTCGACATACTAATTCTTAGAATAAGGATCTATATAGATAGATCATGGCAACTTAAAGGATTAACTAAAATTGCATTAATTGTCAAGGATCTTAAAGGAGATTAAGATAAAGGACTCTGAGAGATTCATTTTTTCAAATACCACATAACATAATTTTGAGCAAAATCCTAGTGCAAATGTTTTTGATATAGATAATATGATTGTATTATGTACGCTGTTGCAATTGGAGAAATCATATATGTCATGATTATGCATAAAGGCCAAATAAGTCGTATGCTTAGAGCATGTCGAATGATACGAGTATAATCTAAGAACAAGTCATTGTGTGACTTATAGGAATGTTCGAAAGTTGTGCAAGAACTAGAGAAATATTCCTAGTCTACGGAGTATTTGAAAGAAAGTTATTTTTAAAGTTGTTACACATGTGCTAAATTTTCAAATAGATTGATATAACTCTCAGTCACAATCGGGCGTGTCCTTATTATGAATGAAGATATAGTTACATGGATAGTGGTTCCATGTAGATTTTAATTACAGTTACACATCAGAGTTAGAGTACCTCGTTGTTTGGAGAACCACGTACAAAGATGCTTAATGTATAGTTCATTATGACTATGAGTAATCCTATTACGCAAGTATTGGTATCTAAGTCATATTCAAGCATCTAATTCATTCTCAATAGTTTTTTCTTTATATATAGGTTATATATAAAACTGAAAATGATTGTATTCGTAAAGTTTATACAAATCACGACTGTCAAATCTACTTAACAAGGGTGCTTCATTAGCTAAAGCATGAAAATCAAGCTGGTGCTATAAGGCCTTGTTGATATAAGGAAATATATTTGATTGAAATTTAGTATTTGGATATTGGAACAATAAAGCAACATATATTGTAATGAATGATATATTGGATATGAGTCTTTCATTAAATAATTATTGTGTTCTATATTAGCATGTTTAAATCCTTGAATAAATAGGTTATTCTAAATGTCCATAGTCGTTCATAGTTGTGGGGGCATCTATGAGGTAAGACTAATATGAGTGGATTGGTGGATTCTCACGGAGATGAGAACGGCAAAGAGCTGCTACCAACTTCATAGGTACTTGATTGGGAGAACAAGTATTGGACTTGACCCGCATCAAAACCACTTTATGGATCATAGTCAAGAGTGATGTTCTGATCAATGTTGTATCTTTTAATCTTAGACCTGAGATACATATTTGGGACTTGAGGTGTATGGATTGTTGTTCTTAGACATGGTTTAACGCTATTTCATAGAGCGCAGTCATAAAGGCCATCGTTGGGTATGACATCAACTGCATTGATAGGCGTATGCAGTCAAGATGATCTTTGTATTATTAGACCTGAGATGCATATTTGGGACTTGAAGTGTAGGGATTATTGTGCTTAGACATGGACACATGGTTCAATGTTGTTTCGTAAAAGGCGGTCATAAAGGCTATCGTTGGGTATGACATGAACTACATTGATAGACGTATGTAGTCAAGATGGGATTTGTCCCTCTTATTCGTCGAGAGCATGACATCTAAGGCCTTAGTTAAAGTTAAACGGTAAATGAGATTGGTCGTGATCCATTTCTCATGTTCAACATGATGTGTGAGAAAAAGGAATAATAGATACCACACCTTTAGTAACAATTGTATCTTAGAGCTCCTGAAATTGGTTGTTGATGAAATGACACCCTTCATATGTTGTTAGGGGTAGTAGCCCATTGCTAGATGTCAGCTACTGTCTATGTCAGTCTATAATGAATCTTATACAAGTGGGAGATTATTGGATCTATATGCCCAAGAATCATTATAGAGTGATACTGCTAATAATATATGATCCTATAGGGTCACACCTTTATCAAGTTGGCACATTTTGTATATTTATTATTAATGTGATTATTAATAAATAATATCGATTCTTGTATTTTAATTAGAGAATAATTATTGTTTTGTGAAAATAATAATTATAAGAGAGTATTATTGGTTATTATTTCATATGGTATGAATTAATAAGTCATGCACAACATTTTGGACTAGTTGGATTCTTTTGTCTTTTACCTAAAGACAAAGTTTATATTTTATAAACTTGGAGTTTATTAAAAATAAAGAATCCTACTTTTTAAAAGGCATAATGATGGTGTGGGAGGTTGCTTTTTCAACCTTCCACCTTTTGTCTCCCATGCTTCTAAAGGCTACAATTACTTTAGATTATTTTAATGGTTAGGCCGTACTTTTAATGGGTTATATAAGAGATGCATGAGGCTTGGATTTTTTCAAGAGTGAAGCTCTTCTTTCTTCCCTTCTTCTTCTCTCTAAAACCGTAAGTGTGGAGATGCTTCATCTCCATGCATTTCGATGCTTTACTTTGGTGTTTAAAAGACCTCTTGAGTTGTTCCCTTTAATGCTTAATTAAGTTAAGCACTTAAAGGCTTTATACACTCAAGAATACAATAAGGAACTAGCATTCCAAGTGCCTTACTTTTGATGGTGGATACTTGTAGAGAAGATCATACACTTTGATATTTTGTTATCTTCATCAACATCCCAAAACCAAGTGGGTTCAAAGGCTTCAAAGGTTATCTCTAAAACATCATATGGTTGGTTTTGTTTCATTCTAACCTCTATAAATGGATCCATGATGGTGCGGTTTTGTTATGAACTAAAAATAAACTTGTTATATTTAAAGTCTTTTGTTGTCTGTTTTTGTGAAAAACAAACTTTTATTTCGTATCAAAACCCAACAAAACAATCAAACAATCAATTCGCCTCTTTCATTCTTCGTCGGCATCACCGTTTAAAACCCTAACTTTCGTTGGAATGACGGTGATGGTTGATTGTTAGGGTTTTTGGTGACTGATTGTTACGCGACAATGGTTGGAGAAACATTTTTGTTCTTGAAACTGTGTGAAAGGGAAAAAAAAGGTGCAGACCTCGGTTCTTATTTTGAAGGGTAAAGTTGTTTATATGCGATTATGTAAGCATTAACGAGAGGCCTCCTGTTTATAGAGGGAGGAGCAAATCAGAAGTCAAGATCATCGTCGTCGGTGTCAATGTCAGTTGCCCGAGAAGCCATGACCTGGGCCTGACGCTGAGACATAACCGGAGATGAAGAAGTAGTGGGGGTAGTGGGGGTGTTGCTAGATTCGCTGCTTCATTTGTATGGGTAAACCAGACTTGAGATTAACCCCTAGTCTATTTGAGAAAGAGAGTTGATTGCATCGATCTGAGTGTTTATATATATATATATATATATATATATATATATATATATATATATATATATATATATATATATATAATCCTTGAATCAAACAGATTTTGTTCTTTAACGCACATACAATTCTCTAAGAACAAATTGAATGGTTTCGATTTTCATGACTCAAGAACAAATCCAAATATCTAGGGACAAACTCAAGAACAAACCTATATTTTGTGTGTGGTTTTTATTTCAGGAACGATTTCAATGAGTATTCTTGAGTGTGTACGTGTTTATACGAGTGTGTGTCTATGTGTTCTTAAGTGTGTGTATATGTATGTATTTTGAAGAACAAAGCCATAAAAGTTAAAGTGTGTATTTTTTCATAACTATGTGTGTTCTTGAGTTTTGAAGAACAAACCTAGAGAGAGATATTTTATTTTTATTTTATTTTTAACTGTATTTAAATTGCTGGTAATAAAACAAAATTGGAAAATTAAATAATAAAGGCAAAATGAATTTTAATAAAAAGTGTAAACCAAACTCATAAAAAAATAAAACTTTTAGATCTGACTAGTTCATACTTTTTTAACCCAAAGATACAAGTTTTGATAACACATGATTATTCTTACAATTTTATCTTTTGTTACATATGGGTATTACCTTAGTTTCCTGAACATTTGAGGGCAACCTTGTAATAAATCTTGTAAAAAACAATACCGGACTTAAATAATAATATATCACTTTATTAGGAAATTCCTGAACATTTCGGGTAGGTTCCAGAGGTTTCTTCCAGACGTCTCTCGCGCCCTTCAACATGTGTATAAAGCGTTTCATCACTGCATTATTCATCATCAGTTAGCAAAAAATCGTCAATTCTGTGAGTAAATTCACGCAAACAAATCTCCATAAACACGCACTCATACTCGCTAGTTCGAGTCGTTTGATTCTGATTCGTTTCGTAAGGTAACAAGACATTCTCTCCTCTTCATGTTTTGATATGATTTGTTTCTGTATTGTATTTTCAAGAATTTGCTTGATATGATAATGATTTTACTCTGTATTCTTTGAATGCTCTATTTTGATTACTGCAATTAATCATGTCTTGTTACTTCGCCTTTTATAATTTGAAACTCATTCATTTCGATATGTTTTTTAGTCCGCTAACAATGAATTAGGCAAAATTCTTCGTTGTAAATATCAAATTCGGTAAATTGGAAGATAAATTCTGTGATGAACAACGACATGGGCACATTTCTAGTTATAAACTGATTTATTTTCCTCTTAATCTGGCTCATCAATTTGGTTATCTATGTTTATCGATTCTGCGTTTATAAAACATGAACCGATGTTCTTGTAATTGCTTTTGTAGGTTTTTTAAGAGGTATAATCTAACATGAATCCTGACAAATTCACCCACAAGACAAATGAAGCTTTGGCTTCAGGTCATGAACTCGCAATGAATGCTGGACATGCTCAGTTCACACCGCTACACATCGCAGCAGCTTTAATTTCTGACCATAATGGAATATTCCGGCAAGCAATAAACAATGCCGGTGGTGAAGAAGCGGGTAATTCAGCGGATAGGGTTTTCAATCAAGCGTTGAAGAAACTCCCTTCCCAATCCCCTCCCCCTGATGAAGTTCCAGCAAGTACTTCTCTAATCAAGACAATTCGTCGCGCCCAATCTTCACAAAAATCCCGTGGTGACACCCATTTGGCTGTTGATCAATTGATTTTGGGCATTCTTGAAGATTCCCAAATTTCAGAACTTTTAAAAGAAGCTGGAGTTGGTGCATCGAGGGTGAAAAGCGAGGTAGAAAAGCTTCGGGGTAAAGAAGGGAAGAAGGTGGAAAGCGCTTCAGGGGATACTAATTTCCAAGCTCTCAAGACATATGGTCGTGATCTTGTAGAGCAAGCCGGGAAGCTTGATCCTGTAATTGGGAGAGATGAGGAAATTAGGAGAGTGATTAGGATTTTATCAAGAAGGACTAAGAACAATCCTGTTCTTATTGGTGAACCTGGTGTGGGAAAAACTGCTGTTGTTGAAGGATTAGCTCAAAGGATTCTTAGAGGAGATGTCCCAAGTAATCTTGCTGATGTGAGAGTTATCGCATTGGATATGGGAGCTTTAATTGCTGGAGCCAAGTATAGAGGGGAGTTTGAGGAGAGACTGAAAGCAGTTTTGAAAGAAGTGGAAGACGCTGAAGGGAAGGTGATATTATTCATTGATGAAATCCACCTTGTTCTTGGAGCGGGTCGCACAGAAGGATCCATGGATGCTGCAAATCTGTTCAAGCCCATGCTTGCTAGGGGTCAACTCCGGTGCATTGGTGCAACTACTTTGGAAGAGTATAGGAAATATGTGGAAAAAGATGCTGCTTTTGAGAGACGTTTCCAGCAGGTTTTGGTGGCTGAACCAAGTGTTCCTGACACCATAAGCATTCTTAGAGGGTTGAAAGAGAGATATGAAGGTCATCATGGTGTTAGGATTCTTGATCGTGCTCTTGTTGTTGCTGCTCAACTTTCAAGCCGATACATAACTGGTATGAATTGATTCCATGTTTTCTTTTTTTTGATTTGAACTTGCTCTTCTCAATTTATATATATGGTTTTGATGTTAAATGTTGATTTGTATGCAGCACGTTTTCTGCCTGATAAGGCTATTGACCTTGTGGATGAGGCCTGTGCAAATGTTAGGGTTCAACTTGATAGTCAACCAGAAGAAATAGACAATCTTGAGAGGAAAAGGATGCAATTAGAAGTTGAGCTTCATGCTTTGGAGAAAGAAAAAGACAAAGCAAGCAAAGCGCGTCTTGTTGAAGTGAAAAAGGAGCTTGATGACTTGAGAGATAAGCTTCAACCACTGATGATGAAATACAAGAAGGAAAAAGAAAGAATTGATGAAATCCGCAGACTGAAACAGAAAAGGGAGGAGCTTTTGGTGGCACTACAAGAAGCAGAAAGAAGATACGATTTAGCAAGAGCTGCAGATTTGAAATTCGGAGCAGTTCAAGAAGTGGAAACAGCAATAGCAAAACTCGAAGGAACAACAGATGAAAATGTGATGTTGACAGAAACAGTGGGACCCGATCAGATAGCTGAGGTGGTGAGTCGATGGACCGGGATCCCGGTGACTCGACTTGGAACCAATGAGAAAGAGCGGTTGATCGGGTTATCGGATCGGTTGCATCAACGGGTCGTGGGTCAAGACCAGGCGGTGAACGCGGTGGCTGAAGCGGTGCTGAGGTCACGAGCCGGGCTCGGAAGGGCTCAGCAGCCCACCGGATCCTTCCTGTTTCTGGGTCCCACAGGTGTTGGAAAAACAGAGCTTGCAAAGGCTCTTGCAGAGCAGTTGTTTGATGATGAGAAGCTGATGATTAGAATCGATATGTCGGAGTATATGGAGCAGCATTCGGTGTCACGGCTGATCGGAGCTCCGCCAGGGTATGTTGGTCATGAAGAAGGCGGGCAGTTGACCGAGGCTGTGAGGAGGAGACCATACAGTGTTGTGTTGTTTGATGAAGTTGAAAAAGCTCATCAATCGGTGTTCAATACGCTTCTTCAGATGTTGGATGATGGAAGGTTGACCGATGGTCAAGGTCGAACGGTTGACTTCACAAACACAGTCATCATCATGACTTCAAATCTTGGAGCTGAGTATTTGCTAAAAGGGTTATCAGGGAAAACAACAATGGAGAAGGCTCGGGAAATGGTGATGGGAGAAGTGAGGAAGCATTTCAAACCGGAGCTCCTAAACAGACTTGATGAGATTGTGGTTTTTGATCCTTTATCTCATGATCAGTTGAGGAAAGTTGCTCGGCTTCAGTTGAAGGATGTGGCTGTTAGATTGGCGGAGAGGGGTGTTGCTTTGGGTGTCACGGAGGGGGCATTGGATGTGATACTGAATCAGAGTTATGATCCGGTGTATGGAGCAAGGCCGATTAGGAGGTGGCTGGAGAGGAGGGTGGTGACTGAGTTGTCTAAGATGCTGATAAGAGAAGAGATCGATGAGAATTCGACTGTTTTCATAGATGCAGAGATGAATGGGGAGGAATTGAGTTATAGAACAGAAAGGAATGGTGGAGTGGTGAATGCTGCAACAGGGGAGAAATCCGATGTGTTGATTCATGTTGTGAACACAAATGCAAATGGCGGGGCTCGTAGTGATGCTGCACAGGCTGTGAAGAGGATGAAGATCGAGGAGGTCGATGATGATGATGAAATGGATGATGAGTAAAGGTGTAGCGTGTTTTGAATTGTAAATTTGTGAGTGTAAGTGTCAAGTATATGTTTGTTTTGAGGTTTGTTGGAATGTAAGCGAAGAATGTGTTTGTTTTGAAAATCTGAAATGAAAGCTTTTGTTTGTTCTTTAATCAAAGATTTGTTGTCGTGTAAAGAGATCTATTTGACATCATATTATAAACATATACTTGGTAACAGTTTTTAAAGATTTGTTGGTAGCATATTATAAACAGTTGACTACATAATCAGACATAACAGAACTGAGATTGAGAAAGAACAACAAGCAATGCAAGCAAAGATCAATTCTATCTTCAAACCCTGTTCGTCTTCTACAACAAAAACTGGAACCCTGAATTCATCTTGAAGAATCTAGAATCTATCAGGTGAAAAAGACTTCAACAAGAGGGATGCTGGTATATCTACAGGAGAATATCCAAAAATATGTGATCTTAGAGACCAGTGGTTGTATAGAAATCTAAAATTGTTTTAAACAAGAAAAGAAAGCATGTTACAGTTTCATTTGGATTTGGGTCAATCTGATTTTCACTTGTAGGGGGGATATTTCCACAAAAGCATGAGAGTGACACCTGTCTGTACACCCCATCGATCATCAAATCCAAACCAGGAAAGCTTTTACATAATATTCTATACTATAACATTTCACAAAATGGTTGTTACTATTGGTAAAATCACATCAACCTAGAGTTTTTTTCCATGTGCTTGAAAGAGGTCATCTCTCTCAAAACGTTGTTCTTACTTGCAGACACGCACACCCTCTTTCTCTTTGCATTTTCTACTGCGTGCAACTTAAAAGCTTAGACCCGTGAAATCCATGGTTGAGATAGTCATTGCATCTGTTCTCTCGATCTCAAGCTCTGTTCTGTTGAATAATGTTTCTATTGATTTTGTTATGTCTGTCTTCAAATAATCAATTTTAGGGTTATAGTTCAATCTTTAGCTTCCTTTCTTATGATTTTTCTTGTTTTATTTTGTTATGATCAATATGCGTCTATGCCCAAATAGCTCCCTAGACCAACTCCAATGGATACACAAAAATAATGTTTTGGTGTGAAAATGTGTTCCAATGGACCACTAAACTCAACACAAGAATGGTGGGATTGAATAGTGGTCTTTATATTTGGTGTAACACTATTCATCACACAAAAACGACTTTTTGAATTGTTAAATACTATTTTGGTTAGTGTTATAACTTTTAAAACTTTAATAATTATTCTATTCTATATTATAATATGAAAATATGTTTTTAGTGTAAATTTGTAGTGTATGGTTGGAGTAAAAAAAAGTTTTGGTGTTAAAAACACACCAATTTAGTAATATTTTTAGTGGAATGGTTGGAGTTGCTCTCAGTAGTAGTTTCATTCCCCTGCAAAACAACTTTGTTGTGAATGTGGATGCCCAAATTACGTTCTAATTAGCATTATCCTCTTGAAAATTTGTTGGTTAACAACAAGGAAAAACTAATCAAAAAGGTGTTTTCTACAAACTGTGTTTAGGTCGAAAAGGAATATTTTTTCAAATTGCGGTCTAATTATATTTTGGCCGTATAAGTATTTTCTTGGTTTTATAAATCAAAAATAACAAAGTTTGATTATTTTTTTCTATGTAGACCATTTTGTCCTAAAATGACAACAAACTTTGAAAGAAATATGTCAATTTTGAATTATGTACATTGAAGTAAACATATTAAAATTTGAAAAATATAAGGAAACAAATTAATAATAAATTAATTACTTTCTATAACTTAAAAATTAGAATAGTTAATTAAGAAAATAGAAAATTATCATAAAATGACAAATGAAAATTCATTTATAAGAATTAACCACAAAATTACATGTGTCGTGTCAAAATGAATGTGAATGTGACAAGCGGCAGAAATAGTTTTTTATTTATTAGAGTATATATATATATATATATATATATATATATATATATATATATATATATATATATATATATATATATATATAATGTATTCACCATAAAACCACTTATTATAATTAATTATTATTGGTAACTAATTTTACATGTTAATAGTTTTATGTCTAGGTATATCTTTTCTTTCTATTTTTATTTCTACGTTTATTTAATATTATTTAACCAACTTATAATTATTATTAAAAAGAAATTAAAAAATCGTATAGTATAGATAGATAGAAGTAAATCAATCCTTTCATAGATGTGACTATGTTATTCAAGTTAGATTTAAGTTTATTAGAGTGATAAAAACTTATGTGTTTGTTAATAAAGATCAAAATTATAGGTATTTTGAATGGTATAATGAATAACTATCTTATAGTTTGTACAAAGAAAATATTTTTAAATACAAGTTAACTATTATGATTGAGCACCAACCTAACCAATGTGCAAAAATCAATCGAAGAAAACAACAACTGTTTAGTGAATCTTACTACGGTTCTAATTTTTGTGTATGTAGTTTTCTTAGGTTTGAGTGTTTTGGTTATTTTGATGTTCTTTATGACCAATCATATAAGTAATTGTAACGACCAAAATTTCAAAACAATTAAAACTTTTCAAAAACAACTCATTTTAATAACGTTGTTATAAAAAGGTTTTCAATACATTTTTTAACAGAGTATTTTTCCCAGGTTCAAATCATAAAACACCAACGTGGGGAACGGTACGATCACGCATTTGCCTTGCCACAGACTCCTGAGAACCTGAAACATAAAACCACAACTGTAAGTCCGAAAGCTTAGTGAGATACCCCCAAAAATACCAACCACAAATACGCCCTTCCAGGCCACGACCTTCCGGTCCAAAACATATCGCCTTCCGGCCCATAACATATTGCCTTCCGGCCCATAACACATCGCCTTCCGGCTCATAACATAACAGCATACATAACATAACAGAACATAGAACAACCTTACATATCGGGTCAAACCCCAGACCAAGCAACTGTGCACATAACATATAATCATTCAACAGATCACAGTCAGCGAATCGATCAACAGATCACATAACATATCATTACCCTAACCAAGATACCGGACTAACCGGTCACTAGCATACCATCACCCTACGAATCAGTCAACATACTAATTACACACATACGCCTTTCCAGGCCATGACCTTCCGGTCCACATCGCAATGCCTTCCGGCCCACAACATATAATGCCTTCCGGCCCATAACGTAATGCCTTCCGGCCCATATTCCGCAATATCATAACAACAAACACTACTCGGATTTCCATCCGATAAAGGGCCAGCCTTGGTGCCGTAGACCCCGTTGATATAGTGAGGATAACTCACCTCGCGATTGCCGACACTCTGAACCGAAGAAGCAGACTCTCGAATCACCAACTCACCGCAAATCCCGAACTAACCATCATCACAAAATAAACATAGGGTCAATCATACTTTCACTTATCGGGCCAAGACCAAAGTCCCAATCTCATACAAAATCCCACATTGGCCCAATTTACCAAATTGGGCCCACTTCACCAAAGGAGCCTAGATCCAATATTCATAATATTAATTGGACCCAAAATACTCTATTCATAATTTCCAAACTTGGCCCAAACACCACAACCCACAAATGGCCCAACACAAAGGCCCAAAAAGGAAGTCCACAGGAGGAGTACGTGGGGCGTACTCTCCTTGGTACGCGGGGCGTACTGCATTGACTCGCAAAGGACAATCGGGGTACCGGCCCGTTACGCGGGGCGTACTACACCGTTACGTGGGGCGTAACTGCCAAAACTATTAAGTCCTTCTTACAGCTTAATGGCTTAAGCTCTTAAGCCCAAACTACAGATCCATGTGCCAAATATGATTAGAAATCATAAAGTCTCAGGCTTTATCACTGGGGACGTCCTTAAGCTCTTAACCCAAGGTCTTAATCCATTAAGACCCACATAACTCATACATGGAATAGCTACAGCCCTTGGGACCTTATTTTTATCACTCAAGACCTCTCCAAAGGTCTGAAAGGACAGATACACTTGACCAAATCGGACTATGCAACAAGATAAAGACTTTTGGGACAAGAATGATAACAAAGCTTCAAAATACATAAATCTATGCAATATGAGGGTCAAGCAAGAAGCTTTATACCTTAAACCAGCTCCAAAAGGGTGGTATTTCTTCAGATCCACAAGTTCCACACGTTCTTCTTCTTCTTTGACAACTTCCCTTTTCTCCTTCAAGCCCTTCTTTTGCCAATACAAGCTTCTCAAGGTCAAATACACTCAAATATGGAGGGAATACGAGATTATGGTTTCTCTGAGGTTGAAGATGAGTGTAAGGAGGCTGAGGGGTGAACCACATGTTCCTTATATAGCGGCTGACCCTAAAAATAGGGTTTGGGGTTTCTGAGAGTACGTTAGACGTACCTCCCTGGTACGCTGGGCGTACTCACCCGGCTACCCGAAACCATTCGACCCATTACACTGGGCGTACCCAGCCACCTCTCAAAATCAGAATCATGCATGCATGCCATTCATGCATGGGACCATCTCCTTCTCATTACACAAAAGGGCTATGAACAACGTTCAACTTCAAAACATCTCAACTCCTCTAATCTAAACCCGCTCCCAAATAACTTCACATTCATGCGAGGGCAACGAGAAGCCCAATACCACTAACACATAAACCCGTCCGAAACCTTCTCGGATGAAGCTCATTTCTCGAAAGGGACCAGAATTACCCTTCCTCTTAAATCTCAGGGACTTATAATTGAACACTCGAAGAGCAGGGTGTTACATGAATTATCCAAATTAGGTGAATGTCAATGCAACAGGTTTCCAAGGTATTTGCTGTAACACTCGGATCTTGGTATGTTCCTTATTTACCCTTTATGTTTAATTTGTCGCAATATTGGTCCTTGGAGTAGTACACGGGGTGTACCACATGGTACGCTTAGCGTAATAGCTGAAAAGCTAGTATGCGGGGCATACACATGGTACGCTTAGCGTACTAAGGTAATATTGGTCGTGGATGCAAGGCCTCATATGTTGGGCGTACGAGGGTTGGGCTTAGCGTACTCAGAGGTTATCGAAACCCTAATTTAAGGGTGTTTCACCCTATATAAAGACCTTAAGTCCCTAAGGTTGGCCTCTTTACCAGTCTCAATTGCTCTAAAACCCTGAAATCTACATTTAGCCTCCATTTTTGTGCTTTTGAGAAGAACTTGGTGCTTGTTTTGCTCATTTGGAAGAGATTGACGAAGGTTGAAGGTTTATAACTTGGTGGGAAACTTAGAGATCCAGAATAGTCACTCATTTTGCAATCCTTTTGAGGTATCAAGTTCATACCATGGCTTTTGAATACTTATATCTCTTTATGTCTTGATTTGCATGCTTTTGGTCCCTTTTAGGGTTGGTTGATGAGTTAAGACGTTCTGGGGCTTGTCTTTTTAGATCTAAGCATGTTATGAGGTTCTTAAGCATAAAGGTGCAAGATTTATGGGGTTTATGGTCACATGCATGCATTAAGTCACATATTAAGTCCTTCTTAGCTTTAAGAGCTTCATTAAGCCATGCATGCACATAAAGTTAGCAACTTTACGTGATAAAGCAGTTCAAGGAAGTCAAATATAGGTTTTGGAGTAAAGTCTATGGATTAAGAGCTGTAAATGAGTTTTGGCTGAATGGGTGAGTACACTGGGCGTACAAGCTCGTACGCGCCGCATACAAGCCCTAAAGCGTGTACACTTAGCGTACAAGCTGAGTAAGCCCTGCGTACTCAGCTAGTTGGGCTTCGCAATTTAGAACTTCGGTTAAGGCAATTCTCATGGGTTAAGATGTTTAGGGCTTGTTGGAATATCTGAATTCTTGTGTTTTTAGGCTGGGAATATGTTGGACCTTAGGTTAAGGCCCATGGAAGGGGTAGGACCCAATTTGGAAAATTGGGCCATGATTTGGGCCTTGGCTGGCTAATTAGGATTTGGGCCTTTGGATTGTAAGTTTGGGCCATAGTTGTAACATTTGGTTCCTGGTATGTATTTAAATTCAAGTAATGTTGTAATTTACTCTGGGACTCGGCGGGTTAGAGGCACAACTCGTCGAGTAGACTCGACATTATACGGGGGTTTTAGTGATCTACTCGAAGAGTCGGGAGACCGGCTCGTCGAGTAGGAGCTGTCTGGACAAAACCCTAATTTTTAGGTTTGCACCCTATTTAAATACTTTATCTCGTCCCAAACCAGCCTCCATCACCATCCCAACTCCGAGAAACCCTAGATTGAAACCCTAAACCCTTATTGAGTGTTCTTGAGCCTTTTGGTGCCTTTTTGTGTGTGTTTGAAGTTAGAGAAGAAGAAGGAAGCTTGGAAGTTCAAGAAGAAGTAAGGAGACCCATAAGTTTTACTTCATTCTCATCTTATTCAAGGTAAAAAGCTAAAACCTTGACCATATATCTCTTAGATTTTGATTTGGGGCTATTTCTACCCTTTTTATGAGTATAGAGAAGCAAAAATCGGATTTTGTGGGTGTGCTTGGAGTTGCACTTCGGATATTGGGCTATTAGGGGTCTTTATGGCATAAACGTGCCAACTTTGTTGCCATAAACACCCCATGCATATTGTAGACCTTCTTTTATGGCTTTTTGAGCCAAATGCCTCATGCATGTACATCAAGTTTGTAGCTTTACATATAAAATGGACCTTAGGAGGCCAAATCTATGGTTTTGATGCGTTAAGACCCATTATAATCGACTGTATAGTTTTGGACAAAGATGGACTCGGAGAGTCGTTCATGGGGCTCGGCGATTCGGGGTGTATTTTCCACCAAATCCTTTCTGTTTATGGACTAGATGTTAAGATCGAAGGCTCTCCAGTTGTTTAGGTTCACTAGGGACCTGGAAAATCATAGGACTCGGCGAGTGGATGAATAGACTTGGCGAGTTCAAGGCAATGTCCCGGCCACATGAAGACGGACTTGGCAAGTTCAATGGGAACTCAGCGAGTCATAAACTGAACACATTCTTATGGATGAAGATGAACTCGTCGAGTTCAAGGACGAACTCGACGAGTTCAAGGACGAACTCGGCGGGTCGGTTGAAGATAGTATGATGTCTTGCTGATGGCGAACTCGTCGAGCTCTTGCTAGACTCGACGAGTATGGACGACATTATGGCATTCTGTGGATATGGGGACTTGACGAGTTGGCAGGCCAACTCGGCGAGTCGAGTCAACCAGATGTTGACTTTGACCAAGGATTTGACTTTGACTTTGACTTGGATTTGAGTGACTCTTTTAAGGGTTATAAGTATGAATTGATAACTTGGAAAAGTTGTCGTGTAGGGATTGAAGAGTCGGGGAGAGTCAATTTTCACACGAAGGACAGTGTAGACACTACACGACGTTGAGGTGAATTACCCTTTATATAAGTAGGGGTGTTCGTTTGGATGGATCGGTTTGATCCGATCCAATCAAGTAAATCCAAATTGATTTCGGTTTTCTAAACATGGATCTGAATTGTCCAAATTAAATTCAAATCCGATCCGATCCAATTACAATTCAGTTGGATCGGTTTTTATAATTCAGTTTTCAAAAACCGAAACATTTTAAAACGACATATAATTATAATAATACCGAACTTTACACAGAAGCAAAAACAAATAATTTAGTTGTGATTTGAAATTTATAAACAACTCATAAGAAGATATATTATAGTTAAATATTTTATAGATACAAAACTTTTGAGAGAAAATGCATATTGATGTTTTTTTATCGGGTGAAACGTTTTGAACCTATTTGAAAAAATAAATTACAAAATTAATAAATAATTATAGATATATATTATAAATAGATAAATAATAAATGTTTATTCAGTTTTTTTGGACTATTCACTTCTTATTTTATAAACAAAAACCAATCCAAAATCCAAAATAATAATTCTATTTTGTTGAAAACCAATCCAAAAATCCGAATATCCAAACCAAATAGTCCAATCCAAATTGTCCAATTGGATAATTTGGTTTTATCCGAATAGTGAACAGCCCTAAGTATAAGTAGGTCTAAGGCACCAAGGCCGACCCACTAGTAGTTGATTACAGTTGAGATGATTGTCTTTGTGGTAATTGTTTGGTTTGCTATTACTTGATGTGTATGATGTGCCAATATATTATGTCCTATGTGATAGTGGTATGTGATATCCCAAAATTGCCCAACAGTATGTATGATTGTATGGTATGTGATATGATGGGGTAATTGTAACGACCGAAAAATACAACCAATTTTAAATTTTTCAAAAACAACTCGATTCCATTAAATCATTACCAAAAGGTTTTCAATACAAAACATTTAGCGTTTTCCTAGAATCACATTACTACAAAATCATGAGGAGCGGTACGATCACGCCTCCGCCTTGCCACGGTCTCCTGAAGAACCTGAAAAAACATAAAACCACAACTGTAAGCCCGAAAGCTTAGTGAGATATCCCCAAAATACCAACCACTTATACCATACACGCATAACATGCCACAACATATCTGATCACAGAACAACCATGCACTTTGGGTCTTCTGTGTGACTGGTCCGCCGCACCGGCCTACAGTCCACCTGGACCACCCTCTGAGTCTAGCCATAAACCTCGAGTCTACAGTGTGATTGGTCCGCCCGCACCGGGCCTTCAATCCACCTAGTCCACTCTCCGAATCTAACCACATACATCGAGTCTGCAGTGTGATTGGTCCGCCCTCACCGGGCCTTCAATCCACCTGGTCCACTCTCTGAGTCTACAGTATGACTGGTCCGCCCGCACCGGGCCTTCAGTCGGCCTGGTCCACTCTCCGAGCCTCGGCACGTCTGGTCTACCCTCTTGGGGCCTACAGCCTGTCCGGACCGCTCGCTGGGCCTTCGGAACAACCGGTCCGCCCTGGGTATCTTGGCCTACAACACAAAGCAGGACCCGCCTCAACCTAACTCCAGTCCAAAAAACCATGTGCACATATACATACAATCATATAGCAATTCACAGTCAACAAGCAGATCAAACAGATCACATAACATATCATCATCCTAACCAAGATACCGACCTAACAGGTCACTAGCATAGCATCTCCCTATCTCTCAAGATACCGATCTCAATCAGGTCTCTAACATATACCATCCTAGCGCTCAGGATGCAAACATGTCAAAGCAGTAACATAACAACAACTACCCGGATCTCAATCCGATAAGGGCCGGCCTTGGTGCCTTAGACCCTATTGATATAGTGAGGATAACTCACCTCGAAACTGCCGGCTGAAAGGATAAGATCTCGCTGCTCCAAACTCCGACACGAACTCCTCCACTGAACACCAAAACACTCAACTCAATAAATACCCTTAATTACCAAAATACCCCCGGAAAACAATTGGTCAACCCTTGGACAAGGTCAAAGTCAACCCCTAACTGACTCTACTCGCCGAGTCAACCCGATGACTCGCCGAGTCCCCAAGCTCAGGACTTCCCTCAATCCGCGACCTAACTCGCCGAGTCACCCCGAGACTCGCCGAGTCCAACAACTCTGAGTCCACTCGCACACAACTCACCGATTCATCCCTTGACTCACCGATTCTCGACTCGACCAGAAAATATTAGGACTCTTCGACAAGACTCGCCGAGTCCAAGAACAGACTCGCCGAGTCTAAGGCTATCTTCAACCTACTCGCCGAGTTGTTCATACAACTCGCCGAGTTCCAGGCCATCTTCATCCAACTCGCCGAGTTGTTCTTCCAACTCGTCGAGTTCCAGCTCATCTTCAAGCAACTCGACGAGTCCACCCATGTGACTCGCTGAGTACCACCGGTCTGAATCCATACAAAAGCACTCCAGGCCATGCAATTGATCCAAAACATAGATCTAGCCTCCTACAACCCATCCATCATGTAAAGTGGCAAACTTTACGTGAATCCAAAGAGATCTAGGCCTTTAACACTTTAGGGCTAGGGTTTGGGACATGATAGTTTCACTACACACTCAAACACAGGGACTTTCAGGCATTCCAACCCTTCTCCATTCCAGATCTGAGGTAGCAACCTCAGATCTAACCTCTAAACTCCAAAACACCAAAAGATAAGCTCCCCACAAATCCCATAATGATGAATCCATAAGAATAACAGCCCAAGGATGAGATATTACCTCAAAAGAACGCCCCAACTGCAATGAAACTCGAATCCAAGCAAAGCCCCTTGCTCCAAGCCTCCTACCCTTCAAGATTTCCTCAACAATTGCTTCTCCAAGCTTCCCAATGCAATATGATCACTCACACACGAAGGCTAAGGGTTTCTGGACTTGAGGATGAGTAAAGAGGTTGGGGGAATGAATGTTATGTTCTTTATATAGGGCTCAACCCCGAGAATTAGGGTTTTCTCCACTCAATGCCTACTCGCCGAGTCCACCTTACTGACTTGCCGAGTCGGCCACTTAACACGCGACCAAGTCGTGACTCTACTCGCCGAGTCCACCCATGGACTCGCCGAGTGACCTTCTAATTTTACTCTTTTAGCCCTTCAACTATACTCTTTGCTATTCCGGGATGTTACAGTAACTCACTAAGCTTCGTGCTTATAGTTTTTAGTTTTGGGTTCAGGTACCTCTTCAGCTAAGGGGAAGGAGCCGGCAGGGTAGCAACGCATCGCACACACACGATTTCCGCTTTGAGAACCTTGGGATTGTACTATGATATTTTACTGACTGGTGATATTGTTTTTGAGACTTGTGATTTGTGACTTGATGTTTGAGATAATAACAATGATGTTTTCTGTAAACTATTTTCATAAGTAATATAATTAAGCAAAAATTTTGGGTCTCAATTTGGGATGTTGCAAGTTGGTATCAGAGCCTTGGTTTGAGGGATTCGGGCACACCTTCGGGGGTGTCTGGACTCAAATCGAGTGCTTGAAAGATTTTTACAAGAAAAAAATGTTTTCTAAAATTTAAAAAATATGGACTTTTAAGAAAGAACAAGGTGTGTGATGCGTGCAACCGACCGAGCTCAATTAAGTTTTTGCCTAAGATACCCATACATGATATGTTATGTTATATGATATGATTATGAGAACTGCATGCTAGACTAGGGCTAAGGATCTAGGGAAGATGCCTTGTATGCCTGTTATGTGATTATGAGAACTACATGCTAGACTAGGGCTAAGGATCTAGGGAGGATGCCTTGTATCCATGTTATGTGATTATGAGAACTACATGCTAGATTAGGGCTAAGGATCTAGGAAGGATGCCTTATAAGCCTATTGTATGAGCTTCTTGAGTTATATGCTAGGAAAGAACCAGGGAACTTGGAGAGTGTGTGAGACCTCTCGAGAGTATGTATGACCCTGATGTTTATGTGTTTTATTTCAGTATGGCGATTACGCGACATGGAGCGGAGGTTCAGGGTTTGGATCAGGATCAGGATCAGGCTCGGGTACAGGATCCAAGCAGGTTGATGACGGGCTATGCGAGTTCATCGCATCTAAGATCACGAGAGGTATCCTTAAGGCGACCCCGATTATTTTCGGGTTGATCAAGGAGGGGATTATTGAGCTGATAGAGGATCGCCTCCGAACATTCAGGAGTGACTTGGCGTCCAGCCAGTCGGGTATGCGCACACTGTCTGTCCTTCAAGGACTTCCGGGGGAGTGGTGCACCAGACTTTCACAGGGCGAAGGACCCCATTGTTGCCAGAAGATGGATCGTAGACATCGAGTCTTCGCATTTGACGAGCTTCTGATCGGAGGGGTCGAAGGTTCGCTTTGCTGTACGTTTTTTGAGGGACATAAGTCGGTGACTCGCTGGGAGCCCCAGCCATTGAGGCTATGACTTGGTTAGATTTTGTGACCAGGTTCACGGATGAGTTTGCTCCAGCTATGGAGCTTCAACAGTTGGCCAGGGAGTTCCTTGATATGAGATAGACTACGGAGTCAGTGTCGGAGATCACCGCCAAGTTTTGGGAGAGGGCCTTGTTGGTACCTCAGTATGCAGGAGATGAGGACATGCGTAGGACCCACTATCATGACATGTTGAGGGTTGATATCCGGGAGCATGTCAGCTTCTCAGCATGTCCGACCCTGGAGTCCATGATTGTCAGGGCGAGGGAGAGAGAGATTGACTTAGAGCACCTCAGGAAGAGGAAGGCAAAGGCAGAGTAGAGTATTGGGGTTTCGGGGAAGAAACCCAAGGGATCCAACGCTAGGTCGAAGGGCCAGCCAGGCCAGAGCCGCTGCAGGAAATGCGACAGGCCGCATGAGGGAGCTTGTAGAGCGGGATCATCAGGTTGCTACAAGTGCGGCAAGACGGGGCATTTTGGTAGAGATTGTACTACTCCTGCCCCCATTGTTCAGACTTCTGATCTGATTTGCTTTCTTGCAATCAAAGGGGCCATAAAAAAGGTCAACTACCCTATATTGATAGCAGCAGCAGCGCCAATGGTGGCCCCGACTCCAGCGACTGCGTGAGTTACGGATGGCCAGAAGGTTAAGGCAGAGGCTCCGGTGGTGAGGAGCCGAGCATTTCAGCTGACAGCCGAGGAGGCATGCGCCTCACCCAATGTGGTGATGGGTATGGTTCATTCTCTCTAACTTTTATTATATGTCGCTTGTGATATTGATGTGTTATGCTTTATGATTCAATTAGGATCGTTCCATGTGAACGGTATCCCAGTTCAGGTGTTGTTTGATTCGGGTGCTACCCGATCAATATTTTCTCTTGCTCTTAGCAAGAGGTTTCCTGACTCTTCAGGCATGCTATATTGCCCTCTAGAGGTTGAGCTTGCGGACGATCAATCAGTGTGGGCATCTGAGGTTTTCAGAGATTGTATTCTAAGGTTGTACGAGGAGCGTTACTTGGTAGATTTGGTTCCCATACCACTGTGGGGGGGACAAGGTTATCATAGGGATGGATTGGTTGAGCCCCAATGGGGCAGCGATCGACTGTGCACAACAGTTGGTTTGGATCAGCACCCCAGGTAGGGGAGAGTTGGTGATTCAGGGCGAGAGGCCACAACGTAGACTAGCTTTATCTTCAGCAGCGAGGGCCAAACACTACCTCCAGCAGGGATTATGCGGGGTATGTCGCCTATATTATGGATACCCGGGAGGCAGGTCAGGCGACGGTGAGTGATGTGCCAGTGGTACGAGAGTACGCATATGTATTTCCAGAGGAGCTGCCTGGGATACCTCTAGAGAGGCAGGTGGAGTTCAGGATCGACCTGGTCCCTGGTGCGACTCCGATAGCCAAGGCACCGTATCGGTTGGCTCCTCCTGAGATGTAGGAGTTGTCTACACAGCTGCAGGAGTTGTTAGACAAAGGGATTCATTAGACCGAGAAGTTTGCCTTGGGGAGCCTCGATACTGTTTGCGAAGAAGAAGGACAGGTCGCATCGGATGTGTATAGATTACCTGGATCTGAATAAGGTAACAGTGAAGAACCATTACCCACTCCCAAGGATTGATGATCTCTTTGACCGGCTTCAGGGAGCATCTTGGTTCTCCAAGATTGATTTGCGTTTAGGATATCACCAGATGAGGGTCAGAGAGAAGGATGTGCAGAAGACTGCCTTTGGACACGATATCGTCACTATGAGTTTGTGGTGATGCCTTTCATGCTCACCAATGCTCCATCCGCGTTTAGGGATCTCATGAACCATGTGTGCAGACCGATGTTAGATCGATCTGTGATAGTTTTCATTGATGACATCTTGGTCTATTCCAAGACTCGGGAGCAACATGAGGAGCAATTGCGGGAGGTGTTGGATACCCTAAGGAGGGAGAGCTTGTATGTCAAGTTCTCCAAGTGTGAGTTCTGGTTGTGCGAGGTGCAGTTTCTTGGGCACCTTATCAACCAAAACGGGATTTCGGTCGACCTGGCCAAAGTGGAGGTCGTGATGAGGTGGGAGGTCCCGAGGTCTCCATCTGAGATTCGGAGCTTCCTGGTACTGGTAGGTTATTATCGGAGATTCATTCAAGACTTCTCCATGATATCCGTTCCCTTGATCCGGTTGACAAGGAAAGTCGTGGTCTTTCGCTGGGAGACTGAGTCGCAGGTCGCATTCGAGATGTTGAGACAACAGTTGTGTGAGGTGCCAATCTTATCCCTACCAGAGGGCATGGAGGATTTTTTTTTGTGTATTGCGATGCATCCATCTCAAGTTTGGGCGCGGTATTGATGCAGAGGGGGCATGTTATCGCCTACGCTTCGAGGAAGCTGAAGCCTCATAAGGCGAACTATCCGACGCATGACTTGGAGTTGGGGGCAGTTGTTTTCACCCTCAAGATTTGGCGTCATTACCTCTATGGGGTGCGTTGTACTATTTACACGGGCCAAAGAGTTTGAGGTACCTTATAGATCAGGCGAATCTGAACTTGAGGCAGTGTCGGTGGCTTGATGTGGTGAAGGATTACAATTGTGAGATCCTCTACCACCCTGGGAAGGCCAGTGTCGTGGCCGATGCACTTAACCACAAGGTAGTACCAATCAGATACATCTGCATGAGGATGATCGTGGTGACTCCGTTGTTGGAGCGGACCCGAGAGGCCCAACAGGAGGCTATGAAGGAGGAACATCGTAAGAGTGAGCGTATTGTGGGCCAAGTTTCCTCCTTCGATTATGACAGTCGTGGATTGTTGACTCTAAACTGTAGAGTGTGGGTCCCATACCATGGAGGTGTGCGCCAGGTATTGATGGAGAAGGCGCATAAATCCAGGTTTTCTATCCATCCCAGGGCGACGAGGATGTACATGGATCTTCGTCTTGATTATTGGTGGCCCTCCATGAAGAAGGATGTAGCTTGGTTCGTTGAGGGATGCCTGACCTGCAGGAAGGTCAAGGCCAAGCACCAGAGGCCTCATGGCAAGACCCAACCATTGGATATTCCGTTGTGGATTTCATCACAAAGCTTCCCAGGACTGCGCGGGGAGTGGATTCGATTTGGGTCAATATGGATCGGTTGAACAAGAGCGCCCATTTCATTCCGATTCAGGAGAGCATTTCGTCCAAGAAGTTGGCCAACATCTAGAGAAGTAGTGGCTCGGCATGGGGTGCTAGTTTTGGTGATTTTTGACAGGGATGTGCGGTTCACTTCCAAGTTCTGGAAGAAGTTTCTGGTGGGTTTTGGTCATAAGACATCCTATGTACTCATACAAACCCTAATGCTTGGATCTAGGTTTCTCTATTGTACATGCAAGTTATCCAAGACTATAAACCCTAATTCTATCATTCAAGCAATCATATTGATCATGAGAATAGGTTTATAATATTACCTTGATTTTTATGTAGCAATAACAATCCCAAATCTCCTTGTATTGACTTTGGAAGGCTTAAAGTCACAAGTGTCACTCCTCTAATGGTTCATAAACACCATAAGCAAGAGGATGAAGAGGAGAGAGGATGGAGGGTGCCCAAAACGTGTTCTAACCCTAGAAGAATGCTTCACCACGTTTTTGGGTCATAAGGGTCATATATATAGTAAGGCTATTAGGGTTATCTAACAAGGAAACCCTAATTTGGATGCTTAAGCCCTAAGCAACCCATGGACTCATTTAATTAAGGCCTTGGACGATTTCTTATGGGCTTCCCCATAGAATTCGTCCACCCCTTAATACAAGGCAATCCATGGCCCAAATTACAATTATCTTATAATTACAATTCTAGTCCCTTAAGTTTAATTAATCTCTTTTAGTCACAAAACTAATTACCAATTAATTATTGACTAATATTAATTAAACAATATGATTTCTCCTTTAATATATTAATAAATCATATTTAATCCTTTCTCTCCATAATTCATCCTATCAAGTTGCTTTGGTGAAGGCAACCCAAAAGGACCATGCACCATCGGGTCAAGTACATACCAAAATAGTTATGGACTTAGACACTAATCCAACAGTCTCCCACTTGGATAAGTCTAGTAACTATTCTGCATATGACTTCAGATCCTGATCTGCAATCGTAGCTTTCCAAAGCCGCTGTCAACTCTGATCCTATCAGATATGCGTGTCCTTAGATAATGGATCATATATTCCTCCATTCTAGATATCATATGAGATATGATTTCAAATCATTCTCTTTGTACTATATCTCGATTCCCAATTTATGACGACTGACTAATTGAACAAATCAAATTAGCCCTAGCCCGGCCGAGCATTTACGTTTGTCATCACTAAATCATCGAGGGGCCCAAAGATATCGCTTTTATCCTACTTTGGATAAAAGGAACGGATAAACTTTGATACAATGCTTGCTTGCACTCACTCACCGAATCACACACAACAATATGTTTTATAACACCAAGTTACTAGTGCGTTTACATATTATCAATGTGCAACCAATTCGCAAGATACAACTCACACATCTCGGTTTCAAGAATATAAGATGTTATCGTCTCACCAATCACTCGTGATACAATCCATGGAGTGATCCAAGTGAGCATGGGTTTAATCCAATGCTCAAATCATATTCATAAGCACTCACGAACGTTGCAGAAAACATTTGCTTATGTCTAATACTCTTTTAGACATTCCACACACCAATTCATGACAGTCTTCTTTCATATCTACTTCCAACATATGAACAACTGTGTCCCGTTCGAATAATTTGACTATTCTTAACCAATTAAATTATTCAGGAAGTCAAAACATGCAAATGTGAAACACAAGCATAATACTAATCCCATATGGCCTCAACCCTTTGAGCATAAATAAAACACCTTTTATTTATCACCATATCGATTACTTATTATTTGTCGTTTTGGTTAATCAACTTCTTACTTGAATTATTACACTTGTCCCATGCTCCTAGCATGCACACAATGTTTACCTATGGTTCTTACTTTGTGAAATAGATCATATTGAACACATTTCCAATGATACTCATTTCACAACTCCAAATCCTTTTCATAAGTGTGAGAATATCAAATTCTTGTTACTTATAAAATATGCTGGATTCTAACATTCTATGCAATGATCCTTTTGTAATGTCACTGCACCAAAGCCACAAAGACTATTGCCAATGATGTTACAAAGTCCTCTATCAGACATTGTTACAAGACAATTCCTCAAAGTACATTCCTTTGAACATCCTTTTGCATAACAGTTTCTAATCTAGACATAGATTTTCAATATCCAATTCTCAATATGGACACGTTTCCATATTTTCCATATGACAACTCATTCTTAATAGAATCTTATCTATTCGTAATGATGTCGATATGGTCCATCCAATATGGAAACATTTCCATAATTTCCATATGACAACTCATTCTTAATAGAATATTTTCTATTCATAATAATGTCGATATGGTCCATCCAATACCATGCTTCCAACTACTCACAAGCGACCAATCCTCGTCAAACTTTGGATTGTCCTTTGATAGTTGTTTAATTATTTTAGTCAAAACCAATTCTAGTCCCTTTTCCCTCTAAATGTGCTCGACATTTGGAAAATTTTAGAATGGTCAAACATTAAAGCATTTGCAATCGATCCTATACCCGAAGCGTATGGGACACGACGCATAATGTTTTATTTGCTATGTTCTCAAAATTCGAATTGTGAAGAGGAATGCCGTAATCATAATCGAAATTTTAAGAACACACTATGTACCCTTGACTAAATTTATTAACATTTCTCAACCTAATCCTTTAGATTTGAAATGAAGCATAATATTCTCTCCCTTAATTATAGCAAAACAACTTTACAACCCTTACGACTTTGCAATGTATAACTCTTGTTTTCTATAAATAATATTGCCAACTTGCAATACCTGCCTTAATAATCATACAATCATAACTTTTATGCTCCCACTATCATGATGATTATTATAAAACATAACACTTATGCACCCACTAGCTTCGATATGTATTCAGAAACAGCCAACTTCCAGAAAAACAATACCTATTGAATTTCTTAAGTCCATGTTTCTAATACTTAATGCTTTGATAATCTTTTATCAAGGCCTCTTAAACTTATACACCTTTGCCTTGGATAGTTCATATGTGTGTGTAAACAATTGCCAAACCTCACAATTCAAATTATGGAAAGGTATACCGTAACCATAATCGAATTCGAGAATGCAATTTTACAATCACTATCTTCTTAAAATCCTTCTTAGTGAAAGCATTTCCTCACAATCATTTTCATGGAAGAGGAAATCTTATGACACTTAGATTTAAATGGTGTATGTGTTCCTATCCATGTGAATTTGTTAAAAAAACAAATTCAAACTCATATGGACCGAACTTTCTTAATCTTGATTTCTTGCCTTATGGTAACACAGCTGCCCACCATGTTTTCCAAGTAGTTAAGCAGCTCACCCTTTCCTATCAATGTACCTTTCATTGATCAAGGTCCTTGACTTTTTATGCATTCAAATGAGAACTCATAGGACTCACATGCATAATTAACTCGATTGGATTGGCACAGAAACAAAATAATGTCAACACGATAGGTTGTAAACCTCAACTCGTGTATTGGTGATGATCGATAAGGTCTATTTGATTTGTTCTTGAAACCTTTCAAGACTAATAAGACTCCCACTGACTCCTTGACATATAAGATTCTCTTGTCAACAAATATTCAAGAGTTAGTGTAGCTTTTATCAAAACACTTCATAAATTGGTCCTAGTTGGTCTTTGTCTTATCCAAGACATCACAACTTTCCACATTTGATGAATGTTATAAACCTTCTTAATACTTATCACTCAATTTCACAATCTTAACTCTAAGACTTGTTTTTGGAACGAAGTATGATTGACTTCTTGATTTAACCATTTCTTCAATTCTTGATTCCTCTTCTTATAAATACAATTGTACTAAGACTCACTTAGATGATCAATTGAGATATGGTTCTTGATCATTAAGACTTATCATAAAGCATAAAAGCTACTCTCCCTTCTTCTTAGAATAGAGAAACTTTTATCTTTCTGCCTACTTGATTCTTCTTATTCGTTCTGCTACTGATTTAAACCTTTTCAATCAATTCAGAATTACACTTAATCTTATAAGTATAATCATATTTACTAAACCTTTAGTAAATCATGACGAATATCATTGTTACTCTTATGGTGGACTTGATCAACACGCAACTTTGCGTGCTCGATCTCCTAGTCCTTCACTTGACACTTTGTCAATGAATTAGTCTAATTTCCAAAATATGAAATTTCTCATTCATCGTGCAACCAAGTTGCATGATTCCAAGTTTCTGTCCAATTGAAACTTGGGCGATGAGAAACTCTCCCTATTTGGTAAACTCTCGACTTTCCATAAATAACATAATAAGAACCAAATCCATTATTGCTAATAATAGAAACATTCAAACATCAATTTTTCATATACGCCATTGCAAGGATAAATGAATAATATAAAATCAAAATTTATTTTATTGCGGAAAAATTTTGTCCTTACAATGCAATTCATTGAAAAACTATGCTAATACATCGTTCTTAGCAATCTAATTCTAACTCTAAGTAGTAGCTCAAGAATCTAATCTTCGAGAAATGCGATCGAAATCCATTCCTTCACGGTTAGATTCTACTCACTTCTTCTCTTAAGCTTCCTTTCTTTTCTTCGATCCTACAAAACATCAATTGTAATCTTATCACATTATGTATTAAGGATATAGAATAGAAGCTTAAAAGAGTTAGTTAATGGATTTTACCTATATTAGAGCCATACGTTTGGACTCTCCCATCTCTTAGATCTCTTAGGTAAATGGGGCAGCTTCATCTCCAATGCCCTTTCTCTGGGCAATAAAAGCAAATTGACTCTTTTGGAACATGACATGGAACTACTTCAGACATTGCCTTTCTCTTATGATCAAACTTTTCGATCATAACATGTATTTCGTTGCCATTGTCCATATCCATGAAGGCAGATTCACCAATCAACTTTGCTTTTCTATTGCGCCAAACCATTGCTGATTCAGTAGCAATAAGCATATAGGTGAGATCTATAAGGGTTACGTCGCGGTTCATCATATAGTACTCTCTTATGAACTCACTATATCAGTTAGGAAGTGACTGAAGAACCCAATCAACAGCCACTTCCTCACAGACGACGGATCCCAACATTCTTAACCTATCAATGTATGACTTATTCCCTAGGACGTGTGCACACACCGACTTTCCTTTTTTATGTTTACTTGCCAAAAAGGGCTTGAGTGATCTTGAACTTTTCAAGCCTTTGAACTTGTGGGTTAGGGAGAATAATTAGAGGAGGTGGAGGAAGTGAAGCATGATTTCTTGTTCCTCGATCGAATCGTGGAATATCATCTTCATGTGGAAAGCATGTTCCACGGGATTTGGGATGACCATAGTTGTCGAACTTTGACATCTACAAAACAGGAGAAAACGAATTCAAGTTAGTTGATTGATTGAGTCCTTAGTAAATCACCCAAATAAAATACTAAGGCTAGGACCCAACACAATATTCTACAACTCGGGAGAGGGATGCCGTAACCCAAATTGCAGAAGATTTGAAGGTAAGTGAATGACGATTCACTAATTTCCACCATGAAAAACGAAAAAGAAATTTAAGTTTTAAATCTATGAAAACTCCTAGATCCTTTGAGATTCATTGAACATTTCAATGGCATGTTTAAATCTCGATATGCCCCTCTAGTTTGTGACTGGGATGTCGAGGATCACAAAGCGGGTGTGAATAACCATGCAAACTACATGGTGCCCCCACATGTTACAGTCACCTATTCGATGTGCCGATAAACCACACGCTCCACCGAACTATGACAAACATTGAGTCACCCTTTGCTACCTTTGCTTATAACCATTTAGTGTGCCGGTAAACCACACACGCTCCACTAACGTCTTCGCAAGGGCACAAAGTGTAATTTCATGGAATTGCATCAATTCACTTTTGCCTAAGTAACTAAGATTGGGAATTTGAAAAACATTTAGTTACTTTTATAATTCATTATACTTATAATGGAAGGTTTCGTCCTATCCTACCCGTTCGGCTAACGACCCTCCACTAGTCAAAAGTGTGGTGGGTAAGAGTGGATACCCATTCAATCGCCATTTTATAGGCAATTTCCTTAAACACCCCTTATAGACCAGCTTCGTGAATGAGGCCTACTAACGGTAAGACTGACATTTACTCATACATATATATAATGTTAGACTTTTAATGTTATATATAGTATAGGGTGTATTTTACACTTTTAAAATATTAGGTGGTCAAATTTAACAATTATACTTTTAATTCAATTAAATTGTAAACCAAAACTTTTATGGATTTATTAAACCTATTTTAATTATACACCTTAATTAATTAATAAAACCATAAGGGTGTGATTCGAACTTTTTCAAAACAATACTAGGGCTTTAGAATTTAACATTCTTAATTAAACTTTTAATCATCTTTTAAATTCCAAAACTTGAGGGCAAGTTTTGAAACATTTCAAAACATTAGGTTTATAATTTAAATATACATCAAAATTAAACTATTAATCAAAATTTAAATTCCAAAACTTGAGGGCAAGTTTTGAAACATTTCAAAACATTAGGGTTTCAACTATTTAAATTTCAAAACAACAAAACTTTTGGGTTCAAATTTAAACTATAAATCTAAAGGGGAAAATATGAAACATTTCATAACACAAAGATCAAATAACAAATAATCTAAATTAACATTTAATCACATAATTATCCATATTTGATTTATTTAATGATTTCTTGCAAAACAATTTACCAATTTAATCAAAATAATTAATCAATTATCACATAAGGAAACAAATATTTTATTAATTGATAAATATCTTCAATTAGATCAAGAATATAGTCAAATATATCATAAAATCGGATTTATATTGATCTAATATGATAAGGTAACTATCCCAAAGCAAAAACAACAAGAAATCCCGAGATATGCTCCATCTGACGAGTTGACTCGTCGAGTCAAGCTTGGACTCGTCGAGTCTGCATGGACTCGGCGAGTTCAGTTATGGACTCGGCGAGTCCAGCCTCCAGAAACCAAAAAATCGAATTTTTCAACCATATCAAGCATCAATACAATAGAAACCAATCTAGGCTTTGATACCACTGATGGGTTTTGGTCATAAGACATCCTATGTGCTCATACAAACCCTAATGCTTGGATCTAGGTTTCTCTATTGTACATGCAAGTTATCCAATACTATAAACCCTAATTCTATCATTCAAGTAATCATATTGATCATGAGAATAGGTTTATAATATTACCTTGATTGTTATGTAGCAATAACAATCCAAAATCTCCTTGTATTGACTTTGGAAGGCTTAGAGTCACAAGTGTCACTCCTCTAATGGTTCACAAACACCATAAGCAAGAGGATGAAGAGGAGAGAGGATGGAGGGTGTCCAAAACGTGTTCTAACCCTAGAAGAATGCTTCACCACGTTTTTGGGTCATAAGGGTCATATATATAGTAAGGTTATTGGGGTTATCTAACAAGGAAACCCTAATTTGGATGCTTAAGCCCTAAGCAACCCATGGACTCATTTAATTAAGGCCTTGGAAGATTTCTTATGGGCTTCCCCATAGAATTCGTCCACCCCTTAATACAAGGCAATCCATGGCCCAAATTACAATTATCTTATAATTACAATTCTAGTCCCTTAAGTTTAAGTAATCTCTTTTAGTCACAAAACTAATTACCAATTAATTATTGACTAATATTAATTAAACAATATGATTTCTCATTTAATATATTATTCCCATAATATATTAATAAATCATATTTAATCCTTTCTCTCCATAATTCATCCTATCAAGTTGCTTTGGTGAAGGCAACCCAAAAGGACCATGCACCATCGGGTTAAGTACATACCAAAATAGTTATGGACTTAGACACTAATCCAATAGTTTCATGACAAGTTGGGTACTCATCTTCACTTTAGCACCGCTTTTCACCCATAGATGGATGGTCAGAGTGAGCGGGCCATCCAGACTCTGGAAGATATGCTGCGGGCGTGTGTTTTAGACTTCAGAGGTAGTTGGGATACTTACCTTCCTTTGGCTGAGTTTTCCTATAATAAAAACTATCATGTGAGTATTGACTGTCCTCCATTCGAGATGTTGTACGGGAGGAAGTGCAGGACCCCGATATGCTAGGGTGAGGTTGGCCAGAGGGTCATGGGGAGTACCGAAGTGGTACTCAAGACTACAGAGAGGATCCAGTAGGTGCAGAGCAGGCTTCAGACCGTTTGGAGTCAGCAGAAGAGTTATGTAGACAGGCATCGTTCGGACTTGCAATTCCAGGTCGGGGATATGGTGGTCTTGAAGATGTCGCCTTGGAAGGGCGTCATTCGCTTCAGGAAGCGGGGCAAGCTGGGCCCCATGTACATTGGACCTTTCAGGGTTGCAGCCCGGGTGGGCAAGGTGGTGTATAGGCTGGACCTGCCAGTCGAACTCAGTCAGATTCATAGCATTTTTCACGTCTCCCAGTTACGGACGTGTTTGGTGGATGGTTCGGTAGTGGTGCCTTTTGAGGACATTCAGGTGGATGACAACCTGAATTACATCGAGCGACTAGTAGCTATCCTCGACAGGAAGTCGAAGGATCTGAGGTACAAGAGGGTCGAATTGGTGAAGGTGCAATGACAGCACCGCAAGGGCTCGGAAAGGACTTGGGAGCCGGAGGACGAGATGAGGGAACACTACCCCAAGCTTTTTCAGGGCTTAGCAGTAGACTTCGAGGACGAAGTCTAAAATAAGGGGGTGAGATTTGTAACACCCGATTCCTAGTACGCATTTAAATTCAAGTAATGTTGGAATTTACTCTGGGACTCGACGAGTTGGAGGCCCAACTCATCGAGTAAACTCGACATTATGCAGGGGTTTAAGTGATCTACTCGAAGAGTCGGGAGACCGACTCGTCGAGTAGGAGCTGTCTGGACAAAACCCTAATTTTTAGGTTTGCATCCTGTTTAAATACTTTATCTCGTCCCAAACCAGCCTCCATCACCATCCCAACTCCGAGAAACCCTAGATTGAAACCCTAAACCCTTATTGAGTGTTCTTGAGCCTTTTGGTGCCTTTTTGTGTGTGTTTGAAGTTAGAGAAGAAGAAGGAAGCTTGGAAGTTCAAGAAGAAGTAAGGAGATCCATAAGATTTACTTCATTCTCATCTCATTCAAGGTAAAAAGCTAAAACCTTGACCATCTATCTTTTAGATTTTGATTTGGGGCTATTTCTACCCTTTTTATGAGTATAGAGAAGCAAAAATCGGATTTTGTGGGTGTGCTTGGAGTTGCACTTCGGATATTGGGCTATTAGGGGTCTTTATGGCATAAACGTGCCAACTTTGTTGCCATAAACACCCCATGCATATTGTAGACCTTCTTTTATGGCTTTTTGAGCCAAATGCCTCATGCATGTACATCAAGTTTGTAGCTTTACATATAAAATGGACCTTAGGAGGCCAAATCTATGGTTTTGATGCGTTAAGACCCATTATAATCGACTGTATAGTTTTGGACAAAGATGGACTCGGAGAGTCGTTCATGGGGCTCGGCGATTCGGGGTGTATTTTCCACCAAATCCTTTCTGTTTATGGACCAGATGTTAAGATCGAAGGCTCTCCAGTTGTTTAGGTTCACTAGGGACCTGGAAAATCATAGGACTCGGCGAGTGGATGAATAGACTTGGCGAGTTCAAGGCAATGTCCCGGCCACATGAAGACGGACTTGGCAAGTTCAATGGGAACTCAGCGAGTCATAAACTGAACACATTCTTATGGATGAAGATGAACTCGTCGAGTTCAAGGACGAACTCGGCGGGTCGGTTGAAGATAGTATGATGTGTTGCTGGTGGCGAACTCGTCGAGCTCTTGCTAGACTCGACGAGTAGGGACGACATTATGGCATTTTGTGGATATGGGGACTTGACGAGTTGGCGGGCCAACTCGGCGATTCGAGTCAACCAGATGTTGACTTTGACCAAGAATTTGACTTTGACTTTGACTTGGATTTGAGTGACTCTTGTAAGGGCTATGAGTATGAATTGATAACTTGGAAAAGTTGTCGTGTAGGGATTGAAGAGTCGGGGAGAGTCGATTTTCACACGAAGGACAGTGCAGACACTACACGATGTTGAGGTGAGTTACCCTTCAGTATAAGTGGGTCTAAGGCACCAAGGCCGACCCACTAGTAGTTGATTATAGTTGAGATGATTGTCTTTGTGATAGTTGTTTGGTTTGTTATTACTTGATGTGTGTTATGTGCCAGTATGTTATGTCCTATGTGATAGTGGTAATAGGAAGGGAATAGTCTCCTAATTTGGTCGTTAGGACCGAAGGGTAGGTCGAACACCCCAAATATGCCTGACAACATGTTTATGATATGTTATTATGTGATAGTAATAGGGAGGTGAAATAGTCTCAGTAACCGGGTGAGATAGACCGTATTGTAGGCAGGCACCCCAGAGTGGCCTGGCATGTGTAGGCCGGCACCCCAGAATGGCTTGACATGGGTAGGTCAGTACCTCAGAATGGCTTAACATGGGTAGATCGGGCACCCCATAATTTCTCGACAGTATGTATGATTGTATGGTATGTTGTATGACGGAGGAACTCACTAAGCTTCATGTTTACAGTTTTTAGTTTTGGTTCAGGTACCTCTTCAGCTAAGGGGAAGGAGCCGACAGGGTAGCAGCGCATCACACACACACGATTTCCGCTTTAAGAACCCTGAGATTGTACTTTGATATTTTACCGGTTGATGATATTATTTTTGAGACTTGTGATTTGTGACTTTATGTTTGAGATAATAACAATGATGTTTTCTGTAAACTATTTTCATAGGTAATATAATTAAGCAAAAATTTTGGGTCCCGATTTTGGGATGTTACAATAGTCTTGGACCAAACTAGGTAAGGGGTAAAATGGTTTTTTTACCCTAATTATGAACTGATAGTTATGGGTTGGAATCCAATTATTAATTAGATTATTTGGTATTGATAGCTTGGGGATTTGTCTGACCAACAACCAGAGATCTTTCAGTGTGTTCAGTAGTTTGAGGTGAGTTTCCTCACTGAGTTTAGAGGGTCGAAGGCACCAATGCTGAGCCATGGTTATGCTATGTTAGTATGGTAGTTGTTTGCGTGAATCTCACATGTGTTGTGTACCTGTATGCTTACCGGGTAGGGCCCAATGACCATTTTGTATGCTACGAATCTTTGTGATTATTGCATGTGTGTGTTTATTTTGATATGTGTGATATGTATGCGATGAGAGGGGGGGGGGGGGAGGGGGTGATTTGTATACCGAGTGGGGATCGATGCCGAGCGGGGCCCATTATGTGTTTATTATGTATGGTATGTGGTATCTTGGGAAACTCATTAGGCTTTGTGCTTACGGTTTTAGTTTATGTTTTAGGTATTTCCAGTTCCCAAGGGAAGGACTCGAGATGATTGCAGGGAACACACCACCTCGTTCTACATTATCTCGATTTACTCTGATATGTCATGATGGTTGATACATTTGTTTATATGGACTTGTATGACAATATTTTTGGAATATTGGTTTTATTAAATTAAAAATGAACCTTTTGGGTTGTTACACTTGCATATAGTTTTGGCAAGACGAATGAAAATGAAATGAAAAGTACGTATTAATATTCAAAACAAATTACACAATTTATTATCATAAAATACATAAAACATGTAACATAATTCTACAATGGACTTCCAAAGCTTCTAGCATACCATCCTCATAATGAACATTATATTTCTCCATGTAACTTATAATTAGATTCATGACATTATCGGTCAATAAAATCCACTCGTATAGTGACAGATTCTACACACGTGTGTATTTTATTTACATTAACTTGACGAAAGTCAACTATATATTTATACATTATAACCAAGAGCATTGTCATATGATAAAATACTGACAGTCAATAGTTATCGACTCTTGAAGTCGGTAACTAGGTCCTTAAGTTGCGCAAACGCTCTCGTATATGTTTAAATTGAAAAATGAAGTACATTGCAGTGATCCCAAACAATTACACTGTTCGACCTCTACACATACCATTTCACTTTCTAATGTGAACATGTGACACAATAGATTTTTGTTACTACAAAAAGAAAAAGAATAACAAAATAAAATCCATATCTTATATCTTAAAAATCAATTTTAATGCACAAAGTACAATTTTGATTAATGAAATTTTTGTTGGTTTTTAACTTGTAGACATCAGACAACACATATAAAATTGCAATATTTCCAAGGCTTAATCCAGATCCCTCATAAATAATTCCTTCTTTCAATTTCTATTTTAACGTCCTTATTGACCTCCTAAACTTCACATTTGGCTTTTAGACTTTGATGTTTTGGTTGTTTGTACTAACTATTTATTCAAAATGCAAAAAAGCGTTGGTGGGATCGGCGGGATGATGATGAGTATCTAAATCAATAAAGACAAAAGAGAAGAAATGGCAAGAGAAATTGAATATCGATGGAGGTGCATTGCCGATGTGGAAAACAGGGCAGGGATTCTCTACAATGACACTGTAGACCAATTGAAAGGGATGTAGCGCAGCTTGGTAGCGCCTTTTTTTTGGGTAAAAAATATCATGGGTTCCAATCCTGTCATCCCTACCTATTCTTCTCCTCTGGGCAGTCACGAGGGATCCATTGAGATCGATTCGGACATACATAATTTTCATTTTCTGAGACTATATGCATGTTTAGTATTGGGGGTACAAAAAGAAGTCTTTTCTTTTTAGTCGTATCTACTGTGATAAGAAAGCGTTCTTAGTTCAGTTCGGTAGAACGTGGGTCTCCAAAATCTGATGTCGTAGGTTCAAATCCTACAGAGTTGTTAGTAGGATGTTATTTTCTATCAATGTTGTAAAACTCATAGAGTTTCCCTACTCGGCCTCTTATCGATGCGAGTTAAAGAATTCGAATACTCCCCGATCAGCCCCTTATTGAAGCGAGCAGTGTTGTAAAACCTAGACAACTCAGTGATTAATCTGTATAATATACTTAATAATTTATTATTTAACATACATGTGATTATTACTATATATATATATATATATATATATATATATATATATATATATATATATATATATATATATATATATATTAAATTTTATGTAATTATTTACGAAGTAAAACCATTGTGTGTTTTTCAGTTTTTATGTATTCATATGTATATAATTTTATTTGATATTTCAATCAACTTATGGTTTTAATTTATGATTTTGACATATATAATTTCTTTGAAAATATTTTTACATGAATTATCGAATCCGAATACTTTCAAGTATTCACTGCTCGATAGTCAGCCGAATAGATATCGAATAGCGAGTTCTACAACCATGTTATTCTACAAACCACCTAATAAGAAAATAATATATTTGTTGTTTGAAACGAAATATCTCATGTTGCAAAAAGCAAATGTGAGGATTTAGATCTTTTAGAAAAAAAGCCCTCTATTCTCACCGTTTTAGTTCATCTTAATGGGCCTATTGAGAAAAGATGGATAAACGTCGGCCTTAAAGCCCATTTACTAACTCGGCCTGCACAGAACTCACCAGTCGTCAAATGCTATTAAACCCTAACATGGATGTTGGAACTCTTCTTTACACGCGCACACACTAAACACACACAAAACCCTCGGCAGATATCTTGGCCGCCGCCGTAGCACCAAAAGTAGTCCGAAACATGGAGACGGCGACTGCGACTGCAAGAACGGTGAAAGACGTTTCACCTCATGAGTTTGTCAAGGCGTACGCCGCTCATCTCAAGCGCTCCGGCAAGGTTAATCCCTGCTCTCTTTTTTCTAATAATTCATCGAAGATCTTACGCTGATGCATCTGATTTATTAGATATCATATCGCCTGATTATTGTTTTTTGTGTTTTATTTGATGGATACGACTCGTTATACATTTCTCGAATGATCTACTTTGAACATTACTCTTATTATATCACTGTCCATGCTTTCAAGCTTAAATTTTCTCTCTCGTCACATTTTTTCTCTTACACTATTTGATTAGTCTATATTATACGTCGTTATGCGTCTCTATACAAAAGAAATATCGCAATTAGAAGTTTCAGTCACTCTAGGTTGATTTGCTAGTACTTGTGTTCTGTTTACTCTTGGTATGATTGACTTAAATCTGTACAGATTTGATGAAAATATCATTGCATTACCTCTAGATTTTTCATAGCACATGCTTAATACAGTTTATGCTCAATCAATTTTTGTTCTTCTAATTGCTTATAGATGGAGCTTCCACATTGGACTGATATCGTCAAGACTGCTACATTCAAGGAGCTTGCACCATATGACCCTGATTGGTACTACATCAGAGCTGGTAAGCCTCGTTTTCACACTTACAAACATGCACTATTGATGATCAAAAACTAACTTTTTCCTCCTTATAATTTCTTTGAAACGAATCATTATCTTAGCATCAATGGCAAGAAAGATTTACTTGAGGGGAGGTCTTGGTGTTGGTGCTTTCCAGAGAATCTATGGTGGACGCAAGAGGAACGGAAGTGCCCCACCTCACTTCTGCAAGAGCAGTGGTGGTGTTGCTCGCCACATTCTTCAGCAGTTGCAGACAATGAACATTGTTGACCTTGATGTTAAGGGGTATGTGTTATTAGTTCTTACCATTCTTTTTTCATTTGAAATGTTTTGATGTTTTTTTTTTGTTATTAAACACTGTCTCTTTTCATTTAAACAATTTTGATTGTTTCCATCAGTGGGAGGAAGATTACATCGAATGGAAGAAGAGATCTTGATCAAGTTGCAGGAAGAGTAGTTGTGGTTACTCCTTGAAAGAGAGCTTGAAATGGATACATCATTTCAGTTTTATCTATCTTTTTCCAGATTTAGTTTACTGGTAAATCTATTTTCTGTTATGCTCCCATCAGACATCATTTTATGTGTTATTTTTGTTGGTTAGTTTTAAAGTTTGTCTCTTCACTTTTTGACATTTTGCCCTTTATCTTGAAATCCAATTTCATGTATTAAGATTATGGTTTTGTTTCATGGTTATTAACCAAGCAGTTATATTTTTTAAGTTTTATTTCCATAGTTTTCTGCAATTGTTATAATCCAGGTGGCTAATATAAATTATAAAGTAACATTTCCAATTACAGGCTTATGCCTTGATCTCAGTTTTTTGCTAGTATCATCATCTTTACACAAATTTTAACTACTAATTAAAAATCTTTTCAAGTGGCTGACATCTTCGAATGATGTTATTTTGAAAATTTAACTAACTTATCTTGATCTTTTTAAAATGTTATATAAAAGCCCTTCTCATTTAAATTGTTGGTTTTTATAGGCACTTTAATTTAAAACTCAAAAATTTACTGAAATTGTCCCTGTGTTTCTAAAATTTGTGTTTGGTCTCTTATCTTTTTTTTTTGCTTTCCCATGGTGTAAGTCCCTACCTAATAATAATGATTTCAAGATTAATAAGACTCCAACTAAGTTTATTTTTTGTTTTTTTTTTCTATTAAGAAATACTAAAACAAATATTCAAAAGGGTAGGGTGGATTATTGGCAAGAAAACATTTCATTTATTTGGTACTAGCTTATAACCCGTGGAAACTACGGTTATAAAATTAATTAAATATTCATAGTAAAAAATTCAAAATTATTAATTAATTATTTTGTATAAAATTTTAAATATATTATTAATTAAGAGATTTTTTATTAGTTATGTAAAATTATAATTATTGATTCAAATAAATATGTGGAATTATTTTATCATATATATTAGACTCTTTTTATTTGTTAACTAATGAAAACAATAATATAAAATTTAAAATTTAAAATAAAGAATAAATATATTGACAAATAACATCACTTTAATTAGGAGGTTTAATGAATTTAAAATAGAGAATTAATAGAATAACAAGTGACATCATATTAATTAAGAGTTTTAATATTATGACACTTGGCAAAAGGACTACTCTTTTATTAGCATAGAGATTTAGGTTAATGAATTAGAAAGTTAACGAACTTTGGTCTTTGTTCCCATTAATGTAACTATGTTTTTTATATACATTTGACCATTGAACTTGTTTGATATGTTCAAATTAAGCTAATATGACTGGTAATTAGCGGTAACATTACCCTAATATGAACATGTTAAACAAGTTTACTCGTCAAATGTGTGAAAAAACATGGTTACCCAAATATGGACAAAAACCAAAGTTCTTTACTGGTAATATTGGGCTCTTTATGTTAAGTGCAAATAGTCATAAGACTCATGGTTGTGACATAAAATTTGGTTGTCTGGTCTTCATGTATGAGGAGATGGCCAAGTCTTGGACCAACCCAGTTTAGGTCCAACCAGTTAGGGGTTAGGTTGTATACGCTTAAGGAGTTAGGTTGTATGTGCTTTAAAGACCTAGAACACAATCTAGCCCATGACTTGTCGCGACTGAAGTGGTATAACATTTCAAAAATCACAACCTATTTAAACTTTTCAAATCAACCCATTTATTAATAAAAGTGTTTACAAAACAATTGTTTTCAAAATATTGTTCAAAACCACCTCCTAAGATCAACAATATAAAATCAGGATGTGTGCGGTTATGCCTTTGCTTTTTCACGATCTTCAGAAGTACCTAAAACCATAACCAATAACTTTATGCTAAATCTTAGTGAGTTCATCCAAAATATTACAACACAACACACATATCATATATAAACTATTTGACTTGAATATCCCTGGGTCCACAACCATCGGTCTGGATTACCCTTGGCCCAATCAGTCATCGGATTGGAATGCCAATATACAACAGGTCCACTAAGCCATCGGACTGGAATACCAATATACAACGGGCCCACTCAGTCATTGGACTACAATACCCTCAGGTACACTCAACCATCCGGCTGGAATATTCCCGGGTAGGCCTATAGATATTGACATATAACTGATAAAAAACAAAATCAACAGATAGATAATCATGCAGCCAGAAATCACAGGGAGGCCTATAGATCTATTGGTCTATGTATATCAGCAACTATCATATAATCCTACAGATCTATCCCATGCCCTGCATATCATGAATCAATGCATAATAGGATACCAATCCAATGAGCCGGTCTTGGTGCCTTCGACCCGTAAGTACAATGAGGAAAACTTACCGCACAGTACGACGGATAGCTGATCAATACTCGGTTCCTAAATACTGGCTCATCCAATCCACATAGAGGTTGCTAACAAGAAGGAAATCCTAGATCAAAGTGCTTCCAAGTTCTAAGCTCTTCTCACCACCTTCTTATTCTTCTTCAAGAAAACCTCCAAAACACTCTAATGGGCTCAAAATGCACTCTTCTCACTTAGGGTTTGCTTGAGGCCGTTTTTCAAAGTGGGAGACTGATGAAGAAATGAGACATGAGGCTATAATGAGGTTTAAATATGGACCAAACCCTAAAATTTAGGGTTTACACATCCTCCACATACACCCTGTGTATGAGGTGTACGACCAACGTACTACACTTGGACAAAATTACCATATTGCCACAATGGGCCATTTTGCAATCCTTTTCAATCCCAAGGGCTAAAATACTATATTATTCAAACATAGGGTTGAAATTGAAATTAACTTGACATCGAGATGTTACACCTGGGTTGGACCAAGCCAAACCTAATTGTTCATTGACCGTCGGAGCCTGATCCCAGGGCACAGTCCCTGAGACGGTTCTTGTCCAATATTACCAAAACGGGTAAGAAACTTTGGTTTCTGTCTATATGTAGGTAACCATGTTTTTTTTCGTACACATTTAACCAATAAACTTGTTTGACCTGTTCATAATAGGGTAATATTACCGTAATTACCAGCCATATTACCTTATTTTGAACAGGTCAAACAAGTTTAATGGTTAAATGTGAACGGAAAAAATATAGTTGCCTAAATGTGGACAAAGAGCAAAGTTCGTTACCTTTCTAGATCATTAACCCAATTGGTATTAGTTTATTTTTGTTTTAACAAAAACATCACAACTACTAATTTCAATGTGCAAGAGCAAGAAAACATTTTTACTCTATATTTCATGAGGTGTTATAAACCTATTTAGTTTGAGATGGGCTTCAATGTACGATTTGTAGTTATTAGAGCCCGACTCTAAAACTTGTTTTTGGAAACGAAGAATAAATCATCGTTTGATTAAACTATTCTGACAAACATTTTCTTTAGCAAGTTTTTTTTTAGTTAAAGAAAATGAATTAATTGATTAATTGACTAGTGAGACTGACTTCACTTCCACTCCAACCATTCAACCACCGCTCATCGGCTACCATCCATTACCGCCGAAAACAACTTTCCTTTGCATGTCCTCTTTCTAGTACCACCTCTCACACCTCTCACATGCCTGAACCACCCCTTGCCTCTACTTTGCCTTCCCCCACAAAACTCTAAGGTCATTGTTGTGGTTGAGGCCGAATGTCACCGTTGCATGAACCATCTGAGAACGTGAATCAGAGACATTGTCTTCTCCATTGTCTTTAGATCCGTCTTCTTTGGTTTTTCCCGATTCTTCTCATAGGATACCCCATTTATTCATATCCCCCAAATTTTGCTTGTCCAATTTGCATTTTGAAGATATTTGAATAAATATGAAGGTGTTTAGACTTTATTTTTAAGTAATCTGTACATTTTTAATTTATTGTTTTTGTTTTCGTATAACTTTTCATTTGGATATTTTGTGTTCGATTATATTTATTTACGTATGTTTATGTTCATGAGTCGTTTGTATATATTTATTTATCTTTTTTTTTTTTGGTTATTCTTGTCTCTGTGTAATTATTTTGTTTATGAATTTTTAAGCTTGTTTATTTTTGTTCAAAATCTTAATGAATGGACCTTATTTAAGACAATAGAATACAAATAATAAGTTTTATTTGTGTATGTGTTTATATATGTTAGTTTGATCTCTTAAATTTAGGTTTTATTTGGCAAAAATTAGTTAATTATTGTAATTTAATGGTTGATAAGACTATAAAAATAGTTTATAATAAGGGATGAGAACCAAAACTAGGTGTTTGTTTTTGGAACCGGAACTGTTGGTTTCGGAATCGGATATGTCGTAAGCGGTTCCGGTTTTAGTTCTTATTTTTACGGAACTGCTAACTGAGGGAATATATATATATATATATATATATATATATATATATATATATATATATATATATATATATATATATATATTCACATACTTTATACGTTATGGTGAATAACATGATTTAAAATTCTATAATTAATAATTTGTTTTGAACCTTTAAAAGTTTTAAGAAACATGCACATATTTTTTCACCATGTTATTGAAGTTATTGATATTTTCTAATCCTCATTTTAATGCGTAGCGAATTACATATTATTGTTGACAATGACTTCTTGTAAGTTTACAGTAGATGTGTTATTATAAGTTTTAAAATTTTTACAAATTTAATGAGCCAGGTACCATGTATTTGAACCGCTACCCGCCGGTTTCAGTTCTAACATTTTAAGAACCAATGGTTCTGGTTCCGGTTCCAGATAATTAGGGCGGGTACGCTCATCCCTACTTGTGTACGCTTACAAATAGGTGTATGCTTACGAATAGCTCAACTCAATTACACCCTTACATGTGTACGCTCATTCCTAGTTTATAAGGTAGTTTTTAGAAAAACTGATTTGAGATAGCTTATTGATAAGGTAACTTATAAGTTAAAAACTATATATTCAACTAACGCTCCAAACATATATACAAACATTTGTTTTTGTTTGTTTTGTTCATCCTTCCGGTTTAATTTGTTTTGAAAATATGCTGGTTTTTTAATTGACTAAGTTGAATCCAACTTTTCAAATCCAATAAACCGGTTCAAACGGTTTGATTGGTTCATCACACCTATTCAACCCAGTTTTTGAAAAAATCGTCCGGTTTGATTCGGTCTAGAAATTGGCGTAAAATTGGTCGTTGTTCGGCGCCCGTCCCTACTTCCCAATACGACCGTTTTCAACGGACCGGTTTGAATCGTTTTTTAAAACATTGGTTTTTGGTTAGGCTATGTTTTTGTTAGCGAACCCCTATAGGACATATCGTGGTATGATATTGAAAACCCCCCTAAGTTATCAATAATTACAGCTATTGCATATATTGCATATATTGCATAGTATGTTTATATGTTTGGTAGATGATGTGGACGACGATATAGCAACGAGTTCATGTCGTCATTTTGCAAATCATGTAGCTTATGGCACCGACAACATGCTTTTTAAAGTTATTGTATAGTGCCAACATGATTGATTTTGAAAGTCATTTAATGTTACTCTTTCAACAACTACAAGCTGCAATTCTTGTAATAACTTTGTTGGTGGGCTATATTTTAAAAAAGGGTAAAATACATTAAAAAAAAAGTTTATATAAGATTTTGATTTTGATAGTGTATTTTTTTTTAATTATAATTAAGACACTATGTTTTTAAAAAATAATAATTTTGACAATATATTTTTCAATTTGATTGAATGGTGACAATTTAATAGTTCAACCCAATTGCAGCTTTTGTGACATGATAATGTGTTTGGTCTTTGATGACATGACCCTGATATTGGATGATGATGTGATATTTTTTGGTGACATCACTTCCTAGGTGTCAGTATAGAAAAATAAAATAAAATATAGTTAATTAAAAAGGAAACATTCTATGAAAACCCAACTTTTCTGAAAACTTAATGTCATTTGTATAATTTTCCCTTATTAAATATAATAATCCGGACTTGTTGGAGGGATGGAAACTTTTTGTGGACAAATATTTGGAGCAAGACAACATGACAAATTTAACGTCTACATATGCAATGCCATAATGTCGTTATTATTTATTTGCTTTTCAATCTCCATCTCCTGGGTTTTCCTCGACAAACTACGATCTTTTGATCTCGCATGAAGTATGTAAATACTCTATCTACCTTATTTCATATATGTTTTCCGATGCAATTGTCAAAAATCTAGTAAGCTTACTCCAATCATGGAGTCTGACTATGCCATTGCTCATGAGCTCTTCACCTATTTTTATGTTTCCATGTCCCTCTTTATTGGTATTTGATCTTCAAGTTAAATGGTTATATTTGATTTTTATGGCGTTCTATTTCAAATTTTGAATGTTGTCTAAGAATGTTGGAGTGACTTTCTCCATAGATGTACTTGTAAGCATGAACGAGTTCTTTTAGTTTGTTGTCCATCAGTTGTCAGGGTTTTGTAATCGCATTTTTTTTTTCAAAATAAAAAGTTCAGATTATTCGTTCTTTGCAGATTTATGATAGCAACTATAGCTTAGATTTGTAGCCTCAAATGTTGGTCACTAGAACTTCTCGTCTTAATATCCGACTTGTTACAAAATTCACTGCTCAAAGCAACACTCTTTTCATATAATCTTTCATTTTGTCCACTAAATTTAGGGCATCCACAATGCATTGAGTTCCTTAGATTTTAATGGATTGACACACAACATATAATGCATTGAATTCATTTTGTCTGCTAACTTTAGGGCATCCCACATTAGCATCATGAATGATGGAGATTGCAATGCAAACTGATTATGACACTACATATGTAGACAAAAATTTTGTTACGTTGTTTTGTTCCAAAACATTTCCCTCAAAGGGTCTCCATCCCTCAAAAAAGTCTTAATTATTATGTTATAATAAAGACAGTTTGCACAAAAAACACTAAGTTTTTAAAATGTTCGACTTTGACACTGTGCTTCTTTTTCTATCAATTCACTATATTTTATTTAATTTTTCAATTTTGCCACTCAGAAAGTCGTGTCACCAAAAAATGTCACATCATCATCCAATGTCAGCGCCACGTCATTAAAGACCGATACGTCACAATGTCACGTTAGTGACAACTGGGTTGATGGTCAAATGGTTAACATTGAAACAAACTGGAAAATATAGTGTCAAAATTATATTTTTTTTTTAAAAAATAATGTATTAATTAAAAAATATAGTTTCAAAATCAAAATTTTGTTTAAACTTATTGTCTTTTATGCAATTAACCATTTTTATAATAATATATAACAATCTTGAAATATGCAATAAATATATGTATATACTTTAGGTTATTATCATAAAAGAATTAATTTTATAGTCTCATTCTAAATTAGTAATAAATTGTTTTTTGTTATTTAAAAGCCATTATTTTTTTGTAAGATTTTTCATTTTTATCCATTTTAGCGAGTTTGTAGGTCACATAAAAACCTATGTGACTGTTCGTGATGATGTATCATGCTAATGGAATTGCTTTGCTGACGTGACATGTTGACTAGACTTGTCCCATCAAACACCCTATTTGGTTAGGTTGTCTTCATTTAGGAAGAGTAAATTTTCCGATGTCTGGTCCTTGTTCTTTAGCATTCTTCTATGGTGTCTTACAACAAGGGTTATTGGTCTTGATTATGATAATCAAAATTTTTATGAAGTATTATTCAATGTCTACAGAGATATTTTATTGGATTATGCTTCAATATTGTGGAACGAGTTTGTTGATAATGTTCACAGGAGGGGAAATGAGATCACCTCTCATCGCCAATGGTCATGCATTTTATTTCAAGTTTACTTATCTTCTAAAATTGTGTACAACCCTACTAAAGAATCCATTCCATTTAGCTCTATACAATTAGACACAACTATTCCTGGACAGTCAATGTTTCTATATATTGGGCAAATTCCAGAAATAATGCTCAAATGTGGTCCTACGTAATTAAAGTCATTAAAGGATTACACATCTACTTTAGTTTTTTCGTATCCAGAATATCAATATCCAGAAAAAGTATAAGGTCCAAAGGAAACCAAGTAAGGAAAGAGAAAGGCACTCGCTAAGCCTAAGAAACCCAAATGTGAAACCTCAAAGAAGGTTAGGAAGCCTAAGGGGGCGTTTCTTTCGCAAAATGTTTTTTGAAAGAATGGAATCTGTCAAAAGAATTGGATTCTGAAGTGTGACAACCCGATATTTCAACTCTTTGTAATGACCTAAAAAGTCAAGTATTGTAACCACCTTTGAGTTAATGAAATTAACTTTGATAATAAAATGTCCAAAAAGTATCTATTTAAATTCCTACTATGTTTAATGTCATTAAACCGTGTTCGTACGTAAAAAGAACACCCAAATCCGACTTCGTATGTTGAAGTTATGATTTTTTTCAAGTTCGGCATAGCAACAGACAGCTAAAAACTCGAATCGGAGATCGAACGACTTTTGGCCGGAATGACCTAAACGAGAATCGAAGGTCTCGACAATGGTAATTCAGCGGTAAAAAGTCTGGCAAAAACCGACGTCAGATAAAGAAGTTATGAATTTCTAAAGAAATTCCTTAATCACGACATTTAAAAATAAATAATAAAAATAATTTCGAAATTTGCCGACGGAGTCTAAACGAAAGTTGTAGAGCGTAGTCTCACTTACGCGTGGATATAAAGACCATCAAAAACGGAATTCGTATGAAGAAGGTATGAATTTTAGAAGTTTATTAATTAAATTAAATATAAATTTAATTATAATTGTTTGGTATTATCCGAAGGGAGTCAGCAGATAGGGCCGAAGTACGCCCCGCGTACTCAAGGCCTAGGCCTCGGATCGTCCACGTCCCGACCTATGCGAAGCTACCCCTTGTCCCATCCGAAATCCGAGGCAGTCGAGGACTCGATCATGCATGACGTACGCGTATGCCCCGCGTACCGAGGTGGTTCCAGCCCCTATAAAAAGGATGCGAGTGTTCTGAAGAAAGGGCTCCATTTCTCTCCTCTCTTGTGCGTTCTTGCCTCGTTTTCCGTGCCCGTTCTAACTCGAAGCCCCGGTCATTTTGCTCAAGTCCCGAAGGTCTTTTTACTCCCGAGATTCCCGAGGAAATCCGTTTCCTGAGACGAAATTCTGCCCGGTTTCCATCTCGCTTTCTTCAAACTTTCAAGTGAGTTCATACCCCTTAATTAACCTTTTAAATGTTCTATAAATGCTTTTATATGCTTTCAAGGGGGGGGGGGGATACAAGTAAAGCACACGAGTATCATCGTGTGTTATATAAAGAATTATTATATGCTTTTATTTAACCAAATCATATGTGATTTATAAACTTTATAGGGAACTCTCGTATATAAAATATGTTACAATAGCATTCCATCTTTTGAAATATAAGTTATTGTAATGCATGTATAAACTAAACATTTTCTTAGATTATATGTATATTTGTCTATCTTAGGCTCTACAAAAATCTATACTTTCATAACAAGTGATTCCTTTTCTAGGTATTTCTAAACAAACGAGACACACTTTTAGAAAACTATAATAGGTATAGTTTTATGAGGATATTGCTAACTTTTACATACTAGAAACGCGATTTTTAAGAAGTCACTTTCATATACAAGAACAAATGAAACATTTTAACACGTAAATCTGTTTTTATACCACGGTTTGTGAGACATTAACTTCACGTACGTTCGAGTACACATTTCAAGTCCTGTATTATATACCAGAATCCCTTGGAGGGGGAGCATGGTGTTTGTGTATAGATCTATACGGGCTTGACAACCCGCACCTTGACTGTTAGCTATAGTCCATCATTTGGGGTGACAAACGTCATAACATTCCAACGCCTGAAGAACGTTGTGTATAGGCATTTCGAGTCAATAGTATGGTTATAAAACTCACATGGGGTATTAAAAATACATTGATTTACGAGGTTTTCAAACACGTTGGTTATTTTACACTAACATACATTTTTTTTTAAACAAACATTGGTCTTGAGAGAAGGCTACTTTTATACTAGTAGAAAATATAGGATTTTCTAGAAACAAACAAACAAAGACAAAACATTTCATTTCATACAAACATTGTCATTTAATACTTATGAAACTCACCAGCTTAAATGCTGATCTACTCTTTCAAAATTACTTGTATGTCCCAGGGATTCAGTAATTTCAGGTATCAATATGCTTTTGAAGAAGGGATGCTGCGGCGCCAGTTTAATCTCATATTTTGACATCATATTGTAATTGGTTTTGAACACATAACTTTTGACAAATGTAAACTTTCAATTATATATATGATGGTTGTATTGCTTTCTTTACTATGTATTCATTTGTTACGTTACCACATGAAGTCATCCTCCCCCGAACGTTTCCGCCGTTCAGGTTTGGGGGTGTGACAGATTGGTATCAGAGCAATGTTTATAGTGAACTAAGTATATCGAACCACATAAGATATACAAACTATAAATGCTTAAGGGACTAATACTCTCTGACAAAACATTTTTCTTTTGTTTTTACGCTTAAGCAGCGTTACCTTTAACTTAAATTGTTAGTTCATTTAAGTACAAATACATGCATACAACAAATTATTTTCATGATTTTAACTATACAATAAGTATTTAGACAAGTTGACACTATGATTAAAACTCGATATATATAATCAGATTTGGGACAAATATAGCGTGATCAACTATATTTGTCCGAGATCGGACCAATATATATCGAGGAATGCTCGTAGTAAGCAACAAGTCAAAACTTACCAAACCGTTACAAGAATCAAACACAAAAATTTAAATACTATAGGAGTATTTGCTACCTAAACTAGTTTAGCTTACATGTTTAATCTTGCATGTTTCGACTTTATTCAATTCTTATAACCCTATTTTTCGTACAGTCAAATGGCTGGATTTCACCACCCCGGCGACCCCTACTTTCCCAACCAAGGCAACGGAGGATGGGTCGAAGATGATCCCGAAGAGGACGAGGAACCCATAGATGTGGATGATGACTCCGGTACCGACTCAGAGCCGGAAGTGATCAATCCACCACCCGTACAACCTCCCGTCTTAGTAAGGAACTTTCAAGGACCGACTCCCGTCTGGGGAAGTCACCTCCACCATTGTAGCCAACAACAAAACCTACGCCCTCCCTACGGCATGTGCCGGGACTTCTACGATGACCGCGGCGGAGGTTCGGCAGATCGGGCACTCCCAGTAATGGTGGGCAAGCTAGCCAATCAATCCTATAAATCCGGAGTTCAAGCTAGCCGGCTTCGGGATGTCAACGTGGAAGTACAGGTTCACACTTCCGACATCCGTAGGCTGGACCGAATGCAAGACAATGCTCAACTCCAAACCGAGGCATTCCAAGCGCAAATGATTGCAACCCTCGCTGAGTTGAGGGAACAAAAAGCCGCTTTTGATAGGCGTCTAATGGAGTCAAAGCAATCGGATGCGGAGTCAAGCTCCAAGTGCAACCTACGTCGCAAGTAGTGCTTGCAAAAATCTCAAATTTTGTTTTAAGTTAGGACCTCGGCTAAAAGTCTTTAAATTTCTCAAACTTTGTAACCGGAGACCCTTATAGGGGTCAAATTTTCGTGATCATTGTATCAACTATTATATTAATATAAGTGGCACTATTATTACTACGTTGAGTATTTCATTAAATCCTTGAAAAGTCATCTAGAAACCAAATGCTTGATTCATATTTTCAGTCTTACAAATAACTTTCATTCTGCTATTTTAAGACTCATACTATCATCTGTTGTCGAACTATAGCAATTTGGTTCATAAGACACATTTAGTTTCTATACTAAGTAATTCTTATCGTTATCTTTTCAACCTATAGTTGAAGGATGCCTCCGCATAGGAATCCAAGGCGAAACAACGGTGGGGAAGCACCTATACCACCACCACCTCCACCACCTCAATTTGATGCTGTCATGTTCCAAGCAGCAGTCACCGCAGTGGTAGCAGCTGCCATGTCACAGATCAATAACTCGAGTACTACTGGCTCGGGAAATGGCACACACCTATCCAACCATGGTGAGAGTCATGGGCAACCCCGAGAATGAACCTATAAGGACTTTACTAATGCCAAACCCCGGATGTTTTATGGAACTGGTGGTGTGATAGATCTAAGGCAGTGGATTGAAAGGACGGAATCAGTCTTTGAAATCTGCTCCTGTCCCAAGCACAGCAAAGTCAAATTTGTAACTTTCACCCTTATTGATAGAGCTTTAACTTGGTGGAATGGCCACGTTAAGGTACTTACCCTGATAGTGGCAAACTCTATAAGCTGGGAAAGCTTAAAAGTCATGCTGATGAGAGAATACTGTCCACGAGGAGAGATTCAAAAACTCGAGCACGAACTCTGGACTCTTGGAATGGTTGGTAACGACATCGTGACTTATACCAACAGGTTCTGCGATCTGGCAATCCTTTGCCCAGATATGACTACTCCTGAGAGCAAGAAAATAGAGAGATACATTTGGGGACTGTCGCCCCAAATTAGGTCAAGCGTGTTAGCTTCAAAACCTGACACTTTTGAAAGTGCCAATGAGCTGGCACAATCTCTTGTTGATTATGGAGGTCATCAGAACTCAACAGTTGCTACACCAGAACCACATAAGAAACAACAACAACAACAACAACCACAACAACAATAACAAGAAGAGGGTATGGAATAAAGGGAAGGGTGGGTCTTCCCAAGAATCCGCAAAGAAACAACTGGTTTCAGTAAATGCTGCCACTGTACCTACTACAGTCCCTACAAATCCCTACCCAACAAAGGCTTATGGGGGTAATCTTCCAAAGTGCACCAAATGCACTTACCACCATCATGGACCTTGTCGGGAAATGCAGTGCTCCAACTGCAACAGAAATGGACACACTATCCGTTTCTGCAAGGATCCCGCAAAGCCGATCACTCAAGTTCCCAATGCGGGTGTAGGCCAGACTTGGTACGGTTGTGGCGAGGTGGGCCACTACAAGAGGAACTGCCCAAAGGCAGCAAATACCGGCGGGATGGGATGAGTTTTAGCTATAGGCCACGATGAAGCCGTAGCTGATCCGAATGTAGTTGCTGGTACGTTCCTTCTAGATAATTCATATGCATGCATATTATTCGATAGTGGAGCGGAGAGAAGCTTCGTGAGTCAAAACTTTATTCACTTACTTAAACCTAAACCTAGCAAGTTAGAAAAATCATTTACGGTAGAGATGGCCAATGGAAAAACCGAAAACACTAATTGCATATACATGGACTGTACGTTAACTTTAGACGGTCATTCTTTCCCAATCAATCTCATGTCGGCCCAAATTAAAAGTTTCGACGTCATAGTCGGCATGGATTGGTTGAGTCTTCTTCGCGCCGACATCATGTGCTTTGAAAAAGCAGTTCGCCTTAATCTCCCTAACAACAAAACATTAGTGGTTTACGGCGATAAATCAAATACAAACCTTCGCATCATTTCGTGCATCCAAGCTCGAAGGTGTTTACGGAAGGATTGTCGAGCATTCCTAGCACACATCGTCGATACAAGACAGGAACCGAAGGACATCAAGAACATTCCAGAAGTACGCGACTTTCCCGATATCTTTCCAGAGGAACTACCAGGATTACCACCACAACGCCAAGTCGAGTTTAGAATCGACTTAGTTTCAGGGGCTACCCCAGTAGCGAAATCGCCTTAACGTCTCGCACCAGCAGAGATGCAGGAACTTTCTAGTCAACTTAATGAGCTCTTTCAAAAAGGATTCATAAGACCAAGTTTCTCACCTTGGGGAGCACCGGTCTTGTTCGTAAAGAAGAAAGACGGATCATTCCGTATGTGCATTGACTACAGAGAACTAAACAAACTTACTGTCAAAAACCGTTACCCTCTACCCCGTATTGACGACCTATTTGATCAACTTTAGGGAGCAAACTACTTCTCAAAGATAGATCTACGATCCGGATATCACCAATTACGAGTACTAGAAGGGGATATTCCCAAGACAACTTTCCGAACTCGTTATGGATACTACGAATTTGTAGTGATGCCGTTCGGATTAACCAACGCACCAGCAATATTTATGGACCTAATGAATAGGGTGTGCCGTCCCTACCTAGATCAGTTCGTCATCGTCTTCATCGATGACATACTCATCTACTCCCGAAGTAAGGAAGAGCATAGTCAGCACCTACGAAAAGTCCTAGAAACACTGCGATCGGAGAAACTCTATGCGAAGTTCTCTAAATGCGAATTTTGGATTCAAAGAGTCGAATTTTTGGGCCACGTTGTTAGCGAGAAAGGGATACACGTGGACCCCTCCAAAATTAAGGCCATTGAGAACTGGTCGGCACCAAAGACACCTACAGAGATTCGTCAATTTCTAGGTCTTGCCGGCTACTATCGCAGATTCATAAAGAACTTCTCTAGCATTGCGAAACCTATTACTACATTAACCCAGAAAGGCGTGTCCTTTGACTGGGAAGCGAAACAAGAGAAGGCGTTCGAAACGCTGAAACAAGCCTTGTGCACCGCACCGATACTATCCCTCCCCGAAGGGATAGAAGATTTCGTAGTGTATTGCGATGCATCAAACCAAGGACTAGGTTGTGTTCTTATGCAGAGAGGGAAGGTTATTGCTTATGCCTCCTGACAGCTTAAGACACACGAAGTGAACTATACGACCCACGATCTTGAGTTAGGAGCAGTAGTATTTGCTCTGAAGATCTGGAGACACTACTTATACGGAACAAAGAGTACTATTTTCACCGATCGCAAGAGCCTTCAACACATTTTTAATCAGAAGGAACTCAACATGCGACAACGAAGATGGGTTGAGTTACTCAATGACTACGAATGTGAAATTCGTTATCATCCTGGCAAGGCCAACGTGGTGGCTGACGCCCTCAGTCGAAAGGAATACACTGGTCGGAGGGTCAAATCTCTGACTATGACTATCCATTCCCACTTATCCACACAAATTAAGGAGGCACAAATGGAAGCTTTGCAACCTGAAAATGTGGCGGGTGAATCCCTGCGAGGAATGGAAAAGAATCTAGAAGTCAAGGGCGGCGGAGCATATTATCTCATGGACCGAATCTAGACACCGAAACATGGTGGTTTCAGAGACGTATTCATGAACGAAGCACACAACACAAGATATTCCGTTCACCCAGGTTCAGATAAAATGTATCTGGATCTTAAGAAACTGTACTGGTGGCCTAACATGAAAGCAGAAATTGCTACCTTTGTAAGTAAATGTCTTACTTGCGCAAAGGTTAAGGTCAAATATCAAAAAGCGTCAGGATTACTACAACAACCAGAGATCCCAGAATGGAAATTGGAACGGATTACTATGGAATTCATAACCAAGTTGCCCAAGACGACGGGTGGACTTGATACCATATGGGTCATCGTCGACAGATTGACCAAATCCGCGTATTTCCTACCATTCAAGGAGACAGACAAAATGGAAAAGCTTACAAGAACTTACATAAGGGAAGTAGTGCGACTGCACGGTGTTCCGATATCCATTATCTCCGATAGAGATAGTAGATTCACTTCAAGATTCTGGCAGTCACTACAAAGTTCCCTGGGAACTAGGCTAGATATGAGTACAGCCTACCACCCACAAACAGACGGGCAAAGTGAGAGAACGATACAAACTTTAGAAGATATGCTGAGAGCCTATGTGATTGACTTTGGAAAGGCATGGGATATCCATTTACCCCTTGTCGAATTTTCATACAACAATAGTTATCATACAAGCATAAAGGCTGCTCCGTTTGAAGCCCTTTATGGTAGAAAGTGCAGATCCCCTCTGTGCTGGACTGAAGTTGGCGATACCCAGTTAGCTAGAGGACGAGTTCCGAAAAGCACTCTCACCGGTCCAGAAATCATACGAGAAACGACAGAGAAGATCGTTCAAATTCGTGAATGGTTGAAAGCCTCCAGAGACCGACAGAAAAGCTACGCTGACCAAAGGAGGAAACCTTTGGAATTCCAGGTAGGAGACCACGTTTTATTGAAGGTCTCACCGTGGAAGGGTTTAATACGCTTTGGGAAGCATGGGAAACTAAATCCAAGATACATAGGGCCTTTTGAGATTGTTGCTAGAATCGGCCCTGTGGCTTACAAACTTAACCTATCGCGTGAACTTAGTAACATACATCCAACCTTCCATGTCTCGAACTTGAAAAAGTGTCTGTCCAATGAGACTCTTGTTATTCCACTCGACGAGATCGAGATCAACGAGAGCCTCAACTTTGTGGAAGAACCGGTAGAAATCATGGACCGAGAGGTCAAACGAACAAAACAAAGTCGCATACCCATCGTGAAGGTTCGCTGGAACGCCAAGCGGGGACCTGAATTCATATGGGAACGCGAAGATCAGATGAAACAAAAGTACCCTCATCTTTTTCTCTGATCCACTAGTATCTTTACTACTTTAAATTTCAGGACGAAATTCCCTCTAACGGGGGGATGATGTGACAACCCGATATTTCAACTCTTTGTAATGACCTAAAAAGTCAAGTATTGTAACCACCTTTGAGTTAATGAAACTAACTTTGATAATAAAATGTCCAAAAAGTATCTATTTAAATTCCTACTATGTTCAATGTCATTAAACCGTGTTCGTACGTAAAAAGAACGCCCAAATCCGACTTCGTATGTTGAAGTTATGATTTTTTTCAAGTTCGGCATAGCAACAGACAGCTAAAAACTCGAATCGGAGATCGAGCGACTTTTGGCCGGAATGACCTAAACGAGAATCGAAGGTCTCGACAATGGTAATTCTACGGTAAAAAGTCTGGCAAAAACCGACGTCAGATAAAGAAGTTATGAATTTCTAAAGAAATTCCTTAATCACGACATTTTAAAAATAAATAATAAAAATAATTTCGAAATTTGCCGACGGAGTCTAAACGAAAGTTGTAGAGCGTAGTCTCACCTACGTGTGGATATAAAAACCATCAAAAACGGAATTCGTATGAAGAAGATATGAAATTTAGAAGTTTATTAATTAAATTAAATATAAATTTAATTATAATTGTTTGGTATTATCCGAAGGGAGTCAGCAGATAGGGTCGAAGTACGCCCTGCGTACCCTCGTACGCCCCGCGTACTCAAGGCCTAGGCCTCGGATCGTTCACGTCCCGACCTATGCGAAGCTACCCCTTGTCCCATCCGAAATCCGAGGCAGTCGAGGACTCGATCATGCATGACGTACGCGTATGCCCCGCGTACCGAGGTGGTTCCAGCCCCTATAAAAAGGATGCGAGTGTTCTGAAGAAAGGGCTCCATTTCTCTTCTCTCTTGTGCGTTCTTGCCTCGTTTTCCGTGCCCGTTCTAACTCGAAGCCCCGGTCATTTTGCTCAAGTCCCGAAGGTCTTTTTACTCCCGAGATTCCCGAGGAAATCCGTTTCCCGAGACGAAATTCTGCCCGGTTTCCATCTCGCTTTCTTCAAACTTTCAAGTGAGTTCATACCCCTTAATTAACCTTTTAAATGTTCTATAAATGCTTTTATATGCTTTCAAAGGGGGGGGGGGGGGGGGGATACAAGTAAAGCACACGAGTATCATCGTGTGTTATATAAAGAATTATTAAATGCTTTTATTTAACCAAATCATATGTGATTTATAAACTTTATAGGGAACTCTCGTATATAAAATATGTTACAATAGCATTCCATCTTTTGAAATATAAGTTATTGTAATGCATGTATAAACTAAACATTTTCTTAGATTATATGTATATTTGTCTATCTTAGGCTCTACAAAAATCTATACTTTCATAACAAGTGATTCCTTTTCTAGGTATTTCTAAACAAACGAGACACACTTTTAGAAAACTATAATAGGTATAGTTTTATGAGGATATTGCTAACTTTTACATACTAGAAACACGATTTTTAAGAAGTCACTTTCATATACAAGAACAAATGAAACATTTTAACACGTAAATCTGTTTTTATACCACGGTTTGTGAGACATTAACTTCACGTACGTTCGAGTACACATTTCAAGTCCTGTATTATATACCAGAATCCCTTGGAGGGGGAGCATGGTGTTTGTGTATAGATCTATACGGGCTTGACAACCCGCACCTTGACTGTTAGCTATAGTCCATCATTTGGGGTGACAAACGTCATAACATTCCAACGCCTGAAGAACGTTGTGTATAGGCATTTCGAGTCAATAGTATGATTATAAAACTCACATGGGGTATTAAAAATACATTGATTTACGAGGTTTTCAAACACGTTGGTTATTTTACACTAACATACATTTTTTTTTAAACAAACATTGGTCTTGAGAGAAGGCTACTTTTATACTAGTAGAAAATATAGGATTTTCTAGAAACAAACAAACAAAGACAAAATATTTCATTTCATACAAACATTGTCATTTAATACTTATGAAACTCACCAGCTTAAATGCTGATCTACTCTTTCAAAATTACTTGTATGTCCCAGGGATTCAGTAATTTCAGGTATCAATATGCTTTTGAAGAAGGGATGCTGCGGCGCCAGTTTAATCTCATATTTTGACATCATATTGTAATTGGTTTTGAACACATAACTTTTGACAAATGTAAACTTTCAATTATATATATGATGGTTGTATTGCTTTCTTTACTATGTATTCATTTGTTACGTTACCACATGAAGTCATCCTCCCCCGAACGTTTCCGCCGTTCAGGTTTGGGGGTGTGACATGAAGGAATTGGAATCTGAATGTACTAGAAGCTGAAATGCGTTTGGAGGGCAAGGAATGAAATCTGTTTTCTGTTTGGTTTGCTGATTTTACAAAGGAATTGGAAAATAAATTTTATAATATGACGGAAATACCCTTTATTATTTTTAATAAACAAGACAAAGTAAAAGAAAATCAAAGCTCATAATAGCAAATATAAAAATACCACATAGGCAATAATACAAACACTTGGTAGGCATAGTTAAAAAAGGAGTAGTTGCACTGCACTTCCCACATAATAAATCTAAAGCAAAAACCTTACACGTACATAGCATGTAAAGAAAATTTTTCATACTTCACACAAAGAAACTAGAGATGTAGTAAGCAGCACAAATGTTAAAAAATTATTCTATTTTCTATCACACAAAGATGAATCATAAATTACAAATATATAAAAAATGGTTGAACACAGTTAATTGCAAAAAAATAGAACATGAGATGTTTACCCGTAAACGAAGATGATAGATACACCAAAGCAGTAGGAGAATAACGAACCAGAGGTGAAATACGGCAACACAATAGCTATGATCGATAGATGATTTTTTTTGACAAATATCGATTGGATATATATATATATATATATATATATATATATATATATATATATATATATATATATATATATATATATAGAAGAAGGTAATTGTAGAAAAGGTATGAAAAATCACATAGATGATTTTGTTTGACAAGAATAGGATATATATGGGAGGATAATTGTGTAATTTAAATAATAATAAAAAGATAAGCTAATAGAATGTGGATTCTTGATACACAGAGGATGAATGAGAAATCTTTCATACACGGAATTAAAAAGTACTTATGGAAATCATATTCCATTCCTTCTGTAAGCCAAACACATTTTCTATTGGATTTTAGTTTCCAGTTCCTTTCAATTCCTTAGGAGTCAAACGAAACAAACGCCCCCTAAATCTCTAAAGATTTCCAATAAGGATGAGTCAGAGTCAGAAAATGAACATGTTAAAGATACAACAATTCTTCATTCTCCTCAATATACCACTAATCCACTCGCTACATAACATGTAACTCCTTCCACCATTTAAATTCCAATCATCACACCTACCATTAAAACTATTAAACCACCTAATAAAACTCCAAATACTCCTCTATGATCCCCATCTCCTATAAAGGTTGGAATTTTAAATAACCACTTTCTTCACCTTTCATGAATTTACATATACTAGATGTGTGTCCGTGCAAAACGACGGCGATAAATAGCATTTTTGGCGAATAGTTTCTTACAAGGAAATAATTATTAGATTTTATTACTAATTATTATGTAATAAAAAATTACCACTTTTAAATAAAATATTTATGTTTATATCTTATGTTTATACTATTGATGTAAATTAGTTATTATTGTTATTTAATTTAAGAAATATAAATTAATTTATATACATGAATTTAATATTTTAAAATTGAGTAAATTACACGAATGGTCCCTATGGTTTAGGGTAATTTGCGTGTTTTGTCCCTAACATATTTTTTTAACTCGGAAGGTCCCTACTGTTTCTTTTGTTACACGCTTGGTCCATGTCTTACCTAAAATGACTATTTTGTCATTTATTTTTTAATTTATTTAAATAAACACAGTCCCAACCCCAATCCCTCACCTTACCTTACTTACCCTATAATTGTTCCTTATTTAAATAATAGTCTTTTTAGGTAAGACAGGGACCAAATGCATAACAAAAACAAACAGTAGGGACCAAGCGTGTAACAAAAACAAATAGTAGGGACCTTCCGAGTTAAAGAAATAAGTTAGGAACCAAGCGCGCAAATAACCCCAAACCATAGGGACCATTCGTGTAATTTACTCTTTAGAATTTTTATTTTGCTCCAAAATTGAATTTTTTAATTACTTTCCTTAATTAAAATCTTCAAGCTTTTGGCAACTATTAATGAATTATTTATGCATAATTGATATGTACAAAAAGCTTTGTAACTTATACCTCTTAAAATTCAAGATAAGACTAATATGCTTTATAATATAGTATAAGATTAACCCCACATGTTCCTACGAATATTACAACTTCATAATCAATTCAAGTTGTGGAACCGCATGTTGACGAGGAAGCGGTGATAGGTGATGATGTTGGAGAAGATATGTTTTAAATGGCTCGTGTTTAATTTGAAGATGGTGATGTTGATCCATGTGATGATGATGCCTTAATGTCTAAAAAGGACTTTTGTACTCTCAATCGGAAATTGAAACTCTTAGTTTAATTTTCTAATGTTTCGTCTCAAAAGCTAGTACAAAAATGATAGTTCAGTTATTGAAGAATTATGTAAGAGAGTTTCTGACTAAGAATAGGAATTGAAGACCATTAGAAAAACATTAACAAAAATTTGTTCAATCTTCAGAAAAAAGTTTCCTTTTTTGACTGAGTGTGTGAACAAGAAGGTTGTGGATTTGGAAGCAATTCAAAATATGTTGGGAGAGAGATTAGATTCCTTTGTAAAAGAAGTTGCAAAATCAAATTCCACACTATAATAAGAATCTATTGAAAAAACATTTATTGAATTCAATACAAATATTGGTTTGTTGGTGTAAACTATGGATAATGTTAAACTTATTCTAGATTTTGCTTAAGGGGTGCTTCAAAAAGTTGAGGTCGGTTTTCATGCTTCATATCTTCAGCTAAGTCCTTTAGCTAAGATCCTTGAAAGACTCTCAATTAGACGTGCTTAAATACATGCTAGTCTTTCGCAATTGGGGGGGGGGGGGGGTGGATTTAGATCTTTAGGAGTGAGAATGCTATTTCAAGCTCCACAAAGGCCTCCGTAAGCTTTACCATTCAGAATTCATGCATCAAGCTCTACTTATTTATCTCCTTTCCGGGAGTGAGAATGCCATTTCAAGCTCATCAAGCCACTTATGATCCATAGAGTTTTCCATCGACAAAAATTATATAAGATATTTTAAATTTGATGAATAAGCGAATAAGCATTGGATTGTGTTTTGATTTTCTAATCCTACACAAGCAACAACCACAACAACATAATAGTGTCCTGAGATAAGAGTTAAAGGAAAAAAGTTGTTGATACTCCTTCGTCTAAGGAATTGAGAAATAAAAAATAACAAGAAAGATTTGAATTCATGAGGCATGTGTGTCTGGAGAAATCAAAGTTAGGTGGATGTATATTTTAGGTTTGCAAACAAGATTTGGATTAAAGCAACTATTCTTCATATTGCATTTGGAAGTGAAGATATATTTACAAGACTTCTAAAGTGTAATTATTCCACGGATAATGTTGACACAAATCAGCTGGATTTGCCTATCACACCAAAAGCATTTACTTCCAAGATCTTCTTAAGTAATTTAATTGAGAGTTTTACTATTCAAGAATGAAATAGTTTTTTTGATATGGTTTTACACCATGAATGGAAAACCACAAGAAGATGTGTGGCATTTAAATATAAACCAAATAATCATGACTTTAACATATTAAGGGCTGGTGGTGAAAAGTATTTCTTATTAACTGCGATTTTACATTGTTGAATTCACATGATTTGGTTATTATTTACAGGATTTTGAAAAGAGGAACCTTATCTGCATATCAAGTTCCTCTTCTTCACCTTCAAAGATTTTTGGTTGCTTACTACAACTTGTTTGGAAGAGCTGATACTGAAGTTTCAAAAAGATAAAAATTCAATCTTGAAGGTCCTTTTATGAAGTTCGATGAACCTAAAAAGTATAAGGATGGATAGATTGTTCAAAGTCCATTTCGGGGCGTGCTATATAGAATGCGGAATCAACAAAGTAGGCTTTTGAAAAGAAATCTTTTTGGATTTATTACAAAGAAATGTTTCTTACTCTAATGTTAGAAGGGATTCTATGTAGGATTCATTTACCAACTGAGAATTCCGAAAAAGATATGGAGGAAGTCGAGAGGATCTTACAATGTTGGTTGGTTGTTAGGAGAGTTATTTTAGAGGTGGTTAATCTGGGGTATATGATGTTGATAAGATTACATAAGACTTAGTCACAAAAAGGGAGAATATTGAGTTCTGGATTGTTACGAAAAGTCTTAAGCTTCCACACACACACACACACACACACATATATATATATATACATACATACATACACACACACACACACACACACACATATATATATATATATATATATATATATATATATATATATATATTATGTGTAACGTCCGCGGATCCGGACTAGTCAATTTAGAGGCAATAAGTATCGAAAATGAATTTTAGGCAAAAGATTATCTAGAATAAATAGTCTTAACCAACTTGTAGTATATGTTACAAGGTTTCCGTACATATAAAGAACGCCGAAATCCGAGTTATAACGAAAAAGTTATGGCCCGTCGAAGTTTCGCGACGGAACCGGCACGACACTGGGAAACGTAAATAGTGAATTAAAATAGAGAAATATTCAGGCTTAGTGATCTAAAAGAAAGTCGTAGAATACGTTAAACCGAGAGCGTCCATAAAAAGAACGCCCAAATCTAACTTCGTATGAGGAAGTTATGATTTTTCGAAGTTTCGGTTTAGCAGTGTACAACCCGAAGTTCGAATATTAGATCGAGCGGTTTTTAGCCGAAACAACCTAAACGAGAATCGAAGATCTCATTAATAGTAGCGTAACGATAAAATGATAGACGAAAACAGACGTCGGATGAAGAAGTTATGGATTTTTAACGGACCAATCCTGTCCCGGATTGTTAAAAATATAAAATTTAAAATAAATTCAAAATTAGCCGACGGAGTCTAAACGAAAGTTGTAGAGTACGTTCCCGCCTTCGCGTGGATATAAAGAACGTCGAAAACGGAGCTCGTATGCGAAAGTTATGATTTTTAGAAGTCAGAAAGGAAAATTGCTAAATATGCAAGGAGGTGGTGACGTGGCCAAATCTCAGTCGTTGCTTGCTGAGCACGGCCCCGCATCCGATGATCTCCATGAAGCGTAGCATACGTGCCGCATCCTAAGTTGGGTACGCCCATCGTACCTTTGATCTTATCCTTCCGAGTCCGAGTGCGAGCCAGCTGTACGCGAGCTGGAGCCCTATCCCATCTACGCCCCACGTAGCCAAGGATTACACCCAGTGTAGTCCGAGGCCTCGCATGCTATAAAAAGGGGGGCGAGGGTTTTCGGATTTTTCACTCATTTCTCCATTCCTTTCTCTCTCTACTTTCTCTCACTACCCATTTTAACCCCCTAGGCCCTAGGAAAAATCCCTAGCACCCTAAGGAAGCCCCGAGGCTCCCGAAGTCCCAAGAAAAAGGGTCTTTCGATTTCGGAAACACTGCTCCAAGCGAAGCCCCGATTTTCTATAAAACCCGCTGTAAGTGAGCTACGCCTACGCTATTTTTAATATAGCTTCTTATTAATTATAGTAACATCATTTGGACCTTAAAATAATTATTTGGGTTATTATTATGAGTTATATAAAGTGTTGTTTAATGCTTATATAATAATAATAAAAGCTAGACTATTAATTAGTCGCGGTTAACGTTAGACTAAATCCTAGTGGTATTGATACTAGGTTTTGTCAAGGGAAAATTATTTTGAGATAACGAAGCGCTGTTCGAGTACAGAGCTACCACCTTTCAAGTGAGTGCATAGTCCCTTTCATGAACATGATTTTAATACAAGTATTGATTGAATGTATTAAATATATGTTTATGTGCGAATTATTTGATGTTGTCTGAATTACGTGTTAAAGAACATACCTGGTCCGAGATATATACGGGGAATAGAACCGTTAAACATGTCATTGATCCAGAAGCACGGATTAGACATATTCATTCGTACCTAGTCCGAGAGTATGGATTGGACTCAGTCAATTGTCGTTAATTTGAGAGTATGGATTAAGACATAGTCAATTGTTCTTAATCCAGGAGTATGGATTAGGACATAGTAAGTTGTCCTTAGTCTGGGAGTATGGATTAAGACATAGTCATTCGTCCTTAACCCAAGAGTATGGATTAGGCATAATCATTCGTCATTAATCCGAGAGTACGGATTAGTCATTCGTCCCTAGTCGGAGAGTATGGATTAGTCATAATCATTAGTCATTAATCCGAGAGTATGGATTAGGTAAAGCCGTTCATTTCTGATCCGGGAGTATGGATTAGGTAAAACGGTTAATCTTAGGTCCGAGAGTATGGATAGTCTCGTTGTGAGGATCGACGGAGTGGGATAAGAGTTGTTTATATATATGGTGAAATTGTATATTTTGTAAGTTTTAAACTATATATATGGTATAACATTGTGGGATTGAAATCCCTATGTACTCACCAGGTTTCCCAACCTGACCCACTCAGTTTATTTATATCACAGGTGTTGATATGAAGTCACACTATACTGAGAGATTAAAGAGATGTAGATCACTAGTGTGAATAAATGTAAGTTCTGTTTATGCTTATGTTTCTGTATTGACGATGATATCCCAAATGTTTTAAAATGAATAAAATACATTTCTTCGCAAAAGGTTTTGATAACGTATTTATCGTGTTTTTCTAGGAACAAATTCCGCAACATTTTTATTAAAAGAGGTACTCTGATGTTTCATAAAGCATAAACAAAAATCGGTCTTTTCTGACCGTGAAAATAGGGATGTCACATTATGTATCTTGTATTTGATGGGTTTTGGTCCTAAGAACATCCTATGTGCTCATACAAACCCTAATGCTTGGATCTAGGTTTCTCTATTGTACATGCAAGTTATCCAAGACTATAAACCCTAACTCTAGCATACAAGTAATCATATTAACATGAGAATAGGTTTATAATATTACCTTGATTGTTATGTAGCAATAACAATCCCAAATCTCCTTGTATTGACTTTGGAAGGCTTAGAGTCACAAGTGTCACTCCTCTAATGGCTTACAAACACCAAGAGCAAATGGAGAAGATATAAGAAGAGAGGGGAGGCATACGAATTCGTCCCTAGATGCTCTAGGGATCAAGTGCATGAAATCCTAAGGCCTTAGGGGTCTTTATATAGGGTTGAGATTAGGGTTTCAGTCCTTATCCTTATCTAGTTACTTGCCCATCAAGCAACCATAAGATAAGCCTTGAAAAACCCTATCTCTTGGACCTTGGACGATTTTAAGGATATCCTTATCCTTGAATTCGTCCATCCTTTAACAAGGATAACCATTGCCCTATTTTGCAACTATCACATAATTACAATTCAGCCCCTCTAGTTTAATTAATTACACTTGATCACAAAATTAATTCTTAATTAATTATTGACCAATATTAATTAAACAAATATGATTTCTCCTTTAATATATTATTCTTATAACATATTAATAAATCATAATAACCTCTCTCTTTATTTATTTCTCCAATCAAGTTGCTTTGGTGAAGGCAACCCAAAAGGACCATGCACCATCGGGTCAAGTACATACCAAAATAGTTATGGACTTAGACACTAATCCAACAGTCTCCCACTTGGATAAGTCTAATAACTATTATGCGTATGACTTCAGATCCTGATCTGCAATCGTAGCTTTCCAAAGCCGCTGTCAACTCTGATCATATCAAATACGCGTGTCCTTAGATAAGGGATCATATATTCCTCCATTCTAGATATCATATGAGATATGATTTCAAATCATTCTCTTTGTACTATATCTCGATTCCCGATTTATGACGACTGACTAATTGAACAAATCAAATTAGCCCTAGCCCGGCCGAGCATTTACGTGTCATCACTAAATCATCGAGGGGCCCAAAGATATCGCTTTTATCCTACCTTGGATAAAAGGAACGGATAAACTTTGATACAATGCTTGCTTGCACTCACTCACCGAATCACACACACCAATATGTTTTATAACACCAAGTTACTGGTGCGTTTACATATTATCAATGTGCAACCGATTTGCAAGATACAACTCACACATCTCGGTTTCAAGAATATAAGATGTTATCGTCTCACCAATCACTTGTGATACAATTCATGGAGTGATCCAAGTGAGCGTGGGTTTAATCCAATGCTCAAATCATATTCATAAGCACTCATGAACGTTGCAGCAAACATTTGCTTATGTCTAATACTCTTTTAGACAATCCACACACCAATTCACGACAGTCTTCATTCATATCTACTTCCAACATATGAACGACTGTGGCCCGTTCGAATAATTCGATTATTCTTAATAAATTCAATTATTCTGGAAGTCAAAACATGCAAATGTGAAACACAAGAATAATAATAATCCCATATGGCCTCAAACCTTTGAGTATAAATAAAACTCCTTTTATTTATCACCATATCGATTACTCATTATTTGTCGTTTCGGGTAATCAACTTCTTACTTGAATTACTACACTTGTCCCATGCTCTTAGCATGCACACAATGTTTACCTATGGTTCTTACTTTTGTGAAATAGATCAAATTGAACACATTTCCAATCATTCTCATTTCACAACTCCAAATCCTTTTTCATAAGTGTGAGAATATCAAATTCTTGTTACTTATAAAATATGCTAGATTCTAACATTCTATGCAATGATCCTTTCGTAATGTCACTGCACCAAAGTCACAAAGACTATTGCCAATGATATTACAAAGTCCTCTATCAGACATTGTTACAAGACAATTCCTTAGATATGATGTCTCTCACTCAAAGTACATTCCTTTGAACATCCTTTTGCATAAAAGTTTCTAATCTAGACATAGATTTTCAATATTCAATTCCCAATATGGACACGCTTCCATATTTTCCATATGACAACTCATTCTTAATAGAATCTTTTCTATAATAATGTTGATATGGTCCATTCAATACCATGCTTCCAATTACTCACAAGCAACCAATCCTCGTCGAACTTTGGATTGTCCTTTGATAGTTGTTTAATTATTTTAGTCAAAACCAATTCTAGTCCCTTTTCCCTCTAAATGTGCTCGACATTTGGAAAATTTTAGAATGGTCAAACATTAAAGCATTTGCAATCGATCCTATACCCGAAGCGTATGGGACACGACGCATAATGTTTTATTTGCTATGTTCTCAAAATTCGAATTGTGAAGAGGAATGTCGTAATCATAATCGAAATTTTAAGAACACACTATGTACCTTTGACTAAATTTTATTAACATTCCACAACCTAAGCCTTTATATTTGAAATGAAGCATAATATTCTCTCCCTTAATTATAGCAAAACAACTTTACAACCCTTACGACTTTGCAAGGTATAACTCTTGTTTTCTATAATTAATATTGCCAACTTGCAATATGTTCCATAATAATTATACAATCATAACTTTTATGCTCCCACTATCATGATGATTACTATAAAACATAACACTTATGCTCCCACTAGCTTTGACATGTATTCAGAAACAGCTTAACTTTCAGAAAAACAATGCTTATTGAATTTCTTAAGTTCATGTTTCTAATACTTAGTGCTTTGATAATCTTTTATCAAGGCTTCTTGAACTTATACACCTTTGCCTTAGATAGTTCATATGTGTGTGTAAACAATTGCCAAACCTCACAATTCAAATTATGGAAAGGGATATCGTAACCATAATCGAATTCGAGAATGCAATTTTACAATCACTATCTTCTTAAAATCTTTCTTAGTGAAAGCATTTCTTCACAATCATTTTCATGAAGGAGGAAATCTTATGACACTTAGATTTAACGGTGTATTTGTTCCTATCCATGTGAATTTGTCAAAACCAAAGTTTACGACAAATTCAAACTCATATGGATCGAACTTTCTTGATCTCGATTTCTTGCCTTTATGGTAGCACAGCCGCCCACCATGTCTTCCAAGTAGTTAAGCAACTCATCTTTTCTTATCAATGTACTTTCCATTGATCAAGGTCCTTGCCTTTTATGCATTCAAATGAGAACTCATAGAACTCATATGCATAATTAACTCAATTGGAACGGCATAGAAACAAAATGATGTCAACACGATAGGTTGTAAACCTCAAGTCGTGTGCTAGTGATGATTGATAAGGTCTATTTGATTTGTTCTTGAAACTTTTCAAGACCATTAAGACTCCCACTGACTCCTTGACATATAAGATCCTTTTGTCAATAAACATTTCTTGACAAACAAATATTCAAGAGTTAGTGTAGCTTTTATCAAAACACTTCATAAATTGGTTCTAGTTGGTCTTTGTCTTATCCAAGACATCACAACTTTCCACATTTGATGAATGTTATAAACCTTTAATACTTTTCACTCATTGTCACAATCTTAACTTTAAGACTTGTCATTGGAACGAAGTATGATAGACTTCTTGATATAACCATTTCTTCAATCCTTGATTCCTCTTCTTAAACATACAATTGTGCTAAGATTTACTTAGAGGATCAATTGAGATATGGTTCTTAATCATTAAGACCTATCATAAAGCATAAAAGGTACTCTCCCTTCTTCTTAGAATGGAGAAACTTTTATCTTTCTGCCTACTTGATTCTTCTTATTCGTTCTGCTATTGATTTAAACTTTTTCAATCAATTCAGAATTACACTTAATCTTGTAAGTATAATCATATTTACTAAACCTTTAGTAAATCATGACAAATATATTTGTTACTCTTATGGTGGACTTGATCAACACGCAACTTTTTGTATTCGATCTCCAAGTCCTTCACTTGACACTTTGTCAATGAATTTGTCTAATTTCCAAATATGAAATTTCTCATTCATCGTGCAACCAAGTTGCATGATTCCAAGTTTCTGTCCAATTGAAACTTGGGTGATGAGAAACTCTCCCTATTTGGTAAATTCTCAACTTTCCATAAATAACATAATAAGAACCAAATCCATTATTACTAATAATAGAAACATCCAAACATCAATTTTTCATATACGCCATTGCAAGGATAAATAAATAATATAAAATCAAAATTTATTTTATTGCGGAAAAATTTTGTCCTTACAATGCAATTCATTGAAAAACTATGCTAATACATCTTTCTTAGCAATCTAATTCTAACTCTAAGTAGTAGCTCAAGAATCTAATCTTCGAGAAATGCGATCAAAATCCATTCCTTCACGGTTAGATTTTTCTCACCTCTTCCCTTAAGCTTCCTTTCTTTTCTTCGATCTTACAAAACATCAATTGTAATCTTATCACATTATGTATTAAGAATCTAGAATAGAAGCTTAAAAGAGTTAGTTAATGGATTTTACCTATATTAGAGACATACGTTTCGACTCTCCCATCTCTTAGATCTCTTAGGTAAATAGGGCAGCTTCGTCTCCAATGCCCTTTCTCTTGGCAATAAAAGCAGATTGACTCTCTTGGAATAGGACATGGAACTACTTCAGACATTGCATTTCTCTTATGATCAAACTTTTCGATCATAGCATGTCTTTCGTTGCCATTGTCTATATCCATAGAGGTGTTGAAGACAGATTCACCAATTAACTTTGCTTTTCTATTGCGCCAAACCATTGCTGATTCAGCAACAATCAGCATATAGGTGAGATCTATAAGGGTCACGTCGCGGTTCATCATATAGTACTCTCTTACGAACTCACTATATGAGTTAGGAAGTGACTGAAGAACCCAATCAACAGCCATTTCCTCACAGACAACGGATCCCAACATTCTTAACCTATCAATGTGTGACTTCATCCCTAGGACGTGTGCACACACCGACTTTCCTTCTTTATGTTTAATTGCCAAAAGGGATTGAGTGATCTTGAACTTTTCAAGCCTTTGAACTTGTGGGTTAGGGAGAATAATTTGAGGAGGAGGAGGAAGTGAAGCATGATTTCTCGTTCCTCGATTGAATCGTGGAATACCATCATGTGGAATGCTTGTTCCACGGGATTTGGGAAGACCATAGTTGTCGAACTTTGACATCTACAAAACGGGAGAAAAACAAATTCAAGTTAGTTGATTGATTGAGTCCTTAGTAAATCACCCAAATGAGATACTAAGGCTAGGACCCAACACAATATTCTACAACTCGGGAGAGGGATGCCGTAACCCTAATTGCAGAATATTTGAAGGTAAGTGAATGACGATTCACTAATTTCCACCACGAAAAACAAAAAAAATTTAAGTTTTAAATCTATGAAAACTCCTAGATCCTTTGAGATTCATTGAACTTTCAATGGCATGTTTAAATCTCGATATGCCCCTCTAGTTTGTGACTGGGATGCCGAGGATCACAAAGCGGGTGTGAATAACCATGCAAACTTACATGGTGCCCTCACATGTTACAATCACTTATTCGATGTGCCAGTAAACCACACACGCTCCACCAAACTATGACAAATATTGAGTCACCCTTTGCTACCTTTGCTTAGAACCATTTAGTGTGCCGGTTAACCACACACGCTCCACTAACGTCTTCGCAAGGGCACAAAGTGTAATTTCATGGAATTGCATCAATTCACTTTTGCCTAAGTAACTAAGATTGGGAATTTTTTTTAAAACATTTAGTTACTTTTGTACTTTATTATACTTATAATGGAAGGTTTCGTCCTATCCTACCCGTTCGGCTAACGACCCTCCACTAGTCAAGAGTGCGGTGGGTAAGAGTGGATACCCATTCAATCGCCATTTTATAGGCAATTTCCTTAAACACCACTTATAGACCAGCTTCGTGAATGAGGCCTACTAACGGTACGACTGACTTTTACTCATACATATATATAATGTTAGATTTTTAATGTTATATATAGTATAGGGTGTATTTTATACTTTCAAAATACTAGGAGGTCTAATTTAACAAGTATACTTTTAATTCAATTAAATTGTAAACCTAAACTTTTATGGATTTATTAAACCTCTTTTAATTATACACTTTAATTAATTAATAAAACCATAAGGGTGTGATTTGAACCTTTTCAAAACAATACTAGAGTTTTAGAATTTAACATTCCTAAATTAAACTTTTAATCGACTTTTAAATTCCAAAACTTGAGGGCAAGTTTTGAAACCTTTTCAAAACGTTAGGGTTTCAACTATTTAAATTTCAAATCAACAAAACCTTTGGGTTCAAATTTAAACTATAAAACCTAAAGGGGAAAACATGAAACTTTTCATAACAACAAGGATCAAATAACAAATAATCTAAATTAACATTTAATCACATAATTATCCATATTTGATTTATTTAATGATTTCTTGCAAAACAATTTACCAATTTAATCAAAATAATTAATCAATTATCATATAAGGAAACAAATATTTTATTAATTGATAAATATCTTCAATTAGATCAAGAATATACTCATATATATCAAAAAATCGGATTTATATTGATCTAATGTGATAAGGTAACTTTCTATAAGCAAAAACAGCAAGAAATCGCGAAGATAGCCCCATCTGACGAGTTGACTCGTCGAGTCAAGCATGGACTCGTCGAGTCTACATGGACTCGGCGAGTTCAGCTATGGACTCGACGAGTCCAGCCTCCAGAAACCAAAATTTCGAATTTTTCAACCATATCAAGCATCAATACAATAGAAAACAGTCTAGGCTCTGATACCACTGATGGGTTTTGGTCCTAAGAACATCCTATGTGCTCATACAAACCCTAATGCTTGGATCTAGGTTTCTCTATTGTACATGCAAGTTATCCAAGACTATAAACCCTAACTCTAGCATACAAGTAATCATATTAACATGAGAATAGGTTTATAATATTACCTTGATTGTTATGTAGCAATAACAATCCCAAATCTCCTTGTATTGACTTTGGAAGGCTTAGAGTCACAAGTGTCACTCCTCTAATGGCTTACAAACACCAAGAGCAAATGGAGAAGATATAAGAAGAGAGGGGAGGCATACGAATTCGTCCCTAGATGCTCTAGGGATCAAGTGCATGAAATCCTAAGGCCTTAGGGGTCTTTATATAGGGTTGAGATTAGGGTTTCAGTCCTTATCCTTATCTAGTTACTTGCCCATCAAGCAACCATAAGATAAGCCTTGAAAAACCCTATCTCTTGGACCTTGGGCGATTTTAAGGATATCCTTATCCTTGAATTCGTCCATCCTTTAACAAGGATAACCATTGCCCTATTTTGCAACTATCACATAATTACAATTCAGCCCCTCTAGTTTAATTAATTACACTTGATCACAAAATTAATTCTTAATTAATTATTGACCAATATTAATTAAACAAATATGATTTCTCCTTTAATATATTATTCTTATAACATATTAATAAATCATAATAACCTCTCTCTTTATTTATTTCTCCAATCAAGTTGCTTTGGTGAAGGCAACCCAAAAGGACCATGCACCATCGGGTCAAGTACATACCAAAATAGTTATGGACTTAGACACTAATCCAACAGTATTTGTAATAGATGTTTAGTATTTTAGATATTATTTTTCCAAAATGATGTTTATCACTACTATCATGCTCCTAAATGATGATGTATGATAGTGTCGGCTATTTGTTAGAATTTTATGTGGTCTAATCCTCAGCGTCCTTATTTGACTAGTTAACACATACCTTTAGTTTATTTTTCCTATAAATACGTGCGTGTACGTGATGTTTAGGGATAAAGCCTTTTGCATTCTTGTATCCAAGATACTGAGATTTCTTTGTAACCTTTCATCCAATATTCAATCAAAGTGATCAACTGTTATATTTACTTTATTTGTATTTCTTTAATTCCGCTTTACAAATTTACATTGCTTGCTATATTGTAAGAAGTGGTAATCAGTATCTTAGTCAAGTGTTTTATGATCATATAAGGAATTATGGGATTGTCTCACACTTAACTCCACCCCAAACACTATAACATAATGGTGTATATGAGAGGATGTTGAACCCAGAAGTGAACCTCTGCATTTGATCAACAATAAGTTGCTGACCGAAGGTGGGTTAAGCCTGAAGTTAGGTGTCATTAGAAGGTGACTTGCTTAGAAGAAGCGGCGAAGTTAAGAAGATATTGACTTTTGTTTTGTCTGCTAGTGATAGAATTTATTAACTGTTAGTCTGTGATGATTATTGGTTATTAAGTAGATTAGTCAGTATTATCAATCTCTTTTGTCAGAAGGTATTTACCGATTTACCCTTAGATAATGTCTATAAAAGGGGAACCAGGTTGTGGTTATCCTTACACCTTTTCAACATTCTTGCTAGACATTCTTTACTAAAATATATAAGATTGTGCTTTGTTTATCATCTTGTTCATTTACTTACGCTTCCGGTATTTCATTTTTGTTCTTTATATTAGTTGTTAAGTTATATCTTCCACACTTACTTTCATAGTATTTAACTTAAATTATATCCTGGTTTATCAATTGATATCAGAGCCTAGATTGGTTGTTTACTATCCACTCTCACCAGATTATCATTATAAAAAATATTGGTGACTTACATTTTTGGAAAGCCTCGAAGTATTCTTTATTTATCATCATTGCTCAAAATCTTTTTCAAAATGGATAAATTACAACCGATATATGTTGTAAATGTCTCCAACAGTCTGGACTATTTAATAAAAGCACCTATACTGATTGCTGACGTGTATGAACAATAGAAAACTAGAATGGGTAGCTATTTGAGAAGAAAAGGAAAGGATGTATGGCGTTCTGTAGTTGACGTTCCTTATGTGGTTCCAAAACTTCCTCTTGATGACCTCGCTGATGCTCTTTTGAGTGGTGGTAACAGTATTGGAGGTCAACCAAGAAGAGAACCACGACCTACAACTCTATAAGATCTTGCAAAATTTAAAAATTATGAAAACTCTTTTAGTGAACTTGTTTGTGGTGTCCCTCTAGATCTGTTTGATCACATTAAGTTATGTCATTCTGCTCATGAAGTATAGAGAACACTCCAATCCTTGTTTGAAGGAATGGAAAATGTCAAAGACAAGATGCTCACCTCTGCTCTCAATGACTTTAACAACTTTCGTATCCTTCCTGGAAAAAGTGTTAAATCAACTTACGCGTGCTAACATCATCAAGTATAGACAACCACTTGTTTTTCTTTAATACTCAACCAACTTACCCGTGCTAACATCATCAAAATATATCTTGAAATAAATATGAAATTTCATGATGGTCTTGGTGATGGTTGGAAAAGTCCATATCCTTAACCGATCCTTCACCTATTAGGCAGTCAATGAGCAGGCATGTTCCCTATCCTTTCCTTGTGTATTCTATTTTCTTTGTACTATTTTGCATATTTCCTGGGATACAATTCCGATGATTGTGTATGATGTATTTGAATTCATATTTATCTGAGGAAAGTGGCAATGCCTATAGCGCCAACCTACTGAGTATCGGGCCAGTAATGGGTTTCCTCAAACTACCTGCCTAGTACACCATTAAGCCCCCTAACCTAAAGGGTAAAAGAATATTGTCGAAATATTTTCCCGTTTAGACTTGTAAATCCACATCGGGTATGGTAAAATCCTTCGCATGTTGTGAATGCTTGCGCCGTCGCACGTCATCTTTCTTGATTTGATTAGATTTCCCTTAATAAATGATTTAACCGGTCCCTCTGATTATTTATCGGGTAAGCCTGATTTGTCCTTGTAGAAGCTTATTTAAATTGTGCTCCCTTTGACTTTACCATCACCACGACTGGTATGGGTGATGACAGGTCCGCAGTCGCGTCCGAAGTGGACTACTGTATGCTGGAGCGGTACACTCATGAATATCACCTTTCTCTTGTACTTGGTTTCCAAGTTCCATCTTCATCTTCGTCTGTTCTCGATGCCCCGCCTGGTAAGATTGGTTTTCTATCTTCGACATCTTGTGTGTGGGTAACGGTTACCCCCGTCTCGCTTCTTCCTGGAAGTTCTTTGTTATTATAAAGTTCATCTTGTTCAGCCATGCCCGAATGCAATATAAAAGATTGTTACTTTCAAAGTCTTTTGTGTTGCTCATGCGATACCAGTTGATGTCTCCCTGTTTTGCTATTTTTACTGCTTGAACAAGTATGGCGACTGGTTTTCTTTCAGTAGTCGCCACTTTCCTCTTTCTCTAGATTTATCACGTTTTAATGGGAATTGAAAAAGCAGGTATTGCTGGGTGGACATACATAGTTTGTGTGTACCATTTGTCCCTTGTTATGTTTCATGCCGGGTCCTTCCCTTTTGAGCTGGAAGTACCTGAAACAATAAACATAAGCTGTAAGCATCAAGCTTAGTGAGTGTACCAAATTACCACACACAATTGAAAATATATGAACATAAAAAAATTTAAACAAACGAACATAAACGAACGTAAATGAACAACATAAACGAACGTTCACAAACATAAATGAACGAACAAGACCATTGTTCATGTTCGTTCGTTTAACTAAACAAACGAGAATTTGTGTTCATGTTCGTTCATTTATTAAATAAACGAACATAAATGAACTTCCCGCCGAACAGTTCACGAACGGTTCGCCGAACGTGCAGTTCGTTTACAGCCCTACCTAAAATACCCATAGGTCAAAACCAAGTCAAAATACAGGTCAAAGTCAACCAAGTCAACCGAGTCGACTAAGTCAGTATGTGGAACGTACTCCTCGTGTACACGAGGCGTACTTCGCAGTTGACCGAGGATCCGAAAGCTGACCTCGTACGCTCAGTGTACCCCTCGGTACGCCCTTCATATACGGATGCTTGCCACCCTCTTGTTAAGTGCTTAATACTTTAAGCACTTACGTCCAAACTTCAGATCTAGGCAAAAAAGATGTTCTTAACCATAAAGTGTCCCACTTTATGGTATAGCATGGCTATAAAGTCCTTAACTCTAAAAACCCTAGTCTTTTAACCCATTAAGACCATCTAGCACTTGCATGGAGGGAAACTAGTGACCAAAAACCCAACTTTATGACTTAACACCCCTTAAAACCTATGAAAGGACAACTTAAATGCCTTGGAGTACCTTTTACTCACAAAGACCAAGTTTGGGACCAAAAAGGGAACAACTTTGAGCTAAAACTAGATCCATAAGATTTATACATCAAGGTTGAAACTTTTTACCTCCACAAGGTGCACAAGAGGGACAAGATGCCGCATTTAAAGCCTTGAGTGAAACACCACCACCTCAATGCTCTTCCTTCTACCCCAAAAGCTCCAAATGGCACCAAAAATGGCTCAACAAGCTTCATAATGCACATACAATCTTTAGGGTTTCAAAATGAGGAGGGAGGCTGAAGATAAGAAGGTGTATGAGGCCATAAATGTGTTTAAATAGGGTCCAAATCCTAAAATTTAGGGTTTGAAACCTAGCTGCATACGCCCGACGTACCATCATATGCGTTGTGTATTAAGGTGATCCATAGTACACTCACCGTACAAGGGTGTACGCCCCGTGTACTTCAACAACCCCGAAATTATGAAATTTCCACCAGGGTCTAAATTGCAAATAAAGCAAAACTCAAGGGTTAAAACGAATACCCGAATAATAGATTTTACAACTCTCCCCCAATTGAACTAGACTTTTCCCTTGAAGTCTTGAGTCGTGAATAGATCTGGGTAGTGCTCTCGCATCTCTGCCTCCGGCTCCCATGTCCATTCAGAACCCTTCCGATGTTGCCATTGGACCTTGAACAATGACACTTCATTGTTGCATAGAGCCTTCACCTTATGATCTAATATCACCACTGGTCTCTCTACATCATTTAAGAGATCATCAACCTGAATGTCATCCACAGGAATAACTGCGGACTCATCGGCTACACACTTTTGAAGCTAAGACACATGGAATGTGTTATGAATCTGGCTAATCTCATCGAAAAAATTCAGCCGGTATGCGACCTTGCCTACTCGCGCTGAAATCCTGAAAGGTCCAATAAATCTGGGGCATAGCTTCCCAGCTTCCGAAATCGGATGACACCTTTCCACGGTGACACCTTCCGAAGCACCAAGTCTCCCACCAGAAACTCAAGATACGAACATCGCTGATTTGCATAACTCTTATGTCAGCTCTACATGACCCATAACCTGTCGCACACTTGCTAAATTAACTTAGTAGTCTTGAATACAACCTTTGTACAACCCATGAATCGATGCTCGACCTCCCCCCAACAAACCAGAGTCTTGCACTTTCTTCCATACAACATCTCAAATGGTGGTTGGGCAATACTGGCATGGTTACTATTGTTGTAGGAGAACTCAACTAGTGGGAGGTAAGTATCCCAACTCCCTCCAAAATCCAACACACAAGCCCGAAGCATATCCTCGAGCATCTTAATTGTCTGCTCGCTCTGACAATCGGTATGTGATAGTTTCATTTTATTACTTCTTTTCTTAGTTTATTTTAGTGCATTCCATCTCATTTTAGTCAATATTTATGCATATTTTCCCTTTATGTTATTTTTCACCTTTATCAGATACTTTCTAGTCTTTTGGGCATAATTGCAGGATTTAACGAAGACTTTTCCTCATTGGAGTTAGGGGAGGAGTGCTGGACTTTTGGAGGCTTGCAGTTTGCTTGTGGACTTGAAGTGGTGCGATTGGGCTTGGTGTCAACATAAATAAGAAAGCGAGTTGGACTTAATTTTTGGACAAGAATGATGACGAGGCGATGAGGACTCGAGCTATGGAAGATTAAAGGAGCATTGGAGCATCTTTGAAGACTTTGGAAGGTATAATTGGGCTCTCAATAAATTATGCAAATGGGATGAATCATTGATGAGAAAAATGGGCTGGTGTGCTAATTAAATGGGCCAAGGGACCCATTCAGCAAGACCCACGCGTTCTGTGTAGATCCACAAATGGTTTGCATGGATCGTGCTGTGAAGGACCCATGTTTTTTACATGAACCTCTACTTTGGGAAGGTTGGTGGAGTGCTTTTGGCCAACTTTTGGATCCGAAAATTTGACTCTTTTTATTGGATTTTTTGAATAGAATTCAAGGAGAAGACATTGAACAACAACTCTTTTTTGCTCTCAAGAGGGTTTTTTAGAAGAATTTGAAAATTTTGAAGATTGGAGTATTTTTCTTTCATCTTGCAACTTGAATCATGTTTGGTACATCTAAACTATCTTGTATTTCTTTTATTTTTGCCATGCTTGGCTAGACTTATATTTGGTCGATTAGGGTTTAGCCCATGGATGACTGGTTGTTTTGAAGACTTGATGTTATCTTGTGTTTGATGTTTATGAAATGTTATCTAGCCAAATATCTTATTGTGTTTGTTTATCTTTGATCATGAGCTTGGATGAATGAATACTTATTTTGTTGACTAGTTTCTTGGTTAAGTAATGGACCTTCAAATTAGTAAGCAACAAATGGTTTCTATGTTTGTTTTCATTTAATTTAAACCATGAAAATGTTTCCACCATAATGATAATGTAAGCATTTGATTATCTTTTGGGCTTGGTAACTCCTAAATCTTAAGGCTAATTGATTTTTACAAGATTATAGGGTTAATGTCATAAAACACTCAAGTTTTCATGGTTTTACCCAAAGTTGAATTTTATGTCCGTTTTTACACTAACATTTTCGAAAAAATGTTCGGTTTTACCCTTTTACTGGTGATAACAGGTTTTTCAGGTTACCATTATATTAAATTCTCCAAAAAACCCTTAAGTTTACCTTTTTTTTTTTTTTTTTTTTTTGCGTTTTTACCCTTAAGTTTATAATTTTTTTTTTACACTTTTACCCTAAGTATTTTTTGCATAATATACGTATTCATGCATAAAAATCATATTTATGTACGAAAAAATATTTAATTAAATATTGTATTTATATTTTTTAATGTTATATATATATATATATATATATATATGTATGTATATATATATATATATATATATATATATATATATATATATATATATATATGTTTTGTGTGTGTGTGTGTGTGTGTTTGCAAGGTTATACCATTTAAAAAGATAAATAATATTTTTAGAATTATGAATACGTGTTTTATAGATATAGTTTTTAGAAGTATAAATACGTGTTTTTACATTTATATATATAAATATGTATCTATACTTCTAAAAATATATTTATACTTTTAAAAAAACATATATCAAAATACATATTTACACTTCTAAAAATATATGTATATACTTATATACATGTTTATAATTCAACAAGTTTTTTTTATTGATATGTATATTTTTAAATGCATAAAAATATGTACTTGTAGTTCTAAAAACATATTAATTTATGTTTTTTTATATCTTAAATGGTTTATCCAAGACCCCTCCCCCCCCCCCCCCCCACACACACACACACACACACATATATATATATATATATATATATATATATATATGTGTGTGTGTGTGTGTGTGTGTGAATAAATAACATTAAAAAAATGTAAATACAATATTTAATTAAAATTTTTTTCGTATATAAATATAATTTTTCTGTATGAATACATATAATATGAAAAAAAAATACAAAGGGTAAAAGTGCAAAAAAATTTAAACTTAAGGGTAAAAACTATAAACTTAAGGGTTTTTTGCGAAGCTAATATAATGGTAACCTGTTATCACTGGTAAAAGGGTAAAACCGAACATTTTTTGAAAAATGTTAGGGTAAAAACGGTCATAAAATTAAACTTTGGGCAAAACCGACAAAACCCTAAAAACTTGAGGGTTTTAATGACATTAGCCCAAGATTATATGCTTCATTGGTTTTGTGACTTTAATTAAGGAAATGTGTTAAGAGCTCCTCTAACCATTTTAATAACAAAGAAGAGTTAAAGTAATTTGTGCTTATGAATTGCTATAACCAAGCTAAATTGATTCACAAGTGTTTTTCCATTTAGTATAATGATAAGTCAACTATATCATCCATGTGGTGTATTCCAAAATCAACCAACTTTACTTCATTGAATTTAATCAAATCATCTACTTGCTTACTTGTCGTATCTACATTCTAGCTTAGTTTTAATTTTCTCAAACAGTCAAAAAAATTTAAACCCCCCCCCCCCCCCCCCCCCCAATTTTACTTTTACTCTTGTTTTACAAGTACTATAACAAGTGATTTACATAGAGATTTGAATCGAACCAATCTCCGTGGATACGATCCCTTTACCACTATACACTATTTTAGTGCGTAATATTTAGGGTATTTATTTTGTTGGCCTCGACAACCACCAGTATGTGGGTGGTATGTTGTACTGAAGTGCAACTGAGTACCCAAGTCCTCATGACACTTCCTCCCAAAATCAGGAGGTGAACCGAACATCCTGGTTCGAAATCACCGATACTGGCACCCCATGCTGAATTACTACCTCCCGGACATAGATGTCTGCTAACTTCTCTGCGGATATACTCTCGACAATCGGTATGAAATGCGCACTCTTGGTCAATCTATCAACAATGACCCAGATGGAGTCAAAACCCACGCCTTCCTTGGAAATTTTGTGATGAAATCCATGGTAATCTCTTCCTACTTCCATATGGGAATGAGTAAGGGTTGCATCTTGCCGTGGGGTCTTTGATGCTTGGCCTTGACTTTCCTGTAAGTCAAGCACCGCTCCACAAACCAATCAATTTCCCTCTTCATGCAGGGCCACCAATAACTCAACCTCAGATCTCTGTACATCTTCGTGGCCCCTGGGTGGATAGAAAACTTTGAGTTATGCGTCTCCTCTAAAACCGTCCGCCTCACCCCACCCAATGCCGGAACCTAGAATCTACCACACCGAGTCAACAACCCTAGGTTTTCTATGACAAATAAGGGAACATGTCCTCTGATCCACTTGGTCTACCAGTTTTCCTTTTTCAACCCCTCTACCCGAGCCTTCTTGATCAAATCTATCAAAGACTAAGTGACAATCATCCTCAAGCAGGTATCCCGGATGGATGCACTCACAGTCTTGCGGCTCAAAGCATCGGCTACCACATTGGCCTTCCTAGGGTGGTACAGGTTCTCACAATCATAATCCTTTACCATATCTAACCACCTCCGTTGCTGCATATTCAGATTCGGTTGGTCCATCAAATACCTCAAACTTTTATGGTCAATGTACACAATACATCGAACCCCATACAAATAGTGCCTCCAAATCTTGAGGGCAAAAACCACGAACCCCAATTCCAAATCATGCGTGGGGTAGTTCGCCTCACGAGGCTTCAACTTCCTCGAAGCATAAGCAATAACATGACCCCTCTGCATAAGAACCACTACCAAACCCGAAATAGGGGCATCACAATAAACCACATAGTCATCCAAACCCTTGGAAAGTTTGAGTATCCAGGCCTCACATTATCTCTGCCTTAGGGTCTAAAAGGCCAACTGCTGATCAGGCCCCCACCAAAAGGTCACATTCTTCTTCGTCAAACGGGTCAATGACACTGCAATCTTGGAGAAATCCTGGATAAATCTATGATAATACGCTACGAGACCTAAGAAACTCTGAATCTTAGATGCGGTCCTAGGTACCTCCCACCGCATCACGACCTCAATATTGGCTGGGTCAACCGATATACTCTTTTAGTTGATGACGTGCCCCAAAAATCACACTTCGTGCAACTTGAAATCACACTTGGAAAACTTTGCATAAAGCCTCTGCCCCAAAAATCCTCATGATGCTCCTTGGTCTTGGAGTAGACCAGAATATCATCGATGAATACAATCACCAACCGATCCAACATCAACCTGCAAACTCGGTTCATGAGGTCCATGAATGCTACTGGCATGTTGGTGAGCCCAAATGGCATCACCACGAACTCGTAATGACCACAATGATTCCTGAAGACTGTCTTATGTACATCATCATCCCTGAATCTCATATGATGATCTTGGAAAACAAAGATGCACCCTGAAGCTGATCAAACAAATCGTCAATCCTCGGAAGTGGCTAATGGTTCTTCATCGTTAGCTTATTGAACTCTCTATAATCGATGCACATTCTATGTGAACCATCTTTCTTCTTCACAAATAGAATCGATGCTCCCCTCGGAGAGCTGCTTGGACGAATAAAACCCTTGTCTAGAAGCTCCTGAAGCTACGTAGATAACTCCTACATCTTAGGTGGCGCCAGACGATACGACATCTTGGTTATCGAAGACACATCAGGTACCAGATCAATGCGAAACTCAACCTACCTCTCGGGAGGCACTGCTGGTAAAGCCTCCGAAAAATACATCGAGGAAATCCCGAACAAAGGGCACCCCAATCAAATTCGACGTCTCCTCAATCCGAGTGTACGCGATGTAAGTTATAAAACCAAAACAACCCTGTTGCAAATATCTCCTAGCCCTCGCAGCTGAACAGAGAGTTGGCCCATGCGAAGCTCTCTTGCCAGGAATAACCAGTTCTCCCCCATTTGGGGTTCGAACTCTCACCAACTGTCGCTCGCAATCAATCATGGCCCCATTTAGGCCTAGTCAATCCATCCTGATGATAACCTTCAATCCTCTCAAGGGAAATCAATATCAAATCGATAGAGAAACTCTCTCTAAACAAATTTAGAAAAAACCCTTGGAAAACCCTTGAGGTTACAGTATGGTCATACACAATCTCAATCTCTAGAGGAGGATCCAAAGTCTCGGGATCATCACCAAAACTTCTTGATGAGTGCAAGAGATACAAAGGATCGGGTAGCCCCTAAATCAAACAAAACATGGGCGGTCATACCATTAACCAAAAAGGTCCCTATACAGAATCAAGCATAATTCTGAGCATGAAATAAAGAAAACAATAAAAGATAGAGATAAGATACATACCCATAACCACATCTGGTGCTGCACAGGCCTCATCATTGGTCAGCTGAAATGCCTTGCTCTTCACCACAGAGGTCCTCGTCTTGCCCTGGCGGCCATCAGTAATCCTCAATGTGGCTGGTGCAGGCGCTGCCACAGCTCCCCATGACAATCTCGGGCAATTAGCCTTTTTATGGCCGGCCTGATTGTAATGAAAGCAAATGAGTGTGCTCCGGGGTAATCCCTACTCATATGATCAGTTAGCCCACACCTGTAACAACCCGAACCCACTAACCGACACGCCCCACTATGCTGATGGAAACACTTGCTATAGTGGCCTCGGCCCTACTGGCCCCTAGAATATGAATCAGAAACCTTGGGCTTCTTCTTGGTCTAGCCCACCACAATCTGCACCTGATCCGGCTTGCGCTTCGGCTGAAGCTTTAACTTAATCTCCTGCTCATGGGCCCTCTTAATCATATCATTCATGGTCTTGCATCCCAAAAAGCTTACAAACTCCCTGATGTCATCTCTTAACAGGTCATGATACCTCGTCTTCTTCATCTCCTCATCCGCAACGTACTACAAAACCAACAGATCCCTCTCTCGAAACTTGTTGGTGATCTCTGCGACAGTCTCGGTGGTCTGGCGAAGGTCCTGTAACTCCCTCGCTAGCTGCTGCACCTCGATAGTCAGTGCAAACTCCCTTTGAAATCTCCAAACAAAGTCATCACAAGTTATCACTGCCATTACTGCTTTTCCCAACAGTTTGGGTGACCTCCTCCCACCAGTCTTGTGCTCTGTCCCTCAGTAGGCAGGATGCAAATCCCACCTTTTCCCCCTCATGGAAAAAGCTCATCTACTGAGCATCCTCCATGTTAGCGATCCAACGATGGCTAGCGATAGGGTCCTTAGCCCTGAAGAAATCAGGAGCTCCACAAGCCTTGAACTCCCAAACGAGGGAATTCGAGCTCTAATCTGATCCACAACAATCTTGGCTCAAAAAGTCTTGAGATTCTCATCTTTCAACTCCAAAATCCACTCCTTGATGGTACCAAACAACACATGGGTAACATCCAGGATACCTCGAGTAACCTCAGCCGAAATGAACTTGCGCAGACATTCATCAATTGGTTATGTGCCTGAGCCACAAACTAAAGTAGAATTAGAGCCAAAACCTCCTTGAGTGATCATCACCAGCCTCCAAACTGAAACACAACATAAAGCATTCAATAATGGACTCGAGGGGACTCCTCCATACAGGCCTACTTAGAGTTTCTAGATCTGAACTCGTCTCAAGTATAGGTCATGTGCTTCTAGTAGTATGGGTCATGGGTATACAATTGTAGTTAGTGGACCAAGCTACATGCTTTGAAGAAAACGTATATTCTTCTGCTAAGCGGGCATCCTGTTTTTGGAGTAATGATATTGGATGTATACATAAGTGTAGTCGGCGAACCAAGCTACATGCTTTGAAGAATAATCGTATTCTTAGGCTAATCGGGTAGCCTATTTTTGGAGTAATGATATTCAATGTATATATAAGTGTAGTCGGCGTACCAAGCTACATGCTTTGAAGAATAAGTGTATTCTTAGGCTAAGCGGGTAGCCTGTTTTTGGAGTAATGATACCCGATGTATACATAAGTGTAGTCGGCAGACCATGCTATATGATTTGAAGAATAAGTGTATTCTTAGGCTAAGCGGGTAGCCTATTTTTGGAGTAATGATACTCGATGTATACATAAGTGTAGTCGGCAGACCGAGCTACATGCTTCGAAAAATATATGTATTCTTAGGCTAAGCGAGTAGCCTATTTTTTTTATTTGTCATAAAGTGGCTGACCTTGCCATGGTTTGTGATATTGCCACATGGTATAGATGGGGTCTAGTGAGAATACTTTTTTTCCTCATTTCGTTCTCATGCCAACCGATATGCTTTCCCTTGCATATTCAAACATAGAACTTCCTAAGGTGTTTGAAATGTCACGTTCTTGGTATCGCCTCTCCTTCCATTGTCTGTAGGACGTATGATCGATCCTTGTTTGCTTCATGTATTATTTATGGACCTTCCCATGTTGGACATAGTTTTCCCTGTGGATCTTGCCTGCTAGCCTCATTGTTCTGTAATATCTTATCGCCTACTTTGAAACAACGAACTTTGACCCGTTGTTTATAATAACTTTTCGTTTGCTTTTTATAATGTTCCTGTCATATTGATGGTACATCTCATTGCTCCATGGAAACATCTAGGTTCGTCCTAAGTTTCATCATTGTTGTCCACGTCTAAATTTTCCATTCTGTTTCTGAGGATAATCAATTCTAATATCAACACTACCTCTGATCGATAGACTAATCTATAGGGTTTTTCTTTTATTGTCGTTCGCATTGTTGTTCAGTATGCCCATAACACGCTTTGTAATTCGTCAAACCATTGTTCTTTTGCCTAGTTTAATCATGTTGCCAAGCCGTGGACGATTGTCCAATTGGTGACTTCAGTTTTTCCGTTCACCTCTGGGTGTGCTACTAAAGTGAACCTATGATTTATTCAGAGCTCTTCACACCGCTCCCAGAAGGGCTTATTCGCAAATTGTGCTCCGTTATCCGAAATTAATGTGTGCGGTACCCCGAAACGACAAATGATTTGCTTCCAAAAGAATTTGATCATTTTTTGGCCTGTTATTGTAGCTAATGGTTCTACCTCGACCCATTTGGTGAAATAGTCTATTTCCACTACCAAGAATTTTACCTTCCCATGTGCTTTTGGGAATGGTCCGACTATGTCTATTCCCTATTGAATGAAAGACCAGGGGCTACTGATGTTGATCATTGGTGTTGCTAATTTTCTTAGGACTCGTGCATGTTTCTGGCACTTCTCACAACTGTATATTACTCCTTCTATGTCTTGGTACTTAGTTGGCCAATAGTACTCTATCCTCGATATTTTACATAGTATTGTTCGTGCCCTTTCATGTGCTCCGACCACTTCTTCATGCATCTGCCTTATGATGTGTTCTTCCTACTTTCCATTTATGCAACGTAAACGGGGTGTTAAATACCCTTTTTTGTATAATATTATGTTGTCCATACAAAGGGTGGTGCTTTGACCCTTAGTTTCCTAGCTTGCTTGTCATCCGAAGGTAGCTTGCCTTCCGTTAAGTATTCAACTATTGGGTTTCTCCAGTCATTTGTATCTTCTATTATTGACATTACCGAATTCCCTTCCGTTGCTTTTGTTTGTACTATTTCTACAAATATGTTTTTGGTTAGATGGGGAAAAATGGATGAGGTGAGCTTACTTAATGCGTCTACACATTTTTTTTCCGACCTCGACACATGTTCTAAACTAAATCTTTTAAAGTGCTTTGTTAATGCTTTCACTTTGTCTGCATACTGTGCTAAGTTCCTTCCTCAAATTTCATACAAAACATTTGTCTGGTTGGTGACGACCATCGAGTCTACAGAGGCGCGTATATGTTCACACCCCATCTTAATAGCCAATTGCAATCCTGTGATGAATGCTTCATATTTCGATTTGTTGCTGTATGCTTGAAAATCGAATCTTATCGATTAGGTTATCTCTTCCCCCGTTGGGCTTGTTAATATCAAGCTAGATCCCGTGCCTTCTGTGAAGGAGGACCCATCTGAAAATATTTTCCATTGATTTTCTTGCATTGTGTTCATGTCTTTAATGTTGTCATCTAATCCGTTTATCGACGATACTTCTCTCTAGCCTGCTATTTCGGTGATAAAGTCTACCAGTGCTTGTGCTTTTATGCTAGTTTGTGGTTTGAAAATGATTTTTTGTTCTCCTAAATCCATCGTCCATTTAGATAGACTTCCTAACTTCTCTGGTTTCAATAGCACTTGATGTAATGGAAAATTCGTGAGTACTTTGATGATGTGTGCCACAAAATACCTTTGTAGTTTTCTTGCTTTGTTGACTAGGCATAACGCCAACTTCTCCATATCTGAATATCCCATCTTTGCTCCCTGCACGATATGAGTTACAAAATATATGGGCATTTTTTTGTCTACTCTATTTTCCACCAGTGCTGCATTGGTTACCGTTCTTGATGCTGCTAAATACATGGTTAAGACCTTACCCGCGATTGGTGACGTCAAAGTAGAAAGCTCGGCTAACGCCGTATTAAGTTCGTGGAATGCGCTCTTAGCTTCGTCTGTCCATCGGAAAGTCTTTTTGTCCAATACTCTTCTTCACATTTTGTAGAAAAGGGTATGTTTTCTCTGCAGATTTTGCTAAGAACCGCCCTAGTGCTTCCAATTTACCATTTAATGCTTGTACCTCTTTCACTGTCCTTGGTGACCGCATTTCTAGCCTTTTGGGGTTTGATTTTATTTTATTTTCCATGATAACATTTCCTAGGAGTTTTCCCTCTTTTGTCCCAAAGATACACTTTTGGGGATTCAACTTCATATTCTCAGCTCTTAGATTGGCAAAAGTTTCCGCTATGTCTTGTACAAAACAATTATCGTTACTGCTTTTGATGACCATGTCGTCCAAATAGATTTAAATGTTCCTTCTAACTCCTGGTTCAAAATTTTTGTCAGCTAACCACTAGTATGTCACCCCTACATTCGTTAATCCGAATGACATTTTTATGTAGAAGAATGTCCCCTTCTCCGTGTGGAAAGATGTTTTTTCTTCATCCCCATCGTGTATGTGTATTTGGTGATACCCTTTGTAAGCGTCTAGAAAACTCTTCCATTTAGGCCCATGCAAGGACTCGATTTTTTCATCGATAGAAGGTAGCGGGTAGCAGTCTTTCAGACAGGCTTTGTTTAAATTCATGAAGTCTATGCACATCCTCTATTTTCCATTTCCCTTTTTGACCAAAATCGGGTTCGCTACCCAGGATGGGAAAAGTGATTCCTCTACTATCCCTACTTTTACCAGTTTTTCGACCTCATCGTCGATAGCTTTATTCCTCTCTTTCGACCGCCCCCTCTTTTTCTGTCGGATTGGTTTGCTTCCTGTTTTTTCGTTTAGTCTGTGCTTAATCAGTTGTCTGGCCACGCCTGTCATGTCTGCTGCCTCCCATGCGAATATGTCAACATTTTCTTTTAAGAGTGTCGTTAGTCCGTTTTTTAGTTTTCATGGTAACCCTACTCTTATTCGAACTCCTTGGTCTTCATATTTGCTATTGATTTTAATTTCATCGAACTTGTTATTTGCTTGCAGCGTGTCTGACTTCGCCGTTCTCGCCTTACTTTCTACCATTGCAATGGGTCCCATTGGTGGTTTACTATGGATCATTCCAAATCCGCCTTTTGTTCGAAATCGGACAATGCCGTGGAGTATCGATATGATCGCCCCAAACTTTCTCATTGCACTTCTTCCGAATATGATGTTGTATGGTGACGCTGATTGCACGATTGTGAAAAGCTATTTTCTGCGTATTTTTGGCTTGTGTTAACTGGTCCATTAAAGTTAAGGGAACATATAATATCCCTTTTGGCCAAACAAAATGTCATGCGAAGCTTGTTAAATGCCTTATTGGTTGTTGCATCTTTTTTCTTATTTGTTATGGTAGCTGTGAGAAGCAATGGTAATACATGATTTCGGTCGAACTCCCACTAACACTACCCATATATAAGTATTGGCCCATCTTCTTGGTGATTGGGAATATGGTATGTTTCTTCATCAAAAAAATTGTGTAGTTGGTCGATATTTTTTCCTACTAAACGCAACGGGAAACTCATTTTTGTTGCTTACTTATCTGACACCTTGCTCTGCGTGTTTTGTTAAATTTTTGATCTGGCTACCGAGTATTTCCTCTGTTTGTCATTTTGTTACCCTTGTAATATAGATAACGCCAATGTTGGTACGACGAACTCCAGGCGCATACTTAGCTCTTTCACTTGAAGGGTCTTGGTCCAATAAGCGTCCGAGAATTCACTATGCGTAAGATAAACAAAAGCTAGGTCAGACAGCCATACCGAGGGTCGGAACCCGGTATGGCTCTCCGATGCCTAAGTTAGATTATGAGTTCTAGTGTTGCTTTAGTGCTAAGAAATATATGTTCCCTATTCTTAGCTCTCCTGATTATCATGTACCTGGGGGTATTTATAGACTCTACGTGGTTAGAATAGTCCATATCCTTAACCGGTCCTCTACCTATTATCCAGTCAATGAGCGGGCGCATTCCATGTCCTTTCCTTGTCTATTTTATTTGCTTCGTACTATTTTGCATATTCTTGGGATACGATTTTGATGCTTGTGTATGATGTATTCGAATTCATATTTGTCTGAGGCAAGTGGCGATGCATGTAACACTGACCTGCTGAGTACCGGGCCGGTAGTGGGTTTCCTCAAACTATTGGCCTGGTACACCATTATCTAGAACCTTAGCTGATAGTGGACATGTTTTGGCCCTTGAACAAAGAGATATATTAGTTAAGGATAATGTACGTTTGAACGGATTAATAGAAAACTTTATTCTACTATGAATCAAATTGAGCAAAACAAGCATATCACAAATAATTTTCAATATCCTTGGTCTAAATGAGGAAGTCTCGGTACAAAAAGTTATACTACACTGAAAGAAATAAAGGAAAACTTATGGAAGATATTCCAAAATTGGAATATGATGATAAAAGAATTTCAGCGGTTGATTTTGAGGGAGTACCAGTTTTCAATCAATTTCAAAATGAAAGTTTAGTTACAAGTACCTTTGTGGTTCCTTCTGAAGTGATTCAAAATGTTTCATTCTCAAATTTATTTATTTATTTTGATAAAAACTACTTATTTACCACTCATCCTTAATACAAATAAGTAATGATAAATTTATTTAAAATCAAGAGATCGTCTTTGTTACACAAAACTAGACAATACAGGAAAAGATGCGACTCAATCGACTTAGATAGAATTTCTAGGAATACTTTGATAGCAAAGATGACGGATTGAAAGCAGATCAATTTTCTGCCATCCAAAATGGAACAACAGTTTACATATAAAAATTAAGTCTCAGTCAAAACATCTCAAATACAGTATACATGTTTTGCAAAACAAACGTCGTCTAACTAACCCGTTATTATCAAAATACAAAAATGGGTTATTGTCACTATAACCCAACAATGTTTAGTATATTTGTTTAAATGGTCCCTCGCGGCTTTTTTTTTTTGCATTTAAAGGGTACAAACTTGTGTTTTACCGGTTAATTTCGTACCTTTACCCTTTTTTGAAGGTTACAATGCCTTGTCAACAGCCAACTAAGCAGGTGAGTCAACAATGACTCAGTGGTGAGTCGACTCATTGTTGCCACGTAAGCCAAGATCTTTTTCTCTTTGCCGATGTTAGGAACAATGAGTTCGACCAATCCTTTAGTATTCATCTGCAACCCTAGCGTAAGTGACTTCCTCACTGTAATTATCACATCATCGCCACCACAAAAGTTCCTAAAATCTTCACCTCGCATGCCACCATGATTAAAATAGAATCCAACTAACACCACAACACCACACCACCGTAACTCCCTTCTCTTCTCGATATATATATCTCTGCGTATCCATGGAATCAAAGAATAGAAGTTAGTAGTAACACACCTCTCTCAGAAAAATCAGAGAAGACTGTAATCGAGCATCAGTATCTTGAATTCAAACTCTCGACGAAATATGGTCCATTTCCTGTCGCCGATGCCCTGGAGGTGCTTTTGAAAAAAGATTTAGGTGTCGTAAAGCAATTTGGAGAATGAGGATGAGGAAAATTATACAGATGAGTGGTTAGTTAAGGAAGAGAGAAATTTTGATTTGGGTGACTTATGTCTTCCATTGTAGCTCTTGGTCCCAATCCTACTCCCCTTATTGGAGGAGGAGGATGAATGGCAGTAAAAGAAGCATCGATGGACTTCAATTCACGATTCATAAAGATAAATCATCGATCAAAATTGTAAATCAAGAACATTAGGTAAATTGTCTTAGTGGCCGGAGGGCTAATAAGGACCGTCACGCGGAGGTTGAGGATCGTGGCTGCAGAATCCCTTGTGTTTTCTTATCATCCGCCATCGTCATCCCTTAAATCTCAGGTTTCCCGATTCGGCTACCTTTGCCATCAACTTTAGCCAATTCAGACCCACTGATGCCCTCTATTGACGTAAAAAAAGAAGTCATATGGCACGATTCCATCGTTTCCCTGCGGAAGAGGTACATTTTCATTTCTCATCTCCCGGTTTGATTTACGAAATCTGCTACCACCATCGGGTTGTGGTGGAGGACGACGAGAATCATAATGGGGATATGGCGGTGACATGTGGTGATGATCGGGAAATTGGAGCTCCCTTAGGGCGTAATCACTGAGGGCGACACCGATATTTTATAGGGTAGCGATGAAGGCGGTTTGAATCCTAATTGCTGCTGCTTCCTCCTTGATTTCTCGACATACCGACTACTGGTTGTTGTCGCTGCTGTTGTGTCGGTGGTTATTGGTGGCTCAGTCTCTACCTCAATCAGAATCACAGGCCTATCGAGAGCCAGGGTTGCAAATCTGGTTTTATTTCAGACGAATTTAGTGTTCGGTTTTTTGAATTTAGGGAAGAAAGAGGATAATAGGAAGATGCTATCAAGGAAGCAACGAGAGAGAACAAAGACTTTCACCACCGATATAGTTTTAACAGACAAAATCCACGCGGATGACATATGGGCTCCACGTGGACTATTTTAGTTGACCAAATGCCATGTGGCATATCAAAACTGATGATTAGGAAAGGGTTCACCGGGTGACCGTTTCATATTTTTGATAATGACCTTTTAAAACGGTAAAATAAAAATATGTACCCCTAAAATGCAAAAAAAAAAGTCACGAGTGACCATTTAAACCAATATACTAAAGTTTGTTGGGCTTAGTGACAATAACCCTACAAAAAATCTATATTAGAATGGAAATATCGGTAATACAATATACCCCAAATTCCATAAAATTAGAAACATATATATATTTTTATTGAATCTTTATAGGTAACAAAAACATATTTAAAATAACAAAATAATTTCTCAAACAAATGACACCTCATATCATCTTTATGCAACGGCAGGCATATCCTTCAACCATGGATCCAATGGCTTCCCAATAGAGTACACCACAAACCCAATCTCCCTCAACTCATCAGCCTTCACCACGTTCCTCCCATCAAACACAAACGCCGGTTTCGGCATGCTCTCATAAATCCTCCGGTAATCCAGCTTCTTAAACTCATCCCACTCCGTCAATATACACAGCGCATGAGCACCCTTCGCCGCCGCATATGCATCCCACTCCACACTCACCTGCTTCACCGAGCTAGGGCTCATCGGCTGCAGATGCACTGGGTGGTCCCAATCAAACTTGTTCATCGATAAGTCTCTCTGAATCTGATCTTCAGTCACCTGTGGATCGTATATGCTCAATCGAGCTTTATCCCCCAGCAACCCTTTGCAGACATCGATCGCCGGAGTTTCCCTCGTGTCTCCGGTGTCTTTCTTGAAAGCAAACCCTAAAATCGCAATCTTCTTCCCGGAAACTGTGTTGAACATCGATGAAACAATCCGGTTTACAAATCGAGATTTCTGGTAGTCGTTCACTTTAATCACTTGTTTCCAGTAATTTGCAACTTCCGGTAACCCGTTGCATTCACAGATGTAAACCAGGTTTAAGATATCTTTCTGGAAACAAGATCCACCGAATCCAACACTCGCGTTTAAGAACTTAGATCCGATTCTCGAGTCCTTACCTACAGCATGAGACACCTCCGCAACGTCAGCTCCGGTGGCCTCGCAGAGCGCTGACATGGCGTTCACCGATGATATCCTTTGTGCTAAAAAGGCGTTAGCTGCTAGCTTTGACAGCTCCGCCGACCATAAATTCGTGCAGATGATCCTCTCCTCCGGGACCCAATTCGCGTAAACGTTTTTCAATGCTTGAATCGCTTTCTGCCCTTCCGGCGTTTCTCTCCCGCCGATCAACACTCGGTCAGGGGCAAAAAGGTCATTTATCGCGGTTCCTTCCGCGAGGAATTCAGGGTTGGAGAGGATCTGGTAGTTGATTCCTTTACTGTTATGAGTGAGGATCTTCTCGATTGCTTCAGCTGTTTTCACGGGAACTGTTGATTTCTCGACTACAATCTTGTCGGATTTTGACACGTCAGCAATCATTCTTGCCGCGCTTTCCCAATACGTCAGATCCGCCGCCTTCCCGGCGCCGAGACCGCGGGTCTTCGTCGGAGTGTTGACTGAAACAAATATGATGTCAGCTTCTGCAACATGCTTCTCGACATCAGTGCTGAAGAACAGATTCTTCCCTCTGCAAGATTTGACGACGTCGTCGAGCCCTGGCTCGTAAATCGGAAGCTGATCGCTGTTCCAGGCGGTGATCCGAGAGACTGAAATATCAACCACCGCTACTTCAATGGAAGGGCATTTGTGGGCGATAACCGCCATTGTTGGACCTCCAACATACCCAGCTCCAATGCAACAGATTTTCACCATTTTTGTAGAGGAACTATGTCCTGAAAACATGATAAACAAAGGGGTTTTGTTAAATCTCATCTGCAATTCAATTTGACTGGTTTTCCTTCAAAATTTAGAATGAATAATATTGAACAGAAAGAAGCTTAGAACATATACCATTTGCTAAACTAGAAATCAAAGGTGGCATTTTTTTCAAGATTTTTTGAAATTTTCAGCAGAGTTTTTCAAATTTGTAAATTATGTTTTAATGGTGATCAAATTATTATAAAGAAAAGGAAGGTGTTAAACAAAAAGTAAGAAGGTTATAAACTTCATGATTTATAACTACAAGCTATATAATGTAGAATTTAATCAAGAAGACGTGAAAGAGATGAAGTTTTGAAAAACCAGGATGAAAAATTTTCACCTTGTGGGGAAGAACTTGCAGTGAGGTGAGACAAGAAAGGAGAGATGTTTTTGAATTGTACAGAAGTGGAAAGAGGAGAATGCATCTTTAAATACCCAAATTTTTTGAAGGATTGGAAACTCCAAAACTAAGCAAAGTGTCAAAGTCAGATTTAGAAATCTAAGCATACCACTAAATACGTTTCCAATGGGTACCTTTCAGTAGCTAACAAGGGAATTTTAACAATTTTTTCCATTGAAAAAAAAACATTTTTTTATAAAAAAAAAATATCCAAATTATTTTGGTGACTTGAAATGTCTTTTTGCACATGAATTTGGGTTAAACCCATTAAAAAGATGAAGACTTTCTTGAAAACCCAATTCAGAAAACATGATTCTTGGAGAAAATTCCATGTTTCAAAAGCACCAAACTGATACTTATGATTATGGGATACGTGTTCTTTTGTGAGGAAGAGTTGCTTTTATTGAAAGATTTATATATCTTTTATCAAAACCCCCATTTCACGTAATGATTCATTCAGAAAACCCATGCCCCAAAAGTGACAAAAATGTGAAACTTTTTAATGATGAAGGAAGGCATTTACTGATCTACAAACCAAGAACATGAAACTTTGGGCTTAATTCGCCATTGATACAAAAATACTTGCAAAACCCATGTTCCATAAGTACCAAAAATTGTGAAACATTTGAATAGGGTGATTACTTTTGTCGCTAGGGTTTCACTTTTACCGGTTTTAGGTTTAATGAATGAGACATCGAACGTGAATGGTGGGGGCTGAAAGAGAGCTTTAGTACAAAGGAAACATCGAACACAAGGAGAAGAAGAAAGAAGAAGGAAAACAGTTAAACGTGTTATTATTACCTGTTAAATTGGCTTGAAATCAGGTGCTGGGTGGTGCTACTCATGCGTCAAATGCACTGCTGTTGCCACAGCCCGTCTTCACAATTTATTAATTGGGAAAATGCATTAAAGTGAGTGTATAAAAAGATAGTATTAATATATATTCATAGTTTCATACCATTATATATGAATTTTATTGGAAAAAAATATATATTTTTTCAATTTATAAATTACACGGAAGTTTTTTTAGGAAATCGGTAATATAATTTTTATTTGTACAAGTTAGTTCTTATTGTTTTTTATTTTGTGTAAAATAAGCCCTTATGCTTGTTTTTGTGTACCATTCAAGGTTTTTACGATCTTTTACATTGAACAATTTTGTTTTTTATACGTATGTTTATACCAAATTTAGATCGAGCAACATTAGTTGTACTAAAGCAGCTTTAGAGGTCTAATTGATCTTAATTTTTCGATTAACTACAAAATAATAGTAGATATATTAGTATATCAAGTTGGATGTTTCAATATATTTTTGAACAAGTTTTGTAAAGACCACTTATAAAAAAACAAAGAAAAAACTTTTCCTTTTTGAACAAGCCTGACCTTTACAAAAAATCATACCTTAGAATAACAAACTCATCGAAAAAAAACGAATGTTTTTATTCATTTCACATAATGGTTATCAAATGCATGACCTCCCCAGCCCCTAAAGGCATCCGCCGCCCCTAAGAGGCTCTACCATTGCCCGATTTAGTTGGTCATATTTGAATTTACGTTTTTTTAGGTGAAATATACCACAAGGGCCTATAGGTACTCAATCATCAACCCACCAACTTGCAGTAACCCAAATAAATATCCCTATCAACACAACACGAGCCATACCTTTCAATAATGCAACGTCCCATTTTTTCACAACCAAAATTTTTTCATTTTTATCAAGGTAATACTTCCCAACTTATAAATCCATTATTAAAAAAACCGTTTATTCCAAATTACATTTATTAAAAATCAGAGTGTCATAGAAAACGCGCAATCCTCAATGTTGTTGATGGGTGTGTATAGTCCCGCCTTAGCCTTCTCATAGCCACCAATGATACCAGAAACAATAAACAATTGGGTAAGCATAAAGCTTAGTGAGTTTCCCCAAAAATACCCCATACGATAAATATACAAGCATGCATCGGGTCCACTCAGCCATTGGGCTGGAATACCTAGGGTTTGTTGGTCTACCACCTCAATCTAACCGCTCATCCAGAGCCTTCGTGCCTACGGCTTACAGCCGGCCCACACTAAGTATCTTGGCCTACAGTACACAGCAGGATCGCCTCAACCTACAACTACCATATGTCGACATATAAACAAACAAGGATCAAGTAGACACATAATACAGACAAACATCAATCATACAACTCACTACCGCCTACTAGTCCCCTCACAACACATAGTCCCGCTACAAGCTAACCTCAATGAAATGCGTAACCATATGTACCCAAAGGTGAGATACCACCTGAATAGATGATCCTACTCTAGAGCCACAACCAAACAAGGAACATAAAATAAAGCGTAGATCAAGAGTCCTCAGGCTATCCTACATGACTACATACAGTCCTTACGGCACTCCACTAGATGATAACCAACAAGTACAAGTAGACATATAGTTATACAGATCACTACTGCATAACAACATTCTATATACCAGGATACAAATCTAAGAGACCACTACGGAACAGTAACATACTCGATACCAGGATGCAAATCTAACAGATAACAAGTACAAGTAGACATACAGTTCTACAGATCACTATCGGATAACAACATTCTATATACCAGGATACAGATCTAACAGACCACTATGGCACAGTAACATACTTGATACCAGGATGCAAATCTAACAGATCACTACAACATAGAAACATACTAAATATCAACATACTAAATATCGACATACCAGGAAATGCATAACCGTATATACTCAGAGGTGAGATAGCTACCCGGACTTGTGATCCTACACTAGAACTACAACCAAACAAGGAACAAGTAAAAGAGTCTAGACCAAGAGTCCGTAGTCTATCCTACATGACTATATAGAATCCCTAAGGCATCCCTCCACTAACAGATAACCACCTAGTGGTCCGGCATTGGTGCCTTCGACTCACTATACAATGAGGTGAAACTCACTTGAAATGAAGAAACCCGAGAACACCGTGATACGCTCCCTTATACGCTACTTGCTCCCGCGGATCCACTAACATCAGAACCATATAAAATCTTAATCACCAATCAAAACCCTTAAGTTTGACCTAAAGTCAAACTTGGTCAAAAAGTCAACGGTCAACGGAGTCAACAAAAGTCAAAGTCCAAGGCTGGTTGAGTATGCTCTGCGTACTCAACTTACGCCCCGCGTACATGGGGTGGCTTAGTACGCCCAACTTACGAAAATTACGCCCAAAGTACTCGATCTAATTCCATCATTTCCATTAAGCACTTAATCCGTTAAGGACTTGTCACCCGAACTCAGATCTAGCCTCAAAACATTGTCTTAAGTCATAAAGTTTCCACCTTTATGACTTTCCATGGCTAGGGAAGGTCCAAAAGCTAAAACCCTAACTTATTAATCCATTAAGACATCACAACTCTTGCATGGAAGGGATAGAAGGACCAATATCACACTTTTATGTTTCCTAATAGCTCCATAATGGATAAACTTTCCATCTTTATCCACTAGAATGGTCCCAACAAACAAGATATAGTGTTTAAGTCATAAAAGGAACCAAAAGTGCATCTTTTTCAACTTAATCCGTTAAGTCCACGTCTCCAACCACCAGATCTGAATCAATATGATGTTTAAATGGATAAAGTTTCCAACTTTATCCATAACATGGTCACAAAATTCCAAGATCTAAATTTTATGCACTTAAAGTGACCAAAAGCTCATAACACCCAAAACTAGCTAGATCTAACAATTTCATCATAAAGATTCAACTTTTATACCTGCACAAGAAAGATCAAGGTGAACAAGGTATAGATCTAAAAGCTCCAATGCAACGAACGTTTCTTTAATGAGTTCCTTCTTCTCCAAGGTGCACCAAGAACAGTCCAAAGCACATAAAACACATTTTTTTTATCACAAGGCTTAAACTAGGGTTAGGGTTTCAAGAGAGGGTGTTGGAGAGGTGGAGGCTGAGAATGGAGTGGATTTGGGGAAGTTAAAGAGCTTAAATAGTTTTCAAACCATGAAAATAGGGTTTGGTCACTGATCACATATGCCTATTGTACTAGGCATGCCCTAGTACCCCCAACGTACTCCCCGTACGCCTAGTGTATGTGGCTGATCCAAAAATCGTCCTAACTTTAAACAATTGTAACTTCTTCGTTCCAACTTTGTTTTTGATGTTCTTTATATCGACGAAAAGGTATTGAAGAGCTCTACAATATTTTATAAATATCTTGGTCTAAAAACTTCTTGAATAAAAATCCATATTTCATGCAAGAATCGGGCCTATGACTTTTCTTGTTCTACCCTTCGACCCAAAACACAATTTAAAGGCTTAGATTTCATAATCATCATTGCCTCCTTCCAAAAGGTCTAAACATTACCTACTTAAGGCCCAAAACCTTTACACAATCGAATTCCGGCCCACAACCCTGAAAAAAGAAATGACGGAACATAGGATGTTACAATCCCCCCCACTTAAATTAGCTTTCGTCCTCGAAATCAGCTCTTTCTTCCGCTTCATGATGCAACCCCTCACATTAAACAAACTAACCAAAAACCCATAGATTTGTTCGACTCTAAACCTCCTCAGCCAAACGCAGTCATCCTAATCTCGCATATAAGTGCACTATCGTGATGAGAACCTACTGCTCACATACCAAACTAGGCAACACTCCTATTTTGCCCCGACAACCTTGCTTAGTTATCTACTGATAACACTCATACTTAACCTTGATCCACTAACTGAAAACGGCACTCGGGCCTACTCCCGATCCATTAACCAGCAACAATACTCGGGCCTGCCCTCGATCCACTAACCAACAACAACACTCGGGCTAACAAAATTAACTGATCCTACCAGGTTTTCGGGTCGTGACTCAGACCTTCAAGCCCCAATCAAACAAGAACAGAAAAGGAATCCCTCATCACATCTCTTAACCTGGTTTGTTAACACCCCATGGTTTTAAGAATAAGCACGCCTACTTTTGATGCCACAACTAAAAATAATACGACTATGAGGGAAATCCAACATGTGAAAATGACCCTAACGCGAAACCGAAAGATTCAGCAATTGCACGAAAGTCTTGAACCTGGAGAAATTCAACTGAGAACCAAACCTTGGCATAAGGTTTTCCTGCTATGAGGTACCACTCTCCCCTACTTGAGATATACTAGAGTCTCACGACTTTCCAATCCTTAGATACTCAGACTATCTTAAACCCCACTACTCGATCCCAACTACCGATATCCACATATTCATGAGAATCTGAACTCACACAACATTCACAAATTCCAACTAGCATAGAATCGAGAGCAAGGATAATTAATCCATTCATACATGAAATTAAATTAAATTAAACAAGGCCAACTAAGATACATCCATTTAACTGATCATCCGAGATTACAACTAAACTTTGAAGCACAAACAAAACTTGCAAATAAATACCAATACCACCATAATTTTTAAAAAGAAGAACTACCAACTCAACTCTTGGTCCTCGGGACTTCGGTCGTCCCATCACGATCGTTGGGCAACTGCCAAGCTAGGGGTTTAGGATCCAACACCTCACTGAAAATGAGAAAAGGACAACGAGCTTTGATGTGACCTTCCTGGCCACAATGAAAACAAACTTGCACACTCCGCTTGCAGTCTCTCCTAAAATGACCCTCCCCGCCTCACCTGTGACATACAAAAGATCGGCACCTCCCTCCAACTGATCTCGAACTCCGACTAGAGGACTTGAATCGCTTCGTTGCAGGTTGGGACTGATCCGGAGCCTAACGTTACTCCTTCGTCTGGGTCTTTATCTTAATTTCTCGCCTCCTTGCGGCATCCAAAAGCTTAGTGAGAGAACCATAGCGTTGGATGGACACGAACTGCCGAATATCCGTCTTGAGCATGCCCAAATACCAAGTCATCAGAGCCTGATCCAAAGCAGCGAACTTAAGACTTAACAAAATACTCTCAGTGAAAATCTTGGTGATCTCTGTCACCGAATCGGTCGTCTGTCTCAGATCAAGGTACTCCTGGGCCAATCTCTGCCTCTCCACCAGGAGAACATACCTCACACGGAACATCTTTGAGAACTGCTCCCAAGTCACTGCGACCCTCTGCTCAGGAGTGTAAGAACCATTCACCACTCTCCACCAATCACTTGCCTACAACCTGAGAAGGTTCACATCGCACTTAACCTTCTGGCCATCCGAACATGGACACGTGAAGAAACAACCCTCCACATCAAATAGCCATCTCATTTCCACAATCAGGTCTGAGACCCCATCAAACTCCGAGGGCTTCGTTTTGTCTAAGTCCCGGTACTGGAAAGCTCTCTCTCCTCAAAACCCAATGACAACAACAACTGTGGTAGCTGCAGAAACAACAACCTCAGAAAGTGCAACATAGCGATCATCAAATAGCTCAATCATGGTGGTCTTGACCAACTCAAACAACTCCGGAGTAACCTCCCTGATTGCCTCAGCCACTTCTGCAGTAATGATCTCACAAATCTCCTCCTCACTTAAACATGCTCTCCCAGTGCCGCCGGCTCGTAATCTTAAACCTTCAATAGCCACCATATTGAAAGTACATCAAGGAAATATCATAAATCACAATAAAATGCTCAATACACCAGGTATTACTCCTATTAGTTTCTTAGCAACCTCAAAATTCCTCCTGAATCTCATAGGGATCCTGGGCTTTCAGTAGTTCAGGCCCATACTACCTTCTACACTTATTCGTAGTTGATTCAGAATTCATCCTGAGGTCCTAAGTCACTGCACTAGACCACTCCTAGGTGTTCTAACACCTACTTCTCCTATGAGCTACTTCCCATGTACTCTTCCTAGGATTATCCTCGCTCCCGCACCACCGGTTGCTTTTGTGCATGCTTGTTGTACACAATACGAGATCATATAGACTGTCAGATAATCAACTCTGCTTTAAGTCCACAACGAAACAAGGAATAGGAAGTAAGGCCAAATGATCATTCTAGGGATATTCAATTCCAACCATATACACACGTAGCAATCACATAATCAAGTAACATATAGCAAGCAACCCCTATATCATAAGGTAATACTGAACTCAGGCACTTCTATTCAATAGTTTCTAAAAGAATCTTATTCACTAGCATGCTTTTTCTAACAATTCATATATCAGCAAAATCAAAACTCAGCAAACATAATAAGTATGGGTATTTTGGGAACCACCCTCCTGTTCGGGCTCTGGCTGACTGTGCACACCGTATCTTCCTGTAAAACCACAGTTAGATCAAGTTTCACGTTCCTAATCCCAAGCCAACAATCAAATAAGAACATGACAAGAGACCGAGCCCATGTCCCTAACCTAACCCTTTTATTACAAATTCTTTTTCAAAAACATTTTGCAAAAAAACTCTTGGATCCTAGTTTCAGACTAGATTCACACTAGTGTTCCTCCAATTCGTTCAAACTAGGGCTCTGATACCAACTTGTAACGTCCCATTTTTCTCAACCAATTTTTTTCATTTTTATTAAGGTAAAACCTCCAAACTTATAAATCCATTATTAAGAAAACCCTTTATTCCAAATAACATTTAATAAAAATCAGAGTATAATAGAAAATGCAAAATCCTCAATGTTGCTGATGAGTGTGTATAGTATTGCCTTCGCCTTCCCATAGCCACCGATGACACCTAAATCAATAAACAATTGGATAAGCATAAAGCTAAGTGAGTTTTCCCCCAAAATACCCCATATGATAAACATACAAGCATGCATCGGGTCCAATCAGCGATCAGGCTAGAATACCTTGGGTTTGTTGGCCTACCACCTTAACCCAACCGCTCTTCTAGAGCTTGCATGCCCATGGTTTACATTTGACCCACACCGGGTACCTTGGCCTACAACACACAGCAGGACCGCCTCAACCTACTACTGCCGTATGTCGACATATAAACAAACTAGGATCAAGTAGACACATAACACAAACAAACATCAATCATACAGATCACTATCGCCTACTAGTCCTCTCATAACACATAGTCCCGCTACCAGCTAACCTCCATGAAATGCGTAATCAAATGTACCCAGATGTGAGATAGCCACCTGAATAGATGATCCTACTCTAGAGCCACAATGAAACAAGGAACAAACAATAACGCCTAGATCAAGAGTTCTCAGGCTATCCTACATGACTACATACAGTCCCTAGGCCACTCTACTAGATGATAACCATCAAGTACAAGTAGGTATACAGTTCTACAGATCACTACCGCATAACAACATTCTATATACCAGGATACAGATCTAACAGGCCACTACAATGTAGTAACATACATGATACCATGATGCAAATATAACAGATAACAAGTACAAGTAGACATAAATATCTACAGATCACTACCATATAACAACATCCTATATACTAGGATACAAATCTAACAGACCACTATGGCACAGTAACATACTCGATACTAGGATGCAATTCTAAAAGATCACCATAGCATAGCAACATACTAAATATTGACATACCAGGAAATGCATAATCGTATATACTCAGAGGTGAGATAGCCACCGGAACTGGTGATCCTACTCTAGAACCACAACCAAACAAGGAACATGTAAAAGAGTCTAGACCAAGAGTCTGTAGTCTATCCTACATGACTATATACAATCCCTAAGACATCCCTCCACTAACAGATAACCACCTAGTGGGCCGACATTGGTGCCTTCGACCCACAATACAATGAGGCGAAACTCACCTGAAATGAAGAAACCGGAGAACACCGTGATACGCTCCCTTCTATACTACTTGCTCCCGTGGATTCACTAACATCAGAACCATATAAAATCTTAATCAACAATCAAATCCCTCAAGTTTGACCTAAAGTCAAACTAGTTCAAAAAGTCAACGGTCAACAGAGTCAACAAAAGTCAAAGTCCAAGGCTGGTTGAGTACGCCCTGCGTACATGGGATGGCTTAGTTAGCCCATCGTACGAAAATTACATGAAGCCTACTTGAGATGATTCTATCCTTTCCATTAAGCACTTAATCCCTTAAGGACTTTTCACCAAAACCCAAATCTAGCCTCAAAACATTGTCTTAAGTCATAAAGTTTCCACCTTTATGACTTTCAATGGTTAGGGAAGGTCTAAAAGCTAAAACGCTAACTTATTAATCCATTAAGACATCACAACTCTTGCATGAAAGAGATAGAAGGACCAAGATCACATTTTTATGGTTCCTAATAGCTCTATAATGGATAAAGTTTCCAACTTTATCCATCAGAATAGTACCAACAAACAAGATCTAGTCTTTAAGTCATAAAAGGGACCAAAAGTGCATCTTTTTCAACTTAATCCATTAAGTCCAAGTCTCCAACCTTCATATTTGAATCAATATGATTTTTAGATGGATAAAGTTTCCAACTTTATCAATAACAAGGTCACTGTAATGCTTGGAAATGGATATGTTCCTTGTTGCCCTTTGAAATTGAAAGAATTGTGTTTTGGCCCTTGTAAGTAGTACGCGGGGTGTACAACGGGTTACGCTTGGCGTACTAGCTGAGAAGCTAGTACGCGGGGCATACATATGATGTACATTTAGCATACTAGTGGATTTTGGTCGCAAGTCCATAGACTCGTACGCTGGGCGTACGAGGGGGAGGTAAGAAAACCCTAATTTTTCAAGTTGTACCCTATATAAGCCGTATGTTAGCCCCTTTTGATCATTTCCTAGTCATCCTCCATATCCTAAAAACCCTAATTCATTCCATAGCTCATGTTTGGTAATCTTGAGCTCTTGTGAAGTTTTGTGGAGGTTTTTGTGTATATAGAAAAAGAAGAAGAAGCTTGAAGACTTGTTCTTTGGAGGAGGGCTTTGAGATCCAACTTTCTCATCCTCTTTTGGTGGCCTGTGAGGTATAACGTTCAAACCTTGCCATTTCATTTCTTAGGTCTTCTCCTTGGCATGTTTTTGGTCTTTTTGGTTGGTGATTGGGAATTAAGGACGTTTTTGGAGCTCCTCCTTATAAATCTCTACATGTTAAGGGATCCTTGTGTATAAAGGTGCAAACTTTATGGTGGTTTTGGTCCCATACATGTATTAAGTCATTTATTAAGCTCCATTAAGGCATGCATGCACATAAAGCTAGAAACTTTATGTGATTAACCATCATGGGGAAGTCAGATCTGATTTTGGATCAAAGTCTTAATGGATAAAGAGATGAATTGGAAACGTTGGCCATGATTGGTGAGTACATTTGGTGTACAAGTTTTTACTTTGTGCGTACACGCCTTTCATGCAGTACGCTGAACGTATAGGCTGAGTACGCCCTGCGTACTCAGCAAGCTTGGGTTTCTTGGTTTTAGGCTTCGACATTGGGTTATGGGGCATTAAGAAAGGAAAAAGGTCTTGAAATTGATATGACTAAAATGATTAAGCAATTGTCTAGGACAATCTAAGGTTTACCAAAGATTGGTTGCTCAAGGATAGTTGGAAGTATAGTCCATATGATATCTAGAATGGAGGAATATATGATCCCTTATCTAATGGACAAGTCATTTACAAGGTCAGAGTTCGACAGCGGCTTTAAGAGCTACGATTGCCATTTAGGTTTTGAAGTCATACTCAATAATAGTTTTAGACTTATCCAAGTGGGAGACTGTTGGATTAATGTCTAAGTCCATAACTATATTTGGTATGTACTTGACCCGACCCGGCATGGTCCATTTGGGTTCCACTTCACCGGCACAATTTATATGGATAATCTTTTGAGAATAGTATATTTATGATTATATTAATATATTATAAGTTCTAATAGATTAATATGAAATCATATTATTTAATTAGTATTGATCAAAACATAATTTAGAATTAATTAAGTGATCAAAATGAACTAATTAAATATGGACTCTTATATGTATGGAATGGGCCAAGTTCATTTAGGTTGGGCTAAGCTTTCATGGATAGTCCATGGAGTGTTTAACCCATGGATCACATGAAATGAAAGGTCATGGGTTTAATCCTAGTCTCCATACTATAAAAGATGTCCTTGGTTGGTGAAATTGGCACTAGTGTGGGTACAATAAGAAGGCTAGCCGATTTCACTAGAGAGAACCAAGTATCCGTATTCTCTAAAGTCTTCCAAGGTGTTTTGATGATTTGTGATTCCACTTGAGGCTTCCACACTATTGGGGCTAAGCTCTTAAAGCTTGAAGACATCAAGCTACATCAAAAGGTATGTCATCTAACTAGTACTTTGTAGTGTAAGAGCTTCATAATATGCTAGTTAGGATTAAAGCCTTGGAAAGTTCTTATTTGCATGTATAATAGAGAAAACATAGATCCAAGGTTTATAGGGTGGCATGTACACCATAGGAGTGTTAGAATGCTCAAATCCCAACACAAGGTTCGATTACGCCTCTCAGCCACACCATTCAATTGCGGTGTCCTGGGAGGTGTCAATTGTGAGACAATCACACATTCCCTAAGATAGTCGAGGAACTCTGAACTAAGATACTCACCACCTCGATCAGATCGAAGAATCTTAATGTTCCTGTCCAATTGATTCTCGACTTCCTGTTTAAATTCTTTAAACCTTTCAAAAGTCTCTGACTTATGCTTGATTAAGTAGACATATCCATATCTACTATAATCATCAATAAAAGTCAAATAATAACGATTAGCATCCCTTGTGGCATGTTTGAAGGGTTCACACACATCCGTGTGTACAAGATCCAACAAGCCTTCACCCCTCTCACAAGAACCTGTGAAGGGTGACTTTGTCATTTTTCCAATTAAGCAAGATTCGAAACTATTATCTGACTTTAGGTCAAATGACTCCAAGACTCCATCCTTTTGGAGTTGACCTATGCGTTTCTTGCTTATATGTCCAAGACAACAATGCCATAATGATGCTTTATCCAAGTTATTATCATTAACATAATCAATACACAAAACATTATTTCCTAAGTTATCAACCACAAATACAGTTTCATACACACCATCACAAGGTAATTCTTTAAAATAAAGAACAATATTAAAGAAAGAATTAATCGAACCAACTTCATTATCAAATGAAAAGGTGAAACCTTGTTTATACAATGCATGAAAGGAAATAATATTTCTTTCCATTTCTGGCGAATAACAAGATTTATTCAAATCTAAACTAAACCCACTACTTAGCGATAAACTATAAACTCCAATCTTGGTGACAGATAAAGCTTTCATATTCCCCATGATTAAGTTTATTCTTCCATGCTCCACATTCTCACTTCTTCTTAGTCCCTGCAAATCAGAACAGATATGAATACCACAACCGGTATCAAGGACCCAAGAGTTAGAATGGGGTGAGTTTTTAGATAAGATAGTGTAAATACCTGCATGGTTGGGTTTTACTTTCCCATCCTTCACATCTTGTTGGTATTTTGGGCAGTTCCGCTTCCAATGTGACTTTTCATGGCAATAGAAACATTCATCCTCTTTTGGGTCAGAAGAAGGAGTGACGAAACCTTTCTTGGTTCCACTTGAAGAAGAGCCATCAAGGGTCCTACCTTGGTACCCTTCGAAGAGCTCTTCCTCTTCTTCCCTTGACATTTCCCGATTGCCAAAACCGGGGCGGAGTTTGGAGTAGGAGTGTTAACAACCGACTTACCCTTAAGACATGTTTCCGTGGTCTTGAGGAGTCCCTGAAGTTTGCTGAGTGTGACCTCTTCCTTATTCATGTGATATGTCATGCAGAATTGATCATAACACGAGGGTAAGGAGTGCCAAATGATATCTATTGCAAGCTCCTCAGGGAAGTCCACATTAAGCTCCAACAATCGATCCACATACCTTTGCATTTTCTGCATGTGGATCATGACGGATTACCTGTCCTTCATCATGGTTGTTATGATGGAGCAGATGATTTCATACCTCTCTTGTCTTGCACTTTGATGGTATCTTTCCATCAGATCTTGGTGCATTTCAAAGGGGTAGAAGTCCTCATAGGACTTTTGGAGTTCCGCTGTCATGGTGGCCAACATGATGCATGCCACTTTTATGGCATCCCTTTCATGAGCCCGGAAGTCAGCGATCTCCTGGGGAGTTGCAGTGGTCTCATCAATCTCCTTAAGTTCCTTGTCAAGGATATATTCTTTGTCCTCGTAGTGGGTAATCATCCTGATGTTTCTGATCCATTCATTGAAGTTGTATCCATCAAAAATGACTTTCCCACAATTCCTAAGTTCACATGCAACCTACTTTGGATCTATATTTTAAGTATTGAACATATAACTTTGAATTGCTAACAAGAACCCTAGAGAAGAGAGGCTAATTTCGAAATTAACAAACTAGGGTTTAAGAGTTACATACCCTTCAATTGTTATAGCAAACAATTGATAATCCTCTTGATCTTGATCTTGATTTTCTTGGAAACTTAGCACCACAAATGTAATGCCTCTAATGGAATAACCCCAAGAACTAGCAAGAAGGAAACTTGAAGGAGAGAGGGTAGAGAGAGTATGCAATTTTCGGCCCTAGGGTTTCTTCAAAAGAAGGAGTGCCCAAAATGTGAGCCAGGAGGCTCCTTATATAGCTGAGGGATCTAGGGTTTAGGGAAAAACCCTAATGCTCCTTGCTTAGTGCCTAAGCAAACCCAAGGGCCTTATCCAAGCCCCCATGGGCGAAATCATTAGGGTTTCCCCTATAGATTTCGTCCACCCTCTTTCAAGGGGGTTCTGGATCCTTCCACTCAACTATTAGATAATTGCAAACTAGTCCCTGCACATTATAATTAACACAGTTAACCCCAAAATTAATTCTAATTAATTTCTGGCTAACTATTAATTATACATTATGATTTCTAATCAACATATTAATCTTTTAACACATTAATAAATCATTTATATTAATTTATTAATCTTATAATAAATTAATATCTCTCCTTTCATAATTTCCTTATCTGGTTGCTAGGTTTGAGGGCAACCCAAAAGGAATGCGCTGCTATCAATTCAAGTACATACCAATTATAGTTATGGGCTTAGACACCTAATCCAACAATCTCTCACTTGGATAAGTCTGTAACTATAATTGCTAGTATGACTTCTAAATTTGACTAGCAAATTGTAGCTTCCAAAAGCTGTTGCCGAACTCTGACCCAATCAGTTACGTGTCCTAAGATAAGTGATCACATGACCCTTCGTTCTACTAGATATCCCTAGACATAAGACATGGAATACAATCAATCTCTTTGTCCATAATCTATGTTTCTTGATTTCTGATTTGTGATGATATAGGACTTCTAATCGAACACATCAATTTAGTCCTGGCTGGGCCCAGCACAAAAGTCAACACCAAATCATCGAGGGGCCCATAGATATCGCTTTTCCCGTTAGGGCATAAGGAACGAATAAACATTGACTCATATGCTTTTATCTTTTACTCATCAAACCATACATGACAATACGTTTTATAACACCAAGTTACTGATGCGTTTTCGTATCACCAATGTATAGCCGACTTGCAAATTACAACTCATATATCTTTGTTTCAAGATCATAGATATTATCGTCTCAGTATTACTTGTGATGAATTCCATGAAGTAATACTCTGAGCGTAGGTTTATCCAATACTCAAATCTCACTCTCTGATTACTCATGAACATTGCAGCAATTCTATTGCTACGTCTATCCTTAGACAATCTGCAATCCAATTCATGACAGTCTTAATTCACTACTTACTTCCAAAAGTACAAGCGACTGTGGAATTTGAACAATCATATTATTCTGGAAGTAAAACATGCAAAATATGAAACACAATAATAATTGAATCCAATATGGCCCCAAACTTTTGAGTGTAAATAAAACTCCTTTTATTTAGTCACCATATTAATTACACATTATTCATTGTATAATGTTTCGAGTAATCAACCTATCACTTGAATTGTAACAATAATTGTCCCATGCTCCAAGCATGCACACTTTGTTTCCCATGGTCATTACTTTGTGAAATAGATCAATTGAAAAACTTTTTCCAATAATGTTCATTTCACAATTTCCAATCCTTTTTATTAGTGTTAGAACACAAGGTTCTTGCTACTACTAGAATATGCTAGATTCTAACATTTTATGCAACGATCCTTTCGCAAAGTCATAGCACAAAAGTCACCATGACTTGGTCAATGAAATTACAAAGTACTCTATCGGAAATTGTTACAAGATAATTCAATAGACGTGCGGTCTCACATTCAAAGTACATTCCTTTGAACATCCTTCTTGCTTAAAAGTTTTTAATCTAGGCACAGACTCTCAACATCCAACTCCCAATATGGAAACATTTCCATATTTTCCATTTGACAACTTATTCTTAATAGAATCTTATCTATTCATAATAATGTCGATATGGTCCATCCAATACCATACTTCCAACTACTCACAAGCAACCAATCCTCAATGAACTTTGGATTGTCCTTTGATAGTTGTTTAATTATTTTAGTCAAAACCGATTCTAGTCCTTTTTCCCTCTTAATGCGCTAGACATTTGGAAAATTTTAGAATGGTCAAATATTATATCATTTGCAATCGATCCTATACCCGAAGCGTATGGGACACGATGCATAATATTCTTACATAAAGATATGATACTTTATCAATCTTCTGCCATGATATTTGATGTGTCACGTTCTCACAATTCGAACTATGAAGAGGGATGTCGTAATCATAATCGAAATTTAAGAACACACTATGCATCCTTTGACTAAATTTATTAAAATTCTCAATCTAATCTTTAGATTTTGAAACGAAGTATAATATTCTCTCCCTTAATTATAGAAAAAATAACTTATTAACTCATGCAACTTTGCAAATTGAAACTTTTTGTTTTTCTGTAATTAATATTGCCAACTTGCAATACTTAAAATAATAATAATCATGCTCCCACTAACATAATGATTATATCTATCCTAGCATAACATTTATGCTCCCACTAGCTTTGACACGTTTTTAGAAATTAGTTGGACTTCTAGAAACCAATTACTTATTGACTTTCTTTTCCAAAGTTCAGATTTCTGAAACCGAGACGCTTTGATAAGCCTGTATTTAAGCTTCTCAAACTCATACACTTTTCCTTAGATAACCCATATGTGTGTTTAAACATTTCTAGAATAAGTCTAAAATGTTCAGACCCATTTGCCATTTCCCACAATTCGAACTATGAAGAGGGATGTCATAATCATAGTCGAATTTGAGAAATACAAATTACATAATGCTATCCTCAAAATCTTTCTTAGCGAAAGCATTTCCTCACAATCATTTTCATGAAGGAGAGAAACCTTATAACACTAAGATTTTGTGGTGTATGTGTTCCTATCCATGTGAATTTGTCATAACCATAATCATAAGACAACAATTGTGACAAATCCAAACTCTTATGGATCGAACATGTCCATTCTTAATTTCTTGCCATCAAGGGTCCCACCTTTGCTTCCAAGTTATTTAGCAACTCACCCCTACCTTTCAATGTACTTTCCATTGATAAAGGTGTCTTGCCCTTATGCAACCCATTGAGATCTCATAGAACTCACATGCATAGTTGACTAACCTGGAATGGCATAGAAACGACAATATGTGAACACGATAGGTTAGAAACCTCAAGTCGTGTGCTAGTGATTAACTATTGGTTTATTCTTGATTTGTTCTTGAAACTTTTCAAGACAATTGAGACTCCCACTGACCTCTTGACATATATGATTCTCTCGTCAGGAACCTTTCCTAGACAAAACAAATATTCAAGTGTTAGTGTAGTTCTTATCAAGATAAAACACTTCACATAAATGGTCCTAGTTGGTCTTTGTCTTATCCAAGACAGCACAACTTACCAATTTCAAATGTGCAATAATAAGAAAGCCTTTTCCAAACTCCACATTTGATGAGTGTTATAAACCTACTTAAGACTTGTCACTCAATTCACAATCTTGGAATGTATCTCTAAGACTTGATATTGGAATGAAGTATGATTGACTTCTTGATTTTAACCATTTCTAGAATTCTCGATTCCTCTTCTTGGTCATACAAATGCACTAAGACTCACTTGGAGGATCGATTGAGATGTGGTTTTTTAATCATTAAGACTTATCATAAAATACAATAAAAGGTACTCTCCCTTCTTCTTAGAATAGAGAAACTTTTATCTTTCTGCCTTCTTGATTCTTCTTATTCGTTCTGCTATTGATTTATACTCTTTCAATCAACTCAGAATTATATTTAATCTTATAAGCATAACCATATTCACTAAACTTTAGTAAATCATGACGAACATGTTTATCACTCTCGTGGTGGACTTGATCAATGTACAACCTAGTGTACTCGATCTCCTAGTCCTTCTCTTGACACTTTGTCAAAGAATTAGTTTAATTTTCAAATATGAAGTTTCTCATTCATCACGCAACCAAGTTACATGACTCCAAGTTTCTGTCCAACTGAAACTTGGGCGATGAGAATCTTCCTTTATTTGGAAAATTCTCGACATTTCAACAAATGACATAATTAAGAATCAAATCCATTATTGATACACAAACATCAATTTTTCATAACGATTTCATTGCAAGGATATATAAAATTATTCAAAGCAAAAATTTTATTTTATTCATAAAAGCAGCGGAAAACATGTCCTTACAATGCAAAATCAATTGAAAAACTATGTTATTAGCACTCTATTCTAACTCCAAGTAGTAGCTCAAGAACCCAATCTTCAAGCAATGCGATCGAAATCCATTTCTTCAAGATTAGATTCAGCTTACTTCTTCCCTTAAGCTTCCTCTCTTTTCTTCGATCTTACAAAACATCAAAATGTAATCTTATCACATCATGAATTAAGAATCTGGAATAGGAACTTAAAAGAGTTAGATAGTGGATTTCATACCTGAAGAGTAGTCATAACACTAGACTCTCCCATCTCTTAGATCTCTCAGGTAGATAGGGCAGCTTCGTCTCCAATGCCCCTTCTCTTGGCAATAAAAACAAATGGACTCTTTTGGAATGACACAAGGAACTATCTCATAGTTTAACTTTTCTGGATCTCTAATGTCATCATTTTCAATGTCCGTTGAAGTTTGGGAGTTTGATTCACCAGACAAACTTGCTTGACCAGCATGCCAAATCATTGTTGATTCAGCAGCAATAAGCAAATAGGTGAGATCAATGAGGGTTACGTTGTGATCCATCATATAGTACTCTCTAACGAACTCACTATATGATTCAGGAAGTGACTGAAGAACCCAGTCAACAGCCAACTCACTTGAAATCTCGACACCAAACATGCTTAACCTATCAATGTGTGACTTCATCTCTAAGACGTGTGCACACACAGGTTTCCCATCTTCGTGTTTACTTGCCAACAGGGCTTGAGTGATACTGAACTTTTCAATCCTTCGGTCTTGTGGGTTTGGGAGAACAAAGGGAGGAGGTGGAGGAAGTGAAATCAAGCTAGTCCACATGGCAGTGATTGATCTTTTACCTTCATTGTGGAACAAACTTTCACTTTGAGCTGGAATATCTTTTAGAGAATTCTTCAATTAATTCCTTGATTACCGGGGGCGCCTTCTTTGTGAGCGGGCCTTGCGAGTCGAGCAATTGCCTTGTGGTAACATTGACTCCATCATAGAAGATGGAGACTTCTTGTTGGCTATTAAGGTCATGGTGTAGGCAATTTCTGAGAAGACCTTTGTACCTCTCCCACGCCTCATAAAGGGACTCTCCGGGTTGTTACTCGAAGTTGGCAATAGTTTTCTTCATCTTGGCTTTTTTAGAAGGCGGGCAAAATGGTCTATGAACTCTTCTTTCATCTTAGCCCTTGTGGTGACCGACCCGGGGGGAAGTGACTTGAGCCAATCCTTTGCAGCACCCTTGAATGTGACTGGAAGCATACGAAGTAGCTGGGTCTCGCGTGGCACATTTGGAACAATTAAGTAGTCAGCTACATCATTGAATTCATCCAAGTGCTTGTAGGCATCTTCGTGGTCTTTTCCATAAAAGGGAATCTCCTAGAGTTGAGCGAGTATGTGGCCCTTTAGCTAGAAAGTAGCAGTAGCGGGAATTGTGGGTTGCACCAGTCCCGGGCCGGTATTGTCACGCATCCTCTTCTTCCATTCCCCCATGGGGACTTCATCGATATTAGCCATGGTAATAGCTAAATTGTAACGCCTGTGTTTCCGGGCTTGCCATTTTTAGCAATGTAATAGTCTAGGTTAACTTTTGTAACCCGTTTTGAAATAATAGAAGTATATTATTTGAGTATTATGTGTTTTGTGCCTAATTGCTTAATTATGTGGTTTGATTAATTAAGAATAAAAATAAGCGTCAAAAGTAAAGTATGAGATAAGTCCGATATCTTTACATAAAGTTGTAGTGGTCGAAATGAGGTTTCCGAATATATAAGGAATGCCGAAATCCGAGTTATAACGAAGAAGTTATGACCTGTCGAAGTTTCGCGACAGAACCGGCACGACCCAGCACGACGTAAATAGTGAATTTAAGGTAGATAGATATCTATCCTTAGTGATCTAAATGAGAATTGAAGATCTCATCGATAGTAGTGCAACGACGGAAAGACGGACGGAAACGGAGTTCAGATGAAGGAGTTATGAATTTCGAACGGAGTTTTCCTGTCCTGGCCTACTAAAGATAATATATAAGTAATATACTTATAATATATTAAAAATAAAGTCACAATTAGCCAATGGAGTCTAAACGAGAGTTGTAGAGCATAATCTCACCTTCGCGGCGATATAAAGAACGTCGAAAACGGAGTTCGTATGCGAAAGTTATGAATTTCTGAAGTTCGGGGCGCGAAACCCCAAAACTGTCAGATGCCACGACGTGGAACAAGGTTGCCACGACGTGGCAAGTGTCCTGTCACCTCCGGAAGGCCCCCAGACGCAACTTGGGATGACGCATGCAGTGACGACCAAGCCCACGACGTGGAACAAGGTTGCCACGACGTGGCAAGGGCCAAATTTGCCCTATAAATAGATTTGAAGGGCCAGCCGTTTAGGGTTGCTATTTTCTCTATTCTCTCTCCCGTTTTACATCGTTTTGCGTGCCAGAAGTACCCCGAAGCCCCGGTAATATCCCCGAGACCCGAAGCAAGTCCCGAGATCCCGAAGATCCCGAGAAGTGCGGTTCCCGAGTCGAAGCTCTGCCCGCGAGAAGTTTGATTTTTGTAGAGATCTTCCAGATCTGCTGAGGATTACTACTTCTGCAAGTCGTAGTGCTATCCGATCGTCTTCTGATCAAGTGAGTGTATGCTACCTTTCATAAACACGATAATAATACAAGTGCGGTTTGAGTGTATTAAGTAAATTGTGGTTTATATGTGTGTGGGTGCAGTTACTTTCTTCTAACAAGTAACTATGAAGTATTTTATGCGATATACTTGCTATGTGTATATTTTGTGATTGTATGCGTGAATGGATATTCGCTTTATTCCATCTCATAGATTTGAATTGCTTTCTATGAAATACGTGTTATGTGGTATGCCTCATCTGTTATATGGAATATATATATTGAATGAAAATGATATATAGGTTTTAAACTATGTATGAAAATATATTCTTATCTACTAATATGTTGGGTAGAACATGGGTAGATAGTTGGTGTGTAATAAACAGATGAGAGGCCTCGATGTTGTTGTTGTTGTTGATCTAGTTATTCAGCGGAGTATGGATAACGACCACGGACTCCTTCTTGACAGTCCAGTGGAACGCTAGCAGGTTCATAACCTGTAGGTGTTGTGAACGATGTGTTCACCGGTGTACTCTATCCCCCTCATGGTTGCCTTTAGAATATCTATTGTTGAGGAAACCCCTTAGCAGTGATGTCCGTCCCGATGAAAATCCTAGATTAGGTCCCTTGAGATAGATGTTGTTTTAGGGACGTAAAGTGAGGATAACGGGAATGGGTAATCGGGATAGTGATTGGTTGGTGAAATTAAATATAAATTATTTATTGTGGGTTGAAAACCCTATATGCTCACCAGGCTCCCAAGCCTGACCCACTCAGTCTTATTTGTATTACAGGAAGTGGCACAAGGGCGTAAGATGGATGGATCATCTTGTTGTTTTGTTTACAAGTCTGTATATGTATATATTTGTTGAATGACTTGTAATGTTTATCGTTTATGCTTTATGGTCTTTATCGGAACATGACATCCCGAGTTTTGATTATATAATGAAATGCATCTCTTGATGAAATGCTTTGATAAATATTATTTTATCATGTTTTGTTTTGGGAACAAATTCCGCAACTCTTTCAAATCAAAAGGATTTACTCTGAAAATATTTAAAAGCATAAATGAAAATCGGTCTTTTCTGGCCGAGATTTTGGGGATGTCACAGTTGGTATCAGAGCATTAGTTTAAGCGAACTAGGAATTTGTAGGATTTCTAGACTTAAACTTAGAATGCTAAGTGGAATTTTGAGGTGTGTGTCTGTTGAATTTGTAGGATTTTTAGACACGAGCACTAGTTTATTTTAGGAAAGTTGGGACTCAAGAGGAACGAAGGAACGATCCAGAAAGGAGAAACAACAAGGATGGGCGTATGTACAAGAACTTCTTGGGCGCCAAACCGCCAAGTCTTTCTGGGAGCCCAAAGCCTGTTGAAATAATGGATTGGATCTCCGAAATGGAGATGGTATTTGAAAGTTGCGACTGTAGCAACAAGCAGAAGACCGTCTTTGCAGTTAGACAACTGAAGACTGGGGTCTTGAGTTGGTGGAAGTTGTTGGCAGATACTATGCCACGAGGAGAAGCCCTGAAAATGTCATGGGAGGAGTTCTTGGAACAGCTGAGGGTGCAGTATTGTTCAGAGATAGATCTGATTGATCTGAACAATGAGTTTCAAAACTTAAAGAAGGGGAAGATGAGCATAGATGACTATTCTACTGCATTTACTGAGAAGATGAAGTTGTTTCCGTACCTAGTGCCAACGGAACTCTCCAAGATTGAGAGGTTTGCTAATGGACTGCCTGCCGACTTTGGTCCGACAGTCAAAATGGCAACCACTCTGAAAACGGCTGTTCGTCCAGCTAAGAATGTGGAGGCCCAACAGAAGGAAAAGGGTCTGGAAAGAATAGATGTTGGTGAAAAGAGGAAGTTTGATGGAACTTTAGGGTCCAACAAGAAAAACAAGTTCTCGAAGTCTGGTTCGAGGGGGAGGTGGAGGTGAAGCGAAATGGTGCGACAAATGTAAGAAGAAGCATCATGGAAAATGTGAGGTGGCGAACACATGCTACAAGTGTGGAAAGCCAGGGCACTATGCCAATGAGTGTACCCTCACAAAGAAAGTTTGCTATGGTTGTGGTGAGGAGGGTCATATGTCGAGAGACTGCCCGAAGAAGAAGGAGGCAGCTAAACCCAACATTCCGCCAAAGCCAAAGGCGAGAGCATTCCAGATGACACTGGAAGCTGCTAAAGATGAAGCTGATGTCGCTTCAGGTGCCTTTCTCGTTAACGAATTGCCTGCCCAAATTTTATTTGATTCTGGAGCCAACTACTCCTTTATATCGCATGAATTTGGTAGAAAGCTAGCTTTGCCTGTTGTTAGACTAGATAATGCCTTATTAGTCGAAGTTGCTAGTGGCAAGTTTGTACCTGTTAGCTATCGCATGAAAAACATCTTAATTGATCTGAATGGGAATAAGTTCCACGAGGAATTATTGCCTATCGAACTTAATGGTTTCGACATCGTATTGGGAATGGATTGGCTTAGCGCCAACGACGCCGAAATTTTATGCAAGAAGAAAATAGTCAAAGTAAAGCCACCTGGGAAAGATTCGTTTATGGTGTATGGAGATAAACGCAGAGTGAATTCTGGAATCATTTCATTGATGAAAGCCAGAAAATGTTTGACCAAGGGGTGTACATCGTATTTAGCATTCGTGATTGATGCTAAGAAGGAAAAGAAGGTGATGCTGAATATTCTAGTGGTGTGTGATTATCCGGAAGTATTTCCCGAAGATCTTCCTGGATTACCGCCTGATCGACAAGTGGAATTCCGTCTTGACTTGTTGCCAGGAACAACGCCAATTGCGAAAGCACCTTATCGATTAGCACCGACGGAGATGGAGGAGCTAATGATGCAACTTCAGGAGTTATTGGACAACGGTTTCATTAGACCTAGTTCATCACCCTGGGGAGCTCCGGTGTTATTTGTAAAGAAGAAAGATGGAAGTATGAGAATGTGCATTGATTACCGAGAGCTGAACAAGGCAACAATAAAGAATAGATATCCGTTGCCTAGGATTGATGACCTGTTTGATCAATTGCAAGGTTCGAGCTATTTCTCGAAGATCGACCTAAGGTCAGGATATCATCAGCTGAAAGTAAGAGAGCAGGATATCGAGAAGACTGCATTCAGAACTAGATATGGACACTACGAGTTCTTGGTTATGTCGTTTGGACTAACCAATGCTCCGGCAGCGTTCATGGATTTGATGAATAGGGTTTGTAATCCTTTCCTTGATAAATCCGTGATAGTGTTCATAGACGACATTCTAATTTACTCGAAAAGCCAAGAGGAGCATGGCAGACACTTGCGAGAAGTGTTAGAAGTCTTGAAGAAGGAGAAGCTGTATGCTAAGTTCTCCAAATGTGATTTTTGGATTCGTGAAGTCCAATTCTTGGGTCACGTGGTCAACCAAGAAGGGATAATGGTTGATCCAGCGAAGATCGAAGCTGTGACGAAGTGGGAACAACCGAAAAGTCCCACGGAGATTTGAAGCTTTTTAGGATTAGCCGGATATTACCGAAGGTTTATCCAAGGCTTTTCTTCGATCGCTAGTCCATTAACGGCTTTGACCCACAAAGGAGCTACTTATGCTTGGGGTGAGAAGCATAAGGAAGCATTTGAGAAGCTAAAGGAGAAGCTATGCGAGGCACCGATACTTTCTCTACCTGATGGAGTTGAAGACTTCGCTGTCTATAGCGATGCGTCTGGTGTTGGATTGGGTTGTGTTTTGACCCAAAGAGAAAAGGTGATAGCATATGCGTCTCGACAGCTGAAAGAGCATGAAAAGAATTACCCGACTCATGATTTGGAGTTGGCAGCGGTAGTTTTCGCTCTGAAAATATGGAGGCATTACCTCTATGGCACGAAGTGCAAACTTTTCACTGATCATAAGAGTCTCCAATATCTCTTTAATCAGAAAGAGTTGAATATGAGGCAACGACGCTGGATAGAATTACTTAAAGACTACGACTGCGAGATACTTTACCACCCCGGTAAAGCTAATGTTGTTGCTGATGCTCTCAGTCGGAAAGTCAATCTTGAAAGGAAAAGGCCAAGAGCGTTGAGAATTGAAGTTGTCTCGACTATTTTGGAAAGTATAAAGAAAGCACAAAGCGAAGCTTCTGAGAAGAATGACCGAAAGGAAGAACGTTTGGGCAAAACGTTGGTGTTTGGTGTAAACAGTCATGGACTGAAGGTGTTCCAAGATCGGATTTGGATACCTAAGACAGGAGGAGTCAGAGATCTTCTGATGGAAGAAGCTCACAAGACCATGTACTCGATTCATCCGGGTAGCACTAAAATGTATAGGGACCTGAAACCCTACTACTGGTGGCCGACGATGAAGCTTGATGTTGCAAAGTATGTGGCCGAGTGTGTGACTTGTGCGAGAGTCAAGACACAACATCAGAAACCGTACGGGAGTTTAGAACCTTTGCCTGTGCCTATGGGTAAGTGGGAAGACATTGCTATGGATTTTGTCACTAAATTGCCCAGAACAAAGAATGGTCACGACATGATTTGGGTGGTCGTTGATCGATTCACTAAGAGTGCGCATTTCATAGCGGCCAAGGAGAAGTGGTCTATGGAAAAGCTTGTGAATTCTTACGTGAAGGAAATTGTGAGGCTTCACGGTGTTCCGTTAACGATTGTATCGGATCATGATAGCTGTTTCACCTCGAGGTTTTGGAAAAGTCTACAAGAGGAAATGGGTACCAAGTTGTGTTTAAGTACAGCTTACCATCCGCAGACTGATGGTCAGAGCGAAAGAACGATACAAACGCTTGAAGATATGCTGAGAGCATGTACTCTAGAATTCCTAGGTAACTAGGATGAACATTTACCTTTGGTAGAATTTTCCTATAATAATAGTTTTCACTCGAGCATTAAGATGGCACCTTACCAAGCTTTGTATGGACAGAAGTGTCGTACGCCGTCTTGTTGGCTTGAGGCTGGGGAAAAGCAGTTTATGGGACCGGAGATGGTTCATCAAACTACTGAAAAGTTGAAAATAATTAGGGAAAGAATGTTAGCAGCTCAAGATCGTCAAAAGAGCTATGCTGACAAGAAGCGAAGACCGATGACTTTTGAGGTTGGAGATTCGGTTTTGCTTAAAGTCTCACCGTGGAAGGGACTTATAAGATTTGGAAAAAGGGGAAAGTTGAGTCCAAGGTTTATTGGACCGTTTAAAGTTCTTCAGAGGATTGGGAACCAAGCTTACAAGCTCGAATTACCAGAAGAACTGAATGGAATTCATAACACTTTTCATGTGTGTTATTTGAGGAAGTTCACGGGGGAAGTTCCCGACATAATTCCTATCTCTGAATTGAGAATTGATGAGAACAAAAGGTTGGTTGAAGAACCAGAGGCAATTGTTGACCGAAAGACTAAAAAGTTGCGACGCAAGATGGTCGAGTTAGTGCTTGTCCGATGGAAACACACGAATGGTCCGAATCTCACCTGGGAGACGGAGAGTGACATGATGGGTCGCTATCCGCAGTTGTTTGTTGATGTGTGATTCCGGGGACGGAATCATTCTAAGGTGGAGAGAATTGTAACGCCTGTGTTTCCGGGCTTGCCATTTTTAGCAATGTAATAGTCTAGGTTAACTTTTGTAACCCGTTTTGAAATAATAGAAGTATATTATTTGAGTATTATGTGTTTTGTGCCTAATTGCTTAATTATGTGGTTTGATTAATTAAGAATAAAAATAAGCGTCAAAAGTAAAGTATGAGATAAGTCCGATATCTTTACATAAAGTTGTAGTGGTCGAAATGAGGTTTCCGAATATATAAGGAATGCCGAAATCCGAGTTATAACGAAGAAGTTATGACCTGTCGAAGTTTCGCGACAGAACCGGCACGACCCAACGCGACGTAAATAGTGAATTTAAGGTAGATAGATATCTATCCTTAGTGATCTAAATGAGAATTGAAGATCTCATCGATAGTAGTGCAACGACGGAAAGACGGACGGAAACGGAGTTCAGATGAAGGAGTTATGAATTTCGAACGGAGTTTTCCTGTCCTGGCCTACTAAAGATAATATATAAGTAATATACTTATAATATATTAAAAATAAAGTCACAATTAGCCAATGGAGTCTAAACGAGAGTTGTAGAGCATAATCTCACCTTCGCGGCGATATAAAGAACGTCAAAAATGGAGTTCGTATGCGAAAGTTATGAATTTCTGAAGTTCGGGGCGCGAAACCCCAAAACTGTCAGATGCCACGACGTGGAACAAGGTTGCCACGACGTGGCAAGTGTCCTGTCACCTCCGGAAGGCCCCCAGACGCAACTTGGGATGACGCATGCAGTGACGACCAAGCCCACGACGTGGCAAGGGCCAAATTTGCCCTATAAATAGATTTGAAGGGCCAGCCGTTTAGGGTTGCTATTTTCTCTATTCTCTCTCCCGTTTTACATCGTTTTGCGTGCCAGAAGTACCCCGAAGCCCCGGTAATATCCCCGAGACCCGAAGCAAGTCCCGAGATCCCGAAGATCCCGAGAAGTGCGGTTCCCGAGTCGAAGCTCTGCCCGCGAGAAGTTTGATTTTTGTAGAGATCTTCCAGATCTGCTGAGGATTACTACTTCTGCAAGTCGTAGTGCTATCCGATCGTCTTCTGATCAAGTGAGTGTATACTACCTTTCATAAACACGATAATAATACAAGTGCGGTTTGAGTGTATTAAGTAAATTGTGGTTTATATGTGTGTGGGTGCAGTTACTTTCTTCTAACAAGTAACTATGAAGTATTTTATGCGATATACTTGCTATGTGTATATTTTGTGATTGTATGCGTGAATGGATATTCGCTTTATTCCATCTCATAGATTTGAATTGCTTTCTATGAAATACGTGTTATGTGGTATGCCTCATCTGTTATATGGAATATATATATATTGAATGAAAATGATATATAGGTTTTAAACTATGTATGAAAATATATTCTTATCTACTAATATGTTGGGTAGAACATGGGTAGATAGTTGGTGTGTAATAAACAGATGAGAGGCCTCGATGTTGTTGTTGTTGTTGATCTAGTTATTCAGCGGAGTATGGATAACGACCACGGACTCCTTCTAGACAGTCCAGTGGAACGCTAGCAGGTTCATAACCTGTAGGTGTTGTGAACGATGTGTTCACCGGTGTACTCTATCCCCCTCATGGTTGCCTTTAGAATATCTATTGTTGAGGAAACCCCTTAGCAGTGATGTCCGTCCCGATGAAAATCCTAGATTAGGTCCCTTGAGATAGATGTTGTTTTAGGGACGTAAAGTGAGGATAACGGGAATGGGTAATCGGGATAGTGATTGGTTGGTGAAATTAAATATAAATTATTTATTGTGGGTTGAAAACCCTATATGCTCACCAGGCTCCCAAGCCTGACCCACTCAGTCTTATTTGTATTACAGGAAGTGGCACAAGGGCGTAAGATGGATGGATCATCTTGTTGTTTTGTTTACAAGTCTGTATATGTATATATTTGTTGAATGACTTGTAATGTTTATCGTTTATGCTTTATGGTCTGTATCGGAACATGACATCCCGAGTTTTGATTATATAATGAAATGCATCTCTTGATGAAATGCTTTGATAAATATTATTTTATCATGTTTTGTTTTGGGAACAAATTCCGCAACTCTTTCAAATCAAAAGGATTTACTCTGAAAATATTTAAAAGCATAAATGAAAATCGGTCTTTTCTGGCCGAGATTTTGGGGATGTCACATAAATCGTCCTCAAAATCGGATTCGTGCTCGTATGTAGGTTCTTGTTCTTCCTCGGTCTCGTACTCAGTGTGTCTTCTTTAATCGGGTCTTCGATTGCTATAGAGGCGCTAGATGCTCCTGATTTACTGCTCTTCTTCTTGCTGCAAACGGACTTGAGGCTCTTTAGTGGAGAATTCTTTGAAGAAACGGATTCTCCAACAGATTTTCCTTTGTTCCTCCTTAGTGCGGATTCCGGGTCTTCGAGAGGAGGGACCAGAGGTGTATCAGATCCTCGGGTCATGAAACAACTGCAAATAAAACAAGAAAAACACATAAAAAAGAACAAAAATAAAATACAAACTGAAACTGTGAATCAGCGATAGACTCGCCGAGTTGTCACGAGTGCACTCGGCGAGTTCAAGGCAAAAACAGAATTTTTTTCCAATTACTTATTAAAACGGATATTTATTAAAACCTATACTAACTACTAAATTACCTAAGAATTAACTTTGTGTAAGATCAATCCCACACAAAGGATCGATAAAAGAGAAATTAGTGCTAATTTAGAACCGTTCCCCGACAACGGCGCCAAAAACTTGATGTGTGTAAAACTCAAGTAGTTTTAAACCTGCTTTTAATTATAAAATGAACACACAAAGGCAGTGGACGTATCAATTGTGATACAGCTAAATAAGTAGGGTATCAAACACAGGGAACGGTAAAGTAAAACTAAAGACTAATTTTATCTAAAGTAAATAATAAATAGGGGTTTTCTCTAGTTTTACAAGACTAGAAACTTACTAATATTACTTAGGCTAAAAACTAGAAAAGCAAAGATTTGACTAAATTCAATAACAAGAGGGAATTCTGTTTAGTTCAACTCAACTTATCCTATGGTTGATATTATGGTAAGAGTGCAATGGATTAATTCTTCTATTGGCTATCGATTTAAGTGATTAACTTTGTGTTCGCTGCACTAATCCTTAGAGAACAAACTAACTCAAACAGTGATAAGTTGTCTAATTTAATTTAATGCACTAGATTATTTATTCGGGTTAATTTAGACTTGTAATAGCTAACTAATTTGGTCCTTTAGTTAACCTCTTGTTGATGGTCATCACACAAGCTCACACATGAATTTACCTAATTTTCTATTAATTCTAGTTTCACGTTCATTAATCCTACACATATGATAAAGTGGTCACATAAACATATGAGGTTGACAATTAAAAGATGTTCATACTATTTAATTATCTTCCTATAAACAGAAAAATAGTTATCATTCACACAGAAGGTTCTTTAACAAACTAAAATCAACAAAATCACCAATATTGAATTAATCCTATGAATAATCAAACCATAGTCTCAATATTGTATCCCCAAACAGAAGTTTAAGAGTTTTAGCTCATGATTGAGGTAATTAACAGCAATAAAATGAATTCTAATTGTGTAACCATGATTGAAAACAATAGATTAAGTAGAATGATGAGAATTTGCCTCAAATCTTCTTCGGAATTGAATTCTAGGTTGTATCTTCGATCTCTAAGGTTCTTCTAACTCTCCAATCACAACTCTTCTCTCCAAAAAAGTTCCAAAATACCTTATGTCGATCTGGACAGCTGTTTTTATAGATTCGAACCGACTCGCCGAGTCCAAGACCAACTCGTCGAGTCCACCCCTTAATTCCCGTACACGGTAAGTCACAGAGTCTTTATCCTCTCGAATCTTCGATGCTACTCGCCACGTAGTCGACCCTACTCACCGAGTACCTTGTATTTTTAACCTTTTTCTTCTTTGTTCAACTCTCGAGCTTCCAACCGCTTCTCCTGCTTCCTTTTGCTTGGAGCTTCGCTTTTGGACTGAAAACACAATTCAAACACTTTTAAGTATCTTTTGTCCATGATATGCAATAAATTAGCTAATAAATGATAAAAATCTATATGTATTATGAGGCTAAATATGCAAATATCAAAATACCCCACACTTGAATTTTGCTTGCCCCCAAGCAAAACTGAATTTTAGCACATTAGAATCACATAGGACAACTCCAATCCAACCCAGCCATTATGCCAAGACCGCAACACATTCATTTGTGTCTAAAATTTTCCTAATAACCCCCATACTCCAAATACTCACAATCCTCATAAACATTCGCACACTTATCCCGAACAATGCTCATTTTATGCATCCCTCCGAATCCATCCGTAGAAAACCTCCTATCCTCAAGGTATTTTTGGTTGAGCAACCCAAGCATACATAATCTAGAATTACAATTTATGATACCACTATGGAGTTCTTTTGAATTCTTCACTTCCTTGATAATTTGATCTTTGATTTCTGTGAATTCACCACCTTGTTTGACTTGATTTTTGGTATCTTCAATTTTTGAACTCTTGGAATTTTGATTTTTGATCTTCACTTTAGTTGCTCCAAAATTCTTCAAAATTTTCTTGCAATTCTCTTTTTTTTACATGTACCTCACTTTTTTTTCACTCAAAACCCTACATGCTTAAGCAGGGGCGCTCAACTTCAACCTTTATTGGCTAACGATAATAATTTTCCTGGATACATTTCTGGTACACGATGCTAAACATATTGCATCCTTCGGGCTAAGCAAGGTCGTGTTTTTGTCCCATGATTTCACTGGAATAACGAAGCCACAAATGCACTAGAACGTATATAGGCTCAACTAAACATTTGGGTCTTCATGCAATCATCAACATAACTCTAACATGGAATCCTAATTACTTTTTACCAAAATTTTCTAGATTAAATCCTAAGTAACATTTTTGGTATCCAAAAATTTAAAAATTAACCCAAATTAGGACATTAGGATTCTACATTTACTAAGATGACATCAACCCCCTACCCCACACTTAATTTATGCAATGTCCTCATTGCATGTTATGCATGAAAAATATGAAGCATGAAATATAGAGAGAATTGGAACAAACTCCCCTGGGGTAGCAGTCGCTAGGTTGATATCTCTTATCTTCAACTCCATCTTCAATTGACTTCAGACATGGGAACAACTCATCCATGTCTTGGGCATCAAATCGCATGTGGGCAGCTCCAAATGTGTAGGAAAAATACTGTAAAATCTTCAGGAAGTGATTGCAAAGAATAAGTGGTCAAGTAGTATATCCAACATCATCGAATCAGTAGTCTTCACGATGTAAAAATAAGTGACTCGTAGAGTCATATAAACGACTTATCGAGTATAGTCGCGGAAAGCCTCGAAAGTGTGAACATATATCGCGAATCGTCGAGTTGGTTAATTGCACTCGGCGAGTCATCGCTAGGTGGAAAAATAAACATTCTGCACTTGTTCCAGCTTGTGATAAACCTCAAGAACTTCCCATAACTTCTAGAATTATTCACTCATGTCTCTTAGGACCGGACTCGACACCTTAACTCTAAACTTCGCCCTTTCTTGACTCTTTTCCACTCTTTTTTTTTCTTTCTCTCAACTCTAAACCCTTTATGCAAGCATTCCTAATCCAAAATCTGAAAGACACCAAGGCAAACATCAAGCACATGAAATTAAGTCCTAATTAAGAATTCAAAACACACCAAACAAAATAAAAACAAAAGCAAATTGTTCAATTAAAACAAAAAAAACTAATCATCATCCTCTTCCTCATCATTACCATGTGTAGCCCCGCTCCCACCAGCTCCACTCCGTCTTGCGTTAATGATCTCGTCCCAAGAAGGAATGTAGGGAAAGTTACCCCCATGAATGTGTGGAATATGGAAATGGTCAAAAAGCCGCACGTGGGATTCATTGCTGAAATTTATACCCCTTGCCATTTGGTCTTGTAGCCGCCTCATCTCGACATTGTACCAACCCATTGGCACTTCATCATTGCCCACCGGAATCACCGGCGGTTCCTCCTCCACTTCCCGCTCACGTCTCGATCTAACCCTCCTTCCCGGTGCCTCGGGCACGACCACCGGATCGTCACGTGGGATAGCATAATGACCACCGCCATAATCTTCAATAAATCTTGCCCTCCGAAAAAGAATAGGATTAAAGGGAGGGGCAGGAATCATTGTCATCAAGTTCCATGCACCGCGGGTCATCAACCCATAGGAGTTGGCTAACCGGGTCACGAACATTCCACCGTTAATCTTCAAAGTTTTGCGATCCTTCACCGCTCCCTCCGCCAAGTAAGAGGCCAAACACCATGGAATGTTGTAGAAGGTGTCGGGCGTGATGATACTCCAAAGATAAAATATGTCAAGGTTGGAAACCTTGTCGCCGTCCTTCTTTTGATTGATTGTAGTGGAGATAAGACGGTGAATGAGGCGGTGTGTGGGCGACCTAATGCTCCCTTCTTGAGCCGATTTCGGAATATATAATTTGCTGGCGATGGTGTTCCACCAACCAGTACTTGTAACACCGTTGGGGAACAACTTATGAGATTGTTCCAAGAAGGCACGGAAGACAGTAGTAGTGACCAATGGTCGGTCATAAATCCCCAACCGGCATGCAAGATCAATGACAGAACATTGATGGCATTCGCCCCCAAGAAAAAAACTAAAACTCTCGGGGTGGTAGCAATCGTCTCCTCCTCGGAAAGATACCGTGGAGAAAAATTCCCAGCAGAGTTCTCGAAACACCGGCTCTTGAATTCTGAAAACCCGGCTCCATCCATCACATATAATTGACTCCTCATCGTAATTAAATTCCTTAAAAAGGTAAGGCGCCAACTCTTCCTCATATCGGACATTCTTTAACCAATCCCAGTCAATCCTATTAGGTACATAAACCTCCTTCTTCCTGACCTCAGCCAGCCCCTTCCTCCATTTTGTCATCGTGGAAGCAGATTCAATCTGAGGGAAATTCAACCAAGGAAAATCTCTTTGGCTTCCACGAGAGCTTTGTCCTCTTGAAAGCATTGTTCTTGCAAAACAAAGAACAAACAACCCAGATGATACAGAAAAACATCAAAACAGATTCCATATGGGTCCCAGACTAGACTCGTCGAGTCCATGAACGACTCGGCGAGTCTGATGAACTACGCGAGTGAGTCGACGGGTCGAGCGAAATTCGACCATAAAAACTCGAAATTTTTTCAAGGTTTTGTCCATGGATGTTCCTAAGATGTATTAGAGCAAGAATAACCATCCAAAACAGCACAATTAATACTAAATCAAAACCCTAAAAATTCACTAAACTTCAAAATCGGGTATTCTATGAAATTGACACCTAAGAAAATCTAAAAATCATGGCTTTAACAGAATTATGGAAGAAATTAAGTACCTTTGTTGATAGAATTCGAGAATTTTGAAGAAAAAGTGAAGAACTTGATGAGTGCTTGAGAGAGAAAGCAAGAGTGGGCGCACGACGAGTATAAATGGGATATGATCTCATTAGGGTAAAAACCCTAGTTTTTCCAGATGTAAAGATTATTTTTAATTAATTTTTTTTCTGTAAATAAAATCGACTCGTCGAGTCATGGTCAGACTCGGCGAGTCTAGTCGCGAATTGAAACTTATCTGGAATCTGAACAGACTCGTCGAGTCAGGGTCAGACTCGGCGAGTCACTTGCAAATAATTCAAAAATTATATCATTTTGTCAGTTATTCATAAAAAAATTTCATTCCACCCCACACTCAGCCCATACGCACTCTCAAGCAGTCATGTTTGATGATTTAGAAGATGAAAATAAAAACCTAAAAAGGAAAATCAAACAAAACTAAAACAAGAAAGATAAAAGAAAGCAAACTCTAATAACGGGTTGCCTCCCGCCAAGCGCTTCTTTTTAAGGAGTCGTTAGCTGGACTCCTTCCCATCTACGTTCCTTCACTTTCCTGCATCGGGAATGCACGCCTAATCTTTTGCGATTTATACTTTGTCTTGTAAGAGTGTATCTTCTTCTTGTAAGCCCGTCTTAATTCTTCTCTCTTTTTCCTTGTAGTATCATCTTCAGCTGCATGAATTTCCCTTTTCCTCTCCTTCTTCTTCTTTACTCCACTCTCTTGCACCCTCTTTTGCACTCCTCCTTCTTAAACTTCATTACTTCATAGTTGGTCAAAACTCGGGCTCAGGGTTTGGTAATACGTGACTCAATGAATGGGTTATCATCATCATCTCTCCTAACCTTTGCATTTTCCTCTTCAAGTGGAATGTTTTCATCTTCTTGCATTATTGTATCGAGGCATGCTACTTGAACGTGTTGAAAATCACCATATGCTTTAACAATTTCGCCTTATGCTGCTTGATCTTCTAAAGAATTAGGGAAAATATCCATGTCCAGAACATGCAAGGAACTAGTAACAAGCAGATCAAGGTTGTCTTCTTTTCTGCACTTTTCGACGGGACTCATCGAGTCTGTCAAAGCGACTCGGCGAGTTGGAGCGTATTCCATAAAATCCTTCATTTCTTCTGAATCAGCTCCTCCAAGCAACCTCTCCATCTCTTCTAAGTTTTTATCAGCATCAAAGTTTTCTTCAGACAATAGCAAAAACTTACTTGGATCTTCTTCTTGCAAGAGTGCAAGTTCTTTTTGTAGTATTTCATCATCCAAATCAATGAAGGAAATTTCCTCTTTTGTTGCTTCTTCTTGCTTAATCTCTGGTAGAGCTTTAAACACTGTTGACTCATCTCCTACCCTCAATGTTAGTGTGGACTCGCATACATCTATCAATGCACATGCGGTATTCAAAAATGATCTCCCCAAAATAATTGGAATTTCGGGGTCTTCTTCCATATCAAGTACTAAAAAGTCCACGGGGAATATAAATTTATCCACCTTAATGAGGAGATCTTCACAAACACCTCTTGGACAAATAATTGTCTTATTCGCTAAATGGATCTTCATATTCACAGTCCTTGGCTCCGGTAAATTCAGCTTCTTGAAGAAAGAAAAAGGCATTAAGTTAATACTTGCACCCGAATCGGTCAATGCTTGAGTAGCAAGTATATTTCCAAATTGACAAGGAATTGTGATGCTTCCCGGATTGCCCTTCTTTTCTGGTAGCTCACTCAATACTATTGTCACACCCCAAAACCAAGAACGGCGGAAACGTTCTGGGGCGGAGGACGTCATGTAAAGTATCACAACACAGTAAAAGTAAACAAGCAAACAACATCATCCATTGCATTAAATATATAATTTTAATACAAGCGTGTTCTGAACAGTTATAGACACCAAAAATATAATGTGAATCAAAATAATAAGATGAGTCTTGGATGCGCTCCATCTTCTCAAACGCTGGCTTCGGTACCTGTCTACTGATGACCTGAGAATACAAGTTATTTTGAAAGAGTTTATCAGCATTAAGCTGGTGAGTTCATAAGTATTTTAGTGTTGGTGTTTGTTATCAAAACGTTTGAACATGTCTCAAGTGTAAGTTTGTAAAATGTAAGTAAATGTTTGTAAGTGTTTGTAAAAGTTTGAGTCTCTCAGAAAAACCTATATTTTCTATTAAAGTGGCCTTCTACCAAGGCTTAATTGTTTTGTATGCTCGTTTGTTGTAAAAGTGTGTAATTTCCCAAGCGTAACTATCATTTAACAAAATATAGTTTGTACATTAAAGTTTAAGTGAAATAATCACTAAATATATGTAATGGGTAAATTATTGTAGTACTGTAGTGTTGTATTATAGGAACTACTGCTGTACTAACTACCTTAAACCGGATTTATATTAAGGTATCATGTGACTAATTGCACCATACTATCGACTGGTAACAACGACATACGAATGGTCGTTGTCACACCCCCGAACCAGACGGCGGAAACGTCCGAGGGCTGTTGTGACTCAATTGAATACCATCACAGTAGATATACATGAAACATAACATCATTCATCACCATGCATTGAAATAGTACAACTGGTAGTGTTTACATTTAGTACATTGTTTCATAACATTACATTCCCAAAAAGTAAATTGTTCGATACTGAATTAAACAAACAACAAGACATCACTGAGTACATTTTTCCCTTCGTTTTACCTGTTACATGAGAATACAAGTATTTTAAAAAAAACGTCAACATATGAAATGTTGGTGAGTTCATAAGTAATGTTTGAAATATAATGTTTTGTATTGTTTTGAAATCCACCAGAAAATCCAATATTTTCTTAAAAGAGTATCGTTTAGAAAAAAAAAAGTGTGAAGATCCGTAAGTATGTTTGTTTGTTTCTAAAAAAAATTGTTAGACTTGGCATGCATCTTGTAGGTGTATGACTTGAAAAAAAAAACCCTAGGAAAACCCGATGTTTTCCCAATACTTTGAATTATGCGTTTTCTATTTTGTTATACCGTTGTAACGTGTGTATTCGATAATTCCAGGTGACGTTGGATTAATTATGGGTTGTGAATTGTTATAAACACGCACTAATGAAAACGACTAGTTTACAACTATACAAACGATCCCTTAGGCGTCGTCCGTACTATTCACTTAATCCAATCACCCTAACTTCTCATAGCCCCACAACCGAGGAGAAAAGAGAGCACGAAGCCCTCGATAATTCCATAAGTCGTGCAAGGCTATCGTGAATGCGAAGGGCCCTTGGCCCGGCCCGCATTGGTGAATTCTTGACTTTACTGGCAGTACCAAAGGACCCTTGGGGCCCAACAGCACAAAAGCCATTGAAAGTCCTTTTACACGGAATTAATTCATATTAGACCCAACAACATGTAAGCGAGTTTCCTTCGGGCCTAAAGATCATGTCATTCGGCTAGCTAGGCCTAACAAGCACGATTTGAAACTCTTGGGCCCAAAGATGGTGTATCGACGTCTGGTGAATTCCCACGTGTGTATTGACTTCCCGAAATTTACGCGTGTGTATTGTAGTGTCGTCGTGTATAGATTTCGGATTCATTATTGATTCGAGACCGAATCAATTCGTTTGGTAACGATTTTTGGTGTTGAAGGTGTATTATGTTTCGTCGGTAGTCGAGGTACTAGTATTTTAGCATAACGGATTTATTGTTTAACACATTAGAATTTTACTTTTTGCAGCCCCTTTCTTATGGATAAATTTACACTTTTGACCCTTTGTATAAAAGAATTTCCATTTTAGTCCTTAAACCATTTTTCTTGACACTTTAGTATCAAAACTTGTTGAAAAGGTATTTTTCAGCTCAAGTTTGTTTGGAAAACAGTTTTAGTCCCTCAAAATGAATTTTTCTCGGCTGAAACCTCATTTTTCGCAACTTTTACATTTTTGGCCCAAAATAGAAATTTTTTGCATCTTTGGTCCTTTTTAAATATGAAAAGTATTTTTAACCCTTGAAATGGACTTGGAGCACTAGTAGTCCCCTGTTTTACAAAAAAGTACAGTTTCAGCCCTTCAAATTTGAAAATCTCGCATATTGGGCTTTATTGGGCCGAAAAATTCATTTTTGGCCCATTATGCTTAAAATTTTACATTTTAATCCTTCAAAAGAGTATATTTCCAGAAAATACTTTATTAAAACTGTTTTGTCTCATTTCAACCATCAGAATTCATATTTTATCATTTTGGGCCCTTTAATTTTATGTTTTTAACATTTTGAGCCCAAAAATGGGTTTTTAGCCCAAAAATGTTCATATTAACCAACTTAGTTATTTTCCTAGAAATGATTTGTGTGTATTAATATGTTTTATATTTGTTTCATACACCCTAATGTAAATCTCGGTTTTAAGGAATTTTTGACTAGATCCAACACCACAATCTCATAAAAACATGAATATAAACATAGAAATCACACAAAGCATACATATACCCATAGATCTACACATTTGCTTGTATTCCCCCCCCCCCCCCCACAAAACTCATAAAAACCGAAAAATAGGGGGTATGAAGCTCACCTTGAGTTGTAGTTTCGGTTTTGAAGAGAGAAAAGAAGAAAATTTCGATCCTAGCAAGTCTTCTTGGTAGATCTCGAGTTTAGTGACTTCTTAGATGATGTGTTTGTGGGAAAAACCTCCTTGAAAAGCTCTTGATTCTCGAAATTTTTGAAGAAGGAGGGAGGAGATGTTCTTCAAGACTTAGAGAGAATGGAATGAAATTTTATGAGTGTGTGTGTGTGTTGTTTTCGGCCGAGAGCAAGAAGAGAGGGGAGAGAGTGCATGGAAATATGAGTAAGGCTTGGATGCATGATGAATAATAGCCTAGTTACCCACAAAATAACAATGAGGTGGCTAGCATATGTCAACCCTTCTTCTTGGGCTTCCCTTGGTCCGAGAATGGAGAGGGAAAAAAAGATTTTTGGGCTTTATTGCCCCTAAGCCCATGCTAGAGTTAGGTTGAATGATTGTTGGCCCTATAAAATATAAGTGTGATTTTTATACTTTGTTGGGCTAGTTTAAGTTAATTATGGTTCATAATGGTTCATAATATTTAATTCATTTCATTCTAGGCCCAATGTGGCCCAAAATGTTGGAATAAATGAAAGTGGGTCCAATTAGAGCCCATTTAAGAGTTCTAAGTCCAAGATGGTCAATTCGGAAGCTTATTGGTCCATTGGGCCCAATAAGGAAGTCCTAGACCAAAATGGACCTAAACAAGAACTTCTAGGGTTCCCAATTGCTTGTTGAGTATTTTGTAATGCTTGTATGATGTATTTGATTGCAATTTTGTTGTCATAGAGTATCATACATGCCCTTATGTTTTTTATTCATAATTTTACTTAAGTGTTGTAGTTACAAGGCACAAAATTTCTAGTTGTGACATCATCCCCCCGTTAGAGGGAATTTCGTCCCGAAATTCTGTTTGAAAGCTAGATTTGAGAATGCTAGAATAGGTGAGGGTACTTTTGTTTCATTTGATCTTCGTGTTCCCACGTGAATTCTGGCCCACGCTTCGCATTCCACCATACTTTCACGATCGGGATGCGACTTTGCTTAGTATGCTTCACCTCCCTGTCCATGATTTCAACCGGTTCTTCAACGAACAGGAGATTCTCGTTGATTTCAATTTCGTCAAGGGGAATGACGAGGGTTTCATCCGATAGGCACTTCTTTAGATTAGAGACATGGAACACAGGGTGCACACTGTTTAGTTCTGCGGGTAGTTGTAGTTTATACGCCACTGGAACTATTCGGGCGACGATCTCGAAAGGTCCAATGTATCGTGGGTTCAGTTTTCCCCATTTTCCGAAACGAATGACTCCCTTCCAAGGTGAGACTTTTAACAGTACTCGATCCCCGACCTGAAATTCTAAGGGCTTTCGCCGTTTATCGTCGTAGCTCTTTTGTCGGTCGCGCGATGCTTGTAATCAAGCTCTGATTTGAATGATCTTTTCCGTGGTTTCACGAATGATCTCCGGTCCCGTTAGCGTCTTGTCCAATGTGTGTGCTTTTGCTAGTTGGGTGTCACCCACCTCAGCCCAACATAACGGTGACCTACACTTACGCCCGTACAGTGCTTCGAAAGGAGCGACCTTGATGCTCGAATGGTAATTGTTGTTGTACGAGAATTCGACTAAAGGTAAATGGGTATCCCAAGACTTCCCAAATTCTATCACACATGCGCGAAGCATGTCTTCGAGCGTTTGAATGGTTCGTTCACTTTGACCATCCGTTTGCGGGTGGTAAGCGGTGCTCATGTCGAGATGAGTTCCCAGTGCTTTCTGGAGTGATTGCCAAAAACGTGAAGTGAACCTACTGTCTCTATCCGAGATAATAGACACTGGTACTCCGTGGAGTCTCACGATTTCTCGAATGTATAAGCGTGTCAATCTCTCCATCTTGTAGGATTCTTTTATTGGCAGGAAATGGGCAGATTTCGTCAGCCGGTCGACTATTACCCATATGGTGTCTAGTCAATCCGACGTCTTGGGTAGTTTGGTCACGAAATCCATAGAAATTCCTTCCCATTTCCACTCAGGGATTACCGGTTGCTGTAATAACCCTGAGGGCTTCTGGTACTCCACTTTTACCTTGGCACAAGTAAGGCACTTACTAACATAGGTGGCAATTTCCGCCTTCATGTTAGGCCACCAATAGTGTTGTTTAATATCCAAATACATCTTGTCTAAGCCGGGATGGATGGAGTATCGCGTCTTGTGGGCTTCCTTCATAACTACCTCCCTAAATCCTCCGAGTTTAAAGACCCAAATACGGTTCATGAAGTAGTACACTCCGTCCTCTCTTACCTCTAGATTCTTCTCCATTCCGCGTAATGCTTCGCTTGCTCTGTTCTCCGTCTTCATGGCTTCTGACTGGGCTGCTCTAATCTGAGTGGTTAAGTGGGATTGAATGGTGATTGAGAGAGTTTTTGCACGACGATTAGAGTACTCCTTCCGGCTCAATGCATTAGCTACCACGTTGGCCTTGCCTGGGTGGTACTTGATTTCACACTCGTAATCGTTTAACAATTCAACCCATCTTCGTTGTCTCATGTTCAACTCTTTCTGGTTCAAGATGTGCTGAAGACTTTTGTGGTCCGTGAAGTTGGTGCACTTCGTACCATAAAATTAATGCCTCCATATCTTCAGAGCAAAGACCACTGCTCCTAATTCCAGATCATGGGTTGTATAATTCACTCTGTGCGTCTTTAGTTGGCGGGATGCGTAAGCTATCACCCTTCCACGCTACGTGAGAACGCAACCTAAACCCTAATTTGACGCGTCATAGTAGACCACGAAATCTTCTGTTCCCTCCGGTAGAGATAGTACCAGGGCACTACAGAGGGCTTGCTTCAGGGTTCGGAATGCAACCTCTTGCTTGTCCATCCATTTGAATGGTACGCCCTTCTGCGTAAGTGAGGTAAGTGGCTTGGCGATTTTAGAGAAGTTTTGAATAAACCTCCTATAGTAGCCTGCTAGACCTAAGAATTGACGAATTTCCGTGGGTGTTGTCGGGACGGCCCATCCTTCGACGGCTTTGACCTTGGAAGGATCCACATGAATTCCTTCTCGACTAACAACATGACCTAGGAAGTTCACACTGCGGAGCCAGAACTCACACTTGGAGAGTTTTGCGTATAGCTTTTCCGATCTTAGAGTTTCTAGAATTTGTCGGAGATGTTGACCATGCTCTTCCTCGCTTCGGGAATAGACAAGAATGTCATCAATGAAGACAATGACAAAGTTGTCGAGGAATGGTCGACAGATTCGGTTCATCAGATCCATAAATGCGGTAGGAGCATTCGTTAGACCGAAGGGCATTACGAAAAATTCATAATGTCCGTAACGAGTTCGGAAAGCGATTTTAGGAATATCCTCTTCCCGGACTTTGAGTTGATGGTATCTGGACCGTAGATCTATCTTAGAAAAGTAACTAGCTACTTGGAGTTGGTCAAATAGATCGTCAATTCACTGGAGTGGGTAGCGATTTTTGACAGTGAGTTTATTTAACTCTCTGTAGTCGATGCACATCCTAAAAGATCCGTCCTTCTTTTTGACAAATAGGACCGGAGCTCCCCATGGCGAGTAGCTAGGTCAGATGAATCCCTTGTCCAGGAGTTCGCTGAGTTGACTGGACAATTCCTGCATTTCAGCAGGAGCTAGCCGGTAGGGCGATTTAGCGAGAGGAGTTTCTCCTGGGACAAGGTCAATTCTGAATTCGACTTGCCTTTCTGGGGGTACTCCAAGAAGATCTTCAGGAAATACGTCGGGAAATTCACGTGCTACTGGAATATCTTGAATGTTAGTCTCTTCCTTGGTTTTATCCACTATGTGAGCCAGGAATGTCAAATCTTTCTTTCGTAGATGCTTTTGTGCCTGGATGCACGAGATAAGGCGAAGGTTCGTGTTGGGTTTGTCTCCATAAATAACTAGGGTTTCGTGATTAGGAAGGCGAAGACGAACAGCCTTCTCGTGACACATAATCTCAGCATGGTAGAGGCTTAACCAGTCCATGCCAATAATCACATCGAAACTCCTAATGGACACAGGCATTAAGTCTATTCGAAAGACGTGTTGGTTCAGGGTTAGGGTACATCCTATGTAGATTTCCCCCGTGGATTCGGTTTTCCCATTGGCCATTCCCACCATAGAGGTTTCATTGAGCTTCTGGGGTTGTTGTTTTAATAAATGCTTAAACTTATTGCTTACGAAGCTTCGCTCCGCTCCAGTGTCAAATAGGATGCATGCATAAGTGTGGTTTAGGGGAAACGTACCGGTAACGACTGCGGGATCCTGAATTGCTTCCCCCTGACCCATGGTCAATACCCTTCTCGTTCCTCCATTTCCAGGATTGTTGTTGTTAGGGCAATCTCGGCGGAAATGCCTAGTCCTCCCACACCCATAGCAGGTGTGGTTAGGCCCTGCATTGTTGCCGCCGGTGTTGATGTTGTTGTTGTTGTTGCGGGTGTTGTTGTTGTCGTTGCTGTTTCTCGGTTGTTGGTTCTGGGGAGGGTAAGTCCTGCAGTACCTCGCCGTGTGTCCTCTTCAATTGTCACTGGTGCACTGCAACTCCTTGCATTCTCCATTGTGACGGAAACCGCACTTGTTGCACTTGGGAAGATTACCGGAATAAGGTTTGGGGGCATTTGAAGCAGCTGAGGCTGTGGTGTGGCTGGAACTGGTGCAGTGGCAGCATTAACTGCCACTGTCTGCTGCTTCTTGGAAGTCTCGGAGCCTTGGCGCCCCTTCCTTTTGTTGTTCTTCCCTTTCTTGCCCTCACTTTCCTTCTTGGCCTCAGTCTTCGCTGGCTTCTCACCCTTCTTGTTGTTGTGGTCATACAGCTTCTTCGCCAATCTTTTAGCACTGTCGAAGTTTTCGGGATTTGCAGCTATCACATTTCCCTGGATCGGTGAGGTTAGTCCCCAGATGAATCGCTCAATCTTCTTTCCTTCCGAGGTGATCATACCCGGGCATAACAGAGATAGTTCACTAAATCTCGATATGTAAGCATCGATATCCGCATTCCGCACAGTGAGGTTCCACAGCTCTTGCTCCATTTTCTGAATCTAACCTCGGGGGCAGTATTCAGCCATCATCATTTCTTTCATTTCCGACCACGGCATGGAGTTGGCTACAGGGAGTGTCATGGCTTCCACGTGTCCGTTCCACCAAGTGAGCACTTGATCAACAAAAGTGCAGGCTGCGAACTTCACCTTCATCTCCTCAGGACAGTCGCATATCTCGAATACCGATTCCACCTTCTCGATCCATCGCTTCAGAGTGATCACCCCTCCAGTGTCGTTAAAAGTTTGTGGTTTGGCGTTTGTGAAGTCCTTGTAGGTACATGTTTTGGTGGGTCCTTGATTCATTTCGTTGTTCGAACTCCCGGCCCCTTACCCGTTGCCTCCTCCGTTGTTCCCTTGGTGAATTTGTGCCATAGCTGCGGTAACCGCAGCAGATACTGCCGCCTGGAATGCAGTGGTGTCAGCTTCGGGTGGGGTTGGTCCAGGGTTTCCGTGAGTAGGTCGGCGAGGCATCTTTCTGTCATGAAACGGAAAGATGTTGAGTGTTTGGGGTTTCTGTGAGGTTGTGATCCTACTGACTAGGTGCATGGTACGAACTTAAACACTTCTACCATTTAGCATACAATCATAGATTCTCAACACATAGCAATTTGTAATGTCATAATAAAACACGCAAAAGTTCACTAATATTATCTGTATTTAATACATGAAAATTTTGCTCGTAGGAGCATACATGAGTGGCACTAGTTCGACAACATAACGGCTCTATGAGTAGTGTAGTCACTTAAACATAGAGTCTGGGTACATAGCATAGTTCCTAATGACCTAGTAAGATAAGTCTATCCCTAACCGCGATGAGTTGTGTCCGAGGGTGGTGCTAAGGATGTGGATGCTCCCTGAAGACGAGCCACCTGTCGTTCTGCGTCCTGGAGTCGAGACTCCCATCTCACCTGCCTCATGTGGAACTCTCGAAGGACATCACGTGTCTCCTATTCCGCACGCTCAACCCTAGTCCACAACTGGCGTACCTGATCAGCAGTGCCCTGAGCAAGGTCGCCAGTGTTCCGTAATCGTCTCACCATGATTGGAAGGGCTCGATCAGTCGGTCCTCCATCCCTCAGGTCGAAGAACTCGCGTGACATGCCGTACGGGGGTCGTTGTCCCTGTTGTCTGCTCCATCTCCAAAGATCAATACCCCAGGGAGGTGTAGGACCAGTGGGGCCCACATGGTAAGCAGGCACCCTGATCGGGTAAGGGGGGTTGATGACTTCGGACTCCGCGTCCGAATCACCCCCTTCACTGTCATCGGGTTCCTCCTCGAAGCTTCCTTCATCTTCTTCTGGTTCGGCAGGCTCGCCCTCGACTCCTGCCTCCGGTTCCCCGTCAGATTCCTCTTCGGGGTCTTCTTCAGGCTCTTCCTCAGGCTCTTCCTCAGGATCTTCCTCAGGCTCCTCGTCTAACCATCCGTTATTCCCCTGATTAGGGAAATAAGGATCTCCGGGGTGATGAAAACCAGCCATGCTGTCTGCGAGAGTGTGTAAGTATGCTAACATTATTCCTAGGATGCTACAACTATTGTATAGACTATGTAGGCGTTCTTCTCTTTTGGTGATATAGGGGTTTGTTTTTAGGTTCCCTAGCTCGCGATCTCATCAGAACATGTGTTAGTTATACCTTGGAGGGAATGTAGTTGATTAGGCTACATTCACTTCTTGATATCACTAAAACATTCCTGAATTAACCGGGATACTAGCGTTATCTTGTTTGGTTCGGCGTGATGTTCTTATTCCTAATACAAGCAGGGGTGTTTTATTGTTATGTTTTACATGTTTAGTTCAGAGTTGGGTTAGTCCCTCTTTTGGTTTATATTTGCATATCAATGTGTGGTTAGACATGCTAGTTCACTATAAACAGAGCTCTGATACCAACCTGTCACACCCCCAACCAGACGGCGGAAACGTCCGAGGGCTGTTGTGACTCAATTGAATACCATCACAGTGGATATACATGAAACATAACATCATTCATCACCATGCATTGAAATAGTACAACTGGTAGTGTTTACATTTAGTACATTGTTTCATAACATTACATTTACAAAAAGTAAATTGTTCGATACCGAATTAAACAAACAACAAGACATCACTGAGTACATTTTTCCCTTCGTTTTACCTATTACCTGAGAATACAAGTATTTTAAAAAAACGCAACATATGAAATGTTGGTGAGTTCATAAGTAATGTTTGAAATATAATGTTTTGTATTGTTTTGAAATCCACTAGAAAATCCGATATTTTCTTAAAAGAGTATCGTTTATAAAAAAAAGTGTGAAGATCCGTAAGTATGCTTGTTTGTTTCTAAAAAAAATTGTTAGACTTGGCATGCATCTTGTAGGTGTATGACTTGAAAAAAAAAACCCAAGGAAAACCCGATGTTTTCCTAATACATTGAATTATGAGTTTTCTATTTTATTATACCGTTGTAACGTGTGTATTCGATAATTCCAGGTGACGTTGGATTAATCATGGGTTGTGAATTGTTATAAACACGCATTAATGAAAACTACTAGTTTACAACTATACAAACGATCCCTTAGGCGTCGTCCGTACTATTCAATTAATCCAATCACCCTAACTTCTCATAGCCCCACAACCGATGAGAAAAGAGAGCACAAAGCCCTCGATAATTCCATAAGTCGTTCAAGGCTATCGTGAATGCGAAGGGCCCTTGGCCCGGCCCGCATTGGTGAATTCTTGACTTTACTGGCAGTACCAAAGGACCCTTGGGGCCCAACAGCACAAAAGCCATTGAAAGTCCTTTTACACGGAATTAAGTCATATTAGACCCAACAACATGTAAGCGAGTTTCCTTCGGGCCTAAAGATCATGTCATTGGGCTAGCTAGGCCTAACAAGCACGATTTAAAACTCTCGGGCCCAAAGATGGTGTATTGACGTCTGGTGAATTCCCACGTGTGTATTGACTTCCCGAAATTTCCGCGTGTGTATTGTAGTGTCGTCGTGTATAGATTTCGGATTCATTATTGATTCGAGACCGAATCAATTCGTTTGGTAACGATTTTTGGTGTTGAAGGTGTATTATGTTTCGTCGGTAGTAGAGGTACTAGTATTTTAGCATAACGGATTTATTGTTTAATACATTAGAATTTTACTTTTTGCAGCCCCTTTCTTATGGATAAATTTACACTTTTGACCCTTTGTATAAAAGAATTTCCATTTTAGTCCTTAAACTATTTTTCTTGACACTTTAGTATCAAAACTTGTTGAAAATGTATCTTTCAGCTCAAGTTTGTTTGGAAAACAGTTTTAGTCCCTCAAAATGAAGTTTTTTCGGCTGAAACCTCATTTTTCGCAACTTTTACACTTTTGGCCCAAAATAGAAAGTTTTTGCATCTTTGGTCCTTTTTAAATATGAAAAGTATTTTTAACCCTTGAAATGGACTTGGAGCACTAGTAGTCCCCTGTTTTACAGAAAAGTACAGTTTCAGCCCTTCAAATTTGAAAATCTCGCATATTGGGCTTTATTGGGCCGAAAAATTCATTTTTGGCCCATTATGCTTAAAATTTTACATTTTAATCCTTCAAAAGAGTATATTTCCAGAAAATACTTTATTAAAACTGTTTTGTCTCATTTCAACCATCAGAATTCATATTTTGTCATTTTGGGCCCTTTAATTTTATGTTTTTAACATTTTGAGCCCAAAAATGGGTTTTTAGCCCAAAAATGTTCATATTAACCAACTTAGTTATTTTCCTAGAAATGATTTGTGTGTATTAATATGTTTTATATTTGTCTCATACAACCTAATGTAAATCTCGGTTTTAAGGACTTTTTGACTAGATCCAACACCACAATCTCATAAAAACATGAATATAAACATAGAAATCACACAAAGCATACATATACCCATAGATCTACACATTTGCTTGTATTCCCCCCCCCCCCCACAAAACTCATAAAAACCGAAAAATAGGGGGTATGAAGCTCACCTTGAGTTGTAGTTTCGGTTTTGAAGAGAGAAAAGAAGAAAATTTCGATCCTAGCAAGTCTTCGTGGTAGATCTCGAGTTTGGTGACTTCTTAGATGATGTGTTTGTGGGAAAAACCTCCTTGAAAAGCTCTTGATTCTCGAAATTTTTGAAGAAGGAGGGAGGAGATGTTCTTCAAGACTTAGAGAGAATGGAATGAATTTTTGTGAGTGTGTGTGTGTTGTTTTCGGCCGAGATCAAGAAGAGAGGGGAGAGAGTGCATAGAAATATGAGTAAGGCTTGGATGCATGATGAATAATAGCCTAGTTACCCACAAAATAACAATGAGGTGGCTAGCATAAGTCAACCCTTCTTCTTGGGCTTGCCTTGGGCCGAGAATGGAGAGGGAAAAAAAGATTTTTGGGCTTTATTGCCCCTAAGCCCATGCTAGAGTTAGGTTGAATGATTGTTGGCCCTATAAAATATAAGTGTGATTTTTATACCTTTTTGGGCTAGTTTAAGTTAATTATGGTTCATAATGGTTCATAATATTTAATTCATTTCATTCTAGGCCCAATGTGGCCCAAAATGTTGGAATAAATGACAGTGGGTCCAATTAGAGCCCATTTAAGAGTTCTAAGTCCAAGATGGTCAATTTGGAAGCTTATTGGTCCATTGGGCCCAATAAGGAAGTCCTACACCAAAATGGACCTAAACAAGAACTTCTAGGGTTCCCAATTGCTTGTTGAGTATTTTGTAATGCTTGTATGATGTATTTGATTGCAATTTTGTTGTCACAGAGTAAGCATCATACATGCCCTTATGTTTTTGATTCATAATTTTACTTAAGTGTTGTAGTTACAAGGCACAAAATTTCGAGTTGTGACAGTCGTAATAACAGAATGACGTTTGGCACCCGCAGACCTGCAGGTCCGGCTGTAGCTAGCAGCAAGGTGTAGGATAGTCAATCCAGTATAGATCTATACGCAAACTCACGCTCTCCCTTCAAGAGACTCTGGCTACAACTCGGGGCATGGCATTTAAGTCATGCTCCGATTCATATCACAATAATGAACGTATTCTTGTATATGTAATGTAATGAACTGTTCTAGTATAGCCTTATATGTTCTTTCTCTAGTATAGTTGTATATGTTCTCTATCTAGTATAGTTGTATATGTTCTCTCTCTAGTATAGTTGTATATGTTCTCTTTCTAGTATAGTTGTATATGTTCTCTTTCTAGTATAGTTGTATATGTTCTCTTTCTAGTATAGTTGTATATGTACTCGTAGTAATAAGTATTGACTCATGAATGAACTGACTCATTGATCTATAAATTGTAGTAGTATGATCCTGTGTTACCCCGATGGTAACTTACTAATGATGTACTGATACGCATGAATAAAGGAGTACTTTTATGTCTATATATGTACATTTGATATATAATTAATATTGAAACGACCTTCGGAGGGCTACCCGAAATCCCACCAGACCACATCCAAATCGAGAAAAAGGAAAAAGGGCGGATGGCCTTCCTAAGCCCTTTAAACATTTCTTATATATCTATACATATATGGGCATGCAATTTATAAGAAATATAACAAAGTTTAAATAAAAGTATTTGATAAGTAAAAGAGTTTGTAAAGCAGTTTGAAGTAAAACAGTTTGATAAACAGTTTGAACAATACTAAAATCATTGGTTTTGTAGTTACTAATCACATGTGATTGATGTAATAACTATAAGTATTTAACTTGTATCCCCCCCCATAAAAGCATTTAAAACATTAAAAGTATTTCAAAGGTTAATTAAAGGGGCATAAACTCACTTGTGGTGAGTGGATTGGATTGAAGTGTCGGATACCGTGCTAGGTGGCAAACGGAGACTTGTTCACACGCACGAGCCTAGTTATCATATAATGAGCATATATATAACTAATTAGCCAAATAACAACTAATGAAATAAGTTGGGACACTCTAGAACATGAAAACACTTTGTATAAGAGTTATAGGTCCTAATGGTTGCCTCTAGGTTGTGGTGGGAAGAGGCTAAAGGGGTTTATTGCTTCCAAGGACCTTGTATAGGTGTTTACTCCTCAATAAACTCCACACAAGGAGTTTACGGTCGTAAAAACTTGAGTTTATGGTCGTGAACTCTTAACTTGGTGGTACATGGTGTTTTGAAGTGCTATTTGATTTCTAGAATAAGTTCTACTTGGTGGTTTAGTTCTTTGGGTAGTTTAGGGCATAGAAACATTCCCTTGAGGAGTTTACGGCCCCAAGGCCAATTCCCTTAGATTTTATGGCCGTAAACTCTCTTGGGATGGGTATTTTTATTCTTTCAAGCTCCAAGCACAAGTAGGATAATTTCTAGGCATTTGTTTAAGGCTAATGAGGACCCTAGGCACACTTTGGTGCCCTTGTTTGGAGTTTACGGCCTATGAGTATTCCTTGGCCGTAAACTCAATTTGAGGGGTGCTCTTGATGTTTTAAAGTCCACAATTTAGCTAGGAATAAATGGGGGTTAATGTCTAAAGCTTTAGGAGTGGTTAGGGCACATTTTGCCCCTTGAATTTGGAGTTCACGGTCCAAGAAGTTCTTGGTCCGTGAACACCCTAAGCTTGGTGATTTTGATTGTTTTCTAGCCTCAAATATACTTATATACAATCCTAAGCTAGTTACTCAACAAGGAAATGGGACTAGGAAGCATTTATGCCTCTTTTGGAGTTTACTCCCCAAGAACGTTCTTGGGCGGTAAACTCCCGAATCTCACATATTTGACATGTAATCTATGTTATTAGCATATAATAAGCATTATAAAACAACTAGAGAAGTGTACTCACAATTTGGGATGAAAACCCGAAGATCCGTGAGAGAGAAAATGGCTTTTCTCTAGTTGGAAATGTGAATAATGAATGAATTCGGTTCAGAAATCTATTTATAGTCCTAAGATATTTTCGACAGAAAATATTTTTATTCGTGAAATGATTCCTAATATAACAGAGTGTTGGAATAAGAGTGTTGCACATAACCATAGTGCATCCACTCTCCTGATATTTACTGAAGTGTAAACACTGGATTACTCCAACTTATACGAAAAGTCTGAAAATTCACTATGACTGTTATAACTTCTATTGAAGTGATATTGTTTGTACAAAGTGGAAATTTCGGGTTGTCACATCATCCCCCCGTTAGAAGGAATTTTGTCCCAAAATTAGAATTTAAGCAATTAAGAAGTTACAAATAACTAAGCGAAAAGATGAGGGTATTTCAGTTTCATCTGATCCTCGTGTTCCCAAGTGAATTCTGGTCCTCGCTTGGCGTTCCAGCGAACCTTCACGATCGGGATACGGATTTGCTTCGTCTGCTTGACCTCACGGTCCATGATCTCTACCGGTTCTTCCATGACGTTGAGGCTCTCGTTGATCTCGATCTCGTCGAGTGGGATTACAAGAGTCTCGTCGGACAGACACTTTTTCAAGTTAGATACGTGGAATGTAGAATGTACATTACGAACTATGTCGGGTAGGTCGAGTTTGTAAGCTACGGGGCCGACTCTTGCGAGAATCTCGGAAGGCCCTATGTACCTCGGATTAAGCTTCCCACGCTTACCGAAGCGTATTAAGCCTTTCCAGGGTGAGACTTTGAGAAGGACTCGGTCTCCCACCTGAAATTCCAAAGGTTTTCTTCGTTTATCAGCGTAGCTCTTCTGTCGGTCTCTAGAGGCTTTCAATCGTTCACGGATCTGAACGATTTTCTCTGTCATTTCCCGAATGATCTCCGGACCGGTGAGAGTACTGTCGGAAGCTTGCCCCCTGGCTAATTGTGTATCACCCACCTCAGCCCAGCACAGAGGGGATCTGCACTTTCGGCCGTAGAGGGCTTCAAATGGAGCAGCCTTGATGCTCGTGTGATAACTGTTATTATAGGAAAACTCGACAAGGGGTAAATGAGTATCCCAAGCTCTTCCAAAGTCGATTACACAAGCACGCAACATATCTTCTAAGGTATGGATTGTTCTCTCACTTTGTTCATTGGTCTGTGGATGGTAGGCTGTGCTCATGTCCAGCCTTGTTCCTAGGGAGTGCTGTAGTGATTTCCAGAATCTGGAGGTGAACCTACTATCTCTATCGGAGATAATGGATATAGGTACACAAGTGTGAATGGATGGTTATTGACAATGACTTGACCATGCGACCAAAATATTCCTTCCGACTTAGGGCGTCTACTACTACGTTGGCTTTACCCAGATGATAACGAATATCGCATTCGTAGTCACTGAGTAGCTCGACCCACCGTCGTTGTCTCATATTGAGCTCCTTCTGATCGAAAATGTGTTGTAAACTCTTGTGGTCGGTAAAGATAGTGCTTTTTGTTCCGTACAAGTAATGTCTCCCGATCTTTAGGGCAAACACAACTGCTCCTAGTTCAAGATCGTGGGTCATGTAGTTAACTTCGTGCGTTTTCAGCTGTCTCGAGGCGTAGGCGATGAACTTACCTCGCTGCATCAGAACACATCCGAGCCCTTGATTCGATGCATCGCAATAGACTACGAGTCTTCTATTCCTTCGGGAAGGGATAGTATTGGTGTGGTGCACAAGGCTCGCTTGAGCATTTGGAACGCTCTCTCCTGTCTCTCTTCCCAGTCAAAGGCCACGCCTTTCTGGGTCAGTGTTGTCAGAGGTTTCGCTATTCGGGAGAAGTTCTGTATGAACCTGCAGTAGTAGCCAGCGAGGCCTAGAAATTGATGAATTTCTGTAGGCGTCTTCGGTGTTGACCAGTTCTCAATGGCTATAATTTTGGATGGGTCCACGTGGATTCCCTCTTTGCTTACCACGTGCCCTAAGAATTCGACTCTTCGGATCCAAAATTCACATTTCGAGAACTTCGCATAGAGTTTTTCCGTTCGTAAAGTCCCTAGAACTTGTCGCAAGTGATCGCCATGCTATTCCTTACTTCGGGAGTAGATCAGGATGTCGTCAATGAAAACGATAACAAACTGATCTAAGTAAGGTCGGTATACTCTATTCATCAGGTCCATGAAGACTGCGAGCGCATTGGTCAATCCGAATGGCATCACCATGAACTCGTAGTGTCCGTAACGAGTTCGGAAGGCCGTCTTCGGGACATCCTCCTCTAGCACTCGTAACTGGTGATATCCGGATCTTAAATCAATTTTGGAAAAAAATTCGCCCCTTGCAGTTGGTCAAATAGATCGTCTATGCGAGGCAGAGGGTAACGATTCTTGACCATCAGTTTGTTGAGTTCTCTGTAGTCGATACACATACGGAATGATCCATCTTTCTTCTTAACAAACAAGAATGGTGCTCCCCAAGGTGAGAAACTTGGTCTTATAAAGCCCTTGCTGAGCAGTTCGTTAAGTTGACCAAATAGTTCTTGCATCTCTGCTGGTGCTAATCGGTAGGGCGACTTGGCTACTGGGGTAGCTCCTGGGACTAAGTCGATTCTGAATTCGACCTGTCGTTGTGGAGGTAATCCTGGTAGCTCTTCTGGGAAAATGTCGGGAAAGTCTCTCACTACTGGAATGTTCTTTAGTTCCTTCGTCTCAAGGCTCGTATCGACGACGTGAGCAAGGAATGCACGATATTCTTTATGCAGATACTTTTGTGCTTGAACACTTGAGATAATACGAAGACTCGCACCGGGTTTGTCGCCGTAGACTATAAGAGTTTCGTTAGATAGGAGGTTTAGACGGACTGCTTTCTCGAAGCACATGATGTCGGCACGATGAAGACTTAACCAATCCATGCCGATGATAACGTCGAAGATTTTAATTGAGACCGGCATAAGGTCGATTGGGAATGAATGGTTATCTAGAGTTGGGGTACAGCCTAAGTATATGCTATTCGTACTTTCTATTTTCCATTAGCCATTTCTACTGTGAATTTTTCTTTGAGTGCGTGTGGTGGTTGTTTAAGCATGCGAGCAAGTTTATGATTCACGAAGCTTCGCTCCGCTCCACTATTAAACAGAATGCATGCATAGGAGTTATCGAGGAGGAACGTACCAGTCACCACTGTCGGGTCAACAACTGCTTCCCCGTGGCCTATAGCTAGTACCCTTCCTGCTCCACCAGCATTCTTTGCTTTGGGGAAGTCCCTCTTAAAGTGGCCTGCTTCGCCACATCCATAGCAGGTCGGGCTCGCGCCAGAGCCGGGGACTTGGGCGATCAGTTGTGCCAGAAATTTACAGAAACGGACTGTGTGTCTTTTCCTGTTGCAGTTATAGCACTGCATTTCACGGCAGGGGCCGTTGTGTTGGTAGTTGTATTTGTTGCATTTGGGCAAACTCCCTGCATACTGTCCCACCGGAGCAGTAGTAGTAGCAGTAGCAGTAGGGGTTATCGCGGCATGTACTGCCACAATTTGCCGCTTTTTGGCAGCTCGCTGCTTCTTCTTCTTTTCGTCCCAGAGCTTCCGCTTAGTGTCAGCGGGTTTTGAGGGTTCTGAGACGGCTAGGGTTGTTGTTGTTGCAAGGGTTTTGACTCTATGGTCAATGAGTCGTTGAGCCAGTCGCTTGGCACTGTCGAAGGTGGCGGGGTTTGATGATAGGACATTCCCCTGATATGGAGGCACTAGCCCCATATGTACCTTTCGATCTTTTTCCCTTCAGTGGGAACCATATTGGGGCAAAGGGCCACCAGTTCGCTGAATTTGGCGGTATAAGCGACCACGTTGGTACCCTTCATGGTCAGGCTCCAAAGCTCCTGCTCCAATTTCTGGACTTCGCCCCTTGGGCAGTATTCCTCAATCATGAGGTCTTTCATCGTTTCCCAGCCCATGTCGTTGGCTACGACGAGGGTTAGAGCTTTAACGTGGCCGTTCCACCACGTCAGAGCCTTTCCTTCAAAGGTGCATGTGGCATATTTGACTTTGCTTGCAGCAGGGCATGAACAGATTTCGAAGACTGATTCAGTCTTCTCGAACCATTACGAGAGGGCAATGACTCCGTCGGTCCCATGAAAGGACTTCAGCTTGCAGTTGGTGAAATCCTTGTAGGAGCACTCTCTCGAGTGCACATGGGTTTCAACCGGAATGGAGTTAACAGGGGTCCCACCTCTGCTGGCGTCAGTAGAGTGATACTGAGCCATGGCAGTTGCCACTGCTGCGGCTACGGCAGCATTCAGGGCTGCAGTATCGATGACTGGAGGCGGAGGAGGCGCAGGGTTATTCCGGGTAGATTTGCGAGGAGGCATCTTTCAGCTATAAGTTTATAAAGATAAGCAAAGTGGTAAGAATCAATTTGTAAGTAAGGTGAGAGTGACACATGGACTAACTAACCATAGCCCCACAGTTTGAATAAGTGCTTGAGATCACAACAATGAATATTAGTAGGAAAACACAAGTGTACAGATTTTTCCCACAGATTAGATAGACGTCAATATTACTGGTATTACCGATGTAACAAGTTCAGGGAAAATCAACCTAACAGTAGGTCTTACATCATACCATACGGACAAGTTTGACAGTTCTTAGATTCCTAATTAGAGCACTGAAAGTTAGGAATATTTTACAGACAAGTGCTACTTAGAGCACAGATGTTAAAGGCTATTCCTTAACCAAAAGATAGAGATGTACTAGACATCATTTAACCGCGATAGGAATTCCTCGGGCGAGTCCTGAGGTCTGACACTTGACGAAACACCTCTTGAAGGTGTCACTCCTGAGCCCTCTGGCGGGCTCGAAGTTCCAAGACTTTAGCTCGGGAGGCAGCTAGCTGTTGCTGCAGGGTTTCATTGGTTCTCCAGGTCCGTTCCATGTCTTCTTCAAGACGGCGGATGTGGACTGTGTTGACACCAGAGTTGGCATCAATCTCCATGACCCGGTCGATGGCTGCTCGACCTTGTTCAACATTACGAGCTATTCTGCGGATAATGACGAGCAGAGCTCGATCCGCAGAGCCACCATCGCTAACGTGGTAAAAGGTTCGGTCCCCAAAGGAAGGTATGGGTTGACCCCGTTCGTCACTCCAGCGATTCAAGTTGGTTGCCCACAAGGGTGTAGGACCTAGAAAAGCTGGTCGGGGGTTGTTGTTCGGAGCTTGACCTACTAGCGGTAGGTTGTTGACTTCAGGCTCGGAGTCGGATCCATCAGAAAAGCCTTCTGCGAGGTGATCATCCAAAGAGATTGGATGCTCATCTTCGGGCTCTTCTTCGATTCACCCTGCATTGCCTTCATTTGGAAAGTACGGGTCGTCGTGATGGAATCCAGCCATTTCAATCTATGCAAGAAGAGAGGTATAAGAATATAGTATATATGTAGCTAGTAGTACAAAATACACCTATAGTATTTTAAGTTTAGGTTCTACCGATTCTTCTTGTGGTATTGTTGGTAAGTTTTTAGACTTGTTAACATATCACAACCATTCTAGGGCATATGCTAATCACTCTTCGGACCAGCATAGTTGATCAGGCTATGCTATTCCCAGGACTGACCATACATCCCCGAGCTCACTTGTGATATTTAACAATCGTAATACTTTTGTTCTTGTCATTATGACACCGATTTTAGTATGAATGCAGACTAGTATACTTAATTAAATATTTTAATATTTAAAGTATAGACTCTTGGTCAGAGTGTTTTAATCCCTAATGGGTTTATAGTTTAGTATATCTTTTATGGGTTGATATACTTAATTCACTATAAACAATGCTCTGATACCAATCTGTCACACCCCAAAAACCAAGAACGGCGGAAACGTTCTGGGGCGAAGGACGTCATGTAAAGTATCACAACACAGTAAAAGTAAACAAGCAAACAACATCACCCATTGCATTAAATATTCAATTTTAATACAAGCGTGTTCTGAACAGTTATAGACACCAAAAATATAATGTGAATCAAAATAATAAGATGAGTCTTGGATGCGCTCCATCTTCTCAAACGCTGGCCTCGGTACCTATCTACTGATGACCTGAGAATACAAGTTATTTTGAAAGACTTTATCAGCATTAAGTTGGTGAGTTCATAAGTATTTTAGTGTCGGTGTTTGTTATCAAAACGTTTGAACATGTCTTAAGTGTAAGTTTGTAAAATGTAAGTAAATGTTTGTAAGTGTTTGTAAAAGTTTGAATCTCTTAGAAAAACCTATATTTTCTATTAAAGTGGCCTTCTACCAAGGCTTAACTATTTTGTATGCTCGTTTTTTGTAAAAGTGTGTAATTTCCCAAGTGTAACTATCATTTAACAAAATATAGTTTGTACATTAAAGGTTAAGTGAAATAATCACTAAATATATGTAATGGGTAAATTATTGTAGTACTGTAGTGTTGTATTATAGGAACTACTGCTATACTAACTACCTTAAACTGGATTTATATTAAGGTATCATGTGACTAATTGCACCATACTATCGACCGGTAACAACGACATACGAATGGTCGTAATAATGGAATGACGTTTGGCACCCGCAGACCTGCAGGTCCGGCTGTAGCTAGCAGCAAGGTGTATGATAGTCAATCCAGTATAGATCTATACGCAAACTCATGCTCTCCCTTCAAGAGACTCTGGCTACAACTCGGGCCACGGCATTTAAGTCATGCTCCGATTCATATCACAATAATGAACGTATTCTTGTATATGTAATGTAATGGGCATGCAATTTATAAGAAATATAACAAAGTTTAAATAAAAGTATTTGATAAGTAAAAGAGTTTGTAAAGCAGTTTGAAGTAAAACAGTTTGATAAACAGTTTGAACAATACTAAAATCATTGGTTTTGTAGTTACTAATCACATGTGATTGATGTAATAACTATAAGTATTTAACTTGTATTCCCCCCCCCCCCCATAAAAGCATTTAAAACATTAAAAGTATTTCAAAGGTTAATTAAAGGGGCATAAACTCACTTGTGGTGAGTGGATTGGATTGAAGTGTCGGATACCGTGCTAGGTGGCAAACGGAGACTTGTTCACACGCACGAGCCTAGTTATCATATAATGAGCATATATATAACTAATTAGCCAAATAATAACTAATGAAATAAGTTGGGACACTCTAGAAGATGAAAACACTTTGTATAAGAGTTATAGGTCCTAATGGTTGCCTCTAGGTTGTGGTGGGACAAGGCTAAAGGGGTTTATTGCTTCCAAGGACCTTGTATAGGTTTTTACTCCTCAATAAACTCCACACAAGGAGTTTACGGTCGTAAAAACTTGGGTTTATGGCCGTGAACTCTTAACTTGGTGGTACATGGTGTTTTGAAGTGCTATTTGATTTCTAGAATAAGTTCTACTTGGTGGTTTAGTTCTTTGGGTAGTTTAGGGCATAGAAACATTCCCTTGAGGAGTTTACGGCCCCAAGGCCAATTCCCTTAGATTTTATGGCCGTAAACTCTCTTGGGATGGGTATTTTTATTCTTTCAAGCTCCAAGCACAAGTAGGATAATTTCTAGGCATTTGTTTAAGGCTAATGAGGACCCTAGGCACACTTTGGTGCCCTTGTTTGGAGTTTACGGCCTATGAGTATTCCTTGGCCGTAAACTCAATTTGAGGGGTGCTCTTGATGTTTTAAAGTCCACAATTTAGCTAGGAATAAATGGGGGTTAATGTCTAAAGCTTTAGGAGTGGTTAGGGCACATTTTGCCCCTTGAATTTGGAGTTCACGGTCCAAGAAGTTCTTGGTCCGTGAACACCCTAAGCTTGGTGATTTTGATTGTTTTCTAGCCTCAAATATACTTATATACAATCCTAAGCTAGTTACTCAACAAGGAAATGGGACTAGGAAGCATTTATGCCTCTTTTGGAGTTTACTCCCCAAGAACGTTCTTGGGCGGTAAACTCCCGAATCTCACATATTTGACATGTAATCTATGTTATTAGCATATAATAAGCATTATAAAACAACTAGAGAAGTGTACTCACAATTTGGGATGAAAACCCGAAGATCCGTGAGAGAGAAAATGGCTTTTCTCTAGTTGGAAATGTGAATAATGAATGAATTCGGTTCAGAAATCTATTTATAGTCCTAAGATATTTTCGACAGAAAATATTTTTATTCGTGAAATGATTCCTAATATAACAGAGTGTTGGAATAAGAGTGTTGCACAAAACCATAGTGCATCCACTCTCCTGATATTTACTGAAGTGTAAACCCTGGATTACTCCAACTTATACGAAAAGTCTGAAAATTGACTATGACTGTTATAACTTCTATTGAAGTGATGTTGTTTGTACAAAGTGGAAATTTCGGGTTGTCACAACTATCTCCGCGACTTCAGCCAAATCTTTTCTAGCAGCAAAGAGACCCTTTAGCAAGTTCAAATATTTGGGTGTTTGAAGCATCTTTTCCACAAATTGGACGTTGACTTGAAACGCTTTGACATGTTCCATGAAAGCTTTGTATGCTTTAACCTTTTCATCAGGTATGGCTCTGATTGGGAATGGCAGAGGAGGGTTGTAAGGCTTTAAGGAAACAATAGATTTGTCATCAGGGCATGGACTCGTCGAGTGTATTAGAGGGACTCGGCGAGTATGGTCGGGTTTAGCTAAACTCGTCTCTTCTGTCTTTTCTGCATGCACCTTAGCTGAGACCTTCTGTGCAGGGGTCATAGGAGTGAAAAATTCTCCATAGCTGGAGGTTATAGCATTCACATTCTCCATTCTCGGATTATTCTCAACTTTACTTGGAAGTTCACCCGGTCTTTTCTCATTCACTTGATGTGCAAGTTGTCCTAGCTGTTTCTCAATGTTGAGAATAGATGCTTGCTGATTCCTAAGTATAGTTCTGGTCTCTTGTATTGCAGTATCATGATCATTGTGTCTTTTCTCGGACGCGGCTATAAATCTTGTGAACATTTCTTCTAAGTCGGCTCTCTTTTCCACCACCGGTTCTTCCTTTTGATAGAAACCCCTCTCTTTTTGCTTGTATTTCTCTTCCTTTGCCTTTTTATATTCTTCATACGGAAGCCATTCTTTCTTGGGTTTCCGCCAAGTCTCATCGTATCTATCGCCGCTTGAGTAGAACACTTGCGCCTTCTTGTTTCCATTTTCATCCAAGTCACAATCCATTGTGAGATGAGGTCCTTTACAGTTCTCGCATTCAACTCGAATTGCATGGATTGTTTAATCCATTTCTGTCATCCTTCTATCTAAACTATCGAGCTTAGCCATCATCGCCGCCATGCCATCATTAACCGAGTTCAGTACCCCCGACTAACTTCGTTTCTTGGGTTGTGATATTCTCTAGAATGTTTAGAGAATTCTTCAATTAATTCCTTGATTACCGGGGGCGCCTTCTTTGTGAACGAGCCTTGCGAGTCGAGCAATTGCCTTGTGGTAACATTGACTCCATCATAGAAGATGGAGACTTCTTGTTGGCTATTAAGGTCATGGTGTGGGAAATTTCTAAGAAGACTTTTGTACCTCTCCCACGCCTCATAAAGTGACTCTCCGGGTTGTTGCTCGAAGTTGGTAATAGCTTTCTTCAACTTGGCTATTTTAGAAGGCAGGAAAAAATGGTCTATGAACTCTTCTTTCAACTTAGCCCATGTGGTGACCGACCCGGGGGGAAGTGACTTGAGCCAATCCTTTGTAGCACCCTTGAATGTGACTGGAAGCATACGAAGTAGCTGGGTCTCGCATGGCACATCTGGAACATTCAAGTAGTCAGCTACATCATTGACTTCATCCAAGTGCTCATAGGCATCTTCGTGGTCTTTTCCATAAAAGGGAATCTCCTTGAGTTGAGCGAGTATGTGGCCCTTTTGCTCGAAAGTAGCAGTAGCGGGAATTGCGGGTTGCACAAGTCCCGGGTCGGTATCGTCACGCATCCTCTTCTTCCATTCCCCCATGGGGACTTCATCGATATTAGCCATAGTAATAGCTAAATCGTCCTCAAAATCGGATTCGTGCTCGTATGTAGGTTCTTCGTCTTCCTCGGTCTCGTACTCGGTGTCTTCTTTAATCGGATCTTCGATTGCTACAGAGGCGCTGGATGCTCCTAATTTCCTACTCTTCTTCTTGCTGAAAACGGACTTGAGGTTCTTTAGTGGAGAATTCTTTGAAGAAACGGATTTTCCTTCGTTCCTCCTTAGTGCGGATTCCGGGTCTTCGAGAGGAGGGACTAGAGGTGTATCAGATCCTCGGGTCATGAAACAACTGCAAATAAAACAAGAAAAACGCGTAAAAAGAAAAAAAATTAAAATAAAAACTGAAACTGTGAATCAGCGATGGACTCGCTGAGTTGTCACGAGTGCACTCGGGGGGTTCAAGGCAAAAACAGAAAAAAAAATTCTAATTACTTATTAAAACAGATATTTATTAAAACCTATACTAACTACTAAATTACCTAAGAATTAACTTTGTGTAAGATAAATCCCACACAAATGATCGATAAAATAGAAATTAGTGCTAATTTAGAACCGTTCCCCGGCAACGGCGCCAAAAACATGATATGTGTAAAACTCAACTAGTTTTAAACCCACTTTTAATTATAAAGTGAACACACAAAGGCTGTGGACCTATCAATTGTGGTACAGCTAAATAAGTAGGGTATCGAACACAGGGAACGGTAAATTAAAACTAAAGACTAATTTTATCTAAAGTAAATAATAAATAGGGGTTTTCTCTAGTTTTACAAGACTAGAAACTTACTAATATTACTTAGGCTAAAAACTAGAAAAGCAAAGATTTGACTAAATTCAATAACGAGAGGGAATTCTGTTTAGTTCAACTCAACTTATCCTATGGTTGATATTATGGTAATAGTGCAATGGATTAATTCTTCTATTGGCTACCGATTTAAGTGATTAGCTTTGCGTTCGCTGCACTAATCCTTAGAGAACAAACTGACTCAAACAGTGATAAGTTGTCTAATTTAATTTAATTCACTAGATTATTTATTCGGGTTAATTTAGAGTTGTAATAGCTAACTAATTTGGTCCTTTAGTTAACCTCTTGTTGATGGTCATCACACAAGCTCACACATGAATTTACCTAATTTTCTATTAATTCTAGTTTCACGTTCATTAATCCTAGACATATGATAAAGTGGTCACATAAACATATGAGGTTGACAATTAAAAGATGTTCATACTATTTAATTATCTTCCTACCAACAGAAAAATAGTTATCATTCACACACAAGGTTCTTTAACAAGCTAAAATCTACAAAATCACCAATATTGAATTAATCCTACCAATAATCAAACCATAGTCTCAATATTGTATCCCCAAACAGAAGTTTAAGAGTTTTAGCTCATGATTGAGGTAATTAACAGCAATAAAATGAATTCTAATTGTCTAACCATGATTGAAAACAATAGATTAAGTAGAATGATGAGAATTTGCCTCAAATCTTCTTCGGAATTGAATTCTAGGTTGTATCTTCGATCTCTAAGGTTCTTCTGACTCTCCAATCGCAGCTTTTCTCTCCAATAAAGTTCCAGAATACCTTATGTCGATCTGGACAGCTGTTTTTATAGACTCAAACCGACTCGCCGAGTCCAAGACCGACTCGTCAAGTCCACCCCTTAATTCCCGTACACGGTAAGTCACGGAGTCTTTATCCTCTAGAATCTTCGATGCTACTCACAGAGTAGTCGACCCTACTCACCGAGTACCTTGTATTTTTAGCCTTTTTCTTCTTTGTTCAACTCCTAAGTTCCCAACCGCTTCTCCTGCTTCCTTTTGCTTCCGAGCTTCGCTTTTGGGATGAAAACACAATTCAAACACTTTTAAGTATCTTTTGTCCATGATATGCAATAAATTAGCTAATAAATGATAAAAAATTTATACTTATTATGAGGCTAAATATGCAAATATCAGGTAGCATATTTCAAAATTTCAAGGGGAGGAGGCTAGGGTTTTCAAAACCCTAACCCTAATTTCGATTAGGGTTCATGGAGGCTAGGGTTTTCGAAAACCCTTTGCACCAAAACCCTAAAATCGAAATTTTTTGCCTTTAGGGTTTAATAGCTATAAACCCTAATTTGCAATTCAACTATTATAGCAATTCAATTTAAAACAAACAATGGCTCTGATACCACTGATGGGTTTTAGGTAAAACAAATAAACTAGAAAACAATTCCTAAGTTCACATGCAACCTACTTTGGATCTATGTTTTAACTATTGAGCATATAACTTTGAATTGCAAACAAGAACCCTAGAGGAGAGAGGCTAATTTCAAAATTAACAAAATAGGGTTTAAGAGTTACATACCTTTCAATTGTTATAGGAAACAATTGATAATCCTCTTGATCTTGATCTTGATTTTCTTGGAAGCTTAGCACCACAAATTTAATGCCTCTAATGGAATCACACCCAAGAACTAGCAAGAAGGAAACTTGAAGGAGAGGGGGTAGAAAGAGTATGCAATTTTCGGCCCTAGGGTTTCTTCAAAAGAAGGAGTGCCCAAAATGTGAGCCATGAGGCTCCTTATATAGCTGAGGGATCTAGGGTTTAGGGAAAAACCCTAATGCTCCTTGCTTAGTGCCAAAGCAAACCCAAGGGCCTTATCCAAGCCCCCATGGATGAAATCATTAGGGTTTCCCCTATAGATTTCGTCCACCCTCTTCCAAAGGGGTATTGGAGCCTTCCACTCAACTATTAGATAATTGCAAACTAGTCCCTGCACTTTATAATTAACACAGTTAACCCCAAAATTAATTCTAATTAATTTCTAGCTAACTATTAATTATACATTATGATTTCTAATCAACATATTAATCTTTTAACACATTAATAAATCATTTATATTAATTTATTAATCATATAATAAATTGATATCTCTCCTTTCATAATTTCCTTGCCCGGTTGCTAGGTTTGAGGGCAACCCAAAAGGACTGTGTTGTTATCAATTCAAGTACATACCAATTATAGTTATGGGCTTAGACACCTAATCCAACAGGTAGTAGGAGGGGAATAGTCCCCGAGGGTCGGTTGTTCAGACTGACGGGTAGGTCAGCACCCCAGAATGGCTTGACAAGGGTAGGTCGGCACCCCAGAATGGTCGTACCGGGTAGGTCGTGCACCCTAGAATGGCCCGACAGTATGTATGTTATGTGATGGTATGGTATGTGGTACGATGGGGGAACTCACTAAGCTTCGTACTTATAGTTTACAGTTTTGGTTTCAGGTACCTCTTCAACGAAGGGGAAAGAGCTGGCGCGGTAGCGGCACATCAGACACACACATTGTTTTCCGCACTATGAGTTATTCTGGGATTTGTACTTTGACATTATTATGTTTTTACGATTCGGTTTTCAAACACTAGACATGTTTTTATGAAATGATATGACCGGTTAATATTTTGTTACAAATGTTTTGCAAATCACTTAATCAAAAATGAAATTTTTGGATGTGAAAATTGTGTCGTTACAAGTTGGTATCAGAGCCCTGGTTTGAGGGATTCAGACACACCTTCGGAGGTGTCTGTACTCAAATCGAGGGATTAAAAGATTTTATAAGAAAATGGTTTTCCAAAGAATAGGACAGAAGAGTTTTGAGAAAGAACAAGTGTGTGATGTGCGCAACCGGCTGAGCTCAAGTAAGTATTCCCCATAGTACCCATACAAGTTATCTTATGTTTATCAGTTTTAGTAGAACAACATGCTAGAATTGGACTAAGGATCTAGGAATGATGCCTTATGTGCCTGCTTTATGTGCTTCAGCTTATGTCAATTGCATGCTAGTATCGAGTAGACAGCAGTAGGATAGCCTGTTTAGGTTATGCCCGATAGTATGAGCTTTGCATTGAAACGCTAGTACAGTTTCTCACTGTGAGGACATATTTGCTTTGGTAGTTTTCCTGCATCCGAATGCTGCTTGATTTGTGCTTTGCGGGACTCTGAGTGATAGGAGTTAGCTATTAGGTGAATACGTCACGTCATATGTGGTCAGAGTTGAATAATCTTAGAGTGCTGGATTTGGCCCTATTGCACAGCTCTTGTCTGAGTCTAACCTTTGTAGGGATGAGTCTGTTACATGAAGGATTATCCGAGCCTCATCACCTGTGATGGTATTCAGGTAATGGCTGATTGGAATTACGAGGAGGCCTTCAGCAGCTGAGGACCGGTTTTGGTGGAGTCAGAGATTTTCCCTAGGGAAAGCCTAGAATGGGAATAGTAGAGAACCAACAATAGTGAAAGGGACTTGGTGGAGTCAAGGCAGACCTAGAGGAAGGTACGGATAGATGTGGAAGGTAGTATTGGCCCGTACTACTGAAAGCAGAGGATATGTACCCAAATTAAGGAAGGCCGAGACAAGACCAAGGAACTTGTAGTGGATGTGATCCCTCTAGAGGTATCGGTATCACTAACGGTTGGTATTATCTTTTGCAAAATGGTGGTACTACGTCCGAGGCCATCAGTTGGTAGTTCAGGAGAGGGATCGGGTTCGAGATCAAGTTTCGAGCCAGTGGATGAGAGGCTACGCGAGTTCATGGCGTCAGAGATCACCAGAGGCATCCTTGAGTCGACCCCCATCATCTTCGGGTCGATCAAGGAAGGGATAGTTGAGCTGATGGAGGATCGCCTCACGGCGTTCAGGAGTGATATGGCGTCTGGCTAGTTAGGATCCCGCACACTGTCCTTTAAGGACTTCAGGGGCGGTGGTGCACCAGATTTCCACGGGGTGAAGGACCCCATTCCTACCAGATGACGGATTGCGGACATTGAGTCCGCTCAGTTGACCAGCTTCTGCCTCGAGGGATCGAAGGTACGATTTGCAGCAAGGTGTTTGAGGGACCAGGCTAGGGATTGGTGGGAGTCAGTTGGTGACTCCCTGGGAGCCTCGGTTGTTGAGGCTATGACATGGTCGGATTTTGTGACCCGGTTCCGAGCAGAGTTTGCGCCGGCGGTAGAGCTTCAGCAGCTGGCCAAGGAGTTTTTGGACATGAGACAGACTACAGAGACTGTGGCGGAGATCACTGCCAAGTTCCGGGAGAGGGCATTGTTGGTGCCCTAGTATGCGGGAGATGAGGATATGTGGAGAATCCGCTACCACGACATGCTACGGGCCGACATTCGGGAGCATGTTAGTTTTTCAGGGTGCCCTACCCTGGATTCCATGATTGCCAGGGCTAGGGAGAGGGAGATTTATCTGGAGAATGTCCGGAAGTGGAAAGCAAAGGAGGGGCAGACGACGGGGGCTTCGGGGAAGAAGCCCAAGGGATCAGATGGTAGGCCGAAGGCCAGTCAGGACAGGGTCATTGCAGAAAATGCAGTAGGCCACATGAGGGGGCGTGCAGATTGGGATCGTCGGGCTGCTACAAGTGCAGAAAGATGGGGCGCTTCAGCAGGGATTATACTGCCCCTGCACTGGTTATTCAGACGTCTGAGTTGCTATGTTTCCACTGCAACCAAAGGGGCCACAAGAAGGCCAACTGCCCCTAGTTGACAGCAGCATCAGCGCCAGTGAAGGCGCCAGCTCCAGCAACCCTGCGGATCACTGATGGCCGGCAGGGCAAGGCAGAGGCTCCAGTAGTGAGGATCCGGGCATTCCAGTTGACTACCGAGGAGGCATGCATTGCACCCGATGTAGTGACGGGTATGATTTCTTATCTTTATGCTTTATGATATGTTGCTGTGATTTTGATATGTTATGTATGTGCTCTATTAAGGATCATTTCATGTGAATGGTATCCCAGTCCAGGTGTTATTTGATTCGGGGGCTACCCAGTCGTTTGTCTCTCTTTTGCTTAGCAAGAAGTTTTCTGAGTCTTCGGGCATGTTGGATTGCCCTTTAGAGGTAGAGATTGCAGATGACCGTTCGGTGCGAGCATCGAAGGCATTCCAAGACTGTGTGCTGAGATTATTTGAGGAGCGTTATCTGGTAGACCTGGTTCCTATCCCGTTGAGAGGGAGCAAGGTGATTATAGGCATGGATTGGTTGAGCCCCAATGGGGCAGTGATAGATTGCACACAGCAGCTGGTTCGGATCAAGACCCCTAGTGGGGGAGAGTTAGTAGTTCAGGGTGAGAGGCCACAGCGAGGGCAAGCGGTATGTTCAGCAGCGAGAGCTAGGCGCTACCTTCAGCAGGGTTGTGCAGGATATGTCGCTTATGTCATGGACACCCGGGAGGTGGGTAAGGCGACAGCGGGCGATGTGCCCATGGTGCGAGAGTTTATGGATGTATTCCCTGAGGAGTTGCCAGGGATACCTCGTGACATCCCCAACATCTCGGCCAGAAAAGAGCGATTTTCATTTATGCTTTTAAAATAATTTCAGAGTAAATCCTTTTGATTTGAAAGATTTGCGGAATTTGTTCCCAAAAACAAAGTATGATAAAATAATATTTACCAAAGCATTTCATCAAGAAATGTATTTTCATTAGATAATCAAAACTCGGGATGTCATGTTCCGATACAGACCATAGAGCATAAACGATAACATTACAAGTCATTCAACAAATATATACATATATATACAAACTTGTAAACAAAACAACTTGATGATTCATCCATCTTATGCCCCTGCGCCACTTCCTGTAATACAAATAAAAGTCCGTGGTTGTCATCTAAACTCCGCTAGATGACTAAATCAAAAACAACTTCGAGGCCTCTCATCTGTTTATCACACAACTATCTACCCATGTTCTACCCGACATATTAGTAGATAAAATATATATTTTTATACATAGTTTAAAACCTATATAGCATTCTCATTCAATACATATTCCAAACAACAGATGAGACACATACACATAACATGTATTTCATAGAGAATAAATCATATCTATGAGATAGAAGAAAGTGAATATACATTCACACATATAACAACAAAATATACACATAACACGTATTTTATATAAAGTACTTCATAATTATGCGTTAGAAGAAAGTAACCACACACTCACTTGATCAGAAGATTATCGGACAACACTACGGCTTATAGAAGTAGTATTCTTCGGCAGATCTGGAAGATCTTCACAAAAACCGGACTCCTCGCGGGCAGAGCTTCGGCTCGGGAATCGCACTTCTCGGGACCTTCGGGGCTTCGAGACTTGCTTCGGGGTTTGGGAATGATACCGGGGCTTCGGGATATGATTGGCATGCAAATCGAGGCAAAAACTAGAGAGAAAGTAAGAATTTGGCAAAAGAATTAGGCTGCCCTCGCATGCCCTTTTATAGGAGGTTGAGGCCTCGCAGTACGCTGGGCGTACTGCTTTACGCGGGGCGTACGCCTCCGAAATCGTCACTTCTTACGTATCCGAAGAACTTGAGTGCGAGGGTCGTCATGCTTCGCTGTACGTTGGGCGTACAGCCTTACCCTGGGCGTAGTTCGGATCAGTCCGGTGACTCCTCTTCGGATAATATCGGATATAATAAATAAATTTAAATATTAATTATTTAATAAACTTTGAAACTTCATATCTTTGTCATACAAACTCCGTTTTCTACATTCTTTATATCCACGCGTAGGTGAGACTATGCTCTACAACTTTCGTTTAGACTTCGTTGGCTAATTTTGAATTTATTTTTATTATTTATTTTTAGTAGGCCCGGAGAGGAAAACTTCGTTATAAATTCATAACTTCTTCGTCTGACGTCCGTTCTCGCCTAACTTTTCATCGTTTCGCTACTAACAACAAGATCTTTGATTCTCGTTTAGATTGTTTCGGCTATAAACTGCTCGATCTCAAATCGAGTATTCGGGCTGCATACTGCCAAGTCGAAACTTTAGAAAATCATAACTTCCTCATACGAAGTCAGATTTGGGCGTTCATTTTATGCACGCTCTTGGTTTAACGAACTCTACGACTTTCGTTTAGATAACTGAGGCTAAATATTGCACAAACGTAAATTTCACTTTTTACGTCATTCAGCGTTGCCGGTTCTGTCGCGAAACTTCGACAGGTCATAACTTCTTCGTTATAACTCGGATTTCGGCATTCTTTATATATTCGGAAACCTCGTCCCAACTACTACAACATTATACATAGATATCAGCTTTATGTAACATTTTATTTTGACACTTATTTTTATTCTTAATAACATTAAGACACACAATTAAGCACAAAACACAAAATACACTTCTATTATCTCAAAACAGGTTACAAAGGTTAACCTAGACTATTATATCAACATTAATGACAAGCCCAGAAACACAGCTGTTACAATTCTCTCCACCTTAGAATGATTCCATCCTCGGAATCACACATCAACAAACAAATGCGGATAGCGACCCATCATGTCACTCTCGGTCTCCCAGGTGAGATTCGGCCCATTCGTATGTTTCCAACGGACAAGCACTAACTCGACCATCTTGCGTCGAAGCTTCTTAGTCTTTCGGTCAACAATTGCCTCAGGTTCTTCAATTAACCTCTTGTTTTCATCAATTCTTAATTTAGAAATTGGAATTATATCGGGAACTTCTCCCGTGAACTTCCTCAAATAACACACATGAAAAGTGTTGTGAATTCCATTCAGTTCTTCGGGTAATTCGAGCTTGTAAGCTTGGTTCCCAATTCTCTGAAGAACTTTAAACAGTCCAATAAACCTTGGACTCAACTTTCCCCTTTTACCAAATCTTATAAGTGCCTTCCACGGCGAGACTTTAAGCAAAACCGAATCTCCAACCTCAAAAGTCATCAGTCTTCGCTTCTTATCAGCATAGCTCTTTTGACGATCCTGAGCTGCTAACATTCTTTCCCTAATTATTTTCAACTTCTCAGCAGTTTGATGGACCATCTCGAGACCCATAAACTGCTTTTCCCCAGGCTCAAGCCAACAAGACGGCGTACGACACTTTTTTCCGTACAAAGCTTGATAAGGTGCCATCTTTATACTTGAGTGGAAACTATTATTGTAGGAAAATTCTACCAAAGGTAAATGTTCATCCCAATTACCTAGGAATTCCATGGTACATGCTCTCAGCATATCTTCAAGTGTTTGTATTGGTCTTTCACTCTGACCATCAGTCTGCGGATGGTAAGTTGTACTTAAACACAACTTGGTACCCATTTCCTCTTGTAGACTTTTCCAAAACCTTGAGGTGAAACGGCTATCACGATCTGATACAATCGTTAAAGGAACACTGTGAAGCCTCACAATTTCCTTCACGTAAGAATTCACAAGCTTTTCCATAGACCATTTCTCATTGGCTGCTATGAAATGCGCACTCTTAGTGAATCGATCAACGACCACCCAAATCATGTCGTGACCACTTTTTGTTCTGGGTAGTTTAGTGACAAAATCCATCGCAATGTCTTCCCACTTACCCATAGGCACAGGTAAAGGTTCTAAACTCCCACATGGTTTATGATGTTGTGTCTTGACTCTCGCACAAGTCACACACTCGGCCACATACTTTGCAACATCAAGCTTCATCGTTGGCCACCAATAGTAGGGTTTCAGTTCCCTATACAATTTAGTTCTACCAGGATGAATCGAGTACATGGTCTTGTGAGCTTCTTCCATCAGAAGATCTCTTATTCCTCCAGACTTAGGTACCCAAATCCGATCTTGGAACACCTTCAGTCCGTGACTGTTTATACCGAACACCAACGTTTTGCCCAAACGTTCTTCCTTTCGTTCATTTTTCTCAGAAGCTTCTTCTTGAGCTTTCTTTATACTCTCCACAATTGTCGAGAAACTTCTATTCTCAACACTCTTGGCCTTTTTCTCTCAACACCGACTTTCCGACTGAGAGCAACAGCAACAACATTAGCTTTACCGGGATGGTAAAGTATCTCACAGTCATAGTCCTTGAGTAACTCTAGCCAGCGTCGTTGCCTCATATTTAACTCTTTCTGATTAAAGAGATATTGGAGACTCTTATGATCAGTGAAAAGTTTGCACTTCGTGCCATATAGGTAATGCCTCCATATTTTCAGAGCGAAAACTACGGCTGCCAACTCCAAATCATGAGTAGGGTAGTTCTTTTCATGCTCCTTAATTCAACTGTCGAGACGCATATGCTATCACCTTTTCTCTTTTGGTCAAAACACAACCAAATCCAACCCCAGATGCATCGCTATAAACAGCGAAGTCTTCAACTCCATCGGGTAGAGAAAGTATTGGTGCCTCGCATAGCTTCTTCTTTAGCTTCTCGAATGCTTCTTTATGCTTATCACTCCAAGAATAAGTAGCTCCTTTGTGGGTCAAAGCTGTTAATGGAGTGGAAATCGAAGAAAAGCCTTGGATAAACCTTCGGTAATATCCGGCTAATCCTAAAAAGCTTCGGATCTCCGTGGGACTTTTCGGTTGTTCCCACTTCATTACAGCCTCAATCTTTGCTGGACCAACCATTATCCCTTCTTGGTTTACCACGTGACCCAAGAATTCGACTTCACGAATCCAAAAATCGCATTTGGAGAACTTTGCATACAGCTTCTCCTTCTTCAAGACTTCTAACACCTCTCGCAAGTGTCTTCCATGCTCCTCTTGGTTTTTCGAGTAAACCAGAATGTCATCTATGAACACTATCACAGATTTATCAAGGAACGGATTACAAACCCTATTCATTAAATCCATGAATGTTTCTGGAGCATTGGTTAGTCCAAACGACATAACCAAGAACTCGTAGTGTCCATATCTAGTTCCGAATGCAGTCTTCTCGATATCTTGCTCTCTTACTTTTAGCTGATGATATCCTGACCTTAGATCGATCTTCGAGAAATAGCTCGAACCTTGCAATTGATCAAATAGGTCATCAATCCTCGGCAACGGATATCTATTCTTTATTTTTGCCTTGTTCAGCTCTCTGTAATCGATGCACATTCTCATACTTCTATCTTTCTTCTTCACGAATAACACCGGAGCTCCCCAAGGTGATGAACTAGGTCTAATGAAACCTTTGTCCAATAACTCCTGAAGTTGCATCATCAGCTCCTTCATCTCTGTTGGTGCTAATCGATAAGGTGCTTTTGCTATTGGCGTGGTTGTTGGTAACAAGTCTATTCTGAACTCCACTTGTCTATCAGGTGGTAATCCAAGAAGAACTTCGGGAAATACTTTCGGATAATCACACACCACTGGAATACTCTGCATCACCTTCTTTTCCTTCTTAGCATCAATCAAAAATGCTAAATATGATGTACATCCCTTATTCAAACACTTTCTGGATTTCATTAGAGAAATGATTCCAGAATTCACTCTGCGTTTATCCCCGTACACCATAAATGACTCTTTCCCTTGCGGGTTTACTTTTACTATCTTCTTCTTGCACAATATTTCGGCATCATTGGCGCTAAGCCAATCCATTCCCAACATGATGTCGAAACCATTTAGTTCGATAGGCAATAATTCTTCGTGACACTTATTCCCATTAAGGTCGATTAAGATGTTTTTCGCACGATGGCTAACAGGTACAAACTTGCCACTAGCAATTTCGACTAATAAAGCATTATCTAGTCTATCAATAGGCAAAGCTAGTTTTCTACCAAACTCATACGAAATAAAGGAGTAGTTGGCTCTAGAATCAAACAAAATTTGAGCAGGTAGTTCGTTAACAAGAAAGGTACCTGAACCGATATCAACTTCATCTTTCGCAGCCTCAAGTGTCATCTGGAAGGCTCTCGCCTTCGGCTTTGGTGGAATGTTGGGCTTTGTTTCCTCCTTCTTCTTCAGACAGTCTTTCAAAATGTGTCCCTCTTCATTACAACCAAAACACATCCTTTTGTTGTTCGGACACTCATTGGCAAAATGCCCAATTTTTCCGCACTTGTAGCAGGTTACATCCTCACTACATTTCCCAAAGTGCTTTTTCTTACACTTATCACACCATTTCGCTTTGCCTCCTTTTCCTCCAAACTTTTTCGAAACAGACTTCGAAAATTGCTTTTCTTATTGGAACCTGAAGTTCCTTCAAACTTTTTCTTCTCGCCAACTTCAACCTTGTTCACGGATCTTCCCTTGATCATGTCCTCAACAGACTTGGCAGCCCAAATAGCTGCCTCTAGAGTAGGTGCCTGACGAATTGGCACTGCGTACTCCCATGAGAGTCCCTTCACGTACCGGTCAACCTTTGTCAGCTCATATGGAACGATGCACAAAGCAAACTCCATTTTGTCGGTGAAAGCGTTAGTGCATTCGTCGACTGACATGCTGTCCTTTGTCAATGTCAGAAACTTGTTCTCCAATTCCAACAGATTTTGAGCCGAGCAGAACTTGCGCTTGAACTGCGCCAAGAACTCTGCCCATGATAATTGCAGTGGCTCATTATGGCTTAAAGTCTTCCCTAGAGTGTCCCACCATCGAACGGCTCCATCTCGAAACTAACACACTGCGTACGTGGTCTGCAACTTGCCTCTGCAGCCACAAGTCATGAAGGCTAACTCCATTTCGGAGATCCAATCCATCACTACGATCGAGTCCTCCTTTCTAGTGAAGGTCGATGGTTTGAAAGTTAGAAAGTCCTTGTACTTGTATCCCATTCCATCATTCTTTCCATCATGGCTGTTTTGCCTAACTATCGGTGGGTTGGCTTGACCAACAGACACACTGAAGTTTCCACCTTCAGAGTGCCCTTCATTTAATTCGGGCTCTTCCACATGAATTGACAGTTCTTCATGATTCTGTTGAAGCAACCGCCTAGTCTCCTCCATTTGACGATCCAACATTGTTTGAATCATCATTTGTACACCAGCCATTGTTATTGTCTCCGGTGCTGCAACTACAACAGGTATTTGCTCAATCACTAGGGGTTGATTCCTGTTTTCATCAGCATTTCCAACTCCACTCCTCATTCTCACCATCTTTGATCTACACACCAAATAAGGTGAAATTAGATCCTCATTCACGATAGATATTCAAATCATCCTTATCACTCCGAAACGTTTACATGCTAGTTCTAATATCGTAGACGTACGCTTAGAATCCTACACACATAAGGTTTCCAGATCCGGTCGGCAACAGACCATAGATCCGAACAAATAATATCATATATGGCAACATATAACATTTAGCACATAAAAGCATTTTAGGCAAATTTCTTAAAATAAACTAGTGCACGTGTCTAAAAGATAACATACACACATCTCAAAATTTCACTTAGCATTTTAAGTTTAAGTCTAGAAATCCTACAAATTCCAAGTTCGCTTAAACTAATGCTCTGATACTTACTGTGACATCCCCAAAATCTCGGCCAGAAAAGACCGATTTTCATTTATGCTTTTAAAATAATTTCAGAGTAAATCCTTTTGATTTGAAAAAGTTGCGGAATTTGTTCCCAAAAACAAAGTATGATAAAATAATATTTACCAAAGCATTTCATCAAGAAATGTATTTTCATTATATAATCAAAACTCGGGATGTCATGTTCCGATACAGACTATAAAGCATAAACGATAACATAACAAGTCATTCAACAAATATATACATATACAAACTTATAAACAAAACAACTTGATGATTCATCCATCTTATGCCCTTGCGCCACTTCCTGTAATACAAATAAAACTGAGTGGGTCAGGCTTGGGAGCCTGGTGAGCATATAGGGTTTTCAACCCACAATAAATAATTATATTTAATTCCACCAACCAACAATAACCCAATTACCCATTCTCGTTATTCTCACTTTACGTCCCTAAAACAACTAACACAAGGGACCTAGCCTTAGGATATTTCATCGGGGCGACAACACATGCATTCGAGGGTTTCCCGGCAATATATGTCAAATAAGGCAACCATGAGGGGGATGGAGTATAGCTAATGAGCTAATGAACACCCAAGTTCATTAACACCTACAGGTGGTGAACCTGCTAGCGTTCCACAAGACTGTCTAGAAAAGTATGTGGTCGTCATCTAAACTCTGCTAGATGACTAAATCAAAAACAACTTCGAGGCCTCTCATCTGTTTATCACACAACTATCTACCCATGTTCTACCCGACATATTATTAGATAAAATATATATTTTTATACATAGTTTAAAACCTGTATAGCATTCTTATTTAATACATATTCCAAACAACAGATGAGACACATACACATAACACGTATTTCATAGAGAATAAATCATATCTATGAGATAGAAGAAAGTGAATATACATTCACACATATAACAACAAAATATACACATAACACGTATTTTATATAAAATACTTCATAATTATGCGTTAGAAGAAAGTAACCACACACTCACTTGATTAGAAGATGATCGGACAACACTACGGCTTATAGAAGTAGTATTCTTCGGCAGATCAGGAAGATCTTCACAAAAACCGGACTCCTGGCGGGCTGAGCTTTGGCTCGGGAATCGCACTTCTCGGGATCTTCGGGGCTTCGAGACTTGCTTCGGGGCTCGGGAATGATACCGGGGCTTCGGGATATGATTGGCATGCAAATCGAGGTAAAAACTAGAGAGAAAGTAAGAATTTGGCAAAAGAATTAGGCTGCCCTCGCATGCCCTTTTATAGGAGGCTGAGGCCTCGCAGTACGCTGGGCGTACTGCTTTACGCGGGATGTACGCCTCCGAAATCGTCACTGCTTACGTATCCGAAGAACTCGAGTGTGAGGGTCGTCATGCTTCGCTGTACGCTGGGCGTACAGCCTTACGCTGGGCGTAGTTCGGATCAGTCCGGTGACTCCTCTTCGGATAATATCGGATATAATAAATAAATTTAAATATTAATTATTTAATAATCTTTTAAAATTCATATCTTCGTCATACAAACTCTATTTTCTACATTCTTTATACCCACGCGTAGGTGAGACTATGCTCTACAACTTTCGTTTAGACTCCATCGGCTAATTTTGAATTTATTTTTATTATTTATTTTTAGTAGGCCCGGAGAGGAAAACTTCGTTATAAATTCATAACTTCTTCGTCTGACGTCCGTTCTCGCCTAACTTTTCATCGTTTCGCTACTAACAACGAGATATTCAATTCTCGTTTAGATTGTTTCGGCTATAAACCGCTCGATCTCAAATCGAGTATTCGGGCTGCATATTGCCAAGTCGAGACTTCAGAAAATCATAACTTCCTCATACGAAGTCATATTTGGGCGTTCATTTTATGCACGCTCTCGGTTTAACGAACTCTACGACTTTCGTTTAGATAACTGAGGCTAAATATTGCACAAACGTAAATTTCACTTTTTACGTAATTCAGCGTTGCCGGTTCTGTCGCGAAACTTCGACAGGTCATAAATTCTTCGTTATAACTCGGATTTCGGCATTCTTTATATATTCGGAAACCTCGTCCCAACTACTACAACATTATACATAGATATCAGCTTTATCTAACATTTTATTTTGACGCTTATTTTTATTCTTAATTACATTAAGACACACAATTAAGCACAAAACACAAAATACACTTCTATTATCTCAAAACGCGTTACAAAGGTTAACCTAGACTATTATATCAACATTAATGACAAGCCCATAAACACAGGCGTTAAAGATACCTCCGGAGAGGCAGGTGGAGTTCAGGATCGACCTAGTCCCTGGTGCGGCTCCGATAGCCAAGGCACCGTATCGGTTGGTTCCTCCTGAGATGCAGGAGTTGTCTACACAGTTGTAGGAGTTGTTAGACAAGGGATTCATTAGACTGAGTAGTTCTCCCTGGGGAGCCCTGATTTTGTTTGTGAGGAAGAGTGACGAGTCGTATCGGATGTGTAAAGATTACCGGGAGCTGAACAAGGTAATGGTGAAGAACCGTTACCCACTCCTGAGGATTGATGACTTCTTTGACCAGGTACAAGGAGCATCTTGGTTCTCCAAGATTGATCTGTGTTCAAGATATCATCAGATGAGGGTTAGAGAGGAGGATATACAGAAGACTGCGTTTCGGACGCGCTATGGCCACTATGAGTTTGTGGTGATGCCCTTCGGGCTCACCAATGCTCCTGCTGCGTTCATGGACCTCATGAACCACGTGTGTAGACTGATATTAGACCGGTCGGTGATAGTGTTTATTGATGATATCTTGGTTTACTCCAAGACGCAGGAGGAGCACAAGGAGCACCTATGGGAGGTGTTGGAGAACTTGAGGAGGGAGAACTTGTATGCTAAGTTCTCCAAGTGTGATTTCTGGTTGTGCGAGGTGCAGTTTCTTGGGCATCTCGTCAACCAGAATGGGATTTCAGTGGACCCGGCCAAAGTGGAGGACGTGATGAGATGGGAGGTTCCGAAGTCTCCATCTGAGATTCGGAGTTTCCTAGGATTAGATGGCTACTACCGGAGGTACATCCAGGATTTCTCCAAGATAGTCGTACTCCTGACCAGGCTAACAAGGAAAGTCGTGGTCTTTCGTTGGGGGCCTGAGCAGCAGGCCGCGTTCGATACACTAAGACAGTGGCTGTGTGAGGCGCCGATCTTAGCCCTGCCAGAGGGCATGGAGGATTTTGTTGTGTACTGCGATGCATCCATCTTAGTTTTGGGTGCAGTATTGATGCAGAGAGGGCATGTCATCGCCTAGGCAACAAGGCAGTTGAAGCCTCACGAGGCGAACTACCCGACGCATGATTTGGAGCTGGGGGCTATGGTATTCGCCCTCAAGATTTGGCGTCATTACCTATATGGGGTTCGCTATATCATCTACACGGACCATAAGAGTTTGAGGTACCTCATGGATCAGTCGAATCTAAACATGAGGCAGCGTCGGTGGATGGACTTGGTAAAGGATTACGATTGCGAGATCCTTTATCACCCGGGGAAGGCCAATGTAGTGGCCGACACGCTTAGCCGCAAGGCAGCGCCGATCAAGGATATCTGCCTGTGGATGACAATAGTGACTCCACTGTTGGAGCGGATCTAGGAGGCCCAGCAGGAGGCCATGAAGGAGGAACATCGGAGAAGCGAGCGGATCGTGGGGCAGGTTTCCTCCTTCGACTATGACAGCCGAGGATTACTGACACTACACCGTAGGGTGTGGGTGCCATACCACGGGGGTGTGCGCCAGGTTCTGATGGAGGAGGCGCACAAATCTCGGTTCTCCATTCATCCCGGGGCGACGAAGATGTATAGGGATCTTCGTCTGGACTATTGGAGGTCCTGCATGAAGCGGGATGTGGCATGGTTCGTGGAGCGGTGCTTGACCTGCAGGAAGGTCAAGGCTAAGCATCAGAGACCTCACGGCAAGATGAAACCGTTGGACATTCCGCTGTGGAAATGGGAAGACATCACGATGGATTTTATCACCAAGCTTCCCAGGACCGCGCGGGGAATGGATTCGATCTAGGTCATCATTGATCGATTGACCAAGAGCTCCCATTTTATCCTGATTCAGGAGAGCATCTCGGCCGAGAAGTTGGCCGACATCTATATCCGAGAGGTGGTGGTGCGGCACGGTGTGCCAGTTTTTGTGATTTCAGACATGGATGTGCGGTTCACTTCCAGGTTTTGGAAGAAGTTTCATGACGAGCTGGGTACTCGTCTGCATTTTAGCACCGCCTTTCACCCGCAGAAAGATGGCCAGAGCGAGCGGACCATCCAAACCCTGGATGATATGCTGCGAGCATGCGTGTTAGACATCGGGGGTAGTTGGGATACCTACCTTCCATTGGCAAAGTTCTCCTATAATAATAGTTATCATGCGAGAATTGACCGTCCTCCCTTCGAAATTATATATGGGAGGAAGTGTAGGACCCCAATATGTTGGGGCGAAGTTAGCCAGAAGGTGATGGCGAGCACTAAGGTGGTGATCAAGACGACGAAGAAGATTCAGCAGGTCCGGAGCAGGCTTCAGACTGCTCAGAGTCGGCAGAAAAGCTATGTCGATAAGCGTCGATCTGACCTGGAGTTCCAGGTCGGGGATATGGTTCTCCTGAAGCTATCACCATGGAAAGGCATTATCTGATTCAGGAAACGAATCAAGTTGGGCCCCAGGTACATTGGACCATTTAGGGTTATAGCCCTGGTGGTCCAGGTGGCGTATAGGCTGGATTTGCCAGCCGAACTCAGTCAGATACACAACACCTTCCATGTTTCTCAGCTGCGAAAGTGTCTGGCGGACGATTCAGCAGTGGTACCCTTGGAGGACATTCAGGTTGATGGCAATCTGAAGTACATCGAGCGACCGGTGGCAATCCTCGACCGGAAGTCGAAGGATTTGAGGAACAAAAGAGTGGAGCTCGTGAAGGTACAATGGCAGCACCGGAAGGGGTCGGAGTGGACTTGGGAGCCGGTGGACGAGATGATGGAGCATCACCCGAGCTGTTTTAGGATTGAGAAGCAGATTTCGAGGACGAAGTCTAAAATAAGTGGGGGAGATTTGTAGCACCTGGTTCCTTGTGTGTATTCTTTTATTTATTTCTTTAAAGCAATTTGCATTTTGGCCTTGGACTCGGCGAGTTAAAGGAGAAACTCGCCGATTAAAAGCAGGATGAGACACGGGGTTTAAGCTATCTACTCGACGTGTCGGGTCCTGGACTCGACGAGTCGGGTCCCGGACTCGACGAGTAGGCCCTGTTTGGACAAAAACCCTAATCCGAGGGTTTGCACCTTATTTAAACACTTTAACTCGGCCTCCTTCGTCCCATTTACTCCCAAAAGAACCCCATAGCAAACCCTAGCCATTATTGAAGCAATCTAAGACATTTGGAGTGATTTTTGGTGTTCTTGTGATTCAAGGAAGGAAGGAAAAACTTGAAGGATCAAGAGAAGGCTAAAGGGATCCGAGTTTGTGCACCATTTTCAGATCATTGAAGGTAAAAAGTCTGTACCTTGCTCTTCCATTTGATGGATCCTATTTTGTGTAGTTTTAGAGCTTTATGAGCCATTTTGGCTAGTCAACCATGAATGAAAGCATGGTTGGGGTCAAAGGGTCGGATTTAGGACCTTTGAAGGGTTACAAGGCAGAAAGGAGTGGCTTTTGCACTTAAAGAAGACCCCATGCATTCTAAAAGCTTGTTTTAGGACCTTTTTAGCTCAAAGTCCCATGGAAGCACGTAAAGGTTGTAATTTTACGTGCTATATCAATTGTAGAAGCATAGATCTATCTTTTGATCAAGGGTTGTACATCAGAAATCGAAGATTTACTGAGAGGATGTGACCGACTCGACGAGTCCATTCTTGGACTCGGCGAGTCCAAGGTTTTGTCCCATATCAGTTGAGGGTCAAAAGGACCCAGTTGAGTGTGGAAAGGTTTTAGGGGGGGTCCCGGAGAGTGACCCAACGTTCTGGACTAAGCCTTTGTTCTGGAATTTCATGGGACTCGGCGAGTGCATGAACGGACTCGACGAGTCCAAGGCAATCTTCTTAAGGATGAAGATGAACTCGACGAGTTGTTCATACAACTCGGCGAGTCAAGGAAAGGACCTGTGTATCAGTTGAAGATGAACTCGACGAGTTGTTTATACAATTCGGCGAGTCAGATAAAGATTCAGTCGATGCTCAATTAGAAGGAAAACTCGTCGAGTCATCGCCTAACTCGACGAGTAGAGACGGGTATAAGGACAAATGGAAGGATAGGGACTCGGCGAGTTGGCGAACCAACTCGGTGAGTCAGGTCAACTGGAAGTTGACTTTGACTTTGACTTTGACTTGGTCAAGGGTAAAATGGTCATTTTACCCTAAGAACAGTTAGCAGTGTATGACTAAGTGTTTTGTTGGAATTATAGCTGGAGGATTTCCGGAGCAGCAGTGGCAGCAATCAGAGGATTCCCACGCAGATCAGTAGCTACTACGAGGTGAGTTACCTTCCAGTAGCGGTGGGTCTACGGCCACAATGTCGACCCACCAGTAGGAGTTTCATGTTAGATGATTGTCTCTGTGATATCATCTAGGTTGGCTACTACCTGATATGTTATATGCTAGCATGATATGTTATATGTGATAGTAGTAGAGTTCGGTTGTTAGGACCGAAGGGTTGGTCAGACACCCCAGATATGTATGACAATATGTGATGATATGTTTATATGTTGGCATGATATGTTATACGTGATAGTGGTAGTAGGAGGGGAATAGTCCCCGAGGGTCGGTTGTTCGGACCGATGGGTAGGTCAGCACCCCAGAATGGCTTGACATGGGTAGGTCAGCACCCCAGAATGGCTTGACACGAGTAGGTCGGCACCCCAGAATGGTCGTACCGGGTAGGTCGGGCACCCCAGAATGGCCCGGCAGTATGTATGTTATGTGATGGTATGGTATGTGGTACAATAGGGGAACTCACTAACCTTTGTGATTACAATTTACTGTTTTGGTTTCAGGTACCTCTTCAGCGAAGGGGAAAGAGTTGGCGCGGTAACGGCACATCAGACATGCAATTATGGGATTTGTACTCTGACATTGTTATGTTTTTACGATTCGGTTTTCAGACACTAGACATGTTTTTATGAAATGATATATTCAGTTGATATTTTGTTACAAATGTTTTGCAAATCACTTAATCAAAAATGAAATTTTTAGACATGAAAATTGGGTCGTTACACTTTCCAACCCACGTCCAAAATCCGTACCTACTCGACGAGTTTGGGGCCCAACTCGTCAAGTTTCTATGTAAAATTGAGTAAAATTTTGAATTTAATACATACCAGGAACCGGGCATTACAAGACCATTGCTACAATCTCAGATATGGGCTAACTAGAGTCTATTACGTCACAAATTTGGTGACTTTAAGCCTTAGCAAGGTTGGACAAGTCTAAAACTCATAAACTCTAATCCTTTACTCACAAAGGTCCTCATATCTCATGCATGGGGAGATCTTGATGACCAAGATCTCATTTTTATGAGTCCAAACGACTAGAAGCATCTAAAAGGACATGTATTAGGCTCAGGAGTTCATCAAACTCATAAAGCTTCAAGATTGGGACATAAAACCCTAAAAATGGACCCTGCGTCGAGCTACTACCTCCCTGATGAAGATGTCAGCCAGCTTCTCGTCCGAAATGCTCTCCTGAATCGGAATGAAATGAGCACTCTTGGTCAACCGATCCATGATGACCGAAATCGAATCCACTCCCCGTACGGTCCTAGGAAGCTTTGTGATGAAATCCATAGTAATATCCTCCTGTTTCCACACAGGGATATCCGACGGCTGCGACTTGTCGTGAGGTCTCTAGTGTTCGGCCTTGAACTTCCTGCAGGTCAAGCACCTCTCGACATACCAGGCTACATCCCGCTTCATGTACGGCCACCAGTAATCAGGACGAAGATCTCTACACATCTTTGTCGCCACATGGTGGATGGAAAATTTGAAATTGTGCGCCTCTTCCATCAGGATTTGGTGTACACCGCCAGCGTACGGAACCCACACTCTGCGATGGAGGGTAAACAGCACATGACTATCATATTCGAAGGAGGAAATCTGACCCACGATACGCTCACTCTTCCGGTGTTCCTCCTTCATAGCCTCCTGATAGGCCTTGATGTGCACAAAAGTACCCACTAATTTTAATATTTATAACCTAACAAACTTAGACTATGTATGCACTTATAGGCAGTGTACCTAGTCAGATTACAGTATAGCTTAGGTAAGTCGGGTGTCGATCACAGGGAACGGTGTTACTAACTAATTTACTTACTATTAAATTAACCTAATTATTAACAAGTTTAAAAGGGGTTTTATCTGATTTTACAAGATCAGATGAACTTAAATCAAATTCAATAAGTAAAAAACACACTCTTGTTTAGATTGAATCCACTTCTTTCTTATGGCTTAGCTAATGATTATGGATTATCAAGTTGGTTTTAATTATATTAGTAATTTAGTTCTAACTTTACCAATAATTAACTAATTCATGTAAAACCATGTATGTTCACACACAATTAAACACATAACTAATTATGAATGTAAATATGCTATGTAAAATTTGTTTATAAAAACGCAATTATAGTCACAATACACGTTCTCTAGCACAGCTAAGCTCCTTTACTCTAATTACTAACTAAAATTGGTCAATCCTAGCTCTAACAATTCAATGTTCACTAAATCATTAGGTAAACAAGTTCATGCAGTTAATGGTCACTAAGCTACACAGAACATGCAATCAAGTAATTAAAGTAACAAACATAAGCATGCTAGGTAATACAAATTAAACACAAGCAATTTTACCAACTAAATAAATCCATAAAAATTTGAGCTATTCATAAGTTGGAAGCTTCATCTAGCTAAACAAGAGTAGCTAGATTCAGCTGCTCATCATAGCAACTAATAAACTAACACAACTTAAAGTAATAAAAAGCATGTTCTTAATTAACTAAAATATAGACCTTTACTCTTTTTGGTGTTGAAAACCTTTTCCAGAACCTTTCTTTCGCTCCAAGTCGTCTTCTGGAACTCCTTCCTTTAGCCCAAAAGCTCTCCCTCTCGTAATGATCAGGAACACTTAAATAGACTCCAAAATCCCGCGCCACGTCGTGGCTATCAAGGCCACGTCGTGGGCTCCAAGTTATCCGTACCGGGCAAGGATTCCTCCGAATCGCGATCTTTATCTTCTAGAATCCTCATGCCACATCTTGGCCGACTTTGCCACGTCGTGGGTTTAGTAACTTTCGTGGATTTATTCATTTCTTGTCTTCCAAGTCTCCCATGTTCTACATATTGTCACTTTTGGTCCCTCTCTTCGAAAATCCTTTTAATTGACTGAAAATAACAATTTAAAGTCATAAGTACCATTATTCTAAACATATTATCAACTTATTAATAAAAATGTACTTAAATATTGCCTAAAAATAGGTATAAATATGGCAATATCAAAATACCCCACACTTAGGCTTTGCTTGCCCTCAGGCAAATTTAAACTTAACCCTTAACTACTAACACCACATAGAACAATCCGACTCCAGCTCAGCCATTATCCCAAGACCTTAATGCATGCATTTGTGTCTAAAATTTTCCTAAAGTACCCCCCCCCCCATACTTCAAATACTCACAATCTTCATAAACACTCGCCCACTTTTTCCGAACAATGCTCATTTTATGCAACCCTCCGAATCCATCCGCAGAAAACCTCCTTATCCTCAAAGTATTTTTAGTTGAGCAACCTGAGCATACATAATCTAGAATTACAATCTATGATACCACTATGGAGCTCTTTTGGAATTCTTCACTTCTTTGACATTTGATCTTTGATTTCTTTGAATTCACCACCTTTGTTGTTTGATTTTTGGTATCTTCAACTTTTGAATTTCTAATTTTGATCTTTTGATCTTCACTTTATTTGCTCCAAAATTCTTCAAACTTTTCTTGCAATTTTCTCTTTTTTTTTAACATGTACCTCACTTATTTCACTCAAAACCTACATGCTTAAGCAAAGGCGCTCAACCTCAACCTTCATTGGTTAATGATAATAATTTTCCTGGATACATTTCAGGTTTAGGCTGCTAAACATATTGCATCCCTCAAACCAAGCGGGGTTATGTTTTTGTTCCATGATTTCACTAAAATAAGGGAGGCCACAAATGCACTATAACGTATATTGGCACAACTAAACATTTGAACTTTCATCGGATCATCCCACATAACACTAGCAATTACAGTTCAAATTATTATTACTAGATTCAATTATTAAAAATTTCAATTTTCAATTTTTCAATTTTTACTATCAAATTCTATGATTATCTAGCAATTTACTTTTTCTACCCCTACCCCACACTTATTTCATACAATGCCCTCATTGTATGCATAAAATTAAAGAAAAGGGAGAAAAAGGAACAGACTCCCCTGGGATAGTGGCGTGAACTTCTCCAAAAGTGTGGAAAACGTGCATCCTGAATATGGACCTCCAAAAATAAAAACTCGGTGTAGAACTAGATGAATATGTAAATAAACCACGAACATGACTCGAAACTTCAATTCTTCAAAGTGGATGCTAGTAAGTAGAAGAATGTGGGAAAGGATAGACTGATACATGTCGTGGCAAAGAGTACCACGTCGTGATATAAGATGAAAACGCGCACATCAAGCTCCTGTGTGTTCTTCAAATTCCATGAGCGCCACGACGTGGCGAAAGGAGCCCACGTCGTGGAAACTGGACATCAACAAAAATGCCTTATTTTTTTTATGCATCCTAGCAGCTTGACCAATGTCTAAATGGTTTAAGACGCTTCTATGTAAATATACTTCCCAACTGTAACCTCTCTCCTACTAACGTACCCCACACTTATCTTGAATTGTGGGTTCCAACTCACGACTCTAAGCTTCCTTGACTTGACTAGACAAACACGACTCTAGAGTTAACCTTATATGCTCCTTAGAATTCCAATGCTAATCTGAAAAACAAAACAACCCAAAAGAAAGAGTAATATCATAGTTCAAGAAATTTTTACATTACAAACCAAATTCAAACATAAAAGAAAACACTACTCAAATCAAAACAAAATAAAAAGAAAAGAAAAGAAAAGAAAATCAATCATCATCTCCTTGGTCCTGCGCTCCACTTGGTCCTGCCCCGTCATTCTGCGGACGCCAAAGCTCCTCCCAAGTTGGAAATTAAGGATATTGTGGTGGCATAGAAGGTGGTCGGGTCACACCCAAATGCGAATAAATACCCTCAGTAAGCTAGGTATGATAAATGGCATGCCCCCGTCATTATCCAAATAAGTTCCCACCCGACTCTGAAAAGGGTCGGTGGGCATTCCCTGTACATGCTGTGAAGTAGCACGCTCTCTCTCGATCTCTCCTCTAGCTCGCACATTCCGACGCCGCGGTCTGGCTGGTGGTTGCTGCCCTGGCTGCGCCTCCTCTTGCTCCTCATCTATCGGCGGTATAAAAAAAACGACCCCCGACATTCACCACCGCCCGCATAACTCCCAAGACTTGAATGGTCAAATCAGTGTCCGAGAATCGAGTAAGATTCCTCACAAAATCATGGGTCAAAATATGATACGACCTAGCAAGGCGAGTAACCAAATGCCCCCCTGTAATCGGACTCCCGAGCCTAGAATTAGCTGCTTTCTTCCCCATGAACATTGCCAACATATACGGTAAATCACAGCAAACCCCCGGGGTAATAAGAGTCCACAGATAAAACAAATTCTGAATAGGGACTTTATCGCCATGATGCTTGTGATTTATAGAAAAAGTGATCAGGCGATGTAGAAATCGGAAAACAGGATTCTGAATTTGTGACTCACTCGAATCACGAGTATTATACTCATGGCTAGAAATCCCCCACCAGAACTGAACATCCATAATACCGGGATTAAAATCCCGAAGACATCCACGTAGGAATGGTATGAAAAATCAAGATTGAGTCTCCACTTCGGTATAAAGCCCCATCCGCCAAGCGAATTCCTGAAGACTACACTCTCTATACACACCACCCAAACGAAACACAAGTGCTCGGTTGTAAGTAAAATCAATGGTGCGTTCCTCGAAACATACGGTGGAGAAATACTCCACCGATAACTCCCAGTATACGGGTTCTTGAATTGCAAACAAATTCCTCCACCCGTGACAAGTGAAAGAAAATTGATCCCCTTCGTATGTTTTCTTCCAATAGCGTTCCAACTCAGCAACCATTCCCACACCACCGAGCCATCCCCAATCGATAATTGGGGCTATCGCAAATTCCTTATTATACAGCCATCCCAACCGATTTTCATATGTAGTCAACAATGGTTAGGGAATGTTTTGAGGAAACTGATATAAAGGATGCATACTCGCCACATCAATCGGGTTTTCCTCCTGTGGAATAGCTCTTCGTGGTCCCATTTCTGCATACAAAATCAAACCAAAGCAGCAAACACCCAATACATTAAAAATAATAAAAATAAAACTGGTTGCCAGGAATCACGACGTGGCCAGGCTAACCACGTCGTGAACCGCAGTCGAAACCTGTGTATCGATCGGTTACTCTACCTGCGATTTCAACCAAAAATACTGCTTATGGTTTGTTCCTATGGACATTTAAGGGACATGCAACCTATAATCAACAACTAGTCTTAACCAATTTCGTGAATCACATAAACCCTAACCATGAAAATTTAAAATTGTAAGATATAACTACAATTAATGGGTAGAACACATACCAAGTAGAGTTAAATGACAAGAACTTGCAAGGAATTTGGAAGCAAATTAAGAAATTGGTTATGGGGACCTTGTTCCCGTTCGTGCGGCAGTAGCAAATGGGGAGTGGGAGTATGCAGTCAAAGGGTTTTAAAGAAATGGTCCCCCCCCCCTTGTGACTTTTTAAAGGCCGCGTCGTGGCTGGCTATGCCACGTCGTGGACTTTGAAATTGTCATCTGATCCCGTGATTACACTTTTACCACGACGTGGCTCTATCAGACCACGACGTGGCAAATGCCTGATCGCAAAATTTTGTTAAATCACACATTTTTACTATCTACTTTGCATTTCATTTATTAATTAAAGCTCCCCACAGCTAATTCTTTACTAAGTATCAGGTATTAGATGATGAGTTGATATCTTTCCTAATTAAAAACTCAAAAATTAAAAGAAAAGAAAATGCAAACCAAACTCGGGTTGCCTCCCGAGAAGCGCTTCTTTTTCTTGGAGTCTTGAGCTGGACTCCGTGCCTTCTACATTGAATCTTATGAAGAGTCCACCACTAAAATCTTTTGTTCTTTGAATCGCCTCTTGTAAGCTTGAACTCGCCTTTTATATGCCTTCTTTGAATTCTCTTTTTTTGCTTTGCCCTCTTCTTCAAGCTTGCATTTTGTACCCTTGGGTTCTTCCTTGCACTCTTTAGCATCCTCCTCTTCTTTCACCACCGGCTTTGTAACTCTTGAAGTGACCTCCTCTTCATCACTTGTCATCTCCTCATCTTCTTTGCTCACCCAAGAAGGCGGACTCTTGTAAGCTATGACTTCAATCAAATATGGAATAGATGCCCTCGGTTTTGTTCTTTTGACTTGATGAACTGCCTTGATCTCTTCTTCCATAAGCTTTTCCAGTTCTTCTAGTTCATTGTCTTCATTAATTGTGAACACCTCTTCTTGAACATGATCCTCTTGAAAGTCATCTTGTATTCCAAAAACTTCTTGTTCATCTCCAACCCTCAAAGTGAGCTTAGACTCATGAATATCAACAAGAGCTCCAGCAGTGTTAAGCAATGGACGACCAAGGATAATTGGGACATCGGGATCTTCCTTCATATCCAAAACTACAAAGTCTATTGGAAAAACAAATTTTCCAATTTTCACCAAAATATCCTCCACTATGCCCCGGGGTTGTGTCACTGAACGGTTCGCCATGTGAATCTTCATTTTTGTAGCCCTCATCTTCTGAATTTCCAATTTTTGATAAAATGAAAAAGGCATCAAATTAATGCTAGCCCCAGAATCAGCTAAAGCATTAACCTTCATTTTATTACCAAACTCACATGGAAGAGTGAGGCATCCAGGATCCCCCATCTTTTCTAGTGTCTCTCCTAACATGGCTTTTGAGGTTTGTTCACTTAGAACCACCGTAGACTGCTTCTTTAATTGCCTGCGAGTGTCTATCAAATCTTGCAGTAATTTCTTATTCTCGGGAGTTTTGGATAAGGACTCGACAACGGGAGTATTAATCGGGATCCCCTTCATATGCTTGACAAACTCTATATGCTCCTTCTCCAGTAGACTAAGTGCAGTTCGGGGTGGAAATGGCAACGGTGGCTGATAAACTAGAACGGGTTCAAAGACTTTTTTATCAGACGTGCGCCACGTCGTGGCCAGAGGAGTGTCACGTCGTGGCGAAGCTGTTTCAGCAACCCTTTCACTTTCGAACCTTGACTTCTTGGGTTTTGGATCGGGCTGCTGTGGTTCTTCTTCCAATGCCTCCAAGAACTCAGAGATTGCTTCTTCTTCAGTATCGATGGCCATTACATGAGATTGGGTCTTTATTTCGGGATTCTTCGGGGACAATTTTTCATGAACCAGAGTGGCTAGTTGACCAAATTGTACTTCAAGGTTATGGATGGAGCCTTGCTGATTCTTTATTAAGGTTTGTTGTTCCATGATAGCAGAATCAGTGGCATTGTGACATCCCCAATTTCACGGCCAGAAAAGACCGATTTGTTTATGCTTTGTTTTTTTTAAAATCAGAGTAATCGTTTAAAGAAAACTGTTGCGGAATTTGTTCCCAAAAACAAAAATATGATAACCATTTATCCGAACATTTCTCAAAGAGAATGTATTTTCATTAAATAATAAAACCTTGGGATGTCATGTTCGATACAGACCAAAAGCATAAGCAATATAAAATAGACCTTACAATAGTTATTTAACTACTGATCTATAATCCAAAATCTCTCGTCAAGTCCACCAACTTATACCCTTGTGCCATTACCTGTAATGAAAAGAAAACTGAGTGGGTCAGGCTTGGGAGCCCGGTGAGCATATACGGTTTTCAACCCACAATAATATAATTATTATATTTAATCAGCAAACAATCAACCTAATTATCCATCCCCATTATCTTCTTAAGGTTTTACCCTAAGAACCAACTATCCTTCATTCATTCATTCCTAAGGAATTGGCACGAAATCCATTGCTGCCAAAGTTTATTTATCAAGTACTAAATCCATAGTTATCAGGCGCTAACTCCATAGTCACCAAAGTTCACTTAACAAGCGCTAACTCCATAGTCGCCAAGGTTTACTCAACAAGCGCTAACTCCATAGTCGCCAAGGTTTACTCAACGTGCGCTAACTCCATAGTCGCCAAGGTTCATTAAATAGGCACGAAGTCACATCGTCGCCAAGGTTTATACAATAGGCGCTAACTCCATAGTCACCAACTATCCCATCTACCCAAGTTCTACCCAACATTTTCGTAGATATAAATACTTACACAATTTAAATCATTTAACACTTGTATAAAACATCAATTCCACGCCCATCTCAAATAGATAATTAATATATAAACACATAGCACGTATTTCATAGCAAATACTTCATATTTACGTGTTAGAAGAAAGTAACTACACACTCACTTGATCAGAAGATGATCGGACAGCACTACGGCTTATAGAAGTAGTATTCTTCGGTAGATCTGGAAGATCTCCACAAAAAAATCGAACTTCTCGCGGGCAGAGCTTCGGCTCAGGAATCTTACTTCTCGGGATCTTCAAGACCTCAGGACTTGCTTCGGGGCTCGGGAATGATACCGGGGCTTCGGGGTACTTCTGGCACGCAAAATGATGCAAAACGGGAGAGAGAAGAGAGAAAAAGAGCAAATGAGTCGGCTGCCCTCGCATCCTATTTATAGGAAGCTGGAGCCTCGGAGTACGCGGGGCGTACACGTCCGAATCGTCATGGCATGCGTCATCCGAAGAACTCGAGTGCGAGGGACGTCACGCTTCGTTGTACGCTGGGCGTACTTCGGATGAGTCCGATGACTCCCCTTCGGATAATACCGGATTTTATAATTAATTTTAAATATTAATTATTTAATAAACTTCGGAAATTCATATCTTCTTCATACGAACTCCGTTTTCAACGTTTTTTATATCCACGCGTAGGTGAGACTACACTCTACAACTTTCGTTTAGACTCCGTCGGCTAATTTTGACATTATTTTTATTAATTATTTTTAGTAGGCCGGGACAGAAAAACTTCGTTATAAATTCATAACTTCTTCGTTTGACGTCCGTTCTCGCCTAACTTTTCATCGTTTTACTACAATTAATGAGATCTTCGATTCTCATTTATATTGTTTCGGCTAAAAACCGCTCGGTCTCAAATCGAGTATTTCGGGCTGCATACTACTAAGTCGAAACTTCGAAAAATCGTAACTTCCTCATACGAAGTCAGATTTGGGCGTTCTTTTTATGTACAGAATCCTTGTAACATATAATACAACTTAGTTAAGATTATTCATCCTAAATAATCTTCTATTAAAAAGTCATTTTTGACGCTTATCGTCTCTAAATTGACTAGCCCTGATCTACGGGCGTTACAATTATCTCCCCCTTAGGATGATTACGTCCCGAAATCATCAACGAAATAGGATTCGTATACTGACTCCATAAGTTATCTCTCCATCCTAAGTAATAACCTTTATGCTCAATCATGCATCTGCTCTTCTTACTATGTTGGACTTTAAATTGTAACCTTCAAGTTACAAAATAAATCCTTATTGTGGACTCCTTCTTCTTCTTAGGATAAATACATTCATTTATCTATTGTAACTAACCGATGGGTCGTGTCCCGATGACCTCTCATCGTAGTTGGACTGAATTTAATATGACCACTAGGGTCGGAATAACCATCATCCTACTAGTCATTACCGAAACAATGGTAATGACATGCTTGAATAAAACGGAAACAATTTCTAGCTTCTTGGTAACCTTGTGACTTTCCCTGATCCAAGTGTGAGTCTTGTGCTTCCGGTAGTATAGACCTCTACTATCATTCACACCTACTCATACTCGTCCCAAGCATTGTCTCACAGTTAACCAAGTCACCATACATAAATCATATAATCATTCAACACATCAGATAACAAAACCAGGGTTTATATTAATTCTTGAAACTATTACACAAAAGTTCAAGTTCACCCTATACTATGCCTCTAACAGGCTATGCTTCCTGATACATACTTTATATGTTAATATGAAGTCATCATCTTTTAATCCTCCCATCCTTTTCTGCTTCGTTGAGGAACATGTGGAATGCCCTTGGCTGTGGAGGTGTGTCTTTCTTTGGGCAGTCTTTAAAAATATGCCCTCCTTCGTTACATCTATAGCACACCTTCTTAATGGGTGTGCACTTGTTGGCGTAGTGCCCTGTCTTCCCACATTTGCAGCAAGTCATCTCCTCGCTACATTTCCCGAAGTGTTTCTTCTTACACTTCTCACACCACTTAGCTTCATCTCTTCCCCCAGATTTCGAGGATTTGCTTTCTTTGTCGATTATTGAAGATCCTTCACGCTTCCTTTTCTCCCCAAATTTAGCTCTTTCCAGACCCTTTTCTTTTATTTGGGTCTCAACATTCTTGGCCGCCCAGATGGCGGCTTTCAGAGTGGTTGCTTGCTTGACTATCAGACCAAAGTCTGTTGGTAATCCATTGGCAAACTTGTTGACCTTGGAAAGTTCAGTTGGAATTAGGTATGGAATAAGCTTCATCTTCTCCGTAAAGCTCGTAGCATATTCAATGACGCTCAATTTTCCTTTCTTCAGATTCTGGAACTCATTGTTGATTTCCAGAAGATCTTGCTCAGAGCAGTATTGCATTTTCAGTTGCACCACGAACTCTTCCCAAGACATCTTGCTAGCTTCCCCCTTGGGCATCGAACCAGCCAGTAACTTTAACCAGCTCAGTACTCCAGACTTTAACAGAGGGATTGCAAGAGCGGTCTTCTGTCTGTTGCTACACTCGCAACTTTCAAACATTGTCTCCATTTCAGAGATCCAGTCCATGACTTGCACCGGTGTCGGGCTCCCAGAAAGACATGGTGGTTTTGATGCCATGAAATCCTTGTACTTGCATCCACGTCCGTCATTTCCTCCATCCTGGTTGTTTAGGCGAACTATTGGTGGGTTGGCTTGACCAACGGTCCCACTGTAGTTTCCTCCTTCAGACTGCCCTCCATTTACTTCGGGCTCTTCAACTTGAATTGACAATTCTTCGCGATTCTGCCTAATCAGACGTCTGGTTTCTTCCATCTGATTATCCAACATTGCCTGGATCATCACTTGAACTCCGACCATTGTCATTGGTTCAGGTGCTGCTGCTACAACAGGTATTTGTTCAATCACTGGTATTTGATTCCTGTTTTCATCAGCATTTCCAACTCCACTCCTTGTTCTCACCATTTTTTATCTATACACCGAATAAGGTGAAATTAGATCCTTATTCACGATAGATATTCAAATCATCCTTATCACTCCAAAACGTTTACATGCTAGTTCTAATATCGTAGACGCACGCTTAGAATCCTAAACACATAAGGTTTCCATATCCGGTCGGCAACAGACCATAGATCCGTACAATTAACATCATATATGGCAAACATATAACAATTAGCACATAATAGCATTTTAGGCAATTTTCCTAAAATAAACTAGTTCCTGTGTCAATTTAGGTGTACTACCTAAAATATAATGGACACACTCAACTCACAATCATTGCTTAGCATTCTAAGTTTAAGTCTAGAAATAAATCCATATTTCTAGTTCGCTTAAACTAATGCTCTGATACCAACTGTGACACACCCAATTTCACGGCCAGAAAAGACCGATTTGTTTGTGCTTTGTTTTTTTTAAATCAGAGTAATCGTTTAAAGAAAACTGTAGCGAAATTTGTTCCCAAAAACAAAAATATGATAACCATTTATCCAAACATTTCTCAAAGAGAATGTATTTTCATTAAATAATAAAACCTTGGGATGTCATGTTCGATACAGACCAAAAGCATAAACAATATAAAATAGACCTTACAATAGTTATTTAACTACTGATCTATAATCCAAAATCTTTCGTCAAGTCCACCAACTTCTACCCTTGTGCCATTACCTGTAATGAAAAGAAAACTGAGTGGGTCAGGCTTGGGAACCTGGTGAGCATATAGGGTTTTCAACCCACAATAATATAATTATTATATTTAATCAGCAAACAATCAACCCAATTACCCATCCCCATTATCTTCTTAAGGTTTTACCCTAAGAACCAACTATCCTTCATTCATTAATTCCTAAGGAACTGGCACGAAATCCATTGCTGCCAAAGTTTATTTATCAAGTACTAAATCCATAGTTATCAGGCGCTAACTCCATAGTCACCAAAGTTCACTTAACAAGTGCTAACTCCATAGTCGCCAAGGTTTACTCAACAAGCGCTAACTCCATAGTCGCCATGGTTTACTCAACGTGCGCTAACTCCATAGTCGCCAAGGTTCATTAAATAGGCACGAAGTCACATCGTCGCCAAGGTTTATACAATAGGCACTAACTCCATAGTCACCAACTATCCCATCTACCCAAGTTCTACCCGTTTTCGTAGATATAAATACTTACACAGTTTAAATCATTTAACACTTGTATAAAACATCAATTCCACTCCCATCTCAAATAGATAATTAATATATAAACACATAGCACGTATTTCATAGCAAATACTTCATATTTACGTGTTAGAAGAAAGTAACTACACACTCACTTGATCAGAAGATGATCGGACAGCACTACGGCTTATAGAAGTAGTATTCTTCGGTAGATCTGGAAGATCTCCACAAAAAAATCAAACTTCTCGCGGGTAGAGCTTCGGCTCGGGAATCTTACTTCTCAGGATCTTCAGGACCTTGGGACTTGCTTCGGGGCTCGGGAATGATATCGGGGCTTCTGGGTACTTCTGGCACGCAAAACGATGCAAAACGGGAGAGAGAAGAGAGAAAAAGAGCAAATGAGCCGGCTGCCCTCGCATCCTATTTATAGGAGGCTGGAGCCTCGGAGTACGTTAGGCGTACAGCAGTACGCGGGGCGTACGCGTCCGAATCGTCATGGCATGCGTCATCCGAAGAACTCGAGTGTGAGGGACGTCACGCTTCGCTGTACGCTGGGCGTACTTCGGATGAGTCCGATGACTCCCCTTCAGATAATACCGGATTTTATAATTAATTTTAAATATTAATTATTTAATAAACTTTGGAAATTCATATCTTCTTCATACGAACTCCGTTTTCGACGTTCTTTATATCCACGCGTAGGTGAGACTACGCTCTACAACTTTCGTTTAGACTCCGTCGGCTAATTTTGAAATTATTTTTATTAATTATTTTTAGTAGGCCGGGACAGAAAAACTTCGTTATAAATTCATAACTTCTTCGTTTGACGTCCGTTCTCGCCTAACTTTTCTTCGTTTTACTACAATTAATGAGATCTTCGATTCTCATTTATATTGTTTCGGCTAAAAACCGCTCGGTCTCAAATCGAGTATTTCGGGCTGTATACCGCTAAGTCGAAACTTCGAAAAATCATAACTTCCTCATACGAAGTCAGATTTGGGCATTCTTTTTATGTACGGAATCCTTGTAACATATAATACAACTTAGTTAAGATTATTCATCCTAAATAATCTTCTATTAAAAAGTCATTTTTGATGTTTATCGTCTCTAAATTGACTAGCCCTGATCTACGGGCGTTACAGGCATCGTGTCTCTTTTCCGAAGCTTCCATAAACTTCATCAAAATGGTCTCTAGATCGGGTTTCTTCTCGGCTGGTGACTGATCCTTTTGATAAAAGCCTCGACCTGTCTGCCTATACTTCTCTTCTTTTTGCTTCTTATACTCTTCATATGGCAGCCACTCCTTCTTCGGTTTCCTCCAATCCTCATCAAACTTATCCCCACTAGAGTAGCACACTTGAGCTTTTCTGTTCCCAAACTCATCTACATTGCAGTCCTTGGTCAAGTGTGGACCACTACATCTTTCGCAACCCACTCTTATGGCATGTATTGACTGGTCCATTTGTGTTATCCTTCGATCCAAATTGTTCAGCATGGCCATTACAGGTGCTATTTCTTCAGTTTGGGCCCCTCCACCGCCTTTGATTCCATCTTGCCTAGGGTTGTGGTATTTGCGAGAGTGCTTCGCGAATTCTTCAATCAGCTCCTTGACCTCCCTTGGATTTTTCTTTGTCAAAGGTCCTTGAGAATCAAGGAGTTGTCTTGTCATAACGTTGACCCCATCATAGAAGATTGACATCTCTTGTTGCACATTTAGATCATGCTGAGGGCAATTTCTGAGCAAGCCCTTGTACCGCTCCCATGCTTCGTATAATGACTCCTCCGGCTGTTGCTCAAAGTTGGCTATTGCCTTCTTGAGTTTGGCTATCTTGGATGGCGGGCAAAACTGGTCCAGGAATTGCTCACGCATTTGAGCCCAACTGGTAATTGTACCTGGTGGAAGTGCTTTTAACCATTCCTTAGCAGCTCCTTTGAAAGTGATGGGAAGCATCCTAAGCAAGACTGTGTTTCTGTTGACATTTGGGACATTGAAGTAATCTGCAATGTCGTTGACTTCATCTAGATGCTTAAAAGCATCCTCATGATCTTTCCCAAAAAATGGGATATCCTTCAATGCAGTCACTATGTGCCCCTTCAACTCGAATGTGGCAGTGGCAGGTATTGCGGGCTAGACTAAACCGGGACCCATATCTTCTCGGATCTGCTTTTTGTAAGCTCCCATGGACATCTCTTCAATTGCTGCCATCTCGTTCCTTGGCTCGTTCTTGGGCTCGCTTATGTGTTCTTCAAATTCCAGCTCGGTATCGTATTCGGACTCGGTTTGGACGGGTGTTTGATCCAAGTGCTCAAAATTGCTCTTGTGCCTTGCGGATGAACTTGACTCTCCTGTCTTCTTTCCCGACTTCCTTGAAAAATCTGACTTCAATTCTTGTAAGGGCGTCTTTTTCTTGTGAATTGCAGACTCGGGATCTTCAAGTGGTGGCACCAAGGGTGTGTTTGAGCCTCTGGTCATGAACTCCTGCAACTTGCTAAACTAAAAACGTAAAACTGAACTAAAATAAGAAAAACTAACTAACAACTAAAAATCTAGTGTTTTAGATGTCCACGTCATGGCAGGTATTTGGCCACGTCGTGGACTCTGTGACTGAAAGAAAAAATTATACTTTGCTAAAAAATTAACTTTTTGTGTTTTTTACTCCACAAGAAGGATCGATTAATTTAATGCAAATAAATAAGCTAAAAACTAAGCCGTTCCCCGGCAACGGTGCCAAAAACTTGATGTGCACAAAAGTACCCACTAATTTTAATATTTATAACCTAACAAACTTAGACTATCTATGCACTTATAGGCAGTGTACCTAGTCAGATTACAGTATAGCTTAGGTAAGTCGGGTGTCGATCACAGGGAACGGTGTTACTAACTAATTTACTTACTATTAAATTAACCTAATTATTAACAAGTTTAAAAGGGGTTTTATCTGATTTTACAAGATCAGATGAACTTAAATCAAATTCAATAAGTAAAAAACACACTCTTGTTTAGATTGAATCCACTTCTTTCTTATGGCTTAGCTAATGATTATGGATTATCAAGTTGGTTTTAATTATATTAGTAATTTAGTTCTAACTTTACCAATAATTAACTAATTCATGTAAAACCATGTATGTTCACACACAATTAAACACATAACTAATTATGAATGTAAATATGCTATGTAAAATTTGTTTATAAAAACGCAATTATAGTCACAATACACGTTCTCTAGCACAGCTAAGCTCCTTTACTCTAATTACTAACTAAAATTGGTCAATCCTAGCTCTAACAATTCAATGTTCACTAAATCATTAGGTAAACAAGTTCATGCAGTTAATGGTCACTAAGCTACATAGAACATGCAATCAAGTAATTAAAGCAACAAACTTAAGCATGCTAGGTAATACAAATTAAACACAAGCAATTTTACCAACTAAATAAATCCATAAAAATTTGAGCTATTCATAAGTTGGAAGCTTCATCTAGCTAAACAAGAGTAGCTAGATTCAGCTGCTCATCATAGCAAATAATAAACTAACACAACTTAAAGTAATAAAAAGCATGTTCTTAATTAACTAAAATATAGACCTTTACTCTTTTTGGTGTTGAAAACCTTTTCCAGAACCTTTCTTTCGCTCCAAGTCGTCTTCTGGAACTCCTTCCTTTAGCCCAAAAGCTCTCCCTCTCGTAATGATCAGGAACACTTAAATAGACTCCAAAATCCCGCACCACGTCGTGGCTATCCAGGCCACGTCATGGGCTCCAAGTTATCCATACCGGGCAAGGATTCCTCCGAATTGCGATCTGTATCTTCTAGAATCCTCATGCCACATCTTGGCCGACTTTGCCACGTCGTGGGTTTAGTAACTTTCGTGGATTTATTCATTTCTTGTCTTCCAAGTCTCCCATGTTCTACATATTGTCACTTTTGGTCTCTCTCTTCGAAAATCCTTTTAATTGACTGAAAAATAACAATTTAAAGTCATAAGTACCATTATTCTAAACATATTATCAACTTATTAATAAAAATGTACTTAAATATTGCCTAAAAATAGGTATAAATATGGCAATATCAGGCCTCCCGAATCCGCTCCAAAAGTGGGGTCACTACTGTCATCCTCAGGCAGATGCCTCTGATCACTGCTGCAAATGCCTTGTGGCTAAGTGCATCGACCACAACATTGGCCTTCCCTAGATGGTAGAGAATCTCACAATCTTAATCCTTTACCACGTCCAACCACCGTCGTTGTCTCATGTTCAAATTTGGCTGGTCCATCAGGTACCTCAAACTCTTGTGATCCGTGTAAATGGTACAACGTACCCCATAGAGGTAGTATCACCAAATCTTGAGGGCAAAAACAACTGCCCTTAACTCCAGGTCGTGAGTCGGATAATTCGCCTCGTGAGGCTTCAACTGCCTCGAGGCGTAAGCGATGACGTGTCCTCTCTGCATCAAAACTGCGCCCAAACCCGAGGTAGATGCGTCACAATACACTATGAAATCCTCAACGCCCTCTTGCAGGGCTAATATCGGCGCCTCGCACAACCTCTGCCTCAAAGTATTGAACGGTGCCTACTGCTCAGGCCCCCAACGAAAGACAACAACCTTCTTCGTCAGCCAGGTTAGGGTACCGCTATCTTGGAGAAATCCTGAATGAAGCTCCAATAATAGCCTGCTAAATTGAGGAAGCTCCGAATCTCAAATGGAGACCTCGTAACCTCCCACCTCATCACGGCCTCCACTTTGGATGGGTCGACCATAATACCGTTCTGGTTGACAAGGTGCCCCAGAAACTGCACCTCGCGCAACCAGAACTCGAACTCGGAGAGCTTGGCGTCCAAGCTCTCGCTCCTCAGGGTATTCAACACCTCTCACAAGTGCTCCTCATGTTGCTCCCGCATCTTGGAATAAACCAAGATATCATCAATAAAAACTATCACAGACCGATCTAGCATCGATCTGAATACGTGGTTCATGAGATCCATGAACGCAGCAGGAGCATTGGTAAGCCCAAATGGCATCACCACGAACTCATAGTGGCCATAGCGAGTCCGAAATGCTGTCTTCTGCACATCCTCGTCTCTGACTCTCATCTGATGGTAGCCTGATCGCAAATCAATCTTGGAAAACCAAGATGCTCACAGAAGTTGGTCGAAGAGATCATCAATCCTCGGGAGTGGGTAACGGTTCTTCATCGTTCCTTTATTCAACTCCCGATAATCTATACACATCCGATGTGACCCGTCCTTCTTCTTCACAAAAAAAAAATCGGGGCTCCCCAAGGCGAACTACTCGCCTGATAAATCCCTTGTCTAATAGCTCCTGCAGCAGTGTAGACAACTCCTGCATCTCGGGAGGAGCCAACTGATATGGTGCCTTGGCTATCGGAGCTGCACCCGTAACTAGGTCAATCCTAAACTCCACCTGTCTCTTTGGAGGTATCCCAGGAAAATCCTATGGGAACACATCCGGATACTCTCGCACAACTATCACATCGCTCACGGTCGCCTTACCCTCCTCCCGAGTATCCATTACGTAGGCGACATAACCTTTACATCCCTGATGAAGGCAACGTCTAGCTCTCGCTGCTGAACACATGAACGGTCCACGTTGCGGTCTCTCTCCTTGAATCACTAGCTCTCCCCCACTTGGGCTCCTAAACTGAATCCACTCCTGCTCACAATCGATCACTGTCCCATTAGGGCTCAACCAATCCATGCCTATGATGGCCTTGTTCCCACACAAAGGAATGGGAATCAAATCCACGAGATAATGTTCGCCGTACATCCTCAGAACACAATCCCTATAAACCTTCGAAACCCGTACGGATCGGTCGTCCACAATCTCGACCTCTAATGTACAATCCACCAAACTCGTAGACTCAGTAAATCTCTTTCTGAGTGCAAGGGAAACGAAAGATCGGGTAGCTCCCGAATCAAATAACATCAACACTGGGAAACTGTTCACATGGAATGATCCTAAAACAGAATATATGGAACATAAATATCAAAACTGAAATATAATAAAGGATAGGGAGAAGAAACATACCCGTCACCACATCTGGTGCGACACGTGCCTCCTCAGTGGTCAGCTAGAAGGCTAGGCTCCTCACCACCAGAGCATTTGACTTTCCATGTCGACCATCTATGATCCACAGAGTCGATGGAGCTGGCGCCGCAACTAGCGCTCCTGATACCAATCTCGGGCAGTGGGTCTTTTATGGCCCCGCTGATTGTAATGGAATCAAATAAGTTCTGATGTCTAAATAGTGTAGGCAGGGGCTATGCCATCCTTGCTAAAGTGCCCAGTCTTGCCGCACTTGTAGCAGCCTGATCCCCCAGCTCTGCACAATCCCTCATGTGGCTTGTCGCACTTCCCACAGTGGCTCCGGACCGGCTGGCCCTTCGACCTCGAGTCGAATCCCTTGGGTTTCTTCCCTGAATCCCCATTCGTCTGCCCAGTCTCCGCCTTCCTCTTTTGGATGTGCTCTATATCAATATCCCTCTCTTGTTACCTGGCTATCATATCATCTAAGGTCGGGCATGACGAATAGCTAACATATTTCCGAATGTCCACTCTCAACATATCATTGTACCAGGTTTTCTTCATCTCCCCGTCACCCACGTACTGGGGCACCAACAAGGCCCTCTCCCTGAACTTGGCGGTAATCTCTGCCACCGTCAAAATAGTCTGTCTCATATCCAAAAACTCTCTGGCCAGCTGCTGAACCTCCACAGCTGGTGCAAACTCTACTCAGAATCTGGTCAACAAATCCGACCAGATCATAGCCTCAATGGCTAGGGCTCCTAAAGTATCATTGATTGCCTCCCATAGTCTCTAGCTCGCTCTCTCAAACAATCGACAACAAAGTCGACCTTCGACCCCTCAGGGCAGAAGCTCGTCACTTGCGCAAACTCAATGTTCGTGATCCATCGTCTCACCACAATGGTGTCCTTCACCCCACTAAAGTCTGGCTCTTCGCATCCCCTTAAATCCTTGAAGGAGAGCATGTGAGTCCCTAACTGGCCAAGTGCCATGTCACTCCTGAATTCCCTAAGGCGATCCTCCATCAACTCAATGATACCCTCCTTGATCGACCCAAAATCACCGGGTCGCCTCAAGGATGCCTCTCATAATCTCGGATACAATGAACTCGCACAATCTGTCATCAACTGGCTCGGAACCTGACCCAGACCCTGAACCTCCTGCTCCGTGACGTGTCATCACCATTCTGAAACAAACCACAAAATCATCAGAGTCATACATAATATCGAGAGACCTCATGCTCATTATAAGTTCCCTGGTTTAATCTCATCTCTCCTTAATTCGGGTACGGATCCTATTCTTTCAATAGTACGGGCCCATTCTACCTTCCACATCTATCCGTACTTTCCTCAAGGATTGTTTTGACCTCACCAAGTCCCTCTCACTACTACTGCTTGCTGCACTAATCTCATCCTAGGATTACCCTGGGATAATCTCCGACCTACTCTCTGCCATCAGTTACATAAGGATTCCTTGCTACCTCTCCCTAACTAGCTCGTGAATACCATTACATATCACTAAAACTAGATAATTCTTCGAATGAGAGGTCCTACCCTACAACGGTTGGACTTAGACAAGATGTGCAAAATAGGGATAGACCTAATCATCTGAAATTATTTAGTCTTCGTAATATATAACTTAACATGTTTGTTTACTAGTTAATTAAAGATAACTAGAACTCCTAAAAACACAAAGCAAGCAACATTCGAGCATTGAGTAACCAAAACCAAGCATATCCTAATCAGGTCATCATATCACTGACTAATTAGTAATAGCATGCAGTTCGATAAGCACATACAAAAGGCATATAAGGCATCTTCCTAGATCCTTAGCCCTAATCTAGCATGCAATTCTCATACACATACAGTAGGCATATAAGGTACTTAATTCAAATTCAATAAATGATATATATATATATATATATATATATATATATATATATATATATATATATATAATCAAAGTGGGGGCGGAGCAGGTTGGGGATTGTTATACCCGGCCCTGACCCCTTCCCTGGTTTTAGCATAATGGGGATCCCCGGCCCTGTACCCGGTACCGTTTTGGCGGGGAATACCCGTCCTCGATTGGGGTGGGTCAACGGGGTTCCCCACCGAATCGGGTGAAATTTCCATCCTTAGGGATTTCCAATATTTATATATAACTTTATACATTCGATACTTTGTTTCATTGCAAATAAACTTTCCTCGTCTACTAATTCTTCTAACTTTAAATAAGAATGTAAAAAATAATAATAATAACTCATAACCTGTATAAATATATATCTAGGATTATCTAACTAGATATTTAGATGAGTATTAGAGGACTGGAATATAAAAGTGTATCTTCACAATTAGAGCAACCGGTATGGGTACATAAAACGTCGTTGTTGCATATGTAGCACCCTCATAATATGGTCATAATACCATGGGCACCATTCCCCCCTTAGTGTTATGACATATCTTGTTGGCATTATAACATATTGAAACAAGAATATTGATTGGCTGCACATTTCATCTCTCTCTCTATTTTTCTTCTCTTAACCTCTTCTTAACAATGTTATAACACTATGAACATCATTTCCCCCTTGATGTTATAAGGTTATATAACACCACCTCAACGGGCCCATCCCTAACGCTCTTAAAGATTTTTATTATTAGATTCTCAACCAAAAATAGAAAAATAATCATGATGCTTTCTCCAATTTTAAATGGGCTCATGATTGAGCTTATGATAAAATCACAAAGTTAAAATTTGAGCCCATAAATTGAAATGCATCCCAATAAAATTCACAAGATTTTATTGGTTATTAGTTTATAACTCGTGGAAATTACGATTATAAAATTAATTCAATTTTCATAATAAAAATTCGTAATTATTACTCAATTATTTTAAATAAATTATTAATTATGAGATATATCAAAATTTTAAAGTTAGTTATAACTTTAAATTTAACATATAATTAAAAAAATAAATATTTCTATAAAAAGTTTAAAATATATTATTTAAAACTTTAACCTCATTAATTGTGATAGTGATTTGCCTAATATATCTCATTGACACATAATATAATATTAATATGAAGTTGTATTAGAGTAACACATAACAAAAAAAAAATTAAAACTATTTTTTTTATTAGTATAGAGATTTGAGTATTTTTTTTTTCATTTCTATTTTGTTTACTTTATGAAAAATCTTTTTTAAATATAATTATATAGATTAAATGCTCAATGGTATTAACGACAACTTGACTATTAGACTGGTTATATTTTAGTGTTAGGTGCTCCATATATTCACTTCCAATAATAGTCGCAAACAAATATAGAAAGAAATCTTAAAACTATATCATAAATTATGGAATATAATCTGTTATTATACCGTCGAAGATTACTCGATCGTTGACTTGTCTAGACAACAAAATATCTATGTATTTAAAAATATAAAAAAAAATTAAAAAAAAAAAAAAAAAAAAAAAAAAAAAAAAAGACAAACTTGTTCCAGTAAATCATAAGTGTTGTCATCTATCCAGTTTTCTTGTGACCAAATAAATGCAATCATCTGCCCAAAGTTTTGGGAGTAAATAAGTTTTTTATTAAAAGTTAATAATTTTAAAATATAAAACCAGCATTTTGCTTTTATATATATATATATATATATATATATATATATATATATATATATATATATATATATATATATATATATATATATATATATATATATATATATATATATATATATATAAACCCTACCAATCGGGGTGATGTTCACTGGCTTACGGCTGGTGTTATCGGCTCATCATAAATCTGTAATTCTCTTCTACCCCAAACGGACTATTAGAATCATTTGATAACTCATACATAAGAAGTTTTAAAATTTGAAATAATATATTTGTTGAAGAAATCTTCTCCAATAAATGAATGTTTTTTTCACCACTTGTCATATTATCATTCAATTTGTCAAATGTCATTTTATAGTTATTTTGAATTTTTTTTCTGCATGTCATTTTATGAGTTTTTCTATTTTATTAAATTTTATATACTATTTTAATATAATAATTGTAATAAATATAGCAATAAATGAATATTAATTTCATTAATAAACTTGTCTTCTAATTTTAAAATTTCCAAAATTAAAGTTTATTAGTTTCTTTCTTTATTTAAATTATTTGTTTAAATTTAAAAGATAAAAAACATTTACATTATAATAATATATTATTTTTTTATTTTTTTATAAATTCAAAGTTCTAAAATATTTTAACCTTTATATTTAATTTTTAAAAAAAAAATTAAGTCATGTAATACATGAGTTTTACAACTAGTATAATAAAATTATAGGGATATGAAAGTGATATGTTAAAGATGGTTATTACAAAATATTATTTACAATACGTACATGTGTTCATATCTTACAATATAAACTCTGAATGTACCCAAACCGGTCGGGTCTCAGTGTGCAATTACACATATTTATCTAACGGAGCATGCAATATATAAAAATAAAATATGTTTTATAATTATAAATGTTACAAGTAATGACTAAAAATCATGTTTCGTGCATTGGTAACTCATGCTTGAATCCTTTCAAGGTATTTTAAGGGGGTGCCAACCTTGTATCAATGACAAGTCAAAAAAAAAGACAAAACTTCAAAAATGGTCCTTGTGGTTTTCAAAAATATCAAGTTTAGTCCCTAAGTTCAAAAAACCTCACAGATGGTCCCTGTGGTTTCAAAACTTTTAATGTTTAGTCCTTCCGTCAGCTTTCTACCATTAAGTAAGGGGCATTTTTGTCATTTCAATATCCAGGGACCATTTATGAAGGTTTTCTATTATTTTAAATAAAAAGAAAACTAAAAAATAATTATTTTAATATGTAATTCTCTCTCTCTCTCTCTCTCTCTCTCTCTCTCGTTTATGTCACTCCATACTTGCATCTGGATCTAAATTTGTTATCAGAGATTGCTTTTGTGTCTAAATCGTCATATACGGAGGTTCCGAAGGGGAAGAGAAGGGGGAGGATGGTGTTCGGTGGTGGGTTCGATGATGATGATGATGATGCTCGTGGAGGTTCAATAAGAAAAAAAAACAAGAGGGGTTTTTACCCTATGATTTCGCAGGAAAATCTCTACCTAAAGCTCGATGGAGGAAGAAGGATATAGAGAGGGATTTGCTTGGGATTCGAAAATAGAAGGAAACAGGAGGGAAGTCGGAGGTTCTCGACTACCTTTCTTCTTTGTTGAACAAAACTTACTAGGACTTGTTGCGATGGTGGGTTTCTTCAACTGGGAACGGTGTTGATCAGGGGGTGGTTGGGTCGGCTTATCATTGAAATAGAAGAAAGAAGAAGGTGAAGTCGAGGGAGGCAGTAACTCGGTTGTTGTTGTGTTTTTTCGGTAATTAAATCATTCTACTTCGTTTGAAGCTGAAGACTTGATCCATTAGGGACTGAACCAGGTAGAGTGAATCGAGAAGTGTTGAAGGACACCAAATTGGTTAAATTTGCAAGTGAATCGCCTGCAAATTGAGGGTTTTTTCTTCCAGCTCGTGTTCGCCTAAACCCTTAAATGTTGATTCCAGTAACATTGTCGTTCTGACATGAGATTCCGACCCAATTGAAACACAGAATTGATTTTATCGGCCATTGTTGTGATCTTAACCCTAGTGATGATCTGAGAGAGAGAGAGAGAGTTAATATTAAACAATTACTATTTTTCTTTTTTTTTTTAAATAAGACAAAACTTCATAAATGGTTCTTGTGGTAGTGAAAAGACAGAAATGCCCTTCACTTAACGGCCAAAAGCTAACGGCGTTAGCGAAAATGACCATTTGTTAAAAGTTTTGAAACCACAGGGACCATCTGTGAAGTTTTTTGAACTTAGGGACCAAACTTGATATTTTCGAAAACCACAGGGACCATTTTTGAAGTTTTGTCAAAAAAAAATTTGTTCTTTCTCTTCTACTCTTTACATCTCACACATCTTTTTTTATAGCTCTCGACCCTTTCAAATTCTTATTATTAGAATAATTAAAACCAATTAAAATATACAAAACTAATTCACAAAATATTTAAAATACAAAACTAATTCACAAACAAATTTAAGACATATAAACATATTTTTTATATGTTTTTATACATTATTTACAAGTAATTCACAACCCACTCAAGTTTGTATCAGACCAAGTTCCAAGAGAAATGGCCCTTAAGACCTAAGTTCTCTAATCCTAACTTCTCATCTGTAACAGCCCGGATTCCCAGGTATTATTCATTCTTATATTTTGGTATTTTGTGAGGATACTCGGCGAGTTGGAGCTCAGACTCGCAGAGTAGGATCGCGGTTTTGGACGCGGGTTCGCGCCTGAACTCGGCGAGTCCAAGGAGTGGACTCGGCGAGTCCATGCTGTTTAATGAAACCCTAAATCCCCGGGTTTGGAGCCTATTTAAGGGCACTTATAGCCTCCCATTGCGGCTACCAGTCCCTTGAGAGAACACTAAGAGAGCTAATTCGTTTTGGGAGAGAAGAAGTCACTTTTGGGCCTTTGTATTCCTTGTTTAGCAAGAAGAAGGTGGCAAGAGCAAGGAGGAGGTGAGATTCTAGCAGATCCATAGTCCAGAGGCTTCATTTTGAGGTAATGGTTCGAATCTCCTTCAGTTTTAGGGTTGATCTTTAGAGTTAGGGTTTTATAACCCCTTTGAAGAGTGATTATGTGAAGCAAATGGTCCCTCTTCGAGTTTGTGCCTTGGATCTAGACTCAAAGAGGTCCAGAGACCTTAACCCTTGGGGCTTTTTGGGTTATTATGGAGTTATTAGACCTAGGTGATCATTTTTGGGACCAAATCATCTTTTGATGCCTTGTGGGGGTTATACAAGCATCAAGTTCCAAACTTTACGTGACATTAATGCTTGGGGAGGCTAGATCTATGGTTTGGGAAAGCAGATCTGACCTCAGAAGGTCAATAGAGTTTGTGCATGGCATGAACTCGCCGAGTTGTTCTTGAGACTCGGCGAGTAGGGTCGGGGTTTCACGTAAAGTGTTCGGCGAGTGGACTCACCGGGTTGGGGGTTGACCCAGTGAGTCAGGGAGAGTCATTAGGGGGGGCTGAGTCAAGCCATAACTCGCCGAGTTGTTCTTGAGACTCGGCGAGTTGAGTCGTGGTGGCCCCACGATTCATGCCAGGTGGAACTCGTCGAGTTAGGGAAGTACTCCACGTGTCAAGAGAGGATCCTAGGGAGTCAGTGAACACGTATAGACTCGCCGAGTCGCTCTAGTGCACTCGCCGAGTCCGGTCAAAGTTGATCGTTGACCAGAGTTGACCAGTGTTGACTTGATAGGGGTAGTCAACCTTAGTTGTGAAAGTGTTAATTAGAGATATATTGTATTATAGTAGGATTATAGCTCGGGGGATCGAGCGCGAGTGATTTCCGGATTTGCGAGTTATCGAGATACGCGAGGTGAGTCTTCTCACTATACTTTACCTTGAGTAGGTAATCAGAGTTATGTGACAGAGTATTTGTATGCTATATGTATGTTATGTGTTGTACTGCATTATTTCTATGTGATTTATGTTGTGCATGTTTATAGAGTTGGAACCGGAAGGTTCCCAGAGTTAGAACCAGAGGGTTCATAGAGTAGGGTCCACGGACCCACAGAGTTATAGCCTCGAGTGGCTATTATGTGTTATGTGTGGTATTTTGGGGAACTCACTAAGCTTTGTGCTTACAGTGTTGGTGTTATTTGTTTCAGGTACTAGTGATGACCGTGGGAAGGCGTCGGCTTGATCAGTACACACACACGGGATTTTATGTTATCAGATCTTGGGAATATTATATAACATGAATTGAGTTTCAAACATTGATGTTTTTATGAATGTTAAATGAAATTGTGTTTTTATATTATGCGAAAAATTATTTTGAAATTCACGGTGTTACAAGTTAGTAATGTCCGGTACGAGGGAGATTGGGCTAGAGACTCAGGCCAGGGAGGAGGCGGAGTCTCAGGGGAGGGATCGGCGACCGGTACAGTCTCAGCCGGCAGCCAAGCGGGCCAAACCCGCTGATCCCAAATCAGGGAGCCAGAAGGGCCGCACTTGTGGAAAGTGCGGCAAGGGTCATGATGGAGTCTGTAGAGCGGGATCTTGCTACAAGTGTGGCAAGGAGGGGCATATGGCCAAGGACTGCCCCAAGGGGTTTGCGATGTGTTTCCACTGCAACCAGACCGGAAACTGGAAGGCAGAGTGTCTGTAATTGCGAGGATCATCTCAGGGATCTGCCCCTGCCGCCATCAGAGCTACCGAGAGTCGTCCAGTGAAGGCCGAGGCGTCGAGGGCACGAGGGAGAGCTTTTCAGTTGACCGCGGAGGAGGTCCGCGCAGCGCCCGATGTCGTGGCTGGTATGTATTCTTTCGTGTATTTATTTTGATGTTGAGATATTATGCTTATATTATGTTATGCGTAGGTACTTTTCTTGTGAATTATGTACCTGCCTTGGTGTTATTTGACTCGGGTGTGAGTCGGTCTTTTGTATCTTTGGCTTTTAGTCAGCATATCAGTGTTAGTCGTGAGGCGTTGAGTCGGCCTCTGAGAGTTTCCATAGCTGACGAGAGGGTGATATATGCCACGGAGGTTCTCCAAGGGTGCGTAGTCGAGATTTTCGGTGTTGAGTTCCCGATTGATCTGGTTCCTATTGCGATGGGTGATGTATGTGTCATTGTGGGCATGGACTGGTTGAGCAGATTCGGTGCGGTTATCGACTGCGAGCGACAGCTGGTGACCATACGAGACCCTAGTGGGGGAGTTATTGCGGTGTACGGCGAGGGTACATGTTCTGGATCAGCATTTTGTTCGGCCGCTAGGGCGAGGCAGTGTCTACAGCAGGGCTGTAAGGGTTTTGTGGCGTATGTGATGGATACGCGGGTGGATTCCGAGAGACCGAGGTCAGTTGAGGAGGTTCCGGTAGTGCGTGAGTTCCCGGATGTATTTTCTGAGGAGTTGCCGGGTGTGCCTCCTGTGAGGCAAGTGGAGTTCAGTATCGATTTGGTTCCGGGGGCCGCGCCTATCGCTAAGGTGCCTTATCGCCTTGCACCTCCAGAGATGCAAGAGTTATCCTCGCAGCTTCAGGAGCTGCTGGGGAAGGGGTTTATTCGGCCAAGCAGCTCGCCGTGGGGAGCGCCTATCCTGTTTGTCAAGAAGAAGGATGGTTCACACCGGATGTGCATTGATTACCGGGAGTTGAACAAGCTGACGGTCAAGAACCGTTACCCGTTGCCGAGGATCGACGATTTGTTCGATCAGTTACAGGGAGCATCTTGGTTCTCCAAGATCGATTTGAGGTCTGGATATCATCAGGTGAGGGTGCGAGATGAGGACGTCCAGAAGACAGCGTTCAGGACGCGTTATGGGCATTACAAGTTTGTGGTGATGCCTTTCGGGCTCACCAATGTCCCGGCAGTGTTCATGGATCTCATGAACCGAGTGTGCAGGCCGATGCTGGATCGGTCGGTGATTGTATCTATCGACGACATTTTGGTATATTCGAGATCTAGAGAGCAGCATGAGGAGCATTTGAGGGAGGTTCTCAGAGTTCTGAGATCGAAGAGGGTTTATGCTAAATTCTCCAAGTGTGATTTCTGGTTGCGAGAGGTCCAGTTCCTGGGGCATCTCGTTAACCAGAAAGGGATATTGGTCGACCCGGCCAAAGTTGAGGCAGTGATGAGTTAGGAGGTGTCGAGGTCACCCTCCGAGATCAGGAGTTTCTTAGGGTTGGCAGGTTATTATCGGAGATTTATCAAGGATTTCTCTAAGATCGCAGTGCCATTCACCAGGTTGACCCGGAAGGGTGTCGCTTTTTCATGGGGCCCCAAGCAGCAGACCTCCTTTGAGACACTTCGCCAAAGGTTATGCAAAGCCCTGGTGTTAGCCCTCCCGGAGGGGATGGAGGACTTTGTGGTATACTGTGATGCATCGATTTTGGGGTTGGGAGCGATGCTGATGCAGAGAGGGCATGTGATAGCATATTCATTGAGGCAGCTGAAGCCTCATGAGACGAGATATCCCACCCATGATCTAGAGTTGGGGGCAGTGGTGTTCGCCCTCAAGATTTGGCGTCACTACCTGTATGGGGTGCGGTGTATGATATACACGGACCATAAGAGTTTAAAGTATTTGATGGATCAGCCCAACCTAAATATGCGACAGAGAAGGTGGTTGGATGTGGTCAAGGATTATGATTGTGAGATCATGTACCACCCAGGCAAGGCTAATGTTGTAGCCGATGCACTGAGCCGCAGGGCAGAGAGCACCCCGCTGCGGGATGTATGTTTGATATTGACCGTGATAGCTCCAGTGTTGGACGCCATTCGTGGGGCACAGGCCGAGGCTGTGCAACCTGAGATGCAGAAGAAGGAGCGAGTAGTTGGATTGATTTCAGAGTTCGTTACCGATGGTCGGGGGCTTATGACATTTCAGGGGCGTATCTGGGTGTCGTTTGTGGGAGGAACGCGTACCACTTTGATGGAAGAGGCTCATCGGTCGAAATTTTCGATCCATCCTGGGGCCACTAAGATGTATTTGGACCTGAGGAAAGAGTATTGGTGGCCCTGTATGAAGAGGGATGTTGCGTGGTTTGTTGAGAGGTGCTTGACTTGCCGTGGGGTTAAGGCCGAGCACCAGAGGCCGCATGGTAAGTTGCAGCCGTTGGAGGTTCCCGAATGGAAGTGGGAACAGATCACCATGGATTTTATCACCAAATTGCCAAGGACTGCCAGGGGAGTTGATGCAATTTGGGTGATTGTGGACAGGTTGACGAAGAGCGCTCACTTTCTTGTTATCAGCGAAAGTTCTTCAGCAGAGAAATTGGCAGAAGTGTACGTGACGGAAGTGGTATCTCGGCATGGAGTGCCGATCTCGATTGTTTCAGACCGTGATGTGCGTTTCACTTCCAGATTTTGGAAGAAGTTCCATGCGGAGTTGGGTACTAGGCTGCATTTTAGTACCGCATATCACCCCCAGACAGACGGACAGAGTGAGTGGACTATTTAGACGCTCGAGGACATGCTCCGAGCATGTGTGTTGGATTTCGGGGGAAGTTGGGATACGTATTTGCCCTTGGCGGAGTTTTCCTACAACAACAACCATCATTCGAGCATTGGTATGCCGCCCTTTGAGTTGTTGTATGGGAGGAGGTGTCGGACCCCCATTTGTTGGGGAGAGGTTGGACAGTGTGTGATGGGCAGTACGGAGATCGTTCTTCAGACGATAGAGCAGATCCAGCAGGTCAGACAGAAGTTGTTGACCGCTCAGAGTCGTCAGAAGAGCTATGCAGACAGACGCCGGTCCGAGCTTGAGTTTCAGGTCGGCGACCTTGTACTCCTGAAGGTCTCTCCTTGGAAAGGAGTGATTCGATTCAGGAAGAGGGGCAAGTTGGGACCCCGATATATTGGTTCATTTCGAGTGATCGCGAGGGTAGGCCGGGTAGCCTATCGTTTGGATTTGCCAGCAGAGTTGGGGCAGATTCACGACACTTTCCATGTGTCGCAATTGCATAAGTGTATAGCCGATGAGTCGGCAGTGGTTCCATTGGAGGATATTCAGGTGGATGTGAGCCTGAATTATGCTGAAAGACCAGTGGCAATCAGAGATCAGAAAATTAAGGTTCTGAGGAACAAGGAGGTACCCTTGGTTTTGGTTCAGTGGCAGCATCGGAAGGGGTCCGAGATGGCTTGGGAGCCAGAGCGTGAGATGCGCGAGCAGCATCCGGAGTTATTTGCAGAGCGAGAATTCGAGGACGAAGTCTAGTTCTAGTAAGGGAGAATTGTAACAGCCCGGATTCCCAGGTATTATTCATTCTTATATTTTGGTATTTTGTGAGGATACTCGGCGAGTTGGAGCTCAGACTCGCCGAGTAGGATCGCGGTTTTGGACGCGGGTTCGCGCCTGAACTCGGCGAGTCCAAGGAGTGGACTCGGCGAGTCCACGCTGTTTAATGAAACCCTAAATCCCCGGGTTTGGAGCCTATTTAAGGGCACTTATAGCCTCCCATTGCGGCTACCAGTCCCTTGAGAGAACCCTAAGAGAGCTAATTCGTTTTGGGAGAGAAGAAGTCACTTTTGGGCCTTTGTATTCCTTGTTTAGCAAGAAGAAGGTGGCAAGAGCAAGGAGGAAGTGAGATTCTAGCAAATCCAGAGTCCAGAGGCTCATTTTAAGGTAATGGTTCGAATCTCCTTCAGTTTTAGGGTTGATCTTTAGAGTTAGGGTTTTATAACCCCTTTGAAGAGTGATTATGTGAAGCAAATGGTCCCTCTTCGAGTTTGTGCCTTGGATCTGGACTCAAAGAGGTCCAGAGACCTTGACCCTTGGGGCTTTTTGGGTTATTATGGAGTTATTAGACCTAGGTGGTCATTTTTGGGACCAAATCATCTTTTGATGCCTTATGGGGGTTATACAAGCATCAAGTTCCAAACTTTACGTGACATTCATGCTTGGGGAGGCTAGATCTATGGTTTGGGAAAGCAGATCTGACCTCAGAAGGTCAATAGAGTTTGTGCATGGCATGAACTCGCCGAGTTGTTCTTGAGACTCGGCGAGTAGGGTCGGGGTTTCACGTAAAGTGTTCGGCGAGTGGACTCGCCGGGTTGGGGGTTGACCCAGTGAGTCAGGGAGAGTCATTAGGGGGGGCTGAGTCAAGCCTGAACTCGCCGAGTTGTTCTTGAGACTCGGTGAGTTGAGTCGTGGTGGCCCCGCGATTCATGCCAGGTGGAACTCGTCGAGTTAGGGAAGTACTCCACGTGTCAAGAGAGGATCCTAGGGAGTCAGTGAACACGTATAGACTCGCCGAGTCGCTCTAGTACACTCGCCGAGTCCGGTCAAAGTTGACCGTTGACCAGAGTTGACCAATGTTGACTTGATAGGGGTAGTCAACCTTAGTTGTGAAAGTGTTAATTAGAGATATATTGTATTATAGGAGGATTATAGCTCGAGGGATCGAGCGCGAGTGATTTCCGGATTTGCGAGTTATCGAGATACGCGAGGTGAGTCTTCTCACTATACTTTACCTTGAGTAGGTAATCAGAGTTATGTGACAGAGTATTTGTATGCTATATGTATGTTATGTGTTGTACTGCATTATTTCTATGTGATTTATGTTGTGCATGTTTATAGAGTTGGAACCGGAAGGTTCCCAGAGTTAGAACCAGAGGGTTCACCGAGTAGGGTCCACGGACCCACAGAGTTATAGCCTCGAGTGGCTATTATGTGTTATGTGTGGTAGTTTGGGGAACTCACTAAGCTTTGTGCTTATAGTGTTGGTGTTATTTGTTTCAGGTACTAGTGATGACCGTGGGAAGGCGCCGGCTTGATCAGTACACACACACGGGATTTTATGTTATCAGATCTTGGGAATATTATATAGCATGAATTGAGTTTCAAACATTGATGTTTTTATGAATGTTAAATGAAATTGTGTTTTTATATTATGCGAAAAATTATTTTGAAATTTACGGTGTTACATCATCTCTTAACCCAGCATCAAGTGCAAGCCTTGAAATCCCGTTCCTATTGAGGAGATAAAAGGAGTCATTTGGTCGTGTGGTCGTGAGAAGTCTCCCAGCCCCGATGGCTTCACATTCAAGTTCCTAAAGAGATACTTGGACATATTAAAGGATGACATCATTAATGTTGTTAAACATTTCGAGAGGACTAGAAGGGTAGAAAAAGGTTACAATGCCTCATTCCTCACTCTTGTCCCTAAGATAAAATACCCTCTCATAGTTGGCGACTTCCGACCCATAAGCCTAATTGGCAGTATGTACAAGATTATTGCAAAAGATCTATCCATTAGAATGAAGAAGGTGATTGGCGTCTGTATTGGCGATATACAGACAACATTCTTAGAGGGCAAGAATAATCAATGAACTTTGTTCATGGGCTAAAAAGGCAAAAGAAAAGTTGTTACTCCTTAAAGTAGATCTTAAAAATGCTTTTGATTCAGTTAACTAGGAATTTCTTGATCATATTCAGATGCAAATAGGATTTAGTGAAAGATGGAGAGGTTGGATACAAGGTTGCCTAAGATCACCACGAGCCTCGATTCTCGTCAACAGATCTCCAACTAATGAATTTGAAATTCGTCGGGGAATCAGACAAGGCGATCCCCTATCGCCATTCCTATTCATCATAGCAATAGAGGGGCTAAAATTTTCCATAAATGAGGCATGCGAGAAAGGTTTCTTTCGGGGAAAAATTTTTCGAACAATGATTTAACTGTGGCACATCTGTTCTATGTAGATGATGCACTCTTCATGGGGGACTGGAGTGAAGAGAACATCAAGAATCTTGCTAGAATCTCGCGATGCTTTTCACGTATCATCAGGGCTCAAAGTCAACTTCAAAAAGTCAAAAGTTTTTGGAATCGGGGTCGACTCGCAAGAAGTTTTATCCATGGCTACACCCCTAGGGTGTATGCCTACAACCCTTCATTTCACTTACCTGGGGGTCCCGGTCGGGGCAAATATAAAGTTAAAAAAACATTGGAAGCTGGTGGTTGAAAAATTCCAATTAAGGCTAAACACCTGGAAATCAAAAAAACTTTCCTTAGGGGGGCGTCTAACTCTTACCAAAGTTGTCCTTGGCAGCCTCCCAACATTATATTCTTCTTTGTTTGTTGCTTCCACAGGTATCCTAAAGACTCTAGAAAAATATAAGGAGGCGGTTTCTTTGGGGTGAATCGGAGGATTCAAGGAAGATTCATTGGGTCTCATGGGAAAAGGTGACAACACCTAAAGAAAATGGTGGTCTAGGGTTGGGCCCGCTAAAGGCTCTCAATCTTTCCCTAATAACGAAATGGTGGTGGAGGTTGAGAGTGGAAAATACGAGCCTATGGAGTAAAGTCGTCGATGGCATCCATAATCTTAAGAATAAGCCATCAAACATTATGTCCAAGAAATCAATTACGGGGGTTTGGAAGAAAGTGGCTCAAGTTCGAGGGGAGTTGTCAAAAGTGGGAATTGATATTGAAGATGTAATCCTAAAGGAGTTTGGTACAGGAGAACAAAACAATGTTTTGGCATCATAGGTGGATTGGTAATACGACCTTGAAAGCTTCCTTCCCAAAAATGTATAAAATGGAGCGACACAAATACTGCAAGGTCAATGATAGGATTCACCCTGGAGGTCCTATTTGGAACTGGAAGGCTAATATCTCCTCATCTGAGCAGGTTCGAGAAGCTGACTTGCTTCTTAACATGGTAGGTAATATCTAATTAGGGACAAGAAATGATAGGTGGGTCTGTAATCTCTCCAACGACGGAAACTTCCACGTGGATGCCCTTAGAAATCGAATCGACTGGCGAAGTTTGTCACCCAGAGAAGTAGCAATAACCTGGACACACGACGTCCCATTAAAGGTTAATTGCTTCATGTGGAGAGCTTACCTTGATCGAATCCCAATTGCCTGAGCCCTAATCAAACAGGGTATTCAAGTCACATCCCTTACGTGTACCTATTGTGAAGCTAAAGATGAAGATGTAGTTCACGCTCTTCTTCAATGTCCAATGACAGCCACTGTCTACGAATGGGTATTTCAGTGGTGTGAATTACCTAGTTACCAATTCCACAACATTGACGAGCTGGTGAGATTCGCAGCTCAATTGAGGACGTGTCCAAAGAAAAGAAAATGACTAATCAACATATGTTATGGAACCGTGTGGCACATCTGGAAGGCAAGATGCGATTGGATCTTCAAGAAGATTAGACCATCGCCAACCAAAGTTGCTAATTTGGTAAAATCTAACGTATTCTTTTGGACCAAACATAGGAGGAATCATTTCTCTCTTCGGTGGGTAGAATGGTGTATCAACCCATTTAGTTGTATGCAATTCTTCCTTTACCATGTACTTGTGGCCTCCTAGCACCTTGCTAGGTGGGATTTTTATTTAATAAAAATTTGCCGGTTCCCAAAAAAAAAAAGGATTAGAATTGAACTTGATAGAATTGGATTAGAAGCCGGTTTTTAATCTAATTGATTACCAAAGGTCAAAGTTAATCTTTAAGATTAGTTAGTCAACTTTATTAGTTAAATTCATTATGATTAATAAAAATAAAGAGAAAATGACAAAAATAGCCAATTACACTAATTGCATTACAAAAATAGCCAAAAAAAATCGGGATTACAAAAATAGCCACCCATTTCGCAGATGAGAAGGCCCCATCTGCGAAATGGGCATCTCATCTGCGAAAGTACAAGTGCCTGAAGCACAGTTGTGCTTCAGGCACTTGTACTTTCGCAGATGAGATGCCCATTTCGCAGATGGGGCCTTCTCATCTGCGAAATGGGTGATTTTTAGGTATAAAAACGTTTTTTTTTTTTTTTTTCATTTTCACCATTCTCTACACAAAAACTCTCTCTAACTTTGGGCTTCTCTCGGAATTTTGGCTAGTTTTTGAAGAAAATGGAAGATTATGTCAACAATCCCGCAAATATGGTTAGATTTTAACTCTTTTAATGTTTAAAGTTTTTTTTTTTTTATCAATTTTTGTATTATTTAGTGTTAAAAAATGGTAATTTTGTTGTGTTTGATTGATAGTTTTAGTATATTTTTAGTATACTTGAAGTTTAAATGCAAGTAGAGACAAGTAAAGACTGTGTAGATAATGTTTACAATTTGTTTTTGTAGTTTTTTTAGTTGTTGTATAACCTGAAATCTTGTAAGTTTTTTAGTAGAAACTGCAAAATAGTTGTTTGTATATATATTTGTCATATAACATTTGTATAAGTTGAAAATTTGTCGTATATATATTGTTAGAAATTGTTTTTATTTGTCGTATAAGTTGAAAATTTTGTATAAAGTAGTCGTATAACTTGGAAAATTGTTAGTTTGGTTGTCGTTTTATTTTTAAATTTTTTTGTTTATATGGTTATATAATGTTAGTTTTAATTAGAAAGATAAAAATTGTTTATATATTTATCGTTTAAGTTGAAAATTTGTTTAAGTTGAAAATATGTTTAAGTTGAAAATATTTATATATGATATTGTTTTCTATCGTAAATATATTTGTTGTATAACTTGGAAAATTGTTTATATATGTGTATGTTATTGTTTTTTATCGGGGAAATATATATATATTAGTAATTAAGAAAGTATTTGCAGTTCGTAATCATATATTTAAAAAAAAATATATTTTTTAGTTATCTAATTTGTTTTTGTGTTTTTTTTTTGCAGCATGATTTTAGTTTAATGAATACGAAAGCCTTTGCGAACCTAAAAGGCTCTGGCGGTAACATATGGGAAGTCTTTGAAGTTTTAGATGATGCCCGACGTGCTATTTTCAGAAATACCGTCTTTGGCTATTTTATTGATGTCCCTCGTTTACAAGGGGACGCTTTATTGTTTCATAAAATGTTCCTTCATCAGATCCGGCCGGACCCTGTTTTGTCTCCAGATGGAATAAAACGTTTATATTTTCGAGTAGGCAATACCAAAATGGTTTATGGGCCGGAAGAGTTTTGTTTGATTACCGGCTTCAATTTTGGGGAGTATCCAAAAAACATTGGGAGAAAAGGGTCGGAAAAATTAATAAGCAGTAAAAAAAGATGTTTACTGCGTGAACGGCTATTTCCGGACCATACTAATAGTTCGGTGAAAATCGGCGACTTGAAAAGTTTAATTTTAAATCAAACATTCTTAGCACTTGACGACCTTGATGCAGTTAGAGTATGTTTGATATACATTTTGTGTGAAGGTTTTTTGGGCAAAGAAGTTAACGATCGGGTGCCACAAGATTGGTTTTTTTTGGCTGAGAATTTGGATCTCTGGAATAGGTATATTTTCTTTACGTTAAAAGTTCTATTTTATTAAAGTTATAATTTATATAATAATCAATTTTGTTTTTTTTTTTTGTTTTGTTAGCTTCGCTTGGGGTAGCTATCTATGGGATTTTACTTATGTTGACCTTGAGGATACGTGGAATAAGATACATCATTATTTATCACTTCCTGAGCGTGGTCAAACTTTAAAGTATTCCGTCTCAGGATTTACGGCTCCAATTAGGGTATAAATTTTTTATTTTATTTAAATTGTTTTATTGTTATATTTTTTATTTTAATTTTAACTTTTATTACTGTTATTGTACAAAATTGTAGATATGGATATATGAGATGATTCCGGCTGTTCGTGCATGTGGATTTGCATTGAGAAAAAATAAAGACTTGTCTCGGATGAAAAGATGGAGCGGAACAAAAAAATTGAAATGGGTTGACGTGAACAAGATTTGGTCAAAGATGCAGGTTTAAAAATAATTCGTTTATTATTAATAAAGTTGATTATTATAGTTTTATATGCATTTTTAATATGTTTAATTTTTTAGGAGGGGCTACCACCAAGACAAAACATGTTACCGGGTGATGGTGAGATGACATCTTTTTATTATATGTCATTTCAAGAGTATGTATATGGTGAAGGGAAAGCAGTTCCATCCCCAGTACGGGACCATTTTAGGAGACAAGACGAATCTTCGTCTAGTATGTCGTCCAGTGGTCGCTCTCATGGTAGAGGTCGGGGCAGTGGGAAACACAAGCTAGACGAGTTGTTGAAACGGGTACATGCACTGGAGCAGCATGTGTTTATGAATCAACAAAAACCTACAGAGGTTTTTGTTGAAGAAGTGAATAATGACCAATTTTGGAACGACATTTTTTTTGAGGACCCGACAGTGTCACAAAGAAATTATGATGAACAGGTTAGTTACACGCTACATTATTTATTAAATTTTATTAACATATATGAATACCTGTGTTCATATTTTATATTTGAAAATATAGGTTGTGCAAGATGAAGAGATGAATAAAAACAATACAACTCAAAATGTTTTTGGTGATACTCAAGACGACAAGGTTGTTATAGATGTTACCTTTACGATTTTAATAATTACTTTTTAATAAAGTGTCTTTCGTTATTAAGTAAAAAGTTATATTTTTAATGTAGGTGTTGGAGGAGAGTAATCAGTATGCGGGGAACAAATTTGATGATGATGTGTTTGATGTAAACGATTATAGTGAAGTTAAAGAGGTTATTATAGTTACATTAATATTATATTAATATTTTGTTTATTTAGATATTATTGCTTATTAAATTATGTGTATTTCGTTATTAAGTATAAAGTATTATCTTTAATGTAGGAGTGGGAGGAGAGGAATGACAATGCAGGGAACAAATTTGATGATGATGTGCCGGATGAAGACGAACTAATAATAACGGGAAATGTAGATTATTTTCATGATGATGATGATGACAAAGAAGTTACACCCGATAAACCTAGGAGTCGAAAACCATCACAATTTTTATGCACTCCTTACACCGAGGTATTCGTTTTATTTATAAACTGATGATTTTATGTTTATGTGAATTATCTATGTTTATGTGAATTATCTGAAAGATATACATTTAAACATATGAATATTGTTTTTAGTTGCACACGACACCGAAACAAAAAAGAAGAACAAAAAAGAAGGTTGGTACGAAATCAACATGCCCCGTTCCTCCTCCAGTTTTTGGTGTTGCTCATGACTTCTCCATGTTGCGCCTGCAACCTTACGTAGCAGGCGGTGAGGATGTCATCCAAAATTATGTATTGCATTCATACGATGTGCAGCATCGTTTGTTTAATTTCGTGTTAGATAGAGATTTTTGGAGCTCATTGTTTGGGCATACACACGACGGATGGTTGGAGTCAGCGGTAAATAAATTGTTAATTAATTCTTTTAAAAGTTAATTGTTTTTTAGTCAATAACAAAAGTATCATGTGTGCAGCATATAACCATTTGGTACCGACTTTTGATGGAGAGACGGTTTGAGAGCGACCGACATACAATAATGCCTCCAAATTTTTTTGTTTCTCATGCTTTGGAAGAAGGACAGGACTGGAGGGCGTTTATGGCTGGTATTGCTACATACCCTAACTTCATGGTTGCTTGGTGGGATGTTGATACGGTAAACTTAATAGTTTATATTGAAAATAATATCGTTTTTTTGTTATGTTTTTGTATTGTGATGTTTTTGTATTGTGATGTAAATAAACATAATTTTATTTTCTGATCCTTATACAGGTCTTATTGTCGATTCATTCATCCCCTAATCATTGGCTATTTGGGGAACTACGATTAGCGTCAATGGAAGTGCATATTTATGACAGTCTTGGTAGAGGTGCTTATGAAAAATTCCAATCCGAAGGAATCTTTTCCAAATTTGAACGTCGGGTGGCAAATTATTTGGACAAGATTAAGTATTGGGCGCGGAGGAACATCCCAAGGATTCCATTGAATATGCAATTCATTTATGAAGAAAACGTTCCCCAACAAAGTAGTCATTTGGGAGATTGCGGTGTTTTTCTTTGTATGTTTATGGAGCAATTGGTTTCAGGTCAACCAATACGTGTTCTTATTGACCCAAAGAACGCAGCTTTAGAGTTCCGTCTCCGGATGGCAAAAATTATTTGGGGGTCTAGTCTTGCTCCTCTGTAGTTGGATTATATAAATGTATATACAAATTAATGTTGGATTTCATTATTAGTTTATCTTTAGAGTTTACTCAACGGATGACAAAAAATATAACGTTACGACAATTACAACAATTTAATGACCTACTAATTACTTATCAATAAATTCAACATAAGAACGACCACAACTTTTGTTTTAACGTTACAAATACAACAATTTATTGACCAAACAACTTCAAAACCATAAAAACAATATTGAAAAACTTACAACTTGTAAACAAGAACTGCCAAGAACAACACCCAACTACAAACCAACGCTATCTTTAACTTCTTATTTTCTGATTGAAAGAGCTTATTAGAGTTAGCTACTTTAGCTATTACCATAGAAGATTGGTCCTTCTCTTCATCAACCCAACTGATAAACCCGCATTTTGGTCCCTGTTAAATTTAATATCCACAGTAAGAAAATAAATTTGTGTCATGTAAACACAAGGGTTTAAATTTGAATGACGGTAAGAACATGATACCAAATACGGGCAAGTGTAGAACAATCTTCCTGGGTTTTTAGCTGTACCCGAAATCCTAACGATACGTTCTCCTCCACAATTGCAGTATGCCATTAGCCTTCTTATTCTTTTAAATCGGAGTTACTTTCTCAGTTAAATTTTTTCATAATGAGTGACACCCATTTATAGAATAAATCATATAACGGACAATTCTTTTTGACTATGAAATAAACTGGTTTGACTATGAATTCATAAAAGTTCAACTATGAAATGCAGACAAGTACATTCTGTAGTATTGTCATGTCGGTCAGTGAAATTTGACTATGAAATGAACTGGTTTGACTATGAATTCATAAAAGTTCAACTATGAAATGCAGACAAGTACATTCTGTAGTATTGTCATGTCGGTCAGTGAAATTTGACTATGAAATGAACTGGTTTGACTATGAATTCATAAAAGTTCAACTATGAAATGCAGACAAGTACATTCTGTAGTATTGTCATGTCGGTCAGTGAAATTTGACTATGAAATGAACTGGTTTGACTATGAATTCATAAAAGTTCAACTACGAATTTAAAGGGTTAAACTATGAATTTTGATCAGTAGAGATACAATATCTTCTATTTATAATTCCATTTGTGTGATCATTGTAGAGCACAATTATCGGTATTGAAAATGAGTAGTCACAGCCAAAGAACCTTTTCTCAACTACCAATTTTCTTGCATAACCTTCAAAGAACAAATCCTAATACCTTCACAGCCATTAAGAAAACCGATAACAACCGCTTTCAATTCTGTTTTGTGGCTTTAGGTTGCGTGGTATAACATACTTCTTTTATTGAGTTATACAATATTTCATGGTAATCTATGTCGATTAGTTCTTACATAACACTAATATGTCTTCGTTTTTATGTAGATTCGTACCTTCCTTAGGTGCATGATACCGCTGATATATGTAGGTTATTTACCCCTTCTTGGGAGCTTTCTGACAACAATGTACTTCGCAGTGGCTTTAGATGGAAATCATGAGCCACTACTCTTAGCACTTGGTTTGGGAACCTTACAGTGTGAAGAATCATGGAGATGGTTCATGATGAGGTTAAGAGATTGTTTAGGTGAGGACACAGAGGTTGGTTTCATAAGCAACATGTGTGATAACATAGACTTTGGTGTTGACAGTGCCTACCCGGATTCCTATCATGGATATTGTCCTAAAGATATAGCTCGAAAGATACGTGAGTCTATCGGACATAACAATACGGAAGTCGAATCGTTGTTTTGGAAGTCATGCAATGCATATAGCGTTGATGATTTTTACTTGTGTTTCGAAAGGTTGCAAAGTACATGTAGGCAACCACCTTTCTGCACCTTGCTTATGAGTCCAATTTACTGGCTTGACGATATACCGATTTCAAAATGGACAAGAGCATTTTTCCCAAAAATACGTTACAATGTTAAATCGATTGACGTCCCTGAAATTTTGCAAATTATATCCTCACGTGAGTTTCCTATAACAACGATAATTGAGTTAACCACCACGTCGATAAAATCAAAGTATGCTGAGCGGGCCGAACTGGCTGGTAAGGGAGATTGTTATGTTTTGTTTTTTTTATTGTGCTGCTATTTTTATTAAAATATCAAATTTTACAGGGAGGTTGTCTGGTGGGTTGACCCCTTACGTTGAGAGTAAGGTTCAAAAAAGTCTCAGCAAGTCTTACAATTGTAATGCAAAACGTTTGTATGGGGATACATTTGAAGTCCATGACACTTTTGCCACCAACAACGTACAACTTGAACGAAGGGTATGTAGTTGTGGTAAATGGCAAAAAAGCGGTATACCATGTGGCCACGCTATAGCATGTCTAAGAACCCGTACATCTGAGTCCATTCAGAGAATGGTTGAATACAAGTTCACTAATTATGTGTATCGAGTTGCATATGGATCTGAGTTGGTGAATGGTATACCATCATATGAGCATTGGGAAATACCAAATGAAACGGTGGTCCTGTTACCTCCCTCAATGCAGTAGTTATTCATGTAGCACATTTATGTTTTATGTAGTATTATGTATTAGTTTTTTATGTACTCTGTTTTTATTTTACTGCTGTGTTACGTATTAGTTATCCATGTACCCAGTTTATTTTTTATGTCGTATTATGTGTTAGTTATTTATGTACCCCGATTTTATTTTATTGCTTTCTAAATATTGGCTATTGAGGGAACAACATACATTAAAAGAAATGGACGTTTATTAAATAGTAACGACTAGACACATACAACAACAAGCAACTTAAATAACGAAAAACAATTAACTTAACCAACATGCATATTAAAAATAAGGGACATTCTTTAAAACATTCCATGCATCTAAGTGGGTAAACTCGCTACCATCGTATTGAAAGCGGTATAGTTCCAAAGCCACCTGTCGTAGAATGTCTTCATCCGTATTTGCATGTTCGTTATCCAACTCGTTATAAATACGTTGAAATTGTTTCACCTTCATTTTCATATCCAGAAACTTCGCTTTGACATCTCTTCTTCTTCGATATTGAGTGCGGTTCATTAAATGGTGAAACAAATGACAGACACGAGACCAAAATGATCCGGCACGAACTTGTGGGGGACCCGGTGGAAAATCCACCTCTACAGTTGTAATCCAAGCTTGAACCAAAGCGACCTCCTCTGCGTTCCTCCATATACGTGGTGAGTCCATAATTGCAAGGAGGGAAGTAATAGAATACAATTACAACGGATATTGAAATCTATTTATAACGACTCCTTACTTTTCCTGGTGCAATGAGTTGTCAACTCAAACAGCAATGTATTGTGTTGTCATTCAACCGGGGATGAATTGTCAACTCGAACAGTGATCTGTTGTGTTATAAGTATAGTACACTGCATTCGTCAGTTAATTTTGACTATGAATTGCAGACATATTAGAAGTTTGGACTGCGATTTTGTGTAGAAACTACTATAAATTGACCCTAAGTTACACGCAAAACGTTATTAAATTAACCAATATAGTTGTTCAAATATTGTTTTTTAGATTCTACCCTCTTTGTTTCAATCCAAATGACTTCTATATCATGGAGCAATGAAGAGTTCTTGGTTCTTACACATGCTTATATTCATGTGTACGAGACAAGCAAGTTGAATGATCCAATGTTTTGGAGCCGTCTAACAAATATTTTCAATGCTGCAAACCGAATGGCTACAAGAAACGATCGTGACGAACTAGACATCTTAGCAAGATGGTATGAAATGAAAACCGAAGTTCTATTATTCAACGATCTTTATACCAAAATTGACGACGCCCGTCTAAATGCTACTGAGGATGTCATCTTGGAAGCTGCTAAGGAGGAATACAAGTCATTAAGTAACGGGTTGGAATTCCAGTTTGAAGCCCCTTGGAATATTTTGAAATATATCCCGTTTGTTTAAAATCTATTTTAGTTTATTATTTCAGTACTAGGTTATTTTCATGTACTAGGTTATTTTCATGTATTTCTTATGTATTTCGTATGTATTTCGTTTGTTTAAAATCTATTTTAGTTTATTATGTGAGTACTAGGTTATTTTCATGTATTTCGTATGTAATTCGTATGTGTTTCATATGTTTAAAATATATTTTAGTTTAGTATGTGAGAAACTCGTATGATTAAGTTGAGTTAATATATATATATATATATATATATATATATATATATATATATATATATATATATATATATATATATATATATATATTTTAGTTTATTATGTGAGAAACTCGTATGATTAACTTGAGTTAATAAATGGCCATTGCATTAGTTATCAAAATATATTAGAATACATTAGTAACAAGATTCCATGAACCATTAAAACATCACAACAATTACATGAAAAAAACAACATAATACGAACAAAGCATTAACGTAAAACACAAGTCCATGGCTTATTCTTAACACAAATTAGAGCGGTCTACTTGAAATACTGTTTATCTCTAACAACCTTCCAAACTTCCTCATATTCGAAGTCTCTGCCTTCATGCTCAAAGATGTAAAACTCTGTAACAACTTCCAAGAACTCTTCTTCGTCACGACAACGAACATTGTTACGTTTCGCATAACTACATGCTCGATTGAACCATGTCACTTCCTCCTTTACATCCGTCCACTTAGTAACAACATCTGATTTTTCTCTTTTTTGCCCTTCTCCCATCTCATGGTTAAACAAAGATGTGATGCGACTCCATTCATCACCAATTAGGCAATGCGGGGGAGCAAGTAACGGTTCACCATCCTTAACACTTAGCCAGCACCGTGTTAGAAGTAACACCTCGTTTGTCGTCCATGGCCTTTCAGAATTGGAACCAGGTAATTCATTCGAAGAACTTGCTGCATTCGACGACATTTCTAATAATGGGAATTCGTTTCGTTTAGGTGATTTGGGTGTTTGGTTTATAGATCTTAAACATCTATTTATATAAATAAATAGACTATGAAATAATACTTTGACTGCGAAATGGTTATATTTGGACTACGAATTTCAGCTTTATGCAGTGTTTTGTCATGTCAAACTGTCATTGATCTCTTGTCACTTAAGGGACCCACTGGGATGTGCAGGTTACTACAGTGACTTGTCATTACTGTCTAGTCATTTCAAACTTGGACTTCTCATTACTGTCTAGTATGTATAAATACCACTTATTGCTCCAGTTTAATACAACATCGATTTTATTATGAGTTCCTCACACAAATTCGAAATTTGCTCATGCAACGAAGTAGATTGTTACTACTGTGATTCGGTAGACCCTTTTTTTACACCCTCTTCAGCCGGGTCATATATGTCACATGAAAATTTTGAAGAATTAAAGAAGGCTGAAGCACAACAAGAAGAGGACAAAGAGTCATCCCGACTTCTCACTCAACTTGCTAATGATATAGGTTCGGAATGCAAACAAGCTGAAGAATGGATTGACCTCAATAAAAACAAAATCAAAGAGCATAAAGATTGGATAAAAAAGAGTAAGAAGGCAATCAAAACGACTGAAAAACGGCTTGCTGAGAAGGATGAGCAGTTGATACACATTATGGTAAAAAAGGATCGTTTCGAAGACAAAATGAGAATTAGGGATGACTATATAACGATGGAGAAAGAGAAGTACCCGTTGCAGTTCCCTGAGTTTAAAAATTAGTTATAAAGTTGTTGTAATATTATCATGAAACAGATTAGCTTGCCAAAGGATCGTTTGTTGTTTTTTTTTAAATAACATGTTGTAACTGTTAAAATAAATCTGCAAACTATATTTTATAATATAAAGGCTTCATTCATTGTTATAATCAACAAACTTAACTAAAATATGAAAGCATAGCAATGTCTTGTAAGAGTTAATAAAAATATTACAATACATAATAAGCTAACAACTCGTCATTACTCTTAATTTCAAGGTTGTTTTATATCAAAATCAGCGTTATGGGTTTGTGAGCAACCCGCTGAACCACCAATATTATATGCCATTTCTGCAGTAGAAATTATGTGACCTGCTCTGCTACCAGACGCCCTTCCAGTACAATTATTTCTCGTGTGTCCTAGTTGACCACATGTAGAACACTCTTTTATAATTGGACCCTCGCCTTGGGATGGAATGCGGTCTGTGTTTCTTGGCCTGCCTGGCTGACGTTTATCCATTATAGGTGGCTTAACAATCATCAAATCATCGGGGATCTCCCATTCGGATGGCTTCGGCAGAGGGTTTATTGATTCCTCATACGTTTTCCTCAGTGTTTCGGTAAAGTAAGCATTTAATGCAAACCTCGAGCAGTCTTGGTAATTGTTCACTGTTAAACATCTTATGACATGACCACAAGGTATCCCATCAAGTTGCCAATGCCTACATGTACATGTCATATGTTGAAAATCAACAATCACATTTTGTGCCCCCTTTTTGACCTCGCATTTCGTATTTGAGATCATGCGAACATCCCATTTGGTAAAATTTTTCTTGTTTTCTTTTACAACTTCATCCGCCCAAGGGGTAAGGGTTGTTGTTGCTTCCGCTAAAAAAACAGCCAAAATGAAGAAGTTAAAATCAATAACATCGAAACTAATAAAACATTAATATTACAAATTTACGTAATACCTGCAAAGTTACGTCTTTGAAACCACCATTGTTGCATTGTAGCACGAAAAAAATCAATCAACATAAGTATTGGCACCTTACGTGCGTGTCTAGATAATGCATTTATAGACTCCGCACTGTTGGACGACATAAGATTGTATCGGTTCCCTTTAAAATGTGCCCTTGACCAGGTTTCTGGATTTATACTTTTTAAGTACTCCCATACTGGTTCTTTTGTCTTTTTCATAACATCCATGGCAGCATCAAAAGCATCAACTGTGTACGCCCTACACGCCTCCCAAAAAATTCCTTTAACCGTCTTACTCTTGCCGAATCTAGATACTATGTTGAAATACAAATGGACACCACATATTCCATGATGAGCGTGAGGAAAAATGTTGGCAACGGATGTTGCTATAGATGGAGACCTATCAGATATAATTGTAAGCTCCTGCATATTTCCTATGCAATCACGTAGTTTTTGAAAAAACCATGTCCAAGAATCAGTACACTCATTTTTGCATATACCATATGCAACCGGTAATATTTGATTTTGTCCGTCCTTAGTAACTGCAAGTAGCATGGTACCTTTGAACTCGCCCTTTAGGTGAGCTCCATCTACTACTAGGGTCGGCTTACAAAAATTGACAAAAGCTCGTACCTACAATACATTGTATATCTATTCAAATACACCAAAATAAATATTAAAAAAAAATTAGAACATGATAATACTAACCGAGCAACCGAGTGCGACGTACAAAAACTCAAACCGATCATCAGCATCTGTTTTAATATGTGTGACAGTACCCGGATTATGTTTGGCCAAGTTGTGACAATACGCCGGAAGTTTGGTAAAAGAATCCTCTTTCGTACCCCTTAACGACAACAATGCATATTGTTTCGCACGCCATGCCTGATGGTATGAGATATTGATATTCAATTGAGCATTCATATCATTAACAATTTCTTTTCCCCGATAAACTCTACTATAGTCTTCAGCCAAAACATCAGCAACATATTCACCCAAAACATATTTGTTTGCTTGTCGATGATTAGGTTGCAACAATGTTGAAGAACATGTGTGTACATCAACAAATTTATTCACTTGGAAAAGTCCATCAGTATTTTTAATTGCTTTTGCTCTTAGTAACCAAGAACAATTTTTCGAAACACACACAGCTTCATACCTTGATTTGGTGGATCTACTTGTCCTCGTCTGGAAACCTTCTCGAAGACATTTTTTACCAATACACCGCTTTAAAAGTTCTTTGTTTTTAAATATACTCTCACATTGAATCTTTTGAAGATTAATGTCTACCATCTGTGTTGGGATATCTTCATTATTATCAACTGGCCATGTTGGTACAGGGGGCATACCGTAAAAAAGGTTATCGGGATACTTAGTTTTAACTTCATCACCCAACTCATCTCTATCGGAATTACTTTGTAGCTCGGTTATATCTAAACATACATCACCAACATCAACATAATGCCCGTAAACATGATTTTTTTCATTTTTTTGAGTTGAATTTTTTTTCTTTTTAGTTTTATCTACCACACGCCTATTCATAAGTTTAACTTCTTGTTCGGCAACATCATCACAACGACCACCAACATGATTAAGATATGTACCAACATCATCATCACCAACATACTTGTAATTCTCGGGATCCACATATTGAATAGGTGAATAACTAACATTAACATTTTCAGCAACACTGTGAAACTGAGGTACACTAGGAGTATTGAAAGTACCTATCGGATCGTTGCTCCCTTTAAAACTGCATAAATTACCAACAAGTTCGTTTCCAATTTCACCGCCCCCATTAACCTCCTCAACTTCATCAACCACCACAAACACTTTCACAGCCCTTCCTCCACTACATTTGATTACGTTTATCAACATTCTAACATCCACGTCTTCAACTATAGCTATATAATAATTTAATTCAGGATGGTGGAAACGAAGACTAATTCTATATTTGTCTAACAAACCAATTTTGCTTCTTACCATAGATACAAAATCACTATAACTAATATACTCAGAAAATATCAAAGCAAATTCAGAAATACCTCCCTGTGGACATATGTATTCCAGATTAGTTCCATTAACTTGCCATCTCCCACCGGTTACAAGACAAACCAAATATTCAATCATTTTTTGAGCAAATTGTAGAGATAGAGAGTATATCACAAACCAAATAACAACCAAAATGATATTTTTTCTACAAAAATTTTTATATAGCAAAGCCCATTTCGCAGTCAAACCAATTCATTTCGTAGTCAACCTTAAAAAAAAAAAAAAAAAAAAAAAAAAAAAAAAAAAAAAAAATCAGCATTTCGCAGATAGGATCAGAGGATTTCGCAGATGGGACCTATTCCATCTGCGAAATTACCCCTATTTATACCGAAAAATATTAAAAAAAAAAAAAAATTCTCACCTGCGAAAGTACAAGTGCCTGAAGCACAACTGTGCTTCAGGCACTTGTACATTCGCAGATGAGATGCCCATTTCGCAGATGGGGCCTTCTCACCTGCGAAATGGGTGGCTATTTTTGTAATCCCGATTTTTTTTGGCTATTTTTGTAATGCAATTAGTATAATTGGCTATTTTTGTCATTTTCTCAAAAATAAATAAACTCTTTATTTATTTTAATAAACAAACCATTTGTTTCTTTTAAATAATAAATAATAAATAAACCTTTTAGTTATTATTGATTTAATTGATTAATAATATATATTACACATAAATATTATTTGTTTAATTAATTTTTGTTTGTGTGTGACCAAATATAGTTACATTATATAAATCAAACAAACTTATATTTGTGCAAGAGACAAAATATATAAACTCTACATATAATGGTAAGTGTCTAGCGGTATTAATTACATATGAATGTTTATCTCTACAAAACACATATTAGCTTGTAATATTTAATGACATGTCGTGTTTGACATCAATTGAACTTCAGACTTATATTAGTTCAATTATAAGTTTCTCGACCTGAAACTCAAGTAAGATCATCACATTCAGTTTACCAACTAGTCAATGTTCTCTGGCTCTGTTATATGCTCAAATTATTCGATTAATCGAAAGACCAAATGATATCACACTTTCATCCGGTAGATACACATGAAAAAAAAAATTATCTTGACTATATGTATTTATCAAGTGATTGAAACTATGTCTGATAATAGACTTTATAATTGTCTTTATTCGGAACATCATTTGTTAAGATTTATCCTAGGTTGAAGGATCTATAGACACAACCATTTGTTAAGATTTACCAATAACGCCGATACATGAAATGATGTTTTCATTATATTACCACTAAGTGGCCCGATATTATACTTCTATCTGCAGTTAAAATTAGTTTGAGTTTCTACTAGAAAAATTTATAGAATAATTTAATAGGCACCTTTTAAAATGTAAGCGTATGATTATGAATTATTCAAAGCCACATATCCAAACAACTCACGGTATAACACTAGTTTATACAAGTCAGATACGTAAGTTGTTTGGTCTCTACATTCTGTCCCAAATTCAAAGCAGAATTCAGTTTTCCAAAAATCCCGTTTGCTACAAGTGAAAGGAAGTCTTTTTAGGGTGGTTGATGGTGGTGCTACGACAGTCTAAGTGCCATTGCATGAAGTAAAGCTCGCTTCTGAGATGCATTTATCACAAGATTCGTTTCTGCATTCTCCAGCACATCAGCAACAATCCCAGCAGCATGACCAAGTGGTTCCTCTGATGTTCTTTTCAGCATGAAAGCCTGAAACATATATACACAATTATCACATTATTAGATGACATGTTTAAGAAAAGCAATTGATAAAAATAGAGAGAGAAAGAGAAAGAGAAAGAGATGCCACCTGTCCATGGTGTGCAATGGTCAATGTGCATGGGGACTGCAACCATGGCTCTCCATCAATTTGAACAGGCAATGGTGCAAGAAGCTGAATCTTTATCAACTTTCCTTGTGCGAGCCTTCGTGCTCGAGAAAGCCCAACCTAATAACAATTTCATTTTTCAAATGTTTTTTATACATTATAATTATAATTATAATTATAATAAACCTGAAGCTTTCCGAGATGCCAAGTTCCTGATATGCTCACAACTTCCAACATTTTATCATGCATAGACTGAGGATCAAAATTATCATTGCTTTCGTTTTCATTTTGCCACAAGTCTACACCTCCCATATAACTCCCAATATTTGCAATAAGCACCCCTTCCGCATCCTAAATTTTAAAAAAAAAATAAAAAATAATAAAATAAAATGTACCAAAAATTCAAGAAATTGAAGTGAAAAACTTCGGACTAACCTCCGGAACCTCAACATCAACTCCATCTACAACCACCCGAACTTGCCATGGATAATCCGCAAGTGTTCTATCCATCATACTCCTCGCACCTTCTCTTGCGTATAGAACTTTATTCATAAACTGTAATCACCCCCAAAACTCACTCGTTAATCACAACTATTGATACGAATCATGAATTACTATCATTAAACCCTAATTTCTGTTCTTCATCATCTATCTTATAATTTCAAAAGAAAAAGGGGAAATAACAACAATATTATCACCTGGTTATAGAATTTCTCTGGATTCTCTTCCCTCAAATTGTGGATATCAAGAGCAACCTTTGCGTCACATCCAACCCCTGAAAACGTACAACGATCAACTCATTAAGATCAATTATCGCAACATAAACTGGTAAAATATATGTGAAAATGAAAGCAATTAAGCATACCGAGATAATTATTCATAAATTTTGGGGCACGAAGAGGTCGACCCCTATGATTAGCAATAGAAATCTTCCACCTATCAAGAACAGTAACTGCAGCATGCTCCATGTGTTGCAGCATCATGCAAAGTCCTCCTTGTCTCTCTACAGATCCCAAACCACCACCCCAATTCAAAACCCTAGCCAAGTCGTTCCCAGTTCCAGCAGGTAGAATGGCTACAGGAGGGGGTGAAACGTAATTTTGCTTCTCGATTGCATCCAATACCCACCCTGCTGTTCCATCTCCTCCACATACAAGAATCCTGAAATGAGGTACTCTTCTGAATAGATATAGACCAACTTCTGGCCCTTCTGTTGAACTCAACTCAAATATCTACAAAAAGTTTCATCAAGATTTTAGCAATTTTGGTCAAAAGATAAATCAAGAATCAATCGATATGAAGCTATGAACCTGAACAGGGTTCAAAAGAATATTCATTCTTAGTCTGATTGAATCACCACGTTTAGCTCCACTTTTTTTGTTGATGAAAACAAGAAGTGGTCTTGCATCAGGACGCAAGTTCACAAGCTCATATCTCTGCATCATTTGGACCTTTTGGGATTCATCTCTCTGATCTTTCCTGAAAGTCAACTTTTTGTTGACCATGTCAGTACTATTACTACTCCCACCAACACTATCATCTTTAACATCATTATTCCCATCTGGTGTACTTTCTGTAGACGATTCTCCTATACCTTTATCTTTATCTAAATTCACTCGATTGAAATTCCCTTTGTTTTTCTTACTTTGACTTGTGATACTTGCACGAACAGAAGAAGCAATCTCATTGGCTCCATAAGTAATGGAACTCAAGATTCCACCAGATGAAGATCGACTAAGTCTTTTAACATAAAGAGGGGATAAAATCAATCTTTTAAAAGGACCCATGTCACAAATATCACCTGTTTCACGATACATGCTGCTATGACAATCAACATGGATTAATCTTTGACACCATAAACAACACCATATAGGTGATCCACCAAGGAAAGAAGCACTACATGGCTCTTCACAATATGTACAAAAAGATGTCCCCTCTGGTTGATCTATCACCTCAGTCCACCTTATAGCCCATTGGTGTAAAACATGGTCAGATCCCACCATGGACACACATTTACAATCTTTATGAGCATTTGCTGAACAATTGAGGTGAGCTAATGCACCACATATGCTACATCTATGGATGAAGCTTCCTGAAGACACCATTGGTCCAAGGGGTTGAGAAGGTGACATTGATTTTAGACATACGCAACAGTTTAAGCTTTTTCCACGAGCTATGGCTTCTAGATACCATGTATGAGGGGAGACAAGATCTATGATTGATTTTGGATCTTTTTTTGTCCCTGCAATGGCTTTTGTCCAACTAAGGCTGATGTTTCTTCTCCATTGAAAGGCTGTGTAGACGATTGTTAGGATGCCAATTAGGCCTGCTATAAAACAAGAGATTATGAAGAGATTTGATTCTGCTAGTTCTGATGGACTCTTGTTCATCCATGCAGCTGGAAGGATGTAATCATCTCTATCCTCATCCATTCTTTATGTTTTTGTATTCTGCATTCTATGAATTTCTAACTCCTATTCCTAAAAGGTCCTACATATGACCAATAAAGATGTAGAGAAGTCAACATGAAGTCATCTTGAATGCTTCAGGCAGGACTTGGGGAAGAACTCAAGAACATAGAAGCATCACCTACAAAAGAACAAGAGATTGGGTGATAGTTTATCAAATAAATATGTTAACTAGTTTAAAAATGACAAAATAAAAGTCTTGTGGAGTAAAACTAATAGCATATTAGATACTAGAATCTAAATATGGAAAGGGTAGATAGGTAATTTCAGCAATTTTCATGGATGTCGTGAAAAGGAAAACTTTATAATTTTCGTGGGCTGGAGGGAGCTATTATGATCAAGATGTTCATGTGAGTTGAGATACTTGCAAGAAACCACACTTCCAATTGAAATCAAGCAAAAGTGCTACTTTAATAACAACTAGTTATCTATCTTCCTAATTTCTAGCAGAAATCAAAACTAGCATGCCCAAAAACAAAGGTAGAAGATGATAATCCAAATAGTAAAAACATCATCAATCGATTCACCGCATAAATTTCAGCCAATAATCAAATGGATTCTACATGAAATAGTTGCAAACATTCACATTGGAAGCATGTTTCAATTATTACTCATTTAGCATCTTTTTTCACATGAACGGATGCTATATATTTTGGACGATGAGGGTATTAGCACATAAACGTTTTTAACACACAATATTAACGACATTCATGACAAATTAGAATGTAGATTTTGGGGGAAACGAGGGAGGGCAATACGAGCAATCCGAAATCAACAAACAGCGATATACTTACAGAGTGTGTTTGTGACCCAAAAACGAAAGATGTGGATTCGAGGAACGAACAGAAAAACCCTAAAACAGAAACGAGCATCCCGAATCACGCAAACAACAAATGCAAAAACGAATGAATGTGTATTGATTTTATTCGCCAGAAAAACCAGGAATTTTGTAGATCCATGGAGCTTTGGAATTTGGCAATATATACATTGAATTGAATGGTATGGTATGTACGCGTTTTTGTTGGTGGGTCTTTTCTGAATTTCTCTGGAAATGGTTATCACAGGGAAAAACAAGATTCCTTCCGGTTTGTAATTTGTTCTCCCCGGCGAGACAGAAAATAAATGTATGCGTGGCATGAAAAAGCAGACAATGGCCCACCTCGTACGAGGATTAGTATTTTTTTTTCTTTTAATTTTTTTTTTTTGAAAACGACGAAAACCAGTCAACAAGGATCGCACGTGATGTGCCTACAGCCCTGCACCTTTACGAAGTATGAGAGAAAATGCAATACAGAGAAATTAAGTAAAAGTAACCAATTAGTTATATTATTTCAATAAAAAGGATTTTTTTTTAAATATGAATATTAACTCCGAAACATTTAAGGGACAAAACATTATAAATGGTTTATGTCAGTTTGGTAAGAAAGTTTAGACTAATAACTTTTCCTTTTGTTACGAGTTTGGTCTAATTTATTTTCAATTTTTTTCATAATTAGGGATGTTTATGGGTGGTTAACCAAACCGAAATCACATTTTGGAAAGTTAACCAAAACGATCGGTTCGTTAATTTCTTAAACATAAACCTAAATCGAAAAAGTCGGTTAATCGGCTTTCAGTTAACCTATTTTCCCGGTTAGGTTATTCGGTTAACCTATTAACCGTTTATGAATTAATAAATATTTTTCGAAACTAAAAAACTCAACAATTAATATTCAAAACAAGGATAATAATTTGCTACAATCTTCAAGAAAAACCTAAAAAATGAATATAAATATAAAGCTTAATCAAAGATCACCAAAATTATTTATTTGTCATATGATTGTATTTTAGACTTGTAGTCAAATGTCATGAAATTGTTTTCAAATTTCACTGAAAAATATATCATACCCCGTATTCTCTCTATCAAACGAGGAGTAATAGGATCATAACTCAACTATTTCTTTTTAATTACTTTAATTATCTCTCATGTATGTTATGTTTTAGTTCGTTAAAACCATTTAAGTTTGATTAATTACAACATGAAAAAATAAAAACTAATTTTCAAGATTAAAAGGAATTTAACCAAATATCAAAGGGCCCCAAATTTTTTGGGTCGTTTTGAGCCCCCAAACGGGTTGAGCCGGCCCTGCTACCTCTCTTTCTCTCTGTAACATCCATTCCAGGTATGAATGAACTTTTTATGTATTAACTTGGGAAAATGACTTGATAGGGTAAGATACTTTTTGAAATGTACACATTTAGTCCTTATTCTTTTTTTCTTGTAAAATAAACTCTTATACTTTATTTTTTGTAACAATGCAATCCTTGTGACCGGTTATACCCGGTATACCGGTCATATACGAAATTTCTTTTAGGGAAAATGAGTTGATAGGATAAGATACTTTTTGAATTGTACACATTTAGTCCTTATTCTTTTTTTTAGTAAAATAAACATTTATACTTTATTAATATGTACACATTAGGTCTTTTTCACCGGATTCTACAGGTTTTGCTGATGTGGAAGCATAAGTGGCACTAAATAGCAATTAATTAGCTTAATCACCGGAGGTGGATGATCCTCCAGCAACAAGAAAAGGGCGGCGACCCTTCTCTTTCTCGTCTCTCTTCCTTCCGGTCGAACAGAAACAGCCAAACACCCTTTACCTGTTGTGTTTCTCCGATCTGTCTCTCTTTGCCTCCATCTTTGAGATATGTTGCCAGAAAAAGAAGAAAGAATCGACGAGGGGGCTACCAGAGCAGCTCCTCGCCACCAACTACTGTCTCTACTTCCTCCTGCCTCCCCCTTCGACCTTGTTGTTTTTGCCATCATTCCTCCTTGCTACCAGTGATGTGTAGGAACACACAAAGGAGTCGTCGGAGATCGGGGTTCTCCTCTTTTCATGATGAATAAAAGTTGGAAAAATCTCGTTATGGATATGTGGATATCACCTGGGTATTTCATTTCAACAAAATAAAAGAAAGGGAAATGACTTGATAGGGTAAGATACTTTTTGAAATGTACACATTTAGTCCTTATTCTTTTTTTTGTAAAATAAAACCTTCCACGTCAGCAAAACCTGTAGAATCCGGTGAAAAGGACCTAATGTGTACATATTAACAAAGTATAAGGGTTTATTTTACAAAAAAAAGAATAAGGACTAAATGTGTACATTTCAAAAAGTATCTTACCCTATCAAGTCATTATCCCTATTAAATTTAAGTTGGGTGACCACAACGTGGTGGAGCATCACCACAACGTGGCAGAATGTTTTAGACTACGGGACTTAAATGATCCGTCACGGCGTGGCCTTGGGTGCCATGGCGTGGCATGTGTTTTTAGTGAAAAAACCCTAATTTTGGACATTGGGCCCTATATAAAGAACATTAAGGGATAATAAGAACTTGTGTAGTTGTGCATGCGTATGTTACAATCAAGATGGTTCTTGAATATAAAAAAAGGACTCACCTATTGATCAACCATACTCCTATGACTGAAAATAGTAAAAGAATTAAGAAATTAGGTTAGATAAAAATAGGGTTTTTTAAAACATCAAGTTTCCAACCTTTTGATTAAATTAAGTCTAAAACCTGTTGTAACACCCAAGTCAGAAAGGCCAAGAAAGGAAAGGAAACCCTAAGTTTAGGGGACGACTCGGCGAGTCCAAGGAGGAACTCGGCGAGTCCAAGCAGGATTCGGGTCGAGGAGTAAGTGACCGAATCGGCGAGTCTGGTCTGTACAAGGAAAACCCTAATCCAGGGAGTTGTATCCTATTTAAAGGGTGTTATGTCCCTTCCTCAGCTTCCTTATCATCCAAGAGAGCCTGTAAACCCTGGAGCTTCCATCATTTGAGAGAAATAGCTTGGAGGAAGGAAACTTTGGAAAGGAGCTTGAAGATTAAGAAGGTTGCTTCAAAGGGGAAGTGTGGATCCGGGATCTATTTCAGTTTGTGTTCATCATGGAGGTAATAAGCTGCTATTTTTCCCTCCTTTGCATCTAGATCCATTTTGTGTTATGAGATTTGGGGGTTTTATGGTTGTTTGAGACCCAATCCGAGTTTGGGTCCTAGAAATTGATGGGTTTTAGTCCTAAGAACATCCTATGTGCTCATACAAACCCTAATTCTTGGATCTAGGTTTCTCTATTGTACATGCAAGTTATCCAATACTATAAACCCTAATTCTAGCATTCAAGTAATCATATTAACATGAGAATAGGTTTAAGATGTTACCTTGATTGTTATGTAGCAATAACAATCTCAAATTTCCTTGTAATGACTTTAGAAAGCTTAGAGTCACAAATGTCACTCCTCTAATGGTTCATAAACACCATAAGCAAGAGGATGAAGAGGAGAGAGGATGGAGGCTGCCCAAAATGTGTTCTAACCCTAAAAGAAAGCTTAGCCACGTTTTTGGGTCATAAGGGTCTTATATATAGTTAGGCAATTAGGGTTATCTAACAAGGAAACCCTAATTTGGATGCTTAAGCCCTAAGCAACCCATGGACTCCTTTAATTAGGGCCTTGGACGATTTCCTTATGGGTTTCCCCATAGAATTCGTCCACTCCTTAATTTAAGACAATCCATGGCCCAAATTGCAATTATCTTATAATTACAATTCCAGTCCCTTAAGTTTAATTAATCTCTTTTAGTCACAAAACTAATTGCCAATTAATTATTAACTAATATTAATTAAACAATATGATTTCTCCTTTAATATATTATTCTCATAATATATTAATAAATCATATTTAATCCTTTCTCTCTATAATTCATCCTATCAAGTTGCTTTGGTGAAGGCAACCCAAAAGGACCATGCACCATCGGGTCAAGTACATACCAAAATAGTTATGGACTTAGACACTAATCCAACAGTCTCCCACTTGGATAAGTCTAATAACTATTATGCGTATGACTTCGGATCCCGATCTGCAATCGTAGCTTTCCAAAGCCGTGGTCAACTCTGATCATATCAGATACGCGTGTCCTTAGATAAGGGATCATATATTCCTCCATTCTAGATATCATATGAGATATGATTTCAAATCATTCTCTTTGTACTATATATCAATTTCCGATTTATGACGATTGACTAATTGAACAAATCAAATTAGCCCAAGCCAGGCCGAGCATTTACGTTTATCATCACTAAATCATCGAGGGGCCCAAAGATATCACTTTTATCCTTCTTTGGATAAAAGGAACGGATAAACTTTGATACAATGCTTGCTTGCACTCACTCACCGAATTACACACAACAATATGTTTTATAACACCAAGTTACTAGTGCGTTTACATATTATCAATGTGCAACTGATTTGCAAGATACAACTCACACATCTCGGTTTCAAGAATATAAGATGTTATCGTCTCACCAATCACTCGTGATACAATCCATGGAGTGATCCAAGTGAGTGTGGGTTTGATCCAATGCTCAAATTCATATTCATAAGCACTCATGAACGTTGCAGCAAACATTTGCTTATGTCTAATGCTCTTTAGACAATCCACACACCAATTCACAATAGTCTTCATTCATATCTACTTCCAACATATGAACGACTGTGGCCCGTTCGAATAATTCGATTATTCTTAATAAACTCAATTATTCTGGAAGTCAAAACATGCAAAGTGAAACACAAGAATAATACTAATCCTATATGGCCTCAAACCTTTGAGTATAAATAAAACTCCTTTTATTTATCACCATATCGATTACTCATTATTTGTTGTTTCAGGTAATCAACTTCTTACTTGAATTATTACACTTGTCCCATGCTCTTAGCATGCACACAATGTTTGCCTATGGTTCTTACTTTGTGAAATAGATCAAATTGAACACATTTCCAACCATTCTCATTTCACAACTCCTAATCCCTTTTCATAAGTGAAAGAATATCAATTTCTTGCTACTTATAGAATATGCTAGATTCTAACACTTTATGCAATGATCCTTTCGTAATGTCACTGCCCCAAAGTCACTAAGACTATTTCCAATGATATTACAAAGTCTTCTTTCGGAGATTGTTACAAGACAATTCCATAGATGTGATGTCTCTCACTCAAAGTACTTTCTTTGAACATCCTTTTGCATAGAAGTTTCTAATCTAGTCATAGATTTCTCAATATTCAATTCCCAATATGGACACACTTCCATATGTTCCATATGACAACTCATTCTTAATAGAATCTTATCTAATCATAATGATGTCGATATGGTCCATCCAATATGGAAACATTTCCATAATTTCCATATGACAACTCATTCTTAATAGAATCTTTTCAATTTATAATAATGTCGATATGGTCCATTCAATACCATGCTTCCAACTACTCACAAGCAACCAATCCTCATCGAACTTTGGATTGTCCTTTGATAGTTGTTTGATTATTTTAGTCAAAACCGATTCTAGTCCCTTTTCCCTCTAAATGTGCTAGACATTTGGAAAATTTTAGAATGGTCAAATATTAAAGCATTTGCAATCGATCCTATACCCGAAGCATATGGGACACAATGCATAATGTTTTATTTGCTATGTTCTCAAAGTTCGAAATGTGAAGAGGAATGCCGTAATCATAATCGAAATTTTAAGAACACACTATGTACCTTTGACTAAATTTATTAACATTTCTCAACCTAATCCTTTAGATTTGAAATGAAGCATAATATTCTCTCCCTTAATTATAGCAAAACAACTTTACAACCTTTACGACTTTGCAAGGTATAACTCTTATTTTCTATAATTAATATTGCCAACTTGCAATACTTTCCATAATAATCATACAATCATAACTTTTATGCTCCCACTATCATGATGATTACTATAAAACATAACACTTATGTTGCCACTAGCTTCGACATGTATTCATAAACACCTTAACTTTCAGAAAAACAATACTTATTGAATTTCTTAAGTCCATGTTTCTAATACTTAATGCTTTGATAATATTTTATCAAGGCCTCTTAAACTTATACACATTTGCCTTAGATAGTTCATATGTGTGTCTAAACAATTGAGACTAATTGCCAGACCTCACAATTCAAATCATGGAAAGGGATATCGTAACCATAATCGAATTCGAGAATGCAATTTTACAATCACTATCTTCTTAAAATCTTTCTTAGTGAAAGCATTTCCTCACAATCATTTTCATAAAGGAGTAAATCTTATGACACTCAGATTTAAACGGTGTATGTGTTCCTATCCATGTGAATTTGTTAAAACCAAAGTTTACGACAAATTCAAACTCATATGGACCGAACTTTCTTAATCTTGACTTCTTGCCTTATGGTAACACAGCTGCCCACCATGTCTTCCAAGTAGTTAAGCAGCTCACCCTTTCCTATCAATGTACTTTCCATTGATCAAGGTGCCTTGCCTTTTATGCGTTCAAAATGAGAACTCATAGAACTCACATGCATAATTAACTTAATTGGAACAGCACAGAAACAAAATAATGTCAACACGATAGGTTGTAAACCTCAACTCGTGTGTTAGTGATGATTGATAAGGTTTATTTGATTTGTTCTTGAAACCTTTCAAGACCATTAAGACTCCTACTGACTCCTTGACATATAAGATTCTCTTGTCAATAACCATTTCTTGACAAACAAATATTCAAGAGTTAGTGTAGCTTTTATCAAAACACTTCATAAATTGGTCCTAGTTGATCTTTGTCTAATCCAAGACATCACAACTTTCCACATTTGATGAACGTTATAAACCTTTTAATACTTGTCACTCATTGTCACAATCTTAACTCTAAGACTTGTTATTTGAACGAAGTACGATTGACCTTTTGATTTAACCATTTCTTCAATTCTTGATTCCTCTTCTTAGACATACAATTGTGCTAAGACTTAATTAGAGGATCAATTGAGATATGGTCCTTAATCATTAAGACCTATCATAAAGCATAAAAGGTACTCTCCCTTCTTCTTAGAATGGAGAAACTTTTATCTTTCTGCCTACTTGATTCTTCTTATTCGTTCTGCTATTGATTTAAACTTTTTCAATCAATTCATAATTACACTTAATCTTGTAAGTATAATCATATTTACTAAACTTTTAGTAAATCATGACGAATATCTTTATTATTCTTGTGGTGGACTTGATCAACACACAACTTTGTGTACTCGATCTCCTAGTCCTTCACTCGACACTTTGTCAATGAATTAGTCTAATTTCCAAATATGAAATTTCTCATTCATCGTGCAACCAAGTTGCATGATTCCAAGTTTCTGTCCAATTGAAACTTGGGCGATGAGAAACTCTCCCTATTTGGTAAACTCTTGACTTTCCATAAATAACATAATAAGAACCAAATCCATTATTGCAATAATAGAAACATTCAAACATCAATTTTTTTCATATACGCCATTGCAAGGATAAATAAATAATATAAAATCAAAATTTATTTTATTGTGGAAAAATTTTGTCCTTACAATGCAATTCATTGAAAAAATATGCTAATACATCTTTCTTAGCAATCTAATTCTAACTCTAAGTAGTAGCTCAAGAATCTAATCTTCGAGAAATGCGATCGAAATCCATTCCTTCACGATTAGATTCTGCTCACTTCTTCCCTTAAGCTTCCTTTCTTTTCTTCGATCCCATAAAACATCAATTGTAATCTTATCACATTATATATTAATAATCTAGAATAGGAGCTTAAAAGAGTTAGTCAATGGATTTTACCTAAAGCAAAGCCATACGTTTTGACTCTCCCATCTCTTAGATCTCTTAGGTAAATGGGGCAGCTTCGTCTCCAATGCCCTTTCTCTTGGCAATAAAAGCAAATTGACTCTTTTGGAACATGACATGCAACTACTTCAGACATTGCCTTTCTCTTATGATCAAACTTTTCGATCATAGCATGTCTTTCGTTGCCATTGTCCATATCCATAGAGGTCTCGAAGGCAGATTCACCAATCAACTTTGCTTTTCTATTGCGCCAAACCATTGCCGATTCAGCAGCAATAAGCATATAGGTGAGATCTATAAGGGTCACGTCGCGGTTTTTCATATAGTACTCTCTTACGAAGTCACTATATGAGTTAGGAAGTGACTAAAGAACCCAATCAACATCCATCTCCTCACAGACAACGGATCCCATTATTCTTAACCTATCAATGTGTGACTTCATCCCTAGGACATGTGCACACACTGACTTTCCTTCTTTATGTTTACTTGCCAAAAGGGCTTGAGTGATCTTGAACTTTTCAAGCCTTCGAACTTGTGGGTTAGGGAGAATAATTGGAGGAGGAGGAGGAAGTGAAGTATGATCTCTTATTCCTCGATCGAATCATGGAATATCATCTTCATGTGGAATGCTTGTTCCACGGGATTTGAGAAGACCACAGTTGTCAAACTTTGACATCTACAAAATGGGAGAAAATGAATTCAAGTTAGTTGATTGATTGATTCCTAAGTAAATCACCCAAATGAGATACTAAGGCTAGGACCCAACACAATATTCTACAACTCGAGAGAGGGATGCCGTAACCCAAATTGCAGAACATTTGAAGGTAAGTGAATGATGATTCACTAATTTCCACCATGAAAAACGAAAAAGAAATTTAGGTTTTAAATCTATGAAAACTCCTAGATCCTTTGAGATTCATTGAACTTTCAATGGCATGTTTAAATCTTGATATGCCCCTCTTGTTTGTGACTGGGATGTCGAGGATCACAAAGCGGGTGTGAATAACCATGCAAACTTACATGGTGCCCTCACATGTTACAGTCACCTATTCGATGTGCCGGTAAACCACACACACTCCACCGAACTATGACAAACATTGAGTCACCCTTTGCTACCTTTGCTTAGAACCATTTAGTGTGTCGGTAAACCACACACGCTCCACTAACGTCTTCGCAAGGGCACAAAGTGTAATTTCATGGAATTGCATCAATTCACTTTTCCTAAGTAACTAATATTGGGAATTTGTAAACCATTTAGTTACTTTAGTAATTCATTATACTTATAATGGAAGGTTTCGTCCTATCCTACCCGTTCGGCTAACGACCCTCCACTAGTCAAGAGTGCGGTAGGTAAGAGTGGATACCCATTCAATCGCCATTTTATAGGCAATTTCCTTAAACACCCCTTATAGACCAGCTTCGTGAATGAGGCCTACTAACGGTAAGACTGACTTTTACTCATACATATATATATATATATATATATATATATATATATATATATAATGTTAGACTTTTAATGTTATATATATAGTATAGGGTGTATTTTACACTTTTAAAATATTAGGTGGTCAAATTTAACAATTATACTTTTAATTCAATTAAATTGTTAACCTAAACTTTTATGGATTTATTAAACCTCTTTTAATTATACACCTTAATTAATTAATAAAACCATAAGGGTGTGATTTGAACTTTTTCAAAACAATACTAGGGTTTTAGAATTTAACATTCCTAATTAAACTTTTAATCAACTTTTAAATTCCAAAACTTGAGGGCAAGTTTTGAAACATTTCAAAACATTAGGGTTTATAATTTAAATATACATCAAAATTAAACTATTAATCAAAATTTAAATTCCAAAACTTGAGGGCAAGTTTTGAAACCTTTTTCAAAACATTAGGGTTTCAACTATTTAAATTTCAAAACAACAAAACTTTTGAGGTCAAATTTAAACTATAAAACCTAAAGGGGAAAATGTGAAACTTTTCATAACACAAGGATCAAATAACAAATAATCTAAATTAACAATTAATCACATAATTATCCATATTTGATTTATTTAATGATTTCTTGCAAAACAATTTATCAATTTAATTAAAATAATTAATCAATTATCACATAAGGAAACAAATATTTTATTAATTGATAAATATCTTCAATTAGATCAAGAATATAGTCATATATATCAAAAAATCGGATTTATATTGATCTAATATGATAAGGCAACTATCCTTAAGCAAAAACAACAAGAAATCCCGGTTTTCCCTCTATCTGACCAGCCGACTCGTCAAGTCAGGCATGGACTCGTCGAGTCAGCATGGACTCGGCGAGTTCATCTATGGACTCGGCGAGTCTAGACCCCAGAAACACAAAAAAGAAATTTTTCAATCATACAATGCATCAATACAATAGAAACCAGTCTAGGCTCTGATACCACTGATGGGTTTTAGTCCTAAGAACATCCTATGTGCTCATACAAACCCTAATGCTTGGATCTAGGTTTCTCTATTGTACATGCAAGTTATCCAATACTATAAACCCTAATTCTAGCATTCAAGTAATCATATTAACATGAGAATAGGTTTAAGATGTTACCTTGATTGTTATGTAGCAATAACAATCTCAGATTTCCTTGTAATGACTTTAGAAAGCTTAGAGTCACAAATGTCACTCCTCTAATGGTTCACAAACACCATAAGCAAGAGGATGAAGAGGAGAGAGGATGGAGGCTGCCCAAAACGTGTTCTAACCCTAGAAGAAAGCTTAGCCACGTTTTTGGGTCATAAGGGTCTTATATATAGTTAGGCAATTAGGGTTATCTAACAAGGAAACCATGCTTAAGCCCTAAGCAACCCATGGACTCCTTTAATTAGGGCCTTGGACGATTTCCTTATGGGTTTCCCCATAGAATTCGTCCACTCCTTAATTTAAGACAATCCATGGCCCAAATTGCAATTATCTTATAATTACAATTCCAGTCCCTTAAGTTTAATTAATCTCTTTTAGTCACAAAACTAATTGCCAATTAATTATTGACTAATATTAATTAAACAATATGATTTCTCCTTTAATATATTATTCTCATAATATATTAATAAATCATATTTAATCCTTTCTCTCTATAATTCATCCTATCAAGTTGCTTTGGTGAAGGCAACCCAAAAGGACCATGCACCATCGGGTCAAGTACATACCAAAATAGTTATGGACTTAGACACTAATCCAACAGAAATGTGGTTGCCACTCCAGATCTAGTGTTGGGATGGTCCAGTATGTCATAAAGCACCAGTCTTTGGGTTGGTTGTTAAGCCTCTTTGCCTTAAAACCTAGTTTATGGTGTGTTTAGCCTAGATCTCCATCTCTACACGTAAAGTTTGCAACTTTACGTGAGGAATAGGATTGGGAAGGATAGTTCTACAGTTTGGAGCCCCTGCATGGCTCGAAAAGCTACTGAATGGATTAAGATCAGGAGCGACTTGGCGAGTCACATGGGTAGACTCGGCGAGTTAGATGAAGTTGGGTAGGAACTCGACAAGTTGGAAGAATAACTCGACGAGTCTGTTGAAGATTGCCTTGGACTCGGCGAGTCAGGTCGTGAAACCCCAAGCCCATTTGAGTTAACACTCGAATCAGTGAGTCGGGTGGAGTCTCAGTGAGTTGGACAGGACAGGACTCGGAACTCCATGGACTCGGCGAGTCATGGACTGACTCGGTGAGTCGAGTCGCGAATAAAAGGACCCTGGGCATATGAACTCGACGAGTCAGTAGGTAGACTCGGCGAGTAGGGTTGATATGTGTGTTGATATTGGTAGCTTGGGGAGCTAGTGGAGCAGGAGTTCAGAGAATTGTCGGTCAGCAGCTAGTAGGATCATCAGCGAGATCAGCCAGTGCAGGTGAGTTTCCCTTTTGTGTGAATGGGTCTACGGCCACAATTCCGGCCCCTGTAGTTATGTGTAGAAGACCTGGGGGTTAGCCCTAGGCACAATATGCTAGTATGATATTGTAACGCCCGTAGATCTGGGCTAGTCAATTTAGAGGCAATAGGGGTCGAAAACGACTTTTCGACAAAAGATTATTTAGAAAAAATAATCTTAACCAAGTTGCATAATATGTCACAAGGTTTCCGTACATATAAAGAACGCCGAAATCCGAGTTATAACGAAGAAGTTATGGCCCGTCGAAGTTTTACGGCAAAACCGGCACGACACCGGGAAGCGTAAATAGTGAATTTACGATAGAGCGAGATTTAGCCTTAGCAATCTAAACAAAAGTTGTAGAATATGTTAAACTAAGAGCGTCGATAAAAAGAACGCCCAAATCTGACTTCGTATGACGAAGTTATGATTTTTCTAAAATTCGGCTTAGCAATGCACGACCCGAAACTTGAATTTTAGTTCGAGCGGTTTTTGGCTTACGCGACCTAAATGAGAGTTGAAGATCTCACTAATAGGAACTCAACGGTAAAAATATGGACGAAAACGGAGTTCGTATGAAGGAGTTATGAATTCTTCGCGGTCATTTAACAGTCTAAACATCTCCTACTGTTAAATTTGAGATCGGTCGATAGTTAGCCGATGGAGCCTAAAAGAAAGTTGTAGATTTTGATTTTACCTACGCGTGGATATAAAGAACGTCGAAAACGGATCTCATATGCGAGAGTTATGATTTTTCTAAGTTCGAAGGCTGATACGCGATAGGGGGTGACGTGACACCACCAGAATTGGACACGTGGCACCACCAAAAGGCCACCACATCGACCAACTCGAAGAGTAGGTCCCCCTACTCGGCGAGTCCATCAGATATTTTCACTATAAATAGAGGTGTCGGGCATTCCAACTTCCTCACCCCTCAACCCTCTTCTTTCTCTCTCTAAACTCTCTCTCTCTCTAAGCCTCCCTAACCCCCTAAAGCCTAGGGTAAACCCCCTAGCACCCGAAGGAAGCCCTGAGGCTCCCGGAGCCTCGAGAAAAGAACCTTTCGGCTCTGGACCACTGCTCTAGCGAAGCCCGGTTTTGCGAAAAACCCGTTGTAAGTGAGCTGTACCTACCCTATCTTTAGTATAGCTTATGTTTTAATATAGTAACGTTATTAGGAACTTATAATGAGTATTTGAGCTATTATTATGAGTTATATTGAGTGTTATTTAATGCTTATATAATAATAATAATAATAATAATAATAATAATAATAATAATAATAGCTAGACTATTAATTTGACGCGGTTATCGTTAGACTAAACCCTAGTGGTATTGGTACTAGGTTTTATCGAAGGAAAATCGTTTTGAGAGTATCGAAGCGTTGTCCGAGTGCTGAGTCACCACCTTTCAGGTGAGTGCATAGTCCCTTTCGTCTTACACATAGATATGAAGTATTTTATATAAACTACGTGCTATATGTGCATATTATCTGAATACTTGCTGTCTATGCTGGATGAACGTTTTATACATGTTTTAAAGAATTTAAACTGTATACGTATTTTATATATACGAATATGTTGGGTATTAGATGTGTAGATGAATGATGAGAGATAGAAGATGATGTGAGTATACATTGGCAGCTATAGACTTAGTGCCTATGGGACAAACGCCGGTAGCTATGGACTTAGTACCTGTTAGACGTTGGTAGCTATGGATTTAGTACTTGTTAGGACTTGGTAGCTATGGACTTAGTACCTATTGAACACTGGTAGCTATGGATTTAGTACCCGATGAGTAGGATATAGCAGCTATGGACTTAGTGCTTTATGAACGAACATCGGCAGCTATGGATTTAGTGCCAGTCCTATAACCCTGGAAGTAAGGGACTTCAGAATAAACGAATGCATGATAGATGACTCTTAGGTTAAATCCTTAAGAGTAAATAAGATAATGGGGATGGGTAATTGGGTTAATTGTTTGATGATTGAACATAATAATTATATTATTGTGGGTTGAAAACCCTATGTACTCACCAGGTTTCCTAACCTGACCCACTCAGTTTATTTATATCACAGGTGACGATACGAAGTGACATTACACTGAGAGATTTAAAGAGATGTAGATCACTAGTGTAAATAATTGTAAGTTCTGTTTATGCTTATGTTTCTGTATTAACGATGACATCCCAAACGTTTTAAAATGAAATAAATACGTTCCTTCGAAAATGTTTTAATAACGTATTTACCATGTTTTTCTGGGAACAAATTCCGCAACCTTTTTATGAAATGAAGTACTCTGATTTTTATAAAGCATAAACAAAATCGGTCTTTTCTGGCCATGAAAATTGGGGATGTCACAGTTGGTATCAGAGCTTTAGTTTAAGCGAACTAGGAATATGGATTTATTTCTAGACTGAAACTTAGAATGCTAAGCGATGATTGTGAGGTGTGAGCACTATCTTATTTTTGGAATGATGCCTAAATTGCTTTTATGTGCTAAATGCTTTGTGCATAATATGTTGTTATTTGTTCGGATCTATGGTCTGTTGTCGACCGGATCTGGAAACCTTATGTGTTTAGGATTCTAAGCGTTTAACTACGATATTAGAACTAGCATATAAACGTTTCGGGGTGATAAGGATGATTTAAGGCGTCAATCCTAAATTAAGATCTAGATTCACCTTATTCGGTGTATAGATCAAGATGGCAAGAACCCGTAGTGGAAACGTAAACGCAAATGGGAACAGAAACCAACCCCCAGTGGTTCAGCAAATACCTGTTGTAGAAGAAGTTGCGCTTGAGCCAGTCACCATGGCTGGAGTTCAAGCCATGATTCGGGCTATGTTGGCTGAACAAAGGGAAGAAATGAGACGGATGTTGAATAGGGACGAACCTACCGTACATGTTGAACCGACGAAGCCAGTTCCTGAGCAATCTGAGGAAGGGAACTACAGTCGCCAAGTGAGTCAAGTAGGGACTCAAGGTGAGCAAAGGGATGGCCCAGAAGGGAGAAACAACAAGGATGGGCGGATGTACAAGAATTTCTTTGGTGCGAAACCACCAAGTCTCTCAGGAAGCCCAAAGCCGGTTGAGATTATGGATTGGATCTCCGAGATGGAAATGGTGTTTGAGAGATGCGACTGTAGCGAGAAACAGAGGACCGTCTTCGCCATAAGACAACTGAAAACTGGAGTCTTGAGTTGGTGGAAGCTATTGGCAGATACGATACCACGAGGAGAAGCCATAAGGATGTCATGGGAGGAGTTCCTGGAACAATTGAAAATGCAGTACTGCTCGGAGATAGATCTGATAGACCTAAACAACGAGTTTCAGAACCTGAAGAAAAGGAAGATGAGTGTTGATGAGTATGCCACCGCATTCACCGAGAGGATGAAGCTATTCCCCTACTTGGTGCCTGCTGAACTCTCCAAGATTGATAGCTTTGCTAACGGACTGCCCACTGACTTTGGCCCAATGGTCAAAATGGCAACTACCTTGAAAACAGTTGTTAGGGCAGCTAAGAACGTAGAGGCCCAGATAAGAGAAAAGGGTCTAGAAAAAGATAAGGCAGGAGAGAGGCGGAAGTTTGAAGGATCTTCAAGGTCCAACAAGGAAAGCAAATTCTCAAAGCTTGGAGGAGGAGATGGAGGTGAAGCGAGATGGTGTGATAAATGCAAGAAGAAGCATGGTGGGAAGTGCAACGAAGAAGTGACTTGTTACAAGTGTGGGAGGACTGGTCACTATTCCAAGGACTGCACACATAATGATAAAGTATGCTACGGATGTGGAGGCAAGGAGCACATGTCCAGAGACTGCCCAAGGAAAAATAAAACAGCAAGACCAGAAACGCCACCAAGGCCAAGGGCATTTCACATGATCCTTGACGAAGCAGAGAACCATGCGAGGAATCAAGAATGAGGACTTCTTACCCGAAGATCGGATTATGCAGTAGCCATAGTTTCGTATGATGTAGCCTAGTAGAGGCATAGTCTAGCGTGAACTTGAACACCTATGTAATCATTTCAAGAATTAATATAAAACCTTCGTTTTGTTATCTGATGTGTTGAATGATTGTGTGATTTGATGCATGGTGACTTGGGAAACTGCGAGACAATACTTGGAACAAGTATGAGTAGGTGTGAATGGTAGTAGAGGCCTATACTACCGGAAGCACAAGACTCACACTTAGATCAGGGAAAGTCACGAGGGTACCAAGAAGCTAGTAATTGATTTCGTTTTATTCAAGTATGTCGTTACCATTGTTTCGGTAATGACTAAGAAGATTGTTGTTATCCCGACCCTAGTTGTCATATCACATTAAGTCCGACTACGATGAGTAGGTTACGCGGTTCAGAGAACCAAGTTTGATGTAGCGTCCGACTTAAAGCAAACGATTGAAATCAAAGCGATCAATAGAAATATCGCGCTCGTTGTTAAAGAAGTTGGTAGCTAGAAATGCCTAATGTTAAAGTGTGATTATATCACATTAGAACATGAAGGAAGGCATAGTTTGTTTTAGAATTTAACTCTAAGAGACCTAAGTCTAAGTGTTGCAACATACGATGATAGGTCATTAGAATATGACACATCGATCCATAGTAGTAATAAAAGAAGTCATCTCAAGTTCGTATCCAGTAAGGATTGAGATTGTGACTTGAAGGTCATAATTTGGAGTCTAACCTTAGGTAGAGAGCAGGTGCACGATCGAGTACTGCTTGCAGTCAATGAGTCTAAAGAGATAGACTTGAAGGAATATAGAAGTTATAAATTATTAACTAGGATGAAGAGATGACGTATGGAGTCAATATACGAGCCCTGTTTCGTTGATGATTCCAGGACGTAATCATCCTAAGGGGGAGATAATTGTAACGCCCGTAGATTCGGGCTAGTCAATTTAGAGGCAGTAGGGGTCGAAAACGACTTTTCGAAAAAAGATTATTTAGAATAAATAATCTTAACCAAGTTGTAGAATATGTCACAAGGTTTCCGTACATATAAAGAACGCCGAAATCCGAAATATAACGAAGAAGTTATGGCCCGTCGAAGTTTTACGGCAAAACCGGCACGACACCGGGAAGCGTAAATAGTGAATTTACGATAGAGCGAGATTTAGCCTTAGAAATCTAAACAAAAGTTGTAGAATATGTTAAACTAAGAGCGTCGATAAAAAGAACGCCCAAATTTGACTTCGTATGAGGAAGTTATGATTTTTCTAAGATTCGGCTTAACAGTACAAGGCCCGAAACTCGAATTTTAATTCGAGCGGTTTTTGGCTTACGCAACCTAAATTAGAGTTGAAGATCTCATTAATAGGAACTCAACGGTAAAAATATGGACGAAAACGGAGTTTGTATGAAGGAGTTACGAATTCTTCGCGGTCATTTAACAGTCTAAATGCCCCCTACTGTTAAATTTGAGATCGGTCGAGAGTTAGCCGACGGAGCCTAAACGAAAGTTGTAGATTTTTATTTTACCTACGCGTGGATATAAAGAATGTCGAAAACGGAGCTCGTATGCGAGAGTTATGATTTTTCTAAGTTTGAAGGCTGATACGCGATAGGGGGTGATGTGGCACCACCAGAATTGGACACGTGGCACCACTAGAAGGCCACCACATCGACCAACTCGGAGAGTAGGTCCCCCTACTCGGCGATTCCATCAGATATTTTCACTATAAATAGAGGTGTCGGGCATTCCAACTTCCTCACCCCTCAACCCTCTTCTTTCTCTCTCTAAACTCTCTCTCTCTCTAAGCCTCCCTAACCCCCTAAAGCCTAGGGTAAACCCCCTAGCACCCGAAGGAAGCCCCGAGGCTCCCAGAGCCTCGAGAAAAGAGCCTTTCGGCTCTGGAACACTGCTCCAGCGAAGCCCGGTTTTGCGAAAAACCTGTTGTAAGTGAGTTGTACCTACCCTATCTTTAGTATAGCTTATGTTTTAATATAGTAACGTTATTAGGAACTTATAATGAGTATTTGGGCTATTATTATGAGTTATATTGAGTGTTATTTAATGCTTATATAATAATAATAATAATAATAATAATAATAATAATAATAATAATAATAGCTAGACTATTAATTTGACGCGGTTATCGTTAGACTAAACCCTAGTGATATTGGTACTAGGTTTTATCGAAGGAAAATCGTTTTGAGAGTATCGAAGTGCTGTCCGAGTGCTGAGTCACCACCTTTCAGGTGAGTGCATAGTCCCTTTCGTCTTACACATAGATATGAAGTATTTTATATAAACTACGTGCTATGTGTGCATATTATCTGAATACTTGTTGTCTATGCTGGATGAATGTTTTATACATGTTTTAGAGAATTTAAACTGTATACGTATTTTATATATACGAATATGTTGGGTATGAGATGTGTAGATGAATGATGAGAGATAGAAGATGATGTGAGTATACATTGGCAACTATAGACTTAGTGCCTATGGGACAAACGCCGGTAGCTATGGACTTAGTACCTGTTAGACGTTGGTAGCTATGGATTGGTAGCTATGGACTTAGTACCTATTGAACACTGGTAGCTATGGATTTAGTACCCGGTGAGTAGGATATAGCAGCTATGGACTTAGTGCTTTACGAACGAACATCGGCAGCTATGGATTTAGTGCCAGTCCTATAACCCTGGAAGTAAGGGACTTCAGAATAAACGAATGCATGATAGATGACTCTTAGGCCAAATCCTTAAGAGTAAATAAGATAATGGGGATGGGTAATTGGGTTAATTGTTTGATGATTGAACATAATAATTATATTATTGTGGGTTGAAAACCCTATGTACTCACCAGGTTTCCTAACCTGACCCACTCAGTTTATTTATATCACAGGTGACGATACGAAGTGACATTACACTGAGAGATTTAAAGAGATGTAGATCACTAGTGTAAATAATTGTAAGTTCTGTTTATGTTTATGTTTCTGTATTAACGATGACATCCCAAACGTTTTAAAATGAAATAAATACGTTCCTTCGAAAATGTTTTAATAACGTATTTACCATGTTTTTCTGGGAACAAATTCCGCAACCTTTTTATGAAATGAAGTACTCTGATTTTTATAAAGCATAAACAAAATCGATCTTTTCTGGCCGTGAAAATTGGGGATGTCACAGATATTCAGGACGAGGTCCAATGATAGCGGGCGGGTTCCCAAGGAATGGTTTATGTGATAGTTTATACTTGTTGTCTGTGTGATACTTGTATGTGCCTGGTAGGGAGGTGAGTGTGGGCAAGGTCCTGTAACTCACCAATAGCAGAGTGTGGATGGTGTTCCACATCTCATTAGTAGCAGATCATGGGCGAGGCTCGAGTTAGGGAAGGAGTGAGGGTGGGCTGGGCCCGTACCTCACTATCAGTAGGAGCATGGACGGGGTTCCATGACTCATCAGTAGCAGGACAAAGGTGAGTCCCAAGATAGGCGAGGCCTTAGGACAGGATCCGTTCATATGTGTTTAGCTTATGTGTTGTGATATGTTTATGTGCTATTATATGTTAGTGGGCGAGGCCCTGTGACAGGTGAGGCCTAAGTGAAACAGATCTGTATCCGAGCGGGGCTCGAAGCCAGGCGGGGCCTGGAGCGGCGGGGTCGTTGTAACGGGCGGGGCCCGAGGTAGGGGCGAGGCCCAGGATAGCGGGCGTTGCCCAGTATGTGCAGTATGTGATTATGCATGATATGTGGTAGGGTGGGGAACTCACTAAGCTTCGTGCTTACGGTTTTCAGTTTTGGTTTCAAGTACTTCCGGTAGCGGAGGGAAGAGCTCGGGGTGATCGCATGGCACACACCATAGACTAGACAGCCTGGGAATGTTTTACTCTGATAACGGATATATATTTTGGAAATTAATACTCTGATTATGTTTGGAATTGATGGTCTTACTTTAAGTAATGTTTTATTAAAAGAAATTTTTAGTCTTGAATTTTAGGACGTTACACCTGTATAAACATGCTCCTTGACAACCCCACGATTCATAATTGTGGATGCATTTGCAGTACCTTAAATACATTGATCAAGAAATCCAAAGAGAAACAGGGTTGGAGGCCGAATGGTGGAAAGAGGGAAGAGGCAAGATGTGCTAACCAAAATTGTCTTCTCCGTCGCCTTTCTCTTCCTGGAAGAAGGATCATTGGGAATTCATTTGCCCTAAGTCTTCATTGACAATATTTTAAGGGTTTGACCCAAATTTTTTGAGAGACAAATATGGAGAAGATGGAATCAGATTTCAGGTTTTAAATTTCAAAATTCACTATCAGAGATATTAACTTGCTCAATATTGCCTAATACATCCAATGTTTTAAAAACCGGTTTCAATCGGCCGGTCGAACCGGTTGGACCGGGAACCGGTGGAGGGAGCGGTTCAACTATCACCGATTTTACATTGATTTCTGAACTGGATTGAACCGGCTGGTTTTTAGAAAAACCCAGTTGAATCGGTCAAAATAAATCGGTTGAACCGGTTAAACTGAATAAAAACACAAGAAAAAAAACCATTTACATAATAAACTTTGATGATTTTTTTTTCCAAATCTATTTAGCGTTCTCTAAATAAAAATATATAGTAAATGTTATAAAGTTTTTTGATGTGGTTGTATTCATCTAAAATTATGTTTGGTTTCCATATTATATTTTATTTTCTTTTTGGCATATATGGATTGATGTAAAACATTAAAGCTTATGGTTATGTGTTTTTTTAATGTATTTGGATTCATTTACAACTTATTTTTATGTGTATTTTTAATGTTTGAACTTGTAAACATCAAATTCATAATTTATATATGTATGTAAGTGTAGGAAAATAGAAAAAACATGAAAAATACAGAAACCGGTTCACTCGGCGGTCGAACCGGGAACTGGTCACCATCCCGGTTCAATTAAAAAATCGGTTTTTAAAACATTGAATACATCAACTACAATGAATTATTTCCTAAATGAATCCCAAAAAATTTAGGATTACGTTATAGACTACGGAACAAATTGGATTTCAAATTTAATAAGATGTAATTATAGATGATATAGCAGACCTCGCAGAATAAAATGGGTGGGAAAAAAGTTACAGAGAAGTTGACACATGGAAAAGAATTGTTGAGAAGTTGACACGTGTTTTAGAAAATTATTCTTTTATTAGGTAGAAGATTTAACAGCATTAACATATTCCTGAATTGCAAATAAGTAACAATCCTAATTTACGAATTAGTAAAAGAAAAATGTAAAAGGGTACATATTTGATATGAACTAGAGGGGTTACCCGCGCGTTGCGCGGGGCAGAATGTCTTTGTTTTCTGAGACAAATAAAGAAGTACATTGCATAAATTGGTATCCAAATTAAAGTATGTTGCTATTCTGTGTAATTTGTCATCAATCGATGAATGGAAATGTAAGCAGAAATTGATAACTTAATTGGTCCTTGTGGAAGAATTATTTTATATAATGGTCGCTTTTGATAAAAAGATTACAGAGTTGGTTCTTATGATAAAAACAAAACATTACCAAAATGGTCCGTTTGTAGAAAAATATTAGAAAAATGGTCTGTATACATAAAAATATTACAAAATAGTCCATGTACACAAAAATATCACACAAATGACAAATGTGGTAGAGAAACATTACCGAATTTCTCTTTGTGGCATAAAAACATCACAAAATGGTCTTTGCTGCTGAAAATGACAACCGTAGAAAAACATTACAAAATTGGTCTATATACTGGAAAAGATTAGAGAATTATATTCTTATATCTTGCACTTAGCTCATTATTGGACTAAATGAAATAAATAGTGTAACACCCCAAAGTTTGGAAAGTCAAGAAAAGAAAGAAGACCTCAATTTTAAGAAGAGACTCGGCGAGTCCAAGGAGGGACTCGGCGAGTCCGAGCGGGATCCGGGTTGAGGTGTTAGCGACCGACTCGGCGAGTCGGCCAAGGAGACTCGGCGAGTTGGGTCTGAACGAGGAAAACCCTAAATCCGGGACTTGGAGCCTATTTAAGCGTCTCATTCTCTTTCTTAGGGTTCCTTTAGTGCCTCTTTACCCCCAGAACATCAACCCTAGCCGCCATATCCGTTTTTGAGCTAGATCTTGCATCAAAGAGAGCACTATAAGCGTGGAGAAGGAAGAAAAGCCTTGGAAGAGCAAGAAGGGACTGTAGATCCAAGATTGAGAAGACATTTCAGATCATTTGGAGGTAATAAGCTGTTGATTGGACTCCCTTTGTATATAGATCTATTCTTATGTGTGAGTTTTGGTCATTATTGGTATGTTTTGTAACCAATTCGGGTTGGAGGTTCAGATCTGGGGTTGCTACCTCAGATCCATGTTAGTTTTGGTCTTGAATCCCCTAAAGTATCAGCCCTTGGTATGTTGAGGAAGCATGTTTGCCATAAACCCTAGTTTAGTGTGTTTTGAGCATAGATCTCTCAATCTACACGTAAAGTTTGCCACTTTACGTGGGGAATAGGCCCTAGAAGTGTGGATCTATGAGTTGGAAGTTCTGTTTGGCTCGAAAAGCCACTGCATGGATTGAGGACTGGATAGACTCGGCGAGTCCTTCGAGTGGACTCGGCGAGTAGCTTGAAGATGAGGAGGAACTCGACGAGTAGGATGAACAGCTCGTCGAGTCGGTTGAAGTTAGGCATGGACTCGGCGAGTTGGATGAACAACTCGACGAGTTGGTTGAAGATTGTCTTGGACTCGGCGAGTCTGTTCTTGGACTCGGCGAGTCAGGTCGCGAAACCCTAAACCCTTTGAGTTGAGACTCGAATCAGTGAGTCGGGTGGTGACTCAGCGAGTTGGCCAGGTCAGGACTTGGAACTAGTGGGACTCGGCGAGTCATGGACTGACTCGGCGAGTCGGGTCGCGAATAAGAAAGTCCCTAAGCTTGTGAACTCGGCGAGTCTTTAGGAAGACTCGGCGAGTAGGGTTGACCTGGAAGGTTGACTTTGACCAGAATTGACTTAGTTGACTGTCAGACTAAGTGTTATATGTATATTGATAGCTCGGAGAGCTAGAGGAGCAGCGGTTCAGGGGATTGTCAAGTAGCAGCCAGAGGTTTATCAGCAGGGCTCAGCAGTTCAGGTGAGTTTCCTTCCAGTAGGAACGGGTCTAAGGCCACAATGCCGGCCCGTTTAACTAGCAGTAGTTTTCGGACTTTGATCTGATGCAGTAGTTAGTATGTTTGATGCCTTCGTGGCTCAGACAGGAATTATGTGTTATGTGTTCCGGGCTACGGCCCGATGTAGTATGCAGTATACGTGTGTTCATGCTAGTTGATATGTTTATGTTATGTTCTGCCCAGTTAGCCCGGACTTCGGTCCGATGCAGGGGGCAAGGCCCAGTTAGCCCGGACTTCGGTCCGATGCAGGGGACAAGGTCCCAGTTAGTCCGGACTTCGGTCCGATGCAGGGGGCAAGGCCCCAGTTAGTCCGGACTTCGGTCCGATGCAGGGGGCAAGGCCCCAGTTAGTCCGGATTTCGGTCCGATGCAGGGGACAAGGTCCCAGTCAGTTTCCGGACTTCGGTCCGATGCAGGGGGGCAAGGCCCCCAGTTAGTCCGGACTTTGGTCCGATGCAGTGGGCAAGGCCCAATATGTGCTTTATATGTTTTGTGTGATATGAGGTAGAGTGGGGGAGCTCACTAAGCTTCGTGCTTACGGTTTTCAGTTTTGGTTTCAGGTACTCGGTTCTCAAAAGAGGAGCTCGGGAAGATTGCAGAGCACACACCATAGTCAGTTAGCCTGGGAATGTTTGACTCTGATAATGATATTATGTTTTGAATTTAATACTCGGAAGTTATGTTTGACTTATGATACGTTTTATAAATCCAGTTTTAGTAATGTTTTAAAAGAAATTTTTAGTCGTGATTTTTGGGTCGTTACAAGTTGGTATCAGAGCCTTGGTTTGAGGGATTCGGGCGCACTCCTGAGTGTGTCTGAACTCAAACTAAGGAAGTGGTATATAGTTTCAAAAGAAAAATCGTAATTACAAAAGAATTTTGAGAAAAGAAAACAATTTTAGAAAAAGCAAAAAGAGTTTTGAAAAGAGAAAAGGGTGTGGTGCATGCAATCAGCCGAGCTCAAGTAAGTACTCCCAATTTACCCATATAAGTTATATTATGATTATCAGTATCGGTTTCAGTTTCAGTTTCAGTTCCAGCTTCAGTAGAACAGCATGCTAGAATAGGACTAAGGATCTAGGATGATGCCTTATGTGCCTGCTTTATGTGTTCAGTTTTATGAGAATTGCATGCTAGTATTGAGTAGACAGCAGTAGGATAGCCTGTTTAGGTTATGCCTGGTAGCACGAGCTTAACATTGTATGCTAGTGTAGTTTCTCGTTATGAGAATAGTTTTGCCTGAGTATGTCTCCTTTATCCGAATGCTGCTTGCTTTGTGCTTTGTGGGACTCTGAGTGATGAGAGTTAGCCATTAGGTGAATACGTTTCATCACATGTGATCAGGGTTGAATAATCTCAGAGTGTTGGATTTGGCCCTATTGCGCAGCTCTCGTTTGAGTCCAACCGTTGTAGGGACGAGTCTTTTACTTGAAGGATTATCTGAGCCTCGTCACATGTGATGGTATTCAGGTGGTGACTAATTGGCATTACTAGGAGGCCTTCAGCAGCTGAGGACTGTGTGGGTAGAGTCAGAGGTTCCCTAGGGCAAGCCTAGGATGAGAGTAGCAGAGATCAGTAGAAGAGTAAAGGGGACTGTGTGGAGTTGAGGTAACTCTTGAGGAAAGTATGGATAGATGTGGAAGGTAGTAGGGGCCCATACTACTGAAAGCAGAGGATCCGTACTCGATTCAAGAGGGGCCAAGACGAAACCAGGAATGGGGTAGTGAGTGAGAAATTCCTCAGCAGTAGTATGTAAATTGATCAGGATTTTGTTATATTTTCAGCATGGTGACGTTGCGCGAGATACCAGTTAGCAGTTCAGGTGTCGAGGAGGGGTCTGGCTCGGGCTTCAGAGCCGGGCAGCTTGATGATCAAATGAGGGATTTCATTTCCGCAGAGATTACGCGCAACATCATTGATCAGACTCCAGTGATTTTCGGTTCGGTTAGAGAGGCCATTGTGGAGCTCATGGACAGTCATCTTGAGGCCTTTAAGGCCGGGTTAGTTTCAGGACAGATTGGGGCTCGTCTAGGTCCCGAATCTTATGGAGTTCAGGGATCCATCAAGGAGGGAGATCCTATTTCTAGTTCCTGCCATCAGGGGGCAGGGGTGAGTGGGGAATTTTGTCTCCAAGAGAGACCATTGCATGATTGGATAGTTGAGGAAGTTTCGCGAGCCATTCGCGAGGATCTGCCCGACATGGTCGTGAGGATCACTGATAGATTGATAGCGAGGCTTCAGGATCAGACATCTGTTGTTCAGTTAGCAGGCGTTGTCGTTGGGGTAACGCAGGAGCGAGAGTCGGGCAGGGAGTCAGAAGGGAAAAGGAAAATTGATGAGACTCAGGTAGCCACAGGTTCGGGTAAGAGGCCCAAGGGTCCAGATTTGAGAACGAGGAACTATCAGAGCCGCAGTCGATGCGGGAAGTGCGGAAGGACGCACATGGGTGTGTGTAGGCGTAGGAGTGGTGGCGATGCTGGGTGTTTCAAGTGCGGCCAGATTGGTCATTTTAGCAGAGACTGTGTTGTTACCATCGCCCAGGGGCTTGATCCGTTATGTTTCCATTGCAGTCAGAGGGGCCACAAGAAGGGCCACTGTCCGAGTTTGTATCCAGCAGGGCAGGTGCCAGCTCCTGCCCTTGGGACTTCGAGTACCGCCAGCAGTTGTCGAGGCCCGGCAAGGGTGCCTACGGCTCAGAGCCGAGTTTTTCGGTAGATTTCAGCAGGGATTTGAGCAGCACGGAGTAATGAAGGTACGTAACTTTTGTTTTTCTGTCAGCTTATGTCATGATTATATTGTTATGGTTCTGCATCAAATTGGAGTATAAGTGTTGTGTTATAGTGTGGCTTGCTTGTGATCATGTTATATGCCATTTGCATACCTCGGATAATTGGTTGGTAGTTAGGGGATGTGCTCTTATGGAGAAGGTTTCGGAGGATGCAGTAACTGTAGCATGGTTGAGAGAGAGATTCGGTTCGTTTCACTAGTTCGGAGTGGTTAGTGATTGGGATGGATTGGTTAAATTCCTACCTGGCAGGCTTGGGTTCCCTAGTAGATGTTCCAGAATGGTAGTGAAGATCAGGATCTCTTTTGAGTGTGAAGCAGCAAGGGGTAAGCAGGATTGAAGTGGGGGAGAACCCTCCGAGTATTCATGGATAAGAGACACGTAGACCCAGAATGAGTGCGCAGCCTCCGAGAAGAAATGGTAGTAGCACAGTGATGGATGGATTGAGAAGTTCAGAATTGGGAGTTCGAGAACTTTTCCCAGCAGTTAGTTCATGTAATCGAGATGGTTAGAAGCTGGTTGGGAATCCAGGAATGGAGGACCACCTGTCGGACGCATGAGAGTCGGAATGAAGATCTTGAGAACGGGTAGCAAGAGATGTTTTCGTATTGGTAGCCAGTGTCTGAGGTGGCATGCAGGTTGCGTAGATTCAGGAGTTGGGAGGGTGGAAACTTCCCAACAATAGCTTCTTGTATCCGGATTAGTAAACGGTTGGTTTGGGAACCAAGCCGAAGGATTCCTCGACGAAGCGCTAAGTATATCAAGGATGTAAGATGTAGGGGATGATGCAGAATTCAAAGTCTAAGGACTGTCTTTTTTAGAAATCGGGATGAGGAATCACTAGCGGGACTAGGGATAGTCAGGATGTTCTCGAGATAGTGGTAGTAAGTCTGCGGGGGTAGCCGTAGCATTCACTAGCAGTCAGATAGCAGTAGTAGTGTTGTAAGTCTGCGGGGGTAGCCGTAGCATTCACTAGCAGTCAGATAGCAGTAGTAGTGTTGTAAGTCTGCGGGGGTAGCCGTAGCATCCACTAGCAGCCAGATAGTATTAGAGAGTTGTAAGTCCGCAAGCGTAGTCGCAGCCTTTTATCAGATTGGTAGGTAGCATGAGCGCGTGTTAGATGCGGGAAAGCAGTTGTACCCACCAGATCGGGTGTAGCAGTGAGGATATGGGAATCCACGGGTTAGCTTTCGGATTTCCCAAAGGGATCAGTTACGGCTAAGTTAGCAATTTGGGCTTTGGATCGTCACATCAGTTATGAGATCAGAGTCGCAGTGGACCGTTGGGGTTCGGGTATGTTGTGGGCTACAGTCAGTCTGGGAGCCAATATGTTGTTAGTTGTGGAATTGATGATGTCAGGATGTGACGTATGGATCCGATCGGTTGGATCGGAAGGTTGCGAGAGCCACAGTGACAGAATAGCTAGTGGAAACTAGTCCTAGAGGAAGATTTCGTTCAGAAGTCGTGGAAGAGACTAAGTGAGGAGTCCCTTGACTCCACAGTTGGGTTGGAGTTCAGTGTTTGGAAGGGTTCAGGGTTCTGGGTCAGTATTGTTTTTGCGTTGGGATGCAAGTGCTGACGGTATAGTTGGTTGATTTGGAATTGGCAAGTCCCTCTCAGCAGGATCAGTTGAGCCTTTTGCCGAGTATAAGTGATTTGTAGGGATGGCTAGGCAGGTAGCTTTTCATTCAGGAGGAAAGGCTCGAGTAAGTAGGAGATGAGTAATCAGGTGGGATAAAAGCAAGCTGGTTCCAGCAGCATCGTTTCGGTATGAGCGGCAGGATGGATAGAACAGTTATAGATAATCGAAGTATCTTTAGGAGTCGCTGGAAGAGACTAGGAGTTTGCGATGGAGTGTAGTGACCGGTGGGAGTCCGGTAACTCAGATATAGGGAGATTGGTTAGACCAGAGTAGTCTCAGTACATCCGGTAGGCGGATGGGAGGCAGCAGGATTTTTAGTCGGAGGAAGTAACGTTGAGGAGATTATGGGAAAGAGAAGGATTTAGTATGTTCTATCGGTAGTGATCGGCACTGTGAGTGGCCGGAGTGATGGGCAAAAGGGTGAGGGATTTTCCAGACAAAGAGTTGGAGGTAGTTCGCAGGCAGTTGATCATAGCAAACTTCGAGGACGAAGTTTAGTTTAAGTGGGGGAGAGTTGTAACACCCCAAAGTTTGGAAAGTCAAGAAAAGAAAGAAGACCTCAATTTTAAGAAGAGACTCGGCGAGTCCAAGGAGGGACTCGGCGAGTCCGAGCGGGATCCGGGTTGAGGTGTTAGCGACCGACTCGGCGAGTCGGCCAAGGAGACTCGGCGAGTTGGGTCTGAACGAGGAAAACCCTAAATCCGGGACTTGGAGCCTATTTAAGCGTCTCATTCTCTTTCTTAGGGTTCCTTTAGTGCCTCTTTACCCCCAGAACATCAACCCTAGCCGCCATATCCGTTTTTGAGCTAGATCTTGCATCAAAGAGAGCACTATAAGCGTGGAGAAGGAAGAAAAGCCTTGGAAGAGCAAGAAGGGACTGTAGATCCAAGATTGAGAAGACATTTCAGATCATTTGGAGGTAATAAGCTGTTGATTGGACTCCCTTTGTATATAGATCTATTCTTATGTGTGAGTTTTGGTCATTATTGGTATGTTTTGTAACCAATTCGGGTTGGAGGTTCAGATCTGGGGTTGCTACCTCAGATCCATGTTAGTTTTGGTCTTGAATCCCCTAAAGTATCAGCCCTTGGTATGTTGAGGAAGCATGTTTGCCATAAACCCTAGTTTAGTGTGTTTTGAGCATAGATCTCTCAATCTACACGTAAAGTTTGCCACTTTACGTGGGGAATAGGCCCTAGAAGTGTGGATCTATGAGTTGGAAGTTCTGTTTGGCTCGAAAAGCCACTGCATGGATTGAGGACTGGATAGACTCGGCGAGTCCTTCGAGTGGACTCGGCGAGTAGCTTGAAGATGAGGAGGAACTCGACGAGTAGGATGAACAGCTCGTCGAGTCGGTTGAAGTTAGGCATGGACTCGGCGAGTTGGATGAACAACTCGACGAGTTGGTTGAAGATTGTCTTGGACTCGGCGAGTCTGTTCTTGGACTCGGCGAGTCAGGTCGCGAAACCCTAAACCCTTTGAGTTGAGACTCGAATCAGTGAGTCGGGTGGTGACTCAGCGAGTTGGCCAGGTCAGGACTTGGAACTAGTGGGACTCGGCGAGTCATGGACTGACTCGGCGAGTCGGGTCGCGAATAAGAAAGTCCCTAAGCTTGTGAACTCGGCGAGTCTTTAGGAAGACTCGGCGAGTAGGGTTGACCTGGAAGGTTGACTTTGACCAGAATTGACTTAGTTGACTGTCAGACTAAGTGTTATATGTATATTGATAGCTCGGAGAGCTAGAGGAGCAGCGGTTCAGGGGATTGTCAAGTAGCAGCCAGAGGTTTATCAGCAGGGCTCAGCAGTTCAGGTGAGTTTCCTTCCAGTAGGAACGGGTCTAAGGCCACAATGCCGGCCCGTTTAACTAGCAGTAGTTTTCGGACTTTGATCTGATGCAGTAGTTAGTATGTTTGATGCCTTCGTGGCTCAGACAGGAATTATGTGTTATGTGTTCCGGGCTACGGCCCGATGTAGTATGCAGTATACGTGTGTTCATGCTAGTTGATATGTTTATGTTATGTTCTGCCCAGTTAGCCCGGACTTCGGTCCGATGCAGGGGGCAAGGCCCAGTTAGCCCGGACTTCGGTCCGATGCAGGGGACAAGGTCCCAGTTAGTCCGGACTTCGGTCCGATGCAGGGGGCAAGGCCCCAGTTAGTCCGGACTTCGGTCCGATGCAGGGGGCAAGGCCCCAGTTAGTCCGGATTTCGGTCCGATGCAGGGGACAAGGTCCCAGTCAGTTTCCGGACTTCGGTCCGATGCAGGGGGGCAAGGCCCCCAGTTAGTCCGGACTTTGGTCCGATGCAGTGGGCAAGGCCCAATATGTGCTTTATATGTTTTGTGTGATATGAGGTAGAGTGGGGGAGCTCACTAAGCTTCGTGCTTACGGTTTTCAGTTTTGGTTTCAGGTACTCGGTTCTCAAAAGAGGAGCTCGGGAAGATTGCAGAGCACACACCATAGTCAGTTAGCCTGGGAATGTTTGACTCTGATAATGATATTATGTTTTGAATTTAATACTCGGAAGTTATGTTTGACTTATGATACGTTTTATAAATCCAGTTTTAGTAATGTTTTAAAAGAAATTTTTAGTCGTGATTTTTGGGTCGTTACAAGTTGGTATCAGAGCCTTGGTTTGAGGGATTCGGGCGCACTCCTGAGTGTGTCTGAACTCAAACTAAGGAAGTGGTATATAGTTTCAAAAGAAAAATCGTAATTACAAAAGAATTTTGAGAAAAGAAAACAATTTTAGAAAAAGCAAAAAGAGTTTTGAAAAGAGAAAAGGGTGTGGTGCATGCAATCAGCCGAGCTCAAGTAAGTACTCCCAATTTACCCATATAAGTTATATTATGATTATCAGTATCGGTTTCAGTTTCAGTTTCAGTTCCAGCTTCAGTAGAACAGCATGCTAGAATAGGACTAAGGATCTAGGATGATGCCTTATGTGCCTGCTTTATGTGTTCAGTTTTATGAGAATTGCATGCTAGTATTGAGTAGACAGCAGTAGGATAGCCTGTTTAGGTTATGCCTGGTAGCACGAGCTTAACATTGTATGCTAGTGTAGTTTCTCGTTATGAGAATAGTTTTGCCTGAGTATGTCTCCTTTATCCGAATGCTGCTTGCTTTGTGCTTTGTGGGACTCTGAGTGATGAGAGTTAGCCATTAGGTGAATACGTTTCATCACATGTGATCAGGGTTGAATAATCTCAGAGTGTTGGATTTGGCCCTATTGCGCAGCTCTCGTTTGAGTCCAACCGTTGTAGGGACGAGTCTTTTACTTGAAGGATTATCTGAGCCTCGTCACATGTGATGGTATTCAGGTGGTGACTAATTGGCATTACTAGGAGGCCTTCAGCAGCTGAGGACTGTGTGGGTAGAGTCAGAGGTTCCCTAGGGCAAGCCTAGGATGAGAGTAGCAGAGATCAGTAGAAGAGTAAAGGGGACTGTGTGGAGTTGAGGTAACTCTTGAGGAAAGTATGGATAGATGTGGAAGGTAGTAGGGGCCCATACTACTGAAAGCAGAGGATCCGTACTCGATTCAAGAGGGGCCAAGACGAAACCAGGAATGGGGTAGTGAGTGAGAAATTCCTCAGCAGTAGTATGTAAATTGATCAGGATTTTGTTATATTTTCAGCATGGTGACGTTGCGCGAGATACCAGTTAGCAGTTCAGGTGTCGAGGAGGGGTCTGGCTCGGGCTTCAGAGCCGGGCAGCTTGATGATCAAATGAGGGATTTCATTTCCGCAGAGATTACGCGCAACATCATTGATCAGACTCCAGTGATTTTCGGTTCGGTTAGAGAGGCCATTGTGGAGCTCATGGACAGTCATCTTGAGGCCTTTAAGGCCGGGTTAGTTTCAGGACAGATTGGGGCTCGTCTAGGTCCCGAATCTTATGGAGTTCAGGGATCCATCAAGGAGGGAGATCCTATTTCTAGTTCCTGCCATCAGGGGGCAGGGGTGAGTGGGGAATTTTGTCTCCAAGAGAGACCATTGCATGATTGGATAGTTGAGGAAGTTTCGCGAGCCATTCGCGAGGATCTGCCCGACATGGTCGTGAGGATCACTGATAGATTGATAGCGAGGCTTCAGGATCAGACATCTGTTGTTCAGTTAGCAGGCGTTGTCGTTGGGGTAACGCAGGAGCGAGAGTCGGGCAGGGAGTCAGAAGGGAAAAGGAAAATTGATGAGACTCAGGTAGCCACAGGTTCGGGTAAGAGGCCCAAGGGTCCAGATTTGAGAACGAGGAACTATCAGAGCCGCAGTCGATGCGGGAAGTGCGGAAGGACGCACATGGGTGTGTGTAGGCGTAGGAGTGGTGGCGATGCTGGGTGTTTCAAGTGCGGCCAGATTGGTCATTTTAGCAGAGACTGTGTTGTTACCATCGCCCAGGGGCTTGATCCGTTATGTTTCCATTGCAGTCAGAGGGGCCACAAGAAGGGCCACTGTCCGAGTTTGTATCCAGCAGGGCAGGTGCCAGCTCCTGCCCTTGGGACTTCGAGTACCGCCAGCAGTTGTCGAGGCCCGGCAAGGGTGCCTACGGCTCAGAGCCGAGTTTTTCGGTAGATTTCAGCAGGGATTTGAGCAGCACGGAGTAATGAAGGTACGTAACTTTTGTTTTTCTGTCAGCTTATGTCATGATTATATTGTTATGGTTCTGCATCAAATTGGAGTATAAGTGTTGTGTTATAGTGTGGCTTGCTTGTGATCATGTTATATGCCATTTGCATACCTCGGATAATTGGTTGGTAGTTAGGGGATGTGCTCTTATGGAGAAGGTTTCGGAGGATGCAGTAACTGTAGCATGGTTGAGAGAGAGATTCGGTTCGTTTCACTAGTTCGGAGTGGTTAGTGATTGGGATGGATTGGTTAAATTCCTACCTGGCAGGCTTGGGTTCCCTAGTAGATGTTCCAGAATGGTAGTGAAGATCAGGATCTCTTTTGAGTGTGAAGCAGCAAGGGGTAAGCATGATTGAAGTGGGGGAGAACCCTCCGAGTATTCATGGATAAGAGACACGTAGACCCAGAATGAGTGCGCAGCCTCCGAGAAGAAATGGTAGTAGCACAGTGATGGATGGATTGAGAAGTTCAGAATTGGGAGTTCGAGAACTTTTCCCAGCAGTTAGTTCATGTAATCGAGATGGTTAGAAGCTGGTTGGGAATCCAGGAATGGAGGACCACCTGTCGGACGCATGAGAGTCGGAATGAAGATCTTGAGAACGGGTAGCAAGAGATGTTTTCGTATTGGTAGCCAGTGTCTGAGGTGGCATGCAGGTTGCGTAGATTCAGGAGTTGGGAGGGTGGAAACTTCCCAACAATAGCTTCTTGTATCCGGATTAGTAAACGGTTGGTTTGGGAACCAAGCCGAAGGATTCCTCGACGAAGCGCTAAGTATATCAAGGATGTAAGATGTAGGGGATGATGCAGAATTCAAAGTCTAAGGACTGTCTTTTTTAGAAATCGGGATGAGGAATCACTAGCGGGACTAGGGATAGTCAGGATGTTCTCGAGATAGTGGTAGTAAGTCTGCGGGGGTAGCCGTAGCATTCACTAGCAGTCAGATAGCAGTAGTAGTGTTGTAAGTCTGCGGGGGTAGCCGTAGCATTCACTAGCAGTCAGATAGCAGTAGTAGTGTTGTAAGTCTGCGGGGGTAGCCGTAGCATCCACTAGCAGCCAGATAGTATTAGAGAGTTGTAAGTCCGCAAGCGTAGTCGCAGCCTTTTATCAGATTGGTAGGTAGCATGAGCGCGTGTTAGATGCGGGAAAGCAGTTGTACCCACCAGATCGGGTGTAGCAGTGAGGATATGGGAATCCACGGGTTAGCTTTCGGATTTCCCAAAGGGATCAGTTACGGCTAAGTTAGCAATTTGGGCTTTGGATCGTCACATCAGTTATGAGATCAGAGTCGCAGTGGACCGTTGGGGTTCGGGTATGTTGTGGGCTACAGTCAGTCTGGGAGCCAATATGTTGTTAGTTGTGGAATTGATGATGTCAGGATGTGACGTATGGATCCGATCGGTTGGATCGGAAGGTTGCGAGAGCCACAGTGACAGAATAGCTAGTGGAAACTAGTCCTAGAGGAAGATTTCGTTCAGAAGTCGTGGAAGAGACTAAGTGAGGAGTCCCTTGACTCCACAGTTGGGTTGGAGTTCAGTGTTTGGAAGGGTTCAGGGTTCTGGGTCAGTATTGTTTTTGCGTTGGGATGCAAGTGCTGACGGTATAGTTGGTTGATTTGGAATTGGCAAGTCCCTCTCAGCAGGATCAGTTGAGCCTTTTGCCGAGTATAAGTGATTTGTAGGGATGGCTAGGCAGGTAGCTTTTCATTCAGGAGGAAAGGCTCGAGTAAGTAGGAGATGAGTAATCAGGTGGGATAAAAGCAAGCTGGTTCCAGCAGCATCGTTTCGGTATGAGCGGCAGGATGGATAGAACAGTTATAGATAATCGAAGTATCTTTAGGAGTCGCTGGAAGAGACTAGGAGTTTGCGATGGAGTGTAGTGACCGGTGGGAGTCCGGTAACTCAGATATAGGGAGATTGGTTAGACCAGAGTAGTCTCAGTACATCCGGTAGGCGGATGGGAGGCAGCAGGATTTTTAGTCGGAGGAAGTAACGTTGAGGAGATTATGGGAAAGAGAAGGATTTAGTATGTTCTATCGGTAGTGATCGGCACTGTGAGTGGCCGGAGTGATGGGCAAAAGGGTGAGGGATTTTCCAGACAAAGAGTTGGAGGTAGTTCGCAGGCAGTTGATCATAGCAAACTTCGAGGACGAAGTTTAGTTTAAGTGGGGGAGAGTTGTAACACCCCAAAGTTTGGAAAGTCAAGAAAAGAAAGAAGACCTCAATTTTAAGAAGAGACTCGGCGAGTCCAAGGAGGGACTCGGCGAGTCCGAGCGGGATCCGGGTTGAGGTGTTAGCGACCGACTCGGCGAGTCGGCCAAGGAGACTCGGCGAGTTGGGTCTGAACGAGGAAAACCCTAAATCCGGGACTTGGAGCCTATTTAAGCGTCTCATTCTCTTTCTTAGGGTTCCTTTAGTGCCTCTTTACCCCCAGAACATCAACCCTAGCCGCCATATCCGTTTTTGAGCTAGATCTTGCATCAAAGAGAGCACTATAAGCGTGGAGAAGGAAGAAAAGCCTTGGAAGAGCAAGAAGGGACTGTAGATCCAAGATTGAGAAGACATTTCAGATCATTTGGAGGTAATAAGCTGTTGATTGGACTCCCTTTGTATATAGATCTATTCTTATGTGTGAGTTTTGGTCATTATTGGTATGTTTTGTAACCAATTCGGGTTGGAGGTTCAGATCTGGGGTTGCTACCTCAGATCCATGTTAGTTTTGGTCTTGAATCCCCTAAAGTATCAGCCCTTGGTATGTTGAGGAAGCATGTTTGCCATAAACCCTAGTTTAGTGTGTTTTGAGCATAGATCTCTCAATCTACACGTAAAGTTTGCCACTTTACGTGGGGAATAGGCCCTAGAAGTGTGGATCTATGAGTTGGAAGTTCTGTTTGGCTCGAAAAGCCACTGCATGGATTGAGGACTGGATAGACTCGGCGAGTCCTTCGAGTGGACTCGGCGAGTAGCTTGAAGATGAGGAGGAACTCGACGAGTAGGATGAACAGCTCGTCGAGTCGGTTGAAGTTAGGCATGGACTCGGCGAGTTGGATGAACAACTCGACGAGTTGGTTGAAGATTGTCTTGGACTCGGCGAGTCTGTTCTTGGACTCGGCGAGTCAGGTCGCGAAACCCTAAACCCTTTGAGTTGAGACTCGAATCAGTGAGTCAGGTGGTGACTCAGCGAGTTGGCCAGGTCAGGACTTGGAACTAGTGGGACTCGGCGAGTCATGGACTGACTCGGCGAGTCGGGTCGCGAATAAGAAAGTCCCTAAGCTTGTGAACTCGGCGAGTCTTTAGGAAGACTCGGCGAGTAGGGTTGACCTGGAAGGTTGACTTTGACCAGAATTGACTTAGTTGACTGTCAGACTAAGTGTTATATGTATATTGATAGCTCGGAGAGCTAGAGGAGCAGCGGTTCAGGGGATTGTCAAGTAGCAGCCAGAGGTTTATCAGCAGGGCTCAGCAGTTCAGGTGAGTTTCCTTCCAGTAGGAACGGGTCTAAGGCCACAATGCCGGCCCGTTTAACTAGCAGTAGTTTTCGGACTTTGATCTGATGCAGTAGTTAGTATGTTTGATGCCTTTGTGGCTCAGACAGGAATTATGTGTTATGTGTTCCGGGCTACGGCCCGATGTAGTATGCAGTATACGTGTGTTCATGCTAGTTGATATGTTTATGTTATGTTCTGCCCAGTTAGCCCGGACTTCGGTCCGATGCAGGGGGCAAGGCCCAGTTAGCCCGGACTTCGGTCCGATGCAGGGGACAAGGTCCCAGTTAGTCCGGACTTCGGTCCGATGCAGGGGGCAAGGCCCCAGTTAGTCCGGACTTCGGTCCGATGCAGGGGGCAAGGCCCCAGTTAGTCCGGATTTCGGTCCGATGCAGGGGACAAGGTCCCAGTCAGTTTCCGGACTTCGGTCCGATGCAGGGGGGCAAGGCCCCCAGTTAGTCCGGACTTTGGTCCGATGCAGTGGGCAAGGCCCAATATGTGCTTTATATGTTTTGTGTGATATGAGGTAGAGTGGGGGAGCTCACTAAGCTTCGTGCTTACGGTTTTCAGTTTTGGTTTCAGGTACTCGGTTCTCAAAAGAGGAGCTCGGGAAGATTGCAGAGCACACACCATAGTCAGTTAGCCTGGGAATGTTTGACTCTGATAATGATATTATGTTTTGAATTTAATACTCGGAAGTTATGTTTGACTTATGATACGTTTTATAAATCCAGTTTTAGTAATGTTTTAAAAGAAATTTTTAGTCGTGATTTTTGGGTCGTTACAAATAGGTATGGTACCTGCACAAAAGCTTCATTCCAACCTCCACGGCCGAACCCGAATCAAATTTCTGAAAAGGACTATGATATACATTGAAAATTTACTTTTTTGCCATTTTGCAAAACTAAATACTTACAAAAACTTATCCACAAAAATGATTACTGTTAGAATCCAATCCCTGCAACACATTTTCAATAAAAGTTAGGAGTACATCTCATATTCCATATCTAGCCACCAAAAAGTTGCACCCTTTTTTAACTTTAGTTACTAAAATTGCATCACTTCCTTTGAAATAATTCTAAATTTACCAAACTACCCTTCACCATATGCAACATAACAATAGCAAGAGGGACAAAAACCCACCAAAAAGTCAATAAGAATCCTGATCAAAATAATTAAAACTTCGTAAAATAATTAGAGAAAGGGTAATATAGTCATTTTACTTAGAACATGGACCAAAATCATTAGGATACTTCGAACTCACTAAAACATTACCAGAAACCTTAAATGAGAACCAATTGAAAATTATGTTTCCCCAACAAAATTTTATTCAGCCTGATGGATCTAATAATGTCCTGTGCCCCTGTCATAACAAACAGTTTAAAATAATTATTTAAAAAAATACAGTTGTAGTATAAGAATATGATGATTTAATCTATGGAGTATTACCTCCATGATTTCACATAAGGGTTGATGAATCCGTCGTTGATAAGCCTGTGGAAATCAGTAGTTGATAAGGATGTGGAAGTCGACTGCTATCACAAAGATTTTCCAAAGTCCATAGTAGGGCGGAATTATAAACCGGGGTTTGTGGATTCCAATTGTCGCCATTCCTCCAAACCCCAAGTGAAGAAAAACATAAAAGTCTTATAAGTTTTGATTTTTGGATGGGTTGGAGGGAAACATGTATGTTTTAAGCTATAGTTTCCACCTTCTACACCCATTATAAGCATTGTAAATCATAAAGTTTTTTGCTTTTAAATCAACTGCTTAAAGGAATTTGTCTTCTTTACTAAAGTTAACATGATACCAAATCTGGTTTGAAAATCAAAATATTGGTAAGGAAAAAAAATATATTAAAAATAAATAAAAATTTGCATCAAATTATAATTGACAGTCAACAATGCTAAAGCAATTGCATTTGGTCCCTCATTGATTTCAGTCATGTAACATGCTTTTAAATTATCAATGTATTTGTATTTGTCATGCTAAAAAGGATGTTAAATAAATAATTACCAATTTACCCTTATGCCTTCAACACTTAAACGGAATCCCTGGTGTAATAAACTCACCCCCATGACTTTTATCTCCACTTACTATCAGATGTGGTAACCCATCAGATCCATACAATAATCCCTTTCTTTCCATAGTCATCAAATCTACACCACAAAAAAACAATTTCATCCCCAATTAAGAAATGGGTTGTCCTAAAATTCGAATTGAAGTAATAAATCTAATTTAAGAAACATAGAAGTCATTATAAACATACAAAAGTTACCTGCATCTCAATAGAAAGCATAATCTTTGAGAATGGATGCCAATCGGCCTTATATGTTTGCCAAAAAAATTTGTCTATATAAATCTGTCAAAGTCAAACAATAACACATTTAACTGAACATTTTTTACAAAAAAAAAACAAAACAAAACAAATACAATTTTAGATAATAAGCTCAGGAAGAATGACATGTACAAATATGCATAATTCCAGAATTTTAAAAGTCAATACAAACTTGACCATTTTCTCTTGTTATAGGGTACTCCAAGTGATATTGATATTTCAGTTTAACGCAAATGTGAAAACACTATGGAAGAAGTGAGCTCTTAGATGGTTATAATTTTAGATAACACGCTCAGGCAGAATGACGTGTACAAATATGCATAATTACAGGTATTATTTATGTAGTTGTACATGAATAATACAATTAGGTCTTCAAAGAACTAAGACTTCATAATCTTAATTATTTAAGATGAAGCGTAAAATGTTCAATGGTTTAACCTTAGGATATGCAGACTCTAAGAACCTAAAACGCTTAAACTTTCATGTCTAAAAGAAAACACAAAAAGTATCGAACTCCATCACTGTTATAACCGAAACACAATATTAGATTCCTTAAAAAGATGAAATTAACAATGTAATTACTCATAAAAATTTACCTTCAACTATGACTTTGGGCTTTTTGAATAAAAAAGTCCTTCATCATCCACCTTCAATACTTCCTCAATTTATACCTATAGATATCAAAATCTTGATTGACAATTGACTGTTGGCATGTGCAAAATCAAAATTGACTCCTCGTCTTCTCTACTATCAGATTCATCCTTGTGTTCAGTGCGTAAATTGACAAGTTTGAACAACTAAAATTCAGATTTAAGCTCTTTTCTATATTAGATTCATCACATCAAGTTGTACCTGAGCAAGTTATGAGACAGGGTTTGAGGATATAACAGAGGCAAGTTAGATGCCTCAACAACTTTCTCAAGCTAAAAAAATAACAATAAAGAACACATTTATCATTGATAATGTTCCCTAATAGTAATTAGTTACTTTTCAATGCCTCAACAATTATACTAGGTCCTATATGCATTACCAGATGAAATAACATTTATATTTCGTTGTTTATTTTTTACAAATCTGTTTTATAAAATTTTATGTTGATAAAAAGGTCCCTCCTTACGCTTACCAAATGCATAACATAAGAATTTTCCCATATCTATGTTTAAAATCTTAAATCCATATAGAATGGGGATATAACCACAAAGCCTTAATAAGAAAACAATGAAAATACAATATTTTAATAAAAGGATGAGCAAATTCAAGGATTCAATTAATATCCTTCATGTACAAAAAAACATATTCATTGATTCTAATAGTACATAATAACCAACAGAACAAAAGGATGTGGATAAATGAGAAATCAACCTACTATTAAGATGTACTCACTTTCTATATATAATCATGGCAAAACCAGTTGCTAACTGAGTATAAGCTCTCCATCTTTCATATACCCCTTTCTGTAATTATTTTTCTCCGTATTAAGCACCCTTTACATGTGCCTTATTCACTCCTGATCAAAGTTTTAAAGGGGGTTTTCTTCCTATTTTCCCATTAAGTCCTATATGAGTTAAGTAGTTGAACGGGTAACGATGAAAGACCATTTTACCCTTACCTTCATTGATAAATAAAATTAACTGAACTCACCGATAGAAGGTAAAACTGATAACTCCATTTTACCAAATTTGAAAGGTTCGAAACTAATTTCACAAATACACAACAGAATTGTCTATTATATTAGAAAGGGCCACATTTGAGAAAGTTAGTAGTTATAACAGAAATCAAATTTAGGGTAAAATTAATACCACTTGCATTCAATCATCTTCTCTTTGTACATAGGTGTCGATAACTGGTACCGCAAATACATTGTCAACTTGTGGAGTACCCAAAAACAATTTCAAGACAGTAAATCATCATCTAATTTTGAGACTCACAAATCGACCGCATAAATGATGTATTAATCAGGGGTGCGATTTACTGAACTTATCTTCTTCGTCTCGTTCATATCGTCTTTCTCTAACATCACAAACATGAAGTGAGTTTCCAGGTGAAACCTTTTGAATTTGAGGTGTACAATCCCATAAACCCGAATCGGATGAAACTCCTGCCCAATCCAACCAGTCAAAACCTCACTCATATAAAACGAAATGCACCAAATTGAAAAAAAAAACCCAATAATCAATTTACCTAGAAGGAGAAGGATCAAGGAGGCAGTTAGCGGAAACAGAATATGGAGATACCGGTCGAGACAACATAGAGATGATGATCTACAGTCAATAACGGTCGTTGTATGTAGCGTTTTTCGATTTACAAATGAATAGGAGAGCATGAGAGGTATCAGTTAGCCCAATTAAACCCTTGAAGTCTCGATTCAGCACATACACATAAAGAAACATACGTTAATACGTATGTAGGCTGGTGGACCGTTGTTGTTCCCTGTAGTCAGCCGATTGTACCAGGCGATGAGAAATCATCGCTCAATTTTGGAAGCAATCCTGGAATTCTTCATTTTTCAACGATGGGGTTTCAATTTGTTAACATGGTCGTAAGAAGGGGAAAGTGGAAGGAGTCAGTGGAGAGGAGTAAAGGTATCCAACTATTTGAGGCGGTGCTTTTACCAGACAGAACAATCGAGAGAATGAAGAAAGACTAAAAAGATGAAGAGTCGATTAGATGGGGATTTCCAAAGGGTCTGCTAGCAAGATCTAAAATTTTAAGGCGGTTCTCCTACTCAACAGATTAAGGGTAGGGCACGAAACAAATACGAATCTATGATGCGGTGGTCGATTGGTAAACATTTGAGAGTTTTGGAGGATTAAGTCGGTTCCCCTACTCAACAGATTTGGCACCATCGAACCATCCTCCCCACCTCCCTGATCTGTTGCGTTCGTGCTCCTCATCAGTGTGCGAATAGAGGATCTGCTAAGAGAAACCTTGTGGAAGGATGGAGATGAAGAAGCGGTGGGAGATAAAAGGAAGACGGTGGAAGGATCAAGAAGACGGTGGAAGGATCAGGATACCTTTAACATATAACCACGGTGGAAGTAAGTCCCAAGCTACAGTACCCTGGTCAGGTACTGTAGCTAAGAATGGAGAAATTTAATATATATATATATATATATATATATATATATATATATATATATATATATATATATATATATATATATATATATATATATATATAGAGAGAGAGAGAGAGAGAGGTGGGTTCAATTGAGAAAATAAAAAAGGTTGAGAATTGGGGAATCATTCTCAGCCACTCATTTAATCTAAGCATAAAAAGACATGGTGGCAAACTTGTAAATATGTTAATAACATTCAATGTCAAATACGTAACTATAGAGAATTCGATAACAGTTCGTTCATCCTCAAAATTTCTCCTCCAACCTTCAACAATCATCCAGATTTCTTCAACTAAACCATCATCAATGTCATCCAGTGTTAATCAATCATCAATATTCGTAGCTGGGAGGTTCGTCGTTCAAGTCAAATTCGCAACCCAAATTCATTAATTTCGTCAATTTGTTAAAGTTTGGAACTGGAATTTCCCAGATTCGCAAACGAAATCAGTTGGAATCAGAATTTCTTTGTTGTTCATGAAATTGGAATCGGAGTTCTTGACTCGCAGTCACGGTCGACATTGAAGGACTCAGAATCGGTACTCACAGGTTCCCAATCGGATTTTCGGAAATCAAAATCAAAATGAGAAATCGATCAGACATAGATGTCGCATCTGAAGTCGAAATCGGAAGTATATGATGATTTGGAATTGATAACTTGATGTTTTTAACATTTTTAAAATAGTTAACTTGTATGTACTCTAATTGTTTGATGAAATGCATAAACTAAATTACCACGTTATATTCATATATGAATATGTTTTCTCACTTGAATCAGTATATGATTATTAAAACAAAAAAACGAATATGCAAGTCTGTATGTTATTCATATGTGAATAACATATAAAAATTATATATATTTGTGAAAACACATTGTAATATTCATATGTGAATATACTGTGTAATATTCATAAGTGAATATATCATCTAATATTCACAAATGAATATACTATATATTATTCACATGTGATATACCATGTAATACTATGTAATATTCAGATATGAAAATATTATCTAATATTCATAAGTGAATATACCATCTAATATTCACAAATGAATATACTATGTAATATTCACAAGTGAATGAATCGTCTAATATTTAAATATGAATATACTATGTTTAGTATATGCTATATTCATATATGAATGATACTTAAAGTGTAAAAAAAATTAATCATAGTTTTTATTTATAAGTAAATAACGAATGTACTGTAGAAAAAATTTGATTCATTTTTATTCACTTATGAATAACGATAGCTGAAAATATAAAAAAGTAAATTTTTTATTTTATTTTAAAACTATATCAATATGGATGTCTATTTGTAGAGAAAAAAAAATCTTGAATTTTGGTACATTTAAAATAATTTTTCGATATAAATAGCTTCTTAAAAATTAAAAAAACGAAAAGACTATGTTTTTGTATATATTAAGGTAATGCTTAGCATAGTTTAAGGAAATATGTTTTGTTGGAAAACACATGTCTATTCTTTTCCTATTTCCGCCGGTACGACGGAGGCTTTTGCGACAAAAATAAATGAGTGGCTGAGAATGATTCCCCTATTCTCAACCTTTTTTTTCTCAATTGAACTCTCCTATATATATATATATATATATATATATATATATATATATATATATATATATATATATATATATATATATATATATATATATATATATATATATATATATATATATATATATATATATATATATATATAATGAGCGGGAATAATAACCCATGAAGTATGGAAAAGAGGACTTATGGTGGGTTCCTCTTTTTTATTATTTGGTAAATATTTTATTATCAAGAGGATGACTACAAAAAATAAAAAATGAATATTATAATAAAAGGTAAGAATAATACTCAACAATCATCTCTATGGTAGTGAGTGAATCAATTAAGTTGGAAAAGGAGTATAGATGGCTTATGATATCCCACCGCCACACACACAAAAATGATCACATTTCATTTTTTATTTATGTGTTTTGAAACAATAAATGTGTTAAATATGTTATCTTTACAACACTTTAATTATTATTTTTATCTAATTAAATGATTTTCGATATTTATATATTACAATACATATTACAAAAAGTTTGGGTCGAGTCAAACTATTTGGGATCCATAGGACAGACCTAAAAATATATAGTAGGCGTTGCCGAGATCAAATAGGTATTGCTGATATATCAAATATAAGTAAAAAAGATCTAAATTTTTTCCACTGCAGACATAAAAAGTAGATGTTGCCGGTGCAACATCGAAACCTGCCTAAAACCGCCGCTGGGTATCGATTCGTTAAACGCTCGAATCGAGATTGATTTTAAACGGGTCTTAGTTTAACTCGATCTTGATATTAGACTTGTTTATTAAACAAACTCGAACTCGAGTCTGTATTACTATCGTATGGAATTAAGATATACCATATACGACTCCCGAGCCCAGGCTGAGCCCCAGCCCGTATAATTTTTTGCGAACCGATCTCTAGCTCCGTACAATAAGGTTTCAAACGAGTCGAGCTGGAGCCCCAAATTAAAAAAAAATTTAAACAAGCCGAACTCTAGTGTAGGATTGGGGTTCAGCCCTAGTTCCGATTACTTAAATCTCTAAACTTAAAAGGTTACTTGTTTTACGTAAAGGAAAAAAAAAACATAAGGATATTTTACATATATTTTAAGTGAGTAGTCGCGATTGTCAAGTATCATGCCCAAAAAGGAGTCCAGATTCATAAAAAAAAATCATCGCCATCTTCACCACCACCTTTTAAATACACACATCATTCATAGAATCTCATAATTCATCATATATTCATTGCCATGGGGGAAGTTGATCCAGCCTTCATCCAGGAGCTTGAACACAGACCTAAACTTGCAGCACTTGAAGCCCAAGGAATCCCGCAAATTGACCTCTCCCCGATCATAAACTCATCTACTGCTGCTACTGCGATAGAAGATCTGGTGAATCAGGTCCATGACGCGTGCAAAAACTGGGGATTCTTCCAAGTAATCAACCATGGTGTTCCCATTGAGGTGCGTGAAAAGATGGAGTCGGCAGCAAAGAGGTTCTTTGATCAGCCAGTGGAGGAGAAGAAGAAGGTGAGGAGAGACGAAGAGAATCCATTTGGTTATTATGATACTGAGCAGACAAAAAAAGTGAGGGACTGGAAGGAAGTTTTCGATTTCAAAGTGGAGGTCCCGACGTTGATTCCGGCTTCTTCGTATGAATCTAACGATGAACATGCCATAAAGTATCCTAATCAATGGCCTCATCATCCTCCAGAATTGAGGTATTTAATTTTTGACGTCTAAAGATATATATCATGTATGTTTACTAACAAGATGAGTATGTTTAATTAACCGTTTCGTGAAAACTCAGGGAAGCATCTGAAGAATATGTTAAAGAAGTTCTTAAATTGTTTTACAAATTGTTGGAATTGATCTCACTCAGCTTAAACCTCCCTTCAAACCGGTTAGAGGCCTTCTTCTCCAAGGATCAAACCAGTTTGGCTCGAATCAACCACTACCCGCCATGCCCAGCTCCTGATCTAGCTCTGGGTGTTGGTCGACATAAGGACGTCGGTGCTTTAACGATCTTAGCTCAGGATGATGTAGGAGGTTTAGAAGTTAAGCGAAAAGGTGATGGAGAATGGATCTTCGTAAAGCCAACATCTAATTCCTTTATTGTAAATGTTGGGGACATTATGACTGTATGTGTCGTTTCTTATAGGTCTGTTTTTGCTTGAATTATTACAGCTGATTTGGAATGAAGGACTTATTGTTAGTGTTGTTTTTGATATAGGTATGGAGCAATGGAAAGTACGAAGGTGCGGAGCATAGGGCGAAGGTGAATTCCACAAGAGAAAGATTTTCGATCCCGATTTTCTTCAACCCTGCAAGTTACACTGTGGTGGAGCCACTTGCAGAGCTGATTGATGAAAGAAACCCTGCCAAGTATGAGAGTTATAATTGGGGTGAATTCCTTGCCACTTCAGAGCGCAATAATTTTAAGAAACCGGATGTTGAAAACATAGAATTTAATGATTTTAAGAAACCTGATAAATTAAAACTTGATGATGTTATTTCTCGAGTTGAGAATGTTGTTATATAAGAACCAATGGTCCTTGTTGTCGTGACTGTGGATACCCATGAATAAAATTGTTTGCTTGTTTGTTTATAAGATCTTTTTATCTTTTTATTAAATGCGAAAAAAGTTTATACTTTTACGATAAGTTTTTGAGTTCGATAAGTTTTTGAGTTAGAGTGGTTCGACGAAGGACTCGGCAATGCAAACGTGGTCTCGGTGGACACTAGGTCGTGGACTCGGCGTGCCGAGTTCGACTCGGCAACTCGGTAGAAACTCAGCGATGAGAGAGAGGGGGAGAGTTTGGAATGTTTGAATATTTTTTTTTGACATTTTTTGGGTCAAATTTGATCTGTTTTTTTCGGAAAAAAATCAAAATTTACCCCCTTTCATCCATATATAAATAACTACTGCATACTACATTTTATACCACTTTTTCTTCTTTAAATTTTCACTCAAACAACAATATTTTTATGAAAAAAATAGCTTCAACTTCCAATCCACAAACTCCAAAAAATACTAAAAGAAACTGTAGCACCTGGTTCTTGGTACGTATTTTTTGTAATTAACTCTCTAAATATTGCATTTTTGGCCTTGGACTCGGTGAGTTGAAGGACCAACTCGCCGAGTAGAAGCGGGATAAGACGCGGGGTCTAAGCTGTGGACTCGGCGAGTAGACCCCGTCTGGGCAAAAACCCTAACCTGGGTGTTTGCACCCTGTTTAAACTCTCTAACTTGGCCCCCTTTGTCCCTAACACTTCCATAGAGCTGTAGAGCGAAACCCTAGCCCCCATATTGTTCTTGTGAGTGATTTTGGGTTTGTGAAGGAAGTTTGGAGCTTAGAAGAAGAAATAGGAGGTTGAAGAGTGCAAGGAGGGGAGGTAGATCCGGAATCTACACTGTGAGAAACTTCCATTCAAGTAGAAAAGTTCCTACCTTGATCACTAGTTCATTAGATCCCCCTTTTGTCCCAAATTAGTGGTTTTCAAGCCCTAAAACCTCAAACTCCATGTGTTTATGCTCTATGTTCTGAAAGGACTTCAGATCTGGACCTTATGGACATCTTAGAAGTGTAAAGTCCCTGTGGTTGAAGTGATTAAGGTCCCTATTGAGTGCATGACCTCATAAAGAGCTTGGAATTGTCTTTTGGAGCTCATAGGTCCATGCATGCTCGTAAAGTTTGCAACTTTACGTGATAAGCATGCCCTAGGAGCTTAGATCTATGGGTTGGAACCATTGCATGTCTCAGATTTGGTCTGTATGGGAGGAGAGTGGAAGGGACTCAGCGAGTTCTATGAAGATGGTCTTAGACTCGACGAGTTGGATGAACAACTCGGCGAGTCCTTTGAAGATTGCCTGGTACTCAACGAGTTGTTCTTCAAACTCGGCGAGTCATATGAACTGTTACTGAGTTAAGACGGGTTTAAGTGTAGAAGGTCCAACCCTTCGTAGCTGCATGCGGAATTAGCAACTTGACGTGTAGCAATTGTCCCAGAAACCCAAATCCTCAAGATGGATGCTCTGGTGAGGATTTGGAATCGAGTAGGAGATCTGCTCGTGGGACTCGGCGAGTTGTTCTCGGACTCGGCGAGTCGGATCGCGAGTCGGTCCAATCGTCCCAAGTAGTAAGTTATGGGTGACTCAGTGAGTGAGGAGGGACTTGATGAGTTAGTACTGGGTTAATAGGAGAGGGACTCGGCGAGTCTGTGCCATGACTCGGCGAGTCCAGTCAACTGGAAGTTGACTTTGACCAAGGAGTTGACCTTGGACCAGGGGTAGGTCAGTCATTTGACCTAAGGGTATTTATGAGTGACTAATCTATGTTTATGGATTTATAGCCGGAGGATTACTAGTGCAGCAGTCAGACGTCTAGCAAGCAGACTTTCAGCAGCTACTTTTCGAGGTGAGTTTCCTTCTAGTAGGAACAGGTCTAAGGCACCAAGGTCGGCCCGTATAGACGATATGATAGTGTCGGAGTGTGGGTAGAGCCTGTATCTCATAGTTGAGTTTGATGATGATATATGCTAGTGTGGTAGAATTGTTTATACTCGTTGTCTGTGTGATACTTGTATGTTATGGTTTAGTAGCTGAGTGTGGGCGAGGCTCGTATCTCGGATAGCGAAGTGTGGGCGAGACCCGTATCAGTTAGACTTGGGTGTACCAGTTTGAGGAAGTGACTTAGAGGATTCGGGAGGATTGTTGAGGAAAGTATGGATAGGTGTGGAAGGTAGTATTGGGCCCGTACTACTGAAAGCACAGGATCCATACTCGAATCAGTGAGAGTCTTGGAGAATCTAAGAAGCTTCAGGGAAGAGTTGTGACCCAGTTTGGGGACAGAGGATGTTCTAGTTGTTGCAGCTTAGCCATTGGCAAGCGAGCTAGTGAGCATGACAGGGTGTCAAACCCTGAAGGATATGATTCCGAATAGTTGTAGATGCGAGATCGATTTGGAGCACTTTGAGAAGAGAGGTTCGTACTAGGTGCGTATAGTTGAGGGTCGCGGGAAGAGACCTGTCACCTCCGATCATCGGGTGAAAGGACAGCAGGGTCGGAGTCAGTACAATGCGTACGAAAGAGTACATGAGGGAGTTTGTCACTCCAAGGGATTAGGCTGCCACAGGTGTGGCAGGGTTGGTTATGTCTGCAGAAGGTGACCAGTATTTCCCTAGACGTTGCGAGTATGTCATCTTCTATTGCTACTAGATGGATGTTAGGGATACGTATCGCGTTGGAAATGTGAGTGAGTTTGGATAAGTCAGACCTCAAGTCGGTTTTTCTGCTAGTGTTTGGGTTACCAAGGATCATATATGCCATCCTGCATGTCGAAAGGTCCTTGATGAACCCAAAGAGGGACGCATCTTGCAGAGTGGGTTCCGTGTATATCGTTATCATTTCGGATCTTTGTCAGGATCTATGCAGGAGTATTATTTAGAGGATACTCGATCAGGGTTAGAGTGATTGTTCTCCAATGGAGTCAGCGTTCATAGGTTCTATCATTGTTCAGGTATGGTCGGTAATTGTTTATGGATGAATTTTGGAGTTCAAGGCACTGCCGTTGCTAGGACAAAACTGGTGACACGAAGAAGGTAGTGTCAGTCGCGGGTGTCAGATGCATAAGCGGTTGGACATTGGATGTTAAATAGAATTATGTTTTTGCATGGGCTGCGTTCGGTTAGAGTTCAGTGGTACTGCAAGATTGGGAGTAGGAACGAGGATTCGTCAGCTAGAGTGAAGATTAAGGTCTTCAATCGACAGCATGTTAGATGGATTGAGGTGTCAGACTGGATCAGATTTCAAGAGTACTCATCGAGATTTCCGAGGATGGGAGATCTCAAGGTTTAATCGGCGATTAAGCACTAGCATTGGCGGGCACAAGATGTCATCAGTGGGATATTAGAAAGCGAGAAGGATTGGGAATCCTTTAATTCTCATGTAATGTGAAGAGTTAGTCGAATCTAAGTGAGGGAGAGACTTTTTATAAAGTTCTCCAAATCTGAGTTCTGGTTGCGCGGGGTGCAATCTCTTGGGCACCTTGTCAACCAAAAAGGATATTCTAGTTGATCCGGCCAAGATAGAGGTTGTGATGCAGTGGGAGATTCCGAGGTCTCCATCTAAGATTAGGAGTTTTCTGGGTTTAGCAGGTTACTACCAGAGATTTACATGGGACTTCTCTGAGATTGCCGTTCTTTTGACCCAACTGACCAAGAAGTAGGTGGCCCTTCGCTGGGGGCCTGAGCAGCAGACAGCCTCGAGACTTTCAGACATCGGTCGTGCGAGGCATCGATTCTCACCTTGCCAGAGAGTGTAGATGATTTTGTGGTTTACTATGATGCTTTGATAATGGGCATGGGTACGGTACTGATACAGTGGGGTCACATGATAGCAGGTTTCGGGAACCAGGTTAGAGTTTCGGTTAGGACCCTAGTTCAGTGATGTGTTAGGTCGAATGCGTGTTCGACCCGGTAAGGAAAGTGTTGTAAGACTACAGGGGTAGCCGTAGCATTCACTAGTAGTCAGATAGTATGGAAAGTGTTGTAAGACTACGGGGGTAGCCGTAGCATTCACTAGCGATCAGATAGTATGGAGAGTGTTGTAAGTCTGCGGGTGCAGCTGTGTGACATCCCCAAAATCTCGGCCAGCAAAGACCGGTTTCATTTATGCTTTTTAAACATTTTCGGAGTAAATCCTTTTGATTTTAAAAGAGATGCGGAATTTGTTCCCAAAAACAAAACATGATAAAATAATATTTACCAAAGCATTTCATAACGAAATGTATTTTCATTATATAATCAAAACTCGGGATGTCATGTTCCGATACAGACCATAAAGCATAAACGATAGCATTACAAGTCATTCAACAAATATTTACATATATAGACTTGTAAACTAAACAACTTGATGATTATCCATCTTATGCTCTCGCGCCACTTCCTGTAATACAAAGAAACTGAGTGGGTCAGGATTGGGAGCCTGGTGAGCATATAGGGTTTTCAACCCACAATAAATAATTAAATTAGTATTCATCAACCAACAATAACCCAATTACCCATTCCCGTTATTCTCACTTTATGTCCCTAAAATAACTAACACAAGGGACCTAGTCTAAGAATATTTCATCGGGGCGACAACACATGTTTTCGGGGGTTTCCCGCCAATATATGTCAAATAAGGCAACCATGGGGGGATGGAGTACAACGAATGAACACCCAAGTTCATTAACACCTACAGGTGGCGAGGCTGCTAGTGTTCCACAAGACTGTCTAGAAAAGTCTGTGGTCGTCATCTAAACTCCGCTAGATGACTAAATCAAAACAACATCGAGGCCTCTCATCTGTTTATTACACAGCAACTATCTACCCATGTTCTACCCAACATATTTATAGATAAAAATATACATTTTTATACATAGTTTAAAACCAGTATAGCATGTTCAATCAGTACATATTCCACATAACAGATGAGGCACACACACATAACACGTATTTCATATAGAATAAATAAGATCTATGAGATAGAAGGAAGTGAATATACATTCACACATATAACAACATAATATATACACATAGCACGTATTTTATATAAAATACTTCATAATTATGCGTTAGAAGAAAGTAACTACACACTCACTTGATCAGAAGATGATCGGACAGCACTACGGCTTATAAAAGTAGTATATTTCGATAGATCTGGAAGATCTTCACCAAAAATCGGACTCCTCGCAGGCAGAGCTTCGGCTCGGGAATCGCACTTCTCGGGATCTCGGGAGCGTAAAACTTCCTTCTTAACTTGGATATGAGATCCGGGGCTTCGGGGTATAAATGGCACGCAAATCGAGGCAAAAACTAGAGAGGAAGAAAGTAGTTTGTAAAAGAAAGAAGCTTCCCTCGCATGCCCCTTTTATAGGGCTGAACCCTCGCATTACGTTGGGCGTACTGCTTCGGTACGCTGGGCATAATGCCGAAACGTCACTGCATGCGTCATCGAAGCACTCGAGTGCGAGGCTTCGTCATGCTTCGCTGTAGGCTGGGCGTAACCTGGATAAGTCCGGTGACTCCTCTTCGGATAATATTGGGTATAATAATTAAATTTAAATATTAATTATTTAATAAACTTTGAAAATTCATATCTTCATCATACGAAATCTGTTTTCGATGTTCTTTATCTCCACGTGTAGGTGAGACTACGCTCTACAACTTTCGTTCAGACTCTGTCAGCTAATTTTGACTTTATTTTTATTATCTATTTTTAGTAGGCCCGAAACTTCAGAAAATCATAACTTCCTCATACGAAGTCAAATTTGGCCGTTATATATATATTCGGAAACCCCGTTTCAGCCACTACAACTTTATGCAAAGATATCGGGCTTATTTCATACTTTAAATTTTGACGCTTATTTTATTTTTAATTCATTAAATTATAATAATTAAGAAAATAAACACATAATTCACATAATACTCAAATATTTCATCTTTAATACTTCAAAAAGAGTTACAAGGGTTAACCTAGACTATTACATCAACGAAAATGCCTAGCCTGGAAACGCGGGCGTTACAATTCTCTCCCCCTTAGGATTATTCCGTCCCTGGAATCACACATCAACAAACAAATGCGGATAGCGACTCAACATGTCACTCTCCGTTTCCCAAGTGAGATTTGGCCCATTCGTATGTTTCCAACGGACAAGCACTAACTCGACCATCTTGCGTCGAAGCTTCTTAGTCTTTCAGTGAATAATTGCCTCAGGTTCTTCAATTAACCTCTTGTTTTCATCAATTCTCAATTCAGAAATTGGAATTATATAGGGAACTTCTCCCGTGAACTTCCTCAAATAACACACATGAAAAGTGTCGTGAATTCCATTCAGTTCTTCGGGTAATTCGAGCTTGTAAGCTTGGTTCCCAATTCTCTGAAGAACTTTAAACGGTCCAATAAACCTCAGACATAACTTTCCCCTTTTACCAAACCTTATAAGTCCCTTCCACGGTGAGACTTTAAGCAAAAACCGAATCTCCAACTTCAAAAGTCATCGGCCTTCACTTCTTGTCAGCATAGCTCTTTTGACGATCCTAAGCTGCTGACATTCTTTCTCCAATTATTTTCAACTTTTCAACAGTCCGATGGACCATCTCGGGACCCATAAACGGCTTTTCCCTAGCCTCAAGCCAACACGACGGCGTAGGACACTTCTGTCCGTACAAAGCTTGATAAGGTGCCATCTTTATGCTCGAGTGGAAACTATTATTTTAGGAAAATTCTACCAAAGGTAAATGTTCATCCCAGTTACCTAGGAATTCCAGGGTGCATGCTCTCAGCATATCTTCAAGTGTTTGTATCGTTCTTTTGCTCTGACCATCAGTCTGCGGATGGTAAGTTGTACTTAAACACAACTTGGTACCCATTTCCTCTTGTAGACTTTTCCAAAACCTTGAGGTGAAACGGCTATCACGATCCGATACAATCGTTAACGGAACACCGTGAAGCCTCACAATTTCCTTCATGTCAGAATTTGCGAGCTTTTCCATAGACCATTTCTCATTGGCTGCTATGAAATGTGCACTCTTAGTGAATCGATCAACGACCACCCAAATCATGTCGTGACCACTTTTTGTTCTAGGTAGTTTAGTGACAAAATCCATCGCAATGTCTTCTCATTTACCCATAGGCACAGGTAAAGGTTCTAAACTCCCATATGGTTTCTGATGTTGTGTCTTGACTCTCGCACAAGTCACACACTCGGCCACATACTTTGCAACATCAAGCTTCATCGTTGGTCACCGGTAATAGGGTTTCAGGTCCCTATACATTTTAGTACTTCCAAGATGAATTGAGTACATGGTTTTGTGAGCTTCTTCCATCAGAAGATCTCTTATTCCTCCTGACTTAGGTACCCAAATACGATCTTGGAATACCTTCAGTCCATGACCGTTTGTATCAAACACCAACGTTTTGAGATCCAATCCATAACTCCAATCGGATCCTCCTTTCCATTGAAGGTCGATGGTTTGCAAGTTAGAAAGTCCTTGTACTTGCATCACATTCCATCATTCCTTCCATCATGGTTGTTTTGCCTAACTATCGGTGGGTTGGCTTGACCAAGAGACCCACTAAAGTTTCCGCCTTCCGAGTGCACTTCATTTAATTCGGGCTCTTCCACATGAATTGACAGTTCTTCACGATTCTGTTGAAGCAACCGCCTAGTCTCCTCCATTTGATGATCCAACATTGTTTGAATCATCATTTGTACACCAACCATTGTTATCGGCTCAGGTTCTGCTGCTACGACAGGTATTTGCTCAATCACTGGTGGTTGATTCCTGTTTTCATCAGCATTTCCAACTCCACTTCTTGTTCTCACCATTTTTGATCTATACACCGAATAAGGTGAAATTAGATCCTCATTCACGATAGATATTCAAATCATCCTTATCACTCCGAAACGTTTACATGCTAGTTCTAATATCGTAGACGTACGCTTAGAATTCTACACACATAAGGTTTCCAGATCTGGTCGGCAACAGAATATAGATCTGAACAAATAATATCATATATGGCAACATATAACATTTAGCACATAAAAGCATTTTAGGCAACTTTCCTAAAATAAACTAGTGCTCGTGTCTAAAATATCACAGACACACATCTCAAAATTTCACTTAGCATTTTAAGTTTAAGTCTAGAAATCATACAAATTCCTAGTTCGCTTAAACTAATGCTCTGATACCAACTGTGACATCCCCAAAATCTCGGCCAGAAAAGACCGGTTTCATTTATGCTTTTTAAACATTTTCAGAGTAAATCCTTTTGATTTTAAAAGAGATGCGGAATTTGTTCCCAAAAACAAAACATGATAAAATAATATTTACCAAAGCATTTCATAATGAAATGTATTTTCATTATATAATCAAAACTCGGGATGTCATGTTCCGATACAGACCATAAAGCATAAACGATAGCATTACAAGTCATTCAACAAATATTTACATATATAGACTTGTAAACTAAACAGCTTGATGATTATCCATCTTATGCTCTCGCGCCACTTCCTGTAATACAAAGAAACTGAGTGGGTCAGGATTGGGAGCCTGGTGAGCATATAGGGTTTTCAACCCACAATAAATAATTAAATTAGTATTCATCAACCAACAATAACCCAATTACCCATTCCCGTTATTCTCACTTTATCTCCCTAAAATAACTAACACAAGGGACCTAGTCTAAGAATATTTCATCGGGGCGACAACACATGTTTTCGGGGGTTTCCCGGCAATATATGTCAAATAAGGCAACCATGGGGGGATGGAGTACAGCGAATGAACACCCAAGTTCATTAACACCTACAGGTGGCGAAGCTGCTAGTGTTCCACAAGACTGTCTAGAAAAGTCCGTGGTCGTCATCTAAACTCCGCTAGATGACTAAATCAAAACAACATCGAGGCCTCTCATCTGTTTATTACACACCAACTATCTACCCATGTTCTAGCCAACATATTAGTAGATAAAAATATACATTTTTATATATAGTTTAAAACCAGTATAGCATGTTCAATCAGTACATATTCCACATAACAACTGAGGCACACACACATAACACGTATTTCATAGAGAATAAATAAGATCTATGAGATAGAAGGAAGTGAATATACATTCACACATATAACAACATAATATATACACATAGCACGTATTTTATATAAAATACTTCATAATTATGCGTTAGAAGAAAGTAACTACACACTCACTTGATCAGAAGATGATCGGACAGCACTACGGCTTATAAAAGTAGTATATTTCGATAGATCTGGAAGATCTTCACCAAAAATCAGACTCCTCGCGGGCAGAGCTTCGGCTCGGGAATAGCACTTCTCGGGATCTCGGGAGCGTAAAACTTCCTTCTTAACTTGGATATGAGATCCGGGGCTTCAGGGTATAAATGGCACGCAAATCGAGGCAAAAACTAGAGAGGAAGAAATAAGTTTGTAAAAGAAAGAAGTTACCCTCGCATGCCCCTTTTATAGGGCTGAACCCTCGCATTACGCTGGGCGTACTGCTTCGGTACGCTGGGCGTAATGCCGAAACGTCACTGCATGCGCCATCGGAGCACTCGAGTGTGAGGCTTCGTCATGCTTCGCTGTACGCTGGGCGTACAGCATTACGTTGGGCGTAACCCGGATAAGTCCGGTGACTCCTCTTCGGATGATATCGGGTATAATAATTAAATTTAAATATTAATTATTTAATAAACTTTGAAAAGTCATATCTTCATCATACGAACTCCGTTTTTGACGTTCTTTATATCCACGCGGTGAGACTACGCTCTACAACTTTCGTTCAGACTCCGTCGGCTAATTTTGACTTTATTTTTATTATCTATTTTTAGTAGGCCCGAACAGGAAAACTTTGTTATAAATTCATAACTTCTTCGTCCGACGTCCGTTCTCGCCTAACTTTTCATGTTTCGCTACTAACAACGAGATCTTCGATTCTCACTTAGATTGTTTCGGCTAAAAACCGCTCGATTTCAAATCGAGTATCCGGGCTGCATACCGCTAAGTTGAAACTTCAGAAAATCATAACTTCCTCATACGAAGTCAGATTTGGGCGTTTTATATATATTCGGAAACCTCGTTTCGGCCACTACAACTTTATGCAAAGATATCGGGCTTATCTCATACTTTAAATTTTGACGCTTATTTTATTCTTAATTCATTAAATTATAATAATTAAGAAAATAAACACATAATTCACATAATAGTCAAATATTTCATCTTTAATACTTCAAAAAGAGTTACAAGGGTTAACCTAGACTATTACATCAACGAAAATGCCTAGCCTGGAAACGCGGGCGTTACAATTCTCTCCCCCTTAGGATGATTCCGTCCCTGGAATCACACATCAACAAACAAATACAGATAGCGACTCAGCATGTCACTCTCCGTTTTCCAAGTGAGATTTGGCCCATTCGTATGTTTCCAACGTACAAGCACTAACTCGACCATCTTGTGTCGAAGCTTCTTAGTCTTTCGGTCAACAATTGCCTTAGGTTCTTCAATTAACCTCTTGTTTTCATCAATTCTCAATTCAAAAATTGGAATTATATCGGGAACTTCTCCCGTGAACTTCCTCAAATAACACACATGAAAAGTGTCATGAATTCCATTCAGTTCTTCGGGTAATTCGAGCTTGTAAGCTTGGTTCCCAATTCTCTTTTGACGATCCTGAGCTACTGACATGTTTCTCTAATTATTTTCAACTTTTCAACAGTCTGATGGACCATCTCGGGACCCATAAACTGCTTTTCCACAGCCTCAAGCCAACACGACGGCGTAGGACACTTCTGTCCGTACAAAGCTTGATAAGGTGCCATCTTTATGCTCGAGTGGAAGCTATTATTTTAGGAAAATTCTACCAAAGGTAAATGTTCATCCCAGTTACCTAGGAATTCCAGGGTGCATGCTCTCAGCATATCTTCAAGTGTTTGTATCGTTTTTTTGCTCTGACCATCAGTCTGCGGATGGTAAGTTGTACTTAAACACAACTTGGTACCCATTTCGTCTTGTAGACTTTTCCAAAACCTTGAGGTGAAACGGCTATCACGATCCGATACAATCGTTAACGGAACACCGTGAAGCCTCACAATTTCCTTCATGTAAGAATTCACGAGCTTTTCCATAGACCATTTCTCATAGGCTGCTATGAAATGCGCACTCTTAGTGAATCGATCAACGACCACCCAAATCATGTCGTGACCACTTTTTGTTCTAGGTAGTTTAGTGACAAAATCCATCGCAATGTCTTCCCATTTTCCCATAGGCACAGGTAAAGGTTCTAAACTCCCATATGGTTTCTGATGTTGTGTCTTGACTCTCGCACAAGTCACACACTCGGCCACATACTTTGCAACATCAAGCTTCATCGTTGGTCACCGGTAATAGGGTTTCAGGTCCCTATACATTTTAGTACTGCCAGGATGAATTGAGTACATGGTTTTGTGAGCTTCTTCCATCAGAAGATCTCTTATTCCTCCTGACTTAGGTACCCAAATACGATCTTGGAATACCTTCAGTCCATGACCGTTTGTATCAAACACCAACGTTTTGCCCAAACGTTCCTCCTTCCGGTCATTCTTTTCAGAAGCTTCTTCTTGAGCTTTCTTTATACTCTCCACAATTGTCGAGACAACTTCTATTCTCAACGCTCTTGGCCTTTTTCTCTCAACATTGACTTTCCGACTGAGAGCATCAGCAACAACGTTAGCTTTACCGGGGTGGTAAAGTATCTCACAGTCGTAGTCCTTTAGTAACTCTAGCCAGCGTCATTGCCTCATATTTAACTCTTTCTGATTAAAGAGATATTGGAGACTCTTATGATTAGTGAAAAGTTTGCACTTCGTGCCATAGAGGTAATGCCTCCATATTTTCAGAGCGAAAACAACCGCTGCTAACTCCAAATCATGAGTAGGGTAGTTCTTTTCATGCTCCTTCAGCTGTCGGGACACATATGCTATCACCTTTTCTCTTTGGGTCAAAACATAACCCAATCCAACCCCAGACGCATCCCTATAAACAGCGAAGTCTTTAACTCCATCGGGTAGAGAAAGTATTGGTGCCTCGTATAGCTTCTTCTTTAGCTTCTCGAATGCTTCATTATGCTTATCACTCCAAGCATAAGTAGCTCCTTTGTGGGTCAAAGCTGTCAATGGAGTAGCAATCGAAGAAAAGCCTTGGATAAACCTTCGGTAATATCTGGCTAATCCTAAAAAGCTTCGGATCTCCGTGGGACTTTTTGGTTGTTCCCACTTCATTACAGCCTCAATCTTTGCTGGATCGACCATTATCCCTTCCTGGTTGACCACGTGACCCAAGAATTGGACTTCTCGAATCCAAAAATCACATTTGGAGAACTTTGCATACAACTTCTCCTTCTTCAAGACTTCTAACACTTCTCGCAAGTGTCTGTCATGCTCCTCTTGGCTTTTTGAGTAAATCAGAATGTCGTCTATGAATACTATCACAGATTTATCAAGGAATGGATTACAAACACTATTCATTAAATCCATGAATGCTGCTGGAGCATTGGTTAGTCCAAACGACATAACCAAGAACTCATAGTGTCCATATCGTGTTCTGAACGCAATCTTCTCGATATCCTGCCCTCTCACTTTTATCTGATGATATCCTGACCGTAGATCGATCTTCGAGAAATAGCTCGAACCTTGCAATTGATCAAACAGGTCATCAATCCTTAGCAACGGGTATCTATTCTTTATTGTTGCCTTGTTCAGCTCTCTGTAATCGATGCACATTCTCATACTTCCATCTTTCTTCTTCACGAATAACACCGGAGCTCCCCAGGGTGATGAACTAGGTCTAATGAAACCTTTGTCCAATAACTCCTGAAGTTGCATCATCAGCTCCTTCATCTCCGTCGGTGCTAATCGATAAGGTGCTTTTGCTATTGGCGTGGTTGCTGGTAACAAGTCTATTCTGAACTCCACTTGTCTATCAGGTGGTAATCTAGGAAGATCTTCGGGAAATACTTCCGGATAATCACACACCACTGGAATACTCTGCATCACCTTCTTTTCCTTCTTAGCATCGATCACGAATGCTAAATATGATGTACATCCCTTGGTCAAACACTTCATGGCTTTCATTAGGGAAATGATTCCAAAATTTACTCGTCGTTTGTCCCCGTACACCATAAATGACTCTTTCCCTGGCGGGTTTACTTTAACTATCTTCTTCTTGCATAAAATTTCGACATCATTGGCGCTAAGCCAATCCATTCCCAGAACGATGTTGAAACCATTTAGTTCGATAGGCAATAATTTCTCGTGAAACTTATTCCCATTAAGGTCGATTAAGATGTTTTTCGTACGATGGCTAACAGGTACAAACTTGCCACTAGCAACTTCGACTAATAAAGCATTATCTAGTCTATCAACAGGCAAAACTAGTTTTCTACCAAACTCATGCGAAATAAAGGAGTAGTTGGCTCTAGAATCAAACAAAATTTGAGCAGGTAATTCGTTTACGAGAAAGGTACCTGAAGCGACATCAGCCTCATCTTTCGCAGCCTCAAGTGTCATCTGGAGGCTCTCGCCTTCGACTTTGGTGGAATGTTGGGCTTAGCTGCCTCCTTCTTTTTCGGACAGTCTTTCAAAATGTGCCCTTCCTCGTTACAACCAAAGCACATCCTTTTGTTGTTCGGACACTCATTGGCAAAATGCCCAGTTTTTCCGCACTTGTAGCAGGTTACATCCTCACTACATTTCCCAAAGTGCTTTTTCTTACACTTATCACACCATTTCGCTTCGCCTCCTTTTCCTCCACCAAACTTTTCGAATCAGATTTCGAAAATTTGCTTTTCTTACCAGAACCAGATGTTCCCTCAAACTTTCTCTTCTCACCAACCTCAACCTTGTTGGTGGTTCTCCCCTTAATCATGTTCTCAACAGACTTGGCAGCCCAGATAGCCGCCTCTAGAGTATGTGCCTGACGTATCGGCACCTCGTACTCCCATGGAAGTCCTTTTGCGTATCGGTCAACCTTTGTCAGCTCATCTGGAACGATGCGCAAAGCAAACTCCATCTTGTCTGTAAAGTTATTAGTGTATTCATCAACTGACATGCTGCCTTTCGTCAATGTCAAAAACTTATTCTCCAACTCCAACAGATTTTGAGCCGAGCAGAACTTGCGCTTGAACTGCGCCAAGAACTCTGCCATGATAACTAGTTATGACTAGTTCCAGAGAAGGATTTCGTTCAGAAGTCGTGTGGGGCGACTAAGTGGGAGTCCTTTGGCTCCGCAGCCGGGCCGGAACACGGTATTTCAGATAATTGGTGAACGTATAGAGATCTGGGAGGTCTTGTTAGATTTTGGAAAACAGCCATGTGGCAACATACTGCTTCAGGCAGTTCAGTTTTCGGGCAATTTCAGCATTTGGGCATCATTAGTATTTGCATTTCATGTTGCAAATACAGACGAAATAGTTGGTTGATTAGGAAGTGGTAGGTCATTTACAACGGGATTATCTGAGTTTTGGCCGAGTATAAGTGAACCACAGGGATAAGTGGAACTGTGATTCTATTTTTCTAGTAGGATCCCTGGTTATCAGAAGTTGAGTAGTCAGTTGAGGGATAAAAAGACTAGATTCAACGATAATGATTTAGTATGAGTGGTATGTCAGGGATTCAAACCATCTCGAGATAGCAGATTTCGGATACATTACATGTGGTCTTCTTGCAAGGAATTCATTCACCTACGAATTGTAGGGCATTGCGAAGATTGGTCACAGCTACCCTGGGAAGGCTAGGTGTGCCTGGGGAGATGACTATGTTACTAGAGTGACTTGGTATGTAAGGATTGGTAAGGAATGATTTCGAGGACAAAATCTAATTTAAGTGGGGGAGAGTTGCAAAACCCCGTTTATTTATTAAATTAATTAATTAATTAATTAATGGCTTGTAGTCCTAAAATAAATAATTATATATCAAAGGATGGTTCGAAGGGCTAATTGTCATAGTCTTAGAAGTTGGGGGTTAAAAGTGTAAATTTTGGATGGGTTCCGTAAAGAATTATGAGGGTAGGGATTACTTGGTAATTACTGGGACCTCATTTGGAAAGAATTTGTAGAGGAGGGGTTGTTTTAGTAAAAATCGGACCTGAATTGTAAAGGATTTAATGCTTAGGGTTTATATGGTAAATATAGGATCTATTTCGAGATAAATGGGAGCTGGAGGGACCATTTTGGTCATCATGGCAAACTCGTATAAGGAGCGGGTATATAAAGGTTATGAAACCCTAACCCTATAGACCCATTGCAGCCGTCACTCTCCCTTTTCGCATCCGGCGCCACCATCCACCTCGTTCACTTTTCCGATCGTCTAGCACCATCAGCGTAGTTCTCATCAACGGAAGTATTGAAGACCGACAGAATATGGGAGCAACCACTGCATCAGTCGATGACGAAGCTGGAAGACAACAACTGCCACTATTTCATTGCCCCCGAACCGCCACTGTCGTGCCTTGCTGTCGGCGAGAACAAGATCTATCAGCGAAGTGGTGAGCGCCGCTACTATCTCTCCGTCGCCATCCTCTTCTTCTCGTTTCTTGTCGCCATCATCAGTCACATTCGGCTGTTGTCAATGTTGTGTTGACCACCACTGCTCAGGAACTCGTCCCACAACAGCCAATAGCCAGCTGCCACCGCCAGAACAACCTACATTCAGTTTCCGGTTGAGATTCACCATCGAGGGGCCAGCAGCGGGGTTTATTCGTGAAGGTCTGTCACAATGATCTTCAGAGACACATGTGTGTGTGCTCGTGGCCGGAAAGCTTGGAAAGCCACCATGGCTGCCAACCATGGTGGCTGCCGCCGGTAGTTCCTTTTCTGCCACCATTAACCGCCATGTATGGGTGGCTGTGATGTGATATAATGTTTGTGTGCGTGTGTTTTTCTTGTAAGGGCTACAGGAGCGTTTGTTGGCTGGAAGTTCACGGAAAAGCCACCGTGAGGCGGTGGCTGCCACCTTCTACCACCACCGGCCACCATAAGGTGGTTGTGTGTGTTTGTTTTGTTTAGTATGTGTGTGTTTATTTTGAGTCTTAGCATTGTAAAGTGTAAATTACAAGTCGAATAATGAAAAGAAAACTAAAAACCACCACCGTGAGGTGGTGGCTGCCGCCACTGGCCGTTGTGTCGGGTGGCGGTGTGTTTGCCCTGTGAGTTTGATTCGTTTGGGAGGGGTGCTTGAAACCCTAATGGGCTTTGTTAGCCTAGTGGGACCAATGAAGCCTAATGGGCCCAAGAGAACCATACTTGACCCAATAAAACCCTAATGGGCTTGATGACATTTTAGTGGGCTTAATAGGCCCAATAAAGCCCTAATTGACATAAAAGGCCAACAAATTGATAAATGGGCTAATATTTGGATTGGAAAACCCTAATGCCAATGAAAACCTAACTTTAAGAATTAATTGGGTCACACACACGATAATTATTTAATAACTTGAGATATTGAATAATAATCATTGGCAAAGATTAATCTAAGCAATATTGGACTTAATGGATTAAGTCCTTACCAGGTTAAGTAGGAAACTTAACCCTAATCATCATTTTATGTGAAACCCTAATTTCACTTGGGTGTATTGTTGGGCCTTGATGATTGGGTTATTAAATGGGCTATCCAAGATCAAGCAAATGGTCTAGAGTAATTTAATGGGCCTAGGGTAAGGCTCATGTAAGGGGCTTAGGCCCAATTTGGAAAATTGGGCCATAGTTTGGGCCTTAATGATTATATGATGTTGGGCCTAGAATGAGACCATGTATAGGCCTATACCCAATTTGGAAAATTGGGCCATGTGTTGGACTTTGATTCCTAATTGACTTTGGGCCTACAGATTGGGCCTTGGGCTTGAATAAGCCAAGCTAGGAGTAATGTAGTAATTACCCAAAGAATGTACCAATGGTTATGTATTGGGACCCAATTATTAATTGGGTGTTATTTTGGTGTTGACAGTTCGAGAATCTGTCAGCCAGCAACTGGGGTCGAGTCTGCGGGACTTCAGCAGTGTGGGATTATGTCTACGGGACTTCAGCAGTGTGAGGTGAGTTACCTTCCAATAGCGGTGGATCTACGGCCACAATGTCGGCCCACCAGTAGGAGTTGTATGTTAAATGATTGTCTTTATGATATCATCTAGGTTTGCTGGTACCTGATATGTTATATGCTGGCATGATATGTTATATGTGATAGTATTAGAGTTCGGTTGTTAGGACCGAAGGGTAGGTCAGACACCCTAGATATGTATGACAGTATGTGATGATATGTTTATATGCTGGCATGATATGTTATATGTGATAGTGGTAGTAGGAAGGGAATATTCCCCACTTATCGGTCGACAGGACCGAAGGGGTAGGCCAGCACCCAGATATGCTACGCAGTATATGACTTATGTGTTTATGCTATGCTTTTATGTGGTAGTGTTAGGGGGTGAAATAGTCCCCGATTACTGGTTGAAAGATACCGAAGGGGAGGCCAGCACCCAGATATGCTAGGCAGTATCCGGTCGAGAGGACCGCAGGGGAGCCCAGCACCCAGGTATGCTAGGCAGTATCCGGTCGAGAGGACCGAAGGGGAGGCTAGCACCCAGATATGCTAGGCACTATTCGGTCGAGAGGACCGAAAGGGTAGGTCGGGCACCCAGATATGTCTGACAGTATATGTATGTTATATGATCGTATGGTGTGTGGTATGATGGGGGAACTCACTAAGCTTCGTGCTTACGATTTTCAGTTTTGGTTTCAGGTACTTCATTTTCAAAGGAAAGGAGCCGACTTGATCGCAGCGCATCACACTATGGTTTTCCGCACATGAGATCTTTGGGATTACACTCTGATATTGTTTTATGATAACACGTTTGATTATTTCTACTTTGGTTTTGACATGACATGGTATTATAGATGTTTTATTACACTGTTGGTTTTATAATGACGTATTTAAAAATGAAAATTTTGTCCTGTATTTTTGGGATGTTACAATCCGAGACATACTTGAGTATACCTGCATTTGAGTGAAGATGTGAGGTTGCACCAGTGTCCATGTACCATTCAGCTGAGCCCGGATCATTTAATGTCATAGTATTGAACATTTGTGGAAGTGCGGTGTGCTCGAGATTTTGCTATTGAACTTGATATGCTTGCTGGTGAGAAAAATGTTGTTGGGCTTGTGAAAAAAAATGATGCTATTGGTTATTGTTTTGTGGGCTGGATGTGTTCTGGGCCCATTTTCGTGATGATAAAAAACACCTGGGCTTGGCAGGAGGCCTTGCTGATTTAATACGCGATGTGGTTGAGGGGCGTAGGTCCACACCCAATTACCCTGTCGCTGATTGTGTTGCTGTTGACTTCCACTCAAAAAAGTTCTGTCGCCGCCATTGTTGTACCGATCGTCATAGCGCCCTCCTCCCCGACCACCACGACGGCCACCGCGTCCCCCACGATAGCCACCTCTATTACTACTATTGTTGGTGAAGTTATTACGCCATTGATATGAGTTGGTGTTTGAGTTACGAACAATGAGAACGTGTGGGGAGGATGAACTGTCGGCATGTCTATGGAGAGATTCCTTCTGTTCATCGAGAAGCATCTGTTGCTCTTCACAAAGGAGAATGGATATAGCATCCCAAAAAGATGGAGGCGGGTCCCTGTGTCGGATATTAATGGTTATGTATAGAAATTTCTTAGACAATACATTGATCATATATGCCACCAGGTTAGTTTCACAGACCTTAGCATCCATGTGCTCTAATATATCAGCGAGGGATTTGATTTTGTTATAGTATTCTATGATGGAAGAGTTACCAAGAGAGATGTTTCTCAATTCTCGATCAAGCTGAATGATTTTCGAGGCTTTGTTATCTCGAAAAACTTTTTCAAGATTTTCCCATATTTCAAAAGTTGTTGCTTGCTTCTTGAAGATCATATTGAGAAGAGGGATAGAGAGAGTGGCATATAGCCATGATTTTACAATAGAGTCCTTGCGAACCCATGCATCCTTCGTAGACATTGATTCTTCTGTTGCTTTGTCTTTTTCTTTTTCTTTTTAAGTCGTTATTTAAGCAGAGGACTTGAGATGATCATCGACACCATACCCGATACAGTGAATTTCGAATAGTTCTTGCCAAATATCGTAATTCATTTTATCCAAATCTAGAACAAATGGGACTGCATGTTTGATATTAATTGTAGAGGATGGTTTGTCTGTGATTGACATGATGAGGGGAGAAGAAAGAAAAATCAAGAGGAAAGGTTGAAAGAAAGATTAGATACGTAAAGATGATGAAAAGAGAGACGTCGGCTAGGGTATATGGCAATCAAACTTTATTATGCTCTGATACCATGTAATTTTTCGTATTTTCCCCTCCCAACCTTTCATTCCATATAGCCAATGTATATATACACGTACAATACAAAACAGAAAACGGGCCAAACATGAGATGGGCCGACTCTATACATATAAAACATATGGATCATAAAACATACGCTAACAAAATTTTGTTGGATATTTTATTTTTCGAAAGTAGATCTTATAAAATAACCATTACTTTTTTCTCTTAAATTCATTACGAATATCAAATTTACGGTATAGAGTTAGATTTCGTAGTAGTAGAGATGACAGAAAAATACTATTTTTTCAAACAGTACATGCTTTTCCCTAATGTCAACTGCCATTTTCGAAATTGATAACTATTTTGAAGAAGATTTAACAAAATTTTAATTATTTTTTAAAAGACAAAATTGCAAAATTGGTCCTTGTGGTTTGCAAAAAAATGTGGATAGGGTCCAAAAAGTTTTCAACTTGAATGGAAAGTCCAAAATCAAGAATTTCCTTTGGTTTTGGTCCTTAAAAATTTGAAAAGACTATTTTACCCTTATTATTTCTTTTTTATATTTTCTTTATTTATTTTAATTTAAAAAAAGAAAAAAAAAAAAAAAAAAAAAAAAAAAGAAATGGGCCTACGACATTGCAAAAACCCACCTCACTACCTCACCTTGCATTTCTTTCTCTCTTTCTCGCTCATCAAAAAAATGTCGGCTTCATCGCCTTCATTCCCGTCAAGAAGCCCTAATGGTCGCCGCCCAAATTTCTCGTTGTCCCTCATCACCGGTAAGTATGTTACTTATCACCGGTAAGTATGTTACTTCTCATCGTTTTCACTCCCCATCTCTTTCTCAAACCAATGGATACACATATTGGAGCTTGAAACCTGCAATCACGAAACCTCGATGATTGGACCCAACAATCGGATATCGCATGTCCACCGTACTCTACTCCATTGCCAGTTTAATAAACACACCTCTGATGAAACCCCCTTCCTCTTCAGGAGGTCCGATTAAACTTTATCTATGTAACAATTTTTCTGGTGAACTTGGTCAGGTTAATTGAAAGTCTTATCGTTATATAGAACTTGTATTGAGAAATTAGATGTTCACATTAGATCAAAAGACGAATAAATTAGATGTATATGTAACAGAGAAATAGAGGTGAGTTTGCGTTTGAACTTGGTCAGGTTAATTGGGTTTTGTGGATTCCGGATTTGGAACAAGATAGTAGATTCCAGGTTGGGTGATTCAATGGTAAGGAGATATAGAAGCAAAGATCAGGTTTATGGGTTATGTTCTCCGGAGACGAAAACTACCAAGCATCGTGCTCTACTGCCACACGAGTTAACTCAGTCCTAATTCCTTAGGCGTTATAAGCGATCATCAATTATGTGTGTGTGTGTGTTGGAGATAGTTGCAGGTATCGAATCGTCAATTATGTATTATTTTTTAGTTTTCTGTATGTATGTGATTTGGTTTGGAAGAAAATGAGATGATGACGATCAAATGAGAGAGAGAGAGAGAGAGAGAGAGAGAGAGAGAGAGAGAGAGAGAGAGAGAGAGAGAGAGAGAGAGAGAGAGAGAGAGAGAGAGAGAGAGAGAGAGAGAGAGAGAGAGAGAGAGAGAGAGAGAGAGAGATCTTATTTTTTGTTTTTTTTGTAATTATTTAAATTCTAAATTAAATTAAAAACAGGAAAAAAGAAATAAAAATGGCAAAATTGACATTTCAAGTGTATCATGAACCAAATTTACAAGAAATTCCTAATTTTAGGACCAAATTCACAAAAAATTCCTGATTTTAGACTTTCTATGCAAGTTGAAATTTTTTTAAACCTTATTCCAGTTTTTGCAAACCGGACTAATTTTGCAGTTTTGTTTTTTTAAATGATTAATAGAATCCTCCTTAATAAATGAAGGGTTTTTTTTTGACACATGTCAATCTCTTATGAGTTTTGACACTTGTTATTTTGTGGTATTTTTAAATAAATGTTTTTTCCATTTGTTATTTTCTCATTTTTTAACTTTCTTAATTAACACATCATATTTACACCTTAATTAATAATTGCCTTAATTGAAAATAACCAATAAATTACAATATTACAACTCATATAGTATTTAATATGTTTCCTTTAAATTCAAATTTTAAATTTCAAATTTAAATAAATTTTTGTTTAAACCTTCATATTTAATTTTTTTTTTTTTTTGTTTTATCCACCCTGTAACATAGGATCTCATAGCCGCTCAGACACATATATACTTTTTTTCTAATATTATAGATGACTAATTAATTGCTCATTGCGTCAGTTTGGCGCGTCATGTGGACCATGTTATTACGGTGCGCGCCATATCATCGGCGCAAAACCCAACCCGATCAAAAGTCTTCGCCATTTTCGTCATCATTTGCATCGCCATAAACGTCTTCTTCTACTTCTTCAACCCACTTCGAACGACACCACTTTCTCAAACCTATAAAATTCCTAATTAGTTTGACTTATCCTTGCGATTAATATTCCTCCGAGCAAATTACAAACCCTTTCCGTTGCGATTAATCAGACGGCGGAGAATGGGATGTTTTGCCAGCAAGAGTGCTGATTCCAAATCCAGCCGCCTCTCTAGATGGCGTGCCACTGGCATTGTAGCCTTACGCGACGGAAAATTGAAGGTATTTACCCTTTAAAATTCAAAACTAAACATTGAATCCCCGAAATTCACTTTCTAGTTATGTTGTTTGATTTTTGTGTTCGGATTTTGCGAATTATCTTTAAAATTGAAACTTTTATGTTGATAAACATAGGGAAGTTGTGCAGGAAAGTAGTTATGTGCGATTAAATGAAGTATTGTCAATCTAAAGTAATAATACAAACAACACATCATTCACCATTACCAAAAATTGGTGGTTTATATGCTGTTACATCCACATAGAAATTGGGTTTCAGGTTATAGGAAGTGAAATAAACAGAAAAAAAACAAAGGATTCTATTTTAATTACAGTTTGCTTGTCTGTCTTTAGTGGAGGGGTTTCCTTATCATGATTTGGAACATGGATTCAAAGAATCAAACCATGGGGTATATTGTTTAATGTTTTGACTTGATGTTATATGTATGAAACAGTCATTTCCAGATGAAGTTCTAGAGCTGGACAAATCTGTAAGGACACTTGATCTAACACACAACAAATTAGGTAATTATCTTGTTTTTGGAATATCTTTAAGTTTTTCAATAGCATTTAATCTGTGACATATGTTGTTTCCAATCTACTCACCATTTCTATCTTGTGGCTAGTGCAGTTGATATCCCAGAGGAGATCAGCAAACTAATCAATATGCAGAGGCTGGTATAAACTCAACATTTGCATAATTATATCTGTATTTTCTTATAATTTGGAATTTGTAAAAAGTATGTGAATCTTATAGCTTTCTTTTAACTTTTAAGATTTCAAGATCTGACATAGTGGCACCTTGTTTTCAGATTTTAGCAAATAATGTACTTGAGCGTCTTCCAATGAATCTTGGGAAACTTAAGTCTTTAAAATTTATCATACTTGATGGAAATAAACTTACCACATTGCCAGATGAAGGTATTTTCCTTATTCACTAAAGCCAAATAGTTCTATAAATCAACCATCTCATTTACATATGTATATATGTGTTGGAAATTTGGTTTCAAATGTCATATATCTTAATTCCTTTTTTTTTTTAATATTCTTAAAATCTTTTGGTGTTTTTACAAAATGCTTTATGTGCTCAGTGGGCCAATTGGTGAAACTTGAGCGTTTATCTATCTCTAGCAACCTGTTAGCCAGTCTTCCTGAAACCATTGGAAGCTTGAGGAATGTAAGTGAATATATATATATATATATATATATATATATATATATATATATATATATATATATATATATATATATATATATATATATATATATATATATATATATATATATATATATATATATTTTAATATCAATTTTTTAGGAATGTAATTCTACTTTAATGTCATATTTCTGTTGTAAATTCATTACAATTTCTAAAAATGCAGTTGTTGCTACTAAACGTTTCGAATAATAAACTAAAGTCTCTTCCAGAATCTGTTGGGAGCTGCTTTTCTTTAGAAGAGCTACAAGCAAATGGTATTCTTTTTTTTCTTTTTTTTTTTAAAAAAAAAGTTTTCAAAGATTATGTCTTTTAATTTGTTAATTTCATGGTTTGTTTTTTGGCTCAGAAAATTCGATTGAAGAACTTCCCACTTCGGTTTGCAGTCTGATTCATCTGAAGTCACTTTGCTTAGACCATAACAATTTAAAACAGGTAGCTTATAAGTGGGTCCCATCTCAAACAGTTATCTTTCTTTAATGGGAAAACTAATATTTTTTTTATTTTTATTTTTTAAATTCTGTTGCAGATTCCTCCAAGTTTATTGAAAGAATGCAAGGTTCTGCAGAATATTTCATTGCATGGTAATCCCATATCTATGGATCAGTTCCAGCAGGTAAACTTCAAGTTTCATTTTTCTGATTCCGTTTGGTTGGATGGAATGCAATAGCAAAAGAACGGAATGGAATAGGTCATTACATTGCATGATCATATTCTGTAAGCACGAAAAACGATAAAATGTCTAATGAAATAGGCATTTGGTGTTTCAGATGGAAGGATTTGAAGAGTTTGAAGAAAGAAGGAAAAAGAAATTCGACAAACAAATAGATTCAAATGTGATGATCAGTTCTAAAGGTCTTGATGAGGGCGTTGACCTATGAAACCATGGTCAAATTGGCTTTGATTTCTTCTATTTGTGTTTGCTGTAAGTTATTATAAAGAGAATGCTACCTACTGTTGTCTATAAACTAAAGTGTGGAGTTTAATATGGTCAATTTCTAGGGCTTTTTTTAGATGTATGCCCCCTTGTGCTTAGTAAATATGAATATAACTTGGATAAGTTGATCCAATTTGTTGTAAATTACCTACGTGACTGTTATCACATATATAATTTTATATTCATGTAGATTGTAAAATCATATGAATTTAATGTTTAAACTTATAGATTAGAAAAAAATAGTTAGTCAAATAGTATAATAAAGCTCTAACTTTAAATATAATAAGACGAGTAAATGAAACATTATTGAACAAATGAGTTAATTGTGCAAAACATAAATCTAAAAAAACTATTTAGTATAATAGAAGTGTGTATTGTCGAGTAAAAAACAATCCACTCCAACCGTAAAAAAACACTTTTTGGGGTTGACTTGTAATATGGACCCCCTCAAAAAAGCTACAAACGAAGATACTGTCGTAGGCATATTTTGGACAACATAGCCATTTTGTTGCATCGACATTCAACAACAATGCAATATGTTTAAGGGCTTCCTTGATGTTGATGTGATTTTCAGTGTTTGCGAAGAAGATAACACCTTGTGAAAATATGTCATTTTCAATGATAAAAGAAATCGTTAGTTTATTTTGATAGGATCTTATGATTGCAGTATTGCAAAACATAAAACGATCATGAATAAGAAGTTGATCTAAATTACTTGTTTTTATTCCTTTAAAGCAAAAGAAATATGATACATGAAATGTAAGGAGGGTCATATCTTATTTCATTCTATGTTACAGAATAATAAGGTTTCGACTTTTAAATTTTTTTAAAGAAAAATCTCAATATTTTGGTCCAGTTTGGACAAAAGTCCCAAATTTTATTTTGTTAACAAAAAAAAAGTCTAGATTACTGGATAAAAAAATTCAAACCAACAATTTTTAACCAGTAAACTATTTTTTACCCAATTACCTCTACAAAAGTCATGTTATTTTGATTAGTTTATGAAAAAAAAGTCCTAATTTTCTTTATTTCAACTATTTTTTTTACGGTTTTACTAAAATTATGTTTGGGTGTTGCTAATAAGACGCCCCTTGGACACCCATTTATTTATAATAAGTTATTTTGAAAACAATGTAATTTCAACCAATAAAAATATTTCAAAATTAAATTAGGATGTCTATATGGTAAAATGAGGTGTCTTTTTAGTCAAACCCAATTTGTTTGTTGAAATTATGAATAGAAATAATTGTCATCTTACATATTACTAAAAGAGAAACCTTATGACATCATTTTAAATAATCTGGACCATTGATTGTATTTCAATCTTATTTTTTCTACCCTTAGATCAAATTGCTGACATCATTTTCCCCATATGGAATGTATTTAATTCCAATAAATGTTTTCCAATCATCAATCAATAACTTACATTCGTTGAAATGGAATATATTTAATTCCAATAAAAGCTTTCCATATTTTACATCTTGAATTTTCAGTTATGAAGATTTTAATATGGTCAATTTTAAAAACATATTACTAACAAATCATTTCAATCAAGGCCTTAATATCAACCATTAATATAAATCCGTTTATATTAGTAAATCCTTAATATAAAATCTTTCTTTTATTAGGAAATCATTAATACCGAAAAATCATATTCAAATTATCATATACATATACGATTCATCATTGAATCCGCGACTCACATTTATTTTCAATCGTTTCTTTTCTTCAAACTTTTTCCTACAACATCGTTAATATTGCTTATAACTTCCATCATCATTCTCTGCTATAAACATTCACTCTTGTGCGCTAGAAGGTGAGTACCTTCTTTCGCTTTTTATATTTTTTCGATTATTTTTTGTTCCTATATCAAATGTATGTATTCATATATTTCAATTTTCTTTGTCACAAATTACATGAAATCAGTTAACTACTTTTCTGAAACTTTTCAAATAAACATGAAAAGATATTAGGTACCTTTAACAAAACAAAAATTAACTATCTTGGGAGCTGACATTAATTACAAAAATGTTACTTTTATATATTAGAGATGATTATGATTTTTTTTTTTTAATTTTTATGTCATAAGAATCCAGTTAATTTTGGCATGATTTTAAAATATCATTGAAATTATTATGTTTTTGTATATCATATCAACCTACTTTTTTTTTATCTTCGTATAGTAACAATAAAATTTATTAATTTACACAACAAATATAGATATTTCAAATTTTGTAATATTATTATACCTTATAAAATACAACTCCCTCCAAAATAAATTTTCGCCAGTAATTTCATCCATAACTTCAACAAATTTAAATTTGTATTTTCTTTATATAATTTTTTTTTAATGATCCTGATTTTTTTTTCTCTAAAAGTATATCAAACATTTATGTCTTAGATAATGTTGCCCTATTATAATTATTATTTTCCAAAAGTATATCCGTTTAATGAGGAATTTGATATAATAAAGGAAGTGAATGTTAATTAAAATGAGATATATATTCCATAATTATTACATGAGTTTACTAAAAAAAAACTAATATCAAGGTGTAAACATTAAGCATTTTTAAAGTGAAATTTCAGAATACATACAAACGATGATGTTGTACAATGAAATATAAAATTGAATAGACTGAAAAAAAACACTATTAAAGCAGTCAATCTTGAAAATAACATAGTTATGAAAAATTATAAAGTAAGATAAAAATTATAAGATATTAGGAGATTTGTAAAAAGTACATTTAGTAAAAGCGTTACGGTTATTAGAAAAAATAAGACCGTTAAGATTAGTGAAAATACAATATATAAACTAAATTATCACAATAGTAATGAAATGTCATTATTTGATATTTCATATAATTGACAGATATATCAAATTACATTGGTGATATACTAAAATTATTCAAAGTTGCGTCAAAACTAATGCAAAGTTTTTGCGAACATTAAATAAATAAGAACAAACATAAAAGCTAGCATTTATATTTATAATCAATTTAAAATAAACCAATAATGATTTAGAAAAGAATCTCCATTGATGATATTCTAAAATTAAATATATATATATATATATATATATATATATATATATATACATATATGTATATATATATATATATATATATATATATATATATATATATATATATATATATAACATTTAACATTTTATAAATTATATTACATAACTTTATTTGAATAAATGAAATAGTTGTTAATATTTAATGCAATAGAAAAAATGGTATATTGGTTGTCAATATATGTTTAAATTAAGTAACATTATTATGCAAGGAACGTCTAATTAAAATGCTTATAAATATATAAATATCATAACTATACGAGACGAGGAAAGTCGTTCAACTAATAAAACAAAAAATGATGTCTACAAAGAGATCTTTCAATGATTATATATATTTATCGTTTTCAATGTATTTTCTACACATTTCAATAATACCAATAACCATATATTTTTTATAATTATTATACAATATCTATAAACGATTATATGTTTTTTTATGCGTTTCCCGCGTTTAACGCGGGCTATAATCTAGTTAAGCTTTAAAAAACTAATGATTAAATACATCTATCACCAATTATTTGCCACAAAACAACGATGTTATCATCATTTTCAACTCATCATTGTCCATATAATTTATTTCTCATACAAATTTATGTTACAAGTATTATAAGATATTTAAATTATCTGTTAAACACTATAGTACAATCTACCTAAAAGTTGGTTAAAAGAAAACCAATTGTTATGTTCGTATCAAAAACCATTGACAGGTGACAAACCAATCAATACAATAGTATGTTAGGTGAGACTATAAAAATTCTAAAGAATAATATGAGTTTTTGTGACATCCCAATTTTTGCGGCCAAATAAAACTTTTTTCTTTATGCTTATTTAAAACATTATATTCTTTTTAAAAGATATAGTAGTGCATTGTAAGATGAAATCAAAAACATTTTCAAAGAAACGCTTTCATTAATATTAAAAAACTTCGGATGTAAACACCAATATAGTAACATAAGCATAAACTAGTCATTACAAGCCATATAACTGTTTATTATTCTAATGGCCTTAAACTCCGTAAATCTCTTAGCATATTTAAAATCATTATCCTTGTGCATTCATACCGCTACCTGTTATACAAAGAAACTGAGTGGGTCGGGCTTAAGATGGTGACTACATATTTCAATCCAAAATAATATAATAATTCTTTCAAAATATATATTTCACACCAAACAATTAACATCAATTACTCATTCTCGTTATTCTCACACTCTAATCCTAAAATGATGATCTTAAGGGATCTATCCTACCAGATCATTGTAAGCAACGAGTAGATAGTACTACATTTGGGATTCTTCATCAATATAAGTCAATAAAGGCAATCATGGGCGGGGCAGGGGGTAGAGTACTTGAATGAACACTCAATCCTTTCTATTGGATAATATGATTCATTAACACCTATAGATTGCGAGTGTCAGTGTTGCACAAGATTGTGTATAATAGTCAGTGGTCGTCATTTATACTCTGCTAAATGACTAATCTCAGTAGTATAATAGTACAATGTTGGTCATGGGCTGTCAACATTATTTTGTCTTTCACACCATTTTTTCTACCACTATGATATAAGTATGATATGTAAAATAGATCAATACTTTATCAATATATAATTCAAATACACATAAATCCAATCAAATTACTTTACCTAGCATACATATCAAAATAGACACACGTAACGATTAAGAATTTAAATACTTAATATCTACGTATAAGATAAAAGTAACTATAGACTCACTTGATTGTATGTGAAAGACTTATTGTTAAGTCAGTGTTTTGTCTATCACTTTAGTTTTTCCTTTTAGAAAGCCTATAAACAAATATTACTAAATTTTAGTTATCGTTTGTATTATTTGTGACTATAACAACAATATTTTAATTTCATTCATCCAAATGAAATACCGAGTTCTATCAGATAAGGAATGACCATGTAAGATCATTCCGGAGGTAAGATCTGTTTGGTGTAAAGATGTACACTTTGGAAAATCAACTTTAAACACCTCATAGATCTACCGTAGACATCACTCCCATAAGTAGATCGATTGGTATAACGACTAGTATTATTGATAAATCTTATTTATAAATTCATAATAACGATTACGAACATAAATATATGTTATATTTAAAGCATAGAAAGCATAACTCAACTTATAGATTTTTTAGCGAAAAATTGGAAACTGCGTAGACAAAACTTTGATACCTTAAGCTCTTTTTATCGGCCTTTTGTTGCCCTAGAGCTTCACTAATAACACTTGAAATTTCATAATTTTGGCCTTCAGGTTTGTGGGAAAAGTTTGAGAGAGTTTGAAGAGAAAATCATATGAGAAACCAACAAAATCCATCCCATATATAGAGTATAGGGAGGTGCACCGCACCCTACGTGTCAGCCATCAGATGAAGCTGCATCGAGTAGAGATAGGTGGGGGGGGGGGGGGGGTCTCCAACGTGCCACGTGGAGAATTTTTGTGGAGCCACGCCGCATTAACATGTAGAATTTTGCTTCCTTCGAAATATCGTATCTTTTGCATACGATCTCTGTTTTCGACATTTTTTATGTTCTTGGTTTGTAATGACGAGTAATTGTTTTGGCTAAAAGCCAACCGATCTCCATTTCACTTTTTATGACACACATTGTTATATAGGGTTGAACGCGAAACTTCGAAAAATCATAAGTTTCTCATACGAAGTCAGATATTGACGTTCTTTATATTTGCAGAGTCGTAATCACGGTTACTACGAATTTGTTTAAATTTTTTCTCCTAAATAATCTTTTATTTTATTAGTTTTTAAAATATATTTTTTATACAAATATTATATACCATATCGTTTGTCTAAACTTCAAGCACACAACATACATATAAACGACTTTTATATAAACACACACACACACACACACACACACATATATATATATATATATATATATATATATATATATATATATATATATATATATAGGGTAAGGCTCATGCAAAAATGCAAACTATATGTGAAAATGAAGGAACCAATCACATATTGCCACATCAATATTCACGTTTTCTTTATTTTATTACTTAAAAATATTAATAAAGGGTAAGATAGTAATTAACAGAAATTAGTGATTGAATACGTTCTTCATATAAATAACCGCAAACAAAAACTGACGTATTAATATGAAATTAACTTCTTCCGTATGTTTATGATCGACAATATCAACTCCATTAAAATCATTGATTGATTTACTTACAATATCAAATTGAAGAGATGTCTAGTAAAGAATATGAAGATATTTGTTCTAGTTATTTAATTGATAAAGCAAAGGAATCTTCGCAAAATTTAACTATCGGAAATTCATTATCAACGTTAGATGATGTTGATAAAGGCAAGTTTTCATTCTGTATAATTACTATACTTTTGATTCTAATATTCAAAAATTATAAATACCTAACATTACACTATTATGTTACACATTCATTACATATATTTTTACAATGACACTGAAAGTTAATTTCAACCTTCAAAATGATGTTCATGATCCGAAGAAAAAAAAAATTAATCGTATGATTAATTAGTTTTCATTTACTACATATTTACATATAAATACTTATTTCAATATTAATCTTTCTGAATATTGGACAGGAAGTAATGAATCGGAAGACTCTTTCAATGTTTTAACTATTGAACCTTCAAAATCAACATTCAACAATGGTGATAAAGGCAAGTTTACTAAATAATAAGATGAATATTTATGATGTTATTATTCAATAATTAAATTTGACATAGAAACTGACTCTGAAGTTCAACTTTCAAAAGGAAATACAAGTTCAGCAGCAAAAGAAAAGGATAAAGGCATGTTTACCTACTTTATATTAAATACATAATTATGAACATATTTAATATATTTCAATATTCAGCTTTTTGAATATCTGACAGGAACATCTTATATAAATCAAGATGATGTGTACATTCCACATGTTGCTGCAGATATCATTCCAAAAAAGGACAAATTGTGTCCACTTTAAATGAAGGAATTGAAATGTACAGAAATTATGCCAAAGCAGCTGGTTTTGGAATTATATTAGGAACAACAACCAAATACGGAGATCAAAGTCTAAGGAAAAAACAAGTAAGATGCAACAGATATGGAAATCCAAAAAAAAAAAAACATTGATACTCTTACATCCAAACGTCTGAAAAAACAAGAAAGGAAATCATATTCTAAGGTCACAGGATGTATGGCAATGATTGGTTTTGACAGAAATGTTGCAACAAATAAAATCACCGTATATGCATTTGAAGACGCACATAACCATCCACTTACTGAATTTAATGAAGAAAACATCTGCTCTCCAAATCATCGTCTTAGTATTTTTGATCAAGAACTAATTGTTAAAGCTTCAACTATCAACATTGGTGCCACAAAAGCACACAAGTTAAGAGCATCATTAAAGGGAGGATATGATAATTTGCCAGCAACAAAGAATGATTTCAAAAACTTTTGGAGAGATTATACAAATATTGTTGGACCAAATGATGCTCAATGTGTTGTAGACTAGTTGATAATTCGCAGAGATAATTATCAAAATTTCAATTTTCAATATAAGTTGGATGATGATGTGCTAAATGCTATGTTTTGGGTTGATGAAACAGGAAGAGAAAACTACTCTAAGTTTTCTGATGTTATATCAATGGATGCTACTTATAGAACAAACAGGTAAAAATTATATTTATTAAATAATATTACATAAAAAGGGATACATTTTACAAATATTTTCAGGTACAATATGATATTTGTTCCTTTCATTGCAATAAACAATCATGACAAGACAATCAACGTTGGAGCAGACTAATATCTGATGAAACAATTGAATCATACTCTTGGTTATTAGAAGCTTTTTTGTCATCACATAAGAAGAAACCAACAATGATTCTGTCAGACATGGATGCAGCATTATCTTGTTCAATATCAAAGGTGTTTCAAGGATGTACTCACAGATTATGTATGTGGCACATAATGTCAAAAATGCCATCAAAGGTAACAAAAAATTTAATTTACTGAATTACATAAAGCTTATGAAAATATACTAATAAAACCAAATTTAACATGACAGATTGAAGCTGACTTAGTTTCAAATTCAGATTTCAAGAAACGCATAAATCAACTAGTTTGGAATATGAATATCAAACCATCAGAATTTGAGAACAAATGGGATTTGATGTTGAATGAGTTTCATTTGAAGGAAAATAAATGGTTGGCTGATATGTTCAACAAGAGAGATAAATGGATTCCATCCTATTTCAGAGATATACCAATGTGTGGACTTATGAAGACTACATCAAGATCTGAAAGTTCTAATTCCTTTTTCAATGTTTTCTCAAGTCCAACCAACTTACTTGTTAATTTTATGTTCAACTTTGACACTGCACTTTCAAAGCAGCGCCATGAACAAAAAAGATTAGACATTGCATCAAGAGATACTTCTCCACAACTGCTATTTCCAAATGAAAATTTGAAAATAGAAAAGCATGCATCATTGGTATACACACGAGAAGCATTCATAAAAGTGCAAAAACAAATAAAAAAGGCATTCTATCAGTGTTTTCAAAAAAAATCGGTTTTGATTGATGGTCGTCAACAATGCACAATTGTCTACAAAGAACTAAAATCAGGCAAGCGACCAGAATTTAAGGTATGCAATTATGCTACTTCATTATTATTTTAATTTAACATTATTTAGAATTTATAAATAAATTTTTGTAATAAAATTTTACTATTACTTCTTAGGTTTCTTTTGATGCAAAAGATGAAACAATTGAATGTGAATGTTTGCATTTCACATTTTTTGGAATCCTTTGTAGTCATGCTTTCATAATTCTTATAGATTATGACATTCCCATGATACCTGAAAAATACATTCTAGATAGATGGAGAAAGAACATAGTGGATATTGGTTTTCAAAAGATAAACCAAAAATGGAGAGTGTGCAGTACAGAAATTTCAAATCTCTTGCAGGATGCAACTTCTTTTTTTGAGAAATGCGTTGAATCGGTTATTCATGACAAAGAAAAACTACAAGAATTGGTGAACTCTCTTCAACAATTAAGTGAAACTTGTGGAAAGGATGTTTCTACAAGATCAACTTTAATTCCAATAAAAGATGTGATTGAAAATATCATTGGAGTTCCAACTTCAATTGATGTGAAAATCAAAGTACCAAGTGAGATAAAAACAAAAGGAAGTGGAAAGAGGAGTCGAATCAAAAGTGTTGCAGAAAAAGCAATAGCAAAATCACTTAAACCAAAACACAAATGCAAAGGATGCAACCAATTAGTCAACCATGATGTAAGAAATTGCCCATTAAATCCTTCAAATGTGCTTAGGCCTTTCAAAAAACATCAGTAATTTAGATTTGAATTTTAGATTTGTTTGTTGTTATGCTTCTCTATATTAAAAATATTACTATTAGTCGCTTTAAACGATTCATAAGTTTATTATAATATTTATTATGGATAATGTAATACTTTACTGTTTATATTTCATATATAAAAAGGTATATGAATTTATTATCACACATAGAAATACAAAACACAAATAAAATATGCTTCAAACGGCATTACAATTGAATATATAAACGAAAAATTATTTCAAATCATTCAAATAACACAAACCGCACTTTAACTTCATAAAATATTCTAATAATAACAAAAACATTCTACTCTCAATCATCATAAACATAATTCCTTTCATCATGAAAACCAATCATTTTGAATTACATACCAATTCTTTTTCCTTCAACATCTTCTCTGCAACTCTTTTGAGCATGTCTTTTGACAAATGTACAATTTTTATAATCATCTAATAGTGACTTTATATTTAAAACATTTACATACATGCAACAAAACTTCAGAATTATATAATACTATATAACCTAAAAAAATCTTTCATTTATTACTTAAATCTATTCATAAATAGAGAAGTCAAGTCAACTTAATTACAATAAATAAAAATCATTCTTTCACATAAAAACCTTTTCATCTAATACTAACTTTATAATTTATATTTAAAAAAAATTAAAGAAAAAAAAAATAATGTAAAAACTATAAAAACCTTTTCATCTAATACATTATTTTGACATGCATGTGTTTAGGTTAGTACGTAGCAGTTGTTGGTGACATTTGGAAATCGATTAGCTTAATGACTTATAGAACACCATACAGATGTTACGTTTGAAATGGCTAAGCAAGTTATCTTTGTCTCATTTGTTAATTATGACACTCTTATCATATCCTTTTTGATAACGTATTTTTGGATTGTTAAGGGAATAAGGAATTTGAAATTATGACACTTTTTTCGAAAGTTATTACTTAAATGTTTTCAAAAATCTTTCATTTATTACTTAAATCTATTCATAAATAGACAAGTCAAATCAACTTATTTACATCAAATACAAACCATTCTTTCACATAAAAACCTTTTCATCTAATACTAACTTCATAACTTATATTTAAAAAAACTTAAAAGAAAAAAAATGTAAAAAATATAAATAATAACAATATTATAATCACATTATAACCTACAAAAAAAAATTATTTTCTATATATCACATTAATAAAAAATGATAATATACACCGTTTGGTTTGATAAAATTCAAAAAAAAAAAAAAAATTCAAATTCATACCAAGATAAGGATTACCATCTTCAATGTATAGATAACATGATTAGCTAAACCTACAACCGCCAAAATAGACTATAATACTTTTTGAAGCAAATGACGGCAGAAAATTAATTACCTCCTCTACTTACTCCGATTGTTACCGCTATATATTCCTCCTCAACATAAACATAAACTTACAGAAGAAAAAATATACATTGATGGCTTCTGAATCATCCCTTTGGGTAGTTCGAAAGTCCTCGGATTATCTTGATCTTTACGACACATATGGTATGTTCTTATTGTTAAAATCATATTCTATTAATACTTATATAATCTTCTTTTCAATATTCATTCAGGGTGGGAAAACAAAAAGTACTTCACGATGATGCTACATCATGGAGGTACTTTCGAATACTACCCAAATCGCGAATACGATGGAGGCAAGGTTGACTATGTAGACTTCATCGAGGTTGAAACTTTCTCCCCAGAGGTATTTCATAGCATCTTAAGTTCTTTTGGTTATGATGTTGCGACAACATATGCATACTCTCTAGTCTCGTTTGCTCCCTTAGACGTTGGTCTAAACAAGCTTGCTTATTGGACTGATTTCATTAACTTTGTGAAAAAAGTTAAAACAGAAGGTTTTTTTTTGTGTTCAACAAGTTTATTTGGAGCATAATCAAACCACTGTTACAAACTTATTCCCAAAAACTTTAAACTTTGCAAGCAACAGTTATCTTTCCACGAAACTCTATTCAATAGTTGCATCAAATCCAAAAATTACTGTTTGGGAGGCCAGGATCATGCTTTTTGACAAATTCAACTTTTGGATAAATGTTGATAAACTCATTGAAGCTTTGGATTACACCAAATATCAAGTGAATCTTATGAGGAAGTAGATGAAGCTGCAAGGTGAAATGGTGGGAATTTGGGTTTTTTGGGTTTTTGGGTTTTTGGGTTTAAGTATATGGTGTTAGTATGAATATTTGGACTTTTATATAATATGTTTATGTGCTAAAACTTTTGGGATGACTGTAATGGGGACTGTAATATATTTTTAAATATTATATATGGTGGTTGTTATAAACTTATATTGTTAATATTATATATTATTGTTGATATGTTACTCTGAAAATTTTAAATATGATGGTTTTAAAAATTATAGATATTATGTATTTATATATGTTAATATTATATATGATTGTAAATATGTTAACTTTATAAAAGATTATACATATACAATCAAAATCAAAACCAAAAAAAACGTAGCCACACATTTCATATATTATTATAAACTTATGTTTGAATAAGTACATTACATTCAACCAAAACAACAACAACCAAAAACAAACACACATTTAAAAAACTTCATAACAAATTTTTCTACTTACTCATTCATAACCATTACTATGAATACTTCTAAATAAACATAACGACTTGAATTTTACTTCAACAAAGATATATCAAGGACCAAAAGCAGCTAACCTAGCTGCTATATTGATAATGCCTTCATGATACATTACACGCCTGTCATTTGAAGAAAGCTTTTGATAATCAACAAGAAGTTGCTCAACTTCATTTTTCATTAGATTTACTTCACTCAACAGAATTTTCATAGAATATCTTCTTCGAAGATTTCTAAGTTGCAAAATCTGCTCAACACTTTCCATTTTAAAACCACATCTCCATTGAGCTAAAGGACCACCTTTATAAGTTTCCATACGACACATCAAAAAAAATACCACAATCATTACTGTTACCTCTTGTTTTACACGTCATATATTGATCAACAAATTCCATTTCATACATAACTGAAAAAGCCATAAAATGTTTTATGTCTTAAAGATATCTACCAAACATATATTTCTGCATTTACATATAAACAAAAATTCAATATAAATTATAAAAACAATATATATAACTCATTAATATACTTAAACATTTAAACAAAAAAATACCAACAAACTTACCAGATTTTGAGTTAGATGTGGGTATGGTTTTTCAGAAGATCTATATAATATGTTGTCCAATATGACAGCTTTGCGATTTTTAAAATAAAAAACAAACACAAAGTAGTGACTATTTGCACATGCAGGAAAGAACACCTACATAAACATAAACAACTTCATAGTAAGATACAAAAACAAAATGAATAAAATTTACAAATAAAAACTAAACTTACCAAATCAATTCCTTTTAAATTTCTTCGTTCTTTAGACTCTCCCAAACAATGAAAAACATTTTCTTTAAAATTCTCGTACACATCATCATATTTACATGCTTCACTATGCATGTATGCAGGATCCTAAATACAAAACAACAATTCATTTAACATCATAAAAATATACTAACAAATACTATACGTACCAATACTGCTGTCTTGAAGAAGAAACATGAAGGAGTGTCCAAATTCCTAGCTCTCTCATCATAGTTCAACACTTCAACAAAACAATCAATAGTCCCAGAAAAAAGAAATTCTCCCGGATATAAGCTCTCAAACATGTATCTTTCCCCACGTTGTCCATTTATGCTATGAAAAAGATCATCCCTATTAAAATAAAAATAAAACACATTAAATTAAATATTATTCAAATATAAAAATATATATACATATACACAACCACATTACGTTGGATTCCCACATAAACTGAATAACCAATTAAACTTGATATTCTCCTCCTTCATCAAATTACTATCAATCTCAACAGCTCGTACAACAAATGGAGACCTAAGCACTAGAGGTAACGTTTGACTTCTCTTTGGTCTCGATGAAATCATATCTTTCTCAAGAATTTTAACTTTTTCCGTTTCATCGCGAGACTTAGGTTCATTCCCTTTGACTGAGTCAGAACTTATTCCAACAGAAACAAAATTCTTACTAACATAACTATCAATACCTGGATTCACTTTTGGAGGAGTATACATATCATCCTCAATTCCTAAATTAAAAGAAGGAATACCCTCAACTACACACTTTTCCTTATGACCACCCTCGCAATCCATAGGCAACTTAGTTTCAACAAATCCAGATTTCCCAAACGAATTTGCGATCCATATTTATTAACAACAATACCTGGACTCACTTTTGGAGGAGTATGCATATCATCCTCAATTCCTAAATTAAAAGAAGGAATACCCTCATCTACACACTTTTCCTTATGACCACCCTCGCAATCCACATGCAACTTACTTTCAACAAATCCGGATTTGCCAAACGAATATGCCGATCCATATTTATTACCACCAACGCTGTTGTTAATAGACTGCCCAGCATCTCGAAATTCATTAGACTTATCATCACAACTACTGCTTTTTCCAGATGACTGAAAAGCATATTCGCATTTATAATTACTATGACGAAAAGCTTTATATGCAGAACATAACTCTTTCAGCTTCAATCCATAAAACTCTACTATTTTCAAATTTCCATGCATTTTAAAGGCTTTATCCACTTTCTTAGACATATCTACTAAACACTACTTCATTTCTGAATGAAATTCCTGATAACAATAAAAAACATAACAAAGTATAATTAATATCTAAAACTTAAATTTTAAACATAAAAACAACATACAAACAAAAAATCATTTTCACCTTCAAAAATACACAATTAACATTACTTACTAAAATTGATCCTCTAGAAACTTCATCAACACTTTCCACTGTAGCAGTTGGTCTACCAAAACCTCCATTAGAAATTTCATTCATTTCTCTCACTTTCAACTGCTCTAAAGTCCAATTATTAATTACTGGATATCTTCTAACCATTAACATTTGCCTACATTGAATCCTATCAACATATAGTAACTACAAAAAAACAAAAATTAATAACAAAATATAAATATTATAAATATTTTAAAAATATTTACTCAAGTAACATTAAATGACATACCGTTAGGAAGACACTACGACCATTGAAGAAAGTCTTAATATCACTTCTACCCCAAATCAACTTTTCCTCTTTTACACAATTTAATACATATGTACACCAATCAAAATTATCTAACTTATATGATTCAGACAAATACGGTAGAAGCTTCAAATTACATGCACCTTGTTTGTTACATGATCCAAAACATGTACATACAAGAATAACAAAGTTTGCAACAAACACCATATCTGCTTCACATCGTTCTATTATCTTGTACACAACATTATTTGGAGTAATTAAAGACAACGGCTTCTTGAATTGATCTTTCCATATTTCATACCATTCCTCATTACCTCTTAAATCAACACTATTTAACTGATCAACCCCCATAGGCAGCCCTAACACCCTATTAACATCTTCCCTTGTAACCAAAATATTAGAAACCTCAGTTTTAATAACCATCTCTAAAGGATCAAACGAATCAACAACAAAATAACATAATTTTGCTGGAATACTTTGAGTTTTCATGTCTATCAATGATCCAAACCCCAAACTCCTCACACATTCTTTTTGCTTATGATTCATTGAATTCACAACACCATATATAGAATGAAGAGAAACACGAGAATACAATGACTTTATTTTAGCACAATTCAACTCCATTTTCTTTTTAACTTTCTTATCAGCTATCTTATCCACCCTCTTCACACTACTACTGGAACCATCCTCAAAATCAGAATCACTAGAAAACTCTACAACAAAAATATCAACATACCAACGATGTAAAATAATATAAAAACATTAATAAAACATAATCAATAAATACATTACACAATAAATAAGTAACATTATATTTAACTTTACCTTGTTCGGAGACAAATGTTTTACTAACTTTTCTAACACTTGTGTTAACCAACTTCTTGCTCCTTGTAATGCTCCGAACTTCAAAATCAGAATCACTTACATAATCTAAATTATGTCCAACAAAAAAAAAATTATAATCTACATTAATAATAAACTTAAAGAATAACCACATTATAAACACTAACCTTCTGAATCAGATGATTTTGAATTTAATCGACCAAACAAACAATGTTTTCTCTTTTTCATCGAACTATAATCAGACTAACAAACATTATTCCTTGGCTTTTTCTTTTTCCAAGAATTACTAGATGAAATGTCAATTGTCTTCTTCATAGAGTTACTGGAATAAATCTCAATTGGACTCTCATCATCTACACATGAAGTCATAACAAAATCAACCCGAAAATAATGATAACATAAGTCAATTTGAAAAACATTAACAACAACACATCATAACTTACTCTCTTTCTTAACTTCAACAGATAGAAATTTTTTCCCTTCTGATACTTCATCATCATCTATTTCTATAGGATTATCACGAGAGTTAACCATGCAATCAACTTTCACCAAATTCTCATTTAAATAATCCTTCTTCCTGGAAACCATTCGTTGTGATGCAATTGTAAATTTCTTCATGAGTTTCGAATTCGAACTTTGCCTATTCCTGTTCACCTTCGCATCTAACAAAGCTTTAAACGCAAACATTATGTTGAATAATGTTGAAATACATAATCTAATATAGATAAAATTAAAAAAAAACCCTGAGAATAAAATTTCAAACAACAGAAACGTAGACCATCAAACAATTACGCATAAACGGTTACATCAATTTGAAAAACCGACAACTCACTTCTCAATGACGGTTAAACTAAAAAAAAAACCTACATATATAAATTACATTTATAACCTTTTAATTAAAAAAAATATAAAAAACAAACGATTACGTGTGAAATAAAAACAACTACTACTCTTATACACATGGTTGTTTCCTATTGGTTCTTACCTTTTTCACATCTTACACTCATTTTTACACGAACCCACTATATATATATATATATATATATATATATATATATATATATATATATATATATATATATATATATATATATATATGAACAATTCTTTTTCATTCATTCATATGAAGTTTTATAAATATCAACCGACATAAATATAGATTTTCTAAGAAATACCTAACAAGAAACATAGACGTTACAGTTTTATTCTTAAATCTTAATCTATATTGAACAATTCCTCTATGGATAAAAGTTATATTCTTCTCTATGGAAAATAATGAGTTAAAATTGATGCTAAGGTTATTGTTTTGGCAAATAATTGGTTATAGATTCTTTAATCCTTAGGCTGAGAGGTATGGTCACTATATCCCCACTAAAAAATTTTGTCACATCTACGCCATGTCATCTTCATTACATGTTCGCTGCCACACATTGAAAATTGTTACAACTCCACATTATTTATTTATTTATTATTTATTTTTTTTACATTAGATTAAGCAATCATACTGTAACCGTTAGACCATTTCAAAATCAAGAAATCCTATTGAGCGTAAGCATGTGTTGAGAGGCCCACTTAACATCACACCTACTTGCCGCTGGGGCGATATTCACTAACGGACATGTCCGTTACGTAGGGTTTCATACGTGGGTTTGTATACCATACCGGATGACCTTAGTTTATGAAGTTTAATGATGTTTTTCCTATTCATAATTTTAATGAAAAGGTAAAAGAGTTGAATTTAAAAAAAAAAAATTAAGATTTTTTTTCTTAAAGTTGACCAAATAATGAACTATTTCTGGAACAGATTAAAAATAGTTACTAGTAAAAAAAACAATTAAAATTTTTTTTTATCGAGTAATCAAAACTTTTATGTTTACAAAATAAAATTTAAGAAGACCAAAATGGAGATATTTATATATTTTCTTTTTTTAAAATTTTAAAAGTTAAATATTGTGTGTTTAAGCCACTATTGATTGATCTATCCGGACCTTTGTGTCAATTTTATTTCTATTTTCTATCCATATCAATCTTTTATTTATTTACTAGTTGTGATACCCGTATAATATACGGGTTGATTAAAACAAAATGGTAATACAAATGATTAAACAAGAAGTTTTATTTAAATTTGAAATTTGAAATAAGTATAAATTAAAAAGAAAATGAAAAAATTAAATTAAAATTATGTGTTTAGTTGTCAGACCCGTATATTAAATGTATTAATTATAACAAAATTTTAAATACAAAGGTTTCAATTGTAAATTTATTTAAAATTGAAATTGAAGTTTGAAATTTGAAATTAATATAGTTATTATGGTATGTTTATATGGAAACTAAATTAATGGTATATATTCAATAATAATAAATGAAGTAAATGACAAGTGGAAAATAAATATCTCAAAATTATGATAAAATGACATGTGACATAATGCATGAGAGTGTGACAAGTAGCAAAAAAACATTTATTTATTAAAGACTAGGTGTGAGACCCATGTATTACATGGGTTTAATTAAAAAAATAAATATAAAATTTTAACAATTTGAAAAGTTTGAATTTATAAGAAAAATGGGAAAAAATTGAATTATTAAAATTAATGAGACTTTAATGTATTGAATACATTACATATATAAATTTTTTCTAATAAATACTTTACATATATATTACCTTACACATTAAATGTGGAATTTTAATTTAATAAAATGAAAAATACAATAAAATGACAAGTGGAAAATAGAAAATATAAAAATTCTAGAAAATGTCATGTGTCCAAATGAATGAGAAGAGGACATGTGGCAAAAAAACCTTCATTTATTATAGTAGACTAGGTGTAAGCCCCATGTATTACATGAGTGTATTTAAAATAATTAAATATTTATAAACATTTGAGAAATTTAAATTTATAAGAAAAATGAAAAAAATATTGAATTACTAAAATTAAAATGTTTTTTTTTTAATTTAAACAAATCATTTAGATAAAATAATCAAAGCAAATTAATCACATTTTATTTTAGAATTTTGAAATTATAAGGAAAGTCAATTAATGAAATTGGTATGCATTTATTATTAAATTTAAATATCATATGAAATTTAATAAAATAGGAAAACCACAAATTTACATATAGAATAAAAATTAATTCAAAATAACCACAAAATGAATAGAAATGTGACAATGGCAAAAAAAAAAAAACCTTCATTTTCATTTATTAGAAAAGATTTGTATGTTTTCTATAATTTTGTTGGTCTTTTGTTTTGGTATAATGTATGTTGGTGTTTCTTTAGTTTTCTTAATTAAATACCTAAAATACCCCATCAAAGCAGTTGAAATCACCAACCGTATTGTGTAATTGCGAGTAACTATAGACCCATTTTGGTCATTTTGTTTCTAATTTTCAGACCACTGGTTACAAAATATCGCCGACCGCAGCTTTACCTTTTTCGTGCAATTCGTATCCCTGTTTTCTTAAATCTCTTTCATTTAACCCTAATTCCCAAATTCAATATCGATTCGCTACCAACTCTCCGGATTTATCACGGATTCTTTCGATTCTCGTCTTCGGCTATAGATCGAGCTATTTTTCAAAGCCTGCCGTTGTGTCAATCGATTTCTAGGTTAGGGTTTCAATTTTTTGTTGTCTTTTCATCAGATCTGTTAGATCTATCATCCCTTTCGGTGAATCAACCGGTTTCCCCTTGCAGATAGTTTTGTATTTGTCCTATTTTTCCAGATCTTGATATTTTTGTATTCTCGATCCATCTAGAGGTTGAGAATCGACTCTTCGTTTCTTATTCAGCCGTTCGATTTGTTTTGTATTAAATTCATTAAACCGTAGTGTCTCGTATATATGATTTGTTCAAATTCCCGTACTTTGTGAAATTGGGGATCTAGGGTTAGGGTTTCTTTGTAAGTTTAAAAATTTATTATAATCGATCGATTATTTTTACTTCAAATTAGGAATCTTGCGTAACGTTCTCCTATTCAGCCTGTGAGCTTCCGTAAAAATAAAGACAGCTACTGTTTCAACTACATACGAATTTACTTGAGAGGTATTTATTCAAAGCCCTTTAATTTTCCTAACCACACAGTTCTTTACTTATTCAAATCCTTCCAATCCATACGCATTATTTCCCGTCGTTTTATTTTGATTAATATTTTTCTTGATGTTTTGGTGGAAAATAATTTTCTTTAAAAGAAAATGTGTTTGGACATTTTATTTTATTTTATTTCTTCGTCTGTGACTTTCCACGTGCGGTTTCAGATTCTTCTGTCAGATTCATTGAATTACTAATATGCCCCACTCCTTTAAAATTAACACTCCAATTCAAATTTCACCTCAACACCAAAATATTTATATTGTTTTCTTTACCCATCAATTTTCTTGAAAGTCAATGTATTGTATAACAAGAATTCTTGAAATTAATAAGTTTTTGGTTCCATATTTTTCAAGATTGACATATTTATTAATTATTACATCATCATGCAGTTAAAACATGGTGCAAAAACGACATTTAGCAGAAAAGGAGTATGATGTTTCACCCAAACACTTGAAGTTGGAACATAGTTGTGAATTACTTCCGTTTTTGCAATTTACTAAAGAAGATGCACCCTTTTCATCAGGTGGGTAGAGAGTTTCTGTTTTAAATTCTTGAGTTTGTTTCAAGTTTTTTCACTTCAATGAGAATTCTCTTGTGAATTTGTAAAGAAAATTGTAACCATGTTTGTATCTAGAAAAAAAAGATTGTTTTTGACTTATCCTATGACCTATGATATAGATAAAGATGAGGCTTGCTTCTTTAAACCAATTATTGAAGTTGACTATGGATTTCTAAGTGACAAATTCACTGATCATGATCCTGACACCACCACCAAATATTACGATTATACCCTTCCACATCGCCTTTCCACCTCATCATCATCAAGCATCACCACAAGTGAAGAAGACTTAAAGTCAGAGCAACCACAAAGATTGTTAATTCAGAAAGAAAACAAATATTCTTACCTTTTACAACACCCCCCTCTAAAAAAAACCCCAATTGGACCTCAATATCAAGCTGAAATTCCCGATTGTTATGAACTCAATCCACAACATGATGACAATGAGATTAAATTCATCGGATCTTGTGTCATCCAAATGCCTAAATCTTTAACTTCACATGACAAAACTGTTGGAAGAGGAAGAACCGACTGTTTCTGTAAAAACACCGGGTCCTTCAAATGCATCCAACAACATATTAAGGAAGCAAGGGAGACACTAAAGGGTACAATTGGAAACAAAAAGTTTGAAGATTTAGGGTTTGGTAACATGGGAGAATCAGTTGCTAATAAATGGAGTGAAGAAGATGAACATTTGTTTCATGATGTTGTGTATTCGAATCCCGTGTCATTCGGTAAAAACTTCTGGAATCATCTTTCAGAAGTATTCCCTTCACGTTCAATTCATGAGATTGTTAGCTACTATTTCAATGTGTTTATGTTGCGAATAAGAGCAGAGCAGAATAGATTTGATCCAATGAATGCTGATAGTGATGATGATGAATGGCAAGGGAGTGATGAATCAGAGGAAACAGACAGATGTGATTCCGGTGAACGTCGGAATGGAATTGAGGATTCTGTTGTCGATGAGTTTTTTGAACCCTCGGATCATAGAGTGTGGGATGTTGGTTATTTTTCATGTTCAAGAACTAAAAGTGATTTCTTGCCAACTGGAAGTATGATTGAAGAGGTGTTTGGTGTGGAATCTTGGAACTTTGATGATGACAAAAACTCAAACTAGTAGAAGACTCGAGTAAAAGCATGTCCAATTTTTTGTTGTACATTTACCTTATTACCCTTGGTTAGCATTTGAGAGGTTAACTTATAGGGTTTCGCCCATCTGTTTACAAATTGTGGGATGAATTTGTTGTATAAGAAGATAGTAAATAGTGGGGAAAATGAAAATTGAGAGTCAAGATTTCAGTGAGAATTTGTAACAGGCGAATACTTAATGGAAGTTTGTTTGACTCATGTGGCTTTTTTGCTTTCTAGGAGTGTTAGTTTTTCTTTTATTCGAATATAATTTGTGTTTAAAACAAATTGTATTATTGATGTTTTCTGTTTAAAATTAAAAGCATATGGTACAATGAAGGATACAAGTTTTGTTTTTGGGTAGATTCAAAGCATTTCTAGTGAGAAAAACATGTTTGACAACACATACCCACCCAATCTTACCCGTGAAAAAAAAACAAGTAGATATTTAAACGTAGGAAAGGGTTTAGAAATATTTTAATTGGGGGTGTTTTTATTTTTCTCTTTTTATTAATATGATGATCACCAAAGTTAAGTCATTCTATTCATTTAGTCATACCAGGAGGCAAGTTGGAGTTTACCACTATACCCATTCAACTCAATATCACATCAGTACAACATCATTATTTTTTTTTTCTCTTCTACTTTTTCTTACCTACAACACTCTATATTTTTCATCCCATTCAATCCAATCAATTTTAAATTTTAAAATAAACACGAATTAATAAAAATAATACAAAAATATTAAAAACATATGAAACTAATTTAAAAACATACAAAATTATTTTGATACAAGTCTTGAGAAGATATAAATAATCAATGTATAAAGAGTAAGTGGTTGAATGGGTTAAACAAATCGCGTATACAACTTTCTCAACTCACCACTCGTGACCCGCTGGGTGACGGAGTGGTAACTTGGAGGTACCAACGATACCTCTACCGAACCCACTTTCCACTATGTTCTCCCTAATACTTTTAGTCTATTACAAATTCCAATTATATATGTTTTTTTAACGATTGGTTAGTGGTTATAAATTAAATTCACCAAGTTAGTTAATTCACCTATTGCCCGAGTTTTAACACAAGACCTCCAATCTAAGAGACTTCCACCTCTACCAAGTGGACTAGTTCCACACTGACTACGTTTAAATGAGAAAAGATTCAAAACCACAAACAAACACTACATTTAAATAATATTATTACAAATATTATATTTTACATGCAAAGTTGGTAATACACTAAGGTTTATCATTCAAATGAAATACATTTTTGAAAAACTATAATAGGTATAGTTTACGAGATATTCATGATATTTTACACTTTATGAACACTATAGAAAGGAAATACTTATATTTACAAGAAAAATGGACTTTTCATACGTAAATTTATTTGATACAAACTTTTGTGAGACATTTAACTTCACGTACTTTCAAGTACGCATTTCAAGTCATGTGTTATAAACCATAATCTTCTGTAGGGAGAGCGTGATACTTTTGTATAGATCTATACGGGATTGACAATCCCGTACCTAAACTGTTAGCTACAGTTGGACCGGCAGGTCTGGGGTGACAAACGTCATATCATTCCAACGCCTGAAGAACGTTGTGACAGGCAGTCTGGGTTAATAGTACAGTTATAAAACTCACATGAAGTATTAAAACATTTGATTTACCAGGCTATCAAACGCCTTAGTGGTTATATATACATACATGAATATACTTACACTATTTTAGGTATGAAAAATACTTATGCATTCCAGTTTTTGGAACTTTTAAAACTACTATTTATTTATGGAAAATATTGGATTTTCTAGAAACAAACTCAGTTACTTTATAGAAAAAGGCATACAATTCTTATACAAAAACGCTTATGAACTCACTAACTTAATTGGTGACATTTTTTTCAAAACTACTTGTATTTCTCAGGGATTCAGTAATACAAGTAAACAACAGCTTTTGGGGAAGGGATGCTAAGGCGTCAAATTTTAAACTTATTATATCATCATAATGTAATATCTTTTGAAACATGTAATACAATCAACAATGTAACTTTTTAAATTATATTTATGATGGTTGTGTTTGCTTTCTTTACTATTCACTCAACTGTTATGATACTACATGAAGTCATCCGCCCTCGAACGATTCCACCGTTCTGGTTTGGAGGTGTGACAGTACCTGAAAAACATTAATATTCAACTTGGTAAGTGCTAAGCTTAGTGAGTTCCCTAAAATATCATATACCACAATACATAGACATGCATACATTTAATGGCTCACAATCTACTAATAAAGTGTGTATCTTGGATTAGGTTGCCGACCTCTTTTACCGTTCCACCGTCATCTGCTAAATAGTCTGTTCGAAAATTTGGGGTATAATGGCACTTGGAAATATGAGAATCATAAATATCACTTTTATATTGAAGTATTCGGGTGGTACTCCCAATCTTCAAACGTATAAGACTTAGAAATGAGAGAAAAAAATAGAGAATGAATTGATATGATATTCGTAAGTATCATAAAATGAAGACCAAAATTGCTTAAGTACATTTTCCATCAGAAAACTATCACAAGACAGTTTTATGTCTGAAAATTGTCACTAAAAGGGTTTAATGTCTGAAAACTGTCACCAAAACAATTTAATGTCTGAAAAACTACCAGTGGCTCTGCCTTTTAGATCCCGCCAGGGGCTTCCGCCCTTTGGACCCCGCTCCCAGGGGTGCTGTCCCTGGACCCCCGTTCGTTCAGGGGCTTCACCCCAACAGACAATCTATTTTGAATGTTGAATAAACTTAAACAAATTTCCACTCCGCACCTTCTTTAATTGTTTAATATTCATCATGATCGATTTTTGGTCAACAAGTCAATCCATTACACTTAAATATACATTGATGATACAAATCACCAAGATAATCTACATGGGTTCCTAGGCTCCTAGCCTCCTTAACCGTTCCATTGTTACCCCCTAACTAAATCAATGTGGGCTTATAGGTTCCCGACCTCACTAACCGTTCCACCATCACCCTCTATCTAATTTTAATATCACAACAATTACACACATATAGATTGCACTTTAGATTCTACTAATACAAGCACATTTATACCTTCTACTATACCAGCTCATAGTTAAGCACATAAAGATTGTACTCACAACTCTACTATACTATACTAGTTCTCTATCCTAATATATATATATATATATATATATATATATATATATATATATATATATATATATATATATATATATATATATATATATCAAGGTTGTAAAAATCGTTTGACGGTAGCTCGACGGTCGACTGGTGTTAAGGGATTAATCGGTCTTGGCGGGGATTAATCGAAGATTAATCGGGGACCATAAATTAGTAATAAAATATTAATTAAAAATTAATATATCTTAAGAAAAACAAGTACTTCAAAATTAAAAAATAAGAAAAGTTGTAATTTGGAAATACGAAAATATGAACACTTTAGTATAATATTTGAAATTTAGAAAATTTGAAAATTTTGGAGTAAAAAAAGAATGTTGGTTTTTTGAATTTTTTTAAAAAAATTTAAAATTTTTGACCTTTTTTGACTTTTTTTTTGACTTTTTTTTGACTTTTTTGACTTTTGTTGACCGATTAATCCCGCCAAGACCGATTAATCCCGCCAAACCCGATTAATCCTAAATTTCCGATTAATTCCCTAATCCTCGACGGTTGGAGAACGCCAAACGATTAATTCACGATTAATCGCCGATTTCTGCAACCATGATATATATATATATATATATATATATATATATATATATATATATATATATATATATATATATATATTGTACGACATGGTATAGTGAGATAACTCACATGAAGATTGACATATATCTCCCCAACGTAACGATTAATAATTCTAACAGATATTAACCAATAATACTATAACTTATTACTTCATATGACAATTTGATAATGAAGGCTAGATCTATCACTAATCCCAATGAATACCGGGAGTTTTATCACATAAGAATTAGCTAGGCTGGATAGTTGGGAGGCAGGACCATTTCAGCGTATAACCTTTCTGAAATCCAACAACCAAGCCAACGTGAACATTCTAGACACTCCTCCCATAAGTAGATCAATCAACATTATAAGTAGAATTACTGATAAATCCTATTTATACATTCATAACAACGACTATAAATATAAATATTAGTTACACTTAAAGCATTAGTAAGTATATCCTAACTTACAGAGAGCTTCTTGTGAAACTGAGAATTATGTGGGCATAACTCTGATATGGGAGATTCTATTACCGGCTATCTAACACACTAGGGCTTCACCGAAGACTAAACTAAGGGAAATCTAGAGCTAAAGCAGAAAGAAATTCGAGAGAGAGAGAGTAGTTGAAAGGGTGTGGGAATGAACTGAAGTTCGAAGAGTATTTATAGGGGGAATTTTGCTTGCGCGCCGCACACATGGTCAGACATGATGATGTGGCTCCAGCAGTCGCGTGACACGTAGTGGATAACGGGTGGTGCGTCAGTGTGCGCCGAACACTCTGTCGTTGCGAGCGAGCACACACGAGGATTTTCCGTTTCTTCAAAAAAATCATATCTTATTCATACAAGCTCCGTTTTCGATGCGTTTTATATCTGTGCATAGCTATCGACGAGATCTACAACTTTCATTTGAACTCCGTTGGCTAATTATCAGTTTATTTTTAAAGCTATATTTTTAATAGGCTTAGACTGTTAAAGGCCATATAAAAATCATAACTCTGTCATATGAATTTCGTTCTCGATTGTCTTTATATCGGCATAATCATATGGACGCGACCTTCAACTATCGTTTAGATTGTTTTTCATAACAATCGATTGATCTCTATTTTGGTTTTTGTATCATACATTGTTGTGTTGAAACTTATAAAAATCATAACTTCCTCTTATGAAGTCAAATTCAGATGTTCACGCTATGCATGCTATCGGTTTTGCAATTACTACGACTTTTTTCAAGACTATTTATCCTAAATAGCCCTATAGCAAAAACATCTATTTACGTGACAAGTCGATTATATTGTAAGGCAAAAAATGGGGTGTTACGACTCTCCCCCACTTATAGAGATTTTGTCCCTAAAATCCTACTCCTAGCACACCTTAAGATAACTCCTATACTATCCTACTGAGGTTTCACGAGATCACTTAGTATCTAGCCGACGATGCTGCATCGAATTCGTCCATCCGTACTTATTTGGTCGTTGAACTTGTTTTCTATCTTAGGCATACTCCCGAAATCCTCATGAAGTCTTTGAAAACTAGGAATTCTTCGGTTTGGACTTCCATAAATTACACGCTACGATTGGCGATCTTCTTCAGACATAAAATGTCGATACCATTGACTGGTTATGAGATGGTTATCTATGGAACTTTATCAATGACATCCTAACAGAATCCATTTTCAGGAATATGCCTGTAAAAAGGCTTATGTTATGCATACGAATCTAGATTATAAACGATTTCTTTACCTAGTTTAGGTGTTCCAACATCCTGAATTTTAACCAAAATTACTACAACGGGTTTACAGACTTGAAAACTCTGGAACCAATACTCTAATATTGGCGGCAGACTCATTATAAGGCCCTACTTTTTGAACTTTTGTGGCTGAAACTAATTTAGAGGTTCTTAATCTACACTATATGGGTGCTAAAGTCTAACTGTCGTTCTATGTCGACCTATGAACGTTGAAATTCAATCCTAGTTTTCTATTAATTCTTACGCTTATCAACTAAAGGGATAACTAAACTAAACATGTAGTTTGTCCTGATGCCTAAAGTTACACTAAAGTATTACCATATCCTTAATGGGAATATTCCTTTTCAAATGGTCTCCTCATATGGGTCTCTAATTATACTTATGAAAATGCTCTATCCCTTGACATTGATCCTACTGTTATAATCCTTTGGCTCGGGTTAACTAAATCCTTTATGGTTGAAATAAAATTCCTAAGTCTGGTGTATGTATTGAGTATTCGATGCTCTCGATGGCAATCTACGCGACCTACAAAGTTTCTAACTAATCCTTTGCTGTAAGGATAAATCCTACAGCCTCGAAGGCATGGACCTATACGGTTCTCTTGGCTATCTGATCCGTAACTAGGAGTTTGGCAAATTCCTAAATCCTATAAGATGCTTGGGAGGAAAAACCAACCTTTCCTCGAGAATCAAGATATTCATGGCCCATGAGTAATCTAGTAGAAGGCTTCCTTTTTTTGTTACTTGCTTAACGAAAATTAAACTAATAGCTTCTACCTACTTGTACTGTTACTCTTGTGAACCTTGACGTCGAAATCGAAACTTGAACTACTTTTTGCATTTTCTCCTTAAGGGTTGGTTCTCCCCCACTTGGGTTCGACCCATCATCTGTTTTTGCTCGTAACTAGCCGAAGTTTAAGCTGGTCTTGCCTATGCGAATTGTAGTTCCTTTTGACTTTGAAGAAATTATTGGTTTTCATATCCAATGACCTTCAACATTCTTTTCGAAGTACTACTAATTGTGCCTACTGAAAGGAATCTTCTTGCAAGGCATGACCAAAACACAATAAGGTCGTGACAAGCACAATGTTGTCTTGAAAAGCACTAACACACACATATAACTAATTAGTATAAAGGGGATATTCAAACATAGTCGAACTAATAACAACGAAGATTGCTGAATTCACTCCAATTTTCTCTCCTTAGGTTATGGGGGTCAACATACAACCACGCCACAACATGTAGCAACTCTAGCTGCTAGTTGCTTTTCCCCAACGAAAGTTGCAACTATTCTGTCGATTATCTTGATTACTCCCTTCTTAAATCTTACGACTTAAATCGGCAATATGTTGGACAAGGTTATCAGAACCTAACTTACATATGTAAAACGGACTTGATCTTATATGGCCACTTGGGCCCAAACTTCGAGCCACTCTTCTAAACATCATCCTACAATAGGTAATGACGGAAATGAAATGAATTCATAGCATTAGCCACAATATACACTTAACTACTAGTGCCTTAGAAACTTTGCGTGACTTTTCTGATCCAAGTGTAAGTCTTGTGCTTCAGGTAGTATAAGCCTCTACTACCTTTCATACATACTCATACTTGTCCTAAAAATTGTCTCACGGTTTCCAAGTCACTTCCAAAAATACACACAATAACCACTATATATATATATATATATATATATATATATATATATATGTGTGTGTGTGTGTGTGTGTGTGTGTGTCCCATGAGCACATACAACATGTTTTCCTAAACTCCACTAGAACTTTGCATCTTTACGGATGCTATACTTTACGAATATATGCCCTATCAAGCATGTATTAAACTTCCTAGACACTCCTTCTAAGATTCCTTTCCACTTTATCCTACTATTACCTGAAGAAGAACTTCTATCAATATTAATTAATTATTGGATGAATACGATTACATGCTGCTAAAATTAAACAGTCTGTCGACTGAAAGCTCCGACACTATAACGGTTAGACTCATACAAGAGTTGTGAAATTAAGCTAAATCAAGCAATGTAAAACTATTCAATTCTGGGATCATGTAACCTAAAGTATTTTTCAAATAAATAATTAATATGAATATAGGGTCAAAGCAACAATCAGCAAGCAAATCCCTAGGATATAAGGCATCTAATTCATCAGACAGTTCTAACATGCAATTCCTAAAAGACTTCTTTTAGAATTTCTTCCACTTCACCTTACTATTTGCTGAGGAAAACTTCTAGCATTATTAAATAACTACTGGACGAATACGATTTCATGCCTCTAAAACCAAACAGTCTGTTGATTGAGAGATCCAACACTACAACGGTTAGACTCATATGGGAGATACGAAATATCGCCAAATCAGGCAATCTAAAACTATTTAATTCTGGGAGCATGTAACCTAACACATTGGTCAAGTAACTAACTAATATTAATATAGGTTATAAGCAATAAATAACAAGTAATTCTCTAACTTACATACTAGCATGGAATTCTAAAATTTCACATATCAACAAACATAACAAATATGAATATTTTGGGAATCGCTTTCCTTTCTGAGCTTTATTTGACTGTACACATCACATTCTTTTTGTATTATTCTTTTTATGAAAAGATTTATTAATATATTCAGATCCTTGGTTTGAGTCTGGAATCACACAAGTGTTCATCTAGTTCGCTCAAACTAGCGCTCTGATACCAACTTGTAACGTCTCGATTTTCAACCCAAAATTTTCATTATATTTATTCAAAATATACTAGAGTATAATTACATTGTGCGGAAACATGTTGTGAATGCATGTGTGTACAGTTGAACGTTTCCCTTCACATGAGTACCTAAAAACATTTATATTCAATTGGGTAAGCGCTAGGATTAATGAGTTCCCCAAAATACCATATACCATAATACATATACATGCATACATATAAGGGCTCATGATGTGCCAATAAAGTATGTATCTTGGATTAGGTTCCCGACCTATTTAACCATTCCACCGACATCCCCTAAATAATCGACATGGGTTCCTAGGCTCCCAACATCCTTAACCGTTCCATCATCACCCTTAACTAAATCTATGCAGACTTATAGGTTTCCAACCTCATTAACTTTTCTAACATCACCCTCTATCTAAATCTAATATCACAAAAATTACACACATAGAGAATACTCTTTAGATTCTCTTAATACAAGCACATTTATACTTTCTACTATACTAGTTCACATTTAAGCACATAGATATCGTACTATCAGATTTACTCTACTAGTTCTCTATCCTAATTGTTAGGATATAATCCTTAATGATCGATAAGATTCTAAACAGGAAGTAAACAAGAACACAATAATGATTCAAAATAAGCCGAATGATTAAAGCTTCACAACCTCAGAAAAGCTCGACAAAGAACTTCTACTGTAGAGGTGTGATTAAGGTTTACAAGGATTTCAAAGATCAAGCATTAACCTCCTACGGTGCATGCATGCACTATAAGTAACTAAACCCTAATAAATGAGACGGTTGGACAGACCCAATACCGTGTATAAAAAGGACTAAATATACTAAGCCCAATGACGTAATCATCTAATACCCAACAATCTCCCACTTTGCGTCGATTGAGGCAAGAGATGCATCATTGTTGAGTCTTCTTAATTGTCTTGAAGAGCTTAGGTATCACAACGAGAAGAGTACTACGAAATAACATATACCACCTAATCATATCATTGAAGTTTTTCTTCGCAGCAACATCATTCAGGCTACACTTGTTGATGATCTCCAAAACATGTTCCAAGCAGGTCGTGGAGAACAAGTGGTCGGTATCAATTTTACCCATGCACATTTCGCTCATGTCACTTGATTTTCCAATAGGATTGACAGTGGGCTTTCATTTCAGAACTTTAGCTATTTCGATGTCAAGCTTTGTCACTTCATATATATACGAAACCAACATTCACTTTAAGTGAGCCAGAATGGGTACGTATTTTTGCTCTTCAGTCAGCAGGAGGTTAAGCAACAAGATCCAATCATGAGGATTGAGATTGGGCAGATCAGCAAGTGTGAATTCATGCATAACATTTTCTGAACCCCTTGTTGCCTTGAACTTTACATTCACAAAGCCTCCTGTAGCAATTGGCCCTGTAACCTTGACTGATGTTAACTTCTGAGCACTCCAGGTCAAATACTGAGGTTTGCCATGAGTGAGATAAAAGTTAATTAAGGCTTTATCCACTTTCACGGCAGGAGAGGGAACTGTTGCAATTAAATTAAAACAGTGAAAAACAAAGGCTCTTCGTGTTATAGGCATATCGAAATGGGAATCCTTCGTGTTTTCCAGGTCAAAAGAAACAACTGGCTCCAACCAGTGAACAATCGGGAATTCGACAACCTCATGCAACAATCGTTCCAACGTCCACAATGGAAAGAGCGTTTTTCTGCCTCCAAAGTGTCGTGCGCTTCTTTATATTTTCTTTCCTTCTCTTCAGCTTCTCTCGCAATGCGAGCACTTTCGTTTAGCCCATGGTCGTGAGCCTGTCACTTTAGCTGATTTTCTTCATTTTATTCTTCTTCATCAACATCAACCATTGGATCTTTCCCTTTCGAACCCGAAGCTACATTACCCTTCGGTTCGTTTTTGTTTTTAGGTGCTTCCCTGTCTTAGTAGCTTTATCTTCTCCCCTTGTTTCGAAGGGACAGGGGCCTTAGAAACACCTTCAAGTCTGTTAAGATGAGCGAGAGCAGGACAGAGCTTATCAGCCAAGTGTCTGCGAATAGTGATGGTCAGAATTGGATCATGGGCTTCAAGAAGATTGGAAAGTAATGCATTCACGTCTCCCACGCCTTGTTTCAGAACCGCTCTTTCAGATTTAAGCTCCTCAATTTCTGTCTTCGCGTGCTTGAGCTTGACAGTTTGAGTGCGGAGTTGAGTGGTACAAAGAGCAAGTTCATCCATGATTTTACTTTCAAGAGCCAGATCGTCTTGAAACTTGGTGAGCCTCGAAGAAATGGAATAGTGAAATGTTGTGTTATCATTGGAGATACCTGTACGAAGCTATTCCAGTTTCTCCCTTTTAGTGCGAAGTGAAGTGCTAAGCTTTGTGATCACATCATTCGCCTTAGTAGCATTCACTTCAGTAGCAGTATGAAGCTCTGACATAAAAGTCTTCGTTTCCGAGATTAGTTTATCAACTTTTTCGGTCGCTTGTTGATGTGAAAGAGTGGAATCTTCAACTACTTGGTTTGCCTTTGCAAGATTGGCTGCATGTTCTTTTACAAGAGTATCAAGCATACCCTTAACCGCTGCTTCAGAAAAGGCTTGGCTTGAGGAGGCAGTAGAAGATGCAAGAAGAGTATCCAGCTTCGTGTTCAGATCTTTGAGATGCTTTTGAGTGAGAGGGGCATCATCATCACTCTCTTCTTGGATCGAGAATGGACTATAGTGAAAAGTATCAAAATCAAGTCTCTCAGCACCGAGAAAGTCATCAGAACCGTGTTGAGGTTGAGGGGAAATAAGAGATGTAGTATAAGTAGTTGCAAAACCTAAAGCCTTTGCCCCCGCATCAGATGCATTGAAATTGACAGGAGGTTCGCCTATGGTGGTAGTTGTAGTGGTTTTAGTGAAAAAGGTGACTGTTGAGGAATAGAAGTTGGTGGTTGAGTGGTAACAGGACGTGGGCAAGGAGATATTGTGGTAGGAATAAATGAGGAAACAGGTGATGGTGGAGGGGATGGAATAATGAAATTTACCTCCTATTTAGTTCGGTTGACATACTCCTCTGATTCACCTCGATTTGCATCATCAGACTCGCTTTCAGATGAAGTTGAGGAAGGGATGCGAATTTTACGAACTTGCTTCTTGACTTGCTTTCGTTTTGGAGAAGAGGGAGCTGGCTTGGAAGAATCGCCTTTTGTCTTTCGCTTTTCCCCCTTTCTTGACCTTATCAGCTTCATCAAGAGTATGTTTCATCTTAGGAGTAAGGACCCTAGGTCCTGAAGCTTTAAGCTTCTTATATTCGCCAATAAGTTTGCTTGCCCCAGACACGCACGTGTACAGGGATTTAGGAATGGAACCCACGAAAAAAAACTTGGAGTTGTCAGCCACGATGATCTTGGTAGTGTGAAAGGTAGCAATCGAAGACATCAAAGAGTCTGCCATCATTGGTATGTTGAACTTTGCAATTGCACGCTGTACCACTATGGTCTAAAAATGACCACAAGAGATCTCGCTGTGTCAAGTGGTGGAGTTTGCGCTTTGCACCAGTTAAGCCCACAAAACTAAACCATAGTCTAGGTTGATCCTATGGTAGAGGCCATAGAGGATCGTCATGAAAGACTTACTTGCACAATCTGAGCCTGTTACCCTTTCATAAAATGCCTTGAAGAGAAGGGTAAAGAGGCCATTCCATAGGGGAGGAAGGTTTGATATCTTGAACTTGGTGATGGAGAGGATGGGATCCGTGTACCCCATATGATAGAACATGTTGATGATTTGAGCAGTAGAGATCGAATTTGGGTTGACCATTGAATCGTCATGAGCAATCCCTAGAAGAGAGCAAAATCTAGCCTTCGTGAGAGAAGTCTTTTTCTTAAATACCTAAAAAGTAATCCTTTCCTCCTCCTTGACGTAATCTGCTGTAGAATAAGCTTTTGAAAGTAGCGACATCAGAACAATTCGACCTTGGTTAGAGCAATGACCAGAGGTGGGTACTTTAGGCATTCAATGATCGGTAACATGAACGGATCATATTTGAACGGAGCCAAGTCGAGAATCAAGTTTTGATTATGTTTGATAGTGAGGAGAAATGACTGAGCAAACTATTCTTGAACTGAGGAAGAGTAAACCATTGTTGTAGGTTGGAGAAGGAGATGAATAGTTGAGAGAGAAAGCACCGTTTAGGGTTCGTAAAATCCTTAAGAGTTGTAAAAGTTGAATCATTGATGGAAAGCGCTATTTATAGTGAAAGTGAGAAACCAAGCGACGATTGCATGACAAACCCTGATTGGACGCTTAGAAAAATAGGATATGACAACTATAGCGGCTAACAGGGTGTCAGGTGACATCAGGCGGCGTGAGAATTGGAACCGATTTGAATTCCATGCGCCTTTTAATTCGAAAATCTTATCTTCAGTTGTCACTTCAACAATGGTTATCCCCAATCGTTGCAAAATAATAACCTTTCTCTTTTGAGAAACAAACTTCATAAGAGCATATAAAAGCGAATCTGCGAAACTGAAAAATACCATATGAGTCACGAACTAGACTTTTGGAAAATCATAAAGATCTTCGTGTAAGAGTGTGCCAAAGATAATAAAGAAAATTATAACAGTGGGATTAAAGTGATGTCAATAAAGACATGAAACTGTGGATCCTGGGCACGAATCGCTTCTTTCTAAGTCAAGAGAGACGAAGAAATGTCTATGTGGTTTCCCGTTGAAGTACGATCAATTGTTTGCTAAGAAAAAATGAAAGGCATATTTTAAAGTTAGGCTGAGAGGTGGCTAAATCTCCAATCAAACAACGAACTCCATATAAGTGCAAATGTTGGATGAAGTACTCGTGTGACCAGTGTAGTCAGTGAAACGAGTAGGCTTGGAATTATTTTAGTGACTGGGTGATTTTAGAAATCTCAAAAAAATAAAATTGGATCTTAGGGTTAGAAAAGTCTTGGTTTTAGAACAATTCATAAAGATCACGCAAAAAGGAAAAGAGATTTTATGGTACAATCCACAAAGGTGGAGTTACAATAGTGTCATGGTGAAAAACTAGAACTTTTAATGGTTCACTATCAATTCATTTGTGTGTCTTGAATGTTGGGTTTCACTCAGTTCGTGGTGAATGAAGCTAAGATCATTAACTCAGATGTTTCCTAACCATACACCTCAGTGGTATAGCTGAGAGTCTCAAGAGTTACATGTATGAGTATGAAGGCAAATGAAGAAAAGAAAAGGTGGCTACAGAGAAGTAGATGTACCTCTGCTATGTGAATGTGACCAAGAAGATAACTCTTAACTCAAGATGAGAAAAGTAAGGTAGCTCGTGACTAATGTGAATTTAACAATCTAGTTTGTAAGAAACGAATGGTAGATTCGATTCATTAAGGCTTCACATTAAGTCTATTGAGGCTTCAGTCAACATGCAACAACATGCTTCTAGGGAAACTTAGCTAGTACAAAGATATGGAAATTATACATGCCCCATCAATCGTTTTTGCAATGTAACCTGCAATGTTACTCAAAGAAAAATATTAAACAAGAAAAGAAAATATTTTTGTATTTTGATAATTTCTGAAAATAAAAAGAAACAAAACATAAAGAAAATATTTTTATATTTTAGATTTGAAAGAAGAAAACATAATCAAAGCAAATACTTTTGTATTTTTGAAGCTTTTTTTTAAAATTTTTCTTTAAATAAAATGAAACAAGCATAATATACAAAAAGATTAGACCACGAGTATTCGCTTTAAAAGAAATTTGATGTGCGAAATGGAGCAAACATTCGTCTCAATTTGTGTCCCGAAAAAATCAGAAACGAAATAGAGCGAGCGTTCATTCTATTTCGCTTGTCGTAAAATAAACCCAAAAGCGAACGGGTAACCCAAAAGCTAAAGGGCTACTTTGAAAGTGGTTTTGGAACTGATTCAACTTCCATTATTCCCAGGCCTTGGAGTATTCTATTAAATGATGCTTCCGACAAGTCTTTCGTGAATATATCAGCCAATTGGTCAGCGGATTGAACGAAATGAATCTCAACATTGCCATCTTCTACATGATCTTTGATGAAATGATACCTCAGTGCTATGTGTTTCGTTTTTGAGTGTTGCACTGGGTTGTGACAGATGCGAATTGTGCTTTCAGAATCACAATAGAGTTGGATTCGCTTCATGTCCAGGCCATAGTCCCGCAATTGACTCTGAATCCACATGGCCTGAGAAGTACAAGATGCGGCAACAATGTACTCAACTTCGGCTGTCGACAACGAGACACATGTTTGCTTTTTGGATTGCGAGCTGACAAGTTTGCCATCAAGGAATTGGCATCCTCCAGTCGTGCTTTTTCGATCCAACCCGCATCCTCCAAGATCAACATCTAAAGATGCTTGTACGAAGAAACCAGATTTCGCAGGATACCATATACTAAGTGAAGAGGTTCGCTTCAGATATCTAAAGATATTCTTAACTGCCACCATATGAGGTTCGCGTGGATTAGCTTGAAACCTAGCACAATAACAAATGGAAAACATAATATCTGGTCTACTAGCGGTTAGATACATTAAGGATCCTATCATTTGGCGATAGGGAGTCATATCAGCAGCTGTTTTTTCTAGAGATGGAGTTAGTTTTGTTCTGAATGCCATTGGAACCTTCAATTTGGAGTCTCCCATCATGCCGAACTTAGTCAGTAAGGTCTTCGTGTATGCTTCTTGATTTATAAAAATGCCTTCTATTCTCTGTCTTATATTTAATCCAAGGAAAAAGTTAATTGGACCCATATAGCTCATCTCATATTTAGTTTCCATCAACTTTCTGAATTTAGTTGTTAAACTAGGATTCGTAGAGCCAAAGATGATGTCATAAACATAAATTTGAACAATCATTAAGTGTTCACCCTCTTTCTTGCGAAAGAAAGTTGGGTCAACCGAACCTTGTTTAAATTTGGACATTTTAAGGAAGCGAGTGAGAGTTTCATACCAGGCTCTTAGAGCTTGCTTTAGACCATAGACTGCCTTGTCCAATATATAGCAGTGATCATGATACTTCTCATTCACAAAACCCGGTGGTTGTTCCACGTATACAGTCTCTTCTAATTCTCCATTTAGGAAAGCACACTTAACACCCATTTGAAATACTTCGAAGTTCTTGTGCGCCACATATGCCAAGAAGAAGCGAACATATTCCAACCTTGCAACAAATGCGAAGGTTTCTTTGTAGTTGATGCCTTCTTCCTGATAATATCCTTTAACTACAAGTCTCTCTTTGTTCCTTATAAAATTGCCTTCTTTGTCCATTTTGTTGCGAAACACCCATTTTAAACCAACAACCGATGCATTTGGTGGAGTAGGAATTAACCTCCAATCCTTGTTGCTCTCGAATTCGTTAAGTTCATCTTGCATCGCTTGAACCCAATCAGAATGATCAAGAGTTGTATTGATGGTTTTGGGTTCAACTTTGGAAACAAACGAATTGAACATGCCGAATTCCACTTTAGAGAATAATGCAGTTCGTTTCGATTTTAACTGAGATCTCGTAAGAACACCTGCAGAAGATTCACCAATGACTTGAGTTTTGGGGTGTCCCTGGTCCATTTGGCTAGTGGAGGATAATTTGGATCATAAGATGGATCTAGTTCAGCATCCACATCTTCGAATTCTGATTGAATGTCCGTATCATCATTCGTATATGTATTCTCCCCCTTGAATGATGAGTGAGTCTCAAAGATTGGATTCGTGTCTTCCTTCTCGACTGGACTTTCGTGTGCTACTGTTGAAGGCGGATCCCCCTGGAATACATCACTCGTTTTCTCCTGAGGACTTGTATTGGTGTTAAAATTCCCCTCCTGGAAAGTTGCGCTCGTGTTGTGAGACTAATTCACAACTGTAGGCTGACTTTGCATGTCTTTTGCAGTGTCATCAATTATCTTCTCCAATTCGTCTACTTTATTGTCAGCTGCCTTCGCTTCATATGTAATGGCTTTCTCAGGTTTGTCAAAGAGAAGCATGAATTCTTCATAGAGATTGGTCGATGGAATGGTCACTTGGTTCGATTGAGGAAAGATCTCTTGAGTTTGACTATCATTCGCTTGTATCTTCTTTATGTAATTATCATCGAATGTGACATAATAAGTTTCTTCAATCTTTTTGGATTGTTTGTTTAGAACCCTATATGCTTTTGACGATAGCAAATATCCTATAAAAATGCCTTGATCAGCCTTCTTATCAAACTTACTTCGTTGTTCCTTTGAATTGAAAATGAAACACCTGGAATCGAAAAGATGGAAGAACTTGATGTTAGGTTTTTGTTTATTGATAATTTCGTAGGGAGTGAAAAAAAAATCTTTTATTAAGAAGCGAACTGTTTTGAGTGAAACAAGCGGTTGCAACAGGATCAGCCCACGAGTAAAGAGGCAGTGATGCGAACGAAAGCATGGTCCAGGATGCTTCACACAACAAACGGTTTTGTCTTTCAACGAACCTGTTTTGCTATGGAGTATAGGGAGCAGAAAAATTATGAGATACTCCCTTATCAGTGAGAAATACATCGAATGCTTGGTTCTTAAATTCCAGACCATTGTCGCTCCGAACATTGCAAAGCACCTTTCACAGTTGTAATTCAATCTGCTTGATAAAATATTTGAGCTTATGAGTTGCTTCAGTCTTCTACTTAATAAAGAACAACCAAGTGAAATGAGAAAAATCATCAACAATAACGAGAATATATTTGTTACCGCCAATACTTTCAATTGCAGATGGGCCACAAAGATCAATGTGGAGTAGTTTGAGTGGCTCAAGAACCATCGTGTTCATTATAGTTGGATGACTTTTCCTTCTTTGCTTTCCTATTTCGCAGGCGGCGCATAGATGATCCTTGTCATATTTCAAGAGAGGAAGACCTCACACATGATCACCAAGAACTAGCTTGTTGATGTCTTTGAAGTTGAGGTGCGAAAGTCTCCTATGCCATAACCAACTATCGTCTATTGCAACCTTAGTGAGCAGACATATAGAAGGTTTCCCTTGTATTATATTGATGTCCAATGGATACATCTCGTCTTTACGCTTTGATTTAAGCAGTACTGATTTCGTCTTCTTTTCGATAATTTCAGATCCTTCATCACAAACGAGACCTTTAGTCCTGTACCCACTACCAACTGTGAAACACTTATTAAGTTGTGTTGCAGTCCCTCAACATATGCCACTTTGCGAATTGAGAATTCACCATTTCTTATCATGCCATATCCTTTGATTTACCCAAGTGCATTGTTACCAAACTTCACGAGACCACCATTCTTTAGTTCTCTATATTCTCTTAGCTCCTCCTTTCTTCCCGTCATGTGACGCGAACAACCACTATCGATATACCATTCAGTTGCAAACTGTTTGTGAAGAATAACCTGCAAAAATTAAGCAGATTTAGGAACCCAAAGGTGTTTTGGTCCTCATGAGCCTTTTACAGAAAATGGATAAGCAATAGAGAGATCAATAATATAAGTTCGTTTTATTAAGGTTGTTTGATCTTTCTTCTTTATTGTGAAAACCTTGATATGATTATCTTTCTGATTTGATTCTTTCAAGTTAGTCTATTTTTGTTTTTGTTTGTTTCTTATTTGATTTTTAACAAACTTTCTCTCTTTCTCCTTAGATCTAGAAGGAGTGTGTAACTCTGAATGAATCTTCACCTTTCCTTTATCGTGTGGTGAGGAGGTGAACGAGTGTGAAACTCCTGGTTTAGAAATGAAGGTGTTCTTGGGAGCTTACTTATGATTTGAAGGATAGGTGGGTAGTGGATCTGAGTTGACTTGTGTGTCTTTGATTCTGAGGGTTGTTAGACTTACGAGATGATAAGCCTTTTGGATTCGCATTTGAAAAGACTTTTTGGCTTTTGGCATTTGATCCAACGTTCGTTTGAGGATTGAAACGCTTTTCATGGTGAACGAAGTTAGGGTTCCTTGACTTCCAAAATTGTTTTCATTCCTGCATATTTTTGTTGTACCTGGCATTTCATTGACGTTTTTGTGCTGCGAACTGTTCAACAGATTTGTGAATGTTCGCTTTTGCCCTTGTCTTTTGCACATGAGTGTTTTCTTGAATTGAAGAGTTATCAGTGAGATTGTCCTTGGTTCCACTGGAACTTTCCTTTTCGTAGGTAGTATTAACCTTATTCAAAGGTTCAACTACATACCTTCCTTTAACTCTCCAAGAGGTCTTCTCAGATAGACCTACTGTTTCGTCTGCATTGTCAATCGGGGTGGACCAGAAGTGCTTATCTCACACGTCAGCATTATCAACTTCGACTAAGGACGTTAGTTCGACAGTTTGACATTTAGATACGCCATTAACTGTAAAGACTTGGTTAGGCGACGTTTGGAACTATGGAAAGACAGGCACAACTTCCTTTAGAACCTTTGGATTATTTTGATAAAGATGTGCAAATTCAAATGAATTTTCTGAAATCAGAGCTTTCGCTTTTTCAGGTTCATTTTTAAGGAATTGCGAACAATCAATCTCATCTTCTACAGATATTGCACTCATCTCATTTTCCTCATCGAATTCAAAAATATTATGAACATTTAACTTATTGTCTAAACTCAATTTCGAACTGAACGAATCAAATTTCTGTATAGTTTCGTTTTTGATCTTTAACCTGTCATTTTCATCGAGTAACTGTCAGCCTGTCCTTGTGGTCTTTGGACTGAATGTATGAGCCAATTTTGTCAAGTCCAATTTTATAAGCCTCTGAGGTTTCGTCTGATGAGACGATAGATTCACGTTGATAACAATCAACATCAAATTTTCCTTTAATTCCAAAAATGGCAAGATCATTTTATGAATTTTCTTACTAATTTCACAATCGAAATGCAATTGAGTGATATTAATATATAACCTCTTAGCAATCAAACAAAAATGTTACGTTGTTTTAAAAGCTTTAAATTGTCTCATTGTAAATAAATAGACTCATCCCTAGACCTAGATAGCTCATACTATATCTTCTATATCCACATCCTTCGCTCCTCACTCTTAGACGACACTCTGCTGATTTGATCGGTTAGGTTAGCGTTTGATAGGCGAGTTTGTTTCAAACTTTCACTTACATTTGAAAAGGTGAATTTTAAATCGTTTAATTTAGTTTCATAGTTAGATATAGGAATATTAAGAGATTCAATAATAGAATGTACCTTATTAATCAGCTGATCACATTCGTTGATTTGTGCAAGAATTGGCTTTGCAGTGAAGCATCTATCTCGCTTTCCTCCATTCGCATCTCTTTGTCCTCCATCTGTTGCATACCCTCGCATTTGTGACACATCATTTGTCACCATAAAACACTTTACACCCATATGCGAATCCCTTTCATTTGCTATAAAACTTATTCCATGAGTGGGCCTTCTAACCTCTTCATCCTCTGAATCAGTGGACCATACCTCCACTCCACCGAATTCATCTTCATCATTATTACCCTGCACAATCAAAGCAGGCATCAATTTATCAACTTTCTTTTTCTGCTTGATTTGTTCAAGCTTGCGAAGATAGTAGGTCTCATCTTCTTCTCCCTCTTTCTTTTCATTCAATCGCCTCAACATGCTCTCTTTAGCCAAATGATTCTTGGCATGAAAACAGTTGCAGTCATAGCCTTAATCACCCGCAAGCTGTTTCTCTTTATTTTTTTCTTCCTCCTGGAAGCTATTCACTTTCTCCTCATTCGCTTTTTCTAAACTGTAGTTTCCCTGCCAGTTTCGGTTTTTGTTGGAAGGAAACTTCTTCTTTGCGAATCTCCCAGGATTTGACACCATCAAAGCAAAGTCTTCACTTGTGAGCTCACAGTCAGAAAGATTAGACTCATCTTCATCCTCAACGACTTGCTTCCTCTTTGCAAGTAGTGCCAATGTTCCCATGCTAGACACAACTTTCGTTTCTTTAGTCACTTCGCTTTCATGTGACTTTAAAATGCCAACCAACTTTGCTAAGGTGTAATTTCGAAACTGCTCGTTAGCTTTCACTGTTGGTACCACCGCCATCCATTCAAACGTTAATCCATTCATGAATGTTACCTTTTGCTTGATGATTTCCCGTTCAATTCCATGTTTCGTCATCCTACTCAAAATATGATTGTAGCGATTGAACGCTTGATTAAGATTTTCATTAGTCTTTTGTGCGAAAGTACCAAACTCAGACAACTGGAGCGTTTGAGTGGAATGCTCCAGATCTGCATCTGTTGAATAGAGCTCTTTAAGCATGTCCCATATAGCTTTGGCTATATCACAAGAACTGACAAGGCGAAAGGTATCAAGTTGCAATGCGACTCTAATGATTCTCATTTGCTTTGATGTTGCTTTGCAGCTTTTCTTTTCATCTTCAGGAACTTCTTTGACATCAATAATAAGTTGATTGAGTTCGGCTTGAGTTTTAATCGTCTTTCTTGTTCAAGAGTGAACGAAATCTCCAACAGTAATAGCTATCCAGATCAAGTAACCATTATCTTCTAAACCTAGAACATAATCTTCAAAATGGAGTGCCCAAACTTCGTAATCGCTGAGAAAGAGAATGGGAATCTTTGTTGTTGACCCAATACCGCTGATAGAATTGATTTGTGAGTCGTCGTGCGACATTTTAACAAGATCTCTGCAACCTGTTTAAGAATCAGACGTGTAAAAATATAGGGTAATATTGAGATCACAGCGTCAAGAACACAAAGATGATGATTGAACGAGATCCAGTATTAACCGAAACCCTAGTAGCTTCTTTTAACATAAGAGATGCGTATAGATTACACAGTCTCCTGCTCTGATACCAATTGTTAGGATATAATCCTTAATGATCGATAAGATTCTAAACAGAAAGTAAACAAGAGCACAATAATGATTCAAAATAAGTCGAATGATTAAAGCTTCACAACCTCAGAAGAGCTCGACAAAGAACTTCTACTGTAAAGGTGTGATTAGGGTTTACAAGGATTTTAAAGATCAAGCGTTAGCCTCCTACGGTGCATGCATGCACTATAAATAACTAAACCCTAATAAATGAGACGGCTGGACAGGCCTAATACCGTGTATACAAAGAATCAAATACACTAAGCTCAATGAAGCAATCATTTAATACCCAACACTAATATACATGGATATATTGTACTACATGGTATAGTGAAATACCACACCTGGAAAATTACTCCGACGATTGACAGATATCCTTGCGACGTAAAGGGTAATGTGTCTAACAGATATTAACATAGAACACTATAACAAATAAGTTCCTATGAAAATTTGATAATGAAAGCTAGATCCATCACTAATCCCAATGAATATTGAGAGTTCTATCAAATAAGGATCGACCAGGATTGATAGTTGGGAGGCATGATCATTTCGGCGTATAGCCTTTCTGAAATCTAACAGCCAAGCCAATGTGACCATTCTAGACACCTCTCCCGTAAGTAGATCAGTCAACATTATAACTGGAATTACTAATAATTCCTATTTATAGATTCATAACAATGACTATGAATATAAATATAAGCTACACTTAAAAGCATAGTAAGCATAGGCTAACTTACAAAGAGTTTCTTGTGAAACCGGGAATTATAATTATGATATGGGAGCTTCTATTCACCAACTATGTAACACCGTAGGGCTTCACTGAAGACTATCCTAAGGGAAATCTAGAGCTAAACCAACAAGAAATTCGAGAGAGAGAGAGAGAGAGAGTAGTTGAAAGGGTGTGGGAATGGACTGAAGTTCGGAGGGTATATATAGGGGGAATTTTTCTTGCGCTCTGCACACTTGGTCAGACATGATGATATGGCTCTAGCAGTCGCATGACACATGGCACATAAAGGGTGGAGCGTCAGTGTGCGCCGCACACTTTGTCGTTGCACGCAAGCGCATGCAAGGATTTTTCGTTTCTTCAAGAATTCATATCTTCTTCATACGAGTTTTGCTTTCAACGTGTTTTATACCCACGTGAAGCCATCAACGAGATCTACAACTTTCATTTGGACTCCATTGGCTAATTCTCACTTTATTTTTAATACTATATTTTTAACAGACTTAGAATGTTAAAGCCCGTATAAAAACCATAAGTCTCTTCTATGAATTTCGTTCTCTAACTGTCGTTATATCGATGAAATCACATGAACGAGAACTTCAACTCTCATTTAGATTGTTTTTCCTAAAAATTAATCGATCTCTATTTCGGTTTCTGTATCATACACTGTTGCGCTGAAACTTCTAAAAATCATAACTTCATCATATGAAGTTAAATTCGAACGTTCTCTCTACTTATTCTCTTGGTTTTGCGATTACTATGACTTTCATCGAGACTATTTATCCTATATATTCCTCTAGCAAAAACATCTATTTACGTGACTGGTTGATTATATTGTAAGGCGAGAAATGGGGTGTTACACGTTTGGGTTAGGGATGAATAGTGACACAATAGTTTAGATTAGAGACAAAGTTTACAAAAAATGAATCAATCATCATGGTTCACCTGGGGTAATTCCAAGCAGATTTGAGACCCGAGGCAAAACAAAAATGAGGCCCTTCAGAATTCAAGAAAACATATCAAAATAACTAAATTTAATGTATGTAATTTGAAGTGGTAGTAAACCATAGTTGAAAAAATATAAGTATTTCCAAAATTAAACATATCTGAAAACTAACAACAAAATTATAATCTTTTTCACTCATAATAAAACAAATATAGTACTGAAATTATAATGTTTTACCCTCAATAATAATAACACTATACTTCGTTTTTATGATGAATATTAGATTTATGAGATTAACCACTTTAAGGGTGGAGAGTGTCGACGGCGGGTGAACGGTGATACCGCCAAGGCGATGATTCCGAAAGGGTTAAGGGACTGTGAGCTTTGTCTTTAGCAGGTTGTAGAACTTGTGAACTTCGCTAGCTTTTTGATGCCTTTTTTTATTCTCTCGCTCTTTGACCATTAACCCAGTCAAAGAGTCATATATATATATATATATATATATATATATATATATATATATATAACTTTTCACCTATATAAACACATCCATTCCACTATACAATTCCATTCTAGTATATCAATTCCAGTCCATTTTCTCTCAGTTTCATTCCACAACTCTTTAATTCCCCTCAATGGATTCCTATGGCGAATCCGAACAATTCGGTTCTAGCCAAAGACTGAAATCCAAACAAGGCAGTTCTAGTCAAAATATTTCATTTTCTGTTCAGAAATCCCAAAACTCAAACTATCAAGAAAGCCCAAACTATCTAAGATACCAAAACTATCAACAACAATATTACTCGGTGCAACAATCCTACAACACATTCCGTGTTTTATAGGAAAATTCGAGTTATAACTAATACGTGCAATTTTCTCAAAGGGTACCGGAAACCCAATTCCAATATTCACCTCCCGATGTTTCCCAGTTTAGTGATACTCATAACTTAGAATTTGACATTCAAACGAAATGTAACGATTTCAACTAAATCCACAAACATAAGACGATCATTCTAGCTAGCAGGAGATCCAAGGTCAATGTTTTAAAATATGCACAAAGGGGTTCTACGTAGAGTGCTTGAATTGAAACGAAAAATTGTAGCAAAACATGGTTGAGAGTTTTAGAATGTTGTGGTGTCTTTTGTTATTGTGTTTTATAATTAGCAGGTCATCTTTTATTATCGTTTTCTAAATTATCGTGTATTTTTCTTTATTTTTATTAGTTTTTTAATTAACAATAAGTTATGTTTTATTTTATTTTTTATTTTCTAATTTAATTAAAATAATAATAATGACATGGTAAGTTGGTTGAATGAGTTGGGAAAAATGAGTTTCCATGTGTTATAGGTTGGGTAAGATGAAAAAAAAGAGATAAAAACTGATGTGGAAGTGAGTTAAGTGGTTGGGAGGGATGGATATCCTCCATACTAACTGATAGTTTCATTTTATTACTTCTTTTTATAGTTTATTTTAGCATTTTTCATTCATAGTTTAGCTAATTTTCATGCATATTTTCTTTTTTGTTATTATATGACTATTTCGGGTACTTTCTAGTTTCGTGAGCATAATTGTAGATTTTAAGGAGACTAGTGAATTGGGATCTTTAGGAAGTAATTGGATTTGGAAGACAACAAGGATTTTGGACAAATATCTATTGGATGTGGTGCATGGAGTGGGCTTGTTGATTATTTGAATGCTTGGAGAAAATGAACTTCAAATTTGCAAGAAGTGGAAGAATATTTTTACATGTGGGGATTATTGATCGGGCGATTACATGAGCTATGAATCATTTGGAAAAGCCAAATTGGGCTTAAAATGATGAAAACTTGAAGAAAAATAGGCTAGGAGCTGATTGGACTCGAACTGGGCCAAGTGGGCTAAGCTGTGGAGGCCCAATACTCAAAGAATTACATCCAGGAACCACCCGCGCACGGCTGCGTGGCCGCACACAACACTGCAGGGGTAATTTCGGAATTTCAGTAAGAAGGCTATATGGGGAAGGTTGGTGTACTTCTTTTGGAGACTTTTGCACATCCAAAAATACAACATTTCTCTGGAGAATTTGGAGCACTTTCAAGACCAAGAACGCATCTAGAACTCCATCTTTTTGCTTTTGATTCTTGCTAATGTTTTGGTACAATCTATCCTTACTTTGTTTTCTTGTGTTTAGCCATGTTAGGGTAAACCAAATTTGGTTGACTTTGGTGAAATCCTTTGACTAGTTGTTGAATATTGAAGACTCCATGAACTTGTTCTTGAATCTTTATAGGAATGTTTTGTGTTTTAATATATTATCACTACTTATATGTTTTTATTAATGAGCTTAAATGTGTTTGTGGTGATTAGTTAGCTAATTTCTTGATTAAGTAAAGGATCTTCAAATTAGCAAGAAACAAATGATTTTTGTGTTAGTTTTGCTTCACAAAATCATAAAAACGTTTTCTCCAACATGGTAGTGAAAGCATTTGACTCCTCTTGGATTTGGTGACTTTTTGGTTCTTAATGCTAGTTGACTTTCACTAATTACATGCTTAATGGAAATTGTGACTTTGACTAAGGAAATTATTATGAGCTTCTCTAACCATTTTAATAACTAAGAAAATTCTAGGTAATCTCAAGTTTCTTAGGTCACTATAGCCAATTTAAGGATTTAAAACAAGTATTGCATCATTGGATTCTAATGATATGTTCACCAAAAGTCAAAGTGAGGAAACCTTAAGTCAACCATCTTTCCCTTATTGATTTTACATCAAATCCTTGTTTTTGTTGAAATTGTCTATTTAAACCTTAGTTTAATTCTAGTTTATTTCAAGTATTTCAAAAGACCAAACATCCCATTGTTAATTTATTGTCATTTTACAAGTATTTTTAGAAAGAGATTTTTCATAGAGTTATAAAATTGAACCAATCTTCGTGGATTCGTTCCCTTTACCACTATACACTATTTTAGTGTGTAATATTTAGGGTTATTAATTTTGTTGTCCTCGACAACCACCACTAACAAATTCATCTTCCTTAGCTGAGAAATGATGTTCGCAGCAAGTGCAATCTATCACCCTAAGCTCAAACTTAAAGCAAATATAAATATGAAACAAACATAAATACATATTTATAGAAAAAACAATATTCAAATTATATTTAGTGTGTCCAATATGCCAAAAAAATGATTACAAAAGGTTATGAAATGTAAAAATTACATATTTGTTTTATTTGGAAAGCATGTCAGTTAAGAAATTGATCAATTAACAAGCGTATAAACGTAAGACAAGATCACATGTTTAATAAATACCTATTTCAATCTTACCGATTTGTGGGTGTAGTTGTTTATGGCTGATTGAAAAACCAAAAATAAGTTGTTAGTAAAATTGAAGCCATAAGTTTAGAGGAGACTAGAGACCTTCGATTGTTGACACTTCTTGTAAAACAAGACGTCAGACAGTTCGATTTCTACAAGGTGCCTTTTGATTTCTGAATTGCATGAAAGAAATAGACATTTCATATTTGGGCGTGAAACAATTAATATCAATAGCAACTAGAAGGTGTGCCTATGCTCTGTTGCAGGTCGGGGGAGTTGTTGTCTCATTCTGGTTCGGTTCAAGTCACATTTCATAGGTAAGTTCAATACCCTGAAAAGAAATGTCCAAGTTCTTCATCTGCATTCAAAAATATATGGAAGTAAGTTGTTGTTCCTTGCATTTAACCCTAAAATTAAACTAAGTTGTTATTCCAAAACAAATAAGTAACAATAACATCAAACCTACACAACGGACAATGATGATGGTGATGTAGTTGTCCTTCACGTGGTATAATTAATAAATTACATTTCTCAGCCTCTGTGTTTAAGTGAGTTTTAGATCATTTCAAAATAAAAGTTATTTTACATTTATGTCCCTTATTCAAGAATTTTGAAAACATTTTGTTTCCTTCCCATATGAAACTGATTGATTTATCCTTTATGTTTGTTTTGAAGATTATTTATAACTTATTTATGCAATTATGTGATATTAATAGACCTATATTCTTAAACAAACTCATCTCCAACCGCTCCTGTGGAAATCAATATTAAAATTTTGAAAAGAAAGTAATGTTATCAAGAAAAACCCATTTTCAGCTACATACACAACCACACATGCATAGTGACACATACATAATAATACATATTCTATGTATACATATGTAAATGTAGTTGTGTTTGTGGTTATGTATGATTCAATGCTTGTATGTGTGGTTGTATCTGTGTGTGACTATGTATCTACGTCTATGCTCGTATCAATGTGTGTCTGTCTGTGTGATTGTGTGTGTTAAATGCACTCATATCGATTTGTTATTACAACATTATAGTTTTACATAATCAACATCTTTTTGAGTTAAAATTGTGATGTAGGAGTGGAAGTTCAAAGCAATATAAAACAAATAAAATGAAATGAAATTGCAATTATGTGTGCAGACAAACTCCATTTTTTGTCAGTTATAATAGCTTACTTTCATTTCTTTAACTTATAATCCATTCCTACATATTATTAACCAATTCTTCCAATTTTATGCATATATTTAGTTATTATAAACTAATTTATGCTTATATTTAACCAATTCATTTAAAAATGAGGTAGGGCCAGACTAATTTATGCATATATTTAATTATTTGATGATTCAGTTTGAAGTAAAAAGACAAAATCTATTTTGTTTTATGGGTTTAGGATGTGTTAATTACCTCATGTGTGTGCCATAAAGAAGCATCCCATAGAGCTTCACACACCCATTTCGCCCACTACTCCATTATTATCAGTTATTAACCAATTCATCCAATTTTAAATATGCCCCAATTCTAACTCAGACATATGTGTGTACATACAGTTATATTATTTAGAGTCATGGAAAGTGATAGAGATGAGTAATTATAGTAGTGCCAACTGGTAGAGAAAATTCCCCAAACATCTCTACAAAAGGATCCTCTCCATCCTGTAAGAATCGATTTAGTTTTCCCCAAAATAGGATTTGGTAAAGTCAATATATATATATATATATATATATATATATATATATATATATATATATATATATATATATATATATATATAGTGTTACATATCGCTATTTCCATGAAAACCCTTTGATTTCCATTTCTAGTATCTTTTTGCCATCTACCTTCCTCTCTAACTCAACCGCGTTCTTCAAGCATCTATTACTAACTAGAAGTAGAAGCTCCATTCCTTGATTACTCTATTAATATTATCAACTGGAAGTAGAACCGAAAAATATACTATTAGCAATTAAGAAAAAAAAAACTTTAGATACACACACATGCAGGCACCCAAAACCGTTCACACACATAATAAGGGGCTGTTTGGCAAGATCCGAATTTTTAAGATGTCTGAATTTCTAAGAGGGTTTGAATTTTTAAGATCAGAATTTTAATATGTTGTTTGGTTGGAACCTCTAAATTGTTGTCTGAATAACAAAATGACCATTTTACCCTTGTCTATCATTTCTTTCAATTATTAAAATTGTACTTCCAACGTTTCCTTTTTAAGACATCGTACTTTAAAAACTATAAGTATTCTAGTATTCTAAAAAAATAGAAATAGGAAGTACAATGTTATAAAAACAACCCCAATATTAACCAAAACAACATCAAAACTGATAAATATGTTTCATTGTTTCTCACATTTGTTAAGGTAATCACGTCCGAAATGCCATTTGCTTCAACAATGATACTACAGTTTTGAAGAAGATCATACTCTTTCTTTGCCTACATTTGCTTCATCATCATAGAACTTTCATTTAATTCCTAAAGACCCGTCTCTCCTATCTATTGAAAAATATGGAAGAGGAATCTCACCGAATGTCTCTTCAGCCAAATCAAATGCAACAACCCTTTTTGACTTCCAGTATGAATTCAGTATGGTGAATAAACGATCTTTCTCATTACAACAAAATCATTTATCACAACTTGAATGAAAAAAGTGATCGCTAGCAAGATTACACAACATAATCTTGTAAAATTAGAAAAATTGTAACATCCGGATTTCCAGGTATTATATTGTATCATTTATTTTTGGAGTTAAGAGAGGGACTCGACGAGTCGACGCCTAGAATCGTCGAGTAGGATCGCATATTGTTGACTAATAAATTAGGGGACTCGACAAGTCAGTAAGGGTGGACTCGACGAGTCCGTGCTGACGACTGAAACCCTAAATACCCGAGCCTGTGCCCTATTTAAAGGACCTTATAGCCCGTTTGTGCAGCTACCTATCCAGAGAGAGTGCCCCATGAGAGCTTGAGCGAGTTTAGAGAGAGATAAGGCTATATTGATCAATTTTGGTGTGATTTAGCAAAGGAGAAGTTGTTTCCAGCAAGAGGAGGTCAAAGGAGCTGTGGATCCAGGGTTTTCAAGTTCAAATCTACACTTTTGAGGTATCAAATCGAACTTCCTTTCTGTTTTGGGTTAAGATCCATGATCTAGGGTTTTCTATAGCTTTTTTTAGAGTTTGATAAGTGGAGTTTATGGTCCTTTTCTATGCTAGACCTCAGATCTGGACCCATGGAGGTCTAGAGAGCCTTCCCCATTCTGCTTTTTGTGGTTCCATGGAGAAAATGGACATAGGTTGCCATGTTAGAAGAGATTTCACCAAAATAAGCCTTGGGGGCATTGCATGTGTAGCAAGATTCGACCTTTACGTGATTATTGGTCATGGGGAGGTCGGATCTATAGATTAGAGAAACAGATCTGACCTCAAGAGGTCAGATGAGTGTTTTCATGGGAGGAACTCGCCGAGCCCATAAGGGACTCGACGAGTCGAGTCGGGTTGCCCCGTGATTTGCGATCCGTGATAACCCGTAGGGTGTAGGGTTGACCCAACGAGTCGAGTGAGGACCAGGGGCGAAGAGGACACACATGTACTCACCGAGTCACACAAGTGCACTCGACGAGTCGGGTCAAAGTTTGACCGTTGACTTTTGTTGACTTTTAGGGTTTAGTGAGTGTTTGGACTTATGAGCCATTAGAGGGGTAGAATGGTCTTTTACCCTTCTTAGAAAACTTATAGAGTGGGGTTAGACTAGCCTTTAGAAGTTGTAATAATTAGAGTAAATATTTATGTGATTAGGCGGAGGCTAGTGCAATATTTCAGAGTTCGAGGTTTACCGAGTTACCCGAGGTGAGTCTTCTCACTATACTTTACCTTGAGTGGTAATTAGAGTTATGTGATAGAGTATCTTGTATGCCATTTAAGTGATGTGTTTCACAACATTATTTCTATGTGATTTATGTTGTGTGTATATCAGAGTTTACAGAGTTAGGACCGGAAGGTCCACAGAGTTAGGACCAGAGGGTCCACAGAGTTAGTGCCAGAGGGTTCACAGAGTTATAGCCTTGAGTGGCTATTATGTGTTAAATGTGGTATTTTGGGGAACTCACTAAGCATTTATGCTTACGGTGTTTTGTGTTATGTGTTTTAGGTACCAGTGACGATCGCGGGAAGACGCATGCATGATTAGTACACACTATTGGAGTTTTTTTACATTTGATCTTGGGATGTGTTTTCATGGATTTTGAGATGTGATACAATGAGATAGGAGAATGGTTATGAATGAAATTATAAATTTTAATTCAAAAAAAATGTTTTGGATTTACGTTGTTACAAAAATTGAGTATAAGACAATGAAAAAACGAAACCCTAATAGAGCTAGAGTTTGAGAGAGAGTTCAGAGAAGAAACGATCTGTCTCATTACACTAAAAGTCTAGATGAATCGAGTACAATATTTCACACAGTAGCCTCTTGAGATCCAGCATCATCAACGTGAATATTACTAGCAGGCGTCGCCACCATTGAAGCCTCACTCCGGATCGCACCACCTTTCAAAAGTGGGTTTGTACTACCGATGACCTCTTCTAAATATCGATTTCAAACAATTTTCAGGTTTCTATTCCAATTTCAAAATTGGAGAAATCGATTTCAAAAACTCAATTTCATAAAATCGATTTCAGAAATTTGTGGAAGAAAACTCAATGACGGGGAAAGATCGGAGGAAGGTAGGGAGTATGATGGCAGTGGGATGCGTCGATGATGGCGAAGCTGTAATGGTTGTGAAGAAAGAAAGCGGTGGAAAGGTATTGGTGTAAGGGGGAGGGTAAGCATGTTCATTTTTCTTTCAGACTTCCTCCTAACACTTATTCGATCAGACCTATTTTTCAGATTCAAATGTAAAATTGAGAAGGAAACAAACGCTTTGAATTAAAAAGATTCAGAGCTGTCTTTTATTAAGAGGCAATAAGAGGTAAACAAACGGTGCCTAATATACACAAATGCAAAAACTTACACATCCATTCATAGAAAAACACAAAATCAGAATCTCACAAATTTTCAGCGTCTAATGCGAATGATGTTGTTATCTTGTAGGAGCTCATACTCCTCTTCATCAAGAACATTGTTACACTTCGATTCACTGTTAATATTTGTGCAACATACATCAGAAAGGCAATTGTTCATTCACAACTAAAGGTAAGATTGTTAAATTGAACTTACCTCTTCTTTCTTTTCTTATTCTTTTGCCTCTCATCATCACTATCCGCCCTTTCCTCTTCCTATGCATCCTACTTATCTTTATCAACATCATACGGTATGAAATCATCTTTCTCTACTCATCATCTTCTACTTTAGTTTGATCAAGGCCATAAGCAAAAACATGTTAGAAGTAAACTCCTAAAATTCCCAGAAACGAATATAAAAAAAGAGAGTACATATAACAATTCAAAAACGCCTAAAGAACATTTCGAGAAAAAAAGTAGCATTCCAAATATTTATTACTAATACAAATATAAAATATTATTGAAAAATCATGCCATCTTCTTCATCATCCTTGTTGTCACGATCTCCAATATCAACTGCCTCCACACCTCTCTCTTCCATGGTATCCTCTTTAACTTTAATCTTACCTGTATTTGAATAAAGTGATAGCCATCGAGCAAAAAGAAAGAAAAACCTAGTAAATAAACATACACGTCAAATAAAAATCATTGGGAAGGAATTATTCATAAGAAAGCTTCGATAATCATATATAGATGTTGGTATTACTATCAAATAACATGAAAGACTTGGAATCTTGTTCGAAAAACCTTGATGTCGCCTCCACCCAATCCATCTCTTCGAAAGACATCGACGGAGAAGCTAAGTTAGGTAGAAAGTTGCTACAGCCATAACGGTAAATTGAGGAGGGAAGCACGGATGAGGAAAATGGAGAAGATGGGAATTAGAGGAAGTGAACATCAATCAATCTAGAGTACCAAAGAATCTTTGGATCCCTAACCAAATAGATAAGAAAGATACAGCAATAAAGGAAGCGATGAAGGAAATTGAGCATCAAAGAGCTTCCAAAATTATGGATAAAAGAAAAGGCGTCCAGTTAAAGGGTCGTTTGATAGTTGTTGATTGAGTGAGATCCGATCAAGTCAGAAGTTTTGACTGAGTCTGCTTCTAAATTAAATTTAGCTATTTGATTTTGTACATGAATCTACCGAATGATGAAAATGACCCTATTACCCTTTTATCTAATACTTCATGTGTGGTGGTAGGAATCATGCTTCTTGAACCGTTAATCTTTTCACCAATAATCATGCTTCTTGAACCAATAATATCCCAAAACATTTTATCCTATCTGAACTTTATGATCACCCAAAGCCATATCGAATAAATGTTAACATGAACAGAGTATGTCATAACTCTAATCTCGTTCACACGAACTTGAAAACATTTGA